>NC_136786.1:11362215-13762215 GCF_947034865.1 Barbatula barbatula | reverse complement strand
TTATGTCACCTGTATCCACAATGTTTGTTTTACGGCCAGGAGAGTTTTGGTACCTGGTGAAGACATGATAAGGTTCTATTTCATTTTATTTATTCATTTATTTTGGAGAACAGAATCATATCAATTACTTTGTTCAAGTTAAGTGTAGTTTCTTTATATTTCTGGTTTGAAAATCTTTCTGATTCAAAGCACACACTCAAAAGGTAAAAAATTAATACTTCCATGTATATACATGTTTATAGAATGCATTTAAATGTAAAGAGAAATAATAAGGAGAGAGAAAAAAGTATAATCAAATAATCTTGACAGGATTTTAGTTTCAGTTTACAATGTAAGCAGGGAAATATGTTCCTCACTGTGCCACAAGCTGAGAGACAGACTTGCGTTTGTCTCTGAGTCCAGCTTCAGTCCAGGTCAGGCCATTATCAGTCGAAACACTCCTGAGTGACTGAGACCTCTTCAAAATGCCCTTCACTTCCATTTCCTCTTTCTCTACTTCATTACAACCCAACCTGCATTGAACACACATCACATAGCGATTGACATTAGTGACGTTTAGTCACATGGTCGACCAAACCTTTAAAGCAAAATTAAACGCACAACGTGTATGTAATGCACCTATATATCCTCACAGATTTAAAACATAACCTTATATATGATGATTTCAGATTAAAGTCAAATCGAGCAAACAGAATTTCATGAATGGTTAAATGTATTCCCTGTAAAAAAACACAGAAAACAACTTTGTTTGAACCATGCAACTTTTCTCATATTAATCATTACCATGCCATGTTGATAATATGTCAGTTATTATCTGATAAATCACAGTTTCTCGTGTGCTGAAAACCAGTATGCGACAATCGTATGAGCTTAGAGACAATATCTTTGAAACAATAACATGCTCTTCTCAACGTTTTTTTAAAATCTGTTTTCTGTTTTATTAGAATGTAAGTTTACATGAAACGGTTAAAGCGAGCAAATCGTACCTGTTAAAGAGTATGTGCTCCACTCCATTGATGTGTCTAGAGATAATTCCTCGTACATCACGAGTGGAGCTCGCTCTGCAGAAGACATGGGCGAAGTCCGGCTGGTTTATTACACCTGACCCTTGAAAAACTGCCTCTTGTGAAGGTTTGTAGACTGTTAAAAGATGTCTGTGGTAAGCCAACAGTGATTGCAGACACTAAAAAACAGCTGCTGCTACTGAGTAGTTATGTAATGTAAAATATAATCTCTGCCCATATGTTCCTTGTTGGTGTGTGTTTGTGTGTGTGTGCATGTCTGTCTTCTCTTGAAATGTGTCATTTCTCTTAAAATCTTACTATGTTTTTGGAATTTTTGTATACAGTCTTTCACTCACACCGGGTATCTTTAGTGACCCTTTACCAACCCCTGATTGAAAACCAGGTTATACATGATCAATTGATTTCTCATCTATTTAATTCATGCTCGCCTCACATGCACCAGATATAATCTTCTGTTTTATTATAAACCTACGAATTAAATGTTAATGATTTATGTGGATCATCTTAATGCTTTATATGTGATGCAGTGTGATAACAGGAAGGTTACCACATCATGTGTCTGGGAACCTCCTCTAAGAGTCAAGCTGCTATTTGACTTTTGCCCCTTTATGGTTGAGGTACAGGAGACTGCTGTAGACGCTGGTGTCCTGGGGTCAGTCTCCACCATGGAATCTCACTCTGAGAGCTTAACAAGCACCTAAACAGCTGCCAGAATCTAAGGCATGTTGTTGTGTCTAAATAAAAACCCTTAACAGAATTAAAATAGATCTGAATAAAAAGGATCTGCAAAAAGAAAAATGTGAAAAACAATATACTTTATATTTAAAAAATGTAATAACATACAGATCAAATTAAATAATTTAAAAATGAACAATTGTATTATCATTATTACAATTAAATGTAATAATCGTAATCAATTAATCAAAATGATAATACTAAGAAGAAGAAGGAACTGTTTTTGCACTAATGCTGGTCTCACTTACACTTTCCTGTCAAATTATTACCTTCAGTTCTCTGCCCTATAAGCTAAAGGTCTCAGCTGAATTGCAGGTGCAAGCTATTTTTGTGACCTGTAAGGGCAATAAAGAACTGTGTATCCCATGTGATCTTCATGGGACTGATAACGTTTATAAGACTTATAAAGTCATAGCGTGAATTTTCAAAATATTGTTAAGCTGTATTAAACCAGATAAACCAGAAAATTTGGGAAAATACTATATTTTATCGAAGTATTATAATTTATATTTTATCATTTTAAACAGTTGTTATATACTATAGACCGTTTCATCGGCCACGCGTGGACCTGACCCTCTGTTAACTTGCGGTTTGTGTTTGGCTAGTGTCTAATAATATAACTATTTATAATTGATTTGTTAATATTATTAAATGTTATTATTGTATAATAATTGTATTAATTTTATTTTTTTATTTTTATGAAATAAACATTTTGTTGAAGGCGTCCTGTAGTTTGGCGCATTTAAAGAAAACTGTAGTACACTGCCTTCTAGCGGTTGAGCTTGGTATCACAGTCTAAATTCAAAATATTGGAGAGATAAGTTTAGCCAAGTAACGGTTCTCTGTTTCTTTTGCTTGTTATCAGAAATAATCGATATTCACTCTATTGTTTGTGAATGTGTACATGTAGTTAAGAAGTCACAAAAATGCGCATGCGCAGTAATGTTTGTTTATGTTGTCAAGATGAAACCATCTATTTATATAGCACAAAACACTAACAGGCAATAATGTGACATTCTTTCCTCCCAGGCTTGGCCATAGGATCCATGTACCGTATGTTTACATACACATAAACTGAAAGTTCAAAAGCAATTTCAGGTGTTCTGACATTTCTGCTCATTATTGTGCGTGGGATTGTCCTGTGTTTAATACATGAATGGATTATTTAACTTTAATGACTAGATGTGAGTTTCTGCCTTGATCTGGCAACCTGCCTCCATCTAAGACTCTGCCACAGTCAAGGTTAGGAAGGGCAAAGTTTTTTTGCTTTGACTCTCCTCATTCCCGATGTATCATTTAGTCTTGTATGTCTGATCCAAGATCAGTTTTCTCTGGGTGTGGGCCATGTGTTTAAGTGAAGTGTTGATTGAAAAGACTGAGTGTAGATCTATTTACTCTGATAATATAATTGATACGTTTAAAATGAATGTTTCTTTTCTAAAATGCATTTTTTGAATTCACAACAAATGTGTAAACATGAATGCTAATCTTTAAGATTTTATTGATTGATCTTGCCATATAAATGACTGCTTTGTAGATCCCCAGTGTTCTTGTAATAACCCTAAAATACCATCTGCAAACATGCACAGCACACAGCGCAGAGTCATAACATCCATTGGAGAACAGTTACTGTATACAGTAGCCTACTTCAAAATGTAACTGGCGTGTATATGATCAAGAAGGCGGTTATAAAAAGATAAAGCTTGACTGTATATCGCACTATATATTTATATTATATATATTTCGTTGACAGAGGTGCTTGAGGAAGTTCACTGGCGCCCTCTAGTGGACAGCCGGTAACTGACCGTTCGTGAACTAACGTTTATGATCGCTGTTTGGAGAATCGACGACAAGTTGCACTAATTTATCAGACGCTTTGGATACAAGCGTTCGCCACGTTTACTCAAGGTACGTTCAGCTAACCCGGCCTTGCAAGTTGCCCCGGTTTGTCCAGTTTGTTCACAAAAGGCCATTCAGGCAAGATATGGTACAACTCCATGGTCATGATGCATCCTCGGGTTTTAATAAACCATGCAAAACCTTATTAATCACCTATTTACATTAGTGTGTTCATTTTTTTCGGTACGCTTTTCTTTGCAAAGGAGGATGCAAGGAGTTGACACAACGGAAGTTGTCGATTTGAGCGAGATTGTGAAAATTAACAAACACAACGAAATACAAGTTGCATGCCAGCCGTCCATTATTCATTAATTTTGCTTTCGAATTAGATTAATTGATTAAATTGTCTTTCTTAATTTATGTGCACGCAGACTTTCACTGGAAATAGACGGTTTAAGGATATTATCTAACACTACGATTTGGGACTTCCCGTTTTAAATGCATCCAATACCTACATACATAAACTATTTATCCAATATGCATTGCTTTTTATATGTTATTTTTAGAGAAAGAATCTCTATTTTGTTATATGTTATGCTAAACATTTTCTGATAACAGCCTGCATCGTGTAAGGTCATGAAAACTGGGACACAGAGCGGCTTTGTTTGACGTGTTTGCAGTATTTCACAATGGCCAATAGAGGGCAGCCAAGAGTCATTCTTAAACTTCGACAAAAAAAGCGCAGAGACAAAGAGCTGTTGTTCAGGCATGCAGATACTTCCATAAGTTAGGAGATATCGTGTTATCCTGAATCTTTTCTCCATGAGTCATAGTTGGAGGTTGTTTAGGTTTAAGGCCTTGTGTGTAAATGAAATGCTGTATGCAAATCAATAGAGAATAAATAAAAACATCATTCAACTTATTGTTAAAAGTCAAAATATCATCAAAAACATTTCATGGACTTAGACGTTTCGCTTAATTTCAAAAGTTTAATACTTTGGGTTTTAGACCCTTTTCCTAACCAGAATGCACAAGGACTATTAATACAATGCTGCCTTGTAGCCATGTAATGACCACAGTAGTTTAGATGGGTTAAGGATTGAGCGCAAGAGTTAAGATGGCGATTGAATACAGTTGGCTCTGCCACGCAGGGTATCCGAGTTCCTGGCAGTGCCAGCTGGAAGAACCGCTGTCCAATGCCAGCATCCCCCCTCTACCTGGCATCATGCCCTCTGCGTGCCCGTGCCGTGCACCAAGTTGCCGCGACAACCAGAGCAGTGAAGTGTAGCGGTCCCAGCTGCAGCCCAGAGCGCAGTGAGTAATCCCATGTTTACAGTCAATCTTTATACTCTCACACACATTTACTGACCTAAGCTTGCACTCTAGTAGTCAACTATTCCTTTCCCACCCTATTTTGCTGTTTTTAACACCCCTCTCACACAGATGCACTGTGTGTTTATTCTACAGAGTACATACATGCTTCACAATTGTGGTAATACTATTGTACTGTTCAGTTTTTACCATGTGAACCTCAACAGTGAGCAACAGTTCAAAAGGTCGAGCACAGGGCGGTACACACAACACAGCTGATCTCAACTTTGTGAACAATGTCTCCCTTCCTGCTGCCTCTTGCCTAATTCTGTGGATTCTTTGGAACAAATGCATATTTACTGCACGGACAAGTCAGATTCTTCACATTCTTGTCTTACTCTCGTTTTCCTTTCCAGGCCCCATTTTTTTCTCTCACTGTTATATGATCAGTAATGTTTTTTTGCAGTAGAAAGGTTTTAGTTTGAGCACAAATGTTTTTACATCAGGTGATAGTGTGTCAGATTTAGATTTTTCTACTTTAATGCCTTTTATACATTGATGGGTTTTTTCTTCCGTCCCAGATGTTCAAAAGTGATATTTTCTTTGTTGTTAGAGTTTAATTTTGGGCCAAAAATGTGATGTCATGTGATGTTTACAAAGAATAATCAGAGTAAATATATGTTGCTTGTGAACATAAGAAGCTGTCAAATTATGCAAAAAAGATCTCATCATTTTACTATGCAATTACAAGCATCAAAGTTTAATTTCAAACATTAATTTCACTATGATTTTAACCTTTGACATTGCAGTACTCAGTCAATATTAAAGACATAAAGAAAGATTATATTTTTCACAATATGTTCTTTACATTATATAGAATTATTTTATCTAGAAAAAATTTGCTTTTGCTGGGTTTTCACAGGCATGGTTACGTATTATTCATTAATGGTTATTTTACCATTAGGTATGCTGTTTTAATTCAGTTTACTTTCTTCAGTTTGTAAATTCATTTCTATAGTACGCTGAGCTTAGAGCTGAAAAACAACCCAGTATCCGCTGTGCCAAAACTCGGTTGACACCCTCAGAAGGTCAGCTGGCAAGTATGATCATATCAACATTGTGACTTCGCGGGGACCAGTGCTTGACTCAGATCTGACTCACCGATCCTGTGGGGTCATCACTGATCTCGCAGTTTTTGCCCACAACTGGGCCAGAAACAGACTCGCTGTAGCTGTGCGCTTGATTAAAATAAATAACTTTCCGGCAGCCTCGGGCCTGCGTGGGGACGTTATGCTGTGAAGTTTGGCTCCTGCCATAGTCAGGAATCTTGAGGAAATGCAGAGCTACAATGACAGCTATGAATCATCCCCATTGGCTTAAAAAAGGACCACTTGTTGTGTGTTTCTATTCTGGGGATGGTTGTAATGATAGAGATGATTGAGGTTATGACATAGGCTGCAATCATCGTGTTTTTTGAGTGTGGTCACCAGCGTAGGATTAGAATGATATAAAGTAACATTATATATATTTTCACATTGAGATGCTGATGACATGTGGGTGATGTCAGTGACTACAATAGATACGACTTAATCGTTACATCATTAAATGTGCCCCCGAGGACACTGATTCACCCGACAGTGGGGAGTGGGACAACATTTTTTATTCTTACTTAGATAATTTAGGATCATTTTAAAATAGTAAAGTTGAAAATAAAATATGTCCTCCCAGTCAGCGTTTAATGTGCTGCTCTATTTCTAAGGACATTTACGGAATGCTTTCGACAGCTATTCAATAGCCAAACCTGTACACCCATATGAACAGGAGATGCATAGGGGAAATATGAAGCAGTTATTTGAAAAAACTGAAAACTCTGTCTTTATTAATTTTCATAAATCATGTTCTTTATTGTGCATTCGAATGAAGGTGCAAATGAACTCTTCATATATTTTTTGTAGTTCCACAGTATAAACGGGTGATTTATATGCCTGCACTTTTCAAAGAAGAATAAGTCTTTTTAATCTGTAGTTTCCTGTAGTTTATATAACATGCTATAAATAGAGTAATTTATAAATCTTTCAAATGAATGACATTCGGTGTAGGACAGACTCGTGCATACGCTTTGTGCTGTGATGCTTTGACAATTGTGCAATGAGACAGGTTAGAACAATATGTCTCTCAGCTGTGTGGACGCAGGTGCTGCTCTAGTAAACGTGCTGAAGTCCATCTGAGTGGGAGGGCTCAAAGCTCGTACACAGACAAACACAACCACCACCCAGGCTCAGGAACCAAACCACTCTGCCTGAGACTCCTCCCCTGACTCTGAGGCACTGAGGGACTGCGTCCAGTCAGGGCCGGCGAGGGTGCGTATGTGTGCGTGCACGTGTGCGAGCCGTGGACCAGGCTGGGGCCGTAAGAGCAGCCGTTACCTAGACACACACGGAGAGTTTGTTGTGGAAGACAGTTCCACACATTGTGCAGCATGATTGTCAGATGCTCAGGCCGGACACAACGTATCTTTCTGAATGAGGAACATGCATGCATGCTTATGAGAAGCTAATGCATCTAATACCTGTGAAGCCGCAATGTCGTTCATTTGGATTTTCACACAGGTGTGTTGCAACAAGTGCTCAGCTGATAGGGATTTCATTCAAGTAGGCATGAAACGGAAGTTGCAGCAGTGTGTACTTCAGTATTATGACGTATATCTGAGTGCAACGGGGCGTATTTTGGAAATCAACTGGCTATTAGACAGACAATATAAGTCCTGTCCCTGCACGTCATAATCACGTCACGAGATTATGTTAATGATTATGAGGGCATATAAATTGAGATACTAATGACATGCAAAGATAAATCATACTATTTTTGTAATATAATAGTAAATAATGCTATACAACAGATAGATGGATAATAGACAAAAAGAAGAAGAATTATCTGTTTTGATTTCGACTTTAATGACCAATACTGATCATTATTAGGGGTGATGGGCGGAAAACTATTTTTAAACAATATTTTCACAAATAATATGAGAAATATTGAATACTGAAAACAGAAAAAATGCTGATTCACAAATGTTTTATTTACATTTTGGCAATTAAGAGGTACACACATACTGAAATCGAACTTTTCCAACAAATTGTACTTATGTACAATGTGTTAAAAGTATTTGAAAACAGAACAAAATGCTAAATTATGAATATTTAATTTCAATAATATTATGACAATTACACACATAAACTTTTTTAAACAAAGGTGACAAAAGTGTACTAAAATACACTTAAATGTACTGAAACTGCTCTATTTTCACGCACTTATTTTATTCTTAATATACAAAAAAAAAATGTACTACCTAAAATAAATTTAAGAAGATCTAAGTGTACAAATCTTAGTCACAGACAAGGCTTGAGGCTAGTCCCAGACTAAAATGAATGTTTGCCCTGTCTTTACTAAATATACATTTCTTAAAATATATCAGTGCCATTGATTTGTTCTGAGACGCACACCAGTTAAGTATTCTTCTAAGGCATTTTTATAAAAGCAACATAAATATCTTCAAAAGAAGCATAGTCCGGGCTTAAGCAAAGCCATGTCTGTGAAAGCGGGCCTTTGTGTACTCACATGATTTTAAGACACCGTGAAAAGAACTACAAAAAAACGATATTGTTAGTATATTAAGGATGAAATTAATGTGATACAATAGAGCACTTCATGGAAGTGAACTTAAATAAAGTGTACTTAGTGCACAATGTAAGTGCCCATTGCTAATAATATAATTTGCTTTACATAAGCATGTTGTTTTCCCATAACTGAGGAAATGAACCTGCCCTAGGCGGACGGTCATTCAGACTTCTTAGTAAAATTGCAACATACTGTCTCAATCCCTTAAGGCTTTCGTCTTAAAACACTGCAGTTTTACGTCAGGTGCAATCAGAGATCATCTTTCTGGTATGTCGTGCTCAAGGTATTTGATCTTGCATTTATGTCGGCGACGCCCAACTTACACAGGAAGATGAGGTGTGTGTAAGTGTGAATGGTGAGTAAATTAGACAGTGTTTGCAGGGCTGTATGCAGTGTAGTGGGCACGTGGTGCCTGTCCTCTACTGGGAACAGGAATATCAGGTTTCCTCTGTGTGCACAATGTGTACTCAGTGTTTCCTCTATGTTTTCCTGCCGTCAGCACAAAGCAGCTCTACGTCAAAGCAGCATGCCTTACCGCTCCTTCCATCAGCCCGTGTTATGAGCCGCACGCCATGGGCAGATTTTATTGGACCGGTTTTTATTTGACCAGTGGGCATCTGTTAGTTCTCACTGGTAATACATTAACACCTCGGGAATATGCAAAAAGATTGAACCGTTAAACTGGAATTGAGAGCAACAGCGGGAATTGAACTGAATAACTGAATAAATATGAATGTTAAAGAACATGTGGTCTCATACGTGCCTCTTTAATAATTGTTTATCCTTTGATACTGTAAAGTGTATTAGAACAAACACACACCTTTTAGATGTAAGAAAAGTACCTGGGCCCTGTCCACATTCATTCGTTTTCCTTTGAAAACGCAAATCTTTCTCTCCTTTTATGATGTTTTATTAACAAAGTTCGGGAGGAGCACGTGCAGATAACTAACCCGGCTGGCTTTCCATGACCAATCTCACAATTAGATAACTAACCCCCCTGACTTCCTATAACCAATCTCACCAAACATCTTTTAGAAAACCCCTACACATAGACGCCTTACCCTAATTCTCTCGACACTTTCGCAGCATCCCTCCTCCACCCGAACTCCTCACCAGCAGTGCGGGCACACACCGGACCCGGGTCCCTCTCCCTGCACAAGGGGATTTCGCCAAATACGCATTATTTCTGTAGTTTGTTAAATGCGAGGCGAATTTGTGAATAGCTTTCTGTCCACACCGAGGAGAAAGATTTTTTAAATATCTCCGAGGAAAGTTTCACAACTTTATTTGTGTACTTACACCAACATCCTTACGGCGCTATAGTAAGGAAGAAAGTAAATACACAAAAGAAAGGACACAGGTTGAAGTGTCTTGCGTTTTACTCATGCACAGTACATGGATGCAAGTGTTTTCGGTACTCGACCGAAATCTTACAGCACCTCTCACATTTATAATATTACACCTACATAATCCGACATCTAGAAATCTGTCATCTATTTCAATTCAACACATTTAATTTGTAATTAAATCTATTTACTCTGCGCATTTATGCATATATATGTATATTTATTTGTTACACATATTGTCTATGTGTAAAACACATGCATACATATGATGTAGGGGTCTTGATCTTTTGTAACTTTATACTCATTCTCAAAACTACTTGATTGATTTGGTACTAACTGCATTGATTTGTCAGATTAACTGATAGTTATAGCAAAGTAAATTTTTATGTGAGAAATGTAATACAAAATGTACCCGTTTCGGGAAGCGTATCGTATCGTGAAGTTGTTGGCAATACACAGCCCTTAAGTGTACTTTAATATTTGTGGATGTAGCTTTAAACATATAGCTTGAAGCCTTTCCCCATTTTTTGTTTGTCGATGTATGACCGTAATCCTAGGTGCATCCAGATGTGCGCCAGATGTAACAGAGCTGGCTGAGACAAAATGCTGAAGCGATCGTGCATAGTGTCTATTAAATTGTGTTTTATTGCTCTATTTCTTTGTTTCTTGGTTGTTAATATAAGTGTGTTTATTATTTATTCAACATTAGTTATGATGGCATTACTTTTGCTCGTAAGTAATTATTGCATTTTATTTATGATGTTCTCCATATTGTATGAGTTGTACCTTGACAAAGACTTGTTTCCAAAATGATGGAAATAATAAACTTTTGACTGTGCAGTTATTTTGTCTTTACAGTATTAATTTGAAACACATGGAACAGAGTTCATATTTAGAGAGAAGGTGTCTTTATGTAAAATATATTTTTCTTATTCCAGCAGTAAAAGTTACATATTCAAAGTGTAATATAACTATAGAATGTAAATATTTTGTGAATGTGGCTCTGTGTGCTTTGAAAACATGGCTTTGTTTTTTTAAGTGACCCGACCAGCCCAACACAGCAACATTGGCTCAACCTTTAGCTGGAATATGAGGACAGTCAGTTATAGTGACAGCCCACATTACTGAAGTCATTATTTATGCAGTAATGCAGTGCAAATTGACTCACTTCTTAGTTAAAAAACAGGTATCAAGTCCATATGGTCTGTATTTGTAGTATATTCTATCATTGCGTTTTAATAACAGATTTACACTCATAGGTCACATTAGATGCCTTGTGATATTGTAATATCATCCATGTCCCTTCTGGCTGGTTGCGGAGAGTATAAGGATTGTTTTCATGCCACATTCCACTCCCAGAAGAACCCCTGGTGACCCCTGTGGTGTCATGTCAGCGCTAGTGCAGGACTGGAGGAGGAGAAGTGGAGGCCCCCGCTGGCCCCTGATTGAGGAGAGAGAGCGAAATAGAGAACCATTCAGCTTCACTCTATTCTTTTAGCTATCTCCTCCCCCACTCGCTCTCTCCACCGTTCTTACTCGGCTTCTCCGTCAGACACTGGCACAACATTAAACCCTCCGAAACAAAGATGGCATGTATCTCCCCAACAGTGCTGCATCTATTTTGCATTTTGGTGCAGCGGCTGTCTGATTGAGTGGGTTTCGGTTTTGCAAACCTGTTATCTGTGTTAATGGATTTTTGTGCATTTGTGTGTGTGTTTGGCTAAAGGGGATTTGTCTTGTGATGGGATTAGGCAGAATAACCCAGACGAGAGGGTGCAGTGAGCACTGATACAGTATTTGCTAAGAAGACCACACTGCTTCCCTGCTGAGCTTGTGTGTGGATGTGTGCATGTGTGTTTATGTTCCTCGTGATTGTGATTGTATAGCAAGCCGATATGTAATCCTTGCAGTAGTCATAGATGTGTGATGGATTACGGAGCATTATTTATTTCTGATTGGCGGTAGCCTATTTTATAGTTTACTACTGTACATCTACATCAGAATTTGTGTATGTGACCCATAACAGGGACTTTTTCACTTTATGCATTACACAAAGCAACAGTCATTTTTTATTTTTAAACAATAAACGCATACAGTATGTCTTTGTGCGCTTAACAAAGATCCCACGTGGCTGTGTTTGCTGTAAGACTGCTCGAAACGTCTTGTTGTTCCGCCACTCTAAACACCTTGTTTTACTATTCCACGGATCAGTTTGTGCTGCCAAATGTATTGTAACCCCAATGTCTCTGTTTTATCTGCCTAATTGTTATTAGTTTTAGAGCTGTCGGTTATCTACGTCACATCTTAAATATGCACTTCTGGAGACAGACTGAGCAGATTTTGTGATGGTATCAGACCTATTTGTGTGTGATGTAGTGATGAGATTACTTTACCTCCATGGCATGCGCCTCAATGGCTCCTGTTCTCATACTGTCCAACTAATGCCTTCCAGTAGGGGGCAGTGTTGTCCCTACCCCTTCATTAACAATATCCATAAACAATTTGCCATAACTTAAACGTATATCCATAAGCTTGTGCAAGTGAAATGTGTTTTGTAACTTCTTGATTAGTCACATTATGTATGAGGAAGTGTTGGTCGGTATTAAGTGATAGCAATTATAAGAAAGGCTTTTCTTATAAGTTTGCTATTGTCGTGCCAAATATAGTCGGTGAAAGAGTCGTTGAATCTTTGTTTGAAAGGTTTGTTCTGTCAATGGGAAAGGGTTGAAAAGTTTCTACGGCTAAACTGGCAGGTGCCAATACAGTAAAGAGATTTTGAAGAGTTTGATTATTAGCTTAACACTTCGCATTGTATGCCTTATAATAAATAAATGCTTTGCAATAATATACGTTTGAGATTTCCTATGAACTTACTCGTTGGTAGACGAGTAAAATAAAAGGTTTTGTTTGTCTTTTAGATGATTATTTTAGCCTCAATGTGTTGATCTGTTTGTTAATTAAAATATAAAGTTTGTCTCTGTAATCTTTCTTTACATCTGGAAAAACTCAGACTTTCCTTGTTGGATGACTGCACCCCTAATATATTTATTTTTAATCCTCCCCTCTAACCACCTGTCATACAAAGACCACTTTTCATGAACAAATACATTCCTGGTGAATAAAATCAAGCTCTTCTCTAGAAATGTATTGTTATAATCCTGCTTTACTTGGAAATGTGACAGTATAGTTAGTGTGGATGCCAAATAGTGTAGTTTAAAACAATACATATTTCTGTCTCATCTTTTCTTCTGTTGTCCTCCTGTCCTCTCATTTCTTGTCTTCTCCTCTTTGCTTTTCTCTTCGTTTGTCCTGTTTTCTCCTCTGGTTAGGAGCCGGGGGGCTGCACATGTCGTCAGCTCTGGTTTGGATTATGCAGGTCTGACTGTGGGGAGTTTGATTAATGGCTGGAGTCAGAGGGGACAGACACAAGAGCTCAGGGGGAGCTGCACACAACAGCATCCTGCAGACAACAATACCATATATCTGCCAATACTACAGCATGTTTAGGGGTTTAACCATCAGCCCGGCATTTCTCAGTCCTGTTCGTTGTTAATGCACGTGGTGGAACTGATAAGACACCCACAGCTCTCGGATTAATAAGGAAGATGTGACAATCTAGTGACCCATGAATGTAATTTATAGAAAATCCTTGTTTCCGATTAAATATTAAACAAATACCATATTGTTTTGTTGAAAAACTAATTTGATTTTTTTTATTCATTTAGATTCCTTCCAATATGTAATTTGTTTATAAAATGACAGTACGTATTGACCAATTAATAATTGACCAGCTACGTTGCAAATATTCATGACGGCTTCATTAAAGTACAGTAAATGATGGGAGACTTTGAAATCATTTATGGATGCTCTTGATTCTTGCATGGTATTGATATAAGTAACAAACATAATGACAGTAAAACATGCCATAAGCGGCAAATATGATTTGAGAGCAGCTTACTGAAACTGAAATTATTTGAGAATGAGTAATGACTGTTAATTACAAAAAAGCTATTGAATGAATTTTGATGACTTCTAGATTCTAGTGGATGAGTCCTGTGGGGCTTTATTGTGTGTTGTGGCGCCTGACACATTAATTATTATAAACTCTTAATGTTAGAAATAAAACAGCGTATTCTTGTAGCTTTAAAACATAAAGTAGTGCTAAGTGTATGTAGTTTCTTTAGTTTCAATTTAGCATAAAATGTCCTTCACTTTGCTCATATCATGGTAATATTTCCCACATGTCAGATGCATCTCCTGCTTTTACCGTACAACTCCAGGACACACGTAAGGGATCACAGTGTAGAGATTACTGAGCTACAAACAGAAGGTCACTGAGAACTACAGGAGACGTCTGAACCAGATGATGTAATCTAACACTCATCCGCACACAGACTTGCGCATACTCTTCCCCCCAAAAAACAACTCCTCCCACATTATGCGTGGTCTCTCAGGATATGACAGTGTTAGTGGTGGATATTAATACCCCTTTAGCTCAACCGGCACACAAGAGAAAATATCTGACATGAGCTATTTTTAGTACTACAGGCAAACACACAGGGATCACTAGCGCTCAATACCAGCTATTTTGGAGAGCAGCGCTCACAGAAATAGCAAATGCATATTGAATTTAGAGGGAGATGGACAAAGAAACCTGGTCGTGGATGAGTGGCATCTATTTATAGAGCAACTACAGGGGTTAATGTCGAAAGGAATATGAGAATACACACCACAAACAGACAGACGCACACACTCGTGTTTGTCCTGCTATGTGTGACATAGGCATTTGATTTAGGATCAGCCAAACCAACAGAAAACAGAACTTGCTTGATCTATATAAGATGAAGCTCTTATATTCTCAAATCAACTTTTTGGCACCTAACAATGGAAAACGGCATTGTTGCATTCTAATAGCATCACATCTGGATGTCACTGAAACTGACAAACTGTGATTTATGTTTCTCACATTTTTTGTTCTGGTGTATTAGCAAAAGAAAACAATCTAGGTTTGTGTTTCAGGAGAACAACAATAGCCATTCTTTGATTAAGATTTCTACAGAGGAAAAATGTGTTAGCAGACACAACAGATGTTTTTATGACGCATAATTGCATAATACATTACTTATATCAGCAAAGGTGATACTTCTACAATTAAAAATGTATTTTAAAGGTACAGTGTGTGATTTTCTGGATCTATTGACAGAAGTGCAATATATTATACATAACTATGTCTTAAGAGATATATAAAGACCTTACGTAATGAAGCATTATGTTTTTATTACCTTAGAATGAGCTATTTCTATCTAGAACCACCACAGGTCCCATTATATGGAACTCACCATGTTGCCCTAAACCGACAAACTGCTCTACAGAGTGTGTTTTGTAATATCCTTTGGCAATGAAGCGAAAACGTGACAATATCTTAGCCTTGTGTCAGCCTCCGTAGTGCTTCGAAATGGAGGGGTAGAGTGAGCGTTGGTTGCAGTTTGCAACCTCACCGCTAGATGGCGCTAAATTTCGTACACTGGACCTTTAAGCCATGTATTACAGTATGCAGCTGTTCTTATAGTTACCGACCATTTAAAAAATGTATAGTATTTGGCTCTTGTCAAGTCTTCATTTCAATCTCATTTCTCGGCAGTTTCAAAATGACCTCTTCAGCAACATCCTGGTCTAAACGTGTCCACTTTAGGTTCCCCTGGGAATCTGAATCTGAGCCGCATCATCAACTTAACAGGAAGTAGGAAGCAGAAAGGTCGACCTTGAGCTTGGTTTTTTGGTCGCCCATTCTGTCTCCATCTTTCTAATGAGTGGTATGAATTACCTCAAGCCGAGCTTTTTTATCCCAACCCACCCCCCACTCATTCTCTGTCAGGAAAAAAGCAGGCGATCAGCAGATAGCAGCAGGCGAAGAAAAGCAGCTATCCTCTTCCTCAGCTAAAGGCCTCCAATGTAGAGAACGTTCAATCGGATCCATTCATCAAATCTGACATTCCAATAAGAGATTCCTGTGATGGGATCCAAGCCCACTGCTACCTTGTGAAAGCAATTTTCCCCTTCACATGCTTCAGGACAGCGAAAGCAAGTTCGACTGGGACTGAGGCCCGCTTAATCGCTCAGCATGCAAAATTGACAGATGCTATAGATTTCTTAATGGAAAGCTGTTTTGGCAGCCTGTGTATCGTTGGGCCACGTTCATACCTGTCATCAATAATCTAATGTGACAATTAGCCAAAGATGGATGTGACGGGTTCCTCAATACTGTCAAACACAGCCGTTCGGCATCCACAGACGAGGTCACTTCATGCTTTCCTCGAGAATCAGAGGAGAAAAGAACAAATGTCTTCTAGCATGTCAGCAACATGTCAACATCCGTCCAGAGTGACAGGGATAGAGATGAGTCCCATTCGTCCTTCGAGTTTATGAGAGATGACTGGGGCAGGAAGAAGGTGAGCGGACGCCACAAACTAAGAATTCATTAGACGTGCTATTGCTTTTCTTTAAGGGATAGTTCGTCCAAAAATAATTCTGTGATCATTTATGTATCTTTGTGTCATTCGAAACCTGTATATGACTCTTTATTCTGTGGAATGCAAAAGTAGATATTTTGAGAAATGGAAGTCCATGGGGGCCAATGTTGACCTAAAATGTTAGCTTTATGTTAGCGAATGCATCAACTAATATTAACAAATACAACCTTGTAATGTCACAGGTCCTGTTTTTCTATACAGTGATGTTGGATGGAGACCAGGGCGAGCTGTGGTCACCATACACTTTTCATTATGTGGTAAAGTTGTGAGTTTACAATCTCAGGAGTGAATTATGACAGAATTTTTTTATCCAGAACTGCCAGAAGATCATCTGTACTTTCTAACCCACCAAAGATAATTCTTAGAATAAATCGTCCCCAGTAGGTTTACATGTATGCCCTGCTCTATAAGGTAGGGTGCTTTCTCTGCATGATGTCATAACAAACCAGAGCTCATGCTCATATCTGGAGTGAAGCATATTGTGGGTTATATTTTGCTCCATGCTTATTTGGATGCTTATTAAAGTTCTTCTAAAAATATCCTTTGCATGTACCCTGCTGACTGTATTTGCAAACATGGCCTTATATACTGTACCATGACATGCAGGTCTAAAAGTAGACCACCCCCTTCCATTGGCCTTTTGTGAATTTCATCGACATCACAGGCCAATAATGGGTCACCCTGTCGAACTGCATGGTCTCTCATGAGGCTGTGCAGAGGATCCGATGGGATTTCCTGAACCACATGTGTCATTGAAACCTAAGCCGAGAGTGAACGCTGCACCGTTCTCTGACCCGGCAGCTACAGGGAGTCACTGCAAGCGCATTTCCTCGGCTGTTGCTTTGGCAGCCCCTCGTACCAGTTATGGTTGCAGACGCAAAGAGAATTCCATCAATAAATAATGCAAAGCGGAGATGCACGTTCAGCACGTCATTTATTATGAATTAAATAGCCACGCGTGAGCTGCTAGTTTACGAAAATCTGTCATGCGCTGACGGGCTTTAATGAAGATGGATGATTTTGAACTTCATCACATGTTGTGTTCATGTCTTGCTTTATTTGCAAGGTTTTATATCTTTAAACATTTCTTTCAAAATGTTTCACATTTCACATTTCTTTCACTACACATTTCACATTTCTTGTGAAACTACACAATTATTGCGGGCAAAATTATTTATATAATGTATAATAGAATTAAAAGTTGCTTTCTCAAAGCGCTTCACAGTAGACATCATATCAGGTAAAACAACACAATTATTAAAAAAAAATTTTTTAAACAACACAACAATAACAAAAACAGTGAATCATCATTGAGGAGAATGCTCTTTCATCCGTGGTACAAAGCCGTGTCTTGGGAACCACTAAAAGACCACATTGAGAAGAGCGCAAATTTCGACATGGTGTGTACGGCAATAACAGGTCAGACAGGTACTGCGGAACCAGGTCATGGAAAGCCTTAAATGTTAACATAAGGATTTTAAAATCAATACGGTATCTTGCAGGGAGCCAGTGTAGAGACTCTAAATATGATCACAAAACCTGGCCCCAGAAAGAATTCTAGCTGAAATGTATCAAAAGAAACTTAGATTTTTAGACTTAACTTTTTTCTGTTTAAACAGCTTGAAAACAGACATTTGTTTCATAAAATACTGCAAAGAAATACCTCAAATGATGAGATTTTACTGTGATAATACAAACTGAGGTAAGACCGAGAAACATCTAATTGAGTTCTTTGTTATATTCAGCATTGGGAAAAGAACTCATGGAATCCAAAGACTATTTTTTACAGTAGCTAATTATCCTCTTTGCTTCACTTTCTCCCACTCTCTCCTTGCCGTCAGAGTTCTGTTTGTTGCATGATGTTCAGACTTCATGACACCTCCGGTCCCAGTCCCCAGGCAGGAAGGTCCCGCCTTCTCCTTTCTCTCTCTATCTCTCTCTCTCACTGTTTTCCATCCAACACAATGCAGCACATGTCGCCTCGTGAATGTTAGTTAGCAGTCACAGGGAGATGCTGTGTTTGCACATTCTAAAATAAAATGCATTTGTGATGCACATATTTGCACACGCATGCATAGTCAACTGTACTCACCTCAGCGTGTACATAACACCTAGGTGTGTTTGTGAGGTAGAAGTTCTTTTGTTTAAGCAAATGATGGTTAGTGCAGATGCTCACACTGTGTGTATCACTGACATCTCTTGAGCGACAAGAGCTGTTTGCGCGTCTGTCTTTCAGGGTGTCTGAGCATGTGGAGAGAGAGTCATATGTTCTCGCTGTGTTCTCCAGCCTGTCTGCTCACCTGGTCGTTGCCATGGGAACAGCCAGACAGCGGCAGACTTTGCACCAGTGTCCTCTGAGGATTCACAGAACAGATCTCCGAGCACCCAATGCTCAGGAACATGCTGCAATGCTCGAGCAAAGAGTTCTCAATCCCTCTTGCTGTCTGATTGGTCGAATGGATGTGTATAGACGTACAGTCCTTCAAGTTTTATTTATAGTTCTTTTAAAGGGATGGTTCACTCAAAAAGTTATCATTTACTCACGGATAGGTTGTTTTAAACCTAAGTTTTAAACCATAGCACTCAAGTAATGTGAACTACTTTCACGGTGCTTTTTTCTTTATGGCTCAAACAGTTTTAAACCAAACAACAATTTGTGTGTTCCACGGATTAAAGAAAGTCAACAAAGTAATTTTAGAAATAACATAAGAGAAAATGTAAATGTTAGCTATACCTTTCAGTGGCTTGTTTGTCTTACAGTGAATGTAGGTTACTGTATTTTTAAGGAACAAGTACACTTATCGCTACTTTGTTAACTCAGCATTCAACGTCCCCTCCTTCACGTCATATCTAATCAGTCAAACAAGACTTTAGCTATACACCGCTTCATCTGACAAGCATGCGCCTGACCCCCAGTTGACTTCTGGTTTGTGTTTGGCTAGTGTCTAATAATATAACCATTTATATTTTATTTGTTAAAATTAATTTATATTATAATTTATTGTATAATAATTTATTAAAGCGATTTGTTGAATTTTGTTGTATGTTAATTTGATTAAATAAACAATTTGTATAATGGGTCCTGTAGTTTGGTCGCATTTAAACAAACCGTACAGTCTATTGCAGTCTTAATTCCAAATATTGGAGAGACAAGGTTAGCCAAGTAACGGTTCCTTTTGATTGTTATCAGAAATAATCTACAGAAATGTACTGGAAGTTCAGTTGGGTTCACAAAAGTGCGGATGCGAAGTAACGTTTGTTTATGTTGTCAAGATGAAACCGTCCATACATCAAAACAGATTCAAGCTATAAAACACACCAATCTATTAAGATTTCTTCACTAGTCGATCTTGCATAATTTTTTATCCATAGAGTGTTGAAGAGAAAAAGCTCTTAAGGTCCCACGTGATACCAAGAAAAAAACTAAAGGGGGTAGTGAATTGAATTGTTTTGTCTCTTTGTGACTCTAAAAGGCAATGCTGGACCCATCTTGTGAATGTAAAAGTGTTGGGAGGGTCTCCAGTGGTGATCTCTTGGGTGGGGGCGAGCTGAGCTCGGCTCGTGAGGATTTATTGTGTGGAGAATGTGTTCTGCTGACTACGACACGACAAGATGTTCTCGGCTTTATCGCACCAGTTGCACACTTCTCTTCTTTGTGTTTTGCCAGCTGCCTTGTGCTGGTGAGGGGGAAGGCTGGGGTTCAGAAAGGGTGCGTGCGTGTATGTGTGGTGGACACAGGCCTATTCTTTCAGCATTCTTAATGCGAAGTCAAGGCCTCAGATCTTTTTTATACACATACTGTATATACCCCAAGGGAAAAATTGAAAGGAGCGATCCAAAACAGCATTCCTGTATTTTTGATTGAAAAGAAAAAATACCAATAATTATTTGAACTATTATTAAAAACTAAATTTCAACTCGGTCAGTATAAATGATGTGTTTAGTTTTTGTTCAATTTGGTGTTCATTTATCTATGGAAGTTAAGTGCCATATAAATAGTGTTTTTACTTAATCAATTAGGTTATCTCATATTTATATATTTCAACCTCATCCCCCCCCGATGCACAAATATGCCTATCAGCGCACACACACCCTTTCCCAGCTGCAGAATGCTAGGGGTGAAGCAGGGAGCAGAGGCAGGAAGAGGAGGAGAGAAGCCCATCCCACAGTCAGCCTGGTTAGTAGAGAACACAACATCAGCATGTGAGTCCTGCTAACATCACAGCAGACACTTACATAAAGCAGATCTCTCTCTCTCTCTCTCTCTCTTTCTCAGCTAGGCTCTCTCACGCTCCCTCGCATACTCCCAGCTGGAGACGGACTCACATGGTATCACATGAGAGCTCACAGTTTTCTCGCTCTCTGTCTGTCTCTTATAGAATGAAGATGGTCTCATCCAGGGCTTCTGTATGAAGTTGAACCTCCCAGAATCCCTGTACTAAACAATTCACTGCCTTTCCCTGCTTTCACACTTTCAGTTCCTAAACTGGCCTCTGTTAAAAAAAAAGTTCAATGCTTGCATGCTTGTTTATTAATATTTTTTTTAATTTGGGTTTTTTCTACAAAAAGGTTGTATGCTATGATTAATACATTAATACATTTCCCAGATTTTCCCAAAAAAAGTGACGGAAACTTTCACGAATTCCGCCTGAGCCCACCCAAAACAATCTCACGGCACAAACGTATCTATTTTACGATGTGGCTAATTTGGGCTAATTTGTATGAATTTATTCCATCTCATTTGTACATTACTTTCGCGCCAGTGATGTTAGGGGTGGGGAATTAGTATTTTGCTTTTTATAGTAATCGTACGTTGTTGTACGATTTTGCGACATACTGTACATATTCATACGAATAAGCCACCTCGGTAAAAAGAGATCTGGTTATCCTATACCTGTAGTTTGTCATGTGCCGTTTATCTTTACTACTCAAATCACATTACACATGTTTAAAGGATAGTTTATCCAAAAATGAATATTCTGTCATTTCTCACCCTCTTGTTATTTCAAACCTGTTTGACTTCCTTTCTTCAGAATTTGAACTTTGTGCTATCAGAATATTGAACTATCCCTTTAAGAAAGTTGTTAAAGCACTTATTAAAGAACGTGCATAGAGATTCTTGTCATTCAAAACGCTGTCTAAACTAAGCAGTAAATTCACTGACATTTTTGCTGGTTTTATTCTGATGTGCAGGGACCACGATCTGCCAACTGTACATCCACAATGTGCATGCTTGGATTTATTGGCAGTGTGCAATGGGGATAGCCCTGTTATGCCTCTTGAATTACTCTGCAATGGAAAGTCTCATGGACATCTCAGAAGCCTCATGTAAATTTTTCCAGCATCTAAAGAAACCTAGATTTAATCCAAATGATCTTCTAAACTCTCTTTGTGTGTATAGCAAGATCTGTTTGCATGTTTGCACTGCTGTTTACATAATTACCATTGCCTGGTTCATCATTGGTGATTCAGTTAAAGCATATTTTTTAAAACATCACGTTGCAATTCTGTATTGTCATAATAACTTAATTGCACATTTCAATGTGTTGTTGTATGTGAGCTTGGCAGTATGCCAGTGAATGAGAAGACAATGAATACGTTTGTTCTTCTGTCAGCAATCTCCAGACCTCATATACAAATCACCTGTCACGTTACATGGCGCTCTGAATTCCACACGAGTGTTTGGTCACATGCTCTTGGAGGAGTGCTGTGTGGACAGCCTGCTGTGTAGTGAATGTAATGTTTGTCCTAATGTTACTTAAAACTGTGCTTGAGATTAACTCTTTAATTTCCTGGAACAAAGAGATCTTAATTATGTTGTACAGCTGTACCATTCTATTTTATTCTAAATATATATACAGTATATATGTAATACAAATAAATTCCTTGTCCCCTAAAACATTTTACATTACAAATTCACCCATTTCACCCAAAAATACAAGTGCTGTCATAATTTACTCACTGTCAATTTGTTCCAAATCTGTATGCATTTCTTTATTCTCATGAATAAAGAGAGAGATATTTGGAAGAATGCTTGTAACCAAACAGTTCTTGGCCACCATTGACTCAATAGTAGGGAAAAATGACAATGGTAGTCAAAGGTGCCCCAGAACTGTTAGCTTTCCTACATTCTTAAAAATATTCTCGAATTTTTTATATATTTATTAAATAGTGCACTGTTTGCTTGTTAGAGATAATGTTCAATTTAGCTTAGTCTTGATAGATATAAACATCTAGTAAATACAAATATACAGTTTAAATGGAAAGTTTTAAAACATTCTCTATTGTTCATGTAGTCTAGATAGCTGATAGTAGAGAAGTCAACGACTATTTAGTGTACTTGGTGATTTAAATACCAAGCTGATGATGCAATTCGTAATTAATTACTTTCTATAAATAACTTACTCAATAGTTTTCTATGAGCTCACGTGTTGTTCTATTGGCCATTCTGCTATTAATAACTAAATATCTATAATAAATGAGTGTAAGTGAAAAATGGCAGAACTTCATTTTAAATGTACTGTCCCTTTAAACGATTCTTCACCTGTGGATGTTTATCTATTTTTTCCTTATTTGCTCTAGGCCTGTGTCCCAGAGGGCAGTGTAGTCATGTGGGAGCTGGGAAACTGGCAGGAGACACCAGCTTCCTGCCTGAATCCAGCCTGCTTGGCTTTCCCCGGTTGTAGCACAGCCTCATTGTACTGTACATTCTGATCTAGACAGATTATCTCTGGCAAGGCAATGATGCAGACAGATTATCGCTTTTTTCCTTGTGATGGCCGCAACAACTCCTAACTTACCCAGTCATCAATATTTACTCTCTCGAGGGAGTTGAACAGAAGCATTGTATTGGGTTTGCATCAAAGCGAGATGTTCTTTTACGTTTAGGTCAGTGAATGTTATACCTTGGGCTTTTGTAAGTACACTGAAGTGCTTGGGTGCCATTCACCAGCAGCAACATGCATGCTGCACCCCTGCTGAGACACCTAATCAATCTCCCTGTCTGGATGTAGAGTTCAAAGGTCAGGATGTTGGAAACTGCATCACACAAAAGCCTTGTGTCTTATGACCAGCTTTTGACTTTATTACTCTGCACTTTTAATAGCCAATTTAGTTTTATAAGTATCGTAAGAGAAGCATTTGTATGTTTATATAGGGATAAAGTAAGTGATTGTGATTTAGGGAAAACATGGGTCATGCCAGATTGAAAATTATATTTTGAATCAGGGAAATGTAAATAAAAATAGGAACTCAAACAGAGAGAGGCTTAGCGTCTCTGGAGCTAAATAAAGGCCTGTGGGTTTGTTCATTCTGGTCTATATTTAGCTCAATCCCGTGGTTTTCTGACTGCAGCACTGGTCATTTGCGTGATTATAACAATGCTTCACTTTTTGGCAGTGTGCGTAAACAGGGAATTGTAATGGAATCATTTTGTTCGGTTTATTTGGACAGAGTCAATATAAAGACAAAAGCATAATGAGAGGCAGCTTTCATTTTACAACATATCATTATTTTGGTATTTATTTTACATTTCCTCTGGATGGAATATCATTATCGTGCGTATCAACATGCAACATCGTCTTAATTCAGGAACCTCTGGAAATGTCATTAGCCCATAGACAGATACTTTACAGTGCAAGTGTCACAATAAGTCGGGCATATGGTTGCCAGGGCAACTGTGACATCATTGCAGACATAGTGATGCATGAAAATTCAAATAGCAGGGGAGCGGTTGCTAGGCGACCTAAACTCAGAGAAGTCATGAGGCAAACAGCCAAACTGATCCTGGTCTCTTGAACATTGTGTACTTGAGTGGTGCACCATGGGTTTGTTAGCATACGATTGGCTAAGGCTGGACTCTGTGTGGGAATAAAATAAAATATAAAATTAATGATAATAATACAAATATATATGATAATAATACAATTAATAATAATAAAAAAATTCTATACAATAATAAAATAAGATAAGATAATAATCACACCTCAAAAACAGCTAGAATATCCAAAAACCAAATCATTTCAGGCTTTATTTTTTAGCACACTTTATGGTTTTAGCAAATAATCAGCTTTTAAACGTGTTAAGACAAAATCCCCGCCAGGTTTCATTGTGGCCCTGCAGTGAACATTAAAGTGAAATGATCTGACCTGCAAAATCAGATTGTGTAAGTATTAGCCGCATGTGGGTTATCGATGATCTGGCCCCCTGTGCAGAAGAGCACGCTCACGCTGGCAGAGGCTCGGTCAGGGTACGGCCGGTGTGACTCAGAATGAGGTCACCGCATTTCTCCCACTGCTTAGTGGGACACCGTTCTCTCTCATGACTCAGATCTGGCAGCAGAGTTGTCAATGAACAGTGTCTCATCGTCTGTATCATCGGTGCTGTATATAGAGAGCGATTACCGCTCGCTGCAGGATCGTGACACACACTACACCTCCCACCTGTCAAATCAGAGTCGCACACGGTGAAATAGAACTGAGAGAACCGCGCAGAAATCACATTCAAATGCACATCCTAGAGAGAATGAGGTACTCATCTTAAGAGAGTTCCCAATTCATTTTGGGAATATTTACTGGTGCTGATGAAGTTGATACACATGCAACAGGTGTGTGTTTGTTGTATGTGTGTGTACAGCTCCTCTAGGATTCCCTTGCATGATAATATTTGTGTAGTTCCTGGATGTATACTTGTCAAAGTATATGCTACAACCATTAAATGATTTTTACAGATTGTTTGATGCACACATAGTACTACTGTCAGAATGTGTCTGGTATATCTTCCAAACACTATAAAAATGCCAGGCTAATTTCATCCCAGCTTTGGGACAGATAGGGAGAAACCCAGGAAATAATAAAAAAATCGACTAAACATTTTGTGGTTGAAACAACCCAGCATAGGTTAATTTACAAGCAATGTCTGGGTTTGTCCGTTTTTGATCAACGCCGGGTTGAAAATAACCCACCTTTTTTTTGCACACAGATATCTCAATCATAATTCTGTCCTGATCATAATTCACCCCAACATCGTCCCCAAAAGAAAGATTATAGAATGAATCTGGATTTTTTTTGTCATGAATGCAAATTTTTGAAGCAAAGAGAAATCTGAAAATGAAGGATTATATTTTATCCTTGTTATGTTTAATGAGATTCATTGATTTATTTATAGATCATATGTGTCTTTGGATCCACGAGTTGTATTTATCTCTGTATGGACACCCAAAAGTGTTGAAAATAATGTAATGGATGTTTTCAATCGCAGATCTACTCCGGTCGACTCTGATGTAACTGTTTCTACACACATGACTTCATTTCTCTCCTCGGCATGTGTCAAAACAGCAGCCGCTGGAATAATCATTCATGTGCTTCTTGGCACACATGGCTGTGATTCATCTTGTTCGGAATTTTCTCAAATTTAAGAAGATGAAGTTGCTTTGTTCCACTGTGGCTAGTTCCAGTAATCTGGCAGAAAAGAAATAGACGGCACTGAATTGAAATGCCTTCTCCGTTGATAGGAAAGTACTATTCATCTACAACCTCTGAGCCCAGCCGCTCTTAGGCCATTATAGACCACACTGACCTGAACTTAATATAGAGGCTGTATCTCAAGTGTCTTACATGAAAACATCAATCCTTGTTTTATAGTATCATACTAAAACCTAAGCATTTTACAGCCTTCCTTTGCAGTCCCTTTTGTACGTAGTATATGCCACTTATATTTCTTGCTGATTTGTTTTGCCGTAAACAGACACACACTCAGCGCTTTTTACTGTAACTGAACAGTGAGATGGTGGAGATAAACTGTTCTTTCATCTGTAACTCATCTTCTGTGAGTCATCCGCACACCCACCTCAGCACTGTGTGTAGTCTTCACTCACTGCTGGAGAATGACTCAGCTGTTACACGACCGCTCAGCATCAACTCCCCAGCTCCGCCCCCTTTATCTACCTGAGTGGGCTCCATAAATCATACAACCTACCAGTTATAATATGGTTCTATAAAAGTGGGCGTATGGGATCTTGAGTCATCCTGTGCTGTGGCGTGCGCTTAGCAACGGGCATAATATACTTTTTAACACATTAGACCACACTGGATTGGTATGTAGGCATTGTTGTCAGTCAATGTGTTGTCATGGCAACATAACTGTATATGACATGTTTGGTGGGGGTGTTGAAGATGGTGATAAGATCGTTTGCAGCACAGGGATTTCAGAAATTTACACCGTCGTGTGAGTTCTTTTTATGCAAAACCCAGCAATAAAATGTGCTGTTTTAAAGGTGCGGCGGAGGATCTATTAACTATGTTTTCAGAGGTGTATAATGGCCTTACATAATGAACCATTATGTTTTTATTGTCTGAGTTTCTATCTACATACACCATGCCCCTTGCTTGTTGTTAAACGGACAAAATGCTCTACAAGAGCGCCTTACGTAAAGACGTTATCTCCTTCGTCAAAGAAGCGAAAAAGTGACAACATTTTAATACATTTTTAATGTGTCAGCCACCATAGCGCTTCGAAAGGGAGGGGTGGACTGAGCCGTTGGTTGTATTTTGCAACCTCACCACTAGATGCCACTAAATTTCATACACTGGACCAGCCTGGGATAGATGACATATGTATACATCGTTTCAAAATAACCCCTGATGGGGTGATCAAGACTACAAAGAAACATTACTCAGTTTATGACATGAAAATATACATTTTATGTGAGTTACTCACAGTTAAACAACTTTAAAGCTTCTGCTAAGAAAACTAGCACAGCTCTTTTATTCAAGAAATTGGCTCTGGTCTAGAACAAGAGTCAATCATACAATGTAATGGTCATTATACAAAAATATCTGACCACAAATTGCCGCAGTTGGACAATCATAATTGAATACTCCAGAGAGCCATATAATCGTCTGTAAATAATATTGCGATTCAATTGGCCATTGAAAATGTTTTATTATTGTTCTCAGGAGGCCTCTGCCAAGTAACCCTTGTTGCACATAAATGACTGTTTTATTTAACAAAACTCAGTATAATCTTTACATCAGTACAGCTCTAACTCTTTTTTTCTAACAATGACATTATAAAAAGTTTATTTTTGAGTATCCACAAATTGATTCCACCGGGGGCCTCTGTGGTACTTTAAACATTTCGCTGGATTTAGAGTATCAGCTCAGATCTAGAATGGTGTACTAGAAGGGTAGAGAAATGTAAAGTAGGACGCGTGTTGAAGGTCAAAGTTCTAAGTGTACACGAGAGGCACACGTAAGAGTTGACGCACCTCTCTGGTTAATGACTGCTGTAATGCTACACTGTTTGTCTATGATCATGTGTCATATCAATGCATACATGTGTATGGAGAGAAGGTCGAGGGTCTCTGGTAAAATTAATCGTGTCAGTGCATGATGAATGTGCTGCATGGGCCTTAATAGATGTGTTTGCTGACTATGTGGTAAGCTGGTACGCTTTGCCTCATTGCTTCTTATTATGTAACCGGTTAGGGGAGTTGTTTAATCATAAATAGTAATACACGTGCGCATGCAAACACATTTTTTATGGCATTTATTGTAAGTTAACATTGCGGTCTGCAGAATGCATTTAACTTGCCAAACCACTTTTTTCATAAAATCTGACTTGAATAACTAGTGAGAGGCATATGTTATTTTTAGGAGACTCCCCACATGGGTGTCTGTGTTTTTGTGGCCACCTGGGTATAAAGAAAGCACAGCTATGATTCGACGAACTCAACAGGTGTTGTCTGAACAATGTTGTCTTAACTCTCCCAGGTGTCCACTTAATCCGTACAGGTAAAGTAAGGGCGTGTGTTCATGAGCAATTATGCGTGTGTGTGTGTGTGTGTTTGTGTGTGTGTGTGTGTGTGTGTGTGCCTGCGTGTGTATGCACCCAGCTTCCCAACATAACCGTTGTTACACCATGTTCTCCAGTGTATGTTAGACCTTAGTCAGACTAGACACCAAATTTAATTTTAGTTGAACAAAAGCAAGTCTGTGAGAAGGAGACGTACAGTACAGTATGTTCACTTGGTTGTTCTGTCTTACTTTTTTAGGGGCCACATACTTTTAGATCTTGTTTAACGGTACAACACCATTTATAAAATGTATGTTTAGTCATTTTTAATTAGGGGTCTCTGATGATTAGTCTATTCCTAAATAAATGTTTGTGTTTATGTAATGTTGATATAGAAGTACACAAACATACCTTTATTGATATATATTTAATTAATATGTTTAATACAGTATATTTATACATAATATAAATTATATTCTATTATCAAGTTATATATATATGTAAATATTTTTAGAATATACTCTGTACATGTATGTGTGTGCATTTACATATACACATACATATACATATAGACACACCCAGACATATTTTATAAACACAACTATTTAATTTGGAATCAATTCATCACAATTGATCAATGTGATGCTCAGTTAGCACTGATAAACATGAATAAACCCCAGTGTTTATGTAACTTCAAAATATACTGTGCCTGAAAAGAGTGTGTCACTCTTCATAGGTCAAATAGATGAAACTTAAGCAGCTGTGCTCTGACCTATGAGGTCATAAACAGAGAAATAAGAGGCCACTACCCTGGAATGAAACCATCTGCCTCTTTGCATCAACTCTCTGCATAGATTTTGAATCCGAGCCCGGTGCTTTATAAGAGACGCAATAGTGATATAAAAAGGTATAAACCCAGTCCCAATATTAGTGGTTGGACAGAAACGTTTTTACAAGGGTTAGTTTGGCCAAAATGTTATTTGTTTCTACAAAACTAATACATTTCGTTCGAAACACACTGTCCATTTTCCATTGTCCTGGGGCCTTTAAGATCCGCACACACATTTTGCTGCACGAGTGGAGATTGCACTGGTTTGGAGTCAGCCGGAGTAACCCGACTCTGAGTCAGTTCAGATCACATGGAGGCAGCCCAGGAGAATGCCTGTGGGCTCATCACAGTTTATTATATCTCCCTATGCTGAGAAGCAATTCTCTCTCTTATAATTAGCCTCCCATTGAAAAGATAAACTTGCCGTGTAAAACAACTGTTAATTGCGGCGGATACCCCAGCATTTATTACAGTCTTAAATCAGTTTCTTTCTCTCTCTCTCCTTCCCTTCTCCAGGATGATATTTGTGCGCCATTAGCCAAATGTTGCCATTGAGATGGTGCTGCATGAATTCACCCATCTGTAGAACGAAGTACGTCTTTTCTCACAGAAACAATTATAAACCATTTGCATTCATGGAAAATATGGCCGCAGCGCATAAAACATGGACTGCTCCGTGTGCCTCGGCTGGCGCATGTTGGTGCCGCATTAATATTTTATGATATGGCCTGGAACGACTTGTGAGAGTGCGGGCGCTACTATTTGTATTGGCTGTCAGTCAAAACATCCTTAATTAGCAGAATTGTAATATAAAGAAATTCTTCGGTTTTAATAAAGAGTGGTGTTGTTATCACACTGTATTTATCAAATTCTGGAGTGTGATTGTTTTTTCTGACCACTGTTGGGTTTGGCTAGCGACTGCATAGATGTGTCACTGATACTGTTGGTTTAATGTGTTAGTCTTTAGTGGGTTAAATGACTTGGCTGGTGTTACACACAAACTGTGAAAAGTCTCTGGTTAAAGCTGATTGTCGGTTAACACAATGGTGCTACACACTTCCCCCCCATCAGCCACTGTTTTATCCCACCCATGAGACCACACTAAGGCTAGGTCAAGAGGTCACGCTTTAGGAGAGACCCCAGACATATCTGCAGTGTTGTGATATGGGCTGGGAAACAGGTGGAGAAGATTATTTGCATCTATGCAAGAGAAGCTTGGGTAGGTTGATAATGCATGGTGGTAATAACTTTGTATATGCATTTGAATTTTGGTATTAGCTGTGCAGATTCATACGATTTTATTAAGTGAGTATTGTCAATTTTGATTGAATGTTTGCTTTAAAGGCCAGATAAAGGCTTGGAAAATGTTACTTTTTTTGCAACAATTGGTACAAACACTATTGTTAGTTGCAAAAACTATTCCTGCAATAGCAACAAATACTGCAAACAATATTATTTCAAAACAATACGAATGTTTTACATGTAATTAGGAAGAATTAAGGAAAATTAACATTTCAAGGAATGATCCTGAATTTCCTATTACAACTCTTATGTGACGTTGCATTCTCAGTGTTATATAGCTTTTGGATGAATGAGGTGTATTCCTGAAGTGTATTTTTGTTGGAATTCAGCAGACACAGGAATGGAATGGACAAAATAAATAGCGAAACATTCTGGGGTTATTTCAACCTAGTGTAGATTCATTTACATCCCAAAAGTTTATTACCCCTAGTTGAAAATAACTCTGCACTTTTGCAGTGTATATAAATGCTGATTAAAGGCAAATTTGTATATTCATTTTCCTAAAGTCCACCTATGACTTCACATATTTGCTCTCTCTTCATGAAATACAGAGGTCCACCCACTGGGCTTATTGTGTCACTTATCTGGTCGCTATAAGAACAAATTTAGTATGTAATGGAAGTGATTAGAGATTGCGTTCTCACAATTGATGGTAATTTACACATCAAGACACATTGTCACACGTCTTTGGAATCTGTGTTGAGCACACATGCACACACATACATAGGTATAGCTAGGGAAAAACACATCATGTGGCTTGTGATGGAAATTCAGAGGTTTTCTTATGTTTATGAAATAAATATAACAGCCAAAAGACACATTGTTAACACAGTAAAATCTATGAGTTTCTTTTATTCTGTATTAAAGTTATTTTGGCTCTGTAATGTGCTGCTTCTGATCTAATGAACATAAAAAGGATACAATTAAATTACATTTATTCACCTTCATGTCATTCCAACCTGTGGTTGACATTTTGATACACAAAAGAAGATATTTTGAGAAATGCCTCAGTGGTTTTGTTTCAATACTATGAAAGTCAATGGGGGTTGATTAACAACATTCTCCAGAATGTCTTTTTTTGTGTTCTGCACAGTAAAGAGTCATATACGTGCTATGAATGACATGCGGGTGACTCAAATACCATTTTTTCTAAATAATTTGGTGACCTCTTTAATGCCTTTAAAAGAGTAGTTTATAAATAAAGTCTAGATAGTGAAGTGGTAGTTGTTCTTATAGTCAGACAAGGTCAATGCAGAAAATGACCACTGCTAAGTCAATCAAACGGCTCCACGGCTGACAGATTAATGGATTAATGCGGCTGACCCACTAGGTTTGGTCGCTCACTGCAGTAAACATCATCCATTCTCATCAGAACGAATACCTGTTACCTCCAACATGAGGCTAAACAGATGAGCCTCTCTGAATTACACCGCAAGACAGGATTCATATATACAGCATACCTGATTATTTATAGAGCGATCCAGCAGAAACTAATTCTGCCTGACCTGGAAACAACTCAAAAGAATAGACGGAAATGTACATTTACAAAATAATGTAAACAGACCACCACTGATTGATGTTGTAGTTATATCACAATTTTGTTTGTAAATTAAGATTTTGACTATGTATTTGTAATAATAAATAATCATCCTTCAAACACATTTATAATTAAATTATTAAACCTACCACCCACAGGCTTTATAACATTATAAATATATTATTAGCCAATGTTAAGCGGTGCCAAGAATTGTTTGACTCCCGGTCTAAACAATCTTAGTGTTACAGTTTCCTCTATTAACAGTCACATTACTAGTTCAGAAAGGGGCCAAGGCTTTTGACGGTACTTGTTATGTCAATAGTTTTCATATTGAAGCATTCACTGTAAAACCTCTAAAGGTATAAGAGTGGCTATTTTTGACATCTCTGTGTGCCTTTCGTCTCTTCCAATCCCGCTGTTCAAATGGCTTTTAATAATTTAGCAAATGAGCATTGCTGTTTATCAGTTGACCAGACGCCCTACTGTAAGTGCACTACAAAACACAGCAGAGAGCGAGAGCCGAGGTTAAGAGACCTGTATAACTGCACACTTCCTGTCTATCTGACCTCTATCACAGCGCTTTGATGTGTGAAACAGACACAGTTGAGCACGCTGGAAAGGAAAGAGCCTATCTTGGATACCCAGCTGAGTACACCCACACAGCCCATCTGTACTGGAGGTTATTCACACTCACACACACATAGAAACACAACACGGTGCTTCATCAATAGTGTTTACTAGGTCACCAAAAAAATCCCCACACAAACCCAGTTCTCAGAGCAAGCAAGTAACCATATGCAGCCGTAGAAAATTTAAGATTTTAAATGCTATAATTTAGCTAAATATTACAATGATGTAAATTATTTTACCCTTTTTAGATCATGTGTGAAAACCATTGTATTTCCAGGCTGTTAGAATGTGGTCCATAGATAAATTCAGTTTGAGCGAAAAGGTTTTCACACTTTTGCATTGTTCAGAAGCAGATTTACAGACAACGATTGCGGAGACGTAAGTAGAGAGATGTAATTCTGAAAAAATGTAAAAAACATAGAATGCATGATCTTGCATTATTTCTCATTACAAGAAGGACATTAAGGAAAACTGTAAGTTCATAATTTGAAAGTCTTGTAATGGTATTGTTCTATTCTATTCGTAGTGCTAGTAAGCGCTGTTTGCGTCGAACTCGTCATGGGATGTACATTGGTTGTACTATCTGTAAAAAGTATTGTCCGTAAGATTTTAATAACTTTATACGTAGAAAGTCGTTTAAGAGATGGATGGGCATCAGATTTGACATTCTGTTTTTTATTCATTAGATAACCTCATTTATTGTATTTCTGCAGATCCAAAGCACCCCAGATACCCCCCCACACAGCAATATTAGCCCCCGAAGAGAAAACACACTAAATCTTAGAGTCTCATTTCCTTAAGAAGACAAGACATCACTCCTTATTACGTTCTGCCAGGGAAAAGTAGAGCACACGATCGTCATTCGTCTCAGCAGTGAAACCAGCCAGCAGAAGCAGTTAAGCCAACGACCACTGCGTGTCGGTCAGTGGAGACGTGTGCCTGAAAATGTGCGCCGACGACCCATTATGACATCCATCCCACGTTAACCCTTTTATCTCTGAGTTATAGCAAGTTCTGCTTTACAATCTTTCTTTGCTATGTGTCCATGTGAAATGTTTTATATTTGTGTAAACATCTGTGGCAGACCGCCGTCTCCGTGAAAGAGCAGATTAGCTCCAGTGGAACTCCAGGAAGGAAATTGCTTCACATTTTTGTGAAGAGTAGGAGGTCTTGTAAGAAAGAGACCTGGGAATTCCTACAGTCTGAAAAAGCTGTCAGAGTTACTCTCTCTTGACCTTTTCCTTATTTGGCTCACTGTAAATGGTATTATTATTATACAATTACAAATATAACAAATATTACAAGAGATTAGTTTTGCATTTATTTATGTGTCTCTTAAAGACACAGATTACAGCATTGTCACAAGAATAATCTTAACACTTTTGTGTGCTACTTTTCCTCCATATGCAATTGTTTTTAACAACATCCTGCTTGCTGGTTAATAATCCAGATTTGTGCAGATATTATATAGTCATGTTGCTAAAGGAAAGGGTTTTATCTTGAATAATCTCCTTAATCTTTGTCAAATCCTACCATTTTTCTTTGGATTAGGTGTATTCAGAATGAGCTCCTTCTGTCTGTAATTAAATGTTGAAGGAGCATAAGCCCAATTATCTGAAGAGGGTCTGTTTCTGGACACTAAATGAGAGGTCGTCTGGGGACCCTCGACAGCCACAGATGGGGACCACCAGACTTTAGCGCTTTTTCCTCCAAAGCTCAGTCAAGCTGTTCCAACGCGTGACTCCAGGGGTTAAATTATTTAACAAGCCCCGGCTTGCTTTGGGAAGTACTATGGGAATGATCTCACTTGATACATGTAGACAGAAAGAATGACACACACCCATATATATATACATGCAAACTTACACACAATACACATTAACAACACACACACAGACCTGAACACACGATTTTGTGGCTAAAAACTATTTTAGATCAAAATGACACATCGTTGTGCATTACCAGAAATCCACCAAAAATGCACTAAAAATATTTTACTAAAAAACTAAATTACCGAAAAATAAATTTTTTTTTTTAACAAATCCGACACTTACATTACTTAACTTTAACAGTTTTTCATACATGGCATTTCTCCGTCATACGTCTCTGTCACAATCAAATCGTACTTCACATACAGAGTTTGACTAAAATCAAATGTGCCAAGCCTTGGAAAAAGCCTTTATCACCAGTGTGTCTCGTCGGTTTGGTGACACATGACTTGATGACTAAATAAAAGCTGCCTGACGCGTGTGGGAAGAGAACTGCTCAGTTCCTTTACACCAAACCTTTTCTTAGAAGGCAGAAGTATAACTGTAGATGATGGAAATGTCCGTATGATTCGTTCAATTACGTCTATGATTTCGAACAACTCATTTAGACTTTTTTGTGTGTTTCAAAAGTACCGTTTCAAAGTCATTTTAGAGCTGTAAGCAAGGCTGGCTAAACTCATTCCTACATCGTTAAATAATTTATTAGAGATACACTGATAATAAATTTATCCACCGGAACCGATAACCAATTATTTAGAGCGATATCGGCCGATACAGATTCTGAAGATTACATTAAAATTTCTTTCTTTTCCTCAGCCGGTAGCCGATAGTGTGAAAAAGTGCTTTTATTGACCGATTCCGATTAGTAGCCAGTATATAAGTGCATCTCTATAATTAATATTTGTGAAAATGAACAAAGGTCTTTGGAGTAGCACCTAAATCCATTTTAATACCCACAGACAGTTTCTTTTCCAGAACCCTGCTGATGATGCCCAGCTCACCAACATTCATTAAACATTTCTTTGCACCATTTTCCCAGGGCAACTCTCGGACAACGGCACCAGGATGATAAAAAGGGTAGCACTTTATAATTTCAGCCAGACATTTTTATTTTTTTTATCCATTTGGAAGACAAAATGGACCATTCATCATGGTGCACACACTGCTAATTTCCCTGTAGGCAATACGCTCCATTTCAACCTTGCTGATGTTCAAAACAGCCGCCCTGCTATCTCCTTTCCTTCTATTTTCTTCTCGTCTATCTCTTGCTAAAATATGGAGTGCTTATTACCCCATCCTCCACTACTAGATTAATTAAACCCGGGTTCATATGAATGCCCAGATGGGTCCTCTATACTTCCAATGAGCTTAATCTGCATGTGGTCCTAATCTACTTCTCATTTTAAAAATTGCCTTGAAAAGGCCTTGATCGGTGAATTTTGGCCTTTAGGGTTTTATTTGAAGGCGAGCACAACTGAACAGCCTCTGAGACAGATAACTTGTTTCATGCTCTGGAGATATATTGTGTTCTCTTTGATTTGGATGTTGCATCATGCTTAAGTATGTTGGTGTTCAATCATAGCAATATTTTTACTAATGCATGAAGATATCGCAGCGTTCAGATGTGTTTGTCTTGTGTTGTGCTTTGTTACCTGCAGTACTTGCCTGTCAGGCTGGATTTGATGCAGACACAGATAGAAGCCGACACTGCTGCATCCAGGGCGCCTGCAGGAGGACAGCATGTCTGTACTCTTGAGATGCTGCTGGTGGTGCTTTAGCTTCAGAACCAACTATTATTAAACAGCTTTATCGTGCACCACCGTGCTGCTTCATATCTTAATCATATTAACCTTTTTTCGTATTGTAAAGCTCTACATGAAACGTGCTTAATGTGAGTGTAATCGGTGCATATTTCCTAATTATCCCTGGATGCAAATTATTTAAATGATCATGTTTGTCACAGTGATAGTATACACCCAGTCCTTTGATATTATTACATCAGTAATTGCAGGAAAAAAAGCAGACATTTTCCAGTTTTCCAATAGCCTCAGGCTCAAGCGGCGCAATGAGGTTTCTTGGAATGTTTGTTTTGAAATAGTATTGCTTAATGTTGGTTTTACAAATGGTGAACGAGCAGGAATTTTCTGTCCAACAATTAAAAATGTTGACATCGTGACTTATTGCTGTGCGGTGTTTATGTTTTTACATAATTTGTTACACAGCAGCTGTTATTGTGTATGGGAGTTATTGTTGTTGTGTAGGTGTGGTTATAGCTTTTCAATTATTTACCATGGTGGTCTTAAAGATGAAGTGTGTGATTTCTGTGCCATTAGTAGCATTGGAACTGCACCCCAGCTGTCTGCCATTGGTTGCCACAATCTACTCAAACTCACACCATTGGTTGTTATAGTTATCGTTTTGTTTTTCTTTTCATTGCAGTTTATTATCATTTTAAATAAAATAAAAAATATTACATTTCTTAAGCAATTTTGTTATATTCTTTTGTCATTTTATTATTTATTTTTGATGTTGCTAAATAAGATTAATTTATTATTTTCTATTGATTAATTCTTTACTTTTAGTTTAGTTTTTTATTAGCATTATAATTTTAGTGCCTTAAAATTGTTTCAGTTTATATATGAGGCAACATTTGTAATGCTAAAGTTCAATATTTGATTTGATTCCAATAAAAAAATATTTTCTGAGTTTTAATTTTAGTAAACCTTAACAACTTTAGAAAGCACACAGAACTGTTAAAGTTACAAATGAACCTGGAATAGCAGAAGAGATTGCTTTAATGTTCTAACTTTTAAAAACCGTATCTGACTCGTGTGCTTCAGTGCAGACAGCCGATGCATTCTGTCTCTGTTTCTCGTACATATTTGATTTAAAACTCTAAACGAAACATGAGATTTTTCTAAGACAGTTTAATACCAACCTATAAATGTATTACACATATTTAGACTTATCTTTCCAGCTGATGCATCGCATGCATCCCTCTTGTCCACTGTAGATGTAATGGCTAAACCTTAATGCACACATGCATACACAATCGATCAGAGCTCTCGTGAAGTTGCATGCACCAAATTGCTCCAAATCGACCACTCTGTCCAGCAGCCCGGTAAAATGGATTTGGACTTGTCTTTGCTCTTCACATGGATGAGCATGTCCAGCCCCAGGGGTAGCAGGAGAGGTCACATTCTGACACTGGCCTCTATAGTTTGTCCCGCACTGAAATAACCCCTCGAGGGCCCCGGTGAACAAACCGCTGCATCGGTGATGAGCCGGGCCCCCAGCACCATATGCTGCCCCTCTGCGGAGCCACCCAAAGGGAGGACCGGTGATGAGGGGAGTATTCAATTAAAGAGCTGAGTGAGCAGGGGTCCTCGTGAGTGGCTCCATAAAAACATCTCTTGCTTGTCAGACATACCCGAACAAAAGTGACGTGTGGATCTAGATGGGCTGTGGTGGATTAAAGTTATAAGTCGTGCATGATTAGTAAATATTACAAATGTAATGGAGGGTTAAGATGTATATTGAGGAGATGGAGGATATAAAGCAACAAAGGGCTCGTTGTAATCCCTCATTCACATCACTATCAGGAGCTGCTCTCGCACAATACCCATCAGAGAGTCCCTGGTGATTGTTCATTAGCAAACTCAGTGGGAGTTTACAATTGTACTGAAAGATCTCTGTAGACGGCCATTAATTTACAAATGAAAAGAAAAAATATACTTTTATATATTCATGGACCTTTAAAATACAAAAATGTTGGCCAAACAAAACCCTCCCAAAACTGTTGTAGATGAAGTTCAGCTTCGAAAACAGAAATGACCTTTTTATTTCTGTAATTAGCATTTTTTATTTGAAATTAATTGAGGATGATTTTGCCTCAAAACTCTTGTGTTAGGCGCACATAGCGCCTTTGTGTTATCCCCGTTTAGATCTCGTATCTGTGTGTGCTGTCGACTTGTACAGTACGCCTGAGCAGAGAGCAGCCCAAAGCCATTAATGTTAATGTGTGTGTGCATCTTTCCTCAGTCCCACTGTGATTCTATATATAGAACTGTAATGATAGCCAGCTTCAGGAGATAAGAACAGAGAATTAATAAGGTACATTAGAGGATCCTCGCGTCGCCTCGAGACAGCGGCAGAACATTGAGAGACTTGCAGACACTAGCTTATGTTAACTGTGAACGGTACAAACGTTAAGTATGTGTTCCCTAATATGCTAAAACGAAAAACAGAAGTCGGGACGGGATGTATTAAAGGGTTTGGACACTTTCTTTTATATAGCCGATAGCTTGTAATGTACATGATTGGATATTTGTATTCGGGCTGGGTGAAATTAAGCGGGAAAGTTCTTGCACATTTAATTGGACGATTATTTGGATATATGTTTGTGAGTACTGGAGGATTCATTAGCATTTTCATCTGTATGTTTTTCGTAAGAGAATGACTTCATTGTTTTAGAGACAACTGTAATGCCTGTTAAAACTTCTATATCTGTCATAATGTTAATTTGTCAACTTTTTGGGGGTCAAATTTTTATATAAGTGAATATTTATGTTGTATGTTTTTTATTAAACGGATTGTTTTAAATTAACTTTACTTACTGGTCTGAAGAAGCTATGATGGAAAATCTGAAAGTTCATGATTTCTTCAAAGCATGTCTTAAAGGGATAGTTCACCCCAAAATAAAAATTCTGTGATCATTTAGTCACCCTCATGTTGGTTTAAATCAGTATTAATGCCTTTGTTCTGTTGAACACAAAAGAAGAAATATAGAAAAATGTATCAACCCAAACCGTTGTGGTTCACCATTGTAGTTTCATTTCCTACTATGGAAGTCAACAGTGTCCCAGAACTGTTTGGTTACAAACATTCTTCTAAATATCTTCTTTTGGGTTCAGTGGAACAAAAACATGTACACAGGTTTGAAACTTTACATTTTTGGGTGAACTATCCCTTTAAGGAATTGTAAATAAAGTATATATGAGTGTTTGCTTTGGTATCGGGCAAATGCAAAATGCGGTTTTATGTCTTAAAGGGATAGTCTCCCCAAAAATGAAAATTCTTTCATAATTTGCTCACCCTCATTATGTTCCAAACCTGTTTGACTTTCTTCTGCAGGACACAAAATATATTTCGATGAACACTGGTAACCAAACAACATTGTCCCCTATTTACTCGCTTCCATTACATGGACACAAAACCACTGAGAAATTTCTCAAAATATCTTAATTTGTGTTCTGTGAAAAAAAGTCATACAGCTATTAAACAACATAAGGTGCATGTTACCATAATGCTCACCTGATTTAGCAGTCTGGTTGGCGAGAGCCGACATGTGTTTACATGTGTTTGCATGCAGGAATGGGAATCTTATTTCCGCCGCTTGCCGTCAGCATTAGGATCAAATCCACACAAGTATTAAATCCTCAAACACGTTATTCAAGCAGAACTGCAGCCGTATGCTCGGGTAAAATTGGGACACACTCCACTAGATAGACATATGGAGCGCTGAAGGCCAGCTGCTTGGCTGTACGTTGGCCTGTACAAGTACAGAACAACTTTCATGTAAAGTACACACGGGATATGGCGCTCCTGTACTAGCCTGGGGCAAGGTCCACAACCCAATCTGGAAATTTAACAAGTTAACAGCCTCCAAAGCCTGAAATGTCTTCACCAGCAATATCATTTTTGTTACTTCAACATAATGAGGCATCCAACAGTAATGTCGGCTTACCTTCTTTTCAAGAGACCTTTTGATAAATGTCTTTTTTTAATTGGTGAGTTCTGAAGTGGTTATTGTCTGAAGCCGCACCCTGCTGATGTTTCCCTCAGGGCTTTGATCTTATTGTGAATGTTTAAGTTTGAGCTTTGTCTGGCATTCAGATACAAAAGACAGGGTCAAGAGGTTAAGAAATGCAAGAAATCGACAAGCTATCTCCCGCCAAAACGTGCATACGTGCAAGCTAAAGAACGCGTAGATAAGTCTGGCTGATGGCACGTCAAACTCTTTGAATACATTCTCTTGTCACAAGGTCGTCAGGCCATTTCTAGAGGTCAGGATCTCTTTCATATTCTCTTTAGTCACAGATCATGTGACATCATGTCCCTCAGGGCCAGAGCGAGGAAACTAGTGCAGATTGTCCTAGCATCTGTTTTCTGAGTTTAACATTGAACGATTCCACGGGTATCATCAATTCGCTTAATGATCAGTTAATCAATACAGGCTGTTTTGTTGCATTAACAGCGGGGAGATGTTGAATATCCCACTTCAGATAAAATCCTTTGTACTATGATCGATCAGCAAATCCTTTCGAACTCAGAAATGAGCAACGGCTTTTTTCAAGAACGTGATAAATGAACTGCTGTGCTGTTTGACTTCAGATTGATATCAAAGAGGTGGTTATAGCATAGAGATGCTCATGACTCGATTGATGCTCAGAGTGAGAGGCCTTACCTGTTACCAGAATGTAGAGCATCTCTTAGGAGTGTTACTTTACAAGTAGAGAATAGGGCTATAAGTGAAGCTAGAGGTGTTTAAGGGCTTCGGGTATCATTTATAATTCTATAATAACTCTCTAAAATAGTATATGTACTTGTTAACATTTACTTTTATGTATTTGGAACACACTTTTATCCATATAAAATTATGGCGTATGCAAGCTATATATTTTTATGTGTAGCACTTCGTTTACTTGGAATGGACCTTTTTCACAAGGTTATGATGATGCGTTCAACGGTCATTAGCATCGTAAATCCTTAAAAATCACGTTATTTATATTACATGTATGTATAACATTATACATTGTAATGTATTAAATTACCTTTGCATCAAAAAAAAGTAAAGGACTCTAGATGCGAGGGTGTTTCTTATAGAGCGTTTATGGAAGTCACAGTAAATTTGACATCATTCTCTCTTTTGACTGCCGTCATCTTTTGTTGAATATAATGAAAACAAGGTTTTGCTTTAGCTATTTGTGCAAATGAGAATGCAATAAATATATTTTTGGTAGTCTTCCATTCACCGCTATAGAAGTTTACCCAACTATGATAACTATAACAGCTGCCGAGAACCCCGGAAATGTGAAAAAGGTTTTTCCTTTGTGTGACACTGTTTTATGCCTTTTAGACTTATCTAAAAACAGCATTGCTGTATAAAACTGTAGTTAATTTTTCATAAATAATAATCATTCATATTTGATTACATAAGTTATGAATTTATCTTAAAGCTGCAGTGAAAAATTATTTTTCACTGTCAACATCAAATAAATAACATGGGTAAATAATCTGCTCAGATGCTCTGTTCAAACTTTTTTTTATCAATAGTTGTTTTTTACATTTAGTAAAAATACGGTAGTTTTTGTTTGTTATTTTAATATAAACCCTGTATTTTGGAAATTTGTCTTACATTTTCAATCTCAAATGTAAACATTAACATTACTATTGCACACATTTAGGCCACTCATTGGTACGAGAAAACATTGCCTTGTGTAATGAGAGATTATGGTCAAGGCCAGAGACGCTGTCCTCCCATGAAAACAAAAGCACATGTTTTGGAGGCGGTGCATTGAGGATAATCTCCTGCAGCGTGTCAGTGAGCTTAACTGTGCCATAAATTACAAGCGAAAAGGGAGTACTTTCTTGTTTGGAAAAACAGAACGGTCCTTGAACTTCTACATGGTGTAATCAGTGTAGTGTTTGAGCCTGCAGAAAATCACCATCTCACCGACACCATCTCATTTTCAAAACAACAGCCAACCCTCACCATCCTCACCACAGTATCATGGAGGCCATTGCCAGCCCAGAACACCTGAACTCTTGCATTCTATAGAACAATTTGAGTACAAAACTTCAACATCTTCATACTATGAGCTTTTTCTGATTCTGAACTGGTGTTTACATTTTTTCTAATAAAACGTCCATTGAAACTAATAACACCATTTTTTCATGTCTAGCTGTTGCATGTTTGTTGCGTTTAAATCCGGCTCATTTTCAACTAAGATTCTTCATTTGTCAGCCTATAGTTTTAATGAGTTCTGTGCAACAGATGATTGAGTCGTGTGCATCTGCAGTTCTGTTGGGGATGTCTGTTTTGACATTCAGACATCATTCGGTTTCAATCTCTGAGGTCCCTCACTTCTGCTCTCCAACAGAGCGATGCCCGATCCGCCCCTCGCTGCTTCAAAAGGTGCTTAATCATTTTAATATGAAAGCTGTTAAGTGCCTGCAACAGTCACTTTGATGAAATGAAGAAGATTTAAAGAAGCTTCCACCCGGCCAGCTTCTTATTCATTCTGTACATTGTGCTTTAATCATTTTTCATGCTTTGCCTATACCGAATCCCTTACACTGCTTCTCATTTACTATCTAGTATCTGTCTTCTGGTCTCTGCTTTAAGATCCAGTTTCTGGATCTTAAAGACTGTGCCATGTCAATTTAATGTATTTAAATCAGTTTGGTGAGAATTTATCCGAGGTGTTTAACTTTGCACCTATCTGTTCATATACGTGAGTGTAGCTTAATTCTGCCTTCCGTTTTATTTTGTGTCCATACAGAAAACAAAAGAGCCGTTTGACATACACTTTCAGCCGTAGGTAACTTTTGAATTTGAGCATGTAGGTCATTCACCTGGAGCATATGAAATGAAGCACTAAAACCCAGACAGAATGCACTTTAATATCACATTATGCAACCTATTTGCAGATTCATAAGAGAAGGTCAAAGATTAAGGGACGTATGACCTCGATATTGGGTGACAGACTTACATAAAATGAGCGACTTGAGAGTTTGAGTTCAGTGTGATTGTTGTTTGGTTATTTGGGATCCTATTTTCTCGCCCCCATCTGCTGTCAGTGGACTGTGCAGGTGATGTATTACCATAGGTGTGTGATACAGGGGAGGCTGAGAATAGAACAGAGACCATCAGAACATGATGCATCTGCTGGTCTGTCTCTAAAGGTCACTTTTGTTGTATTTATTTATTTCATTTTAGTTATTTATTTATGACTAATCTGGAACATTTCATTTTCTAGAGCAATATTCTATTCTAGTCTGCATCTCTATAATGAAGTTGAAGTCTATAATGGAGTTCTAACGTTTTGTTTAAATATGAATTTCGTCAAGGATAATTCCCATGAACTTGTTTAGATAAATGACAGAAACTGTTGACAAACAGTAAAATTATAGAGTTATGAAAAAGAATGCACACAACAGCTCAACGAATTTGATCTTGCACTAATTGAATAAAACAATTATATTACAGTATGTTTATATAAAAAATTAATTATTATGAATGTAAATTAAATATAAATTGTTTAATTATAACCAAATATAGTCTGGAAGTTAATTTCAGGCTAGGCACGTGCGTCCGATGATATAGCTTAAATTGAAATCTCTGAGTTCTCATCTTAAACTGAGGTGACATCTTGACACTGTCTGAAACCTTATATGTCCAAATTCGCTCTTTTCCAGTGTAGATAAAACACAGTACTTTTTATATAATTAAATAATGTGTTGTTAAAGTTGACAAGCACTTTTTGATCATTTGTATTGGTTAGATATTTGCAAAACCCAGTAATAAACATCAACAGTTACTAATAATAATGATTTATGACTAAATGTTTCTGAAGGAAAGCAGTGATATGTTAGATTACTGGGGTATTTAAGTTCAAGAATCTATAGGACAATTCGACAGGCATCTCCTTTTTTTCATTGCTGTCTAAAAGAAAATATTGAGAAATTACAAAGATATCATTTGTTAATGTAACCCTTTGTGCATTTTCTAATTTGTGGTTCAATGAAAAACCACAGTGGTATTTCTCACTCCATCTAATAATGCTTTTCATAAGTTCTGTGATAACCGCTTTGCAGTAATGTATGCACACTGGCACATTGCACCTATTTTCCGGCTAATTTAAAACAGCATTCAGACATAACAGAGGACCCCCTGCTTTGTGGAACTTCTGCTACTCTGATTCTAACATGATAATTAAAAGATGCTGCATTTTTCGCCTTCCGCTTTTCTGTTTTGCCAGAAAACATCTTAAACACATCTACCCCAATCTGAGGTGTTGGTTAATGTGTTTTTTTTACAAACACAGAAACACCAGTAAGTGATAACGAGTCTCTGTTTACTTATTTATCTCTTACCCTGTGCTGTTACCTTGGTATCTTACAGCCCTTTGGCAGTAGCAGAGCCTCGTAGTTTATTTATACTGTGCCTCATTATTTATTAAAAACTCAGTTAGTGGGGCAGGCTCGAGCACTGGGGAGCCGACGAGCTGCTGCGTTTCATCCTCCTGTGCCAACTGGGGCTCCCTCCTGCCCTGCGCTTCGCACCAGCTCCGGGGAGGCGCAGAAACAAAGACGGGCCGTTAGGGATTGCCACGGAGCTCCAGGCTTCAAAAGATCTCTCCCCCAAAGACATGGACATGCACACAGAGGGGCTCGGCAGACCTGCTGCATATCTTATTCGGTGGAAGCGTTTTGTTCTTCTTTAGGATGCTGGAAGACCAAAGAATTGAGATGATAAATAAATAAAAGTTTTGAGCTTATCTTCCTAGCGAGACAAAACAAAAGGATGTGGGATTCTTGTTACTGTTTGCATAAGAATACTATTAGCCGGGAGTTAGTTAGAATTTTGGAAATTAAGGACATCGAACATTTGCATTTACATTTATGCATTAGGCAGACGCTTTTATCCAAAGCGACTTACATTGCATTATCCTATACATTTGCTTCTAAGTATGTGAAATCCCCTGGGATCGAACCCACGACCTTGGCGTTGTTGATACATCTTACCACTGAGATACAGGAAAGCCCTACATCATAGGGATAATCATACAAAAATGATGCAAATGATGTTGATTAGAACCAAATTCGATTTGTCAAGATTCTAAAACTAAAAAAAGTGGTGAACGTCATTAAATAATAACTTTTGGTCTGTTGTACATCATGCCAAACTACGATATTTTTGGAGAATATTTAAAGCAATATAATATACTGTATAGTGTTATATATAGTCACTGTATATTATATTGATAATATATCATATGAACCGCTTTCATGGTGCTTTTGGTGCACTGTAAAACAAAATTTTATACGGTCAAAACCGCCTTAAAACCTGAATAGACTGCACTTTACATGAAAAACAATATAGTTCTTCACACATTGTAAGCAAACAACACGTCAACATGTCTCACATGTTGTGCACTCGGCCACTCAGAACGCGCCCATGTGCCTTTTCCGAGGACACGCTGATACTAGCGCTATTCCCAGGAAGCCTCCGAGTACAATAACATTCTCATACAGCAGCATGAAAGGGAAGCCTATGTGTGACGCCTCTATGGAATGTCAAAGTCCTGTCAAACAGGAAAAGGGCAGCAGTGTGGCCAGCCCAATCCCCGAGCCGCTGACACGAGCACACACCCTCCTGTCAACACTTGAGCTACAGGGACCTGTAGCTTGACACAGTGAGAGCGATCATATCTTATCACACACAGGTCTGAGAGACACTTCACTGGAACACTGTCAACTGTCCAGAAGTCAAAATGTTGGGCTTTTTTACGCCTGATTTGTTTACTGTACATGCGATGACAAATGTTTAAGCAATTTGTCAAATTAGATCCTGAGGCCTGATGGGATAAATTCTGGGGAGCAGCTTTAGTGTAATTAAATGATATTATATAACGGAGCCCATGTGGACCTCTTCTTCTGATAAATGTTATGTAAGCCGTGTAATAGCACGGGATTGTGTAATTTTGAAGCAGTGACCTTTGTTTCTGTATGGCATGGAAGAGCACACACCAGATATTTCTGTACAACGTGATTTGCTTTTTTTCTGAATATCAGCTCTCTGGATTAGTTGTATGTAACACAGATGTCAGAATCCATTGAGGGCGGGCCATGGTCCTGCAGAATTTAGTTTCAACCCTAATTGTACACACCTGAACCATAAAGGTCTTATTTTGTATAAAACAACTGAAGCGAGGTAGGACTTAAACTCTCATTTGTGAAAATAAACCAAGTCAACTAAAATGATTCAATATAAGCCAAAGCGTCAGACAAAAGTGATGCAAACAGATGACACTTAACCAATGAAATTGGGGGCCTGAACTAATAATTATGAATTAATAAGAAATTTCACCTCTTTAATATCTTAATTATGTCTCCTAGACATCAATGAAATTAACTGGAAAACAAATAAAATGTTTGATTATTTCTTCTGCATGTCAGATATTTCTTCTGACATAACCCACAATGTCTCTGTTAGAATTCCAGAAGAGATGTCAACAATGTCATTAACTAAGCTCGGAATCGCCAAGTCTGCATTCAAAAGTCAATAATATTGAAGATTTCAATATGAACTCAGACATTTCTCCTCAAATTACGCCAAATCCAGATTATTTTATCTACACTCATTATAGCTTCCTACTCTTAATATATTCAATTGTGTCTTGTTTCTATTTTTATCGTTCTAAAGCAATTTTAAGAGTAACATCTGAGACCACGTTGATACTTATACGAAACACAACTGACAACTCTATAAAATCTCCTCAGCTATGAAAGAGCAACCGCCTTTTGTTCTCTGGGCAACAGTCATATGAAATTGCTTCAATATATGGACCAGAAAGCAATGATCCGGTTAATTTCCTAGTATTACAAATTTGTCAGGAAAAGACTTGCATTGAGACCGTGCACATAAAGAGTCAGAGACATGTTGTGTGGGTAGAAACGGCATTATTTCTGCCAAGCGCCGCAAAGCAGGTGTCTCTACTGTCATCTTCAATAAGACGTCCTGGCAGTGCTATGTGTTCTTTGATCATATGAAAAGAGCAGCATCAAAGGTACAGACAGCATTTAAGGTTGCAAGATCTCCTGTGAAAGACAGGGTTTTGCATATATTAGCTTAAAGCCACATTGTAGAGATATTTTATGGAAGTGTGAATTTAAACTCTGCCTGTTTTTATGGCTACATTAATTCTCACCCATCATTCAGGTTCCTGATATTTGAATGCAGCATTTTACTACACACTCAGGTTAGTTCTTTTTTGCATGCGATCGCTATATTTGAATTCCACTATACTATGCTATAGTTTTACTGTGGTCACTTCTTACCTATAGGAAAAAAGTTTAAGTACACAGGATTCCCAGACTATTTAGTGTACATTTTCACTGTGGTGTATTTCTCCTGCACTACACAATGTCTTACTACTTTGAGCTGTAAAACCAATGTTCTGTTCTGTATTTGCTTCCACTGACACAAACAGTAGAATAAATCCTCAAATAACAATGAGAGGGAATTAGTCATTTCACTCAATGTACTTTGGACTGAAGCACTTGGCAGACGGCAAGAACTCACCCCCTCTCATAGTTCAGACTTTGTGATAAATCTGCTAGGATTTTTTACTTCTTGACCTAAAACAGTGAGGACAGAACTTTTTACAAGGGATGTTTCACAGTAAAATGTACTCGAGTTGTTTCAAATCTGTATACATTTATTTGTTTTGATGAACACAGAGAAAGATATTTTGAAGAATGCTGGTACCCAAACAGTGGTCATCATTGACTACCATAGTAGAAAGATTACAAAAGTAGTCAAAAGTGCCCAAGAAGTGTTTGCTTTCCTACATTCTTCAAAGTATCGTCTTTTGTGTTCAACAGAACTAAGACATTTTTCTAAGCATTTTTTTCAACTCTGGTAATCAAAGGTGGCCAATAACTGTTAGGTTACAAGCATTCTTCGAAATATCTATCTCTGTGTTCATCAAAACACAGACATTTTTACGGATTTGGAACTATTTGAGGCTGATTTAATGACATCATTTTTATTTTTAAGTGAACTTTAAACATTATTGTCCATATAAGTATACAAAAACATTGTATTTGCATGTAAAATCTTTTAATTAATTAAAAGGAAAAATACATGTCAGTGCATTCAGATCAGCTCGTCATGTTATAAAGAAACTTAAACTCCTAAAAAAGTTGTTTATAGCGTGTTTAATTGAGGGCATTGTGGTCTATCAGTTTGAAGCTGATGACATCAAAAGAGCAAGATGATTCTGACAGGGTTCCCCCACTGGACACCAACCAAGTACCTGTTCTAGCATAAGAGCACAAAAAAAGAGAAGCGGTATATAGAACACTATTCACATGAAAGCCTGAGAAATTCTTCCTTTTGTTGCAACTCCTTGGCCCACAGCCCTTTTGACTAGTTGCAAGTGGGAAAAAAGGGATTTTTTTGCAGCCGCAGAGTTCTTTGAAGTTTCCACACAGCAACAGTAAAAACATGTGAGCGATCCTCAGGCAGCACCACCCTCTCGTCCACCCTTCTCAACTCTGTAAGGTCGAGCTCACATTTTCCGTTTCCAGTCACTCTCACAGTGCACTTTCCACATGAAAATCACTCCAGGGAGAAAAATGCGAACTGCTTTTAATGATTAAAAAATAATTTTAATTTACGACTTTTCTTGTTCTGTTTGTTTGGTCGTATCACTGTTTCAGACCTGGAATGTGCATTAATCATACGCTCCGGTCGGAATAGGCTTTAATGACACTCCAAGATAATGAAACTGCCGATAATACATTTCTCACCATTTTGCCCATGAATTCCTGTGGGATAAAGTCTCATCTATTTCTTTGATATACCAGCAGCAGTGAATAGATCTAGTAATAATCTAGATAGATTTAATGAAATATTGGTAAGAAAACCTTTATTGTTCTTCACGGGCACAACCTTGAAGAGTTTAGCTAGTCTTTTCAACCCGAACAATGCCCAGGAAGTTGTTGAATGTTTTAAACTCTTTAAAAAAGATCGCCAAGAACGTAAATGCATACGGTAGATGCTGAAAGCATGTGTTATGCGTTAAAGCTGAGGAGACTCTTAGTCCGGTTCTCATGGTAAAATGATCTATGTTGGTTACTGAGGGACTTTTGGAGGAAGGTCGGGAACTCTTTGTGATTTTTGTGGCATACATTGGAAAGGATGTAAAGTGCAGCGTTGCTGTGTGTGCTGGAAAGTCTATCTTAGGAGTCTCTGAAAAAAGAATTGAAAGGTAAATTCCATGATTTTCAATTATTAAAAAAAAGAAAATAGCTTTCGAAACAAAATCAAATGAAAGAAGACATAAGTTGGCAAACCAAATCTTCCTACTTGTAAAGTTAATTCACTTAGATAAGCATGATAAGCTTAAACAAAGCCTTACATAAAGCCTAATCCTGTATAATCGAGTTCGGCAGCTTAATGAATACATACATATTACACACTGTCTTCTTCATAATAGAAATGACAGCACCGTCCTGGCCTGTGTTCTTTTAGTCTTGAAGGTGATTGTAATCATACACCTTTACAGGCAATTAGTGTGCTAATCAAGAACTCCAACAGTTTATCGTGACAGATGTGAATGGTTTTTGGGTAACGGTGGGTGTGTACCAGTGTCAGTCATGGTGGGACGCTATAGAGGACCCCTACCATTACTGTCAGCGTACCCTATTGAGAGAACACACCAAAACCACACCTACAAGCTACCTGGATCATATGTGTGCTGTTAAGCTCAGTTTCCTCCCTGCAACTTCAAAATGTTTAAAAGATCATATGTATATTAGTAGCATTTAAGGGATAGTTCACGCAAAAGATGAAGATTCTTGCATCATTTAATCTCCCTTATGTTGTTCACAATCTGAATGTGACTTCTGTGAGACATTAAGAAATGTCTTCGTGGTTTTGTGTCCATGGAAGTCAACATTTCAATTCCGTTTCTTTTTTGTATTTCGCAGAATGAAGTCATTAAGGTTTGGAAAGGGAGTGAATAAATAAAATAACGTTTGTGTTTGTGTGAACTAACACTATGACTTTAAGGGAATCAAGATCAGTGTTTCTCAACCAGGGGGCAGGGGTTCACTAGGAAGAGAGGAGGGCATTTAAATATTGTTGTTGACGATGTGACAATGCGAGTAGAGTAGAGTAGAGTAGAGTAGAGTAGAGTAGAGTAGAGTAGAGTAGAGTAGACTAGACTAGACTAGACTAGACTAGACTCGACCAGACCAGACCAGAGCAGAGCAGAGCAGAGTTATGGTTGAGTACCGTTCCCACCGGGAATTTAGTGCCGGTACCAAACGATACCTTTTTCAGTACTTTACTCTCTGTGTTATAAAAACACTTATTTCGGTGAAAACAAAAAAGTCCAAACTTCTCAATTTCAAATGTTTTTTGAAATTTTACACACTGTACAAAAGACAATAAAAATAACTACAGCATTATCCTTACTACCAATTCTTATTCTATTTCCTCATCACACACGTAAGCACTTATTTATGCAGTGTGATAATTTCCTAATCTGTAAAGCCTACACCATTAGCAGACCATTATAAAATATACCATAGAACAAAACATGAATAGTTCACAAAATCTGTGTTAACAGCATCATTACTTTGTAATATACATTTATTTGTAATATACATTTTTAACTGAATAACGGAAAGAATTACATATCTTATACAATGTAGTATACTCCGGTAGGCCTACTCAAACCTATAGAATAGAATATAAGCTTCACATTGTCATTTTTAGAATGTTTAGAATAAACAATTAAGAATAAACAATAGCACAGGTTGAGATTCCCTCATTTACTGATCTGATTTAATAAAAATATATATTTTAAAAAAGTGTGCAGTGTTTTATCTATCCAAAACAATCAGATCAGGAACTTCCTTTAGAAAAGTAAAAAAGTAGTTTTTGATTATGCGTTAACATTTCGTGATCCCATTTGGCAGCATCAACCTGTGTTCAAATCTATGTAAATGATTTGTGTTAACACCCAGGCTTCATTTACAAAAGAGCACAGCTTACGTGGTGAGAAATAAATTCCATGCAGCGTGCCAAAACATGCTCAATTAGAGCATTTCCACTCATTGCAATATGTCACCCTAATCACCAATGTGAGAGTAAAGAGAGTTTTCTCCTCCCCTTTAAAATGACTGACAGTCTCTGTCATATTCTGCTCTCTAGTCTCCTGGCTGAAAAATGTGTCTGCCTCTTGCCTTTTATTATATCTCTAAAACTCATTTCATTAATCTCTCTGCAATAATGCGTGTGAGGTTGGAATCCCTGAGCTTGTCATCTTCCCTCCCCCATACGGAGAAAAGGACGTTAGTGTTGGGGCTTAACACTGACCCCATGCCGAGGGTGTGTTGAGTATTAATTGAATGTGTAGCTAGTTTTTCTCTATGGGACATCCTTTAGAGTAGTAAAGCACATGATTAATCATTAAAGCTTTGGCATTAAAACAAAGAACGCTCTATTGCTGTTTCTTCTACTAGAAATGTGCACCTTGAATAGTTCTCAACATGTGCCCTGGGAGAATCTTTTTCATGAAGTCTCTCGGCTCACAAATAATCAAATGCAGTGCAACATTCCTTTGTTCAAAACCGTCTAATTCTGATTGGAGGTTCGCAGCTCATCCTGCCATTGGTTGCACCAAGACCAATCGCACACTGCAGCCAACCTCGGTTGCTACATCTCTGCACAGATTTTAAAGGACTTGCTTGGTACCCAGTGATACTATTGTTTCAGAAGTGGTCCTTTTCTTTTCTCTTGATGATTCTGAAACCCTGTAAATTAAATTTGAGTGACTGGGAATGTTGAACATGGGTGGTCTTGTCATTTGCATAGGCAACACACAAAGGCGTTTATTTTGTCTCCCTCTACCTCTCAGCCGCATGAGCCAGTCGTGTACGCCTGTTGCTCTGTAATCCTCGCTTCACAAAATAACCTCTGAACATCATTTCTTAGAGATTGATAAATTGCTCAAATGAAATTATCGTTACACATCATCCTTGAGCTTCTTATCGGGACCGGAGCTGGTAATTGAGGTGTGACCCAAATAACAGAATTTAACATGCTTGTGAATCTGAAGTCTGGAGCTTCGCTGACCTACATATTAAGGGAACATTGGCAAAACAGCCTCACAATCAATATGCAGACTGGCCTCATCTCACTCGACACACCAGATTCCTCGCATTGACTCTCTCTCCTCTTACCCATTGGCTAGTAGGAAGGCTGAGAATTAAGGCATATGTTCTGTGTTTTCAAGTAAGCCAACATGCCACATGATGGCCTTAACAATAAGATGTTCTGGAAATGATTTTTTGTGCACTTCGTACAGTTTTATTTGCTCACATTTTCATTGTAGGTGCATTGTAGTGGTTCTTTATGCTCTGGAACACAAATTTAGGTGTCTTTCACTGTCTTTTCTAGAACTAGAATATTCCACCATGAATCCTTATTTTACCAGTTTAGTTGAGTTAAATCTAAATTATATTTTAATTATAACTTTACATTTTATCAAAATTTTTTTGTTTATATTAAATTAAATTAAACTGGTGAGATGAGGATTCATAGTAAAATATAAACATATTAGGGATGCACCGATATGTACATTTTGCCCGATAACTGAGGGTTCTTTTACATTGGAAGCCGATAACCAATAAATTGGCAGATATACAGTATCTAGATATTAACATAACATTTCCTAAGATTGATACAAAACGCAAAAATTTGACAGCTGCTTTTATATGAAAACTTTCACTGTTAACTGTTCGTTCTCTTTTTCCTCCCTGAAAATCATGTACCAAGCCTACTTTACACTAGTTAAAGATAATTTAATTTAACAAATTATACATGTTTTTCCTGTGGAACTCAGAAATGTTTTCTTGATAGCCACAAGTCTAACAGCTCTCAAGACAGAAAACCATCATCAGACAGCAGTCTGACTCAAACAATATCCTTTTGTTCCTAGAATTTACAAATTCATAAATACGTTATCTACATACCGTATCTACATCAACAATGTTTTGCTAATAGCAGTAAGTGAATGATCACGACAGAAAGACAGTACTGTACTATGTTTTAACTGCGAGCAGCGTGCAGCTGAAAAGGTTTAACCAGAGGAAATTAGTTATGATTTATCGGCTATAACGTTATTACATTATTAAATGTTAAACATGAAAAATGACAATTTATCGGCCGATACCGATTAAAAAATATATATATATATATTTATTTTCATTAAAAAATAAATTCAAATGTGTTCAAAACATAGAGAAAAAAAATATATATATCATAAACTGGGTCCTCAGCATTATATGAAATATAAAGATTTAGCATCAATTCTATGCAATCAAACATCAGAAAAATAAGTATTGATGTTCCAGCATTGTATAACAGACTTTGCTTTTGGTTAATTAAAATTCTAAGTTTATACGTTTTTATTTGAGGGGGGCTGCAAAACGAGGCACTCTACATAAAGGGGGTCCTTACTGCCAGTTAGTGATCAAATGACCTAAAAATATATTATAAACACGCAAGGGGTGGAGAGTTTGTGAAGGACAAGCGTTCCAATAAAGAAATCTGCAGTAGTCAGTGGCGATCCACTGCATCACTTTTTAAATGGATGTATGATATGACAGGATATATATAAAGATATATGACAGCCTGTGGTGGTAAGGTCTCTTTTTGTTCTCCCTGGCAATCTGCTGAGTCAACTGACGGTCTGATTTGTCCCAGTAAGTGAAGACCGTTGAAGCAGAATGCACTCTCACTCTGAGGGAGCACTGGGAGTTAAACTGAATAACTCTTCTCGGGCACTCTGTGTTTTAAAGCGCCACTTAAGTTGCTCGGGGACGGACAGATAACTGCCCGCTTATGCACTTGTTGGTTCATGTGAGGTAATTAGTGACACCCCCCACCATCTCAATTACCATCACCCTTATCAAGTCTATACTGTAGGTGACCGATGTAGAGGTTTGAACTTGATTTAATGGATTTTTAATGGGTAACCCATTAATAATGGGTGGCTAATGATGTTCTTCAGGATGCTATTTTATATTATTATAATACTAATATATAATATCTTATTGAAGCTGCATCGAATGATAACATGTAAAATGCCAGCAGATGTCAGAAACCTCCAAACCCTTTCTATTCTATTTTATTCTTCTCTTCTGGTCTATTCTGGTAAACAAGAAACATACACAAACAGATAAAGATCTACGCTTAACCACTGTGAAACATTCATACCCTGCATGTAATGGATAATGACAGATGCACTTCCTCTTGCTGGCAGGCCCAGTTTTGCTTTTAAAGAGAACTGGATTGATTTAAAGTTTCCTCCTCCCTGTTCATAACAATAAAACAAGCAGTCGTTGGGTCTCAAGGATCTGAATGGTGACCACTATCATTAACTTTTTAATGGGTCTTTGTTTGTATTTCTAAATTAATTTTTTATGCCTACACATATTAAATTCTGTTCATGGATTCATGGAAATTACATTTAAAGAAAAAATATGACATGGACTGTTAAAGATTTTAAGGTTTATCTATTTGTATTTATGCATTGTTAAGCATTCAAACATTGACTTTGTGTAAATTATGCAAATATTTAGTCATTGTGATTAAAAAATGTACGCACTGTTGGGTACCACACATTTCTTAATGATGCTATTTAACAAACGCGATGCTGTGGACGAAGTTCACAGTTCTGTGATCTCTTGTAAACCTGCACTAAACACTCTTTAGTCCATCTTCTCAAGGTTTGGATGTTAGAGGAACGTGAGAGAATGAGTGCTTTTGTTCTCCATCCTCTTTTCACACCTGATAAGATCTGTGGTTTTAGAGCATTTGATGGACTCCTCGAACCTCTTCTTAGTGCGTTCTGAATGATGGCCATTCTGCTCATTTGCAAGACACTTAATTTATTGTCCATCTTTTCTAAGGCTCATTATGTGCTCCTTTTCTTAGAGCTTTAAGCAGCTTTCTTTCTTTGATTGTTTCACCGTGGATCATCAACTCTTTTGACAACAGATTAAGAATTCCCTGCAGTATATTGATTCTGTCAGTAGATTGCTATATGTGATTCTGGTAATGGGGAATTCAGTTTTTTTAATCGTGTATGGTATTATAAAAATCTGAGTTCTGATTAAGACCGCACAGAGAGCAAAGTACTTTGTAAGTATATTGTGTTTATATGTTGCATAATGTGGTGTTTAAGACATGCAAGAAACAATTATTAATGTTTTTAGTATGTGAGGAAGTGCTGAATCGCTGAAGAAAATCTGAGATAGAAAGTGCAGAACAGGAAGATAAAACCATGCCAATGTAAACAGAGAAAGAAACTGTGTGGGCCTACATAAAAAGGGGAAGGACAAGAAATGTATTATAATTTTAAGTAAGTTGTGTACAAAGAGACATCGCAGACATAATGCAACATGGCTTGGTGTCCTTAACCCTGGAAGCCTGCAAAATAACGTTTCATTCAGGAATGGACTGTGGATGATCAATCAATGTTCTCTTGTAGGTTGAGACTAGTTAAATCATGTTCCTGCAGTCAAAGATCTCCTTTTCTAGATTCTTGCCCTGGCACTGAGGTCAATGCTCAGCTCTGCTCTGTTCGCTTTAATAGGCTCTTCCTGCAAATCTGGATTTGCAACTACTCTTTGTTTTAAGATCCTTAATTTCTTTTGCTAATCTGGAAACCCATAACCACAGTTCAACCTCTAGACTAAAAGATTCAGTCTAAACTCCCAATGGGATCTTGCAAACCTCCTCATTAAAAGAGCTCGTTTAAGAGCTCAATCGTTGGTTTTCAGCACAAAAACTGCAATAAGTGAATGTTATGTGTGAATATCAAGCTCGAGTCTGGATTAAGTACAGTTTAAAGCAAAATAGATTGATACAGTTTAGGTATTTCTCTTCTTTTAACTCCAAAGATTAATGTTTCTTTGTGTTATCCTGGTACAGTAAGTCGTGATGGGGGCTGGGCAGAGCGGAAGGAGAGAGCTTTTTTATCAGAGGAGGCAGACAGCCACACATAATCAGAGAAGATTTAGCCCAGTGGAGTTTGCTCACGATTCCCAAAATCTGTTTCAAAGGGATGCAACAGATCAGCAGTGTGCATCTGACAGCTGCTTCGGTGGCATGAAAATTGGAATTTGTAATGGACATAAGGAATTTTGGATGGAAGTTTATAACCAGTTTATTTGATGTTCAATTGCAAACGTCAGCAGTAATCCTTGCATTGCTCATTTAGAACCATATTTTTTTCTACATACATACCGTATATTTTTCATATTTTATATTTCTAGATCTTAAAAACCTTTTGATCTGAAAAAGGATTTCCCAATGTTTAAAATTAATTTCATTTATTTCACTTCAAAATAAAAGTTTTATTAAAACCACGATTTTGAAAAGAATGACTTGGAACAAATAATGAATAAAAGAAGATAGTAAGATAGTATTTTTACAAATTCTAGGTAAAAGGCTGCTTTGAAGATGCTAAAATATAACAGTTTAAATTTATTTCATTAATTTATTATTTCTAGTCATACATTTGTATGTCTAATTGGATATCACAACAGGTGACACATTTGTGACATTTAGTTCCAGGATTACAGAGCGACCGAAAAATCACCATTGCTCAGATCTGAGGAGCCCACCAGTGGCAGATCTGTATGTCCTGTTCTCAACTTTCTGTTCATTCCATTTGCCCGGCTGCCTGATGTTTAAATGAACACCACACACTCACATTCAAAGCCACTGATCAAAGCCGGGAGGAAAGATCAAAAAAGGGACACGTACCTTATCTGACAGGAGTACATAACTGTCTTAAACAGCTCCATGCTCCTCAGTGCTGAGCTGGGGCTCTCTGGGCCTCAAATGACCCCTTTCTGACCTGATTACAGTCCTTTTCCTGCTTCTTTGAACCTTTGAAGAAGTGCTCCAAAAATGGCATATATTTCAGCAGCGCTTTCAAGACCAAGGTTTCACCTTTGAAGGGCCAAGAACAAAACTGTGCTCCCTCTTTGCATTTTTAACATTGAGTGGTTCTAGATGCCGTTCAGAGATACCTGGCTTTTTCAGCCGGAAAAATGCTTACTGTATAGATAATAATCAATGTTTCTCTCTCTCTCCGTTCTTAATGCACTTTCAACTGAGACAATGTCATATCGTTATTATTATACATTATTACAATCATTGGTATAGTTTTTTAATACACGCTTTCATTGTTTTCGCAGAAAAAATAACAGCGTCGTTTTCAATAGCGCCCAGTTTGCCTCCACACTGTTGTTGTGTATATGTACAAGAACAGTTTTTTTAGTTAAAAACGTTGTCATGCAAATTCTTTATATCCTGACCAGGTATGTTTGTGGGTAAAAGTGAAGAATTGTCCTAGTGAAGGCATCTGATGCTTTGTATTACGAAAGCTTTGGAGGGCTTGAGTGCTCTACGGATTCCTTATCCTCATCAATGTTGTGCAAAGAAAGGGAGTCTAATCCTATCAGGTCCACAAATCCTCCTCTGGGGCCTCATCTCCCAGGAACCCAGCAGCAGAACACAGGGTCCTGGTTCACGGTATACTCCGCCAAGAACAACCCTGGCAGCTGGCCAGCCCCGGTCACGTTGCAGGTGAGAACTGCGGTTTACAGGAAACAAAGACGGCATTTGTCTTCGACGCCAACATGACTTGTGACATCAGCGTGATACATCATAAAAAACTTTCCATGGGGAGTCGTTCTGAACAGATAAAGGAGCACAAAACATGATTGTGTATGCGTGCATGCAACATGATCATGAACCAGACTTATAGCACGGCTATAAATGTCACTCAAACCATATGTTGCAAGGAGCTTGCGCGCGTAAAAAAATCAACACACCCGATGTCCTCGTTTAAACTCCAGCTCTGGATTAACACAGCTAATGATAAAATGATACTGAAGCCGAACAAATGTGGTGAAATAAAACTGAATCCATCTCATTTGTGTCCAAAGAGAAAACGGATTGTCTGAATGGACACAGACCATCCATCCTTTGTTTTCAGTACTGGCTCCTATCACATACTAACACCGTCTTAAATTACAGACTGTACATGTGTTATTTTAAGTGATCTCTGTACTGTCTCAGCCAAACTGACTCTAAATAAACAGAACTTAGGCAGACAGTTTGGCTCACAAATCATGTTCCCAAAATATTCATAGGGGCAATGAATGAGTTATGCGGTTATGTGCCGAGACTAATGATCCGGCCTGCTTTATTTCTGGAATACTGAGTATGGAGGAGTTTGTGTGCTGTTAGAAAAGAACAGTCTGGCCATACAGATGAATTCTCTGCCGTCTTAATATTTAACTCCAGCAATTTCGGATAGTGGGATGTTGTCCGTGAGCGATCACCTTTGGCTGCTGGTGATGGGATAATGTTTCTACTGAATGCGCAGGTGAGATCAAGGATTCCTAAGGTTGAAATTGGAATCCCGGGTCAAGTGTGACATGTCGGTGGAAAGTGAAGTTAATTTTAGCCAACACATCTTATTCTGGTAATTGCGTTTCCGCTAGCAGGTCTTCCGCTGAGTTTTGCTCCTCACCCAGAATGTCAAAAGTCGCTCTGAATTTAAAATGTGATGAAATAGTTTGGTATCAGTATTTCTTAAGGTGCTTAGAATATCGTGAGGTTGTCGTTCACTTGCAACACACTTACTGGCCTATACTTTGCGCATTTATTGAGTAAATGTGATATTATTTCTTGTGTGTCAATAGTTATCACATGGGAAAAAAGAAACACATTTTGTAAAAGCTTATGTAGTTACATTCCCTTTTAAAAAATAACTGACATAAAACATTACACAAGACTTTTATATCATGTCAAGTATGCAGATCTAAAGTTCATACACATCTGAGACGGGTAATGCCATCAGGTGTAAACAACACATATCTAAATGACCCCTTGCGAATCACTTGAGACTGTTTACCAGGTGTAAACATGCCCGAGAGACGTTAACCATCTTTTTCAATTTATTCCAGCATGCCCCTCTGCCGATGACATTATATATTTGAGATACGTAGCTGCTTGTCAGAAACCACCCACACAGATCCATCTTTTTGATACCGGTGTCTTTCTTTTTAATAGAGTCGAGGGCAGACATGCCACAAGTCCTCCTCGCTGGGAGCCGCTTCATTCCATTTCTATGAATTAGCATTTTTATTAATCCAGAATCACTCACTTGAATGGGAATTATCGCTGGCAGATTAGTGCAGTTTTCCGCGAGGCTTTTTTTTTGGCAATCTATCTTTGCGGCACAGAACACATAAATTCTCACTAAAGAGGGAACACAAACACATGCAGGAGGGGAATGTGGTTAGAGAGTCAGGCGTTTAATCCTCCATCATTATCTGGCTGCCCTGCAAACAGCCATCTGCCAGAGCTTGCATCTTGTACAGGGCTACGGTTATGAAGGGTGGGACACACCCAACCCTCTGTGTTGACCACATTGCCTAAATTAGCACCTCTTGTATGTGCAGTGGAAAACTGCCCGTTGTTCTAATTTATTACCCCACGCTCATATCTCATCATTCTGCGGCCAGGAAAGAGAGAGAAGGGGGTCAAAGAGAGCACTGTTTTAGCGGAAAAATAAAACACCCCCTTCGTACAGCTGTGAGGTGCCAGTAAAAATCTCGAGTCAGGGTTGTGCAACAAATAAAAAAAACATGAGTCATTTTTTGAGATCAAACATGTGGTTAGGGTTGAAAAAATTGTAGCTACCCGGGTCTGCCGGAATGCAGCCGGCTTTACGTTAATCAATGAGATGAAAATACATGATCAGCACTCACGGATAGTTGGGTCGGAGGACTGCAAAAATTTGTATTTAGTTTTAGAGTGAAAATGTTGAAACGTGTCAACAACAAGAAAATTTACTTAATTTAGTAAATAAAATTGTGTATGATTTAGAAAGAACATTTTGAAGAATATATATTTTTTAAGCATACATTGATCTGCATTTTTATTTTTGCTTAATACAAGGAAATAGATTTTATTCAAAATCATGAAAATCTCTTAATATCTTGTAGAAATAGTTCACCTAAAAGTGAAAACTCTTTCAATATTTACTCATGTCGTTCCAAACCAGAATGACTTTCTTCCTTCTGCTGAACACAAAATATATTTTGAAGAACGCTGGTAACCGAACAACATTGGCCCCTATTGAATTCCATTCTATGGACACAAAACCTCTGAGACATTTCTCAAAATATCTTCTTTGAGTTACATACAGGTTTTGAATGACACAAGGGGAAATTTTTGGCTGAACTGTCCCATTAAATCTGGTCCAATTTAGCTTACGTTAAGATGTTCAACTGAAAAACAAGACGTAAAAATGAATGATGTCTTTAAAGAATTGCTTCTTGCATTCAAATGTAACTTGAAATGTCCTAAAAATTCATGAAAAATGTCATGACAGTCCAAGTTCTGCGTTGTAAAATAAAGAACGTCTTTGTCAAACACATAGAAGGAACCTTGTAAACATATTGATGAAATACGGTGTCCTGTTAATGTAGTTTAGAAAAGAGGCCAGTCTGCTAGATTTAAATGCAAAGCAGCAAACAGAGAAAAACAGACAAGAGCAATGGATTTATCAAGATAATCCACTCTACATCTGTTAAGGATAAACAATAAGATGAAAAACAAGGATATTATTTGCTTACAAATACATATTTTCTACTTAGGAGCAAAATATCTTTTTATTGTTAGCTTTCTATGTAGCTCTATGTTCTATGTTTATTATGTAGCTTTCTTTACATGATGTTAATCATCTCAAATTAATTATGTGAAATACATCCATTAAGAAGTAGCCTACTTGTTAAACAAAACATTGCATAGATGATATGATCTTGTTACAATACAATGATTTGCCCCACCTTAGTTACTATTATCACTGAATTGTAATGCAATGACAGATTAATGATCTGTTCAGCATACTTTAATCTGTGTGAATCAATTCAGCTAAATCAGTTGTACATATAGAGTTGTGCCTATGGGAATATTGGCTCCCTGGCACTTTTAACAATTTTCTCCTAAAACACGAAATAAAAGCAAATAGTATTATACTAGTTTCTTGAATCTGTTTTTGTTACAATGCCATTTTCCTGACCCATTAGGTCATTACAGGGTGACAATATGGATTTAAAATTCATGCTAAATATTTTTGGAATATTTCCTAAATAATTTTTTTACAATATTTTAAACAAATACAAAAGGTCAACTGCGTGCTTAGTGATTTATTATGGAATTGGAAACAGATCAGTGGCTGTTTGATGTGTTTATTGCTTGTATATAAGCCGTTATGGATGCATATCTGCGTCTTTGATCTGTGTATTGTTTGAATGATGAACAGCCTCTGATGCTTTGATTAATCAACGCAGATGGATGATGTGCTTCCAGAGTCAATTTCATTAAGCTGACACAACAGTATATCCTCACACCCATTAGTGACCTCACGTAAACACCCAGAATGCACACACTCAACCCACAGGCCTGCTTACAAAGTTATTCTCTGACTATCAAAAAGCCCATTTTTCCTTGTCGATTATGTTTTTGATGGCACTGAACAGACTGTTAGCAAATTATCGCATTTAATGCTGTCTTCAAAGATGCTACATCTGGTCTACCTTTGCAGTGTAATGTTGCTTAAAGGGGCATACATGTACTGTATTTACACAAGACTAATACAAAAATATTTTTTTAAATAATAAAATAATGCACTGTAATGGAAATGTTTAAAATATTGAAACATTTCATTTTTTTAAATGTTTAATCTCCATACATTTTATGTTTCAATATTAAACGTGGAATTATTTTTTTTATTGAAATGAAATAAAAAAACAATGTTTTGAAAACAAAATGTTCCTGGACAGAGCACAGAATGAGATTTCAATGCTGAGCAAATGAATAATGTATTTATGGATTATCATTCCAATTCCCATAATCTGGGTTGACATGATGACTTCACTGATAAACATGTTTTTCATGCCTAGGAACAACAGAGATACATTAGTCTCCTGTCTTGTTTACGCCACTTTTGTGTTTTGTTTGTTTGTTTCTAAAGGATTAACTTCAAGACTGTTTCAATCCTGAACACAGGCACAATCACAAACTCATGTCTTTCTTTACATTATATTTTATTAAATACATTCAATATATAGTGAATATTTTATAGCATATGGGTTATTTTTTAAATACTTTCTGCTCTTATGTATTGCGTGAGCATCATGATAAAATTGAGGTTTTACTTCCTGTTTTATTCATGCTTTTTCGTTATAATATCCCTTTAAAAATGTATAATATTTGCTTTTATGTATTAATATCCGCTCCTGGAAAATGACTTATGCAAGATTTGTACACACACGCATAATCTTATGAAGTGTTGTGTGGGCAATGTAAGCACTGTCAGAATGTACGAAGAGGACTTGTATTGATACACAACACTCAACTCAAGAGACGCTGTAACCTTGATGCTTAACAAATATTGCTCATTACAGGAGGGTTTATATGAGGAAAGCCATTGACATAATGCACCACCTCTCAGCTAGACATTGGCCCATAAATTATCATTAGAGAGCTGGATGAGGGCAGTAGTGACAGGGAGTTAGTGGTAAAATGTTCTCCTCATGCTTATCTAAAGTCCATTCTTCATCAGTGTTATTGTGGCATTGCAAAACAGAAGTTTTGCAATGTAAAAAATATGCACTTCATTGTAGTTTAGCAAACCATCATCATCCTATGTGAGAAGAATCAGGGATGTTTACACTATTTTAATATAGAAAATGACCTCAGCTGTGTCCTCGTACAGCTTGTTTGTATGCACAGATGGGTTGGCTGCCACGAAAGGAAAAACCACACGTTTCTCCACCAAATGAGCTGGAAAACATTGGCAAATCACTGCTGGTGCTGGGATGATCTGGTTCTATGGTATTTGAAGTCACGCTGCCTGTTTGAGTCCAGGTCTGAATAGCATCTAAGGAGCTGGAACATTTTACTTACTGCTGTATTCCACATTAAAAATGTGTAGTTGAAATGAAATACTTTGAAAATATGGTATGCCCTTAGGTTATACGTGTTATGCTCCATCTAAAACCTTTTTAAACTATTAATTTAGAGTCCATTAATTCGAAGGCTATATGTACATGCAATATTTATACTTAAAATGCATTTGTCACCACAGGACTATTAAAAAGTGAAAGCTAGTGGAGACAGGAAGCTGATTAAAATGAGTAAAATGACTTTAAAATAAAAATGTAACTAAACATTTTTATGGTGATGAAAAAGCTAATGTGTATCAAACCACCCAAACAACAAAGTTAAAAATATATAAATCAAATATATGTGATATTGCAATACATTGCTTTATCATGAGATGTAACTAATCCAAATGTTTTCTGAACTGGTTTGCTTTAAGACGAGGAGTCTGTATCCAGCTTTTAGCGGTTCAAAGTAAACAATCCTCATATGAACACTCCAACAATTCCAGTGCTCTCATCAGGTTGGATTGCCAGCTATTTGACATTCTCCACTTTATGGCTAGAGGATTAAAAGAACATTGCAGCTTTTCTAATAGTATTTACAGTACGCTTGGATTTTATTGCATTCATGAAATGCTTTTACAAGCTGTTTACCCGCACATGTCCAGAAAATAAATGATTGTGGGAATGAACCTCTGTGTGTGCAAGAGAGAAAGAGAGGGAAACTCTGAGCCAAAAGCAATGTCAGTGTGTGAATGATGTTCTTTATGTTTGTGTGTTGTGTTTCAAGTATGCGTGTATGAACGAGAGCTATTCTGTGGGGGGGAATTTACTAAGAATGAATCGCGCCCAATTGAGTTGCCATTTATTTGTTTGTGCTGTCTGCGATGCTTTAGTGCCGATTCACTAAAGGAGTTATGCAAATAAGGTTATGGTGGAAACGCGCCAGCAATATTTGCGCGGACGCAGTTTGCACGGTAAAATTCCTGCAGGCACAGTCTGGGTTGTGAAGGTTACAGAGATCACTGGATCTCTTAACAAAATTGACAAATTGCGATATTCTATTGGCCTTAATTGCAAAAAAAACATATTTAGCGTAAATCATCAAAATGAACAGATCACAATGCTATTTAACCATGCAAAGTTGCTGTTTACCAAATAAGCTACTGTGTGTTTGCATTTTAAAGTGTGCTAAATGTGAGCACGCACGCCTCTTCTGTGTGTGAGGTCCTGGATGAAGGTAGTGGATTGCGTAAGGGCAGAGAGAGAAAGAGAGAGAGAGACCTGCTTCAGTGATTAATGGGGGTCTTCTGTGAGACGCAACCAGGCGCCGAACACAATCACGGCCCCAGACTGACGCTCAAACAGACTTGTCCTTCACATGGGAAAGAGAGGGGGCCGCTCCTCCCTCCTGCTCACCACCCTGCCTGACTACTTCCTCTCCTCCACCTCCCTACATATTGTTCACCAGGAAGGGAGAGGGAGAAAAAGAAAGTGTCAGCACAACAGCCAGTATGTGCGTTGAGGCTGGCAGTGAAGCTGGCAGTATAAAGCCTGCTGATTTTAGTCTCAGTCCGGCCTGTGCCTCTTTTTTTGTGCTTTTAAACAGGGTTTTCAAACAGACTTTAACCTGGGTGCACTCTCAATGGGTCCTTTGTAGAAACAGATCTGTGGACACTGGCCCTCGGCAATCATGACAACTTGGTTCCTTTCTCAGGCTCTGAGGGCAATGCTAGTTTTTAGTGTGAGTGTGGTATTTGTGTGTAAGCTTTTAGTCGAGTTTTTCGCCTGTGTGCTTTATATCCTTAAAAATTCATGTCTTTAGACAAAGTGACAGTGTCTTCTTCCCCCTGGATGTATTTAATCTCATTCCGGTGTCAGTGTCCTGTTGAAAACTGTTAACTATCAGTGATAGATTTGCCTTGTGGGGGGGCAGCGTTATTTTCAATCGGCCCCCCTGTATAAAACCACGTCCTCTACTATGCAATATAAATGAGAGCGAGACATGGAGACGGGGGTGGGCGAGCACTTCTTTCGCAGGCCATTCAATTGCCTCCCGAGTCAGCCTTTTGTTAACTTTAAACGACTGTGGATCCATTTAGTTAACCCAGCGCAGCCCAGGGGCACATTTCATTATTGGGCCTCTTTCAGGGTCCCTAATTGGGAAGCACTGTTGTTGCCGCGACACCTGCGGTTGGCCTGCTTGTTGTTGTAGCCTTGGTAACAACACAGTGCTGAGGTCCTGCCAAACTCAGTCGTCCCTCTCTTTCACACATGCGCATTCCCCGGAGTCCCTGTGCAAAAGGTAGACCAAGTGCAAATTAAATAGCATGTAAAAGTCACAGTACCCTGTTGAGTTACATTTTAGTGGTCAGGTATGTAAAGTGTGAAATAGGTTTCTATTTTTAATAATTTAAGGAAAACCGAGATTAGTGGTCACACCTTATACTTTCGCAAATATTTCTTAGGTTGTTTATTTATTTTTGTTCAAGTAGTTTTCTTTATACCCACATACCTTTAGGTATTGGTTGCTAAATAGCTATTCCGCTGTGCATTCGAAGGAAAAACTATTTGTAATACACCTTTTGTGACAACATGCCCCAGTAACATCTTACTTGTTTTGTACTGCTGGCTTTTAAGATATAGGCCTTGCAAGAACTTTTCAGTGTGGCAGATCTCTTTTACTAGCTGTATTTTACTAGTAAATTTTTCACATCTATGAAGAAAATCCACAGGACAAAAAAGGAAGGCCTGTGACATTTTCATCTGTTCACATTATTTACAGTATTTACTTGCCATTTTATTAATCATTTTATAAAGCCACTCATATATGATAAATACTGTACATACAGTATATGGAGTGCATTGCATATGGATTACGTAAATGTTAGTTCTTCATTGTTTTCCTCACTGTTTTCACTTCATAAACAACAATAAGAAACGGATTATGTATATATATATACAGCTTAAAGCTTCTTAAAGGTGTGATTCATGTCATTTCAGTTAGTCATCCAGAGCTTTAAATATGCCTGTATCGGTCTATAAGAGAAAGTCAGATTCCTGTTTAACAGCTATGCTGGAGAATTATAAAATTCAAACACAGCTTGTTATTCCAGTGTCTATTTATAGCGACAAACATGCTTTGTAAGTGTGTCAGTAATAAGGAAGTACTCTGGTTTAACAGGAAACTTTGCAATGTCTTTGGTTTCCCTTTCTTAGAGGTAGAGTGTGACGTCTCATAGGGGTTTCCGTCACTGTCTGTTTAATCCTCCTATTTCTGTGGAAACTGATATTTAGCCTTGACAAAGTTTGGAAAAAACCTTCTCCATACAGCAAGGAAGCACAAATGTCCACTTTATAAGAAAGAGTAAAAATAGAAAACAAAAGGTAAGTCAATAGAAAAGTGTAATTAAAATAGAAGTTACACAAACACAGCAGATTTCATAGAGCTTGCAAGAAGAAAACTGGCATATTAACTGTTTTTTCCCACAGATTTTAAACAATATTTAGTTTCTTAGGTAAAACCACAAAATGTAAGCACATGCAAAACAATGCACCAACATTGTCCCCTTGTTATTTTGAAAGTTTTCAAACACAATAATGCAACGCGTAGTTATCAGCATTGTGAAACTGACAAAAGACGACTTCTTCAGCAGCTCTCGGAGAGACTTGGAAAGCACGTGTGCAGCATGTAAACATTGCAATGAGGAAGTTCAGCCCTGCTGATACGACCTGACACACACTCGACTGTGTATTGACTTCGGCTGGCTTATCTACGTTGTTCTTAAAGATATGCTGGAGAACGTAATCAAGATGTTTTGAAAATGCAAATGTTTATTTTTCCAAGTATAGAACTGCAACAATGTAAATAACACAGTGTAACACATTTTTTGTTCCGCCTAACTTTATTGTAGTTCTTGTACAATTCTGTGGTCCATATTATTGTGATAATATTTATTTTCATGTAGGATCAATTTTTTAGTGTAAATTAAGCTCTAGTAAATTATGAGTTTATATAATTTATCACGTTATATCGGAATTGCAAATAAACAAAAACTGTACAAATTTAAAAAAAAGTGTTCCAATTGTCACTGTCAGACATTTTTTGAAGCACATGGAAGGTGGGATGAAGCGATAATAATTGACCACGTCTGGAACTTGGTTCAAGAGGACAGTATTAGTCATAAAAGCGAAACACAACTTTTAATTTGAACAACCTGTATAATAACATTGATAGACGTTTAATTAATAATTTAATAAAATACTAAATTAAATTGTTTTAAGTTCAAATGACTTTAAATAGAAAGAAAGACTCCAAGATTTCAATTAACTGTTTGTCCTGCAAACACTTTGTCTGTCAGATACATGTCTGTCAGCATGTTACAAAGACAACCTATAACACAGATAGGCCTCTGTTCTGATGACTCTGCTAAGATTTGGAACATTGATGGATGATCAGAGAGGAGATCAGACACTGTTGTGAAACTACAAAGATCTTTAACACTGGCTGGATATAGGGGGTAGCCGGCCGCCATTTTTATCCACTTGTCACTCATCATTAACCTTCGCAGCTCTAAACGTATGACCCTCCGTTCACTTTCTTCCGTGTTCCTTTGCGGAGACGAGCAATTTTAATGCCACGAAAATTGTCTGAAGGTATATGATTTGAAAAATTAACCTGCTTTTTGATCTTTAATTGTAGAAATGAGCTTTTTTATACACTTGAATCCACAACTTTGTTAACCTCATAGCGCCTTATTTGCTACCACGTTTAGTAGAAACATTGTTTCCATTATAACCTGACATCTGTCAGACTCTAATCAGTAAATCTTTTTTTTTATAAATAGTCTACAAAAAAAATGTGAATCAATGTAAGTGATATTGAATAAAATCGCTCCGGAACAAACACTGAAGGCATTACCTTGACCGCCCTGCAATGTTGCTGCGTAAACAAAAGCAGTTGAGTCTTTTCTTTTGCCTTTTTTCTCTCTCAGCTGCCAAAGACGAGCTCAGAGACTCTGAGAGGAAAAAACACACATACACATTAAGTGCAGGGAAACATAATGAGTGTTTGTTGGGACTGAAAGGGACTATTGGAATTACTGAGCGTAGTGCCGCAAATGTGACCATGAAAATACCAACGCAGACTCTGAACACCAATACATTATATTTTGCAGACTGATCATATTTCCAAACGTGTCATAAAATAAATGTAGAAGCATGTGATATATTTAGATTACAAAAGAAAAAGTGTGAAACTACGGGGAAAATAAGATGTTATTTACTTGTACATAGTCACTTAAGGTACATTTCGAAAAGAAACACAGGCTTCACATTGTTTGTCAAAGGTCAGAAATAACAATAGCAAACTCTCATAAAAGTATAAAAAAGTTCCCATGTCTAAAAAACAAACAGTTCTTTGTCTTTGAACCCGTGATAAAGTTCCGGAAGGAAAATAAGCTTCACGTTTTCAGCTCTTCTTTAGAAAGAGAGAGAGAGAGCAAGAGAGAAAACAGAAGTAAACTCCTTTAATGGGCATCTGATGATGTCATATAACTGGCTGGATCCCTCTGTCTGTGAGTGAGGCAAAGGCTGTGTAGTAATTGGTTGGCAGTCAGTTGGGGGAAGGGTGTTTCTGCTCTGCCGGCAGATTAACCCCTGTATTGAACTCAGCTTTAGTTTCTCAAAGTCTTGTGTCTTTTAACACTAATGTAAAAATTGAATCGCGCATGTTATGTTATGTGAGTTCTTTATGATTTGTATGTCGTTGTGTATGTTTCATATTGTGTTCCTTCGATCAGGCTACATGTTTACAGACGTGCTACTGCTCTGCCGACCCATTTCATTACAGATCAGAGGTGAAACGTTTACGGCTGGAATTTTCCATTCAAAATGTTGCTGAAAAGAGATTATAAATGTTTAGGATTATTATTCTGCTGACAGCATTTCATTCTGTTGTACTTAAAAAGTTGTAGGTAGTTTATTTTGCTTTATAATAGGTCGCAGGGAGAATACATGGCTCAATAGGACAATAATTAGACTCTTGGCAAATCTAGATCTGCAGAATCAGCTCTTGTCTCAGCTACAGGTGACCAGCTGCCCAGCTTTGTTTTCGCTCCTTGGGGACATCAATCTGTTCCCAAAACCTGCACTTCACCATAACTCCTGGCTTGGTCCTGTTTGGGACATTATCGATGTGTTCTATCCAGTGAGGGAGTTTTTGTTTCATTCAATAAGCATTTTTGGAGAGCTTTTCAACATCTTGAAATGTACATTTTCGTTGTAGAATGATCAAACTTTGATGTGCACTTGGTTTTACTTGGAACCTGGTTTAGTAATGCGTGTTACGTGAGTCAGTTCATGCGAGGTGCAGCAATGAACACGTGCAGCGATGGCTTTTTTTCTTCCTGCAGATGGTAAGTATTGAGGGCCATTATTGTTCTCGTTGTAGGACGTCCTCCACAGTAAAGTCTCTGGCACACTTTTAAAGACATAGTGGGTAATGTATGCAGGACTGGGCCAGTGGCCCTGGCAAAAGCGTTCCCCTCCCCCATTATTGAGACTTCTTTTCTTGGAAGAGAAGACAAACATTTGTGAGTTGTGTTTCCTCTGCTTTATTAGAAGAGGTGGATCCTTTCCCAGCCAGGAATTTCTTTCGTGTGTATTTATCAATATTATCGTTTCAACATTGAGTAACAACAAAAACTGATATTGTGTTTCTGTTCTTACAATGACAAACGTTAACTCAACCACTGTGGTCTTCGCTGGCTGTCCTTAACAGATATTAGTGGTTTTGCTGGCGAGAGGTGAGTGGGGGAGTTTTCCACGAGGAAAACTACATGACAGAGTCTTGTGACATCCAGACAGTGTTTTTAAAAGCATGACAGGCGAAAAGGGACATTGATCTACACTTACAGATACTTGAGAACACTTTTCAAAGACATTGAATCTTAACGCAATCTTAACTCCTAATTTATAAAGCAACATTGATAAATCACACTTACATTTACATTGACCATGGTCAAGATGAACGTAAATATACCACTGATGTTATTTCAGAATGCACTCAAGCATGTCTATTGTTACATGGATTTGCCTGTTGCTAACAGTTTAATTTGTGTATTACAACAACAGCAGAACTGCAGTTCCCAGCATGACACCAGACCTGCTTAGCTGACTGTAATTACTTTGTGGATAAGGAAACAAAATGCCTTTTATGAGACCCTATGAACCTAAATCCTTTAAAATGAGGACCATCTATGATCACGTATTAGACTACACAAACAAATACAATCTTTTGGAGGCACCGCCCAAACACCTTAGTTGTATTTTACACCTGTATTTACATAAGCAGCACACCCTCCTCCTTAGAAAACGAAAGTAAACTCCACCTACGCCTCCACTTCACACAATTTTCATAATACTACAATAGTGGAGTTTTGTGTCATGTGTGGGCTGTTAAAGACGATGATACTGGTATGAAAACTGAAGCATGGCAGGGATGGTTTAAGCAAGAGAGAACATGACATATTGTTACCTATATAGAAAATGATCCTGCCAGGTGTTGTGAATCAGTCACGGCGCCTGATGTGAATGTGATCTTCCCGACTCTTACCGAACGATGAATTAAAGTCTAATTCCTAATTCAGGATGTTTGAGAGGGGAAGTCAATGTATGTGAATATATAAAAATGATTTTAACAAGCTTTGTGACTCATTAGTTCAGTGGAGGTTGATTCAGCATCCAATAAAAAACAATGTCAGATAGAATGGTCAAATATACAGTCAATTTGGAATATTTCATATATGTGACTCTTGATCACAAAACCAGTCTTAAGTAACACGGGAACATTTTTAGTAAAAGCCAAAAATACATTGTGTGGGTCAAAATTATAGATTTATCTTTTGTGCCAAAACTCATTAGGATATTAAGTAAAGATCATGTTCCATAAATATATTTAGTAAATTTTCAACCCAAAATATATAAAAACTTGTGAGTGGATGGCCTTCGGATTGACAACTTCGAAGGCAATTTTCTCAATATTTAGATTTTTTGCACCCTTTACTTCCAGAGTTTTACACTCTTGTATCTCCACCAGATATTGTCCCATCTTAACAACCCATACATCAATAAAAAGCTTAACTCTTCAGCTTTCAGTTGATGTAAAAATCTCAACTTCGAAGAATTGACCCATAAGACTGGTTTTGTTGTCCAGGGTCGCATATGTATATGAAGTTTAATATCGCAAACTAATTATGTACACGCCTAGTGTATAAAATGAGTATTTGAATATTAATAAAATGTATTAACTCAGCAGCATTTTTAATTGTTTAGTAACTTCATTAATACACATCAGAACCACTATATTAAACAAAACAGCAGAAAGAGTTCAATCTCACTCTCTCTCTCTAAACGTGATGCAATGCACTAATATGATTTACTGTATTAACAATAACGTTTGGGCGGAAACTATGGTTACCAGAGCGCCTTTTTTCACAAATAATGAAAGATTTACGGTTCCCATAACCCGCCGTTATTGCGTTCCGGCGCTTTCTCGATAATGTTACTATAGTGATTTTCTATCAGGATGCGAGCGCGACAGGGGGAGTGTCGCTCCGCGCGGAAGGCAGGAAGCGGCGCGTGGGCAGTCTCTCCCTCTGTCACCGCCTGCGTCACACGTCAGGAGGGAGTTTTCCACTGACGAAAAGACTGCGCCGCTCCGCCGTCTGCTTCAGACAAGAGGAACAGTTTCAGCGGCCGCACGCCGAGCGCACAATAGCCACGCACAGTACACGGGGATCTCTGTTCGGATAAATCCCGATCTATCATTTGGATTATAACCGGTTCGTCGCCATCGATACCACGATATCACTAATGCTGATCGGATACGTTATTGGTGAGTAGCGGAGGACGCTGTTGTTCAACGTTACACTTGTAATTTGTCTTATGGCCAATCGGTTACGTTACTGGAGTCCGGCCAAATAGTTTAAATGTCCTTTTGCTCTCGTGCAAACGGATACAAAATCATTTCGTGACGAGTTTAAGTAGTGAAGTTAAAGGGCATGCTGCTGTTGGCGTAAAATGAACAACTAAAGTTTGCGTTTGTCTTAATGTTAGTCAATGTAACGTTATACGCAAACACCCTCTGATTTATATTCCGGCAAATAACTCCGATTTAAAATCGTATTGTTTGTTTGTTTTAGTGTATGTTAACTGTGACAATAGAGGCGCGTGCGTTCAGATTAAATAGCACAGATATCACAGATTTTAAATGACTGTTGAGTTTGTTGTAGACTCGATTCGATGTTTATTCCCAAAACAGCTGTTGACGGTTCTGAGTCGGAACATTTGGCGCGGAATTCCAGCATAGTGGACCGTGTGTGTAACGTTATCCAATAAGACGTAATCGCTGGTGTGTGTGTGTTGAGTGGATTCCTCGTTCGCGTTTATAGCGCTGGTGGTGTGTCTTCTGAAGCGAGAGCGACTCCTTAAGGTGCCACACCGTATCATTTCAATACAGCGTGCGCGCAGACCTGCGCTCAGCCTCATTTGCTCTTTCTGTCCTCTCTGTGACGTCACGAGTGCATGCGAGGTTGCGCACACGTCTGCGGACAGACCCGATTTGTCATTTGATTGACATCGGTCAATCACGAGGGTGAGAGATGATCGGGTCATCACCCACCGACGCGTCGCGTGATTGTATTGAAGGGGTCATTTATCGTAATGTTCGCGTACCGGTTTTGTCGACTGTTTACATTTCATTGGATGTTTGGTGTGTTCCTTTCTTTTTTTGGGGAGGAAATTAGGCATTCTTGAATGGACGACTACAGTGGGGTAAAAAGTTACCGCGTTTACCGATGAGCTCGCTTGTAAACTTATGTCTGGTTATGTTGTGAAAATAGCAGCGTTTGTTATGTCGTTTAGTTAGTCTCTTTGGTAATAGAGTAAGATGAGTTTCATGTTGTTTCTTTGTGCGCGAGCGCATGTTCCTGTCCGGTACGCTGTGGCCGTCTCGCGCGCGACCTCACTGGGACTGATGATGTAGTTTTTCCGTTTCATTGAACACACTTTTTTACCACATTTCATCTTTAATCGATTATCTGTCATTTTAATTGGCTCTCATTTTGGTATGTCGGTAGGAATACAACTATGTTGCACATGCACATTGTTGTATTGGAGTAATAAAGTTAAATGAACACACGTGATAAGAGACGCGTGATCTGTTTCTTACACTTCTGGGTTAGGAATGTGTAGACCTGCACGTGTATTGCGGGCAGTCCACCAGCTGTGACTATTAACTATTAGTGAGTCATTTATCCGATGCAAGTGGCACCTGGCAGGAGTACGTTTGATGATGCGTCGTCTTGTTCCTTTTCATAATCTTTAAGACCATCATTTATCTTAACCAGTCAAAGACCTTTAACGGATGTCTGTATCCTAAGTGGACAAATACATTTTATCCTATTGACAAGGTGGGTGTCCCTCTTTGATGCATATTGTGGGGTGCACTTGTGATTGGGGGAGGTGGTGGTCTTGATTTCTCTAAAACAGAGGGACCCCATCTGTTTTCTCACTCTAGCATTCATCTTGGGTAGTGAGGTACCAGTGGGTGCCCCAGACACGAGTTGACCCCTGAGCTCCCCCCCTAGACACACTCTCTCTTGGGAGTCTCGTAGAAAGCTTCTATTTGTTTTGCCACTGCACTATTAGGTTAGTACAAACCCAGCGAGCCCGATGACTTCGCAGGGAAGTTTCACTTTACGCACACTGTTGGAAGTTTGCATTTCGGATATTGATGCAAATTGTTCAGTGTGTGATGAAAATATCTCTTACTTTGGGTATTTTCCTGAGTTGTCATGTTTTCCACTCGTTGACTTGTGAAACGTGAGGAGCAATTTGTTCAAAACATCTGTCTGGTGTTTACTGACTTTCAGGGACTTCAATGTTTTTGACTATTTAGAAGTTATTTAAGTTGGCATAATATTGCCATTTAACACAATAAATGTTTCAACAAACTTTTATTCTGTTGTTTGGGTGTGTTTGTGGCATCCACAATGTCACACTTTAACTGTCTTTGAAACGCAGCGACCATTCAGCTTTTATTACGAGGCATGTGAGGCATGTGAATCCTCATCTCCACCCTTATAACACAATCTTTGATGATGCATGTTTTAAATATTATACGCCTCATCAGGTGTTTTTATGGGTGTCCCTGTCCTCTGATAGATCCTCTTTGGGAATAATGGTTTGGACTGTACAGACACATCTGGAATAAATAGGCCATTTTCCTCTATTACAGAATGTGTCACAGGAGAATTCCTGTGGGCTGGAGACATCGCATTATTTATTTGTTTAAAGTTCTCGCCGGCTACCCTCCTCCAACATCAGTGTACGTTTCTATTTGGGATGAATGTGTACTCTGCACGGGTTGCGGTTCAGGAACAGAATGTCTCTGGCATAGTTGAGCATCCAGAGTTCTGATGATCAACACAACACGTTTCTCCCTCCTCCCCCTGCCTGCAGTTCCTATAGCCTCACCAGTAGGAGGAGCCCTTTTGTTTTATAATTTACATATCTAGATGTGTGTAATTTTGACAACTGTTTGTCACTTTAATATTTCAACTCGATTTCAGTTATTGTGCCATTCATTTTTCCACCTTTAAACCAATACAGCAGTGATCCCCTTAAGGGTATCCTGGGACACACCGGTGCATGCTTTTAGACCTGTATGAATATTTTCCTCTCTGGCTTGGTCGTTGAGAACAGGTACATAAGGAATATTCAACACCTCCAGAGTTTAGATCCAGCTCTCTCAAACACACCTGGACAACCACCCAAAGTCTTCAGGACTGAAGGAGTGGAGTTAAATAGCCCTGAGCTACATAGGCTGCTTGCTTGGTTATCTTTTGTGAAGGTGCTAAGCTGTGAGCTGGAGGTACAAAGTCAACTCTCTTGCATAAGAAAAGGTCAGGATTCCACTGCTTGTCTGCGTGAGCGGAGAAGTTAGCAGTGGAAACAAGTTGCAAGGTGATTTGAGTTGTTTGTACACTACACTAGGACTCCAAACGCTGGTGAGTTTTAATGAAGCTGCTATCTGTGTTTGTGTTTTTTTCCCTCAAACTTTATATCAGGCATCACATCCCTCTGCTGACAGTTTATAATTCAGTAGTCTTTGCATTCATGGGCATTCTTGGTGTCTTTCTAGTGCACTAGATTTACATGGTGACAACAACATAGGGGATGCCTCATCAGGGCACTGTTGCTATTGGAATGGCAGCTCTGCATAATTTATGATCAAGTGCAAATATCTCACCTGCTCAGTCTCATCCAAGTGTCTGGGATACATGGTGACAGCTCCTGCCATTTGCTTTCTCCACATCTGTCTTTTGTTGGATTCATGAGTTCGCTGCTCATTTTTTATTAATTTAAGTTCAAGATTTTCTCAGATACCAATATTTTGTCATTGCAGTGTGCTGAGTGCAACAGGACAAGCGCCGGATTGACTTCCAAATGAGCTCTCCATCCCCCGTGTATCCCCCCTTCCGCTTGTTCCTGGGATTAGCCCGTCACCATTGTTTCTGCCTGTTAAGCAAGATTAACAAATCAATGTGTCAGGTAGACCGCTGTAAAGAGACACCCAGGTCCTGCTCCCGCCCCTGCTATCTCTCATCTGTCCTGTGCGGTTTCCCCCTCTCTCCGTAATTAAAACTGCATGGCTTTCTCAGGGAATGCTGATGCTTTTGTGTTTGGTTTTAAATCTTCCCTCTGCTAAAACTCTGTGTGGGACAGAACCGGGGGCCTGTAAAGATGCTGTGTGCAGGTGTTCTCTCAAGAGACACGTGGTTGATTGTCTAAAAACGGCGTGCAATGAAATGGCGAAAGCCAATTTCCCAGTCAAATGAGTAGATAAGGGTGAATTCTTTGTCATTTTGTTGTCTTCTCTTCGTGTGTGGTGAGAGTATCTTCTTCATTATATGTCTCGCTGTTTATATGAAAAGACTTCTTTCATCAGGACCTCTGATGGCCCAAAGGCTTGTCTGTACAGAAAGCCTGCTTGTTTTCAAGCAAGATGTAGCTTGTAAGGGTTTGAGCTCTGTGCTGGATCTGTTTACATGCAAATGAGGACTGATCTGGACACATACTTTTCGCAGTAAAAATAGATATCTTCAGTCTCTAGTGTGACTTAAAAAAAATCCCAAATCAGCTGTTTATCCATTTGTCCGTATATAAACCCGTCAGCTGCATGTCCGATTACTACCACATGCCGGCTTTTCCATACTTTGGCACTGAGCAATAAAAAGGGTTTGACTTTTGGAGCACCTGTACAGTTTAAATACTGTTTGCAAGGTGCTTTTGCCTGGTGTTTCACAAGCCGATAAGTTTAGTGACGCAAACAGGCTGCCACGGTTTGTCCTCTGAAGTTATTGTCAGGTATAGACGCACATAAGACCTGCCTCGCACACGTTGGCAGTGACATTTAGCACAGAAGCCGTGGCTAAACGGCAGACGGTACAGCCCTCGTCGTCTGGCACATTTACGATGATGGCACTAAAGTGTGAAACGCAGAAACCTGTGGGAACGAGAGGTTTCTATGCAGTCTAGCCGAAAAGATCATATTTTTAAGTGTGTCTTTAATTTGAACATATCTGACATCATATTGTTAATGGTACAATCATGTATTTTGTTATGAGTTAGTCAGAGTGGTTAATTTGTACATCTATATATTTGTCTTTCAGATTGTCGCTTCATTTAAATGCCATCTTTGCATTATTAAGGTACATTTAATAGCAATAACATCGGCCAATATAATGGATATTCCAAAGATGATGCGAGTCAGTATTTTGCTCATGCTGTTCGGGAGAAATAAAGATGTCATTGGATGTCTAATTAGTTTTGGATGACACATTGCAGTGTGAGATGAGCTCTGTAATCCGCCAAATACAGTTGTCTGCCACTTTTCTTTGTAGTGACTTGGAACAAGATATTTGCTGTACGTATGTATCATCACTCGTAATCCGACTTGTGGGAGGAAAACCAGTACACAGAAAAGTACCATCAGCTACACTTTGTTCAGGTCATTTCTAGAATTGACTAGTTTTCTGAAGTTCAGTTTTTTGTCGGTTTGCCCAAGCAGCAGTGAAACTAATCTTTAAATCAAACCCTTTCCTTCCTTTCTTCCATTCTGAGTGTGTGTGTGTGTGACCGAGAGGCAGAGCCTGAGGTGAACTAGCTGATGGGGGTTTATCTCAGGGCAGAGAAACAACAGTCCATAGCCAGCAGTATCAAATGATTGTGTGAATGATGGCTTGTTACGCTGGATCTGACTATGAAAAAGGGTGCGCACCGGCTAGTCTCTTCCTGCCAATGGATTGATTGCTTTTATTGCCCAATAAGCTACAGCAGGAGCAGTGACATGCATTCTGGGCTTATGTTACAAATTTGTTTACTATGGCAAGCTGTACACACATTTATTGGGGAGTGTAATAAAATGAATTTGGCAGCCGTGTGATAGTCTCAACCGGCCTACGGATGTGCACATGTTTTAGTGGGTGTCATCGAAATCCTTGCACCTATTGGTAATGTGGCTATGTATTTAATCACCCTCCCCAATCAATGACTTTGTCTAGCTGATTGGATTGTGGAGTGAGTGAAGGGATTGGTAATTGTTGACTAGCACCGGAGAGACTTGATTGATTGCTTCCTGTTTTCCTCAGCGCTCGGAGACGACATAAAGCGGTCAGCTGGTTGTTGAGAGAGAAACAGCCAGTATTAAAAACAGCATGGATGTTTGGTTGCTATTAGGACAAAGAGAACGCCTCGGATATCTGCTCATGTGGATGTATAGATACAGCGATTTCCATAGAAAAACAAATTAGTCTTTGCCCAAGGGCGGATCGGATGTGTGCATTGAACAGCCTTTGCAATGTACTTTCAGGATATCTCTTTGTATTCATGTAAATAGAAAATTACGTTGATGGCTCAGCTTATTGTGTTCACACTCTAATAATGCTTTTCTGTCTTCTCTTGTGTCTCGCAGATCATCGACACTAGCGCCATGAGCGGGGTTCTCAAGAGGAAGTATGCGGAGGTGGAGGAGGACCCATGCTATTCCTCCTCCTCCCCATCCTCTCTCTCCTCCTCCGCCTACTCGGAGTGGGACTCGGACGGGGAGAGCTGCTACTCGGACACCCTGGATTCAACCCCCAGCAATCCCAGCTCTCCAGCAACAACATTTAACAGTGAGTTTCACCCCATTAGTCAAAATCTCGGGGATGCAAAATTCATATTTGGACCCTGTTGTTTTTTTTTTATAGCACATGGCCCTGCATGCTAGCTGCAACGTGCATAAGGTCTGCACAACTTATCTCAGTCCCATGCCACAGTCATGTCCTACCTGATAAGACGCTATTGAGATATGGGATAAAGAGTCTTGCCTGGCAGTCTGGGTTCTGGATGAAACCAATTGCACAAATACCTATGTTTTGATGCACAGCACATTTACCCAGCCTGTCTGTTCAGGAGGGCGAAGGTACTTTGCTGCATGTTGGGTAGGGGTGAAGGAGGGAAGGCAAGCAGTTGTGAGTTTCCCAGGACGGCAGGGCAGCGAGCCAGCTAGCGTGAACACAGCTTTGTCTGAGTACTGGGCACGAAACCAGCACAGGTGCTGAGAGAGAGACAAAGAGGGTGTGTAGGAAGAGAAGAGGAAGGGAAATGATACGGTTGTCTGGTTGTGTTTATGAAACGGAGAAAGTGGCGGAATATACAGGAGTCTGTGTAGATGTCATATTTAATGGGTTACCTGTACTGTATTTGATAGGAACCATATTTTTTGTCACAGCTTAATGTTTATACTAAACAATGACTCTGTTGCATAGATTTCATTAAACAGGAAGGTCATTACTGGAGTTACAACAGTATCAAATGTTTAGGGTATTTGGTTTCTTCGTTCTGATCTTCCTAAAGTCCTGTTAGATGAGAGAACATATTTGCACAAGCTTCTGATAGGGAAATTGTTCATGGTTGAACCCCCCCCTCCGATTTGCACGTAGAATCCATCCACTTTGATAACAATCGGTGAGCTGGCAGCCTTGTGGGAACAATTAACCGCAAAAGAGTAAATGGGGAAAAAATACAAACTGCTCTTTTCCACATGTGGTTCGTCCATATGGTTTTCTTGCATACTGTATGAAGAAAAGTCCCATTTAAACAGCGAGACTCTACGACCTATGACATTTGACTGAAGTCTGACTGTTGATTTTAGCCGGCTGTAGGAGCTATTTACAGGGGCGATGGGAGAGTAAAGATGGCATGTCCTGTAAAAAGACGGGTGTGTTTTATAAAAAGCTACCCTGCTCTGTAAGCTTTTGTACCTTACGTTTTTGTATGAGTTCCAGATACAATTTTGGAGGCTAGGCTGTCTTTGCACACCTCAGCGCCAAGGGGAAATTCCTGTGTGGATTGTTTGTCAGACATGAGTTATGAGGAATGCAATTGTCTTCACAATGGATTCTAGAGAAAAGTATTTAATGGACATTATCTCTGCTTCTGTTCTGAAGCTTGCCTATCTAGGGATTTGCTATGTGTATTCTGCCACCTGGTGGTCATCTAGAACAACAGCGAAACGTTTACGTGATCTTGATGTTTACACAAGAGACTCAGGCACTCCAAGTCTTCCCATTAGGCCTGGCACACTTCCTACTCAAATACTCCCCAATGAGAAACTCAGAAAAGGCTATTTTTTTCTTTCAGGACACTCTCAGACGTGTGCCATTTTATTTTCCATTATGAAATTCCATTCCATGACTGTGTTTGCCCACTGTTTTCCACTAAACCCATAGGGGAAAACATGAAACCCTATCATGAAGAAAACACCTTACATTTAATCCCTTTTTTTTCCAGCCACGTCCATTCTGAAGAAAGCCAAGCGCACACGGCGAGGAAACGTGCAGTTCGACCAGGTGACGGTTTTCTTCTTCCCGCGCTGCCAGGGCTTCACCAGCGTGCCCAGCCATGGAGGCTGTACCCTCGGTATGATGCAGAGACACAGCGCGCAACAATGCTACACGCTGGCTGAGTTTGCCGTAGAACAGCGCCACCTACGGAGGGAGAAACTTAAAAACAGAATGAAGGAGGAGAAACTGGAAGCTCTTAAGCTGAAGGTATTAAGTCAGAAGTTGAATAAATGAAACATACAATGGAGTATAAAAGTTTCAGATTATTTAAATTAGGTTTGCATTTTTCTAACTTAATTCCTACTTTGTTGGAAAATTGTTATTAGCAAACTTGTACTGTATGAAATGTTAACCCTGCAATATTCTTTACCTGGCAGCTTACTAAAAACGGTACCCAAGAATCAGAAGAAGCTGACAAGTTGACTGTGGATGACATCCCCGAGGATGAAATCGACCTCAGCGGCGTCAACCTGGGGGACGGGTCCTTCCTCCATCCCTACCCCTCAAAGAAAAGGCACGCTATTCTGAAAGCAGCTGGTGTTAAGAAAATCGATAAGGAGGAGAAGCGGCAACTGCACGAGCTGCGTACGTCAAGGGAGGACTGCGGGTGCGACTGCCAGGGCTTCTGTGAGCCAGAAACCTGCAGCTGTAGTCTGAATGGGATCAAATGTCAGGTGAGGGCTTCCTTAAACCATTAAACATCCAATCCCAACTGAGGTTTACGAGGAATATTTACAGGTATCATTTACTAAATAGACTAATGTAATGTGATTTTTGGATTCACAGATGGACCACTCATCCTTCCCCTGTGGCTGCACTAAAGACGGGTGTGGGAACACGCAGGGCCGCATCGAGTTTAACTCTAGCCGAGTTCAAACCCACTACATCCACACTATCATGAAGCTAGAGCTGGAGAAGCGCCTAGAGGAGCACGCGACTGAGGTCTCCGAAAATCAGCCTGACCGCACTTCCCCAGCATGTCCAGCAGAGCGCAGCACCGTCCCTGAGATTCCGACTTTCCACTTTAATTCAGAGCTTGTGGCTGTGGGTGAGAACAGCTGTAGCAGCGACATGACTGATTCGTCTAGCTCTTCAGGACAAAGTGAAGACTCTGAAGGTGTCGAAAGCTGTCGGAGCGAGCAATCATCGCTGGATGTTGATGAAAATGGACTGACTAGAATTTTAAGCTTTAGTGACACGGACAACGATGATTTTTCTGGTAGGGATGGAGACACCAAAAGTAGCAATGATAACCAGCAGCAAAGGAATGAATCTGTGGGTTACGGGATCTTTAGCACAGCCGACAACAAACGCAGCGCAGCGCAAACGGACTCTATCATGAACAACAGTCGTACAACCATGTCTGAGCTTTTGGACGAGAACGCTAATCAAGGCAACGCTCTATTCCACAGCGGGTCCATACCGCACACCCCTTCGCCCTCCATAGATCGGTCGTCCAGCTATATGGACCTAAGCCTCTCTTCAGAGTCAGACCTAGAATTCTTTGATGGGTTTCCTTCTCTGGGACCAAGCTCGCTGTACAACTCTCTGAAGGAGTACGAGCATGTGGACAACTTCTTTCAGTTCCAGTTGCCTAGTTGCCCCAGCCTTCCTCAAGCTGCCGACCCGGGCACCTGTTTCCTGGAGTCTCTGATTGGCTTGTCAGATTCTATCCCAGAACCCCCTGCCAACTTCACGGACAATCAGATGCTGGAGGACGCCATGAAACTGTCTGTTATGGAATCTGTCAAAGTCTAAGGGACGATGTTTTTGAATAATCACTGGGTGGGGGTGTAAATTAATTCCAGCTTTTTTTGTCATTGAACAGCTCTCCAGTGCTAATATTTGCATTATCTGCCTTTAAGATGTTAGCAAAGCATTAAGTTATTATAACAATCTTTATTATCATTATTCGTATTGCCATACTAGTGGCAGCTAACATTTCAGTAAAAAAAAAGTCTGGCCAACTGATATTTTGGAATGTGGCCCAGAAGGTGAAGAGTTTCTCATCCACATCGTTGGTATTATCTATTATCTATTACTATTATTATTATTGCTCAAGTTATTTATATGAATTCAAAATGGGCACAGATGGGAGTCTTGAAATAGTGCTGATTATGTATCTCAGGGACTTTTTCTAGCTTTCGGAAGCAATGCAATTTGACCATCGCTGTTATGATTCTTATTTGGCTTTTTCTGAGAATTTCTACCAAAACACAAAACAGCATTTAATGGCCGCTTTGGGAGGCTTCTGTCCCTGTTGCTTTTGGACTATATGGTGGTCTGTACTTTATTGCAAAGCTAGAGGAAACTCCTGTTCTACAAATGGCTCCTTGGGATTTTAATGGTACACGAAACCCCCCCGAGGCTCCTCAGTTAGCACTTTATCTGTGAAAGAAAACAAACCAATCCGACAACAGATGGGTCAGTCTCGTTTTGCCCTGTTGTTTTGATTATTTTCATACAACTTGTGGTGATCATCAGCACAAAGAAAGCGAGCGTTGTTTCTAATTTATTATACACACCACAGATATCTCAGTTGTAAACCGTATTCATTATGGAAAAGCATACTATAACTGTGATATCTATTGACCATTGCTTTTATTTATTTATTCTTGCAGAGTTATTTATTTTTGTTTTTCCTTGAATGCCAGCTACATATATCTGAGCCACACTGTGCTCTGGAGAAGTGGAAATAATGCAGCTTTTTTAAAAACAAACATATTTAGGCTCTGTTCACACTTCACACCTTAAATACATTAACCTGTGTGAAGCACGTCTTTATGTCCTTTTATGTTTGTAGCTGTGGAGAAAGGGGCACCAACAGCAAAGTATTTAATTATCTATTCTATTACTATTAACACTTTGGTTAAATTATTTCACAGTTAGCATTTCAGCATGATTTAATTTATTCATTGTTTGGGCAATAAAACATGGTGTGTTTAATAAAAAGGTTTACTCTTTGTGCCCGTTTAACACAAGGAGCCGCGGTCTAATGAACAAGATTCTTTAATAGCTGATGCTGTATAATCTACCTATTGATTCAATTGTGGGTGTGTTGCCTACGATATAGAGAATTAACATTTTGTAACTATGTAGATTTGAGAGAATTCTAATCTGTATTAATGACAAATTATTTTATTAAGAAATTAAATCCACAATGTTCGTCAAATATGGAAAAATTTGTAATATATGAATAGAGCTAAATCTATGCTTGAGCAGGTTAGTAAAGCCAAGCATAAGGCAGGTGTTTGCATAGTAAGAACAGAGTCACGGAAATATTACTTTCAACTGTCTGTACAATGTAAGTACCTAAATACATTTATAAAGCTAAATCACTCCGAATGGTTGGGCAGACACAACTGGCAACATGAATCGTGGGTATAAATTAGTCGTTTCAAAAACGTTCTGTGGATTAAGCCTGCATATATTATGCAACATGTATCATATTATGCAAAGAAAATGCATTTGTGTTGCCCATATTGTTTCCACTTCAAAATGAAGACCGATAAAAGATTTGTATGTTTCTGAATGAGTTGGAAGGAACTGAGTTAATGTACATATCGAACCATCCAGACTTTAGCTGTTGGAGCAGCCTTATCTGACCTATTAAGAGCATTTGCATGCCAAATCTGTTTATACATTTGCCTCCATACTACTTGTTTAGAGAGCAGAAATGCACAATCAGAAATGTATTCGCTTTTTTGCCTTCACGTGTTGTTCTTGAAATCAATTAGATTCATTTCCATGGCCAAGTGGGCATGGCTTCATTCATGCAAGTCCAGTTTATTCCCTTGTAAAGATGCATCACCTCCTCACGATGGAAATTATGGTATTTATTAGTCATGACTGGTGTATGTTTTGATCTCTGACGCTTTGCAAAGTGTTTCTTACTTCTGCCTTTTTGTTGTATATATTTTCTGCTTACATGAAGACGAAAACCAAGCAGTTCTTTTATATTATATATATTTTCACGCTTAACAGTTTCAAGCTGTTCATTTCATTCATGTCATTTGACGGTAGTTTGTTCCTTCAAAATAAAAGTCCAGCTTTTTGTTAAATTGTTGTTCGCCCTGTTCTTTTAGATCTGTGACTGAGGAAAAAAAACTAATTCTGGGGTAATTCTTTCACTCAAAGGGATACTTCAAAAGAAGGAAAATTCTGTCATCATTTACTCACCGTCGAGTTCTTCCAAATCTGTACCAGACAGATTTTGCCCCCAGTTGACTACCATAGTAGGAAAAATACAATGGTAGGGAAAAGTGCCCCTACATTCTTCAAAATGTCGTCTTTTGTGTTCAACAGAACAAAAAAATGATAAAGTAATTTGTCCTACTATGGGGGGCAAGATCTGTTTGGCTACAAGCATTCGTAAAAATCTTTGTTCATTAGAACAAAGAAATGTATACAGACGTGGAACAACTGAAGCGAAGTAAATGACGACAGAATTTTCACTTTTGGGTGCCTATAATTTCATATATTGTTTGTTTATTTTACATATAAATGTTCAAAAGTGCATCTTATTTGCCCTTTATATGTTTGTCTATTATGCTCAGGTTAACCTCATGCCTTTAAAAAAATGCTAAAAGTTTCACCAGTTCATAGACAGACATTAGGTACAAGTAATGACATTAGGGAAAACATGTTTTTTGTAGAGAAAAATGCCTTTGTTTCTAAGGAACAATCGCTTCAGCCCATTGCCATTTCTAAATTCTTTATTTCAATAAATACATATTGATAAAATATTGAAGAACCAAGACAGAATTAAAGCGTCTACATGACAGTCCAGGGGCCTCATTTATAGAATGTTGCGTTGAAAGAATTCTTTATATTTCCAAAAACCTGCAGTGTTGTGGACATTTGCGTACTTTACGATCAAATCTGTGCATACAAACGTTTTATAAATGAGACATCTCGTGCCTCACACTTAATCCCATGAAGATTGATTGATTGCACTGACCACAGACAAACTGAGTTACAGCTGGCATTCAACACTGACCTGAAGTCAGGGCCTATTGCCCCCTCAGATTTGAGATTTATAGCTCGTTCATTATAGATGATAACACAGATACAGATAAAGAAGATCTGATAATGAAATACATTATGCCTAATGCACATCTTCAATAAACACTAAACCATCACAGCTGTGTTTCTGTGCACATTCCAGTGTTAGGTAGGCCTACTGCATTTTGCTTTTGTATGGCAGCACAGGCTTTCATTCAACATTGGTTTTAATCAGATCATCTATGAATGGCTCACATTATACAAGACACGATCTTGTGGGAAGTCTTAAAAATTCTAAAGAGTATACAGAGTTTCACCATAGTCCTTATATTTCACAAACATGAAGAATCAATTTCAACTTGAAACAATACCTGACGTTGATTTCTTACAGCCCAAGTTTAAATTTCACATCCAAATACTGGTGTCAGCATTTTAAATACATAGAGTTCAAGAAAAACACTTTGACAGTAAACAAATTCTATAGGTTTGAAAAAAGTATGAACGCGAGCTGTGGTTCTGAGAGGAGTTTACAAAAGTGTCTTAATGTGGAGATATATATATAAATATAAAAGTATTACAGCATGGGCTCGATTTTTTCCAGTGATTATGTTGTTGGTTTGCTAGGCTCTAACTAATCTAACAACCATATTAGTCCTCCCTGCATAAATAGAGTGAATATTTCATAACTGAACCAGACTCTAATTTATACAGCAATACTGACGGAGAAAAGGTGTCTAATGATAAACTTGGCCACTAAAAATTTGAGGTTTGAATATTAGGTAGAGCTTTCATTATAATATAATATAGTTGTTGCATAAAAGTATGCTTGTGGATTATGTTTAAGCCAGAGCACATGCTTTTGCAGATACATCAGCTGATATACATTAGCACCCAAACTCAAGATGTAGTATCAAAGTACTCCCGAGTTTGCTGTGGCGTTACAAACGCTATCATGGCTTTACAGATGCTATCATTAAAGCTGCTCAGACATGCTCAGGTACTTTCATTTAGCAGCAGTATTGAATTCTGACCAGCTGTGACTTTGTGTAGATTGTGCACTGATTTGGATTTAAATAAAAAATAAAAAAAGTCTTTATGTAATTTTGTATTTCAGACAGTTTGGTTAATATCTACATTACTATGGTACTAGTGATAGTGTCAGACTAAACATGATTCCACCATTCTCATCTAACAATACACAATGTTGCATGTTTCCATTTTTCCGGTCACTTCCAGATTCCGCAAAAATGTATATTCTGTCCAAATGTACTCACCTTCGAGTTGTTTTCAACTCTGTATACATTTCTTTGTTCTGTTGAAAACAGAGAATGATATTTGGAAGAGTGCTTATAACCAAACAGTTCTTGGACCACTACCGTAGTGGGGGAAGTTCTTCTGGGGCACTCTTTACTACCATTGTCATTTTTCCTACTATGGTAGAAAGCGGGGTCCGAGAACTGTTTGCTTGCAAGCATTCGTCTCTGTGTTCAACCAAAAAAAGAAATGTATACAAGTTTGGAACGATTAGGTGGTGAGTAATTCAATAATTATCCCTTTAAAGGGACAGTTCACCCAAAAATATAAATTCGTTCATCCTTTACTGACCCTTGAGTTGTACCAAACCTGTACAAATTTATTTGTTCTGGTGAAAAAGAGATATTTGGAAGAACGCTTATAACCAAACTCAAAAGTTCTTGAGTACCATGGTAGGAAAAACGACAATGGAAGTCAAAAGTGCCCGAGAACTGTTCAAATATTTTCTTTTGTGTTCAAACGAACAAAGAAATGTAAAGCAATTTTTCCTACTATGGTAGTCGGTGGTGGCCAAGAACTGTTTGGTTATAAGCATTCTTGAAAATATCTTTCTCTGTGTTCATCAGAACAGAGAACTTAAAATAGATTCAGAACAATACAAGGGTCAGTAAATGATGACAGAATTATAATGTTTGGGTGAACTGTTTAAAATGTGATCTGATTGGTCAAACTGAGAGATGATCTGATTTTAATTTGAATGTCAAACCACTTGTGGATCTGGTGTGAATCCTGTTTATACATTTTACAGTTCTTTTTTTTGTTGCTGTTTACTATTTAAACAAACAAATTTGACTCGGATCTTCCTCTTTAAATACAGCTTTCAAGACCTGATGTTAGACCACCAAAATACAGAAAGCTAAACACGCTACTGTCTTGTTCTACAGTATGCATTGTTTGCTCTGTATTACAAAACCAGGAGTCAACACTGAAGTTAGCTTTTATAACAATGACAACTGCAGACAAACAAAATGACTGCAAAGATCATATATAGGAAGATGATGCTAGGTCCGTCTCCAAAATGCATTTCAGCGGTCCACTCAGTGCTCTGTTATCCAGGAGACCTCACTGCAGTTTCAGGCACTGTTTTTAAAATATAGCGTGATAAGTAGAGAGGGGACAGCTCCAAACCTATCCAGAAGTCAGTTTTAACTCCAGCGCAGACCTTCATTTTTCACAGATCTCGCAGTGACATTCATAGAGAACGGTCTCGCTGCAGAACACACTGTTCTGAATGGAAATAATACAGTAGAAAGCTAATTCCTGGAGGCTGTTGTTTCGTACAGCTTTGCATAGTACTGATTTCCATTTGTGCTTGTTGGAACATCTTTGATATAATCATCAAAGATACAGAAAGTAAAGTCCTCCCGAATAATTACGCAATTTAGCACCAAAATATGTCTTCCACACACCTTTACAGCAAGCTCTCTGCGAGTTGTACTGGCCGCGCTACAGAGACACAATTCTCTGTGTAAGAGCGGCGAGCCCCTGAAGCTATGCGCGGACAAGCGGAGATACAGGTGGAGGTGAGTCCCATCATAACACCTGACAGGAAGGCACATGGAGGCAGATGGAGCGACGAATCAGGGCATGTCGTTAAATGTGACAGTGCATGTCCTGCAGGGAGCAAGGGGGCAGTGTTATTGCTTTGAGCGCGTTTCCTGGGCAGCTCTGACTGCAGTGTCCGCGCTTGAGAGGGGGCTGCTCGTGAGCCTCGGGACGGGGAGTGAAGACGGGGCAGGAGCGGGTGCGAGCGTGGCTCTTCTGACCTCCAGCGTGGCAGATGAATTCGCTCACTGTGCCCAGCGGGGGGAGATGCTGCTGCCAGCGCTCCAAGCGATCCTCTTTGTATTTAATCGAGTACCAGGTGAGGAAGATGAAGACGAAGCCTACAAACTTAAGGCTGGCTGCCAGGCCGAAGTAGACAAAGCGGAAGGAAGTGACATCATACTCCCAGCATGAGCCGTGAACGCCACAGTCTTGCTGCCAGAGCATGCAGGTGGTGTCAATCACGGCCCCAAAGTAGATGGGTGTGGGGATATAGGCTGCAAATAAACGGAAGGAAAAAGATTATGGTGCCAGTAAAAATTTCTCAAATATATAGTGCTTAAGGGGATAGATGATGCAGTCGTCATTTATTCACCCTTGTGTCGTTAAAAAACCTGTACGTTACTCTTTCTTCTGTCGGACACCATAAGACGAACTATTCCCTTAATGCTAGATATGAATGTGTAACACACCCTTATTGAACACCAGGTGGTGCTGTTTGAACAGATCTGTGATAAGGTGGCTAAGTTTGAGACATACAGTACAAAAAATGTAATAATCTCCAGCAGAGACATATTTGAGTTGAGAAAAACAAACTCCCTGTAGTGTAAATATCTCAAGCAGGGCTTTTGAAGTTGGATAAGACTTATCTCAGCATTCCAAGAGTGAACCCTTGCAGCGTTTGTAACTTACCCAGAGTTCTTAGCAGCACAAATTGCATTCCTAAAGCAAATGGTCTTTCTTGCTCCTCTACTGACCTACAAAAGAAAACGATTATAAGTTTTAATAATATACACCTACACAATATACACAAATAATTTATATTTCGCTGCTGTCCATCTCAAACCTTGTATCTCCTCATATACTTTTTTTTGCCATAAATCATTATTATTAGTCACGCTTTATGTTTGTCACTGGATATTGCAAATATTTAACCAATAATAAGTATAAAAAAGTGCTTGTTACTTTGAAAACACGGTGTTAAATAGTTTAAAAAGTAAAGTGATTTCACTTCCTGAAAATAGAAGACTTATCGTTTCATACATTCATGTGACCATGATAATATTGAGACAATTTTGCTATTGTGATTACAACAATATCCATAATATTGTTACCTCCCTATCATACATATAAACTTATTGGCTTGTGTTTTTGTGTTACCTGAGAGTGACAATGATGGCGGAGGGCTGCGCACAAGCTGTGATGAGCGTGACGATGAAGAGGAAGATGAGGAAGGGGATAAGCGTGTTGCAGGTGCGGTCACACTTCCCTGACACAGCAAATCCGTTTTCGTTCAGGTAGGTTTTCACGATGACAAGCTGGAGCTGGTTACCCTGGCTGCTGGTGGGCGGAGTTATGACCTGTCTGCTTTGCACACACGCACAGTCGGTGTAGTTTCTGATCTGCAAAGAAAATTCAGAAAATAGACTTCAAATCAGACGTTCAACTATTGGCAATAGAAAATACTGTACTGTCTCAAATCTTCCTTTTTTTTAAAAGATACAAACAGGTCATAAGCCTATTTTATATCATTAGGTCTGAAGAAATACACAACAATCCATAGCCAGAAAGTCATTTAGAAAATGATTAATGTGTTAATATGAACGACTGGTGTTTTATGCTAAAATAATTTGCAATTATTGCTCAAATATGGATCTGAAAGACATCAGGTCTCACCCCAGTGCTGTCATTGCCAACTGTGCTGCATCCCGCCAGACAGGGGTTGAAATATGTGATTCCATCAGAGCCACAAACAGGAGCATAGTCGTTGATCCGACAGCCACAGTTCACATTACAGCCCCCTGTCAGGTTTCTATGGGTCAGCGTGAGGGTCGGCCTGAAACAGAAAAGAGACGGGATGACAATATACCAATAAAATGGATTACATGAAGTAAATTCTTAGATTCTTTTAGTGGGGGGAAGACCAAATCATCAGGTTTTGCACAAACGAGAGCAAGAGATTTTTAGTTGAACATTTCAATCCAATTCTACATACAATTAAATATTTATACAAAATTTATACAAATATTTATACTATAACAAACATTACTGTATCCTTCTTTGTTGCTGCTCTGTATAAACTCGATGACTTTCACAGGCACAGTTAACAAACCTTCGTCTAATCTCATCTCTGGGAAAGTGAGAGAGGGGAAATAGATAGAAAAAGAAATAAAGTGAGAGATCCTGAACAAACTGTTATTTTAATGTTGTGGGAACCGCAGACAAATTCCAACAGAACTCTTTCCCACATTAAACACACAGCAACTAGAAACCGTTCTGGTTGACTTTGCCTTATCCTCACAGATATCCAGCAGAATGAAGAGACAATCACGACATAACACGGGCGTCAAAATAGACAGAAACAGCAGGGATCGGAATTCTAGCTGAATGAGAATGAGACCGACCTCCCTGTTATAACAGCAGACACCGTAAAAACCAACTCACATCCTTGTGACTGAAACTGTTTAAAGATGACTAATTAATAATAACAAACAGATCACAAAAAAATGTACCGTACCAAAACTGGGAATACAAAAGGAAGATTGTACTGGCTATTGTTTAGTATGATGAAATTGAATCTCGTGTTCAGTCCTTTAGAAGCACAACGGGCCTAATTCACTTTCAATATATGAGCAGCCATTATGTCCCCAAACGTTTTTTAAGCTTACTCCAGTGGCTTCAGTGTTGTATTCAAGGTCATCCACAACAATGGTTGAGAAACGCTTGCGAACTGGCATCTTAAGGACGTTCACTTGGACGTGGAATGTCAGTGTTGACTCCTTACTTTAAGCAAAGACTTCCTTTAATGCCACTTCTTTGTCTTGCAGGACAACTCTGTCCATTCAAAAGGCCTCACACTTCTGTGCCATGTCTTCCACAAACACACTGTGTCGCTGGTCAGAGCAATGCAAACTCCAAAACTTCAGACTTCAACACAAGACGCCTTTTTATATCACTCAATAGCTGCCTTGTAAGGTAAAAGGCAAGAAAAAAGTGAGATGAACCCCAGAGATCCAAAAGGGGCATGGGGGATATGGGGGTTGTGACGCTGAATCATCATAAACGTTTCAGACCATATGTGCCATGACTGAAGACACATCACCATCTTCTGAAGAACATACAGTATGCTTCCTACGGTACATTGAGTCTGATGTTTTAAACCTGCCACAAAACATAAACAGGACACTGTGGGACCACTCAGAGGAAATGGTGAAAGGTTTTAAGGAGTCATTTACTTACCCTTTGGTGTAAGGAATATTAATGCCGCCCAGGTTTATGCTCTCACAGCCCACGATGAAGAGAGTAGAGAAGCACAGCAGAGACACTCCGCTGCAGATCATGGCCAGCTTGGCGGATTCGCGAGCTCCGAGCTTTAGTTTCTTTATGATGTAGCCGCCCAGTACGATGCCCACCCCTGCACTGGGCACGATGATCACCCCTAAAGATAAAAATGAGAGAGGAAAGTCATTACAATGGACCAGAGACCCACAATTCAATTATTTATTCTTTCTTTTAATGAATTAAGATTCACTTAAGATTCAAGTTTCATGTTAACAAATCACAATTTTATTTAGGAAAGCATGTACCAATTCCTACATTTTTAAATTGTTGGGAAAATAAAGGGGACGGACACTTTATTTGCTCTGTTTACTGTAAAGCTGATCATAATTCTGTTCAAATATTAGTTTTTTTAGCTGTAATTCGTTTCATCTATTTTGTGGGCTGTTGACCAGAGATCCACATTGCATTGAAATGCAACAGTACTTACTAGACATGTGTCAATATATCAAATTATTGGTATCGGTCGATAAAAGCAATTTTTCAAACTACTTTATATTTAAATGCATCTCTAGTATTTACTTCTAGAAAAACATTTCAGAAACATTTTACTTCTTACACTTCGAAACACGATAAATAAATAAAAAACATTCAAATCTGATGACACTGTACTATAAATCGACCTTAGAAAGTCAGTATGATAAAGCAATACTAAGACTTTTTTATTTCTTTCCAATAATGTGCTCTGATTTATCAAACATACGATAAGCATGTGAATGTGCATTAAGTAGGTAAAACTATTTTAGGTCAATTTTATGTAGATAAAAACCGAAACCAGGAATGTCCACACATTCTATACCTGGAAGTTTGCACAAAGACCTAAAGGAATGTGAACATCCTGAATAGGGTTCAAAGGATCAAAACAGAAGAGACGTGTGACTTCAGACATTATTGACAGAGGTCAAGCTTTAGGTCCAGACTAGAGTCATCATGGGCAAAGGAGACACAAATACACAGACATCACTCAGTAAATGTGATGTCTGAGGACATGAGCGGAGAGCAGTAAATCCATCGGGTGGGCAAGGAAAGCACATGTCTGCCCTCAGCAGGGTCAAAAGCAAACTCATAGATTTTCAACCTGTAGGAAAAAAGGGTAGCTGCACTTTGTTTGCTCTTTGTTTACATTTCACTGTAAGTATGGATATAATTTACTTTGAAACTGGCAGAAGGAAGAAGGTCATTTTTATATAACCAAAAACTGAAATGAACTTTTTAAAATGGCTTCTCTTAATCTAAATAAAAATAGTTAAACTATTCTATATATATGACTGAATCAGCATATGAACTGGATGTATGACTGAATTCAAAATTCATTCAATCTTATCTAGAAAGCAGTTCTGTGTAGACGGCCTGCTTCACTGAACTCGACTACGCTCCGCAAATGTTAGTTCACCCACACACACTTTAACACACGCAGCCCTCCGACCTGACAAGGTGGTATGAACTCCCATCCATGAGACAACCAAAGCTGTGTGAAGCCAATAATGTATTCCTCTGGGCTATATTTAGCCAGTGGTGCGTCAGGAACACCTCCCTGCGACCAGACGAGATGGAGAGAAGAGACATATTCAAACAGCCCCTCTGTGTCTCTAGGAGAGGAGGGGAGATTCAGCTCGGCTGTGTGCACAGCTGGCACACCGCTGTGTGTGTGTGTTGGGGTAGTGAGAGACATACAGAGGCAACGTACAAAGATTCCTCAAGGCAAGCTGAAGTAGAGCAGGGTGTTAATGACCATAGGGCATCACTGTACGCTCTCATAACACTGTGCACTTGGAGACGCAGTGTGACGCAAAAAATTTTTATGGAATATTGAAGTCTTTATTATAAACAATCTGTCTGCGCAAGGCATTGTTACTTCTGGTCTGGAGTAACCGATCCTTCTCTGATGATGTCAGTTTGATGGCTTGGGGCAGAACAATCATAAACTCCACGCCTGCTGCCATCTCCATTTCTAAATGAAATTCATGCTTTTTTATACCCAGTCAATTCTGAAAAAACAAACCAAACCCTTGATTTTGCTCGTTCAATATAACGTTTCACCTGGAAATACATCACACGCTGAAGTTGATCAAAACGTAGTTCCTTGACTTCAAGAATAATACAGTTATTTGAGACTCTCATCTCTGTATGGACAAGCCCCTGAGATAAATATCTATCAATAAACTACCAACTAAAATGTCATGAAAAATGACACTTGATATAAACACATGCAACAGCATTTTAATTAAATTCAATGTGAATGCACAAAACTGTTGGCAAATAGTTTCAATAATAAACTAACCTGCAAACAAAAGGCAAATCTGGCTTCACTTCCGTGTTTTATGGTCAGTCTGCATATCTTACAGACTCAACTGACTCTTGGCAGCCATAACTGAGGAAACAGCACAAAAACGACAAATTGCATCTGCGTCTATTGATGTGTAAAGCATTCAGGCCTGGCTGTGTGAATGCACTGACTTCAGCAGGGATATCAATCTGCTGCGGACATGTTTTATGCGCTTCTGTTTGAAGCAGAGACTTTATCCACGAGGAACAAGATGTTTAAGCGGCACTTAAAGTCTGATGGCTCAAGTTAAGAAATTGCTTTCCTGTTATAATATAAGAACAGATGAGCATAGCTGAGAGTAGACATAGCAACCCTACAGCCAATTTGTTTCTCTCCCTGTATCCTGGCAACAAGCTGAGGGGCAAAAATAATGGCCGTTTCTAAATATGCATTCTTTAGCAGTCTTGTGTTCTCGCTTTACGTCATCAATACTCAAGAACAGAGAACGCATGAAAGTACCCGGGGGTGTTCACGATATCAAGGATGCATTAAATGGATATGTATTATATGCAGCCTTTCACTCCTACGTAATACGCTTGAAGTCCCAGAAGTCACTGCGGCGCGTCCATCCAAGTTTGTTCTTCCGAGGCTGCCTCGCAAGACCGGTCTCCACAAGAACCGTTCTTTGCGTTCTTGGAATTAAGAAAAGACCAATGACTTGGAACCAAAACCCTGCTAGTTGGGTACACAGATCACCGAGATTAAATTATTGGTGTTTTTTCAAGTGATACTTCACCCAAAAATTAAATTCTGTCATAATTTACTCAACCTTATGTAATTTCAAACCTGTTTGACTTAATTTGCACCCATTGACTTGCTTTGATTTTGTGTCTATAAGGGATGTTCATATCTATACAATAGAAGTGAATAAGTGCCGGCGCTGTTTGGTTAACAACATTCTTCAAAATATCTTCTTTTGTGTTCTGTGGAAGAAAAAAAGTCATAAAGGTTTGAAATGAAAAGAGGTTGAGTAAATGGTGACAGAATTTCTTTTTTAGGTGGACTATCACTTTAAGACAAGCATCACTTTTATTTTGAACAAACGCTTAAGTATTAAACTTACAAACATGACATGAATGATGCCTCAAGTCCTGTGGTTGAAAAAAGGTTTTGTTTTGTGACCGATTTTCATGTCAATAGGACAGTGTAGAAAGACAGGAGATGGCAGGATGATAGAGAGCAGACAGGATTATAGTATTTAGCATTTATATAGTTAATAAACCGGATTACAGTCAGCGCTGACACTTGTTCCATCAATCTGATCCGGACAGATAAGGATTGTGTTCGCCTGACCAAATTCTGGCCAGCCTCCCATTACCTTGCGAGTGAGCATCTGTGCTGAGACACATGGACATATGCATGGCTTAATAATGATCCAGAGTCCAAGAAGGAGGGAAAGGCGTTTTTGAGATGTTATTCAGATGAGCATAAACACACAATCTTTATAGTTTCTTGACATACAGCCAGCAATACGCTCTCAAGAGGGGCCCTTTGGTTATATAAGCAATATTGTCAGCTTTATATAACGGCAATCAAACATGTTTCCATAAATAGAAGAGTGTCAGCTGTGAGAAAAAGCTATATCACACGTGTCCTCGCACATCTTTCCTAACACATGTTCTTAAAGCGCTGAAGATAAAGTGTTAATCGTGTAGAAACGCGTGCTATGACCGAAGAATGTCAAGGTTTAGGATCACAGATGTAAAAAAAAACTATGTTTGTGTACCTGTGTAAATGCTGGCGTTAGAGGCGGGGATTCCAAACTGTGACTCGATGAATTTGGGAATGAAGGTGATGAAAGCCGTGACGATGGCGCTCTCGGCCGTGTAGGACAGGCTCACAAACAGGAACGTCATGTTGCTGAGGATCCGTATGGCTGCCTTTGGGAGGTCTGCTCACAAAAGTACAAAAACAACAGCATTAGCAATGCATGCCATATGTGGGGGGCTATTAGATTGGGGCAAAGTGTAACTTAAACCTTGTTTATTTAAGTTTTATAATTTATTTATTTTCCATTTATTATTATTTGTTAATGCATAATATTAAATTTGTTTATTAAAATATAATTTTTTTTATATTTAAATAAAAGTAATATTGTTTTTTTTCATTATTTGTTTATTACATTTTTATAATTTATATTTATAATTAGATTATTTATAATTTAATGTATTCTATTTCTCTAAGATTTGTAGATATTAAGTAGTAGTTTACTAGACACAAAACTGTAGCAGGATATAAAAACTTGACAATAATAAACAAATAACATGCACACAGTGTACTTGAATATTTTTTTTAACTGGTTAACATTATGGCCAGCAAATGTGACCGGTGTGTAGCCATCACCTCTCAAAACATAATCCTTATAATCCACACTAACCGATGTTTCTAACAGGCTACATACAGCTAAACCCATACACGGTGTCTCCACACCTCTTGGTTTATCAGATAATCTGTTTAAAGCCCAGAGCTTTCAGCTGAATGCTTCATCATGGCCAATGCAGGCAACTTTTTATTAGAAGGTCAGCGATTAAGCATCATTTCCATTGCAACTGGCAATAACCAAGCACTAATTTGCTCCAGCATGTTGAACTCTGACCCCTGGGAGCATCCATGGGACAGCAGGGACAACCAGATGAAATGCTTTACTGAATAATTAAATGCTTTAATATAGTAAGAGCATGTCTCTTCTTTAAACTTTCATAAACCCTCTGTTTCACTAACACTTTACTCTACTGTAGGCAATGTTGAACAGTTATGTTGTAAGCCTACTTAGGCAAACAAATGCAGTCCAGGGGGGAATAGAAGTAGGTTACAATGGATTTATAGTACGTGATTGTAATGTGTATCAGGACAAAATCCTCTCCAGGCTAATAAAAATAATTGCAACTAGTTGTAAATTAAAAGCAGCGTGAAGATAGAACGATATGAAATGTATTGTATGACTTTTATTGCTCTACTTTATTGTTAAGCACTATTTATTTCACCTTTTTATAACCAAGCTATTTTTTCAATTTGCTTCATATGATACCGTCCTATATTGCGTGACGGTGATCACATGCATGAATCCAAATTCACTGTATACATAAAATACTGATGCCAGTTGTCTCCACAAAACCGTACATTACAAAGGTAAACAGGGAACTCGTAAATTACACCATTTCTGCATTATTATTACCTTAAAAAGTCTTCACCTCTCTTATTTATTGACCAAGCAATTTGATCTTTCCTAGTACAAGTATACAGTACAATTTTCTTTGAATGGACAAATTGTTCAAAGCTAAATTTCCCTGCAGCAATTTAGTCATAGGTCACTAATGGGAGAAAGTATATTAGTGGTGAGAGTCGCAGAATAGTCAATAATGCTCTTCGCAGGTGGATACTGAATAAGCAACTTCAGCTATCTTATGCAGTCCTCAGACATAACCTGTAATATAAGATGATAATAAATCCTCGACTATATAGCAACAAAACCACTTAAAAACCTTGGAGGCAGCTGTGGGCCGCTAGAATTAGTACCGTTAGTGACGGTCAAACTTTACCACTGCAATATCAAAGTTTACCCATAAATAAAACTTGAGAAAATCTATATACAAAGAAAAACAGTTTAACCCATCAAATACCATATTTTTCAAAGAGAGAGAGAGGTATTGAAGTGTTAAAGTGCCTATGTATCTAATTATTTTATAACTCTTCCATAAATTAAGAAATCGCCCCCAAATGAAGGGATGTGTTAACTGATAAACCGAGGGCTCTAGACATTTTGCGACTTTTTTTCCTGACAGTGCGAACCACTGAGCAATATATAATTTTGTGTATTATTAATTTAATGCATGGAAAATGTAATTTTTGTCTACCCTCCCTCAACCATTCACTTATCTATCAGTGCCCCGCCCCTAAAACATTATGCGCGGGTGTAAGCGCTATGATGACTGACAGAGCAAACGAGTGAAGCGTTAAATCTTGCAACTATGTTTCGTAGCCTTCAGAATACAAGAACTTCCCCGGCTAAGGTACAAAACAGCAAAGATAAAGAAATGTGTTGCGTGTATTGTATGCATGTGAAGCTAATGCAGGAAATGTGTTTAAACTTTAAGCACTATATTATTGTATAAAGCTAACAATACTGAAAAGCATTTATAACTTTATACATCACGTTAAATCGCTATTGTATTATAGTCGCCATTGATAAAAGCCAAACGTGTATCAATGCAGCTTCTTATGAAGAATAATCAGGGTTGTTTGAGATATGCGCGCACCCAGGGAGTCAGAGCACAAAATACTAAACTGAGTTCTCTTTCACACCTTCTTGCTCTGAAACGGACATATAAACACAGAATTACGTCAAAATTACCATATTAACAATAATCCTTGTAAAAGTAGTGAAAGTTAGGAAACAAAATGCACATGTGTAGCCTATAGTGTGCAAGCTCTTAAAGGGGCAGCTGCATTTATATTAATTTCTGATTGATTTATTAATGTATTAAAAACATCGATTTTCCTCAACCCATGACTCTGTTGCTACCCAATTAAGGGCTTGTTCCACCAACTGAATACCTTGGTAGCACCAGTGCCAACTCTCTAAAATTTTAGTCTAGAGCCCTTTAAGCAGTTTTCTCTAGTGGACTAACATAGCATTTATTCTTGATGATCTAAGGTTTTCTTAAAACATGCTGAATTGATTTGCTTCAAAAGCCAAATGGAGGAAAAAAGGAACAGTATTCAAGAATTTAAACACATGAGTCCCGTAGTGTAAATCACCACATGACCTATGTGTATCCATCCATCCATCCATCCATCTCAGACGCACCTTTGATGTCTTTTCCAAAGCCCATGGAGGACGCGACTGTCTGGCCCTTGCTGTTAGATTTCTCTTTCAGGACATCGTCGTCATTGGAGGTGTTTTCCGCTCCATTCTTTTTCTTGTGGCGAGGGGGCAGTTTCTTGGGAAAGGTGAACATGGGAAAGATGACCAACAGCATGGCAAAAGCACAGAGCAGGAAGCCACTCCACCTAAGAAAATAACAATATGGATGAATGATGGTCCTGTTACTCAATTGGAAGAAGGTTGCATTAGCACAAACAACATGTTTTCGATTCCCATAAAACAACCTTCAATTCACTCTAGGATACTTTAAATAAAAGCATCTGCAAAACTTGTAAATGAATCATTGGTTAATGTTTCTAACACAGATAAGACGTACAGAACTGTCACTACAAACAAGTCGGATGATTCTGATTCAATTTGACAATAATTGACCATAGAGAAAATTCTTACCAGTTGCCAATAAAGCGTGGGTCACTTTGGTCAATGTTGATAATGGATTTGGGATCCACATAGAAACCGATCAGGACTCCTCCTAGTAGGTATCCTGCAGCTGGTCCCAGTGCCCCCATGACGTACATAATAGCTGCAAAGCACAAAAACAACCACACATTACAAAACACGGTCTGCATCGCCTACATTATGCCTGTTGTTCATGTCAAACAGAACATGATTAAGGCTTCTAATGTTCTTTCCACTTTTACTGCCCAAAGAGCTCTTGACTCACAGGGTGACTGAGTCACCCATGCTGAAATGATGAATAGTATAAAGGGCTAAACATGGATAATGCGTCACTCTTCTGTCTTGTGGGGGAACAGCATGAATTAATATCACTGAACTTAAAGTTTAGCATATAGCACAGGCCAGAATGGAGAAGTCTTTATAACATTGCAGTCTTTCTAAGTGTGTGTTTTCGCATTGTTGGAAAAGACACGCACATTGTTTGTCCTACAGTTATCTCTTTAAGCCAGTTCAGAGAAAGCAACAGCAGACGTCCACATGGCCAACGTAAACCAAGCTGGTTCTGATCCAGAATCTCACACAGCATTGAGACAGGTGCATGATCAGGCCTAATCTCTAATCTCAGTCTCCGTGCGGGAGAGGGTTTGGCCAACGGCCTGCCAGGTTACATAACACCAGCACAAACATGTTGGGGTGGACAGATAAGTCACATTTATTTGATGTAAACAGAACTACAGTGGCCAGAGTTTCATCCTTTACTGAGACTTTCATAGGCTGTGTTCCCAGAAAGGATGAGCCAAATCTAGCATACACACGTATTTACAAAATCTATAATAGAGTTATACGACATCTGAAGATATTTTACACTTTTATACAAATTTAGGGCTGGGTGTTTTACAACGTTTTACGCTGCCTCCAACTATTACAAATTCAATAAAGGAAGCTTTTACTTTTGTAGTGTTATCAAAGCCAGAGTTGCTACAAAATAATGCTGCAGATTTTGCCAATAATGATTTTCACTAATTCAACGTGAGCGCCATTTTTACACACACGTGTTCACCAGGGTATCATCTAATTTTGACTTTTTAAACATTCAATCACCCGTATCTACATTCTAATTAAATAACAGGTTACTGCTTAATACCCACAAGGGATACAGAAGAGGAGATAAATTGTTCCTAAAGCTTAAAAGCCAAAGGTAAATCTTCTTATCAGCCAAAAACAGAAGTGCCCATTGCACGTGACAAAATGCTGTGCCCACACCTCACAAACAGAATGTGTGCGCTACCTTTACCAGACAGTCTTACCTACAGCAAAGAATAAACAGCCCAGGATAATCCATCTGCTGTAAGAAGCTGCTCATCTGTAACATTAGTCATCAAACAAATTATTAAAGGTGCTGTGTTGTGTGCGGTGAGGTTGCGAATTGCAACCAACGGTTTCACTCCACCCCTCCCTTTTGAAGAACTACGTTGGCTGACACAAGACTAAGATGTTGTCACGTTTTCCTTTCTTTGCCGGAGAAGATAACATATTTACAAAACACGCTCTCAAGATCAATTTGTCCGTTTAGAGCTACTGTAGAAACAACATGGCAAATTCCATGTAAGGAGACCCGCAATGTATGTAGATAGAAATAGATTAATCCAAGTCATAAAAACATAACGCTTAATTTTGTCAGGTCTTTAAACACCTCTGAAGACACAGTTATGTATATTATATTGCAATTTTGTCAATAAATATAAATACAGGACACAGCACCTAATGACACGTAAAGACATGTGCGCATGTGCAGCAGGCCATTAATGCTTCAATGCTTAACCACTTTAAGAATAACAAGCGTTCAGTTGATAATGAGTATTGGTAAAGACTAGAAGAGTTCCCAGGTGAACTTTAATCTTTATCGATTTCAAAGTCGGCTAATTGAGAAACTAGAAATTAGGCATACTTTTCTTTCCTTTGAAAACTGTGGTAACGGAACAGAACTCCAGAGACGGGACACAGACCTGACCTCTCTGCATGAACCCCCAAGACATGCAGAGCGCATTGAACCATTCCAATAATAATCTCACATCACATTTATGGGTCTACAAATGCCAGAAATAACCTTGACAAAGGGGGCAAATATGCTGCGGTTAAATATGCAGCATAACAGCTTATCTCTTATCAGGGAATGTAGAGTCAAAAGCTTTGAGGTGAGCGAGTTTTGAATACTTTGACATGGTCAAACCTTAAAGGAGTAGTTCATGTGAGAATAAAAATTCCCCATGTCATCTAAGTCCATGTCTTTATTCTCTTCAGTCGAAAAGAAAGTTAATGAGGAAAGCATTCCAGGATTTTTCTCCATACAGTATAATAGACTTCAAAGGGGACTAATGGGTTTAAGGTCCAAATGTCAGTATCATCGCAACTTTAAATGCTCTACACGACACTAGTCGACGAATAAGGGTGTTGTCTAGAGAAACGATAATAACAAATTTTCTTAGAAACATTTAAAATGATATCGTTTTTAACCACAAATACACAGCTTGCACTACCTCCGTGACGCACGTCCACAACTTCCGTATTACATAATAACGTTGGAAAGGTCAAATGTGATGTAGTTGAACGTGCCGACCCCGTGTTTAAAGTCCCCGTGAACCGGAAGTTGCGATTGCTGCTGACACCGATCCGAGTGAAAAGGAATTTCAAACGAGAAAATTAGTGGGTGTGGCTTCCATTTTTCACTGCGAATTGATTGGACGTGTAAAAACAGCCATTGCATTGATTTTGAAATGAAACTGGCAGCAGCCTGACAATTGATGGGGAGGAGTTAACGGATGTTCCGGCCAAGCCGTCTAATTTACATAATTTGAGATGGATGGTCAGGGATTTTAACTGAAGATTATGAGGTACATTGATTTTTAAAAAAAAAATGACCGACATTGATAAGCTATTTAGTATAAATGCTGCAATATTAGAACTGTCATTTTTTATTTCCCTGGGACTTTAAGTGTGGAGAGGGAAGGACGTTCAATAGTTCTTTGATGTTTAATGACACATAATATGTCTTTGTGCAAGATAATCGTTTATAATGGTCAGTTTATGTGCGCATCTGTAAGTATGAAAACTGTTTAGAGCTAAAGTCTATATAACATCCATCAATTTCAACCTCTCTATCATTGAGAGGGTTCACCTCAAACATCTCACAGGTGACTACACACATATTTCATCTTACTCAACTGTGTAACGGTGGCTCAATTTATCTTCTTAATAGCATCAATGGAAGGAGTGAAGGAGGGTCATATATTTGGACAGCCTTCAAAGATCCCTGCTGCCTGGCAGAAACCCAGTCTAGATTCTACATCTCCACAGCAAGGAAAGGACAGAATTGTTACTTGCTAAGGATAAAAACATGCTGGCTATGCAATACTGTATTGTAGAGCTGCAACTAACGATTATTTTAATAATCGATTAATCTGTCGATTATTTGTTCGATTAATCGATGAATCGGATACAAATTTTTAAAAGCATTCATTTTCAACCCTTTATTGAAAAATAGAACTGACATTGCAAAACATATTTCAAAAGCTTTATTATTACTTATTATATTATTATTACAGCTGGCTGTGGTTTACATGATGCATTTCCCATCAAGAAGCCTCTCGTGGTTTGCTGTTTTTTTCTGGAATTTTTTCGTGTCTCTCTGATGGTCTTTCCTCTACCTCCGCTCTGCTTTTTTAATTTATTTTTTCTCCGCTATGCTGCGCGGCGCGATCAACTTTTTTTAGTCCTGTGACACACTAGATGCGTGGCGTGAGCGTCTCAGAAGCCTGGCGTGACCGTTTTTAAATCGGCTCCCATGTTAACAGGTTAGAGCTTGCACACTGCCTGCGTGAGACGAGCCGCACGGAAAACGCGTGCATGCTAGGAATTGAATCGACGCCTATTTTTCACGAGACACGCAAGCGTTTTGGAAGCGTTTCCAGGCAAAATAGAATAGGAAAAGATGTTTATATGTAATTTTGTACACGAATACATATTAATGAATGCCATTTTGATGTTTGAAAGCTAATCATCATTTATTTGAACGTATTTTCAAATTGAATTTCATTAAACCAACATCTACACGTTACGGGGTTTACATGTCCACTGTAGAAAACATCAGGACTTAAATCATGTTTATAATGCATTTTTGGAGAAACAACAAGTGAATATTGAAATAAATTATACATTAATATTCCTATTAAGTATGAGATATTATTACTAAAATGTTGCAAATGAATACTCCAATTAACTACTTTTTTCCATAAAATCTTCCTCCAAGAAAATGCTTAGGCTATATCCAATGAAAAGATACATTGCATTGAATGGGAATATTAATTTATGTCCATCTTAAACACATATTGCATAAAGTAAACTCGTGCATCAATTGATTACGTTACAACTTTAATAACATATCTGAGAATCATCTTAATACGAATTGTGGTTCGTATTAAACCCCAAAATGTATTGGTGACTGAATTATTTTTGTTTTTTATGCTCTTAACAATGTGATTAAAAATGGAAAAAAAATATGACACACTACAATAACAACGTAGTCTAGTGTGTCATCTGAGTGACGGTCCAACATCAGGTAATAAAGCTACAAAACATTTGGAAATGTTATTTAAATAAACAGACAGACTACTTACTCATTTTTCGGATTTTGTAAGGTGTAGGTTATGTGAAAAAAGTTTAAACATGTCGTGAATACAAGACCCTTGTCTGTCGGCGGCCTCCCTCTATGTCACCTAGCAGCAGCAGCGCGCCAGGGCCGCGTCAGGCACGGTGCTGGTGTGCAAAGATACAGAAAACACGACGCAGCCGCCACAGAGCTGACACGCAACAGAAACGCCACGCTCACGCCACTCAAACATGTGGCGCGCGTTATAGTCGCGCGATACAACGAATCGATAATGAAATTCGTTGCCAACATTTTTAATAATCGATTTTTATCGATTTTATCGATTCGTTGTTGCAGCCCTACTGTATTGTTATTTTCAACGTCAACAACCAACATCACAACCTCTCGCACGGAATACTCAAATCAACCTTTGAATTGTAACTTGCAAGGCAGATCTGATGCAGAATGAGGTAGTCAGTCAACACAAATGCAGCATTGGCAATGTGGTTTTTGCGAAAAAATGATGAAAGGATCCAAACGGTGTCCAAAAAACTGAAAAAAGCATCATCAGCCATGCTATTCGAAGGACATTCTGCAGTCATGCATGCATACCGCAACCACAGGATACTGCATCATGCTTCAATGTCACTCAAGGACGTCACTGTGGAGGTGTGAATGCCTGTATTCCCTTTCCCCACGTGTGAGGGATGCAGAAATGATTTTGTCCTAGGGTCATCCTTTCTCCTCCCCCATACCACACAGCTCACAACAGACAGTGAAATGCTCTGAAGATTCTGTCATCTTTATACAAAACAGTAAACTGTGACACAAGCACATTTCATACTAAATGAACCCAGTCCCCAAAAATAATGAATGAATAAACAGATTTATTACGCATAAAAAATGGTATTTAGCACCAAATCGCAATAACATTGCGCAAGGTGAACTTAACTTTTACATTTACGCATTTGGCAGACGCTTTTATCCAAAGCGACTCACATTGCATTCTACTGTACATATTTTTGTTTTTGAGTTTGACCTTGGCATTGCTACTCCATGCTCTAACCACTGAGCTATAGTGGTATATAAACTCCACATAACTAGAAATAATTAATGGGTTGTAGCAGCCCTAAAACACCTGAGCGTGAAGCAAATGGCACATAGTTGCCTCCCCGAATTTCACAGACTATACCCCGTAGGGGTTCACTGCAAGACTTCTAGACTTGTTGTGAGCACGAAGCCGATTAAATATTGCTGTGAGTTGTGTAATCTCTCACAGGGCTCTAATGGCGCCTCGTACCCCAGGAGAACCTGAGCCTCATGCAACGACGCCGGCACAATATGCTGCAATTCATCATGCAACTTTCAGTGAGCTGAAGCCAAGAAACATAACCAAGGGGCAAAAGTGGAGAGGATTATAAAAAGGCTCCCAACTCTGTTGTTAAGGCAGTGATGACAGCAATGAAATGTGAAATTCAGTGTAAAAAATAACCCCACTTATATTTTATAATGTAAGTGTACAACATTGGGTCTCTGTGGTTGTCTGACCCAGTAACTTTGCCGGGACAGACAGGGGTAAAAGACAATGAAATGGTGAATGACATTGTCATTGCAATTGCTGATGCAGCAGTGTCTTCTTACAAGTTTGTACCTTATATATCTCACCCACAGAGCCCCAATCAGAATGGCCTGACACAGCTGTCCCCAAACCGGCCTATGCTGCCGGTTCAGTCCAGTCCAGGCATGACTTTGCAGCTATCCTGACAAAACTCATTTAAAAATGCTTAAGTCTGAATGACAGCTCTGTTTTTAGTACATTAAAGATGTCGAAAGAGCATACGAGTAGCGTGCTTTTCCAAAATGGTGTTTAGTTGGTTTAAGTGGTTACCAGTACAAACAGCTAGCCAGCTAACAGTTTAAGCTGGTAAACAAGCTAACCGTACAGGTATGTTTGTGTAAGCTGTTTTTGATAAAGCTTGTGTAATCCCTAACCCAAAAATAAAACAAGCGCAGACACTTGGGATTGGCCCTGAAGGAAACACTAATTATGGTGAAAACCTTCTGAAAAAGCAAAGCACAGGAAAGCTATAATTTTCATCGATTGGGAGATAACTCGAATACAAATGTGTGAATGCAAAGAGAACCAAAGCGTTTTCAGAGGGCGTTTGTTTCCCCGGGGCAGGTATAACTTTGAGGCTAATGAGGTGCAGAGGGGCACAGAGGGCACAGAGCAGCAAAGATCCATCAGACAAAAAGAGCAATTGAGCTGACACAGAAGAGTCAGAGAGAAAGAGAGAGAGACTCAAACTGTGTGGAAAGCTACTTAGTTTGCTGAATGAAGCAGTGTTTCCCATAAGATTTTGACAGACTTGTGGCGACGGTGACGTCACGATCTAAGTAGCATAAACTATCCTCCAACAGGCGTTTCGGCCGCCATTTATTTTTTTGAGCTTCAGCCTTCTCGACCAATCACGCGCGTGCGGCTACGCTCTACCCACGCCAAACAAGTCAGGAACGAGAGAAGACGCGTTAGCGCTGTTCATCCAGTAGTTATTCGATCAAAAAAAAAGTTGTGACGCCAAATATACTTGGGCGGCCATAAATATACCTGGGCAGACCGCCCAAGTAAATTCTTTGTATGGGAAACGCTGTTTCCATCACAACTTACAAACTTAGATGAATCTCAAAACAAGTGGAATCATAATTTAAAGGGACTGATCACCCAAAAATGAAAATTCTGTCATTTTTTACTCATATTTGCAAGAATGTCAGTAACCAAACAGTTCTCATCCCCCCATCGACTCCCATAGTATTTATTTTCCCTATTATGGCAGTAAATGTAAGATGAGATCTGTTTGGTTACTGACATTTTTTCAAAATATCTTTCCTAGTGTTAAGCAGACCAACGCAATTTACAGAGGTTTGGAACAACCTGAGGGTGAAAAAATGTTGACAGAATTTTCATGTTTAGGTGAACTATTAGGTAACCCTTAAATTTGCCCAGTAGATCATACAATGAAACAAAGAAACCCCTTTAGAAAGCAGACATGCTTTAGAAAGGCAGTTATGACATATCGTTGGCTTCCACTGGATGTGGCCTTCATCTCCTGTTTGTTGCCCAGAGACCTCAGAGTCAGAAAAGGTCACTGTCACCTTAAATAAACATTTTGTGACTGATTCAGTGGCTCTTTGACATTATACTATGTTCTTATGTTGTTAGTCACATCTAAAGCAATAAAACTACAGCGATGATAGAAGGAACAGAAGTTCCTCAATGACAACTACTGTCACCTCCTGTCTGTCAAACTCGCCTCATTGATTTAATGCAATACTTGAACCACCAACAGTTATTTTAACCCGAAAGTTTACAGATAGGTCTAAATGCATAGTATAGTAACAAACAAAAGTAGAATCACAAAGTATGTCTGTGAAAAGGACACTCCCAAGGGAAAACTGGCCCCAAACCAAAATGAACTAGGTCATGCTTTACTACACTAGACACATTCAGGACAATCTTCATAACACCAGATCTAATTCCAAAAGCTGTCACCTTCAGGCTGTGCCTGAGGACCTGTGAAGATATATATGCCCTTTACCCTAACCTTTTCAAAGCAAGCTGGTAAATGTGTGCACCTGTTCACATTACGGCTGACAGCTCCTCAAGCCACATCTCATGTATATAGAGATTAACCTGCTCTCTCTTTGAAATAAATGTGTATTGTGGATTTAGAGCTCTTCCACAGTGAAACTTGGAAGAAACAACGACCAATGCCTACATGCATATGAGTAAGATGCTTGCAAAACAGTTTCAGTTGTAACTCCAATGGGAGCGTTTATGAAATATTGTTTTAATGGCATAACGTGTCATCATTAGCTGCTTCATTAGCTACAGCATTTGGGACCATTTCAGAATTATTCATTCTGTGTACTTTCTTCCAAATTTCACATAAAAATTATATTTGAATTTATTTGCAGGATATAAAATCTGGAGAAACAGGTCAAGAAGATGCTCTGTATTTTTTTAGACCTCAAATACTGCAATGTAAACAAGTTTATATTCACTTATAAGGAATACAACAGAAATATTTGTATTTATAAATAAAAAAACCTATGTATTTTGATAAGCTTTATTTATAACAGTTTTCATATGCATGGTCTTGCTGTCAGTCTTTCACATTGCTGTTGGCAGACTTTGTCACCCCTGAGGTTTGATTTTGTTGAAATTCAACTGAACTGGACTGGCCACAATACATCTAGAAATCCTCATTAAATGAAAATTTGGAATGTTCTCTTTATTAATTATTCAGCACCACAAACCCTTTATGCGTAAAACAACCAAAACAGTCTCACAATGTTAATTATTTACAACAGCCATTCTTATGCACCTTCTAAGTTTCTAAGCTTCAACTATAAACTTTTGCTAGTATAAAAACATTTTCGAACTCTTTCACTCCAATAAAAACATCACAAGTGGTGTTTAGGAGAACGCCCTGAACATTTCCCTCTTATAAAGCGAATGAGCACTTTATATGCTGAAGCAGTGAGTCTCATTCTGAGCCGCACTGCTGACTACCTTCACGGTTTTTGCTGATCCTGATGCAAGCGAGTGGAACTCCAACCGATGCTGACAGCAACATTCACTACAAATCTCCATCCCCATTGCTGATGTTCCAAGCTCCACCCTAAAGAAAAAAAGCGAGGCAGGAATCGCCCTTGTTTAAAATGCTTTGGACTTTGGGAATACGATGACGATGTATATTTAATTTAAATAATTTAGATTAACCACACAATTAAACTGCTACATGCACATAGTTGCACTTGCTAAATGCTCTAAGTTTATTATCAAAATAGATATTAACAACCATGCAGCAGAGGTGCTTTCGACTGTGGTTTTCACCAGCTGGGGATCTCACCACAATAAGCTTTAAGGGATCTCTGCTCTCCCTCGTACATCCTGAGGTGGCGCTAAAACTGCTGACGTGCTCCTAATGGACCTGCCCTCATGTTCCACAGACTAATTGCCATCTTAATGCTATTTGCTGCTTTGGTTTTATTGGCTTCTGAAGAGTGCACTGGGGACTTATCTCCTGTATGGCAGGACAGACCAAGCAAGAGAAAAACGTTTAAATGGACAAATTACCTGCATCACATGTAAATGAACAGAAAGCGAATAATGAAGTAAAATGACATATTGTACAGGTGCATTTCCATTCATTCGAATATTGTGAAAAAAAGTCACTCATTTCAGAATGTAAAACCAACATATTATATAGATTCATTACACATAGAGTGAAATATTTAAAGCCTTTATTTCTTGAAATTTGGATGATTATGGCTTACAGATAATGAAAACCCAAAATTCAGTGTCTCAAAATTATAACATTGTGTCTCAAGACATATATATCTGTCCTTGCTCACCGTGAGGTCAGATGTTCACTGTATCCTAATCCTATCCGCTCTGAGATCTATTATGTAAAATATAATTTGTGTAATAAAGTGAGTTTATTATGTAATTATAAAAGATTATTGTAATAATGTACTTATTACTATATTTTCAACTTTAAAGTTGAATTTACAGTGTTGCAATGCATCACTAAATCTATCTTTGAAGAAGACTCTGAATTAAAATAATAATACGAGTAGCAGTTTAAAAGATTTATTTTTCTGTTCGTTTCTTTTTTCCTGTTTAGTTTCATGGTGTGACTGGCACAGATATTGCATACCTTACCATTTAAACTACAAAACTCTTACATTTTATGGTTGGATACAAACAAAGACCTGTAATATTATAACACTGCATTATGCCATACATTATAAAAAGGGACACCAACTGTCATTATGGAAGCATGACACCATTTCCATTACCCCACGAATAACCTTATAAATAACTGACATTAAAACTACATTGAAATTAAAGGCTCAACTCTGGAGAAACTATAAGAAAATCATAATGTGTCATATACTATGTCACCTCTTGTAAGACTAATAAAATGACCTTAAATGAGCTAGTCGGTGGAGACGTGCATCAGAGTGCATGTCTGCATTTTCCTCCTCACACTGGATTACAAACTGGCTTTGCACTGATTGCATGAGCTTTAGAAATGCCTCCGCCATGACCCAGTATTCTGGACCAGTGACAGATGATCCCATTGCACATTCTTTATGAAAGAGCCATCTGGGTCGAGCACACTGTATTTATCCACAGAGTGGCCACAGACAATGAGGGCCCAATGGGGGAAGGGGGCAGCGAGATGGGCACCCAGTCTTTTGTTCGTGTGAATGGACTCACGCATACACCTGCAGCTCTTCCACATCAGCCTCGATGACCGGTCAGCATAGTCAGGAGCAGAGAATGGGTCGATGGATATTCACATGAGAAACTTTGAACATAAAGCATTCAATGTTTCGGCTGATTTTTTCGCGATCGCATAACAGAAAAAAACAAGTAGAATATCTCCTCCTGCTATGAGGTGAATATTGGAACAAGACGAAATATAACCAAGCCCTATTATAAATCAATATCAAATCTAAACACACCACTGGAGCACGTCCAGACCTCCTCAGCAGCTGCCACGTCCACATTCCGACGTCTTCAAATGAGATTAGCATACGCATGGAGAACTCAAACATATTAAAATATCATACAAATGTCCCTTACAGCAATGATTCTTGTACAGGCATATGTTATGCAAAACTTGCACAGTAAACCTGAAAAGGTATTTTTCCATAGCCCATGGGCTGGGACTGAATCCCTTTTTTTCAGTTTAGCAAGAGCTATATCCTGAGGGAAGGTCATGAGATAAGACAAAGTCACATCTAAAACCCTGGCGAAAGCACAGGGAGGGTGGATTTCATCATGTGCAATGTATTTATAGCCAAACAACAGGCCTTATTGAAAAGATGGATGGATTTACTTTATTTTACCACACAGAATAATAAGGTGGTGCTTTCACGTGCAATATGGTATCACAAATCCCGCTGTGTCAACAGGAAGAAACAAGATGTCTTTTGAGAACAGAGTCAGACAGTAGGTGTCTTTCCGACCAAGGTTGAATTAAAAGACTGTCCAAAACCCACACAAAGAGTGAATTTCAGCTAGAAATGTTAGAAACTTCTTCATGTCTTCATGCTGACCTTGATGCTGTTCATTGCCAAATTTGCCATACGATAAAACTGAATAGTGACCAAAGACTGTAAAGCTTTAAATATGACAAAAACTGAAAATGAATCTATTTAAAGGGACAGTTCATCCCAAAATAAAGATGATTTATTCATCCAAATCTGTACACATTCCTTTTTTTCTGATGAACACAGAGAACGATATTTGGAATAATGCTTGTAACCAAACAGTTCTTGGCCACCATTGACTACCATAGTTAGAAAAATTACAATGGTAGTCAAAAGTGCCCCAGAACTGTTTGCTTTCCTACATTCTTTAAGATATCTTCTTTTGTGTTCAACAGAACAAAGACAGTAGAGATAGTAGGAAAATAGTAAATCTATACAATAGCTTTGAATTATTATATTTAACCCTATGCTTTTGTAGTTTAAACAACCACTGTTTCAAAGACTGAAGAGTTAAAGCAATGAATACAGAGATCCATAATAATTTGGTTTAACCCGCTATTATTTAGTGACTATCCAGGGATCTGTAACTGCGGAATAAGATCATTTGAGTTTTTCAAAGAGACATACATTGTTTGCAACCCCTGCAGAGAGACAAAAATTACCATTAATGCCATAACAAGTCTTCTGATCCCATTTCAAACTCGATGTGACATCTGTCAGAGCCAATCTGGCTTCTCACACGCACATATGTGTAATAGCCCCATTTGTAAGGCTTGAGTGAAATAAAACCACGCAAAACCACTCCATGTCATTCAAGTCACATAATATGAAGACAAATTATTCAAATTATTCAAATCGTCTGATATTTAAACTAGATTATGTTAATTTTGTGAGGACCACTATACAATTAAAGCCAACTGTTTAAGACGAGCCAAGAACTAGAAATATTAATTTCATGAGAAACAACCTGTAAACTTCACTCAAACATAGAACGTACCACTTTAAGAAAATCATTTAGTGTATTGAAACAAAAGACAGACATCTAATACTAGACAGCGATCGTGTCAGGTGACACAGCGCATAAATCTCTTCTGACAGTCGGCGTCTGCTGAGAGTGCGTTTCAAGGACAAGTCGTGTTTACATTCTGAAGAGTACAGTAGAGCAGTGACGGAGGGTGGAAAATGGCTCACTGAGTACTTACTAAAGTCACTTTCTGCTGAGTAACCCTAATATGTAACCAAAGCCAGTGGCCTAGTTGGAAGTGGGTGTTACAAAGTCAGACGACACCATCACGGGTGCAAATGTTCTGTAGGGCTGCACAAATGCACTGGATGTTCTGGGAAAGTGACCATACATAATGGGCGGAACGTGGTGGGAATAAAATTAAACTTGGGAGCAGGATAAGGCAATGCTTTAAGGCTTGCGTGTGTGTGTGCATCGTGATAACTTAAGCACCATTGCTGGATATCTAAAAGTAGCACTGCAACTATTTAATAGTGTTGTTAATAGTGTTACAGGAACTTTTTTCAATGTATACAATGTATATCTTTAATTCATTTTAGTGAGAAGTACAATTCAGAGTTTGCGTACGAGCTCAGGTACGATACCAAAGGTACCATTCAGATGTATGAATCATTTCTATGTAGATCAGAGTTATTAAAGTTTTGAGTATATTGCATTTTTTTATGTTAACTTGTTAAAGGCACAGTTTGTAAATTGTGCAGTTAGGGGGTGCAGATTAAAAACAGATATGTTCAAAACAACAACAACAGCGAAGCTTGATGACACTGTGAAGGAGTGTGGAATAATGGGAACTTTCATATTCAAAATAATGGGAATTGTCATCTTCAACTCCACCACTAATAAGTAATAAGACGTGAATGAGAAATCACATTTATGGATATTGTGAGGTAATTAAGTTTTATAAATGTTGTGTTTGCTGACTTGATTTTATTTCATTATAATGATATGAAAATTATTTTATTACTATTTAGTGAGATGATCTAAAAATAATAATAAGCTTGACACAGACATCTGCAAGGCATTTTACACTGTGCAATACACAAAATACAAAAACAAATAAATGCCAAAAAAAATTGTGAAGAGTGATGTTGGTCATTACACTCACGTATAAATGATGCCCTTTTCTACTTAAGTGTAACGTAATTAATAATGTTTCAATCTGTTTAGTCCAGTAATCCAAAACTGAGATCCTCTCTGTTTCTGTGCTAGAAAAACAATGCTCTAAATGCAAAAAGAAAGCCTTAGATTTAGATTTTAGACACACAATCACACACAACATACGGCAGCTGTTATCCCCTTCTAAATTTAACAGAAGCAGGAAGTTGGTGTTTGCACCAGGCGGCCTTTTATTGTGAAGACCAATATAACACAGACTCAACTGTGTTATATTCCTCAATTACGCCCGCAAATAAAACACTCACCCACAAGGGAGTCGTCAGGGCTTTACAATCACCTATCTCTGATCCGGAAAATGCATCAGCCGGTAAAGAAATAATGCAGACGTTTATTACAGTGTCAGAGTTTAAAGGTGAAAAACTTCTGAAGCATTATTGGCAAAAAACTAAAATACAGGCACACATTCACACCGATAAACAGAAATTCTGTGACATCACCAATCCACTCAAATCTGCCCCGTTCAGTTCACTCTATAAGACATGAGCACCACACTTAGAAAATCACCGGCCCATAAAGCAGTCAGAGAAACACTTTGGACCCCGCTTTCTTAATAAATTGCTACTAGGTAATAGCATGGTGCTGATTGGGGTCCGGTCTGTTGTTCAAATTGAAAGAAAGATTATTCATTAAAAGGGTTAGTGTTTAGGGACCTTTACGATTTGTTAATCATGAGATGCTACATTATAAGCATTCCTAATAAAAATGTCATTACCAACTAAGATACCATCAGTGTTTATGTACATGTGCAATGTTGGCCAAACTTGTTCTCACAAATATAGTGAAACATGTACTTAACAAAAGGAAAAACAGACAAGAAAAAGGCAAACGCTGAGTTGCAAATTTTAAACTGCCCCAAGAGCTTTTCACAAATTGTTAAGGGATTTGAAATAATTTAAAGAGGGAAATACCAGAGAAATGGGCTGCTTTATCAAATTAATTAATTTACTAGAATTATATTATTTTATATGAGCACGTAAAGGAAAATTAAAAGAAAATGAAGGTCATTTCATAATACAAAAAAGCTATTGCAATCACTTTTAACCAAACCATTTAATATTTTTTTAAATGTATATAAAAGCTAAAGAAGCCTTTGTAAACCCCCAAATCTCTCAAGCGAGTCATCTTTATCTCCTTTACTGCACAGTGAGTTCAGGTGATGCGAGCAGTGATCAATACATTGACTTTAAGGCTGTAGCTTTTAAACTGTATAATGGCCGGCTCCACATTCCAAAGGTTGATGTACAGTGATGCAGTCTCACCCTTCACAACAACCCCACCCTATCTCTTTATCAGCCCTGAGCTGCTCTTTAACCAGTTATATATATTAGGTCAGTATCCCAAGACTGAGGGTCCGTCACTGCCCCACTTACACACCAAGCTGTATGTACAAAAACAATTTCTGAACTGAATCTAAACTGTAAATCAATCATGGAGCAGAGCAGCTTTGCTTTGTTCAAGTCACTATGCATACTCTCTGCATACTTTCATGGTTGCCATGGTTATGACTTAACACTTTGATAATAGCATGATGCTGAATATAATCAAAACAAGGAGATTATCAAAGACTGATGTCACCTTAAGAGGTAGAAGCTTGGAACAATTTCAGCATCACAAATCAATCTAAAACAACACAAACATGACCCAAAATGGATGATAATTTTCAATAAAATTAGTTAAAAGACGTGAAGATCATGTGAATATGTATTATACTCCTCCATAACACAAAAGTAAAGACACACAAATAAATTCTTACCAAGGTAGAGAGATGCATTCTCCTTCTTCACATTATCATCCAGATACGTCGGTCCCAGTGTGTAGATGGGAGTTGAACCCATGCCCACCAGGATCTGGGCGCAGATAAACAGGGCCACGTAAACGGAATGATCGTTGCCGTCTTGGTCCCGAGGACAGGACGACACATCCATGGAGTCACTTCTACTTCCGTTGCCGTTCAGGCACAGGCCGCCGTTCCCCGTGGAGGAGTTGACCTCCTGGATTTGATACGGCGGAGAGATGAAGTGCGGAAGGGAGAACAGAGCCGCTCCCACGGAGATGAACACCCCTCCAACCGCCAGCCAGCGGGGTCTCTGTCCCCGTCCCCCGAAATAACTGATGAAGACCACCACAAGCAGACTCCCGATGTCAAAACAGCTAACCAGCAGTCCAGACTCAGAGCTTCTTAGACTGTATCTCTTCTCTATGGTGGTGATGACACTACTTAGATACCCCGAAACCATCAACGACTGGATGAACGTCAAGTAACACATACAGAATAAGAAACACCTAGAGTCCGAAAAAATCATCCTGATATATTTCCTTACAGGAAAACGAACGAATCTAACAACCGAAAAGCCAACTTTTTTGCCACCTGTTCGATTGGTCTCAGTTCTCAAAGAGCTACTAAGCCCCACCGTGCTGGACACAGAGGGGGAGAAGTCAGTTCTCGTAGGTGAATCCAAGTCACTAGAGTCTGTTTTGGGATGCAGATCATTGAATACAGAATAGTGGGCAGTATGCACGGAAGTCTGCGTCGTGCTGGCCAGCCTCGGTTCCAACGTCTCTTTAATAATGGTACAGCCGCCGTTGAGAACCGGCAAACTTCTGGTTTTGTAGTAACCACCTGAATCTCCGTACGGACCCTGGAATTCACAGACCTCAAGGGATTCTGATATCTCACTTTTTGTCTCGTTATTATAAGACAGAGTCATTTTGGCTGAATGGTATGCTTGGTAATAAATTAAAAAGTTGACAGTTGGACTAGATGTTAGACAAAAAATTGGCAAAAAAGTCACGCAAAGACCCTCCAAGCATATCAGTAGGTAGCTATCACTAAACTATGTCTTTCTATTCATTCTTCATGTAAAAGTGTCATGGTCAGATCGCAAAGATAAGATCAAATCTATGACATAAATGTGTGAGTGATATTACACAGGATGGATTGAACTCGTGGTGCTGAAATGACTCTTTGTTGCACGTTTCAGATGAAACTCGAAGTATCCGCTGCGCAGAATCCTGCAGCTGAAGACAATAAAAACACAAAAAACTCATTTTAATGTTTGTGTTTTGTTTACCACCTCTCCAACTATCAATATAAACAGAGTTAGAAACGCTGTCATTTGTTTTGAAGTCACGCTGCTGTACATCAGCGGTCCTGTCAGACAAAGAATACCGAGAAACGTGCGCGCGACCACTGACAAAAAACTGTTCAAAACAATAAAATGGTGTCAATCCGTCGCGATAGTTCGTTAATATAATACAAATAGTTTCTGGCATATCGTGAACGACTTTACACATGAGGATAATTCACAAAATCCTGTTCAATAAAATAAGTCGAAATACTGACATGTGCATATGAAATCAACTGTACATGTCGAGTTACCGAAAATCACAATACATATAAATGACTGTAGGTCTGAATATTGAATAAAATGATGGATAGTCTACTTACACGGGCAGATGGAGACAGAGGTAGTGAGTTGCTGTCCGCGAAACGGAGAGCGAGTGAACGAGATTACGTATTTGATGAAAGGGTGCTCCCCGGTGCATCCTGGGATATGTAGTTGTCGTCATTTCTTTAATACGTTTGTGTTGTACGACAAAACAGGATAGATAAACACGTTTGAACTTAATTGGGATCACAAAACCAGTCTTAAGTAGCACGGGAACATTTTTAGTAAAAGCCAAAAATACATTGTGTGGGTCAAAATTATAGATTTATCTTTTATGACAAAAATCATTAGGATATTAAGTAAAGATCATGTTCCATAAAGATATTTTGTACATTTTCAACCCAAAATATATAAAAACTTTATTTTTGTGAGTTGATGGCCTGCTACAGTGCCTCGGATTGACAACTTCGAAGGCAATTTTCTCAATATTTAGATTTTTTGTACCCTTTACTTCCAGAGTTTTAAACTCTTGTATCTCCACCAGATATCGTCCCATCTTAACATCCCATAAATCAATAAAAAAGCTTAACTGTTCAGCTTTCAGTTGATGTAAAAATCTCAATTTCGAAAAATTGACCCATAAGACTGGTTTTGTTGTCCAGGGTCACAATTGTAGTGAACCTGGAGGCTGTTGCATAATGAAAAATTAATCTATTTCGGATATATAATGATAAATGATGACTGTCAAATAATGTAAGGACTGCAAAGACACGAAAATGTTGTTTCAAGTAAACTATTAAAATGATAATATAAAGAAAGAAAATACGTGTATACTATTAACAAAAGATATGTACAGTTTTATGTGTAACTATTGTCAATTCAGTAAAACTGTGGTTTACAGTGATCCCACAGAGACAGTGTTGCGTTTGATCTGATTCAGAAACAACATGCATTTATTTCTCACAGTAAACATTGTTTATTTTCAAGATACATATTTGTATATGAGAATAGATAAGCTTTTAAACTTAAAAATAGGCCTACTTTAAAAAAGTGAAGTCTCTCAACTTTGACCCTGTGTTCAGTTTAACTTGTGTGCATTATTACATTTGTAACAATTTATGTTGTAATTTTGTGATTATCACAATTTGTCCAGGACTGGATTTTTTTGTTCATGGAGTCAAGTCTTGGCCTGGGGCCCGTTTCAGAAAAGAGGTTAAGTGAAAACTGAGTATATAAACCCTGAAATGAGGGAAACTCTGGGCTTTCCTTTTCAGAATGTGAGATTTGATAAATCCAGAGTAAGCGGGGTAACTTAAGCACGTTTCTAAGTCACTCCATAGTGACTTACTCTGTGAACCTGGTCGGGAGGAGGGTTTCTTTGGTAAACCCAGAGTTTCACTCTCCTCCACCTTTTAAAAGTGCAAGTGCTGTACCTCATTCATGGCACACATTTTGATCACACGGCGACCATCTCAGTGACAAATATGTCATATTTAATTTTATAGAGGATTCAGTACACGAAGAGGCTGCATTAACTCATAGGGATGTTTGAGAGCAATTTAGGCCCCCCGAGTGGAATTTTGTCCTTTCCCTGTGCATTTTTATTAAAACTGTACCATTTGTCTTTACAGTGAATTAGATATCAAAATATATCTCATCCATCATTACATCAATAACATCAGACATCGTAGCCTACGTGTAATTCTGAAGAATTAGGGATAATTAAGGATAAGGGTTTATAGTCCCAAACTAAAATGTGTTTTAAGTGTCTTGACCTGCCATTGTTAGGCTTAGACTCCTAGGAAACTGTCCCAAATATTTCCTATTTCAATAGTTGTTTTGTCCCTTTTTGATTCTCTCTCTACAAAAATAAAATTTGAATTATACATCAGATATAAACTTTGGGGGAAAAGGTATCCCAAAAAACACAGAAGCGTTAAGTTCTGTATACAGAAATAAGATGATAGTTAATTACAAGCCAAGGTGGCGTACTGCCCTCTAGTGGTTACTTGACAAAACCCCTACAATAAAATATTGTGAACAGACTGGCTCTTCAGTGCCCTCTTGGGTTGCTAGATAGTCAGTCTCTCTCAATCTAATATACATTTTTTGCTATGCTTGAAGGAAGTTACAAATTAGTTTAAATTAATCACAAGTTGAATGGGAATTTGTATATGATAAACTTTAAATAGGATTTTGTGATTTTTATGTTTAACAGCCGCACAAGGAAGGCAAGACAAATCATTAAAAGATCTTTATTTAAAACAGCTTCATGGCTTTCCAGAAGCCAGAATTGTTCCAACACCATTGGTTAAAAAGAAAGTCATTTGTAAATTTGGCAGGTCACATTGTATTTAAACTATTTTACTTCAAAAATGAATTTAGACACGCTTTAATTCTAAATACAGAATGATCAGGCACAGAGTGACAAATGCCCATCTCACATTCTTCATAAACTAAAGAAGCTCCTTTACAAATGATATTTTTTGTGGATTAGTTGAAGTTAAATGTTTAAGGTAGTCTTTTTCATATTAAGGCTTATGATAAAAGCACTTAGTGAACACCCTTCTTCCATTATATGCAGTTGAACCATCAAACATGTGAATGTGTTGCAAAAAATAAATCACCAAGCAGATTAACCATTAAACCCACAATTCAAAGTGTGTAAAAAGCAGTATTTTATAATGTAAACAACAGTGTACTAAACCAAACAAGCTGTAAACGAGAACAATAACCATTACATACTCACTAAAAAAAGTGAAAGGCAGCTGTTAAGATAGAAATAAGCACACCATGTAGTGATATTTTAAAGACTTAAAATATCTTCCGTCAAAGTCCATATGAAATTGTTTTTGAATAGGTGAAACATTGGGATACACTGAGGTGAAGAAACATGTAAAAGTGCATCATATCTTGGGGAAACAATCTGCATGTGGTAAATTCAAGACTAAATGCAATGGTTTCACCATTTTAATCAGTTTTCTAATAAAAATATATTAAAACCTTACTTCAATGGTGTTTTCCCACTTGAAAATTTGAAAAACACATCCAACATTTAAGATCCATCCTATACCTATAATTTTGTATATATATATTTTTTTTTTTACAAAATACATAACAGCGTTTTCTAATAAATGGAAGTACCTGTATAAAATACAATTATTCATTAGATGATTCATACAGGAGAGCAGTCCATGACCTGTGGGGTTAGTGTCTCGGAGTTATTTCGCTTCACAGTGCATGGCAGCAGTCTTTTCTCAAAGGTTGGGCCCAAAGCGCTACCCTCTGAGTCCTGAAGGTCCCCGAGATTGTGGGTCAAAGGTCTGACGCTTTCGTTCCACTTCTCCTGGAGGGTGTCAGGTTGGCGCGGAGTAGTCTCCCCAGGGTTCTCTAGGGGTTTGGCTGACTGCGGGGCAAGGGGAAGGTATCCTTGAGCCTGAAAAATGTCCTCTTCCTCCTCCTGCTGGTGATCTGGTGCTTGGAGATCCAGCTGACCCTGCACTGAGCTGCGCAACAGGAAGTCATGGCGGGTTTCCAGCTCGGTGACACCATTGCCACTAAATGTCATACCATCATCGTCCAGCTCATTTTCCAGCTGTTGAACCCAGGATGCTCCTCTCAGAAGACCGTTCAATTTGGTTGGATGCCCCTCTGGGAGATCATTGAGAGACTTTTGAAGCATTTTTAGAGTCGGGCTTTGGGGACTTGTGGTGATGGGGCTCGGAGTGACCACACGGGGCCCTTCCTCTTGGAAAGGGGTCCCAGCGCCGCTGGCCTCTTCCAGGACCCCGGAGCCCAGCTCAGCCAGGGGGTCAAGCTTATCGGTTTGGTTGAGTTTCTTAAAATTTCTCAGCAGTGCAAACATACTATCTACATCCTTCCAAAAGTTTGTCCAGTCTTCCAGGCTAGGACTGTAGTTGTGTCTGTATTCATACAGACTTTCCTGTACAATGTACAAATCTTCCAGTCCTTGCCAGGCGACGTCCTCTGTGAAATTGGGCATCTTAAGCTTTGTGTTTGTCCCAGACTGGTTGTGTTCTGGAGAAAAGACGAGAAAAAAGTTAGGTCTGACAAAAGCATTTGTTTGGAAGGTGTCTACATCATGCAATTATGCCTGGTCTTTGTTGCTTTGAATTAGTGCCCCACACACCACTGCAACATAGGCCCTAGACCAACAGAAAGCTTTTAACTTCAATGCAGAAAAGAAGCGTGAATGGCAAGTAAACAAATATTCTGTGCATCCAAACAGAACACCCAAATCCAATGCGATAGCCATGAAAAACTGAAAATCTAAGCGATGAGGATCAAAGATAAAACGTCCAACAATGTTTAGAAAGTAAGTATGGAAAATCCAGGCAACCCGGAACCAAGAATTCAGCAACCCATTAACAAGACAAGGTGGGCAAGAGGTAGAAAACAAAAATCTGCAAAAGAAAAGCGTGTTTAAGGAGGGCGAGAGACAGAAGCTTGGATGGGATGGAATGAGAATACCCAGAGCGGGTCAGGCAGTAGCTGATGATCTGTGCATTCCTGCTGCACTGAACCAGAACTGCCGCTCGGCTCGGGGCTTGAGGATATTTGCTGCGCGGTGTGGAGAGCTACTCAAGAGTGGAATGAAGACAGAAACAGGTTCATATAGTCTCAAAGACTCACAGGAATGAAAGGCTTGGCCTCCTCAACTTTGACCATGTTCGATGATGCTGTTGCCTGGTAAGCAGGTAAAGCCAAAAACAGAGATGTTAAAATTGGCGTTCTGAATGATGAGAATGAGATTCTGTAAATGCCACAACTAAACTGACGTGGGCCATGGCAAATCATTTACCAAAATTGCAAGTACAAATGGTTTTCCTAAATGATTTGTATCAGATAATCTCAATTAAAAATGATTGGATAATGTAATTTATTGTTGGCACAAAAAAAGTCAAGTCTGAATTACATTTAAATACTGTGATTTAAAAATGCACCTGAATTCATGTTAGCTCAACCCAACATGCAACCACACACTTAGCTCAATGACACAAATGGCGTATTAGTGGATACAAGCTGCCCATGCAGTTATTCAAAAGCCAATGAGGGATTTAAAAAGTATGGATACCTGTGTTGATCAAAGCTTCCTCCATCTTTACTCCCTGATCAGGAAAATAAAAGCAATTCAATGTTATACGTCTATCATGATTACCACGAAAAATAACAGAAACATTCACATTGCAGTTCTTCATGCATAACCCGTAGCTCCTGAGGAGAAGTACTTTTATATTATAGATGTGATGAAAGATGGAGAAACTGAGATTAATGTGTTTCTGTAGGACAATCCAGGTGGTCCTGTTTAAATGAAGAAGCATTTGTCAGATGGTAAGGATGTGTAGTGTTAAGAATGGAATGAACGTGACATGACGGCAATTACAGTCAGGAATAACATGAATGTTATTCATGCACACTAAAAGCTATTATCATGCATGTTTCAATTATGTGTTGCATTACGAAATGCTAAGAACTAGTTATTCTTTCCAATCCCACCAAGGATGTGTGTGCATACCTAAAAAATGTTCACTCAAAATAAAAAAATCCGGTATTGGTTACTCGCCCAAACCTGTATGACATTCTTTGATTTTCTTGAATAAAACGATTTAGCAGAATGTGGACACCATACTTTTTTTAATACTTAGGCCACCATAAATGCAATACATCTGTTCTTGTTCAATAGAAGACACCTTCAAGGTTGAATAAATGATGACAGAATTGTCATTTTTGGTTGAACTATCCTTATAGGCTATGCTTTCACTTTTTCACAATGACAGTTAATTATTTATGTTTCCATAACACATGGTCTGGCCACATTATTCAATTTGAGTCTTTCAACACAGTATGACAACTTGTATAAAAATGAAAATATTCAATTACGCAGATTGTCACAGCAGCTGTTATGATTGGTTTCTAGGATTACTCTCTGTGCAATTATGATGTCATCAGGATGAGTCAATCTCTCCACGCAGGATATTATAAACAGATTTCAGAAACGTGAAAAGCTCAATCTCCTAAACTGCCAAACATCTCAGTACTGAGAACAGAGATTGACATTCCCACCAGAAAATGTCATTTCCCAACCACAGTTGGACTGTCAAACAATACAAGAAAAAAGCCAAAAAGGACTGTGTCAGCATATATCTTTATAATTTTAGTTGTTAAAAATTATTTACACAGAAAACTAATTTTCACATATACAAATAACACTACATCTTTCTTGATATAATACACTGAAGCGATATTCTACACCGATGTCCACTAAGAATGACGAAAAATGCAAAAGAATGAGATGATGTGATTGCTAAACTGCTGGAATCAGAGAGCATAGTCTCCTGGTGAGGGAATCAAATGGAAAATACAGATGAAAAGATCTAAGTACAAACTTAGTGAGCAGTCCGTCATTCACCATTACAGATCACGCCACACAGCATCACGTGATTTATCCCATTCATGCATCATGCCAAGATCAGACCATAAAACATGCTAGACAACCATCCAGGACTTCTCACACACTACAGGTATGAAATTCAACTACATTTTTGGAGACTTGGAACTAAATCTAAAAATGAATCCAAAAAAAGGTTTCTCCTCAAAATGAAATCTATTCAAAGATCTGCAAGAATGCACACAATTGATTCTAGCATATTTGTAGCATTTCCACTTATCACACTCAAAGAAGCAAAGACGGGATATCTACCTGTATCTTGGCCCTTAGGTCTGGGGTTACACTGCTTGTGACCCTGACAGCTTCTCATTTCCATCAGCTGTTGATGTAGTCGACTCAAGACGTCCCTCTCAACAGTGTATACTGCGTTGGTTAACTGCAAAAACATAAAATGCGCTTGTGAGTTAATGCAGGTTGTAATATAAATGTGAAACTAAATTACATTATAATAAATTGATTATTTGATTATGTTAGCCGTATTGTGTTGTGTTAGTTAGCCGTATTGTGTTGTGTTAGTTAGCCGTATTGTGTTGTGTTAGTTAGCCGTATTATGTTGTGTTAGTTAGCCGTATTTTGTTGTGTTAGTTAGCCGTATTGTATTGTGTTAGTTAGCCGTATTGTATTGTATTGCGTTAGTTAGCCGTATTGTATTGTGTTGTGTTAGTTAGCCGTATTTTGTTGTGTTAGTTAGCCGTATTGTATTGTGTTAGTTAGCCGTATTGTATTGTGTTAGTTAGCCGTATTATATTGTATTGTGTTAATTAGCCGTATTGTGTTGTGTTAGTTAGCCGTATTATGTTGTGTTAGTTAGCCGTATTTTGTTGTGTTAGTTAGCCGTATTGTATTGTGTTAGTTAGCCGTATTGTATTGTATTGCGTTAGTTAGCCGTATTGTATTGTGTTGTGTTAGTTAGCCGTATTTTGTTGTGTTAGTTAGCCGTATTGTATTGTGTTAGTAAGCCGTATTGCATTGTGTTAGTTAGCCGTATTATATTGTATTGTGTTAATTAGCCGTATTATATTGTATTGTGTTAATTAGCTGTATTGTATTGTGTTAGTAAGCTGTATTTTTTAGTGATTAATAAATCAAAATCAACCAACTGCAGTTTGAGTGATATTAATTGGAATGTACTGTAAAAAAAACATGTTATCTCATTTTGAAACCTCTTCATATATAACAATAATAACAAAATAATAAAATAGAAAATATGATTCATAATTATAAAACTAATAAACTCACTGATTGTGTTTAACAAAGGAGTTTTAAAATGCATCTAAAGCCACACTGTTCATCCTCACCTGGTAAGGGTCACTATTTAGGTCAAAGTACTCCAGGAACCCGGTTGCAAATTCACAGAAGAGCGTGTTGTGAGTCTCATTGATGGTTCTCAGACACCAGTAAGTGTTGTTGTTGGAGCTTGTGCAGGCACAAAAGCTGCCCACTACAGAAACAGAGAAATCATTTTATTCCAAACAGTACAAGTAGATGAGAAGTCCACAGCAACTAGGTACGGTTCCTTACAGTTCCAGAAGGGGGCGGTCTGCCAATGGTCATTATTATGCGTGAAGCAGGTGAGGCCAGGAAGACTGCAGTCGTCACCTTTCTTCTGCCTCTTCCTTTCCTTCCTCTCTTTCTTCCTGCGGCGGATCTCATTGAAGAGTTGAGCCTTGTTGTCCACTTCCTCCATGGCCTCTCTGTGGCACAAATGAAGGAAACATTAGATCCCGGGTGAAAGAGAAGTCCATCCCCAGGTGGATTATACAATGAGATTGGGAGGAGGCAGACCAGGCAATGCACACACGGATTGAATCAGGGGTCATGAGAAGACGGAACTGATCTCCTGTCCCATTTTCAGACTTCACAACTTTGCTGCAGACCACAGTGTTTCATTGTTATGTACATGTATGCGATTGAAAATAATACATACAAGCATGCAGAATTCACACACGTAGATACAACAGAAACCACATATTCTGCAATGCTACTGTATGACTTCTAACCAACATTTATCCTATAAACTAACTGAATACAAACAAGGTTAAAGTTTGCTAGAGACACCAAACCCAAATAGATGGGCAATTCCATGCAAATGTCAACTTAACCATGAAAAAGTTTTAAAAGCATCTTTTCTGCTTCCAGAACATGGGGTTTCCAGAATAACAGTCAGTTTTTCTTATACTTTATTCTAATATTAATATTATGCCTATTTATAACAACTACTGTATTTTATGTGCTATTACGAGCCATCACTGCTCCATTACTTCTGGTTCGTAAATTCTAATTCCCCCAAAACCTACAAAGTATGTTCACTCTTAATGACGGCGTCCTTTTTTGTCACATCAATAACGCATGTTTATTTCCATTTTTAATTCCGAAAACACATGGACTAGTATTTTTCTGATGTCTAGAATATCAACGGGGGTTTAGTAAAATATAAACCGATGGTGCTAATAAATCCATTCTCTGAAAGTTTACATTTCAGGTTGTGACAGCAAATGTCACATCCATAACGCTGGAATTACCCAGATGTTAAATCCACCATTGAGGACACACATGCGGAGTTGTGGACAAGGTTCAGGACACACACACACACACAAACACACAAATCACTCACTTAAAGGGATGGAGGTGGTCATTCCTATTCTTCAATCGCTCGGGTTTGTTTTTCTGCTCTTTCACTTTGCTATAATAGCTGGTTATAATGAGGAGAGAACAGTACTAAATTCAATGAGTTCAGTCAATGCTGAAACATCTTCAAAAGACCTTAAACTCACCGGGATTCATCGGATTCAGACCAATTTAGATTTAAAACAAAAGATTTGGCAACTGAATTTAAAGTTTCATATGTCTGTTTTGCACATAGACTATCAAAAACCAAAAATGTTAGAAATGATACTCCTAAAAGAAACTGCATTACATATACTCAAGGAGTAAAACAGCAAGTTGTTTAGGGAATGTAACTGATCAATCAAGTTTCCATAGTTCACTCAGAGTTTCCTTAGTGATTCAAGTCACATGACACAAGCGATCGAACAAAAACGTGTGTGATTTCAAGACTGTCGCTGACCTCTTTTTTCCACAGTCACATTCATCTGGTCTCCTCCTTTTGAGATGACCTCTGACCTCCCGCAGTTTCTTCATTTTATCCTGTAGAAGTTCAATCTGTGGAACAAGCACATCAAACAATGTTTCATGTTGTTTATACAGCATTAATCTTACAGTCAGCGTATGACAGGGGAACAAGCTTTCAAACAAACACCAGACATTGTTATGGTGCATACCTCCTGGTCCACAAAGTTCTTGTGGTCTTTCCATGCTCTGGAGGACTGGTAGATCTCTCTTTCACAGCGCACAGTGTCGTTCATTAATATAAAACACCTGTTAAACCAGAAAACATGAACACAATTTTGACAGACCGCATACTACAAAAAGAGAAGATCATTGGAAAACTAAGCACAGAACATTTTATTCCAAGGACTATATGTGCGTTTAACTGCCATGAGCTCTTACTTATGTGTGACTTTGAGAGAACTGGGGTAGCCCACAGCATTAGTGTCATCGGACTGCATCTCCTCCGACCCGTCATCAGACTCCAGCCCGAAGTCTGAATCAAAGCCTCCCTCTGGCTCAAAGTGCCTTTTGCTGATTGGTCGAGGCTCGAGGGGGGTTTTGTCATCAGCCTGCAGGTCCACATCATAGATCTCGCCCTCAAATTCCACTGACAGAGATCTGGCAGGTCGTGTGTGCACAAAGCGAGGTCTGTAGCCTGGGAACAGACATCCTAAATACTTTAATATCTACACGCATACTGTTTGCATACCGTTTCATTCATTTGTCTTCCAGTCTGTTTGAAGTGGGACCTGGCTCTTCTATTGAATGGATTTGAAAGGATTTTGAGTAGAATACATTGATGCACCAGTAGGTGGTGTCCAATAGACATCCAGAAAGCATTTAAAGCATAAAATCCTTGTTTAAATTTTTTAGATACTACATTTTTTTGGATCGTATGGATTTTAAACATGGTTTTATAATGAAATATTTTCAAATATATTGAATATAAAAATAATGACAATACTACTTATTGTATCATGTTATTGTATATATACTGTATACTATACAGTAAATTTACATAAACTTTGTTTTTAAATTCAATATACAGGTATCTATAATTTAAAATTTCATTTTACTTTCATTGCTAGAAAGTTAAAAAATATTCAGAATTTATTTGGACTTTGAAGCAAAATTTGTCAACCCTTAAGACAGGAAATACCACAAAATACATAACAATATTGCATAAATGTTCAACTAAATAATATTGTTTTCTCCTCCACTGCCTCAAACCAGTCACATGGGTCAATCTGTTTTAATAGAGATTTATAAATCATTTGAAAGCTGAATAAATAAGCTTTCCATTGATGTATGGTTTGTTAGCATCTAAATCGCCTTTAAAGTTGTCCACCAGAGGTGCTGTAGCTGGCCGTTGCTAAGAATAAACAGGTTTGTTTTAACACTCTCTATTGGCTTACCGCTGTAATGAGGTTGTGGAGAGCAGATTAACCCAAAAGCAGAAATTCTAAGTTTTACATAGATTCCAGAAGAGCGAACAGCAGCGAACGAAGTCTGTATGTGTTTTCAGCTATTTTTTTGTTAGCGATTTTGTTGCATCCACTCACGAAAATAAAGTTTTGACATATTTCAAGTAGGTGTACAAATCCATGTACAAAATATCTTCATGGAACATAATCTTTCCTTCATTTCCAAATGATTTTTGGTATAAAAATGTTGACCCATACAATGGTTTGTCAGCTATTGCTACATATATAGCTGTGCTAGTTATGACTGGTTTTGTGGTACAGGGTCAAATATAAGCTTACGTGGATTTCTGCTCTGGCCAAACTGTCTGTGTGCCCGCCGCTCCGCCTTGGCAGTTTTGTAAGATCTGTCTCCGCAGTGGCAGTCTCTCTCCCGACTGTCGTAGCTTCGTGAGCGAAGACTTCTCGCCCTCTTCTTGGACCCCTCTTTCAGAGACCCCTTGCACTTCTGCAAGCGCCACTTCCCAGTGACCTCCTCAACACAGTGCCATTTCTACAAAGAAAACAAAGCCATTCAATAAACAAGTGGGAAGTTGGACTTTTAACACGCAATTCAGCACTAGAGACACATTTGTCTGGCTAACCGCTCTGTGTGCAAGAAACCACTACATTTGCATGACCAGGGCTGTCTTTATGAATGAAAATAATCCTCTGTGTGTGAATGGTGAAAAGGAAGGCTTAGCGGTCAAACATTTGAATCCATAGAGTAATCCCATTAATTCACAATCAAACCGAGAAAAGGCCCACCCTCCCAAATCTTTCCCACAATGCAACGAATCCGAAGACAAAACAAACCTAATTTTCTAATTGTCCGTAGCTTGCACTGCAGACACCAGACGCTGACCACAATCGAGACATGTGCTACGAGAAACCATATCCAAACAATGTCTACATCCTCGCTTTGTGTTCCTCTAAAGCTCTAGAATTCCCGTCACAGAGTTCATGTATCTGCAAGCTGTGATATCTGTCAGCAAGTTTGCGAGCATGGACAGCAGACAAACGTTTGTTTGCAAGGCAATAAACCAAAAGAGCAGGCAGCCAAAGCTAGCATAAGCATTTTGACTCATCCAGACAGATATACAGCAGGAAAAAGCACACACATCCAGACAGATATACAGCAGGAAAAAGCACACACACACACACAACATAGATTTAGCATTGCCTGACTCTCACATCCACACTTGCAGACTGGCTCCAAATAGCCACTAGTCAAACAGACATAAGCAAACAGAGCTACAGCAAACTATGCAAAGCCTCACTACTTTACTACTTGAATGACAGAGACACAACTCAAACTCAGGAAGAAGCACACTGAGAAACATACGCAGGCATAAACTTTCAATCACACTGGCCTCATTGACCTCAAAGCAGACAGTGGTTTAAGTATTGCATGCCTTTATCGTCACATTTCTATTAGAAACAGACAAAACTATATCAACTACTTCCAAGGACATAATATAAACAAAGAATATGTATTGTCTGGGTGCATACAAATATGGCAAGTTTCTCTAACACTTCAGCTTTGTTCTTGCAGGTAACTGAACTGCGATGAAAACCTGCGTGTTATTTCAAGCACACGCAAACGAATTTTCTGCGTTCAATCACATTCCCAGACAAAGTGTTGCAGGCAAACACTTAACCTGACTATAAAGAAAATCTGGTTTGCATTAGCACAATCCTTGAAATACCGTCTGCATTTACGCTACTTGAAATTGTAGCAATTTGTAATGTTCGGCTCTCTAAGATTCATGCCACACCACAGAGGGTCTGGTAGACCGAGCGCACCGCTTGTAGTTTCTTTCATCAGCACTATGCACACAATCTCTGCTTACTCGTAATTTGATTTAAATATGTTGTTTAAATTACAGCGGCACCGGCTTAAACATCCAAATTAAAGGTGCAAATGAATGCCGTTAATCACTTCTAAACTGGTGCGGAAAGTGTCCTTGTAACCAAGCAATAAAAACAGCTTAGGTCAACAATAGATGAACGTGGGCCAAGAGCTGGCCTAAAACCTAATGGGCTTCATACTGTGAGTCAATACCTGTCCTGGTTGTTCGCAAGGCGTCTGAAATTCGGCTTGCTGACACGCCTCCTTCACCTTCTTGTACTTGGGCAGACTGTTTGAATTCTGGGTGTTCACGCTGCCACTTGAGTCATCTTTCTTGCGCAGGATTTTGCTGCAATTAAAAAGCGCATTTTGGTGAGTTGCTTGCTTGCGTTTCATAGCCGGCAGCATCGGGTCACATAAAAATCCTACAGCAGTTGTTTGACCGCCTGCCTCTTAATTTAAAGGCACAGTTCACCCAAACATTTTAAATAAGAGCTGTTCCAAATCTGTCTTTGTTCTGATGAACACAGAGAAAGATGTTTGGAAGAGTGCTTGGCCACCATTGACTACCACAGTAGAAAAAATGACAACGGTGTCTTTTGGTGGACAAAGTGCCGTGAGAAACTTGAGGGTGAGTAAATTTCATTTTAGGTCAACCGTTACTTTAACATGAACGTGCAGCCCTGAATCTAAATTTACAGGACAAATTTAACCACACAGAGACAGGATTCATGATTTACTTTCTAGGAGACTGTAATATTGTACTTCTGACTCATAAATGTAGGAATGTTGTGAATAGCTAGTTATAAAAATAAACAAAGCATTAGAAATAATCTCTTTAGTGTAAATGGACGCTCAACATGATTTCCCCAGAGCTGAACAATGAAGTGGGAAATCTCTGACATCCCTTAAATTTAAATGTCTTGATTGTGCAAAACGGTTGAATTCGTGGCATTTTGGTGTAAACACACTGAGAGCCAGTGGTCTGGCTTCACGCGCAACACTTACTTAGTCACGGAAGCAACAGCCGGCACTGATCAATTGCGATTGCAGCATTCTGAGAAAAATCTTCTTTCACTTATTAAAGCCGCGCTTTGTTTCTGCTCAAGACTGTGTGGCTTTAAACAGACTGACAGCCTCTTCTGAGCGACACGTGGAATGTTAGACCGAGACGGCAGTGTGACCACAGCCACACTTACCACACATAGCGAATGCAAGCAGCGGGTTTCCAAGCCACACTTTTAAACTCGAGCCCTGGATCGTCTTTCACAGTAATAGATAGAAGGGTCTTGGAAACACTTTTTTGGATACATGCCGTGAGAAAGTATCAACAGACACAGAGGATATCCAACAATTGCTCTCAGGCAAGGGGAGTAAAATAGAGTAATCTCAACACCATACCTGAATTCCTCACCTCATCATAAAAATCACAGGAAACGCTTTGCAGGCATATCAAGTTAAACACGGATACCTCAATATCACATCTTTCCCTGAGGAAGGATTTGTTTCTGTCGTGAGCGTTCTTTTATACTGAAACATATCTGAGAATGACATGATCTGATCAAATAGCTTAGCTCCTGAGGCGGCATCTGATGAAACAACACTAACTTTTCACAACAATTTTACGCAGCTACTGACCATATAACAAAAATATAATTTTACGCAAACTTTAACCAGGACACATCAACCTAGAATGATGTTTGCACAGCGGAATCATAATTTCATGATTTTATCTTTTGGCAGTTTCTTATCAGAATACTCGAACGCAATGATTTGCATTTTATACACGAGCCTCCCATCGGAAATGAATCAATAAAGAATTGTTGCACGTTGGCCATTGATTTAACAGTATGATTGAGAAAAGGGGGAATGATGTTTGTCTTACCCCCGCTCCACGAGGAATGTGTCCCTCCAGACTTTAGGTTTCCGGTTGGGTTTGAATCTGCAAAACGAAAATGCTAATATTAAAATCCTTTCTCAGTATTCTAGTTATGTGCGTGCCATAAACAGCTGTTTAGCTTGGCCTGAATTACGACACCTTAATCTGCTCGACGTTTCTTGCCATCAGGGGTGGCAGGAAACCCAAAGCGTTTACAGCATTCTTTAACTGACAGAAACTCTTTGTAAATTAACCCAAAATGTTCATAAGTCCTTCGAGTGGGGTAAATATAACTTGAATTAAATATTCAATGAGATACTACACGGCCATGTGTTTCTCTTCAGGCTGGATATATCACGTTTGCTACGGAAGGACTTTATCTCACCTATTTCCAGTCTTTTCGTGCTCCAGAAGTTTCAGGACAGATTTTCCATCCATGTCAGAAGGAGTGTCCAGGCCGGCTATGTCCAATATTGTGGGTGCTAAATCTATGTTTAGTACAAGATGATTGTTCCTTCAAGATAAAACAAAAATGTAAACCTTTAATGAATAAATCTCTATATATTTGTGCAATGTGTGTTCAAATTAACATCAAGTTGAAGTTACCTTGCCCCTGGTTCCACATTAGGACCTCGAACGAAGAACGGTACCCTGATGTCAAAATCATACGGCATGGACTTCCCCTTAACAAGTCCAAACTGTCCAATATGGTACCCATGGTCAGCTGTGTAAATGATGTAGGTATTGTCAAGTTCCCCGGTCTCGACCAGAGTATTGTATACCTGAAAGAGACACAAACACACATTGCCTTTCTATTTGTACATCTTTTAAAATATCCAGAGCTGAGAAAGACAAACCCACTGACCTTTTCTACAGAATCATCTACAGACATCAGCGTCTGAAGCCTCTTCCTGTGCAGATAGTTGGTGAACTCCATGTTAATTGGCTTCATGGGGCCCGTGTACTGCATGATCCAATGCTTGTCCATATTTGGTGCGTAGTTATAACTGGGTGTTCTGCGCAGAAGAACACAACATGCTACTGTTAGCAAACCATGCACCTGTCTGCTATTTCACAAGCACTGGTGGTGGTTGGACCTGTCTGTTGTATAACATTCTTGACAAGCATCAATAATGGAGCCATCACCCCCTCCGCCCCACACGCCCTCCACGGAAATGTACTAATTCTCCTCGTGCTATGTTTTCCTTGGGTTCTTGCTCCATCGCTTCTCACACCAAGCTGAGAGTCTTGGAGTTTCTTGGCAGGGTTTAATCGTTTGAGGGTTGGCACATGCATAAGAAAAATAATAGCTTCCCCAGCCTTCGGGCCCAAAATAAAGTTTGTAATAAGTCCAGCAACGACAGAGCCATAACTCATTTGCATTTGAAGTGGAGAATAAAAAGCTGGGCAAACAGGAGGCTGTGGACTTGTTTGTTGAGCTAAGGCTAGAGATGGCCACCTGTTGATTGCATCTGGGCTCTTTCCACAGCTGAGGGATTGTGCCTTACTGTAGGTTTCCAGGCAGACGCTCACACCGGGTGTCAGTGAATGAAGGCCACAGGAGAGCTCTGTTCAGATTGGATGGCTTTTGCCCTCTCCTCCTCAGTCTGTCTTTGACTGGTGGAAGAGGTCACAGAGCACATGGTGAGGCATACTAATAGAACACACAAAAGGAACCTGTCTCTAAGCGTAGGTAGGGTATCGGCAGCAAGCCACCGGGAATTTCAAGGTCAATGGATTGGCTTAGTCTGAATCTGACACCCGTCACAAAGCAGGATGGTCCTTATAATGAAATTGCATGCATGTGGCAGTTCAGTTCAGTAATTCTGTATTTAAATAGACAGCAAGGATCACCGATTGTGTGAATTTGCTTAACGGGACTTGAAACAATTTTGAAGTAAATATTTCATAAACGGGTTTATCTTATGGAAGCTCAACCCTTAGGCACTTTCGATAATTTGTATCAGTTACCACAGAAAAAAAGCACACAGACCAATGCCAAGTTTTTATTCCAAACTGCCACTTGAATGTTCTTTATCTATATTGAACTTTGGTATTATAAACGTGGCGGGGTCACAGAGCACAACATTCCATTTGTGTACATCAGAAATAAACTATAAATGTAAACATAAAAGTAGCATGGCCATCATAACAAAAACAAATTTCACTGGCCCACTTTGTGCTTTGAATTGCTCAACAGTAGTGCTTGAAACCCTGCTGCGACACAATGAAACTTGCGCCTGCCATCTGTTTTATTCATTTGGCACAACTTGCTGGGCAACCTTTTCAGCATCGGCAACTCGTCTGACAACGTGACTCTTGGGTATCCAAGAGTGAGCTATTGAGAACCTAAAGCATGCGCTTAGAAGACCCTTTGTGTTATTAATATCAATTAAAGACGATGCATTCCAAACATCGCAAAACCTACAGAGTCAATGACATGATTGATAAGAAAAAGCACTAAGTTGTAGACAGGCTGAAAATTGTGGAAAAGCAGCAAGAAATGGATAGGCCAGAAGGACAAAAGGGGGTGTATTCCTTAACACGACTTTGAAATGCCAGGAATACTGGCCTGTCGCCATGACACGGTGTGTGGAATAAGAGCCTAACACAGTGTCTACACCGGACGTGACTGTGCGATGCGACACCACAAAAGACATTAGAAACGCATTAAACCACACTGGATGTGGCACGGTGTAACTGATGATAGCACCATGAACCTGTCAAGGTCTAGGCACTAGTGAGCGAGGTCCATAAAAATCTCATCCCCTCATCATCATGCTTGGTATGTGCTAGAACTTTACTTTGATTATAAATCATTTGGGCTTCATGGTGGTAGTGAGTGACACTGGATTTTAGTGGGCTGTTATCAGTTGGAATCTAAACGTATCCGAAAATACAAAGCCACAAAAATTCCAATTGCTACAGACTTATATTTGCCTGCAACACAAATTATAACGGTTTAAAATGTAAAGGAAAAAAATTATATACTAGACATGCCACCGTTCTTCTGAAATATGGGCCCTCGTGTGTCCCTTGGAATATACTATTTTAAAACAATAAAAATCTAGACTCAACAATTTCAATGCCAGTGCATTTCAGGCTATTTCACGTCTTGGCTCTCGTGCAGAATATAATGGGTGTAGTTGACAGTTGTTACACTAGCAGGATGTAGCTGAAGGTTCTGGAGTCACTTACATGTGCTGGGAAGCATTTGGAAAGAGCTCAGAATACTGCGGTGCCGAATCTTCTGGGCCGTGAGGTGCTGCGTGGCTGATCACCATCATCACTGGCCGATGAGGGTACATGCGCTTGGACATTCGGAAGAAGTTGATGCTGTCATTGGTGATCAAATCAGTGAAGTAGTCCTGGAAATGGACAAACAAAATCATAGACACTTAAGAAATGCATTTTTATAAAAAAGAACAATGCACAAGCTTTATTGCACACAGCACAAAGCCTGCTGCCGAGTCCATGTTTGCTTACAGAACCATGCCATAATCCTGTACGGAGGATGACAAGGGTGTTGACAACTTTGCTCAGTGCTAAGAAAAGGGTCAAAGCCTCCATAGGGGCAGCTGTTATGACAATAGTGAGGTCTCAATCTTATTTCTATAAGGCTCAGCGGGAATGTGCACGAGGGCTTGAGGGTAAAAACCATGTGACACTGAAGCTGTAAGCCCCTCGATGGCAGTGCTCTGGGTCTGGTATGGATGTCGGAAAGCATCAACTCCCACTTTTCACATTGTCAAAACAAGCAGCTACTGGCATCCGTGGGAGAGAATGCCTTATGGAAACCATTGTTAGAGTGTTCAGTGATTTTGATAGTCTGCTTTTAAGCAACTCGCACTATAAATTTTTTTTGCTGTTGGGTCAAAAAGAGACTAACCTAACAGCTAGGTTAAACTAACCCATCAGTTTGGGTTAAAATAAGCCAGTGGTTGAGTTCATCCTTTTTGACCCAACGTTGGATTTAAATAACCAACATTTTGAATGTGTCCAAATCCCTTCATGAAAAATCGCTGCAGCTGTAAATGCACCTGTTAGTTCATACAATTTTTTTACTTACAGCTTAGTGTCCAATATTGATTAATAGTATACTGTCGCAGAGATCTGAATGTGTCTTACCTGACTATTACAAATGAGAATCTAAAAAAACCTGATTTGCTTGGACTAACTCAAGGCACAAAATGTTCTGAAACTACTTGAGTCAAATTCTTTACTTGTTGACTAAAGTTAACTATAACTAATTTGAAACGTGTGGCATTCATCAATAATGAGAACCACTGAGGATCATTTGGTATACAAACTGTGGAGAACATTCCTACCCAAGATGTTTTGTTCTTTAGAAGATTCTTTAAAATCCTAATAAGCAGGGTTGGAAATAGGGGGAACATGGTGGGAGGTCCAGAGAGTGAATTTTAGGGGGGCGAAGTATCACATCAAAATGTAAATCATCTTTATCAATGAAACAGTCTCCAAATGATATGCAAATTCCATATAGTGGTACACATTTACGGTTTTAAAATATTATACATATACCCAACTCGAGCCACCCCATTTCAAATTTTGCCTATAAGCCTTAAGTGTCAATCTTAATACAGAAACTTAGTGTATCAAGGGATTTTCAAAAAACACTTAAGCACCTAGCCACAAAATGTCTCAAGCCCTCATTGGAGAAACCTTCGGCCTCTTACGACTCTCCACTTGAGGGTAACTTAACACCTCTATCCGATTCAACAAGCAGGTTAATGGCATACGAAGAACTGTCCAAACATTTATTTGCTCATCTCCTAGACTACGTTGTAAAAAAATCCTGGTCCATTTGCACCCAAACCATGAAACCTCTGCACAAATTCCACATTCCCCCAAAAATGTGCCACCTATAAGACTGCAATGAGAGATGTTTGCCAAAAACGTTTGACAGCAGCTCCAAAACATACTCTGTGGATGGAAGGAAGCCATGTCAAATTTAAGTTTTTAAACAAAGATTTTATCACTGCTCACATTGTTGGTCTTGCACGAGGATGTTAACAGGTTGTATTTCTTGTCATTTTCTCTTTAACATGTTTGTAATACAATAGTAGGCAACTACTGTTGAATACTAAGTAGTATATACATTGCAGAGATTGTGTTATGTATATATACAGAAAATGTTCATACTATGCAGCAACGCAGTAGTGTACAAAGGAAACAATCCTTAGGGCATCATCGTCAGTATTATTCAGTGTAACCATCTGATGATATAGAAGACACTGGTGTCCTTATTCTGTTTACACCTCCCCCTTCCCCCTTTAATCTAGCCACATTCCACGTGGAGTCAACCAGTGTGTTTTTATATGCAATTAGAGGTCTGAAATTAGTTGAGAACAGACCTTACAATTGAGCTTGAACTAAAGGAATCCTTTGGCACGGTGACAGAGCCATGAACTTACGTGACCAGAATGCACATACCTTGGAATAATCCGCTCCGTGCTTCTCCTTGTTCCCATTCCGACAGACGGTGTAATTATAGAAACGGGAATTTTTGATCAGCCCCACCCATTCGCGCCACCCAGGTGGGATGTAGCTGCCGTTGTACTCGTTAAGGTACTTGCCAAAGAAAGCTGATAGACAAAGACAACATGTAAACTTAAGAGAACAAGTTTTAAAACATGATCATTTGTGTTAAAATTGTGTATGATAACACCTGTACGGTATCCAGTGTTGTTCAGGTAAACGGCAAAGGTACGTGGCTCATGCTGGGCTTGCCAGGAAGGTGAGGAACAGTTCTCATTGTTGGTGTACGTGTTGTGGTTATGGACGTACTTCCCAGTCAGCATAGAGGAGCGTGATGGACAGCACATAGGCGTGGTGACGAAGGCATTCGTGAATGACGTACCTCCATCCTCCATGATCTTACGGGTTTTGTTCATCACCTGTAATGAACCTGCCACACCAAAAAAATGAATGATTGAGAAGTTTGAAAAAAAAAACAGAACGCAAATGGGTCTTAATATACGTCATGCTGTCAGAGGAATCCATAGAAAAAGCTGTGGTGGAGGTTCCCTGCAGTTTCTGTGGCAATGCAATGATCGGTGGTGGTTGGTTGACTAAGGTCCCCCAGCCTCTCGAATGTCTGAGTGAAGCCGTTAAATATTAAAAAAGGAAATAAGTCAAACATGTGATGACAGTCTGAGACTGAGACCTATTGGATGTTGGGCTTTCAGAGGAAGGAACCTGATCCAGTGATAACAGTTAAGCTGACCCTACATGTCTGACATGGCTGCAATGGGACAAAAACCAACGAAGAGTTTTGAGTGGCAGCTCAAGAGGGCTAAGGACAACAAGCAAGCTAATGCTTCCAGAACATTTCACCAAAAGCAATAATCTAAAAGACTAACTCAACATAAAATAAATTTAAGTGACAAGTGCATTTCCAGACATCTGAACGGTTCAATAATAAAGTTTATTTTCGGTCTACACTTCCAAACTCATGTTTTGTGAGCAACATTATCATATGCAGTGATCTCTAAAGCAACTTTCCAGATTACTCTGCGAGTCACATTCATTGCATGCCAAACAATGACAACCCTCATGAGGTCTTCACCTCATTTGTCTACATAACAGATGGGCCATTAATGATAAGATGCATCTGGTATGCTCACCCAACTCCACGTCCTGGTCATCCGTCATAATGAGTATGATGTTGGGTCTGATGTTCCGCCGGTCTCCTTGTATCCTCCCACGCAGGCCCTGACCGCGGGTGGTAAAGCCATAGCAGACCAGTGGGGTGGCCAGGGCTATTACCCAAGCCAGACTCACCAGCTGCATGATGGGATTGCAAACGGGGACACACAAACACTCTGGAATCGTGGAAAGTAGCCTATATGGAAAAGAGAGAAAAGGGTAACAATGTTTGTATAGTGCATTGTGACAAATGTGAGGGTTGCAAACAAAACATACAAATATATTGGGTTACAGAAATAGGTGCGACTTAAAATGAAAGACTTTCCTTCTGCAAAGCTACATTCCCAGGTCGCTGTCAAAAACGTCATTAATTCGAATAATTGTATCTGCTTATGAACTTCACATTGTTTCTTTTGACATTCAATCCTTAAGAAGAGGAACACACCAAAAAACATGAACCATTGATTTAAACCTCAGCATTAAAAGTGCCACCTTAAGAAGCTTGCAGCTAACTTAGGAAATGCAAAAATGCACTTTGAAACTAAACCCGCACAAGGTTGTTCCACACAATTGCTATTTAATAAACATCAGACATCCCAAAAAATACCCCTACCTGTGACGCTCTCTACAATGCAGTGTCATGCATCCAGGAGACCCACATAGATATTCCAAGACACTTTCCTAAAGTCAGAAAGGCCTCGCAGCAAACTCTCCCTTCGTGTGCGCACAAAAGCCATTTCTTTCTCTTTAATCAGTCACCCTCCTTCAGTGCTATTGAGGCTTTGCCATTGGCCATTAGGGGCTGCACCAGCACACGCCCAGCCAATCACGTTTTATCACAGGGTTGTCAGTCTCAGGGCTCAGAGCTTGTGACCCTGGGGGACACCCGGTGGCAAAAACGGAGGCAGCACGGGGGGAGAAAGTTCCGCTGCATTAACCCTTGTGCTACGGTCACCAGTCACAGACCCTGCACCACCGCAGTTGCTCTACGCATCAAAGGGAGGGGAAAAAAACACACCGGTCGACAAGCCAACAGTGTCTCAATGAGATCTTGTGTAGTTTCTTAAATGATTAATTTACTAAAAAGCCATGTTTTGAGTGCAAGTCTTGTACGGAGGTGAAGTGTTTAAATTTACCTTACGCCCAGCAGCAGCATGAGAGAAAGCGGTTTGATTGATTCACCCATTCAGTCGGTTCGTAAGGTTTGTTGTTCTACATTGAGGACTGTATCGCCTCTGGCCCCCAATGCCGATCTTTGTCTCGGCTCAATGAGCTGTTAAACAACAAAGGCATTTGCACACCTGAGCCATGTCTAATGCCAGTCATTTGTCTTGATACTTTTCTTTGCCAGAACAACCACATGAAAAATGGTCTCTGAATAGACATTTTAATTTTGTGTGACAGACCTTCGAAAGTCAACACTCCACAGAGACACTACTTGAGAGGTAAGAAAATCCAATCAACACCAGCAACTTGAATCAAAAGGAGCCTTTAACATGGAACAAAGTTACTCCACGTCGATCTATACATATGAGTCGTCTGAAAAGAGGAACTCTTGCTGAATAGAAAATGATGTGTGCTTGCGTTTATGATGGACTGCCTCTCGTATGGGCTCAAAGTGCTTTTTTGGACAGAGTAGATTTTAGACAGGCAGTATGAAGGCTTCTCACAGTCAACACAGCCCGAAAGGACTGTGCAAACACAGAGGGGCTTGGAAAAACCCCTGGTGAAGGGGATGGCAAGGTCCATACACATTCACACAGACTTGGACTTTCACAGTTCTCTTAAAGCTCAATTTTAAAAGCACATACATAAATACTTAACCGCTTTTAACAGGGCCTTAGTCCCTTCGGGCACTGGTACAACTCTGCTAAAAATATAAAAGCATGCATTTCTATTCTGTCATCGTTTCGTTGCCCTCGTGTCATTTCAAAACTGCATGACTTTTTTTCTTCTGCAGAACACTGAAGGTATTTTTAAGAACATTGGTAACCAAACAACACTGTCCAAAATGACCTCCACTGTATGGACGCAATACCAGAGAATTTTCTTTCAAATTAACGTTTTTATTGTGTTCTACATATACAACATTGAACGACATGTGGATGAATAAATGTTTCTGTAAACTATCCCTTTAAGAAGCCTGGACACAACATGTACTGATGGTAAGCTATGCAGGCTCTTTCAATAGGAAAATTAGATTGACTTCTCAACATCAGTATTCAATTTAAAGTGCTAAATGAATCCTTGCATTGACCTTCTCATGTGACACTACAATGAACACTTGCGTGTGATGTGCCTCCAGCAACTCCAGCTTACTTTATTAACTCTGCCCAAAAGACCAGATATCAAACGAAGAGCCAACAGCGGCCTATTCAGATCGATCATGTGTGCAAGCAACCCTAAATCAAACCGCCTCTTCACTCAAAGATGACACATTTACCCCCATTCCAGCACTATAATTTTACAATACAGTCGTCTCGAAATAGCTCTTGTACTTTCTTCCCTAGGGAGAAAGGGGGTTGTGATCATTTATAATTTCATTTTAATAACTCTCATTACCGTGAAAACACGTTTCAGTCTGTAAGCGCTGGCAGGAACAAACCGCTGTTTCTCCTCTCTGATAAACAAATCCTCTGATGACCCCATGACCAAGAAAAACAGACCTACGATCCTCTATTCACCGTTTCCATGAGTAATGGGAAACAAAAGCGCCCACGATACAAACACTGAATCAGCACTGGGCTGGTTTGCGATGAATATAATGTGATGTTTCTATCTGAAGAACTTACGGCTGAGTCATTCAAACTAATGTGTGTTAAAGGAATATTAATGTACTAAAGTCGAGCTGATATATTAAAGTATTATGGCTTCCTCTGCAGATCTCTGTGAAGTGTTATGACCACCGCATTAGCCTGTATAAAGATCCTTAAAAGAGTGCCAAATACTGCACTGTCAATCAGCTACAAATTAAAATGAATAATTTATTGGCACAACATAAGTACAGATCGCCAAATGTAGAAAATGTGCACAAAGTGCTCTTACTTTGGAAAGACGGCATCAGTCACATTATCACATGGCAAGGAATGAAGATCATTTGACGTTTGTTTCAAACTCTATTTACTCTGACCGGCTGTGCACATCTGCTAAAAGCCTTGGCTTTGTAGATTAGTGAAGAACACAAGTGCCTTCTTCTGAGCTACAGACTGGGCTTCAGTGAAAAGCATTGCCTTTCAGCCCTTATTGTTTTCAGGATTAGAACAAATGAGCCAGCAAATGAGCCTCTGCTGTATTAAGCTGATGGAATAATATTGGGGATTTATTAAGAAAAAAGGTCCTGGAAGTTCAAAGCAGCAAAACAAAAAGGCTACTATTGGACTTTCGGCCTGCTATGCAGCTGCCAAAAAAGCCCCCTGTGAAAGAGAGGCAATTTTCAGATTAATGGATGACGGGACCCGAAACCTTCAGCGCGATCCAGAATCCATGCTTTTATGATTTGAACATGCTTTATCCCCCCACATATTTACCCACAGATATCCATATTTATATATTTATATTTATATATATATATATACACACAAACACACTGAAGGCATCAAGCTCCTCCTTTACTCCCAACCACCTTTCTAACATGTAGTGCTATCAGAGACAGCAGTGGAGACGTTCTTGGCAAGCGAAAAGCCACTGCTGCTGCTTGCGGTGTAGTCCCAGACCACATACTCTCATGTGCCCTGAACCCCCACTGACCCACGTGGTAATGCGGGGTGGTTAACCCAAACCTCAAGCACCTGGACTCTTAGTATGGTCTCCAAAAACATGCCGCTGAATTCTCAAACTCAACAGGTAAGGACAGATCCCGAGTTCCTGAGAAAGAGGCCACAAATGAGATCAAAATGTCACAACCCAGCACATTCCTTCCGACCACACTGGTTTTTATAATATCTAGTCTGAATCTGAAATAGTCTGGTTTGTGTCAATCTCCAATCCAAACATCAAGGCAGATGATGATGTGTAATCAGCTCGAGCTGGCTTCTAGATCCCTTAAAAAAATCTTTGATATTAAATTGGTCACCTACCAGGGTCACTGCTAGAACGGGTTCACCACCATGGCAAGTTTGTTTTCATGTGCATTTTCACTGCAAATGAGTGTCTCTTGTTATGTAGCCAAGATCTAGCATAAATGAAACCAGATGGCACAGCGAAATAGTGAGTCAACCATTCATAAATGCAAGGTTTCCATAGACAAAGACCGTCTCGAGGATTAATCCCCCTTTCCATTCCCTCACCGTAAAGACCTCAACTCTGTGCTCTCCACAAGATGAGCCAAGAACAATCAGAAATAAGAACACGTCAAACTTGATTCATCAGGACAGTTTCGTTTTAATTATCAAAAGCTTCAAAATCATGATATATTTTTACTTCAATAATGCACAGACAGTTATATGGACCGATGGACAGTTTGTGCAATAAAAACAGAGGTCTTATAAAGGTAGCGCATGATGACTATTTCAGCAGACACTGTTTGCATATTTCTGTATGGTAATTATTCCCATTGGGGGAGAAATGACTACACAGTACCAGAAATTGAGAATGCTATGGTTTGGATTTCGCTAACTTTTCGTTTTTTTAAATAAATCAGGATTTTGTGGTTTCAGCAGTATACGATGAGTCCACACAGAGCTGTCATAGCGTCAAATGCAAAACATTCTGCGGCCGGGGCACAGAGCCTGTCTCAGCGAACGTCTTGTCCACCCACACAAGGATGGAGAAGGTCAGTGATACTAGGGTGATGTGACTGTTTTTAGAATCTGCATGTTTGGAAATAGTGTACCGAAATGTAGCTCCTCTCGTTTTTCTTCTGTCGATTTGTTCTTTGTGATGGAAGTGACTTGAGATTATGTGGGGAGGAGAAGAATGTGGAATCCGACCAAAGTGGTTTGACTTTGTTCTCATGCCATTGGACCATTCCGCTTAATCACTGCAATGAAAACGGATACACTGCAGTCGCATTAATAACGGACGTGTCAATGCACAAACTCGCATGCAAACACCTTTTCCAAATGTGAAAACCACATGCAACTTTGAGCTTTCAGGCATTTACAAGCAAACAGAGGAAAATAAAGTCGCTAAAATGAACAAGTGTGAGCTGATTTGTGGTTATCTGGTTTGGGTTGTTGTTTTGATGGCTTTACAGGGTTTTTTTAAGACTTTTAGCAAGTCAAACTAGTTGGATCAACTGAACTCCACCTTGGGAAACCAGAATAGTGAAATTCAGCATTATAGTCTTTTAAATGACCACAGCAGTTCCATCACAAAGGCCATCAAACACACAACTGATAACTTCTTTAACATGAAAATCAAACAACCATCCTGGGAGGAGATCTTACAAATGCAAGGCATACTTTAAACCCATTGATGTTCCTGGTTTGATTTTCAACCTGGCACTTCACATGTTTGTTTGGGTATCTAGAGGCATTGACTCACGCTGAAAGAATTGAAGCTTTCCTATCCAAAAAAAAGCCAAGTGAACATCCAAAATCCAAAATCCAAATCAAAAGCAGTAGCCACATGATGCCAGCATAAAAACCCTATACTGTCCAAATATGAGCACATACTACAGCGTGCAAAGTTTGCATATGGCTGTTATAAAGTGGAAATAGACTAAAACAACCACATTCTAGTGGTGACAGTATTTTGAATACAGTCGAAATGTGAAAGGGTTGGGCTTTTACAAGATGAACTAATATGAACCATTACGTCATCTCCACTTCTCTTGTTAACAGCTTACAGAATATCAAACCCATTTCAACAGGCATTGGACTATATTTAAGAGAACCATTAGGTCTTACCAGTATGTTGAACAGTGTTAAGGCTCTGACACATTTAAGTTCTGGTTTGAGCAGTGAAAACAATGGAAAGTAGTCTTATGCTAATCTCTTTTAAATGAAGAGGGGCTTTTGTTCTCTTAGCTGCCAGGACCCACCTCATTCATTATGAATACATACATACATACATTGATATATATATATATATATACATCACTAACATAATCTGGCTCCCACAGACTTCAAAGTCATGTTTCATGTGGCACCAGGTGCCCTGTTCGGAAATGGTGGATGGAGAAGCTAAGAGGAAAATAATTAAAAAGACGCAACTCTGTTTACTGTGTGTGCGTGTACTGTACTCTAATACATTGGTACGCACGTGGCTAATACATTGGTATGCACATGTCAAAAGCTGGTTAAATTCCAGCCTACAAAATCTAAACAAATTAGATTTAACTGTTGTAGGGATACTTTTTGGTAGCCCCATAAAAAAAGATTCATATGGCAGAGGTGTATTTTGAATACCTGGATAGAAACAGGATTTCATAACAGGAAATCATTATTCCTCTGTGAACATGCAGGGACAGAGCAAGACCACAATTGAGCCATCAAACTGTGAAACATTGTTGCTGCCCCTTTGGTTCCCACAGGCTGCCAAGTTACTTTGCCATGCCAGCTCACATTAACAGCAGGTTCTCCAGTGACATGCACCAGGCAAGCTTCACTCACACCTTTAAAGCCCAACCAAAACACCCCTCTGATCTCTAGATCGAGATATTTTATGATTTCATTCCATAATCACATTTAATTCCATTATCCAATATACCAGTACTACTAAGAGCCCCTAGGTAAGACTGTGCGAGACTGATGGTGGCACTGCGAGTGATTTGTAGTGGCATATTTCTGCCACAAAGATCCAGATCAGGTTAAGGAGCGCCAATTGACGCTGTGTAGCATCTCAGTCGCTGTGGGAGAGAGTGCAGCTTACAGGCTTAAATACACATGGTACAGAATTCTGTGCCAAGCAAATTCCATTCAGCTCCTCCTCAGCTTTGCTTTGGGAGAGATTAGCCCTCTCTTATGAAGGCCCGGCTCATTAGCCACCTGTACAGTCGGCACAGCATAACCCAAGCTTCTCAACATTCTCTGGCTACTTACTCTGCACTTTAAACAAAAGTATAACCGAGTGAGAATTCTAGGTAAGGTTGAAACCAAACTGACCAATTCTTGGCGTTTTTCTCAAGTTGAAGCATCGGAGGCAAGTCATTTTTGAACCACAGGGTCAGGTGGGAGGTCTCGCTGTAGATGTTTAGTGACTTCCAGCCCATTGCTTTAAGTGTGTGGTTAATGAAAGAAGCAAAAAAGGCAGATCTCTGAAGACAGCAAGACTGAGGGAAAGTAAGGAGGGCCATGTCAAACATTTGGCCTTTGATCAACTCTGTATATATGACAAATAACAGACGTACAGACACAGTAAAAGCAATTTACAGGGTTGTGCGGGGGGGGGGGGGGGGAATGCATTACAGCTGCAACCAGACCGACCATAATAAATGTATTTCTTTGTCTTGAAACTTTTTTTAATCAAAGCCTGTTCGTTTCATATTCACATACATCATTAAGGGGAGAAAGATACATGTCCACCAGGATGCCAGTGTGAAACCAAAGATCAAACCTCCCAAATTCATGTTTTATTTTCATTTAAAAAGCTTTCTCTCGCCACAATGGCAAATACACCAAACACATTAAAATGCAGAATAAAGAAAATATTCAAATAACTTCTGTGAACTTACATTGATTTATTTATTAATAAGGGTTACGTCAATGCCGTTTCCATTAAAACAGTGTTCGGCTCTCACATAAAAAAATGAAGCCAAGCATATCGGTTTGAGCTGGAGTATCTTGACACTTAAGTGATCCTAATTTTATACCGGCCCACGACCGAAGACACGTGGCACTGTTACAAACTTTCGAAACACAAATCCCCATCTTTAACAGGCATCGGTTTTCTTTGAGTGGAACATTTGGAAGCCTGTCGTTGAGTCGTGTATTACGGGGGTTCCGGCTATTGGAGGGCTGGTTATTCATTGACATGGCCGGGTGAATACCTGGCTTCAGAGGTACAAACATGTAACAACCCATGGAGATCTGCTTATGATTAACGAATACACCCGCCGGACTACTTGTGAAACAAATGAGCACAGTTTTGAAACAAATTTGCTCACTGTGCGCTAATTTAAAGTAGAAAGCATGCACTTGCATGGTTTTCCAAAGTTGATTCTGAGAGATTCAGCCATACTTTAGAAGTCACACAAGGGCACAAGTTAAAAAAAGGTTTGAACAAACCAAATTAGACAGTGATTCCCTTGACTCACTCACTTGTGTTCAAACCTCTAATATAAATACTTGGTCTGCCGGCAAGCATGCACAGCGAGCCTCATCACTGGAACATATGGCCTGTCTGAAAGTGGAGAGAGTGAGACGGTGTTACTCTATTTAACGGCAGGATCAACTTACAACGTGCGCTTATTTCCTCAAGAACAGCAAAGTATGGGATTAAGCGCCTGCACCTCAAAAAAAATCCCAGAGAAGTGCAAATCACTGACCCGTTTGACAAGCATGTAAAGGCTCGAGACAGAACTTGACACTGGCGAAACCAGCATGTCTATGGCACATTCATGAGACTAAATTACATTCTGAAGGATACAAATGGTACTCGGGGCACTTAGGAACAGAATTCCAGACAGCCGCCATTAGGAGGGGTGGGGATGGATAGAGGGTTCTGTTAGCAGGTCCCCGTCGAAACAATTCTGCCTGGCCTGAAACGGTACACTTTCAAAATGCGGGGCATGTATGGACAAAATCTCTGCAGAAAGACACAGACTAAGAAAACCCATCTGTAACCCCATCAGTCACTCACCGCTGATACGGATACCTTCGAGATGTCACTCATAAAATGAAAAACGTTGTTACCCGTTTCAAGCACATAGAAATGCAACCTGTAATTTGTACACTGATGCTTCCCCCGCCAGCACTCGGGGCGTGAATGCGTGTGGCTTTTTTTTGGTTTAAAGCGTGCGATCGGATAATTTGTAATGTAATTAACTGAGTGCGCAGGCATTTTTCTGACACCTGTACTTACAGGTCACGCCTCATCCACATACTGTATGATCTTCCCAATAGCAGGATTAATTTGCACAGCCAGAATAGTGGCAGAATGCCATTTAAACACAAAATTGATCTTTTTGTGCTCCAACTGCTTTTTCATGAAACAGCTGTTAAACAAAAAACAAAATTTTGGCTTTTATTTAAAAAAAAAAAAAGCAGATGCAATTTCCTTTCACTCGAGTCTGATTTCTTCACGGCCACATTGATCACACCACTGCATCAAAAAAGAAAACCGCAGGACTACTGCATTTGGATGGTACGGCTCTCCAGCGGCTTGCGTGTCAGGCTTTGGCGAGACGAACTCAGGCAATGAAAGGTTTATAGACATTCCACTCAGAAGAAAGCCACAGTAGAGGTCAGATTCATATCCCCACGGTAAAGACAAGAGTCACATGAAAGTCACAGTCATGAAGCAATGGAATATATTTGACACTATATGGGACACTAATGGCCTGGTTTGGAAATCACAGCTCAATGCATTTTTAGCAGCGGTTTAACAAAAAACAAAACAAGAGGGGATGGGTACAGGGTTACTGGCTTAAAAGCGTTGCATGCTGTCTTTAGAAGGCAGGCTGTCAGCAGACCATGCCTATTCTTTCCCTCCAGATTGTTCGCTATTTTCTATTGTACATTAGCAGGCGATCATCCGGGGGGCTTTTTATGTGCCTCTCTTACTCGAGTGTGTCATGATTGATGCTTAATTGCATATAATAATGGGCAGGGCATTTTTTCTTTCAACCATAGTTTGGATTTCTTGCACGACACATAATTCTAGGTAATAAGATGTTGATTTGCACAGGATAGTAAGATGTTTAGGGAGATATTGTGGACTACTGGAACTCGAGCTAAACACTAGACAACTGGACTACATAAATAAGATTTGTGAAGAACCAACCTTTAGGAACCTTAAAAATAAAGTCAAGGTTCTTAAATGAACTATTTCTTTCTTACCTTTATAACCCATCAAACCCCTTTCCACTATAAAAAATGTTCTACAACAAAACGTTTCGGTGGATCTTAAAGGTTCTTTAAGGAAGCGCATTCAGTCAAAAATGGTTGTTTTATGGCATCATGCAGAACCTTTTAAGATTTTTAAGAGTGCATTTTTGTGCAGGCTGCCCAAAGGTTCTCCAAAAGGTTCAACCGTTGTCACCACATCTTTTAATTCTTAGTGTTTGAGACTTGCCTCCTGTGGCCTTGAAGTAACAATCTAAAGTTTTTCAAACACTTGAGGGTGCTATTGAGAGCTCCCTCAAAGCAGAACATTCACAAATGTGAGCATGTTTCCCATAAGAATCTGTAATTTCTAGACCATGACTGCTCTCCCCACGGAGAGATCATTGAGTCAGTGCAATTACAAACCCCAGATCCACAGTGGTGGACTACAAACCACAGATAAGACAACACCATTACAGCCATGATGTCACCAACCCTTCCCTTTTAAATTACCACCTCACTTCCTACAGAACCACTATTATTAAGCAGAGATAAACATCCACTACAGAGTGTGGCTCAATTTCCTCTATAAAATACACTTATGGTGGGAATAGATGTGTCACAACCATAACGGCACACAGACGAGAACTTGGGAACAGCTGGTCCTGGTGGCCATCTCCATATGCTGTCGTTTTCCAGTACTTGACAGCAATGGCCGTACATACGAGCTGTTAAATGTCCAGCACCCTGGCAACTGTGATTTGTTTGACAGGACGGCAGCAAATGCATGCAACTAGTTAAAGGCAAGGAGGCATTTTATAAACAGCACTAGAGGCACGCAGGGCTTCGGCGCAGAACCCCCCGCTGCTTTTGATTTGAGTTGGTAAGTGAATACGAATGGCAGGGGGTGAAATACTTAACACATGTCCAAAGCTACAGGGAAAGGGAAGCCGCACAGGATATTAAATCAGGGGGATGAAATTCTCATTGACAGCACAGATATCTAAATTGAAAATTATAATAACCTGTTCTTTTCACTCCAAAGGCAGAAGGAATCTGAATATCTATTTAACATTCTCACACACATAGTTTTGACTCTCTTGTGGTCTCATTCTCACAGTACAGCTGATCCCCGGTCAAACTATCGAAAAGACCAAACAGCTACTGAAACAATATTAGTGTTGGAAGATCCAAATTAGGAACTGTGATATCAGCTCAGTTTTGTGTCAAAATATAAACAGTTGAAGCAGCTGTTTGCAAATAATTTGCAAAGGTGATGGGATAAGGATTGCGTGTCTTTCATATGAGGCGAGCCTGCAATCCTTAACTTTAAATCACAGTCCGCAGAAATGAAAAGCACTCATGTACATTGAAGTGATTGATGAATAATTGAATTAACAAGGTTACGGTTAACAATGTCTAAGGTCTTGTCTGCTTTTCAACTTAAAGCTTTGAGAACACAAACAGACGTCAAGTCAGATCTCCTCAAGTTCATCTATAGCAGCCAATTATATATAACCCTATTATTACTTATGTTAAAGTATACGCAAACTGATGCAACCGCTAGTGCATAAAATGTATTCAACGAACAGCAATTTCGCTTGAAACGGTTTATCACACGCTAATGAAGTTAAAGCAAAAAGCTCTACTGTACATCTACAGTAATGAAAACATTTAATGAAAATATAAAATCTGTCAGTTCTGAAACTCGCGTCCCTTCATAATAGTGTAGCCGTCGCTGGTAATGACTGCCCTCATTGTAAAATCTCAACACTGGTGCTGATGTATTTGTGGTTTTCTCAAATGAATTTCAGCGTGTGAGTGAGAGAGCGAGTGAGTGATGTTGACATGGCTGATTAATGTGTGTAAATAAACATCATTCACACAACCCTGTCTTTGTGTCATTCCTGGCATCACCCTTACAGCCGCACAGCAAACACCTTGCAAGCCCAGCAGCAACATATTAATACTAGACATCTAGTCTTGCCGCTTCATTGGCAGATCTCCCCGTTTTTGGATGACCAGAGTTGAGTGAAACTTGTGGAATGACTTCTTTGGTTGCCCCTTCACAAGCAAGCATGTCACAACTCCGACAGCTGCTGCGGGAGACGTTCTTTGATGACACATTAGCCTAATGTGCAGACAGTGTTAATGCAATAAATGCATATCAGTCATTTAAAGCTGTCATTCGTAACTTTCGCACATTTATTTGCCATATTTGATCAAATGGAGTTTGTTTTACATACTTATCTTTGTTTATTGAAGTCAAATTATGTCAAATTGACATTACTCACAAAATCTGACCCAACAGCCCGATTTACAAATCTTCATTATAAACTTACTATTGCAAATGAAGGATTCAGTTTTGAACAATTAACTTTATGTACTTGCTCATAAACAGATTTTTTTTTTTTTTAAACAAAATAAAGAGTTATGGACAGCCGTTTAAATGATTTGCGCAGTATTGCATTGACTTGTGTGTCAACATGTATAGGCTTATTTTCAAACAGAATTTGTGACTTAATATATATCCAAATAGCAATGATTGAGCGTTTGTCAACACACAAGCTATTCTATTACTTTTAAAGAGAAAGATGGCACAGTTTAAAGGTCAGTGAATGAGAACCAAACTGGCAAGACATTCAGGAAAATGTTCAACTTTGCAGCATGACAGAAAAATGAATGGATGTTTGGGAACAAGGGTAAAACCACCATGTTTGCCAACATCCAATTTCATGGTTAATTGAAAACTAGCACAACTTCCAAAAAGCCAAAATAAATCTTGTCAGTCAAAGAAAATTGACAGCCCAGGTCCACACTTACACTGACTACACCACAGTCTCTCATTCAGAAACCTGACAGAACACTTAATTTTACATAAAAGACAGCCAAAAACATGTAACCCGGAGGAACTAAAAATACAAGATCCAAAAAAAACAAATCAACAGAGGAACATTTAAAAAGAAAAAAACTTGCTACCTGAATAACAGAATGTCAGTCTTTTTCATGTAGTTGACCTATCTCTGTGTGTTGTTCTCTCCTGAGCTCCTGAAGTCAACAGCGTGTTTGTGAGGACCACACTGCTCCTGGAAGACAACCTTCCTCCTCTAATCCTTCTCCGATGTGATGACACACACTAACCCCAACCATCTGTTGAAACACGTCTTCCAGCACTCAGCACAGTGGTGTGTCAAGACAAACTACCCAGTCCAATCAGAGGGGGCACTGGGTGGCTCTTCCCAGGCTGGAGGCAGGGATAAGAACATAAGAGAAACACTAGCAGAGATGTCTAAAACCTCCAGTCACAGTAACCTGAGATTTAGAGAGAGCGGGAGAGGGAGGAGAAGATGAGGAGAGGGGAGGGAGGGGACAGAGAATGTGAGCCGGTATGCGTTTGCAAGTTTAGAGGAGGGTGGGAGGGGCTTGAGCCTTTGAACAGTTTTGTTACCACTTGTAGCTCTCAGGAATCCCGCACAAGCAACCTTGGGTCCTTTAGAAATCAGTGGTTCATTTAACACAGAGTCATAGCCACTTAATCCTGCCTGTTTTTGAGTGGACAAATAAAATGTTGATACAGGGCTGTAAGTAGTGCTGTTTGCACTATGCCGTTACATCTGCAATTCACACCTCCCTATTATAAATCTTCAGCTGTCCAAGCAGCATTCCTGTCCTTCGTAATCCATTGCCTTAAGTCAAGACCGAGATTTTCCAGAGATAAGGACCTGGAACCGTGATTATTGGCTCCATTTCGTTTCATTTATTTCAGTGACCTCCATCCATGTGATTTAAAACGTTTCCCAAAAAATTTACTAAATAATTCACTATGAATAACATTGGCTAAAGCCATCAAGATTTTGGGAAACCAGCTCATGTTTTGACTAATCATTTCATCTTCGTGTTAGTTGAAGGTCAACAAGAAAGCCGCTTGTCTTTTATCAAACCTGTGGCTCAATAAACATTGGAACCCGGGCTCTGTGCTATCTTAGCGACTAAGTTCATCAGTTGAGGAAATGAAAACAAAGGGCGCTAAGTGACCTATTAGCATTCTTTAAAGCTGCTTTCACACCTGGTAAAAGTTTCTGTTAGACCAGACCAAACTCAAACACTGATCAATCTTCACCCGTGACAAACCCCTCGGCGGTCCAAAAATCAAACAAACACTGTGAGCAAGTCATCACTTACCCTACTCTGGTAGCCGGGGTTAAGTAGATTAGACACCCTTTTTATCTATTAATGCCATAAACCAAATCGGTTTTACCTTTCTGAGGCTCATCATGTCAAACGCGGGTGACCGTTTCAGGGAAACTGCTGCCAAATATATTTACATGTCCATTAGCATGATTCACATGATACTCCCAATGGAAAGATCAGGGTGACCATAGTTTGATAACACTCAACTTAACACATCACATCCTTTTACACATCGAGCGAGTAATCGAACCATTTTAAATGGTTGCTTGCCTGTACAAGTCGCCAACTTCCAGAAAATTCATTTATCATATCTTGACGCCATTTGCTCTCGTTCAGTATGCTCAAATTCATTTTCCGGCCAGCACATTCAGCGGAAATACAGGCTGAAAAAAGATACTTCCACTTTTTGAACAGGTTATTCATTTTCACTGCTGTTTAAATACACAGGATATTCGATTAAAAACTACAAAGGCTGTTTTCATCATGGGCCAGTGAAACCCCTGGTTTTGGTTCACATGAGGTTTTGACACAGGGAGCAAGGATGAGGGCTTCAGGGGAAAAGCTGAAATTAGATTGACTGAATTCAGAAAGTGAAACCCCACCCCCTTGCAACTTTGTACACGCTGCTCCTCAAACCCCATACCCGGCATCCCCCAAGCCCCCAACCCACAGATATTTCTAAAAGGCCTTTGAGGGTGGGCAGTAGTAAACCCACCCTATTCTTTGATGGACTTTATTGAACACTGGTAAAAGAAGCTTAAGGTACAAGAGCAGGTATAGTTTAAAAAACATTTAGATACTCAAACAGGAGTCAAGAAACTTCAGCTAAAGCCCTATGAGCAAAATAAGTAAATAGATAAAACATAAGTAGATTCAAATAAATTGCTGTGTACACAAAAATAGCTTTGGAAAGGTCTTAAAATCCATTTTTATGTTTGCTTAGTGAATTAAAGTCAGGGTAAAGTATTTTGTGTTTAAAATGACTAACTTTAAAAACAAGTTTCAGAATTGGTTAATACAAAATGGAAAAAAAATATATTTTGTAAACTGAATGTAATTAAATTTACAAATTTGCAGTTGCAAAGCAGCTTTACATGTTGTTGCTATCCTTCCAAAAGGAGAGAGAGCGAGAGAGCGAGAGAGCGAGAGAGCGAGAGAGCGAGAGAGCGAGAGAGCGAGAGAGCGAGAGAGCGAGAGAGCGAGAGAGAAAGTTTTCCAGGTCTTCAGAAGGACACTATGAGCTCTTCTGTCAAATAAACCTAAAGACCCTGCAGGAGGTCACTTAGGCTGTACAGAGCCCAACCTAAAAGGTTTCCCCCTTCCAACACACAAAAGAGAGGAAAGTGAAGGACACGGGGGACAATCCCAACAAGAATTAACCCCTGCAAGGGCCCTCTCCCATCTACAAGACTAAATGAGGCTCACAGGTGCAGTGAGAACCTTGTGTGTGTGTGTGTGTATATCGACGAGGGGCTTACTTGCTTCATTTGTCTCATTTCTAATGCTTGGATGAGATCTGGTGTCTTTAGAACACCAGCAAGTGTGTGTGAGAGAGAAAGCTCTACAACTGCGAACATGAATGACATTCGCGGTGTTATCTTCCATGGTTTTGAGTGCCAACAACACGTGTGCAGTGCCGCCACGCTCTGGATCAAAGACAGCATGGAGTCAGCTGCTTAATGCTTTGACCTCATCACAGTCCTGAAATATCCACGTCTTCATCATCAATACACATGAAACGGCTAAGATTAGGCGTTGAACACAGAACGAAATGCAGTTTGCACATTAAAATGTAACACAATTTTACACAACCATTCAGGAACGACATTCATCAGCCTCAGTTTCACACAGACAAAAAAGGTAAAGCAGCCAGCTAATGGTGTGCTAATTGCATTCCAGCATTTTGATTTCTGACACTGTCCCCATTGTCTGCCTCATCAACGTGGTTCTTTGAGACTATACATGAAAGCTAGCAGCTAGTTAACGCAATTAACCATACAGAGAAGTGTCATGTGAAAATTACTCTAATCAACCAATAAATATGGGGAGGAACATCAATCATTGAGACTTAAATCAAAGTAATTCCACTCTGAAAATACAAAGCGGTTATGTTTACTCACTATCAAAAGAACGTTAAAACACTACATGCATATCTGTCTTGATCAATTTTACATAGAGCAGAGGAGAAAGAATTCATGCCTCACTGGAACTGAATAACCACCAATAACAGATGTACTAACATAGACTTACATTGACTAATAGCAGCTAAACTGCTCTGCTAAGACTAAATTGCACTGAATTTCACATTTTTAATTCTTGACAAAAAAACCTTGTATTTAAGATCGGGGCAGCCAACGTCAAGCTAATTGGCAGCACATGTAGAATTGACCGCTCAACGGATGGCTATTTTCTCTATAGTTGAATTGAGAGCAGTTGTCAAGAACATTCTTGGACAAAATGATCTATAAATGCCCCCATTGCCAAGCAATAAGTTTGAACTTAGGAGCTAAAGTAACACTCTCCTTTGAGTTGTTTAAGTTACATCCCCGTCATGGGTATTATTTAAGCGAAGGCAATGCATGAGCCAATACAGACCAACACTTCGAACACTATATTGATTTCATAGGACCTCATTGCCTGTAGAGCGCTAAACTGAATTTCCTTGCAGTCTTTATCAGAACCTTCATCTGTTCTGCAATACAGCCCCTACATCACATCAGGCCAGAAACTTTCTGCATGATTAAGTATATTGGCTGCGCTGAAACATAAGCACAGCCAAACCATGTAAATCTGTTTATAAAATGACTTTTCCTTAAAAGTTTGGCAGAACTGTACATCTGCAATCCAGGAGACTAGATGACCCACAGAGGTTAATTTCTATGAAAATTGGATAATCCTATAAAAATCAAACACTAAAGCTGAAAAAGGACACAAAAGCAACAGCGTGAGGTACTTTGTGGGTAAAAGCGAATGCAATTATCCATTATTTGTGCAGCACTCTTAGAAGGTTCTGGAAGACTGGGTCGACTCACCTCCACGCCAAGGTGACATAAGAAAGCTATTGTCTTGATAAACGATGACAGTGATGTATTAAGTGGAAGAGGTGGCCTATCTTCTCGACCAGACTGTCCTGGGGTTTGTGTATCCCAGTATGCTTGGTGGCACACAGGAATCCCATGATCCCTCTGTGCCCTCAGGCCCTGTCACTGCTCAGCATCTCAGCATTCAGAAACAGTAAAGCACAGTGTGGCATGACAGCATGTGTAAATTATTAGCCCGTGGGAGTCCCACACGTAAGAATAAAGCGATACTAATCTTCCATTTATAGCAGATGGGGAGCAGCTGCAGCGGAGACACTAAAACATTCCTCCGCTGCAGAAAAGGCACCTCAAGTGAGGGTCATTAGTGTGAATCACTATCTCCTACAGAACAGGCTTTTCAATCGGTGCATTGTCAGAGCAAAAGGAATTCCTTCAGGGCAAGAAGACTCCCATACTTAAAGGTTCTAGGAGTGAGCAACAACCCATGAAAACTAGATCAAATACATACAGGCCAGATCATGGTCTTGTGAACCCCCGAGACAAACATTTAGGAACAAACTCTTCACGACCATGAATGGCAGACCTTTTTAATGTTTGGTGACAAGGGAGATTTAGCCAAAAACTGAGAAAACCTGCATTTTGGTTGGCTAAAATGCACATAGGACACTGGTGTTTAAAGGGTTCACCCAAAAATGAATCATCATTAACTCATCCTCATGTTAAACCTGTATTACATGATGTGGTCACAAAAAAATATTTTTGAAGAATGCTGTCAATAAAACAACACTGGACCCCATTGATTTCCTTGTATGGACACAAAACGAGTAATTTCTTACATTTCATATTTTGTATTCCACAGAAGAAACAGTCATATACAGGTTTTAAACAAGATAAGAGTGAATAAATGACAGAATTAAATTTTTTGGCTGAACTATCCCTTTAACTTCTTTTAGCAGCCCATGGCCATGGAGCCCAATGCTGTATGCCCCTTAAAGTCTGTGGCCCCAGGGTACAGGGTAATTTTAACACAGTTTATGGAAATAAAATATGTAAAAAAAACCCTGGGGCAACTAAGAATTTTAACGCCCAAAGATATAGATGGAATGAAGTCTATTCATTATTATTAATTTGTTGAAAAGAGTTGGCATTCTTACTTAACACCACATAATTTAGCAAAAATTAACTTTAGCCATTTACACCCCCAGTTCCATCAGGAATAGACTTAAGCTCACTTAAATAGAAAATGACAAGTTCAAAGTCCCGATCTGATTTCTGGCGCCGCTCAGGGGGTCTGCTCAAAACCAGAGACCGCAACTGCACAAACCCAGCATTATGACAGACAAAAAGTTTGAGTCATACCCCCAGAGAGGCTGCAGGAAACAGAAGAAAAAAAACATTTCCCAGCTTCGCCACTTTCTGTGAATTCGCACTTTAGCAATCCTGACACTGGGCTAATGGATTCAGGACTAGTGACCCACAATTCCTTTATATAATATAGGGCCCTATGAAATCAGTTTTTTTACCAAATTCTGTTTAATGTTTTCCCAAATTCCGTTTTTTTCGTTTTAATTTCTCCTACACAGGCCTGTATATTTCACAAATTGCTGTTTATATGGGTCTATACTACATCTAATGGTTATACCTAGTATAACATTTTCTATTTATTTCTCGCAGCAGCAACAATTTTATGGTCCCCAATTATTACTGACTTGCCTATAACAATGTTTAAAACGCTGCAATCTCGAATGTCAGTCGTTTCATCAACCATCACTGATCTTGCTATGTACGGTTTTTTCACCTCCAGCAATCATTAGATGGCAGTTATTACCTCGGACTCATCTTGGGCAAATAAAGCTCTCAGTCCGGAAGCTGCGTTTAATCCTCTCAGGCCCAGAGGTGAAAAGCAAGAACAAGACTGAAAAGAAAAGAAAACCCTCATACGAGGAGGCCCTGTTTGCGCTTCAGCATCCTGAAATGGCTGGTTGAGTATAATCCCTGAAAGCATGCAGCCAGAAGGTCGTTGAGAGGCAGATTTAATATTTGGGGTGTGTTGGGTGCGCAGTCATCTTGATAGTGCTCACCCCCTGCACGACCCTAGAGGTGGCATAGTGCAGTGATAAGAAAAAGATTTGAAAACATTGCGGCTAAATGCGTCTTATAAGCAGATAACAGTTCTATGATTTGCGCCAGTCTTCCATCACATTCATGAGTGTAATTTCCAGACACTGCACTTTTGTAATATACCTGTACACTATTACACAAATCAATCAAAATCATGAGTTTCAAAATTATTTTCTATTAAAACTACGTTATATGAAAAAAAATTCTGGTGCATGTAAATCCATTCCATGTATCAAAGTATGCAGTTGGACAAGTGTGTGTGTCAGGGACCTCACACACGCAGCATGCACACAAGCACTTTTTGTGCAGATCCCATCCACGGGTGGTGAAAAAAAAATCAATTACGGCTTTTTAATTCTAATTTCAGCCTTCGAGGAGAGGAAGCAACAAGGGCCTGGCTACTTGTGATTGGCACAAGGGCAATGAGCTCTTTAATTTAGCTTACTGCACCACCCTTCCATTTCTCTGAGGAAATAATTACCGCGCAGAACAGTCGCTAAACAACAACTGACTGAAGCACAGGGCTTTATAACGTTGCTGGTTATTTCTAATGTTTATGAGACCTCTCCTCTGATGAACATTTGGGGACATTCGCATTAAAATAGAAGTGCAGTGGCAGCAGACCCCTCCTGCCTTCTCTCGCTTTGCCCTCTCAAAGTGCTCACACCTGGCTGTTTATGAAGGGCCAGTTGAAAGGGGACATTATGGCCCTGTGCTACAATAAAGGACGTCTGCATCCAAACCTCTCAGAGAATGGATGCAGCTGCTCCGCTGAGAATGACCACGCTGAAGGGTGCTTGTCACAATGTGCAACAAGTCGGCGAGTTGACCAACTGCCTTACCCAACATTTTTTCATGTTATCACAAACTAAATGACTGAAATGTTTACTACTGCCGCTTTACACAAACACGATCTAAATGTCTAAAATGTAATCTAAAGTTTAAGTATAAAGGAATGTTATACCACTAATTAAGTATAAAATGCATTTAAGTATTTAAGGGTGTTTCAACTCATGGCTGAATAACAAGGTATTTTATAAATTTGTTCTGTTTTACCCAGCCATGGGTTGAACATAACCGTAGAGTGAAAATAAATAAATAAACAATAAAATTAGTGCTGTCAATCGCTAAAAAAAGGATCTGAATAATCACACACCTTTTCTGTGATTAATCACAATTAATTGCACAGAACATTAAAGTTTTGAAATAAACTTTTACATTCTAATAATCCAAATGAATGAAGGATCAGATTTCTTTAACAGGATCATTTTATGAATGAAAGGCATTCTGATATTAGTACTGCAACTGATGTAAGTACTGCAACTCTCCATTAATTTTATCTTCAATGTAAAATAGCTGTAATTCATGTTAAAATTATGTACAATATAACAGAGCTCTTATGTCTTACAGGTAGGAAATATACAGAAATTAAGTTCTCAAATACTTTTTTTTAATTTAATTTAGAATTTAGCATTAAAGACTGTAAAGCTACAAAACGCATTGAATTCCTCTTTTCTTTTTTTCTATGATTTACATTAGTGACCGGAGTCCCAGCAGCAGATATAAGAATGCGGCCCCTTTAAGAGCTGCCGCTCTACGCAGGTCTGACCAACGACTCCGGATCTGATGCCTCTTCCATTTTCACAACTCTCTGCATTAATTTAGGATTTTATTTAACACGTCGAAATCTGTGCTGACGAAAATGTTAGACAAAATGGCTTTCTGACATAATCTTGTGTGGTTTTGTTTATTCAAGTACGAAAGAGAACTTTAACTTTTCCTGTAGCTCAGTGGTAAGAGCATTGCATTTACAACGCAAGGTTATGGGTTGGATCCCAGGGGATTGCAGATACCTATGTAAAATGTATAGGATAATGCTATGCAAGTCGCTTTGGATAAAAGCGTCTGCCAAATGCCTAAATGTAAATAAAAGGGTAACTCCGATAGAAAAATGAAAATTCTACTATTAAGGACTCACCCTCAAGTAGTTTAACATCTGTATGGCCTCAAAAAACGCAAATTAAGGTAGTTTTGGAAGCTTTCTGACACCTGAGATTTTCCAGCTGGAAAAAATTTACGTGTATGTAAATAAATATGTTTATGAATTAATTAATTAAAAGATAACTAATACAAAATAAGTAAAATATAATAAACAATAAAACACATTGACTACATAAAATAAATAAATAAACACATTGAATGAATAATAAAACACATTGAATAAAAACAAAACAAAAAAGGAATAATCATATATCATATAGGATCAAGGTATAATAAGGGGTTTTCGAACTAGACAGTATAAAATGAGCAGAAACCGCATGATACCGTGTAGGTTCAAACAGCAATACCAATAAAGCCCAAAAAAGGAAAATGATAGGTTAGCGAAGACACAAATTTCTGCCCCTTTCCTTTACAGTTCCTTTTAATACCAAATGTGCATCATTTAGGCCATTACATGGGATGGGGTTGTCCAGCAACAGGTGCAAATTCCAGTAATGTGTTTGGGAGTATTGTGCTTGTATCAGCGCTGTGGCACTGCAGGGCTGGTGATAAGCAGCCAACATTTAGGACAGGTATACTATGCCTTCTGTTTCAGCACGCTTTACCCATAATTCACATCTTGATGTTAAACGCTATGTGACTAAGAGGCCAGGGTTATTTTAGCATGCCTTTGTGTGTCCATCTAAGAGCAGGAAGCCCACTACATCCTGAACGGTCCTAGTGGGGCTTTGCTGTCGTCTCTGTGCTAATTGGGTGCCCATTTAAACAAAGGCAGTAAACAATGACTAAAGAGGAACATCTTGACAGCCATAAAAGGACAGTTTGTGAGGGGAACAAGAAATTCTCTTCTAACCCCCACTGAAAGCCACAATCCCACACAAACATCACCCATGCGTTGGTCACTTCATGCATCTTAATCAAATCCAGTCCAATCGGGTGCGCACATTTCATTTAAACTCGGACACAAATATTCCTCACATAACACGTACTGGTCCCTTGTTACATACATATGAAACCGAGCTTTCTTATGATGCTAATGCTAGGCTAATGCTCAACCATTGCTCGGCCGTGCATGTTCACAGTTTATATTTAGTCATTATAGTTCCGTTGGAAAAAGTAACATTTACAAACTGAACAACCAGATACACTCTGGTGTGTTTTGTATCCCTACTGAGGTTGTGTATTGTTTATTGAGGTTGTCTAGAGGTTGTTATCGGTCACAAATTTATCTTAAATGTCAGATTATTAAAAAGATCAAGTGTCAATGTTTTTTAAAATATAAACACAAGTATAAACACAAACCAGAAATGAAAGCCTGACCTGAACTAGGTTCATCTCAGCAATAAGACTTCTGTTCATAAATCTTTCTCCAAAAACATCCATGAACATTTATGCAAATGTGGTGGGGGAATTGGAAAAATGAAAGAATGTGTGATGTAACCTGAACCAAAAACACATTCCGCAAAATGTAAAATAAAATCCACTTGTGCCCCAGTAAAATCACAACAATCTTTAACAGTTGTCATAACATCCGGTATTCTCAGCTGGAGTTTATTTACGCAACGGCAACCCTCCAAAACTCAAAATAATGCACATGTCTTGTGCAAAAACAGAACTGTGAATTGCAGCAAAGCTCTGCCGGCCGAACGGACAGTCCAATGAAACCCTGTCCTTTTCCAAGTGCATAAACCCACAGGGGTGATTTTAGCCTTCAGAACAAACAAATAATCCCATTAGACCACATAATATCCTCTGGTACACATTCTTTGACCAAATGGCAGAATACAACTTTAAAGTCAAAAAGAAAGAAAACGAAATGGCATTCCATTGGCAGTGGAAGGGGAATGTAGAAAAATAGACTATGTACCTTTCAGCTGTGCAAGTGAATGAAATGTAAACAGTGGTATGGAGAACAGCTTTAGATCTTAGCAAACATTACTGAGGCCCTCGGTTCCACTTTGTAACCCTCTCGGCTGGCAGGGAGCTCAGCCTCTTGTCAGGCACCAATCTTTTGTAGTGCTCCCCTGACACTCGGCCAAGCTTCTTTCTCAGGTTGTGCTTGCATATGCATTGAGGAAAGAACGGTCCGGCTTCACCCCTGCTGCACAGAGCCAAACTCGGCACTCGACCCTGAACAGGAGGACATTTCTCAGCTCTAATGACACTTTGGGTGTTCCAAAGACAATATGAAGGGTGGTGCTTGACTTCCCGGTTTACACCTGCCATTAAGATCTGTTACTTGTGTGATTCAATTGCAAGTGGTCAGCAGAGACATCTGTCGGTGACATGCATCTCAAATACATCGGTCACCACATTTTGAATAGGTCTCAGTTTTTGCTTATACTGTATATAAGCTGTACATTATTTGCTTCAAAATAAACGTTTTCACGTCTCAAAACATTTACATATTTTAGTGAACTACAACGCTAAACAACTTCAGATGAGTTTTCGCCAAACTACTTCAATTTTAGATCAAGCTTCTTTTAAGCGACATTACCGCCATACATGCACATGTGGGGTTGTCATTTTTCTCAAGATTATCCAAAACCTTACTCTTGCCATCTCTAAACAGATACCAACCTTAACAAAAGAAGACTGTAAAAATGGTCCCTTGTTTTACAAGCCAACTTCCTCTAAAAGACATCTTGATGCCCAGTGTCTTCAGCCATAAAGTGAAAAACAGATAAATCTACATTTTCTTCCTCTCCGGCCTTTTATCATCCTTGCTTGCTTTCATTCTGTTGCAGATAGCTGTCAGGCAGAACACTCGCTTTTCAGATGAATTCCTCCCGTCGATGTGGAGGCTTGATTCACAATCTGCATGTTTGGACACATTGCTCAAGAATCACAGGAATCGCGAAGGCCTAAACTGAATAAAACCCTTCTCCTCATACTGGACATTGATACACCACAGAGTCAAGGGGAAAACAGTGAGGAATTCAGGATGTCCAACTGTGGTTTATTGTCCATCCCAACATGGGTGGGGGAGAGTTCAGAACACTGAGGTCACAGATCTATAGGGACATTATAGTTTGAGATTAACAGCAAGCTGCCCTGTACACTGTAACTACGGTTTCTTGTCCACTCAAACACAGAACATGAGATGTATGTTTGTGTTATGCTCTTCCAAGGTTAAAGAAAGGGCTTCAAATGTTCAACCTAGTGGGAACCTTGTTAGGTTGACCCGTTAGCAAATCTATCTTAATAAAAGAGACTTTAGCCCTGTGAAGCACCTGGTGAGCTCTCATTGTGAAATTACCCATAAGAGCACTGTGAAGGAAATAGAAAAGCAAACCTCAAATAAAAAAGCTTAGTTTTTTTCTTACTGAAGTCTAGTATACTGTACTTCCAATGTGTGTCTGACAATCTCTCAAATACACAATCTTCAAGTCTACCTCAGGTTGTTCACTTGAGGCCAAGAATTTCTGCCACCCACATGGTTCAGAATTCTAAGCAAAAGAAAATATAGCTTTGTCAGTGTTTTCATATCTCAATATATTGAAGCAGATTTTTTTGCACCTCACATCCTGTTTGCAAAAGCCTACAGATGGCTTACCCATCCATCTAAATCAAATTTACAATCTTATTTTCTTGTTGCAACATGACAGCTGCAATAATTATTTGGACATTGTTATACTAATGCACCGTGCCTAACATCGAGGAAGCAATCCGTCAAATACATTAAAATAATCCCAAAATGTATCCAATGTTTAAATTCAGTGTAAGGGATTAGGATTTTAAAACATATACAGTTCTACATTATATTATTAATTTTAATCTAATTAATTTATATTATATATAAATGAACGTATTAGTAAAGACAGCCTTATTGTAAAAAATGATAGATGCATTGGAAAATTGCACTACTTATTTTAAATTTATCATAAAACTGAACTGGATTCACAGGAAATGATACCCCTCCAATTTACAAAGAGATTTACCAAACCAGTCATTCAGTTTACTCTACACCCGACGTTGCTCAGCAAAGCTTTTACACTTGAGTAACTCCAAAACCAAAGTATCATTCTTACTCCTGGAACCCAGACTGAAGTAGCCATGGTACTAGACAGACTTGATAAGATGACATTTCAAAGCAGATTACAAACTGAACAGCAAATAAGCAACCACACAGCAACTAGACTGGTTTGCTAGTGTGTGACACTTTATCCTCAAAGGACCCAAACGGTTCCCTTCACTCACGGTGCAAATCGGGGCCAGCTGGCTTCACATCACCACACTGCCAAAACCGTGTGGCGCTGACAGCAGGCTAAGTTCCAGACCAGCATTTCTCCTTCAACCCCTTTAAACATCACAATCTTACGAAGACGACTACTGCCCTCCTAAATATCTCCAAACACATTGCCAGTCAGGAAAGTCCACCAGGCATCACTGCCAACACGATCCAGACCAAATACTGGAGCCAACTTCCATCATCGTTCATATGCAGGCACATGACTCTTCTTGCATTTGGATCTCCCATCCAGAGACTGTGCAGATTAATGCCAAAGCATGAACTAACGAAACCGAGGCATGCATTGCTCTGCCGTTGACTGACAAGGCCAATATACTCAATCACTTGCAGGTTTAAGCACTGGTGTGGAAAGACAAAGGCAACCCACAACATACATTGTGGGGCTGCATCCAAGCCAAGCTGGTGGAGTCAATTGTCATGTGCATGCAACATTAAACAAGAGGAACATCTGGAAATGAGCATAATGATCATTAACAGAGCTATAAGTAGAACTGCATGTGTCCTTGTGGTGATGCAGAGCCCAAACAAGGTGTTTCAGATTGTTTTGGCATCTCTCTAGGTTAAATTTCACCAGTAAGTCAATGGGTTCATATTCTAAAATGACATCATCATAAGAGCTGCGAGAAGCTCGAGTGACCTTTGACCTTTCATTTGTGCAGCAAGGAGATAAGTCAGCCTTGGCCCTTTAAGTTAATCAAGAACACCCATCTATCTTGACTCTTATCTGTCCGAGCTCAGCTTCACATTAAGGACAAAGACAAATACGTTCAGCTTGTCTCAACATAAAATGGCTTCAATTACCTCACCTAACTACGGAGAAGCATAATGGCGCCTAGTTTATGCCACAAATCCATCAACTTGCATAAACAGATGGAAAATTAAAAGGTTTGTAAAGGTGATGCATAGTCATGTGACAAAAAGTTGGTCAGTAACACAGAATGTACATTGGTGCACATATCTGACATCTCTTTTAACAGACTCAAAACAAATCATACACATTATCTGTTAAACTCCAGTGTGAAAGTGCCTAACTCAACCTTCAATTGAGGAGATAACATGCAAGATGAAAAATATTGTCACTGTCCTTCCAAAGGTATGTCCTTGTATGTCCAAATTAAAGTTTTTTTTCAGGAAATAGACACAAATAATGTACTTTTTAAATGATTATATGTGTTGTCCAAGATGACAAGCACTTTAAATAATTTTTAATGGTTAGATTTTTGCAAAACCCAGTGACAAACAAAGGGTGACTAATTATAATTATTTATGGCAAAATTTAAAATCCCAAAATATGAAGATACCAGGATTTGGAAGGACAGCAGCGATATGATAAATGTTTGCCATTAAACATCACCTCATCTTGGTGACTTGACAGTAAAGACTTTTGTAAACACAGTCACTGCATTTTATTTATTTTAAATAAGTCAATAAAAAGTGGTCAAATTCTTTAATCACACAAAAAACCTCAGACATTAAAATGCAAGAGGTTTCCTTTTGCCATTTCAAAACAGCAGACTACGAATGCACACATGGCAGACCCCCTTTGAATATCATCGTTTACAACTGGGAAAGCAAAATATCCTCTGGCAGTATTTGGGGTAGGAAAAGCACTGCTGACCCAAATGGAGGCATTAACAGGAATTAGCACCAAGGTGACTTAAAGAAACAGAGCGAGATTTGGTTTGGTGAGGTCACTGCAGGTAATGGAGATGGGAGGCCTGAGTTGCACAGGAGGCCTGGTGCTGAATCTGAAGGAGAGCACATGGAAACAAAGGCTAAAGAGAGGAATCTTTTAACTGGGAAGTCCAAGGCAAATAAGGAGCTTCTGAAAAGAACAAAGGCACGCAACCCCAATTAATATGCTTATGCATTAGTGTTGTAATGTTTCTCAGTGCAGTCCCATCGTGTGTTTAACAGCTGTTACAACCTTTTCCCCCATTTCTTATTATTTCAATCATAAGCATTGGTTTTTAGTGTAAATATACAGTCAACCCTAAATGTATTAAGACACCTTTACCATTTCTCACAGTTTATTGGCTATAGTTTAGAAAATGGTAATAAAATACCCAGTCTATCAAAGTTACCTGACATTAACAAGATGAATTTGTCCTGACACTATCTCACAAATGAATTCTGTTGAATAGCTGTCAGCAGTTAAATTAAGGAAACAAATGAGATGACGCTTAATAATAATATTTAGGACAACCAATAACCAAGCAATACTTAATTTTGTTAAAAGGTCGAAGTGTCTCAATTTCTATGCAAATGTTTCATAAATTTTACTGGTGTTCCCATGTATAAAGAATATTTGGGTATAATGTGTGTGAGTTTTACTTTATTTTATTCCTCACTTACAAAAATGAACTATAGGGTCCTGCACACACTAGTAAAAAAACAAAAATGTATCTGGTTTCGGGATAATTTTTGGTTCGACTATATATTATTACATTTAACAGATGCTTTCATCCAAAGGCACACAGAGAATTTAAAATCAATATGTCTGCGACCTGGAATTTAACTCATTGAACCCAAGTTGAGCTACAAAACCTTTTTTGAGCTACATCATCAGCAAAGAATTTAATGTAGGAAGGTTTTCATAATGATGCAAGCAGACTACAGCAAATAATGTAACAGGAGAAAAATGATTGGACCTCATTAAAAAAAAAACAGAACATTGATCATTTACAAGTTTGTTCTGGCCAATCGATGTCAAAACAAACAGATCTGAAGATGACAATCACATTTTCATGTTAGTAGGGAGGTGTCTTGTGAAAAGTCAGTAAACTGTAATCGCGGTAAATTGCGGTCCATTACTAGAGGTCAACTGATTGATCGGCCAGCTGATAAACGGGCCAATTTTCAGGATTTTAAAATGAATCGATTGTGCTGCAAATTAGGCCGATTAACAGGCAGGTGTATCTGTGTTTGTGTTTCACTGATGCAACTTTTTGGAACTCCATTGTTAGCAAGCCTTCAACCACAAAGTTTAGGCTACATGTATGCACGGGTACCAAAACCTAGTAACGAGCCCATTGGGTATTAGTCCGTGTTGTATAGCTAGATAAACTCCAACATCATCAATAGTGTTTCTGTACTGGAAAATTTCTATGGGGTAAAAACAGTATCAAAACCTCCCACAAATACACATAAAAGATCCACATTCATACTGTAATTCACAAATGCACGCGAGAGATCCACACATAATCCACAAGCTCGCTATTTACAAATGAACCCATCCTAATGCAGATGTACTAGGGGTGCGACGAGATCTTGTGGCACAATATCCTCAAGCAAATGCACATGCTCCCTTCATTTAACCTGTGCGACCTCAAAATATATTTGGGAACATTTGTGTGAGTGCACATTTTGTTGTGGTGCGACCTCATTTTCATTACTGTACAAAACACTAATAACTGCACAAAGTATGTGCCTGCTGGTAGCTACAGTGCCCAGCCCGGCCATTCATAAAGACAACTACTCTCCCAGCGTTTCTTTATGTAAACTCGCGCTAGAAGGGGGGATTTCAACATTTGCTTGCATCTTTCTCATTCACAGCACCTTTTTTCATCGTGCTCATGTTCACACTGTTCTCACAGCTCTTTACTAAAAGATGCACCTGTTAAGAAAACAAAAGCATAATTTTTGTGGAATTACTGCCTGTCAGTTGAGTTTGTGTCAAAAACATTTAGCAGTGTTTACATATTTATTGCTGTATAGAATCAACCTTTAAATTAAACTTTTTAATGAATTATATTATGATGCCTACTTTTTTTGCTGATATACGCAGCTGCATATCATTATTTGTAAAAAGCGCGAGTGTGGATTACTGTGTATGTGTGGATCTCCCACGTGCATTTATGAATTACAGTGCGCGAGTCTGGATCGCATTTGTGAATTACAGTGTGAATGTGGATCTTTTAACGAGTATTTGTGGGAGGTTTTGATACAGTTTTCACCCCATAAATCTCTCCCCCTCTCCCTGCCTTGTTTAAAGACTAAACTTCTGGCAAAAAAAATGATGTGTATGGGTCGATATTTCTATCAAATGGATGAAATAAGTGCACACGGTTTACATATGAACGCGACCAGGGGACATAAACATACAGAGAGAAGCTTAGAGATTATTTCTGCTCTGACTGCCGCGAGACACACTGATGAACACCGCAAATGTGGGTTAGAAATCTGAAATGGAGAGAAAACATTTTGCTTGCTTGGTACATTTGTGTCCGTATATGCGGTCTTTTGTGTCTATTTAAATCCATTTGACCACAAGAGAAACCACTTTCCTGTTAGGCTTTCTGTTGTCCTATAAAACTAAATAAAACTAAAAACGCAGTTTGAGCAACAGGCTGTGTAGTAGGAGTGTGTTTTTTTCACTTAGAATATTACCATTTGACTTATAGCAGCAGTGTCTGCCAACAAGCAAACAAAAAGCATTCAGGACAGTTTGAGAAGGTGCTTAAAAGTTAAGCGATGTATTATTACTAAGTAGCAGTAGCCTAATTCAATTACAATCTTGTAACCTGCAATAATACATTTTTCTCAAGCAGGGCACTGATTTGAAGATAAATTTCTTCAATAAATGTTTAATTTATGCAATATTCTGTATCACTTCTTATTACTTAACGGTTAAGAGTTTATGAGATGAAGGTGGGAAAAAGAAAAAAGAAAATCGACCTCATACTGTATATCAGCTGGTCTAATTTCTAAATATCGGCATCAGCCAGAAAATCATCATATCAATTAGACATCGATCCATTATTAAAGAGGTCATATGGCGTGTTACATGTTGCCCATGCATGTATTAGACATGTTAAATTTGAAAAAAAAAGGTATATTATAGTAAGAAGTATCGGAAACAAAAGATGCACTCTCTCTAAAAGCGAATGCTCACCCAGACCTGCCTGAAACGTCTCGTGTAACCACACCCCCACAAATCTAGGTCAGTTTGCGGTATGACTTGACCTGGTGAGCCTGATGTTCCAAATATGGTAAGAGGCGTTACATTTCCATTACTCGCTTGCAGTATTAGACGAAATCGCTATACACTGCATAACTGTCCAATCAAAGCATACCTCGCTTTTCAGAGCCATGAGCTTTGTAAAAGATCTGCATGCTTCAGAGAGGCGGGGCAAACATGCACAGTATGTGGAAAATCCAGCGTTTTTTAACATTAAATCGTGTATACACATTTCATTACATTAAAACAAACTAAAATATTCGTTTTAGCTGTCATAGGACTCCTTTAACAATCTCTCTGCCCTGTTGAATGTTGGGAAAGGCAATGGTCCTAAGGTGTTGTGGGCTCAGGCGGTGAAGTGTGAAAGGAAAAAGGATGTCAAACAGACAAGGTCTTCATTAATCAACGCCTCTTCAACATCTGTCTAGAAAGCTTGTTGATAGTACGCTGCGTAAACGAGTGCTATTTTTAACAGAACGTCACACGGAGCTCATATTTTCCAACATACTATTAGTCTGTCAATGCTAGCCAGTTTAGCCATTGTTATTTCTAAAGAAGGTTGTCAGGAGTTCCACACTGTTATGACGTTTTACAGGTCTACTCATAATACAAGTTATTGGACTGCTGAGCTAAGACACACGCAGTTCAGGAAACTGGGGCGAGTTTAGTCATGAGTAACTAAAATGCTTTTTTAGGGCATACCATTAAAGGTCCAGTGAGTGAAATTAAGTGGCAAGGTTGCAAATTGCAACCAACCGCTCACTACACCCCTGCCTTTCTAAACACTACAACGACAGAAAATGGCGAATTCCTTTCAAGGGGACCCGCGGTGTGTTGATAGAAATAGCTCAAAGGAATTAAAAACATAACGCTTCATTTTGTAAGCTCTTTATACACCTCTGAATGTATAGCTATATATATTACATTGCATTTCTATCAATAGATAAGCCCAAAAATTACACACTGGACCTTTAACACATTTATTCAATCAAAAAGCATTTCACTGCTCTATGTTATATATGCATGTTCCTGTTGCTCAATTGAATTCCCAGGAAAGATAAAAAACTGAGAGAAAGCCTTAATGTACAAAAGCACCTTTAAGGCAAGATGCCACTTGCAATTTACAATAAGCAAACAGAAATGCCAAGTCAAGAGCTGTGAAGCGTCAAGGATGTGAATAACATTTTCGCTGGAATGTTTGCTCTAGGCTTCTTCAGGGAGTTCCTGAATGGATCCAACACTCACAAGATAAGATAAACCAAACTTTAACTGAGGCCCTACAGGATATGTGGATATACATATCAGTGTTAAGAATATACACCGTTCAAAGTATGTGCAATTGGACTGATAAATCAGACATTTTGAAATAAGGGAGGCACATGTTCCTTTTGCGAGGCATCTCTACAGCTGTGGAGTTCAGCCCCATTATAGAACTGGTCAGTTGGCTTGTCAGGTGAAAGCAATGGACACTACCTTTCACTTCGGCCTGAGGAGATCATCATCCTTAGACAACCATGTCGTGTTTGTTGTTAAAAGAAGGTTTCAGTGCTTCAAGCGATATCTCAGCGATCTATTGCAAACAAAGGGGCTTGTCAGTGGCGTCCGCATACAATTGGCAAAGGGAGGGCAGGGATTCATAAAAGCATCTTGCGAATAGACATAAACCCACCAATGATTTTTTTTTGCTTAAGAGTATGCTAGCAACGTGGCAGCTGGAATATGTGAATCACAGACATTTTGCAAAACATATTTTAGTTACATTTTGTGTAACGGTAATGATGTTAAGGGCCCGACATAGTTTGAGCGAATTGTGTTTTAGTTCTGCGATTGGGGTTAAAAAAACTTAAATGCTGAAAGACGGCCTACTGTTTTTGAACATTCCAACGTCACGTTGTTTCTGGAGGTGGGTGTATAGGCCAAGAATACATGCACTGCGGCTATTTACAATCTCAAACAACATACATGGCAGCTGTGATACAAGAACAGTGCATTTATATTTTAGATCTATATTTGGCTAATAACAACATTGTTATAGTTCAGAGTAAAAAGTTAAAAAAAATTGGCGCGATTCAACTTTGTAGTTTCCTAATTTAATACATCGTTTTTCATAAGTTAATAATCACAAGAAACAAAGTCTTAAATTATTTAATTTTAGTCAAGAATGGCTTTATCCAAACGAAAAATGAAGTAACATTTGAAATGGTATGGTTTTATGGACAAGGAAAGAAAAGAACAGGTGAGGAGAAAGTGAAGCAAATAAAAACACGCAGTTGTGTAGAGTAATTATTTTTCATTTACATAATGTACATTTTAAAATATACTTAGCATAGGTTATTCTGAATAAAACAGAATGCATCTCAATACTTGCAACTCAAAATTAAACATCTGGTTTACAGCAGTTTTTGAAGATGATACATCAACCTATATTTCATAGAAAACGCATTTTAGTAAATACAAATAAATAACATTAAAAATCAACATGCATGAATAAAATAAACTTTTGACATTGCTCTTATCTTGAATTTATTTCCATGCTGATATCGTTCCATCCCTGACCTTCTCCTGAAAGAAATCAGTAATTTTCCCACGTCAAAAAAGGTGGAGCATCAGAGCACACCTACTTAACCAATGGTGGCTTGAAGGTGTTTACTGGTCAATGCAAACGATCTTATCACATTGTTTAAATTAAAGTGCCAAGTAAAAAATTTTAGTTTGAAGTTACAATAGGCTCAGTTAAAAGTTTAGTAAATTTAAGAAACCTGTATTTCTTTATCAAGTATTTAACTCACTGGATTATTCAAATTACCATATAATATGACTTTATATAATATACTTAACCCTATTACAGAAAGTATCCAACATGTACCTTCAATTGTTCCAAAATATCCATGAACAACAATATTACAGGATTTTGCATTTCTTTGCAGGCATATGGGTTTTTGCACCTCTAGGCACAGGAAAATTTAATTATGGAAAGTTTGCAATACTTTGATTGTTTTGCCACCCATTGAATTCGCATATTAGGCTCTAACATTAAGATATGTTTCTTGAAGACAGTGAGGGAATGGGGGAACGCGCACTTTGCTAAATTGAGCGTGTCTTATCCTTCAGGAGTCCATGTTTACGGAAGAACCAAATGAAAAACGCCTCACAGTTGGTGTTCAGGAATCCCATAAGCTCTTCCAGAAGTGCCGTTCCTATTCTAGGGCGAAAAATATATTTAACTGTGCATCATGCTGAATTGTTATTTGAAATAACCACAATATAAAATCAAACCATCACACTTTTGCATGATCTCTCTAAAATGTGAACTGCAGACAGTTTATGTGAATTGTCTATTTGGTGTCTATTTAGGTTTTACTTATCTTGGCAAATATGTATTTGACATCATGTGTTGATGTTTCAGCATCTACTAACTAACTATTGTTAGCTTACTAACAGTTCAAAATAAAATAATATGGCAAGCCTGAAAAGTTACGTGTTGAAATTATTAATTATTAAATTATTACAAAAAGTGAGGAAAAATTTGACATACACAGAGCATCAAAGCACCAACACTATTGTCTGCTTCGTTATGCTGATCTGTCAACCAAAGAAATATGTAGAGGAAACTTCAGAAGGACAATTTTCAGTGAGGGGCCTACCAAAATACCACTACCTTTATTCCTAGACCTATAGTAAAAGGCGCTTTCATACCTGCATAAAACCTTCCTCATTCATGCAAGAAAAAGAAAGAGGGATTTTATTATGGCTGATTGTTAAACAATGTTAAAGTCAAAAGAAAAATATATATTAAGATATCCGTTGCAATAAACACAATCTTTATTCAAACTTCAATACCCTCAAAAGGGTATGCTTGTACAAATAGAAAGTTCTTCTAATAAAGGAAAATTAGAAAAAAACGAGAGAGAGAGAGAAGGTCAAAGTTCAACTTATCAGCTGCACAGAACAGAAGATCAAAGGTGCAGAAAGGGGATTCAGAACCCCTTATTTCAGGTCATTTCAAAAGCCCTAAAGATGGAATGTTAAATTGTGGGTCAGCAAACAATTCACACCCTTTAGGTTGGACAGCAAAAAGACTCCAGCTGAAACCAGTTACAAAAGCAAGTCCCACCACAACCAAGTCAGCGGAGCTCCTGCAGGAATCCTCACATGTGCAAACTTTGCATGACAAGGTAACCCATTTTACCACATACTAATGAAATAGTGCATAGTCTATCTCTTCCTCGTTTTGTCTCAGCCAGCTCTGTGTCATCCGGCGCATGTGGCGTCCATAGTGAACAATGACATTTTTCATTCAGTCGCTTCAAGATGCACATAGGATTCCATTTAACAGCGCAATTCAAACGATCTTTAAACTACATCATACATCGACAAACAAAAATGGTAATAGCTTGAAATGAAGCTGCACCTACAAATATGGGTTAGGTACACTTTTGTACTCAACGCAAGGCTCGATCATAGAGGCACTCAAAGTTCGGCTGTAGTGCTTGAAAAGTTTTGTTTTTAATAAATATATCGATATACCTTAACTCAGCACTATGAGAGCGGAAGTGGCTTAGCTGGCTGAGATTTAAGGGGAAGTACGTCATCACACTGCGTCCATATAGCATATTAAGAGTAACTTTGTTCAATGGCTAAATCCTGCAGAGACAATTCAGGAAACATGTTATGAAGATGTATTTTTTTTGTCTGGTCAGCAGAACTAAATTAATGTAAATTACAAGTAACAGTCCAAATCCTGCAGTCTTAGTTATAATGTACAGCATTCCCTTTTACAATTACATACATCATTTATTGATCAAAAAATCGGTAGCAAAGGTTGCAAGGCATCAGCTACTGTCTTAGTTTACCCACAAGTCGTCGTCAAAGGGGACACTTGTGTACTGCTTCTCGTTTGTGATTGGCCAGCTTATATTTTCAGAGTTCGGAGGCATGAAGGGAAATTTTGCTTTTATTATTCACATACTGAAATTGTGAAGCAACCATAGGGAGATAATGTCATCAAAAACCGTAGGTCTATTCTAGTGTAGCCTATTATTGTAGTTGTTGAACACAGCGGCATGCCAAAATGGTATCTACCATCAGTAGCAAAACAACTGTAAACATATAATAATTACATTTAAATTAAATTGCAACAGCCCTAGTCCAGAAAGATTTTTTCCAGATTTTGTGTGTTTCCAGATTCATTTTGTGTATTGCCCAACAGGTTTAAAAACAAATTCAAAAAGAACAGTTCACCCTAAACTAAAAATCCTGTCATATAGATTAAAGATTCTAGGCTTAAAAATAGCTTGTGTCATTCATGAAATTCATACCAAAAACAATAAACATTGGCAAGCACATTGTGTACATCTTCGACAGTTGGACAGTGTGCAGGAAGATTTCAACAAAACAATTCACTTGTACATGTATTGGCATATCCAACAGCAGCCATCTAACCCAACACATTTCATGAAAAACAACCCCATTAAATAGAGATTATATAAAAAGGTTATAATGGCAACAATGGGTAAAATGATTGACGGCCGAAACAGATTATGGCCAGATCTTTTTGCCAAGTTTGTTTCTTAAGCCTTTGATCATTAAAACTGATTTCATCTGCTTGAGATCTGGCCAAGTATTAGTCATTCAGTAGAGATGGAGTAATGTTTCATTCAATGTTTGGACAGTATAGGTCTCAATTTAGAGAATGGATACAAAATCCTGTCAAGGTACTGCTAAATGCGCAGGTTTTTTAAATAATAGCGATGCAGAAATGTAATATATTTATTTTGTCATTACAGTTCAAAGGACGAACATTTGGGTTGTTCTGCTTCATTTGCTATTTGACATTGAAGCATTTTTGTGGTGGCCTTTAATCTTCAGAGAGCTTTGTTCCTACAACACTGGCTCATATCTGAGATACAACAGACATAGTTTTATTTCAAGCTTTACCCACAAAAACCACATTCATGACCCACACAGACCACTCAACGTATATTAAGTCAAATAAGTATCATCTTAAGTGAAAGTCCAGTATTTCAGAAATAACTAACCGACTAAACATTAAGATCTAAAACATGCAGTGATTTTAAGGGATAAAAGTCACCCAGAGAGCCCGCTAAAAGGGGTCTGTTGCTATGTGATTAAAGCGTAGACATAATCAAAATAGAGTATGTAATGTTTTTTTACTTATACGAGAGACTACAGTTTTCATGGCAATAAACCACACCAAAAGCATCTCTCACGTCATGTACGACCATATTTTTCCATAAGTGATAACAGAAATGCTGCCAGAACAATAAACGCGGGATTTCAACGGGCAGACTCATGCTTGCTTCAGACGTTTCCCCCCAGACTGCTGCAGCCAATTCCCTCTGCTTCACATTGTTGAAAATGTAAGTGTGTGTGTTTGAAGGTGGAGGGAGACGTCAAGATGCTCAACCACCCATTAGGTTGCCACACGGCTCTCACAACATAACGGTGCGATTTAGACTTTGTCTTGAGGCAGTCAAGACCCACTGAACACAAAGCCAGCCGGCGATCGTAATGACAGTTGGAGATGTGATCCGTCAAAGACCAAGCACTGAGGTTCTTTTAGCACGGCGGTAGAGGGTGAGATCAGCGCAGCAGATGCCGTTTATAGACGCCCGAGATCATTAATCAAAACCGTTCGCCATGAGATATAGTGTGAGATATTGTCTGAACCACTTCAAATGCCAGAGAACCACATTGTTTGAGATATGACATCACTATGATTCTAATTATCATTAAACTTGTGATGTACAGTGAACACATTTGATGAACGAAGGAATGTGCCCATAAGCTAAAGATGAAGTGGTTGCATGTGTCAGAGGTAAGAACAAGAAAACAAGGTAACAAAAAGGGTTACGGTTTGCTTTTGGAATTAGACTTTCTGAATGCTAAGAAAGTGAGCGATGAACAAAATATGATTTGACAGCTCAACTTATTAAAATTTCTTTACATATGGAGCAAATCTAGTTTAGGATGTTGTTTGTTTGATTATTAAGAATTGTACTACCATAGTTTAACTACTCGAATCATATTAATCATGGATAAACTAGTAACTCTAATGAAACTAAGGGAAATGTCTGGTTCCTGTGCTTTAACACAAGTTAATAAGCACATTTCTGAAAATATGCACACAGGAATTGAGATTTTAATTTCAAGTATCCGATTCCTATTCCGGAACCATTCTTAACCTTTCGATTCCAATTCAGAATTGAAATTTAAGTGTGTCTAAAAACTCAAGCTTTACTTGGCAATTAAAAAATGTCAAAGGAACAAAGGACCATTATTTACACTAATGTGTATAGAATAAGCACACGTTGTACATAGCAGATTTGAGCTTGAACTAGGGATGCACCGATACCGATACAAAGCTCATGTACTCGTACTCGTAAAAATTCCCCAATACCAAAGACCGATACCTCACGTGACGTAATTGACAGAACGTTCCAGTGCACACAAAGACACCTGCAGTAGCAGACACAATGTCATAGAGTGTTCACACCTAAATCGCGCTATTCGTGTGTAGTTGGACGCTGGAACATTTTGAGTTTACTCGCTTCATTCTCGAGTGAAATTTGTGTCATGGGAGGGGCTTCTGGCAGGCGGCTCCAGTCTTGTTGCGAAATGGCGGACATGGATTTTGTTGAGCAGGTAGCTGCGCATTATGTGCTATGGAAGGCTGAAGATAGACTCGTTCGGCGCCGTGTCTGGGTCCATCAGATCCTTCAGAGACGCAGTCCTTCATTGTTGTTTCAGATTTCTGCCTCTGCTCGCTATGTCATAATCACATCACTACTAGAGCAGGCGCCTGATTGGTTAACGCGGCGCAAATTTTTTCCAAAGTTCAGATTTTTCAACTCGCGCGAATAACACAAACGCTCAATTTGCACCGCCTCATTCATGTGAATCTGATCGCAAGTAGGTCTATCGCGTCTTTGATAAGCACATAAGATTGATTTATTCTTTCATATTCTTTTCTTAAATATAAAGATGCTGATATGTTCATAAGTCTCATTGTGTTGTTCTTAGAAAATTGCCACAAACAAAAAAAACTGTACAACCGCGTCGGTATCGGTATCGGCGAATACCAGGGAAAAAGTATCCGTACTCATACTCAATCCTTAAAAAGTGGTATCGGTGCATCCCTAGCTTGAACGATATTCAGAAAATCTAAAATAAAAATTTAATAGTATCGGATTTTTTCCAGGTTTAAAAACTAATAGAAAGCAAAACATTAGTATGAAATATAAGGATTCTACACTCCTTCTAGGACAATAATGAAACACTAACATTGTCAATGTCAAACAATGTTAATTGCCATAGTCTTTGTCCACACAAGATGCAAACTAAAATTTACATGTCACTTCAAAAACACCTCACCTAACCCTTACCTCAACAGTCTTTAGAACCCTACCGCATATTGATATCATTAAAAAGAACTTCTGCTTTTTGCCAGGTTAATTATCACAGTTTCTATGCAAATAAATTGCTGCAATTACAATTATCTGACAATCATCCCAGAACATCATGTTTGAGAGTTCTTTGGGAAATAATTGTTTGAAACTAAGATGCAGTCCCAGTGCAAATGTATCCTTCAGAACAATGATTACACACCCTTGTGCCCACAAGTGATGTCATGCATGAGCCACTGGCATCAATAGACTTAATTCGCAACACATTTGGTCAAATTCTCATGCCTTAAATGCAACCCTGAGAAAACCTTGAGTCATAACTTATAAATTGGAAGAGAAAAATCACAGGAAATCTAATTGCCTTAATCGGTGACCCCAGTATGAAAAGACTTCAGAACGAGTTATCCTTAAAGCACATCATATGTATTTAAACAAGTTAAATGCTGTCGTGAAATCTTAAATTAAAGCATTGTTTAGTTTGCACTTCTAACCTTATTTAGAATTTACAATAGTGATTAAATGTTGTCAATAAGTTCAACTTGTCGTGCACCCATACCGTTCATTAAAACTGCAAATAATGTCTGTGCATCCCTTAAATGCAGGCAGCGTTTCAAGCACATTAAACACTCTTTCTGGAACATCAGAGCTTTTTTGAAAACCCACACGTCTTTGGCACAATAAGACAACCATGACCCTCTAAATCAAATAACGTTACAAATAAATAATCCCCAACCTAAGTGAATTAATGACGGATGATTGAGCTTAATTGTGAAAATGAAAAGCCTCCTTGGCTTTTTAAAATGCATTTCTAACCCCCCACAAAAATCACAGAGAATCCAGATGTTCAGAGCTGTAAATATTAAATGGTAGATATTATAAAGACTCTAAATGCTGTGTGAGCAAAGGGAGTGAATGATCTTTTCAGAATGGCTGCTAGTGTCTTTGACTTTAAACGAGACTGTTAAAGCGTTCTCCAGCCCACCACTTTGTTCTCCTTGAGGAGTTTTGTGTCATAACTGCAGTAACAGGTTGGCCGCCCAGCTGGATGTGAGCCCCTCTGTCTGCTCACGCTGTCCTGTTTTTAGTAGTGGTGTAAACTGAAAGGGTTCTGCTTCTCGTCTATAAGCTTTTGATGAAGATAAAAAATATCTGGTGTTGGAGTGTTTATGGTGCTCTTTTTTTGGGTCATGAGACTTTTTAATATAGTTTTGTGAATGCTTAAGCCTTCTGCATGAGCAAGTCGCCTTGGAGTTAATGGCACATCCTTTTATTAGATATAGCGTATGTACCCAATAAGTGTAACAATATATAAAAAAAATACATTAACGAATTCTCCGGCCCACCAGTTTTGAAACCTGTTAATATGGTGATGTGAGCCAAGCATAATTTGCGATACAGGCATCCGGTGTGTAAACTTAAAATAATTAAACTAGCTTGCTTGAGTGAACAAAGATTTAGGAACACATACAAATATATTTTTTTATATTTTCTGTATATTATAAAATCATTAGAGATGAGGTGAAGAAGCTTTCAATAAGCTGTGACAGTAACAGCAACTTAACCCTGTGGTGACGCAGTTTTTATTCTTGAAAAATATGAATATTCGAATAGCATTTAAATTTTCGAATAATTATTGTAGACCTTAAGATTCGTGCACATCCCTAGTTTAAACAGCAAATTAACTCACTGGGCTCCAACAATTCATTTTACATTCATCATAATTAAGAACCCAGCCATCAAAAACATTTTCCAGACCTTTAATATTTACCAAATTACTTTTGTCAGTAATAGGCCCGTGCAATGTAAATGTAATAAGCATCTGTTTCACTTATAACTTCATAAACTGAAGCGTCGCAGTCATGATCAGTGTGTAAGCAGTAACAGACACCGGCTTAGACACACTGAAGTGTTTGTTTTCATAGCCTTGGGATAGAGACATCTGAGCACTTCTGTGGAGAGACAGGAGTGGAGGAGAGCAAGACACTGCACATTTTTCCACCACATCAATCTATCTCTTCTTCCCTCGAATATATGACCTCTATACAGTTAGTTCACTTCTGTTTACACTGGCTCCCCAATTAACCAGACTGTAGAAGAATACTACGAGATATTACTGCTTGACTGAATGACGGACATTACAGTGTGAAAGCAGGAAAGACTTATATCAACACCCAAATTAAAGCGCACAGAAATAGGACCAGTTGTCATCCAAAAACACATGGAAACCTTTATGGTGTCGTACTAGTGCAAGACCTCTAGTATTTTAGCACCAGGCGTATTATGTATATATTAAAATAATAGGTTGTAACTTTCAAGCTAAGCAACAGATTTCACAACCTAAAAGGTATGACAGACACTGGCTTGACTGCATAAGTTCTGTTGGAATGTCACAATGCAAACAAGTATAAATGTCACTACTGAACCGGACCCTCATGTCAAACATTTTTATTTGCAGAGTTCCTGAAAGGCACAAAAATATGCCCATTCATAGGTTACATTTTGACAAACCTAAGCAGTCAGACACACTGGTGAAAATTATATAAATAAAAACATGCCAACTGAAATTTTCACCTGTGCATACAACGTTTTATTTTGGTAGAACTTGTTAAATTTGAGAGTAGCTCCACTTTCCACAGATCATAAATTCATTGGGGTGTGTGCCATTCCGATGCCTCATGCCTGCGTTACAAAAAACCACACTGGATGAAACTCAAGCTTGGCATTTTGCTATCAAACACTCGTTCACTTTCTCTCCTGTGCATAAATTTCTCTCTTTTTCTCACTCTCTCTCTCTCACTCGTGCACATTCAGTACGCTATTTTGTTTGCTAAAAAAAAAGTTCTCGTCTTCTCACCCTTGTGACCTCACGGATGCAGTTTCAGTGCGTGGCAAGACTGCTGCTGCCTGGCTCAGGTGTCTGCACTCTGCATCACCCTCCAGATGTGAGCTTCTGTCATAAGGGCTCTATCAATTTAAGTCTGACCTGTTGGTCCAGTTATTACCTCGATCAGCCCCAAAGCAAAGCATTGTAAACCGCCCGCTCCTCTAGGTATACTGATAGGAACGCTTGCACCTGAAACTCTAATTTATGGCTTGTTTCCTGAACAAAATATAGAGGAGCTCCCAGCCAAAGTCTGGATAAGAGTTGACACAGAGGGGTCTGTGACTACTGCCGGGGGAGAAATACATCCCAGTGGTTTCTGAGAGAATCGGACCAGTGCTACAACCCTGAAAAGTCCTGCCATGCTTGTGAGGAATTTATGAGTGAGGAAACGCTGACACACTGCACGTATGCCAAAGCATATTACATTTTATGTTGTGTGTAAAGCATGCTTAAAATTGGAGACCACTGGCCAATATATGATGCAGATTAACAAAAACTATTCTAAGTGACTGGCAAAAACAAAATAACAGAAAAATGACCGGTAAAATGTTACTTGAAATTGCTTTGTGTAGGTGAATAAAATATAAATATTAAAATAATTGCATTCCGTTTTGTTTTAACGCTACAGTACATACGATCCCTGGGAATCACACCCATGACCTTGGCACGCTACCGCAGTGCCTCAGTCTAATATTTGAGCAAGTAAGTGGTGCCTCCACGATGCTGCTGTGACGCGGGTGGTTGCCAGGGCAGCGGTTTGCAGATCTAAAAAGTTATGAGAGGCTGTTAAGGTGTTCTGGATGGTTGCTCACTGGCCTAGGTCTAAAGAGCCCACCCGAAAGTCTCAAGGAAATACTTCTCTATATGTGGCTCAGGTCCCTTTAATACAAGTATATGGGATTTTTTTGCCAGATTATTATTATCTTTATAGAAAAGTAATAGCACACCTCTCCTAAATATAATTTTTTTTATCAAAGAATTTAGCCTGCAAGTAAATGGTCCCTGAGGGCGGTTCACAAACAAAATTAAAGCGGACAGTGAGCATCGAGATTGGATACATTTCCTACATTCCTCTGTCCCTTCGGTATTATAAACATGAGGGTTTATTTTGAAAAGGTGCATGGGTGCGTGCTCAAAAGCATCCTCTTTGCAACGTCTGATGTAATCAGATTTCAGCACTACGCAGACATGTTATATCTAGTGATTTGAAACTGGAGAGGGTATTGTGAAGGGCAACATTCCTTGAAACCGGCCTGGGTTTTATGTTTTGGATTATAAAACGGGAATATTGCATGGTGAAAGGAGGCCGGAGCCAATACAAAAAGTATCAAATAGCTGAGCAGTCTCTTCCCACTCAAGACAATATGCTTCGATGAGCGTCGAAATAAACTGGATCCCTGGAGTCGGCTCCAGACTGTGGCGTCTGCCTATTCAAGCTTTTTCCGAGAGCGCCAGACTTTTGACGACTCCCAGCAGCCCTCCACCCTGGCTTGCACACACCGTTAGCAACCCTCTATTTGTTTGGTTTATTATGGCTCTGCACCCCCATCCATGGGCTCTACCCACACCTCTGATCTAAGAACAAGAGAAACAAGGCTCTCCAAACACTGAAGTTGGGCTATGAAACCATAAGAGGGGGGATTCCGGGAGACGTAAACACAGTGGCTGTTGATGGTAAGATTTGCAGTGTATAATCTAACTTACCGACATCAACACTGGAGCCGTTCAACCAGCCATTTCCCAGCAATTCTCCTATTTGAGAAGTACCGCTTTAAAACCCATTTTAAGAGCAGGCAATAAAGAGATTTTTCCAACTATAAACCACTCGACACACCTGTCACGGCACATCCATTAGGACTGGAGTAATTGGGCCAGCGAGTGCTAACAGGCTAGTAAACGTTACGTTAGCGTGTGTTTAAGAGGAAACTTGTGAGGGAGGAAATGACAGTGTGTGAAGAGCCTGCAATAACTGCTGGCATCTAATGGGCTTATCAGAGGTTCTACATCAGTACAGACCTAATCTGGTACTTTTGGCGCCAGGGTGAAGGGTCTTATAGAAGACCGTTCTGGGGGTTTTCAAAACTTAGTTTGTGCAGAGCTGATCTAAAGCTAGTTTCTTTAAATCAAAAACTATAACATGTCAAGCAATTTACAAAGCTTTCCATTTACAATTTTTCTTCACACAATTATATATTAAAAAATTAGTAGTTCACCCAGAAAATACAAAATGTTTTTAATTTACATGTCAGTTCGTACATTTTTACAACAAGAAATTATTATTTTTAGATTCCAATCCACACACAAAGCTATTGCATAACTGTAATGCATAAAGTGTTCCAACTAGATGTGACGTCACGACACACGATAAAAAGTTATATTTTCTATGTAAATCAAAGATTGTTTCCGAAACTGTCTATTTCAGATCCGCACCTCATGATTATTAATGATCAAAACTGAAGAGAAACAAGTTTACAAATTTCCACAAATTTGTCTAGTGAGACATTGTAGAAGTCATGAGAAACTTATTAGGAGAGTCACATCCTATTGAGTCATACAGTGTTAGTCAAATAAACGACTATGATGGATTTCTATAATTTTCTAGCGTGGGGAAGCCCATTTTATTATATATATATATATAATACATAAAACATATCTGACCAGGACAAAAAAGGTACCTACTTTCCAGCATGCTTCTGTGAACTAGATCACCCTTTAAAATGGATCCTGCTGTGAGAAAGTGTTAATACCCGTGGCGGACTTTCCAGCACGAGTTTCAAACTGCCATTATGTATTATCCAACAGATGTCTAAATGTTTACATCACTTCTTACCATGTATGAAATACCACCACATGTTTGGATGACACTACGTCACACAGCAGTTAAATAAACCCAGACCATATCCATACAAATGTTGGCCTGTTTTTTAATACCATCTCATATACATTTTAAAAGTGGGAAAAGGACGGCAGGGGACACAATGGCACTTCAACATTGACTTGGATTAGACTATATAGGGATCACCAGGGGAAAAAGGGTGTGTAGGCAATTCCACAAGTTTATTTTTGGACATCCCCAAGGGATAATCTGACCAGCTGCTTGTGGCAACACAACTTTATGGCCACTTAAATTTCGCAGCAGTCGATTTAAGAGTGGGCGTATATACGGCAGACAGGTAAATCACTTTCAAGGGGTGTTGTAAGGCATAGTTTTTTTACACCACTATTGAAACGTCGCAAATTAACCCTCTAGACGTCAATGGTTCGTTGTTGTCTGTGGGGTGGTTAATAAAACTTTCCTCGCACATTTAATAATGACTGCTGTTAACAGTGTAGATACGGTAACTGAGAAGCGTCTGTATGCGTCAGAAGAAACTCAGAGAAGTCGGTTCATGAACAAATCTGCCAATAGGAAATTTTGAAATGGCTAATCTAGGCCAGAATAATGAATCAGACACAGGCCTCTAGTCTTTTAATAAAAACCTGAATAAGATTTTCAAGGAATCAAAAGGAACCCATTTATTTTAAATGCAAATGCTATTGTAAAGCTATTTTTATATAACCGAAGCGGTCTCATCACAAGGTGAAGAGTTATATAATGCTAAAGCTCATGCGCATCTTCTGAACTAACTGGTTCTTCTATCGTCTGCATTCGGTGAAGTTCTCGCAATTAGGACTCATTAACATTTTAGTGGCAGTGGCTACTGGAGGAGGGTCAGGTAATTGAACACAGTCAGGGGGAGCAGAGGAAGTGAGAAGATGCCACAGGATGATGCTAATATCCTTAATGGCAGTCATCATTGTTCGGGCAAAGTTATAATGCTCATGCACCAGAAATAAAAGAATCTACGAATCACGTCATGCAGGTTTAAAAGGAACAACATAAGGTTTAAATAGACAGAGGTAGAGTTCAAAATACAAAACAACATGCTTTAGTTCTTCCGCACTACACGACTCAAACTTTCAAAATGTAACTTTATAGGTAAAGCCATAAATACGTTCAACTAGATTTGTACTTACTCCATAAACTGACCACTTCATTTAGGGTGGTTTCACATTTAGTTTAATTGTCTGACCAGAACCCTAGTTTGATGCTCCTCCCTCTCACTGCCCCCGATGGACTGAGTTCATATTACCTTTTGGGGGTCTGAACCACGGGTCATTAGTATCATCAAGCCTACAGCTGTTTACCCGGTCGCTTGTAATGATGACGCAGGAGAAGGTCAAAATTCATAACATTGCTCCCTTCGCTTCCACTTCACCTGAACAGTTAAGTTTTGTTTCCTAATTGATCTAATAATGTACTAATTAATCAACTGCAAATGAATGAATTAATGTACTATATAGTATGCAAATGCTCTTAAGAACCCTGAAGGCAAACAGAAATTACATATACAGCTCTCTGCGTCAGTCACGCTCATCAGACGATTATTTTTACTAAATAATACAGTCAGCAGCGAAGTGTACTGGAGTTCACATGAACCTCAGACCTCCCTTTTTAAGCAGACTCTAGTACAGTTTACGGGTGCAGACCCGGGTTCGGAAGACAGTTTACATCATCCAAATGAACTGAACTCTTAAAGGCCCTTAAAGACCACAGTTAAAATAAGACAAAGCAGAATAAATGTAACCTATAATGGCTACCCTGTAGGGAAAAGACAGACATTACCAGTACCATATAGCTCTTCGTACAAATGTCCAACCTCTATCAAATCTATTCTGGACATTAAAACAGTCCGATGTTCACCAGTATCATTTTGGAGCCTTTTTAATAAAAACATAAATCCATAACTTCTTTTAAATATTTAGCTAAAAAGGCTGTCGCTGCTATTGCCCACAGTTGATGTCATGGATTATGTGGAATGTGGAGGTGTCCTTCCTGTTTCATAATCTTCCTCACTTTAAAAACAACACAGAGTCATGCTGGGAGTTTTAAAGAGACCTATCCACCCACAATCCATTACTCCTTACTTTTACAATGAGAGTAAAGTAAACATTAACAAAGTACATGTAAACAGTGATGATAACGCTAGATGATTCAGACACATGGATGTGTAGGTGTTTAGCTCTGTGTTACAACATACAGAGATGTTTCCCACACTTCTGTGGCAAAGCCAAACAAACACTAACAAATCCTTTAAAGTAAAAAGAACTAGTAATGTAGGACTGCAACAATGAACTGACGTCGTCGATTATCAAAGGATTAATAAGGTAATAAAAAAAATCTTCATTAGGTAAATAAAAAAAAGTAAACAAATCTGAAAAATAATCGTTAGATTAGTCAACAAGAATAATCGTTAGTTGCAGCCCTATATAATGTGTATCCAAACAGCAAAAATAATGATTGTATTCTTCTAGATACTGATCAAAGCTAGTGAGGTAAATAAATCTTAAAGTGACTTATAAAAAGTTAGTATATGTGCAGATTGTGACTGTATTCCACAATGAAGGATCTTCGGTCGCTTCGACGCAAGTCACTGTTTGTTTAAGCCCATATTAATAAAACCCTAAAGCATGCATTTAAAGCATTACTAGCAGGTAAAGCAACCCTCTAAAATGGAAGCATTCATTTTTAAAGGACAAATGAACATACACAGCCCAGCAAGTTGGATTTAAAAGCTATGGCTTGTACCAGTGATTCAATCTTTCTTATTAATAGCATTCCAAAAGTAAGGCATGATAGTAGATGGATCCAAAAGGAGGGTTAATCTCAAGCACAGTACCACCCTAAGAGGTACATTCTATTTTCTAATATACATATTTGAAATGGTCTACAGCATAAAATAGGCAAATGTTCATAAACGAAAAAAATCGGGTTCAGAACAAACAAATCTGCCAATATGTTTTGGGGGAAAACATTTTAGATTTGCTTTTAACTTAGAAGTAAATAATTGTTTTTGTCCATGCCAAAACGTATTGCAGTTTGTGAACTGTGAAAGACACTTTGTGAAGAATTCTATATCAACACACCCAGTTGCTTTTAGATTTTATAGTCCTCCAGCCCTGGAAACTCTTACTGATAGAACACTAGAGTCTCTCAAACATGTCTTGCTGTTCACATCTCTAAACAAGCTCTACAACAGACTCACTGATGAAATTGTGTGCAATTTGTTGTTTATAGCACTGCAAGTGTTGATTCTGAAACATTATAATTTTGCAGATTCAAAATTAATGTAAAAAGTATTAGGAAAAAAAAACACTGTTTAGCAATCCATATATTGTTGTATTGTAAATATGTATTATAATAAGAACTGTGAATACAGACACAAAAATACAAAACCAGCTGCACAAGGCAGAATTTCCAAGTGACCAAACGTCCTGCAAATACTAGCTTTACTCTATACTTCCAAACTGACCTCTTACAAAAACATGTTCTACATTCTAGGAACGCTACACTGACCTCATTCTTACCAATAGACCTCAGTCTTTTGTTTTCTAAACTTTACCCCCACAAAAACCAAGCCTTTATCCATCTGCAAGGTTGCCACGACTCTTCAAATATGGACAGAATAAGACAAAGAAGAGTCAGGTCAATACCTTCGCCCACTGTTGCCCTCATTTATTTAGCTGGGTTCGACATGAGCAAACAATCCAGTCTCATAGCTTAGCAACTCTTTGGGAAGCCATACTGAAATCACAGTTCTATGGCCCCATTATATCCTTAAATTCAGAAAATGACAATTGTGGGTCCTACATTCACACATTTAGGCTAGTTGTGCTCAACTAGAGGAAAAACACTCACAGAAACTACTTGGTATGTGAGAGCGAATATACTGAAGAATCTTGGACATTTTGTTAACCGAGAAGAGTTTGTTGGAACATAGCGACCATAGATAAATGGGTTCCAAATAACATAAAAAATGTTGCCATTAATTCTTCTAATGTGGGATTTAATAAAAGCCAAATCCAATTTGCAATTTGAATAAAAACATGGTCAAACATGCACTGAATTAGAGCAATACAATTTCTTTGTGAAACCATGTTAAGATTTTACCACATTACTGCTGCAAAAATGTTTCAAGTTGATCCAGGCCACAATCCGAAAGGAACAATTTCCTCTAAATAGAAAAAAAGTACAATTACATCAAAAAGATTAACATAAAAACAACATTCTCGAAAATGCTAAGTAGAGTAAAAGGAAATGACACCATTGATGGGAAAGTTCACTTTCCCAATTAAGCATCCTCGCTTGGATAGATTGAGCAAACATTGCCTTTGTGTGCCCATCTCCTATCCTATGATGTGGCCTGACAGGAAGAGCATTATGGGAAGGCTGGTAATGCAGCTGTCTCCTGTTTACTCTGCTCCTCTTGGCCTGGGTATCAATTAGCTTGGCAATACAGGGAGAGCAACATAACTCAAATGAAACCCTTTAGGTGCCAAAGTGAGACCTGGAGAATCACATTTTCATAATTTTCAAACAAATGGTTCTCTCAAACATCTGACAAACACAAGAGCATCTTTATGGGGTGTATGGAATTACTTCAGGATATTGAGTGGTTGTTAAATTTTTTCTTTTTGTTTAAGCCACCAAAATAAGTGTCAAGCTTTTTGTTGATTATGAAAGATGTCATCTGGTTAAATCTAGTTAAGACTTTTATATTTACTTATTTACTAGTAAACCATTAAGAATTTATATACATTTATATAAGATTTGAGAATTGTAAAGCAAAAGGACTCATCATTGAACACGTGGGGCGCCAAAGCAACATCTCTGATCTGTGCATTGTGCTAAAAACACAATTTCTGCCAACCTTAAATAGTAGTAATGTAGATAAAGTCAATACAAAAATGTAGATAATCGCTCTCAATCTGTAAAACTGAAACCACCAGTTTTCACCAAACAGATAATGTTTTGGATATATTAACAGTTAATAAGTAATAAGGTAATAATGTAACTCACAGCCTTAAGGGGATAGTTCATACAAAAATGAAAATAAATACTATGGGAGTCTGGCATGCTTCCAAATAGCTTCCCGTGTTCACAAGAAACAGAATATTTAAACATGTTTTGAACAATCTGAGGGTGAATAAAAGACAGAATTTTTGGGTAGACTATTCTTTTAAGAAAAACACCTAAGACCTACATACCAGCAAGCAGCAAAATGTAGGATGCTGTAGGCAAAACCGCCTGGGAGGGGGTTACAATGGGTGCACAGAGCAGGACATGAAATTTAATGCTAGTCAAAACAATTAAATAGAAAAGTAAATTATCAGTACAATTACAGGCTTAGGTCCCACCCAAGCACATATCAAGCCAACAGAAGTTAAAGAAAAAAGACATATTATAGACACATAAATTACATCCGTCATGTTTTCGCTAGAACTAATTATGAAATCAAAGGTACACATGTTCAATGTTGCCTGATAGCTTGGCAAATAACTCGAGCTGTACCGCTCCCTAAAAACATCTGGAAATTTACCAGTTTGGCTTTAACTCACTCCTTGGCCTGCTTTCAGGTGACTTATTGTGAGCTCAGCATTGAGGGATCCTTCTGCAACTTGTGAATGCATGAATCATGTGAAACTTTTGATCCATGTGTACTTTGACTCGGTCAAGTGTCTCTCAGGATCTGTTCAAAAAGACCTCACTCCAATCAAATTCACTTCATGTCCCATCTTCAACCTTGTAACTAGGTGGCCCTCACGTCCCAGGTGAACAGCTGAATACTGGAGGTCATTGACGAATGTAAAACAATTCCAGTTTCTGTGCTTCACGCAGGAATAAATCAAAGAGAAAAGGCCGAACACGCCTCTGGGTGGCCTCGGAGGAGGGGATCAGTTAGGACAGATGTTTTTGACATAGTCAGATTTCATTTAGGGGAAATGAAAAGGCAGGAAAACCTCAGCACACCCAAAACAACCATTTTATTATTCGCTTTGACAGTCTGCAAAGGCTACGCGAGAACAGAGGGAGCTACACGCCCAGATGCCATTGTCACTTTGTCTTGGAAGCGAAAGGCATGGAGTCAGTCTGACAAAATCATTTGAAAGTCTGTCAGTAAAGTTTCAAAGCCAATTCATCCATCTGATATAGAATAATCTTAAAAGCTTAAAAATATTTATGAGAAACTGAGATAGTTCAAGCCAACACACACACACACAGCCTTAAATCTTTGCAGGTGCTGAGCAGCTGAAAGCGCTTTTTGTACCAGGAAGCTGTAAAAACTCAACTACATCCCTGTTGTGTGTTGTGCTGTTTTGGTTTTGGTAAATTAAACCACTTAGTAAACAAGCCCATTCATGGAGTTTGTGTACAGCCACTTCATGGGTGTCAAGACATTGGGTCATTCCATTACCTAACTCAGTTATCTTATAAAACAACACCTATTCCATTCAGCACACTAAATTATACAGTAATACATCTGCAGAAAATGTTCATTTCTCAATCAATTAATCCTCTGAACTACAGGACATACAGCATGTTGACAGTACACGTTGGGACAGCAATGAATGAAATTAAGGTCAATAAAAAAATGTCCAAGTCTGTCAGAGCAATTGTTCTTGAAACCATTAACATTTCTGGCAACCCAAAAAGCCATTATCTGAACATTTAGGCCTACTGCTTGTCTCTTAAATGCAATAGAACTCACTGAAATGGAAATTCCATATGACATCATGTACTCAACTTCAAGTTGTTCCAAACCTGTATTCATTTATTTGTTCTGCTAAAGACAAAGAAAATTGTTTGTAACCAAGCAGTTCTGGGGGACCATTGATTACCATAGTGGGAAAAATCTACTAATGGTGCTCTATAACTGATTGGTTTCCCACATCCTTTTGTGTTTAACAAAGAAATTTAGACAAGTTTAGAGCAACTTGAGGGTGAAGGACAGAATTTTTGGGTGAACTATCCCTTTAAAGGTCCAATGTAAGAAATTGAGCTGCATCTAGCGGTGACGCTGTGAATTGCAACCAATGTCTCACTCCATTTATTTATTCTAGTAAACATTATAAATCCTGTTTTATGGCACTTTATCTGCATGACACTACAGTATTTTAAGCCAAGGACATGGGCTTAAGTACTAGCCAATGCACAACTTTAAAAAAAAAAACAAAGTCAATATGGATAAAAGCATCTGCCAAATTTATAAATGTAAATGCACTTTTCTCATTTGCTGGTCTTGTTTTCACAGTCATGGTAAATTACTGAAAGACACAAACTCACTGTAAATAAAATCTGGACTAAGCCTTACACTGGCCAGAGTTTGCATTCAGGAAGAACACGGCCAGAGAAAACAATTCCATAGCCTTTTAAAACTGCCTGTTCTCCCGCAGACAGATTAACTGTGACCCGAGTGTACAGACAAACTGCGATGCGAGGCTAAGTTGAGTAAGCAAGGGGTCTCGAACCCTGGAAGAGGCAAAAAAAACTAGAAGCAGAATAAAACCCTTTGAGCCCATTTCACAAATAAAAATCCAGATGTGCACTTTACGTTCAAGAACATCTTTATAAAACAACCATAAAATAATACTCTGAGGCAGATTTTTATTCAGTTATATCAAGACTTGACATATAATACTAAGCTGTGGTAAAAGAAATACAACCCACAGTATGGGTTTCATCTAGCACAAAGCACTTCTACCTAGAGGGCTTTAAACATGCGTGTGCGTGAGAGAAATGATTATTCCCCATCAGTCCTTTATATTTTACATTCAATAGAAACATCACCACATCCACCAAGAGTGTTGTTTTTTGCCATTATGTGTTATTTCAAGCCCATACAAATGAGGTAAGAAGAAATACCGAAAAGAAAACAGCTCAATGATACGCAGCCGCACAAATAACCCTTAATCTGTCTACTTGAAAGATACGATCGGTTCCTCGCCTGCAGGATGAAGTGCTCTTGGTTCTTCATTTGACCAGACACTGTTCTTAAAAAAAGAAAACCCTGCCGGCTGCCAAAACATACACAAGCTCCTAAAGTCACATGCTCTTGCTACACAACCATGCACTGGAGCTAGAACCTCGTCTCCCATACCAAAAAGTTCATGTTGACCTACTGACCACAAAGTCACACCTCAAAAGTTTCTCCAGGCCTGACAACTCTGTGAGAATATGGCTGGGATGTTGATATACTTTTTCTGACCTCTGCTAGCCTCATGTTGTCATTGTGTGTCAATGTGAGCAGTTATGCACAGTTCAAATGACCACATTGGTTGATCAAAAACCTCAGCATCAGACGATCACCAATTGCCAGACATCATTTGATTGAGAACTTTTAAGGATAAACCCTTTCAACCATGGAACGATTCAGTCTCTTTATTTTCATATTAGTGTATAATTGACATCCTAGGAAAAGTGCATTGCTCCTGTTGCATTTTTTATTAAATGAAATTTGTTCCTCAATAAACATTCTCAGTCAAACCTTTTAAGTGTTAAACATCGGGATGGTTACTATTACGTATTTGGCTTCAATGATGCGCTGCTGGCATAAACAAAGTGTCTTAGGGACAAGCAAAGGAAACATGACTTCTTTGAAAACAACAAAACATGGCTAATTTATTTATTTAGTTACATACAGTCGTTCTAAATATAAATATAAAGAGATTAAATCTCTTTGTTTAAAAGTATTGCCGATTTAGCTTTCGATTTACGGTGTCAAACATTTAGGCCCGACTGTACACTGTGGTAATTCCTACCATACCAAACATCATTTGTTTTTAATTTAGCTGAGAAGTGTAGTTTACAATAACATTTTTGTATGAAGAATTAAATTAAATGAAAACAATAGGCTACGTCAACATGCACTACAAAGAGCCGACACTTCCTTCACCTCCACGCCATCAAGCTAATAAACAACTAGCCATGGCTAGCACAAACAAACAATAAGTGAAGGAGATAGGAACTAAAACGTCCCCCCTTACTCCAATTTATTGTGCTTTAAATGGAAGTATCTAATACAAACAACCCTTTGATAGTCACAAAATTGTAAAGTTTGACTCACCTTAAATTATTTGGGGCAGGAAATTAAAGCACTGTCAGCAGTTTGGTCTCAACACTTCCAATAAGACGCTATAGTGAGGTTATTTATTCCAGGCTACGCGAATAATGCTACATACAACACCGTGAAAAAACATACACGCTTCCATAAAAATGATAAATTAAAGCGAAAATACCTTCAAGTCACGAACTATCGACCGAACGCGCCACCTGCCATCACGTGAAGTGCTGTCTCCGCCCCTAACTTAATTATGCAAGCTGACCACACCCTAAGCTGATTGAAAAGTTCGGTATCAGAAATGTCCTGCTAAATGTCCTCCTTACACTAAAACGACACAAATATAGGCAAACAAATAAAAAATAACACTTTTTAATGATATGTAGCTTTCAAGACGCTTTTTTTGTAAATCCACATCAGATTTTTTGTATCGAGGTTTAATTTGAAGTGCAGGCTCCTTTGCCATCCATCGTTAAAACACTTTTTCGATTGTGCTAATATTTTGCAAATAATTCGTTTTGTATTTCAAACGGTGTCTCATTAATACAAAGTAAAGTAGTGACTTTTAAGTAGGCTATATGTCTTCTGAAAGAACAGCTGGCTCTCCAAAGATGAAGACACTGGACCGTTTCCCAATGAAGTTCCACAGTTATGAGAGCTCCTTAGGCTTTGAAAACAACTCAACTGGATCCACACACTATGGGAAGAGTGGAGACTTTCTGCTGTGTATAAAGCTTCAAAGCATACTTGTACCCGACCATAGATTTATTTGTGCTTTATGTCAGGATTAATGTGACTTAGTTCAGTTATAAATAAAAAACAGAGGCCAGTCAGCTGACCACTGGCGGTGGTCTAAACCTTCGGGTGAGAGAGGATGAGTGGAAATACATGATGCTCTTGGGTGGCCTGAGGACTTTAACAGTTTGTGGGAAACAAACAAGGTAACAAAGTTCTTGAATAAAAGTTATTAAAAAACTTTATTGACCATAACTCTTTAAATATTTGCATGTAATATATATACTCTTTTATATTTGCAGTATATGACGGTATTAAAATAATTAGCTTTTTAAGTCTTTCATATGGACTGGTAAACGATTTTGGGAACCAAAATATTGAGCAACTTTAAACAACAAACTAGAAAAAATATTTTATTTAAAAAAATTTAAACTCAGATGCGGTTATGAGTTTACCATAAAATAACCATTATATTGTTAAAGGCATATCCAACTTATTTCCATTTATTGAAAGCCAAAAATAATGTTAACAGTGGAACACTGAAGAACATGATGTCCTTTAAATCAGTACGAGCCTCCTGTCAGGATAAAACACGTGCTAACATTTAGAAGTTGTGATCTCAAAACTGAAATATGTTTTCTAATACCCTTATTTTCTATCCTTTTGTTATGTCAAGTTTTGAGTCATGTTTCTTAAACCACATCCCGTCTTCCTGCCTCCCATTGTGGGGAAATATCTCAATGAGATTGCACAAATACAACAGTTAATAAAATCGTAAATTTGATACAGGAACTGATTGCTCTGATTGGCTCTTTTTGCAGCGCTAGACAGAGACAAAGCCCTTTGACTAACCAAATCCTGTTTAAGAGCTGAGTGTGAGGTTTGGCAAAGGGTAAAGACCCCAGCGATCAGATACTTAGGGTGTGGCTGCTTAAAGTATCTCACAGTTCATGAAGAAACACAAATCTGATGTTTACATTTGTTTTAATCCTTCAGCCAGCAGCATATTATTTCCTGACCCCATTTGTGAGCAACAAATACAACTCGGCACACGATCGTCAGATTTTGATGTGGATTACCAAGCCTAAAAATGCTCCGGGTCAATCTCTTTATTCATATTATTTTAAGAAGAGAGTGGGAAGGCACACTTATAAATGTGACAATTTGCCATAAAGGAGACAAGACTGCCCATCTTTCACACCTGCCAAGATCACCAACTTGAAACACTTGAAGCATGAACCACAAAATTAGTATTGGCGATTTCTCAGTAGCGTCAGCTCTGAAAACAAAATTTTGTCAAGCTGATGGGGAAAATGTGGAGTTTAATAAACCGTAGGTGGGAAAAGATTTCCAGAGATTACTGTAAGTGTCATAGAAATGTAGTTGTTTTGAAGTATGTCACCATCGAGTCACATCTGTCTCTGGGTTCTAATCCAATGAGATCTGAAGAAGATATGGATCTTTTCCACTCAAATTTATGCTCTTAAACCAAACACATGAAGTCTGCCAAATGTCTCCATGCTAGTGAGGAAAGTCCATTATATACCAAACACTTTTTAAAACCACAAACCAGCAGGTAGCACATCAAATTACAGAGATTAAAGACAATAACAAGAAAAAGACAAAGCATGAAACAATATGATGGGGGAGAAAAAGAGAACTTGCACAGATACAGAATTCAAAAGGAAACTTTATACAAATGTTTTTATTTTGCATCATACACGGATATAACATGTATAACAGGCTACATATTTTATATGGGTATAAAAGTAAAAGTAAATGTATATTTTTATAAATGTGTCCTTATCAGTTTTAGATACACAACGCTCTTGGGAATGAGAAAGTGTCATGCTGAGGTCAGCTGGGGCAGTGCTGTGCATATCCAAAATTAAACATACAGGAACATGTGTAACATTCATACTCTCTGATAATGCCTTGGGAAATGTAATTTGTTGTTTATTGAAAAGGTTTATCAAAATTCCCTTTATCAACTATCGATGTGGCACATAAAGTTATAAATTGTGTTTATGCAAGGCAGCAATAAATACTTTAATTTGAATGAACAAACAACAAGCATGCTAACAGACAAAATTCAAGTGCAGGCTTATCTTTTGCTAATAAACATATATTACATTCGATCATTTCAAATGGTTGTAATGTACTGTACTACACATGTTTAGTTGTATAACACACGTTTAGTTCTAAGAAATATTCGTATTTGTGGAAAAAGTACACAATCTTTCTTTTTGGTCAAAATTAAAAAAATAAGTGTCTTTTGCAGACTCAGAATATTGAAATGCCCATTTAAATTGCATAAATGTTTGATTGGCTCTGTGCACATCATTACAATCCTGCGGAAAGCACAGAAGAAAACATCAGTTGCATGGAAACAGACATCAGTTCCATCTAACCACTAATAAGCATAATAACCTCAATAATTACCATTGAAACACGCTTTGATATTCAAACATGTCAAAGACATAGGTGAGAATGGAAAAATGAGCTGGTGTCTTGGTTGCCATTCGTTTCATGGTGTATATACAGTACATGGGTGTGTGTATGAATGAGGTCAGAAGATTCGGCACCCAGTTTTTGGTAGGTTAGCCCAGTCAACCACAAAGCTTATTGGCTGCCTATGACTTTATAAGGCCAGTCGTCCCTCTTCAACTGTAAAACCTCAAAGCTGGGCTCAACAAGTCAAACCACAGAGGAGACACTATCGTCATTACATTGAATGGCCACATGCTTGAGTGGCACCCAGCTAAGTCGAAATAGAAACGACCATTGGACAGCCCCTTTCCAAAACACAAGGGCCTGATATTTGACCTGCGATGAATCTTATTACAGTGTATTGGAGACATTTCCCAACAATTGTTTATTTATTTAAGTGCTGTCAAATCGATTCCAAAATAAATATTTGTGCTTATGTAATATATGTGTGTGACGTTTATATGTATATGTATATAAATGCACACACATACATTTTTGTATATACAGTGTAACAAATATTTACACACACACACAAACGCACGCACGCACGCACACACACACACACACACACACACACATATATTCTATTCTATTCTATTCTATTCTATTCTATTCTATTCTATTCTATTAGTGAATGCATAAATGAGGTCTGAGTCATTTTTCAGGCAAACATTCAACGGTTTGGGGAAAATGAAGTCATTGACAGACATTTACAGTCTTTTCCAAAGGTTCTGTCATTTAAAACAGGTCTTTTAACTACAGGCACTTCATCATGCTTTTGTTGCACTGAGTTTCGGTAGCCATGTGTTGGAATGCTTACCTGAAAACACTGATCTCTTGCTGCTGTCCCTCGCTCTGCTTGGATTACCTAAAAAGTGCCAAAAAACACAGGAAAAACTAGTAAACCGTTTCATATCTGGCATTTGATAAAACACAAAATCCAAAATCAATGCATCATTTGAACCCTGAAACATAAAAACAGGAAAGTGAGTCATCTGCTTTTAAGACGTTTATTGTTTAAATAACACAAGCAGTAAAATCTTAGATTTCACTTTTATTCTTGTAATAAAGCTTATTTACTGATCAGAAACCAGAGAAAACAATTCTTATTTGGATGGAGCCGTTATATCACAGGCATACAATTCAGAAGCGATGGAACACCGACTTTGCTTTTTTAAGGGTTAGAGGTTACCGCATTGTGGAAGTTTTTGCAATAACAGGAAATTGTTATGGCACGCACTTGCTGCCTATTCATAAATCTATGTTGGCACAGGCCAAACTCCAGCAGACAGTGTCAACAGTTATAGCAGCAGCCAATCACCAAATGCTCTGTATGCCAAGTGGCATATTGTCACGTCCTGCGGTTGGCAATGCCAGGCTTTTCTAACTAACAGACTGCCTCGTGTTCCTTTAAATAGCTGGGCTGGCATGACAGTTCCAGCAAGCAAGTAGAGACCTTTAGCAAAATACACTTATTTCTACTAGATATTTTCTTGGCAAAACTGAGAGTCTTGGAGTAGACTGTCATGTATAGTTACTTGTGTTTGATATCAGGGCTTGGATTGTATTTGCAATGTTTTGCTTGTCTACGAATCTTTCCCAGTGATTTTCATTTAAAACTTGGATAAACATTTCCCTGTGCAATTCGTTTTGTGTTCCAAACATGTGTCAAAATCATTTGTTTACCAAAGAAATATTATACAGGATCTGTAAACAAATATTTACAATTCTAAAGAGTGTTTCCGAGTTTAAGTGGAAAAGAAATGTAGTGCAGAATTTTGTAGTTTTCATCCTCATCAGAATCGCTGCAACCAAGCATTTAAATGTTTTATTATTGTGAAATAAGGTCTACATTAGAATAAAAAACAGACATTTGTCCTCACACTGTCAAAAAATTAATTAATTCAGATACATAAGTCATACACTCAGGGACTCTCTCTCCGGGCTAAAACTTTGATATGGTAGAATACTGAGATCATTTAACAGACTAATGACTCTTAAGGGACACTAAGATTCTGGTTCAAAGAGTGAAAAAGGAGGCCAAAAGTATTTATTAGTGAAGACGGAGGATGATTTGGTCAAATAATAATTCTCGAATGACTGTTTAAATCTTTCAGGCCTCGGTTTAAATAGAAATCCAAGATATGTTCATATCAACATAATGAAAGTGTCTAATATTTTAAAAACTTTAAAGCCACACATGCTGCTGTCTTGTATATCGAGATGACTTTGAAACAGGGAAGCCATAATAATTCAGCTTTAAGCATTTGGAAGTAGCTCCCTCGACCTGACTCATTTGTTTCCAAGGAACTAGAAACCAGATATGGCCATTAATACATCTCTATAGAATCTCAGCTTTGCCAACCCATAAACCTTGACTATATATTCATAAGAATTACAACATAATTCAATCAAAGTATCATTTACAGTGAAAAATAACTTTTAACACATGAAAAAGAGCTAGCGTAAAGTTGAATCAGAAACAATAACACTGAAATCTTTAGTATTTCAGCTCTCAATAGAAGATGAGATGGGAGTCAAAATTGCAATACTCACATTTGTCCTGCTCAGGTGGTTCTAGACAATCACTATCCGTGTCACTAGGGATTCGCCAGGGCTTCCTGACCGCCTGCAACTGCTGGTAAAACTCATCCTAGAAACACAATGATCGAACAAGACAAGAAAATAAACTCTTTGTTGCAGCATTTCATTCATAAAGCTGAAACATAAACTCACCTACAACTTTTAAATGCATCTTTTCATGCCTTGTAATTTCCTTTTGGAAATTAAAATATTGGAGTCGATTAACTATTCTTATTTCCTTTCCGAACAAGCAAAATAAAAAAATGTCTAATAAAAATGGTTTTATAAAAGTATATTTGGGTTTAATATCTTTTAAAGGGGTAGTTCACCCAAAATGAAAATTCTATCATCATTTACAAACCCTATTATCAAAACAAACCTGTATGAATTTCTTTCTTCTGCAGAACACAAAAGAAGATATTTTAAAGAATGTTGTAAACCGAACAGCGATGGCACAATAGAAGTGAATAGGTGCCACCGTTGTTCGATAACAGACTTTCTTCAAAATATCTTCTTTTGTGTCCTGTGGAAGAAAGAAAGTAATTCAGGATCGATCTTACACAAGCATGATTCTAGATGATTTGACCGTCATGAGATTATACATCAGAAATCTGCACACATTTTTCTCCAGTATACGGTCACATAGGTTTACAGGGAAAAGTGCTTATGTCTGTGTTTAAAGGCGGCGTGAGAGCGGCAGTTAAAACCTCTGTGAATTGGAAACTTAAGATGCTTACGACCTGCTGAACGTGCATGTCAGGATCATTCGCTCTACAGATGGTTTTATTTTATTTTCAAATAACTACAGCTCTGGGTCAAATCCTCTGAGTCCATCTCTAATAGATAAATTGCCCCCTGTTCTCTTCTAAAGACATTTAATGCGTTCCTATTTTTCACTCTTTTAAGTATTGGAAGTGCAGGCCAGGCAGGAAGCTCTCGTGCATCCACGGTACATTTCGCTGTATGAAAAAACAAAAAAAGGAAACAAATCATTGGACAGCTCCGTTCCTGTGTATCACATTTAGAGCCGAATGAGATGTGCAGGTGGATATCGCTGATCTTTTTCAAAGACTGAACTGCTATAACAACTAAATGCGTTTATGTTTTTATCATCGAGACAAGGCAACGATTATAAGGTTTGAGCAATAACATTCCTGTTTAAGGCTTTTAATGAGATTTGGATTTATTGATTGAAACAATGCTTATAAAATACATACAAAAATGGATGACACTTTTAATCGAGAGCGGGTGTTCGAAAATATATCCACCCCTTTCCGCTGGATTGTCTCATCTCTTGTTATCCTTTATCAATAGTGCATGAGGTGAAAAGACCATAGACAGACATGGACAATAGAATATTTGACAGCCCACAGCTTTTACGAGCTAACCGGCACAATAACAGCAAGCATGTGTGATTTTGAACTCATCGACCTGTGGTTTATGGGGATAACCAAAGACGAGCTTTAATAATCCACACATGACTGGCCAACTTCTCAAATCTTGAGACTTGGCTCCATTTAGTTTCCATGAAGAGACTGTTCATTAAAACAGATTAAAGGCATATTCACAACATCACGGATAAAAGGGTCAGCAATACTGTATGTAATAATGTATTTATGTATACCTCGGTTAGTGTGCTCCACAGACCTCCATATAAATCTGTAGTGCTCAGGCCTGGCGGTGTGAGGATCGGCCTGGTTATCTGTGCCGTCGGCGTGACGGGTCTGCTTCTTGAACGTCCATACACGCGCTCAGTGTTTCCATGGCCCCCAGTAGCAAACGATCGCATCATGAGACTATTGGGGGTCATGGGTCTGCTTGGAGCCCGTGCTCCGCTAGGGGTCTGCGCACGACTGCTAGGGTTGCTGGGAGACGTCCGGCCCATTACCAGTGTGGTGGGCTGGGTGTTGTGCAGGGGCAGGCCAGTGGTCTTTGTGGAAAGGCTACTGGGAGACTGCGGTCTGGACGTCTGTCCGAGAACAGGCAGGGTGTTGGCGGTGTGGAAGAGGGGGGTTAGAAGCAAGCTCCTGTGAGGGCTGTTTGGACTTCGGTTCAGCTTCCCTTGTTCTGCCAGCTTGGCCAAGTCTTTCTCCACCTCTGAAGAAATGAAGACAAGAAAAGCATGGAATTACCAACGGGGGGATAATAAAGAGCAGGGCTGATGTGGCTTTACATGACTTCTGCCCTATAATGATGGGAATGGTTTCAATGGTTTCTCGGGGGAGGTTAGGTAAATGTGTGTTTTATAGACGTGTCTGTGCTTTCCTCACACAAGTAAAAATGAAGAAAAACTTAACCTACTATCAGCCGATTATTTAGTGTTTAATGTAATCCATAACTTGAAAATAAATAAAAAATCGGTTATAGAGGAAGTACATTACACAGAAGTAAACTTATAATAAGGATTTATGATTTGAGCTGACAGGTACGATTTTGCTGAAAATGTCAATTTAATGTCATCTGACTTTAAAAGGAAAGTTAATGCAAAAACGAAAATTCTGTCATCATTGACTCAGGTTGTTCCAAATCTGTATACATTTCTTTGTTATGATGAACCCAGAGAAATATATATGAAATATTTTAGCAACTGACATGTCTGGGACACCATTGACTACCATAGTGTATAATTATTTTTGTTCTGTTGAACACAAAATGAGATATTTTGAAGAATGTAGGAAGGCAAACAGTTCCGGGTAAATGTTGACTACTGTTGTCATTTTTCCTACTATGGTAGTCAACGATGTCCCATAAATATATGTTGCAAACATTTTTCCAAATATCTTCCTTTTGAAAGATTCTAAAATGTATTCAGATTTGGAACAACTCTCAGGGATTAATTCATGGTAGAATTGTAATGTTTGGGGGAGTATTCCTTTGACATACCTGAAAAAAAGTACCCTGCAATTTTATGATTCAAACAGAGATGGTGATGTAGAGGCAAAAGTTATTTTGTAGCCCTAGATTTGACCGATGGTGAGGGGCTGTAATCTATAAAGGTAAATTTAGATTTTGATGAGTTCATTTTTACATTTAAAGACATTACATTTAAATGACTTCCAAAGCCAATTTGTACTTAAAAACTTAAGGCACGAAAACATTTTACAGTGCAGTCAAGGCAGAAACTGCAATCCTGTCCAGAAACGATCTACTCTGCCTTTAAGTAAATCTAAATTAATAAACAAAATCTAAATCTAAATCTAATTTTCAGTAAAAGAAATCTTCAACTTAATGTCTGTGACTTGGCTGCTTTTGTTTAACATTCCTTGAATATCTGCAGCTACATTCATCCTTGGATTACATAATTTCCCGTAATACTCACATAACAAAAAGAGACAATCATATCCGTTGTTAAGAACTAATTCAACTATTATTTAGAAAAGGCAGTGGAAGAAGAGACTATTAAAAGCATGTGTTTTGGTAACCTTATTTGCCAATAACAGGCTTAAAACACATCCGCATATTGACGTGTAGTATTAACCTCTCATAGATTCCCGGTAACAAAACCACCAGAATCATTTCCTGAAGTTTGTTGCTTTATTTTAACAGTTATGGGCAGAAGGTTTTACAGTCAGCTGTAAAGCGTAAATTGGATGGCATGTCTACTCTGTGTGAGTACATCAGCTATTTAATAGAGCCGGTTCATGTCTGTTTGCTTTGTTGGTAGCAAATCAAATATTTATGTTTATGAAACTGCACATTTTCAGATGGAACATCTGGCCAACGCCCAGCCAGTGTTCAGAGAAGAGAAACTGTGCCATAAGGACATAATCATTGAGGTGGATTATATACAAATATATACAGTGTATGCTGAGAAGACCATGTGAGATACTATAAACATTGTGTACTAGCTTGAAATGCATTTCAGTATCCTTGCGTGTGAGAACGTAACAAAGAAACAACATTACTTTTCCACTCTAAAATGCAAAGCACATGCATGCTTGATGTAAATACGTAAATGCAGAATGTGATGTCATGTGTCATGACACAGCTCTTGAAATGAATTCCCTTTACGGAATACATTCCAGACTTTTGTGTACACAGCTTTTCCGGCATCTGATATATCTAATTCTGTAAATGGATAATCAGATTGTTGTTTCTGTATTCAATCAGAAGTAATCACAAACCCCTGAACTCCCATTTAAATGGTATACAGGAACTCGATCCAGCGATTTGACAGAAAAACACATGTGACGGAAAGAATTCGTTGTTAAAATATTATATGAACATCAATCATTTGTGTTGTAGGCAAAAAAAGAGCATATTAAGGAAATTAAGCAATGGAACCGAAGGGTCCCAAGGCACATTTTTAAAAGTGGAACAGTTTTTAACTTAACACGCTATCCTAAAAAACTTCACGCTTGTGCTGCGAGATGCACAAAAACAGTGACAGTTCAACCAAAAACTAAAATTCTGTCATCATTTGCTCACCCTCTTGTCATTTCGAACCCGCATGACTTCTTTCTTCCGCAGAACACAAAATACATATTGTGAAGAATGTTGGTAACCAAACAGCAACGGCATTATCATATTGACCCAAAAAAACAATGTAAGTCAATGGGTGCTGTCGCTGTTTGGTTAACAACATTCGTCAAAATATCTTTATTTGTGTTTTGCGGATGAGAAGTCATACAGGTCTAAAAATGATGAGAGGCTGATTAAAGGATGATAGAATGTTTGGGTGAACTATCACTTGACATGTTATCGCACAAACCATGTCTGTTGATGCGAATTAAAGCAACACCACTAAAATATCAAATTAAGAAGACATGATCCATCCCTTGTACAAAACATAATAAAAATTGACTTCATCTGTTTTGTCGGATTTGGAATTTTACCATTCGTAATGGAGCAACACTTCTAATGAAACACAGCAATGTTTATATCATGTTTCCAGGAAACTTTATTATTTTAGATTTAAAAAATTTGTTCATAATTATCTGAAACTCTTATGTGTATCGGTCATTTTTGACAGAATTCACCATTGCCCTTATTTTATTAAACCATAAGAAGTTACTGCTTCTGATGATGTATAGCATCTTTAATAAGCTCAAGACCAAAATAGACGTAAAGAGTGAAGTGATCGAGAGAGGAAGAAAGGGAAAGTTAACTAGAAGCAGCAGATCTAATCTATTATAAACAGTTCTAGATAAAAAAAGCAAATGCACTTCCCACAAGCCTACAATCCTCAAGCACGCGAACCCATCATTTAGAACATATGCAACCTTATTGATTCCTGACCTTTTCTTCCTAAATAACTAAAGCTTTCACAACTCATCTCAAGGAGGAAAAGATCGGAAGATCTGAGAAATAAAACTCAACCAGCTGAAAATGATGCTGTATTTCTCTGAAACCGGTGGAAATCTGTTCTCTTCTGTTACAAAATGGCCAATAACATTGTCATTTGGGAACAAGTCGAATACCGAGCTTTTAAATTCCTGAAACAAAGCAATGCACACTGATCGTAACTGAAAAGGCAGATTTCGTTGACCACATAATTGAGGTAATAATGAGATAAAAGTAGAAGCCTGGCTTTCAACGTGGAGTACATTAACAGCTAATAAAAGCATGAAAGGGCAAAGTTAGGCTGTTGAAGGAGTCTAATGCTCGGCGTTGCAGGGATGTCTCTATTCAGATATGACTCAACAGACAAACTGCTTTAAATGAATGCCATCTGAGAGGAGGGGTGACTTTTCCTGTGTCACAATCAGTTTGACTCGGTCACGGAATAACAAGCATGCAACGTTCGAGCCAGCAAAGGTAAACACTTCCCACACGCACAATAATCCATCCCTGTCGCTAAACTGTGAGAAAACTGTGAGAATAACATCTAGTCTTTTCATCCGAGCTACAGATAATCAATAACGAAAAGTCAAATAATTTGTATGACGCTCAAAATAATGATTTTGGAGGCTTAACACGGTGTCTTTGTATACACGGCTCATAAATCAGATTTGTATTTATTTACTATTCACTTCATAGTTTGTGATATGAGGGAACAAATGTATTCAAATACATTCCCAAACAATATCGCACACTTAACAGTGACGCAAATCAAAAAATAAATACTTAAAATCCAACCGTTCTGATTGAAACACATTACAAAAAAATCTGATTTTAATCTCATTTCAAAGCACATGTGGATGTTGTCTGGATTGTGTTTGTAAACATAGGATACAACTTCTTTTTTTACTTAAATGGATTAGAGCTGGATGAGCCAAGAAATGAATTTTTGACTGTCTGAACAAAGTCACTGGGTGAATCACCTTTAATTCTTAAATCTTCTTAAAGGCAGGGATGTTCAAATCACCGAAGCAAACACACGCCTACCCCAATCTTCCACTTTCGTCAGCGCTCCGCTCGACTAATGTCCGTCCCGTGCATTGTGCACCTTACTGCAGATTGGCTACAAGGTTATTATGGTACTCGGCCCGACTTTGTATTAAATATAGTAATATAATAACTATATGAGACAATAAAAATATTGATCACATGCTTTTCAGACTGTTTTATGTCAAGATAAATTTGAAATATCAACCTCCCACATTCACAAACACTGGTGCCCTGATGGTTTACAATAATTGTCCTTAAATACTTATGTATATGTTGCGCAACGGCAACTGAAATCAAAAACAGTACATACGTAAACAAACAACTGCGTGACACATGTCGGAGTTCTTGGCTCTGGTTTTGGAACACCATGTCACACAAAGGTCTGCGAGATCAAACCCGATAAAAACCACAGACTGAGTTTGATCATCTGCAGACAGCGATTTGTCACTTCACAGCGTCGCTAACAAGCTCGCGACTGCGGTAGTGGCGATATTAAATGAATAAAAGATGGCTGGCATATTTTAATAGGTGGATCAGCTTTTAATTAGCCAATCGTGCGCCTTTTTCCCTCGTGTTCACACGCAGACGGGAGCGCGGCGGAGACTTTCAGATGTGTGGCCTCTGACAGTGTCGGGCAGTAATGGAAAGGTATGGCCCGTTTTATGTGCGTGTGGGTGTTTGTGTGCCAAAAACCTACCCGCAAGATGTTTGCCCATGTTCTCCAGTTCTTTAGAGAAGAGGGAGTCCTGGAGTTGCACAGCACGTCTGGCCGTCTGCGGGCTCGTGCCTCTGATCGGCTTCACATCCGATGCCCAGACTGGGTGACGCTACAGCACACACATGAGACAGCAGAGAGTCACGTTAGAAGAACTGGGAGCTTTGAATTACCCTCTTTTTACATACTTCTTATAGTTACAACGCTGTGCCATATCTGTTATGAGGGCCAATTATTTTTTTAAGAGAAATTAGAAAAACACTGGAAACCACAGCGCTTCAGGATGAAAGTCTGCATGGCGGCAAAGGCTGAGGTTTTATTTGTGAACACCGCGCGACGTTCAGTAGTGGTTGCAAGATTTTGAAGTAACAATCAATAAAGACTGGGGATCCAAAAATGAATGACGGCACGATCCTGCAATTATTATATTTCGCCATCATACATTTGGTGGTTTTCAGGGATTAAGAAAACAGGGTTTTAAAGCAAAACTTTGGAGAATAAACTTTTATGATGTACTGTATTAAAAATATATAAATTAAAATCACATTGGTTTGCAATGATTTCATTTATTTATAACATGCATACTTGCGCGACAACGTAAAGAAGAAGTGCTTTTATTTCAATTATGGGTCTTATTACTGGACTGGCACTGTTAATTCTACTGAATAAAACTGTTCAGGTTTTGCTAGTAAATAACTGTTTTAAGATGAGCTAGCTAGTCTATGTGCCTGACCAAACTAGTGTTAAACCAAACAAAACAAACCAGCTTAATACGTTTAGAGAATTTAAAGTGATAGTTTTCCCAAAAGTAACAACATCTTCATCATTTACTCAACCTGTATGATTTTCTTTCTTCTGTAGAACACAAAAGAAGATATTGTGAAGAAAGTTGGTAACCAAGGCTCCCATTGACTTTCATTGTATGAACAAATGTCTCAAATAATCCTCCAGTGTTCTGTGTTCCACAGAAGAAAAAGTCATACAGGTTTTGAACAACAATTTGGGTGATCTATCTCTTGAAAAATGTTTTTTTTTTAAATGGAGTAATGGGATCCATTTCCAATAGGCTGGGCAGTTTAGGGGCTGTCAACTGTCATGCTAAAACTTCCCCTGAAAAGCAAAATAAAGTTAGCAGGCAAGGGTTGAGCACAAAGAGCATCATTTCTGTCCAAGCATTACATAAAGCAATATATTCAGCAACAAGGGACAGCATAACGTTATAGTCCAAACCCTCATAAGCTCATAAAATCTAATGCCAGGCCACAAACAGCATCATACGTACCGGTAAACACATCCACTCACCCGGGCCAAGAAATATGTGTCATACAAATATGACTGAGGGCAATTCGAGATACTAAACAGTTATGAAAACCTGCTACATTCAGACCTTTGTTTCTATGCTCTCCATATCTCCTGCTTTGACTATTTGCGCCCACAGCTCAGTAAACCTACGGAGTTTAATGGTTTTTATAAAGATCCTTAATCTTTATAGGAGAACAGATGGATTATTAGTGTGTACATTGTTTTCAACTTTTATTAACATTTCAATCAGCCATCTGGAGCACTCAGACTACGTTTACACGATGAAAAACAAGATAACAATTTCCTTTGCATTTTTTAAAAGTTCCACATACACATGTCAGCGTTATCAAAACAATCTGGATTTACACTGATCATGGAAAACGGATAAAAACAATGTAATATGAATGCCAGGCCAGTGGATGGTGATATTGCATTGTTAAGAAACACTACTCATACCCCGCTTTTAATGCACTTTGTCGGTGTGTATGAGTGTTTATAGTTTGTGTATATAAATAATATGCCTCCACTGGTCGTAGTGGTTCAGTAAATCCACTTTTTGCTGGAGAAATGTTAATAAGTCAATATGTCACGTGGCACCAGGGGCGCAGATGGGATTTTTTAACGGGGGGACCAAGATGTCAGCAAATATTTTCAACTCTTTAACTAGTGCTCAAGTATTTAATTTGTGCTAATGGCTTGCACTAAAAATCCATTGGAGGATTCTTATTTGAAATCGTGGATAAACAACAATGAAAAAAGGCCTATCTATCAACACTAGCAATGTATGATCAAACTGTTATATACAATTTTTCTATACAAGCATCGGCATTTTCAGTAACAACGACAGTTTATAAAAAGTATTTTGGAGCTTCTGCCAAGAGATATTTGTAATCATTAACATTCAGAGGATAAATTGGTTTACTTAACCGTTTACTATCCAAACATGCTGTTTTACGTTTGCAATGCATGTTTACCAACTAGTTTAACAAAGCTGGAGATTGCGTCCACTTTCTACAAACATGGATCCAATTGCATCAGTAATAAAATTTACAATGAGGATAAATAAGAGACCACAAAGCAACTGTCCACATCTGAAGCACTCTACAACGTCTGTGGACCAGAGACTATGTGCGTGTGTTCCGAACCATTGGCAACCAACCCGCCGTTCACGTCAATGCTCTCTGGGAAAGCACAACACTTTTTCTCAAATCACATTTAACAGGCTATTATAACTGTGGAGTTTCTCTTATGCCCGTCAAGCTCCACACACAGCCACTGGAATCGCTCAGACAAAGTCCAGTTCATTGGAAGCAGGTTCAGAAACCACAAGAAAAGTCTGAGATTTACATTTGCCGTTGAAAACGAAGATCTCATGCAGTCGGTGGCAATTCAAAATCGTTTTATTTACCACATAGGGACAACATTGCCTTGGCTCATTGCCTGCTGTCACATCTACACATTTTGGATCTTTACAGGCCGCGGGCTCAAGCCACAGCGATGTTCAGCGTGTACACAGAGAGTTCTGCCCACGCCGACCTGCCACAAGCGCAATAAAGAATGGCAGCCAGCCCTGGCGCAAGGAAGAAAACACCACTAACCACATTACCTCAGTCCCTCCAGACTGAGCTTTTAAAACCAGTTGAAAGCTTCTTCCACTGTTTGTTTGCTGGGTTTGTGAGGGAGAGAAACAGGGATGAAATATGAGGTTCTTTTTCTTTGCTTTTACACCATTTCATTGAGTTGCTGTGAGGAAGTAACGTATTAAATGCCTTTGTATGTTTAAAGTAGCAACTCGTGTTCCATGCCATCGCCACTAATGTCTGAAGTTAATTCTGAAACAATACTGTTCAGATTTGCCATTTCACATTTGTATTGTAAAAAAATACTAATTGAAATCTTAAGAGCTGAATGTCTTAAAAGCCACTTGAAGCATATTATGGCATTTAATGTGACATTTCGTTACAGCACGCACAGACTGTCATCCTAAATCTGTGGATATTTAATTTGCAGTTCGCTTTAGACGTCCATTAAGAAAATCAAATGTTATTTCAGCTACTAGCAGATTTAATCCATATACAGTTTTATAGCAAATATTACACGAGAGATCCTGTACCAGCCACCACCTGCCCTCTGGTGCCCCAGATAAGTGCACGACAGACGGAAATGAAGTCTCGACACAAAGGTTTATTAAATCGACTTGTGTTGGCAGCGTGTATAATCACCTAATGTATGTTCATTGGCATGGCGCCAAAAGAAAATGGGAAATGCTGTGAGGAGAAGAGCCTCACAGCATCACATAATGTCTGCACCCACCCAAATGACTTCTTTCAACCTGTTATATTCTGAATAACATATGCATCATGCTGAACACAACCATGAACACGGAGAAACCGAAGTTTGTAGTCTTTGTAGTAAGATTGTGGTCTTTGTGATGTTCTAGAAGTTCAATGAAAGTTTAATTTAAGAGAACATTTAGCATTGTTAAGGTGGAAAACAACACATTCTTTTTTTAAATGTAAACACAATAAGAAAATAATGCGAGAAGTAAATAAACAACATTGCATATACAGTATATTTTCTAAAGTTGATCTGTGTTGATGTTCACTATTACTGTTTACTATTTTCTATAGATGGTTATAGCGTCAACAACATAAACAAACCTTATGTAGCCCGGACTTCCAGTAGACCTTCACACTGCTAAGTAGTAGGAATTGAATTGAATACAATTATTATATTATAAAATATTAATATACATTAAATATGAAATAAATTGTCATATTATAACCAAACACAGACCAGAAGTTACCTTCGGGCCAGGCGTGTGCAACCAGGGAAAACATCTATACATTTATTAAAAAAAGTGGAGACTTTTAAAAAATTAAATGGGGGGGGGGGGAATATATGTATCTTATACCCTAACCTCAAAAACATGCATCCTGTACAAAGCACAAAAATGATCATAGAATAAAACTACAGATAAGCGCTCTGTTTTGGGTTAGTATTATTTGTCATAACAATACGCTGAGGAATGTTTTATACAAAGGGACCTGTACACATTGAACGATAATGAGGATCGCAATCAATAACCGACAAACAGATGCTCTCCCTTAAAACTTAATCAAACCCTATTAGCAGTAATGGAAAAGACAAGCCAAAAAAACACCAGAGCACACAAAACTTTTCTGAAATGCATTGTTTTTGAGGCCATTGGAAGGAGAAGTTATTTGCTTTGTTTGTCTGGTGATTTTATTCAATGGGATATTTGAAACAAAAAAGGATTTTGTCATCGACAGAATATTGAGTTGCATGCTGGGCCATGTTAATGGGATCTGCGGTTGGTTGCATGAGGACAATAACGTATAAACGTTACTATGTAATACAGATGTAGAAATGAGGACAAAATGGTTTCTACCGATGTAATAATGCATATCGTCTAAGCAATAATAAGCCAATAAGTCAAGAATTAGTAGAAAAATCTACTTTGGTCGACACAGATTTCTCACAGTTAAAGCAACTCACCCCAGGGCTATTTTCTCAATATCACCCCAGAACAAAGACAATCAAGACCGGAAACCACATGAGGGAAACCCATTAATGTGCCATGGCTTATATTACAAAGAAAGGCCACTCTTTATATGAAAAGGTTGAAGTTGATATATTTCAGATCAGCGAAGGTGGGAGGTTGTGACAACAAACATTGTTTCATCAAATCCCATATCCTCATTTTCCAGCCTTACACAAACAAATCTTTTAGTATGCAGACATTATGTTACATAGGCATAATCAATGTATGCTGAAAAATATCAGACACTTTAATAAAGTAACAGGCACACAAGGGCTCATACAATTATACCGTATGATTCTGACAGCATGAAAGGAAAGCTGATACTTTATTACATTTAACCACAGGGCTGATTAGGGAACTACTGAAATATCTGAATCTTCTGAATCATCTGAAGCAAATCTGGCACCAGACGGAATGAATAATTAACAACTAACAGTAACATTTTCTGACTTTCTACATTCCAAACTGAACTATTGAATAACTGAATGAATAGGGCTGTCAGTGTAACTTGTTAAATTTATGCATGTATGCACTTGGCAGATGCTTTTATCCAAAGTGAATTACAGTGCATTCAATGTGTACACTTTTAATCAGTGGGACTGTAAACTGGCATCGAACCCACTGACTTTGTACTGAGACTTCTCCCCCTGACCCATAAGTATTTGTTGGGCCAATTTTGGGAATTCTTAAAGCACATATATGATTCTTGAGTATAGACAAAATTTGTTACATTATTTGTGCATCATGCATTGTAAAAAACCGGTAATGTTATTGAATTTAACTGTTTTATTTTACACAATTTTCATGTATTTTTTAAATCAAAATTAATTTGCATAGTGCACAGACATATATTATGTAAGCACACATTTTTATTCTGGATGCCATTAATCGTGATTAAATGTTTAGCGGCCCTTATTTTTATTATTATTAAAATGATTCAATTGTACACTATTCTACATGACAGCAAAAAGCACACAGTACAGACCATAAAAACATCTGATTAAACAAAGGTTGTCCAAAGGCCAAATTTCCCAAGACGCTCTATGCAATCTGGAGCGCATAAGCCTCTCCGCCCATCAAGAGCATCATTTACAGTGCTAGCAACATGAGTTACAGCTTGGAAGAGATCCGCGTAGATACAGCCCCATGACTATTGTTGTCCAAAGAAGTGACTCAGCTCATAAAAGCATTACGTTTTGTTTTCTGTGCCATACTGGGCGGTGGTGGGAGAGAACCTCCAAGGACCTGTTAAAGGAATTAACTATTAGGAAGACAAATCGCATTCGCCTTTCAAATAGAGTCCAAAATAAGCAATTAAAACAACCATATCAGGCTTTAAAAAGCTGCAGTAGGTGATCTGATCCTTTCACACTTTCCATGTGGGAAACATTAGTCGTCTTGCTCTGAGCTCACTGGCACAGTTTAATCTATAGGCGACGGGGCCCCCTTTTAAACTTTCTGTCGCTCTCTCTCTCGCTTCTTTGCTTTTAGGAAGAGAGACAGGTCTTACAAAATGCACTCCAACGTACAGAGTCTTTCCGTGTGAAGGAGAAAGCAGAGCCGAGGGTGCATGAGGCCCTGTACCAGGGTGGGCAAAGTTTTGTCACGGGGGCCACACTGGCTTGTAAATAGTACACAAGGGGCCATATATTATAATTAGCATATTACTTTTGGTGTACAATGTTCTGCTTTGAAATATTATTGAGCATAATTGTGAATAGTAAGACTATTTTGCTTGTATTTGCTGTATATACAACAGGTAATATTAAACTTCTCTCTATCGTTTATTATATAACTGTTTATTCTTAACAGTCTCTATCATTGAGGGGTAGGTTGGGTTAGGTGCGATCGTCTGGGGGCATCCTCCCCATAAGATTTTTTATTTAATATTAACGTCACACCAAGTGCACCACATGACACCTAGGAAGTATGACCTAGGTGTAGTTTACACGTAAATGAGACCCATACTGCTGGCCTAATGAGTCGGAATTAAACATCTAAAATGATATTCTTCAACGAGTTTGCAGGTATGTTTTAATATGTATATATTATTTAACTAGAAAGTCTATTTGTGTAGTCTATTGTGTAATTTCTGACCAAAATAAATGGCTCACAGGCCCTGGTTAAACCACATAGAACGCCAGATCTAGCATGCAGGCCACAGTTTGCCCAAGCATGCTCTGTGTGATGTCTGGATGGCACTGTTTATTCCGTAGAACGGTTTCTTGGGAAATTTTGGAAAAGACAAAGTGGAGCTTTAAAGCAATAAAGCAATGAAGAAGCCTCACACGCCTGTTGTTGCCAGTCTGTCTGGATTTCCCAGCCCATAAGCTTCCACACTCAGCCAACAATTCCTAAAGATTTTTCCAACACTTCTCCTCTGTAATTACAACTGCTCTTAGTGCTGATAGAAAAACCACTTCACGGTGAGTAAGATGGAGCTTGAGGTGGTTTCAGTACAACGACACAAACCAGTATACAGTTAAATTCCTTTTTTTCAAAGTGTTTTTCTGCCACGTCAGAGTGCAGTGAGTGTCTTATTATTATGTTCCACGTTGGAAATTTGCTCTGGTCTCTTGGCTGCTTTTGTTGACAGGTTTGATGAAATGGGGGATTTCTAAAGCACAGGTGTCCTCGCTGACCCCTCTTTCGAATGTAAACTAACACTATCCCATCAACAGCATGATACTCCGCGAGGACGACGCGGTTCTTGCGTGCGTTCTGTGCTTTCCTAATAAACAGCCAAAACTGTGTTCATCCAAACCCTGCAGAAGCTTAATCAGATACATCGTACTGCACGATAAGGTCTTATTCATTGTTTTGCTAGGGGAACGTCCCCTCCAGGTTGACAAGCAGTCAAGTCACGCTGGGCGCCGTCATTCCAGAAGAATGATCTAAGTCCCTTTGACAGCTATCATAAAGGAGATGATGCTATACTGTAGATCATAATGACTTGGGAAAGTGATATGATAAACAGTTTTGGCTGGGTGAGGATCACCTACCTGCCCTGTCACCTGAGAGGCTGTCTGTAGATCTTCTACTGCTGTTAGTGTTTCTGTCACCGTGGGTAATGGACCTGTTCCAGAAATAAAAAGGACATAGAGGCCATTACCACACGCACACACGCTCACAGTACGCTCCCACACTCCGGTGACGGCACTTGAGGGCCCCAACGAGAGACAATGGAGAGATTACATTTCGGTACGGTATGAATGATTGACTCGCACACAAAGTGCCTGGCCCTCGCAGCAGACAACATAACATGATACAGTACCCACATAAATCTGATCTGTTTGTATATGATATGATTTAAGGGCATTGTGCGATACAATAAAGCTAGCGGGCAGGGGGGATGTCTTTGGTACTGCTTGGGAGGCCTCCAAAAAAATTGTTGAGGCCCTTATTAAGAGACAAAGATTATTATTAAGCACAAAACAAAACAAAAACAAAACCCCATAAATTTAAGCCACAGCCCTTGGGTACTTACATGGTATTTCTGGCACGGCTTGTTCTGCTAGGTGAGGTGCTAATTCCTCCTCTGGTCTTCCAGGAGTGAGATTATCCCCATGAAGCCTAAAAAACACACATGCAAAAACAAAACTAAGCATCATTGTAAGAAACACCGTATTAATTTCAAACAAGTATTTCTCCCCACAGTTTTGATAGCTGATAGTGAAAATCCTATTGTGTTCTTCTTTCAGCAAAACTCTCAGCTGAGAGCTCTGTATAATAGATGGCTGTCTAATAAAATCTCTCTTTCTGCCCAGTGTCTTTGCTTAATGAAAACAAGCGTAGAGAGCAAGTCTTCATTCGTCAAACGTAATGAGACAAATGTAATGAAACTTTCACTACCGGGGGAGATGAGGATATGAGCAGGCTGGAATATAGACAAGAGGTGACAGGGGACCGCTTTAGACTGGACAACACTGTACTAAATGTGTGAAAATATAGCTGTCACAAACACAGAGAATATAGGATGTCATATTCTAGAGGATAATGAGATTGAGATCTTGTCTGAAAAGGTATTCCTCACAGAGGTTTCACATTAAAACGCATTAATATTGATGGTGCCCTTTACAATATAATGAAAGAATAGTGATCAGGAGCAGTCATAACGAATCAGTATTACAGTGAAAAAAGTAACACTTCAACATCAATATGTGTGAAGGTGAACTGTGCAGAATCAATTAAACCAATTAAAATGTTCCAGTCTGGAAAATGTAGACCCACATCATGTTAAATCTCATACTTTTTTATCATCAGCCCTCTGTTCTTAAACTGTTATTTCGGAGCGTTTTTCCTTCAGAACTGTAAATCACCAAATGCTACACTTAGCAAATGATAGGCTTCTTTCATTTTACATTTCTCACATTTGCCATTGCGTGCCTTTTCCTGTACGCAGTCAGACCAGCTATTACACACAATGACAAGAAAAGAAACAACACCTCTTTTTATGACAACACCAAATACACTACCTGATGTCCTACAGCGTTTCACTGCATGATTGGTAATGAAATAATTTTCTGTCTCTCTATCCAGCCTATTATCTCTTTTTCTCTTTTTATATGTTGAGGAGCTGATGAAAAAAGCCAGAACTGGTCTTTAAGCCCAACATCAAATGCAGTTCCTTTCATTCAGCATCATTTTGAGCGAGTACCTAAAATAAGAATGGTGGAAGCCTTAGAAAGCTGTTTGACATGTTTGTGCTGCAAAAAGAATTCATTTGATTTTAGATGATGTGAATTGCAGAAAAACGATTAGTAGAAAAAAACATTACATAGTTCCGGGACGATTTGCCGGAAGTACCCACTTTTTGTTGTGTTCGCACCAATGGAACCAGATGGAAATTTAGTTAAGGAGAACCTTTTTGGAGGAACACTTTAGCTCCTTCTCCGAGAAAGGGTCCAAGGGCGTTGCTAGACCCCTTCTATTGAGGTATGTGCCCCAGTACAAATCTGTTGTGCTCCAGTATACATTTCAAGTTTAAGTTTTTACAATTTACTTTATTCGTCAGTGTAATCATTTTCATTGATAAAAGCCACAAAATTGATCTATATGCAATGAAGTAACCTCATATTAACTCTTGTAACAAAATTAGGCACATATCACTATACTTCCCCTCTCTCTTTCTCTCAACAGGTAGAGGTCTATCTTTTGAAGAAAGTAGTAACATTGTATTATTGCTCCTGTATGACGTATCGCTTAGTGTTCCCTGAACTCTATGTAAGTCGCTTTGGATAAAAGCGTCTGCTAAATGACTAAATGTAAATGTCCATACGCATCTGTGTGTTTCCCTCAAACAACTGCACAGCACGTAGCTGCGCAAGGGTGATGACGTGCGACTGATGTAATCTATGAAAACATAACGAAACTAAAGTAAGTTTCTAAATAATATCATCTTATTTTGACTCGATCCTTAATGATCCCTTTAGAGGGACATCAGCATTGGTTTGTCCATAAAATTCTGAGATAAAAGCGCCCACACAAGGAATAAAATACATCTAAACATCAACCAAAGCAATAGTGTGCTAAATTCTAAATGTGTTTTGAGTATTTGAATCAAGATAATTTCCCTCATGCCCTCCTGTGGTCAGCAGTGTCGCATCTATCATTGGTGTACTTCCATATTAACTGTTGTTTTAAGCATGTGTGGTTGTCGTCTGCCACCTCATTCATCATGTGAAGACGACAGACTCTGGCAGATAAGGAATAAATCCCATGACCTTTCTACAATGGTGCATTATAAGTAAACAGATTGCTGCAGGAGATTTAGTATGGCTGAGAATACATTACAAACCATTTCATAATTCATTCAGACACTATTGTGAATGATGTTTTTATATATACTGCAGTACATCTGTTAACAAATCTAACGTTTTTACGTTTTGGTATTAATAGCTATCAGGACTGCAATCTTATGAAACATTTCTAAAACAACTAATTGTGTTTATTAAAAAAAGACCTAGAGTCAGAATACTGATTCTAAAGACTGTTAAGTACTGTGTTCTTCACTCATTGACCACTTGAGATAACACATGACCAGATAAAAGGATTCTGCATCTGAGCCTAAGGAAATGTTTGTCCAGTAGCCACATGCCCAGGCAAAGAAAGTAAGAAAAACAAAAAGAGATGGGCATCATTTCTGGCATGTTCTTTAGCTGCTGTTGTTGCAGGAAGGTCGGTGTGATACAGTGCTGAAGAGGCTCCAGGTGTCCAAACAAAAACTCAGGGTCAGTTAGAGAAAACAACAGGCAAAGAAAGTATTGAGTATCTGTACAACGAAAAACCTGTTCAAGTCCTCTGTTCCCATCACTCCAAATGTTTTCCTATACAGCAACAAACAAAGACTTCTGCTTTAGCTTCTCTTAAAATAAATCAATATTTCTGAGCTATGAAAGCAAAATTGATTGAAAGTCCAAGAAAATGACAAAAACAAGGGAACCAACACAATATCGCCTTTCCGCTAAATAAGTTTGTAAAATAAATAAAACTTCAAGTGTTTTCCATTTTGTACCATACACCTCATATTTTGAAGTTTTAAAGGGACAGTTTACTCTGTCACCATTTATTCACCCTGAGGTTTTGTGTCCATTACAAACATTCTTCGAATATCTTCTTTTGTGTTCTGCAGAAGAAAGAAAGCCAGGTTTAAGGTAACGCGAGCGATAGTAAATACATTTTCATTACGGGGGAACTATCCCTTTAATCTAACCTGACATCAAAAGCAAATACATCTGCCCATCACCCTGTTTCGTGTTTACCCTTGTCTTTACTCAGGCCTATTGTGAAAGGTCAGACAATGTTGCGTGTTGGCTCTCAGACAGTAAGTCACTGTGTTGAAAGAGCCACTCATTAACATGGAAGCATTCAGCAGAACTTCACGCAGGAGTGTCGACTCTGAAAAGCGCCACTGTGCATCTCGCTCTTCGCTTTTCTTGAGTGATGCAATCCATTCTCTGCCAAACAACCCGCAATCATCTTTTCCATCGGTGAGGACATCTCAGCATGATTACTCTAGCACCATTGCGCATCCAGAGCTCAAAGGAGAAATCTTCACCAAGGCCCACTTTCACATCCAGCCATTAGCTTCAAGTCACAGCACTCACCAAAGGTGAGGGCGTAGCCAACAATTACTATCAAGCATTTACAAATTGGCAATGCAGTGATGTGGCGTATTGAAGAAAAATATGCCTGACATTTCACATGGCAAAGGAGAAGCAGATGGAACCTCAGCTCTGTCCTAGATCACTATCCAGGGTGGGTCACATCCACAATCCTAAGCGTTCAACGCGTGGAATAAACAAATGTACTTCCACATCGATGTGATAAACAGTTAACAAACAGACATGTGATAAACATTCGGCTAGATGTGTTTAGAATCTCGTAGACGGCAAAGAATGTTTAATGTGTCCGTTGTGGATCTGATAAAAGCCAGAAAAGCAAGGAGACGAAAGAGCTAAACAAAAGAAACCAGAATAGATGTAGGAGTGTGCCAGCCATCTTACCCAACAGATTTTGTCTTATCGCAACCTGGCATCAGACGCAAGCGATGCGTCGACCAATCAGAGCTGACGGCGGAAAATTTGATCGTTCTGCATCGACAGAAACTACAAAACAGGACGCGTGTGATAATAAAACAAGTGATAATGAAGAGCTGTGTTAGATCTGCAGGTACATACAGATAAGTGCACACTTCATAGTCACCTACTGTAAGTGTGATAAATGCAAAGGATTACCTCAGCGTGTAATCTTTCCCTTTCAGCTCGGAGCTTTACTCTAGATGGAAAGCGAAGTGTTGGCCCTCATATCCTGCCTGAAAGGGGTTCGGTTGCAGCTTCTCAGCAAACAGAGGTCAGCGTACGTGACTCGTGTCTTGACTGAGACGTATGGCAGTACATTTTAGTGGGGACTTAATGATAACATCGTTCACATAGTCCATAACGCTTGAGTTGTTAAATCTGGAGGTTTGTCAAGGTGGTGAAGGGAGAATCTAGTGGTTGGAGGTGAAGTCATTGAGTCGAGTAGAGCCGGTTGGTCACTGTGTCAATATTTACCTTGCACACCTTGAGCAGATGTTCAGAGTGACTTTGGCTTGTGGCTCTGAAGAGTACGAGCTTCGGCCCTGGCTGAATTTACTGCCGGACGACACCAGGCCAGTGACCCCCTCCATGCGTAGGTCGTCCAGATCCTCTAAAAGAGACATGGGGAGACAAATGTAATTCAACTCAAGAGATAGCTGCAGCATGTTTTCTGTTGGAAAAAAACAATCTAAATAAAATCATCATTTATTCGTCCTCATGTCAAAACCTGTGTGACTTTTTCTTCTGTGGAACACAAAAGAAGATATGTTGAGAAATGTCTCAGCGGTTTTGTGTCCATACAACGGAAGTCAATGGGGTCCAATGTTGTTAGGTTACCAACGTTCTTCCAAATATCTTCTTTTGTGTGCTGCAGAGGAAATAAAGAAAGCTTACAAGTTTGAGGTCTCATGCTGTGAGGTCTATTCTATGTGATGAACAGTACTGTAGCAGAAAGTTAGAGGCTGGAAAAAACACATCCCGCATCCTCATCCAACCCTCTCCGCTCTCTCACAGAGGCTGTAATTGCAGCGGTACTGTCGGATTACTGACATTATAAGCACAGAGACAAGAAGAGTGAAAGTAAATGGAGATAGATAAACAGCACTGTGATGGGCAATTCAATACTCTCGGAGGTCACTGGTGACTCCCTAACAGCATATGCTCACATCATGGTCGCCTGAGAACAGGTGCAGCGAGCAGAGGGCTGGATCACAGGGAAGCGCTTCGCTTTACACTGCATCTGTTCCTCTACAACAACGCTCTTCAGCACGCAACAAGGTCGCTGGGTTAAAGCTGGGTGGCTGCCCAGAGTTTTTAATGGCTGTAAAGAGACCACTTAAAACAATGGACTTTGATATTTGTGACCCTGCCTGTGAAAACCAAGCTAAAGTATTTTTTTGCGCTTTGCTTTTTTTCAAATATTTATGCAATAAATGATATTCCAATTTGTATCTAAATTAGTTTTTCGTAACCCACCAGCATGTTTTTATATATATTTTATCATTATTTATTAGCATCAATTTAAAATCAACTGATGTACAGTTGCTGTGGCTCTGATTATGACTCATCCAAACCTATTTCAAACCCACAACTCTGTTTCGTAATGTCCATTTGACAGCTGTAAACAAAAGCTTTTTTTTCTCACAGGGTGTTTTATTTTCCTGTCAAACATCATGATCCAGCAAGAATGTCCAAAGTGAAGAGCAGCCGGGGTAAAGTGATCTCTGTTCCGTGAGGTCCCTGTCTTACACCTGTGCCTCTGGCCAGAGATGTTACATTAAACCAGCTGTACAATTTATGTAGATATGGCATGACAACTCGTGCGTGGAGGGACAAAAACTGAAAAACAGCACCGTGTAAAACAAGGCAGTGGAACTAATGTCAGGGATTAGTCTCGGGCTATTCATCTGTAAGAATCTACAATCTACTCACTTTACAAAAGCATCTGTCAGTCGCCTTGTCTTTTTTGTTTAAGCTGCTAATGTGGGAAGGGTCCTGATGGGAAATAACTTATCAACTGCAATTACAAGCCCATAAAACCGGTCATGAAGTCGACTAGTTGACTAATTGTCCGACAACCTGTCAGAAGAGAAATAGTCTGGTGTCAGAGAGCAGACAATATGAGATTTCTCTCATGCGGCTGGAACGGAACGTGCATTCGTGTGCGTGTGGCCGTGAAAAGGGAGGTCCATTTGGCAAAGGAATGCAGACACTGCCTTGTTCGTGAAACACCAACGAGCGTGGTGATATTACATGCCTCATTCATCATCACAGGTCTGATCCAGCTTAGAGAGAGAGAAATCGCAAGAGGCCACCTAATACACATACACACAGTATTGTACATGAGAACACAGCTGTCGTCCGTGGGAAAGTCTCTGTTTTCTAACAGGGCTGCAGGGTGTGTGGTTCAGCTGTGATTCAGTGCTGAGGGGGAAAGTCACTACCAGACAGCGTGGCAATATGGCAACGTTTAATGTTAGATATGTATTGCCTCCAATGCTGATACGAGTTGGCCTCCATGAAGTTGGCTCAGACCCAATGGCCTATTTATGTCAGGGGAACATCTTACGAAAAAGGACTGGAGACTTCCAGGCATGTATTCTAACTGTATATTTGAGGTGAATATTTGTCGATCAATATGGATTTTCAATAGCAAAACCTTTCTTAATGGGATAATATCAGTTATACACCTGTATATGATTCTTTCATTTTACACTACATTTACATTAACATCTACATATTTAGGAAGTCAATAGGGGCCAATGTGGTTTGGTGACCAACATTCTTCAAAATATGTTCTTTTGAAAAAAAGATTTGGGTATTACATTGTCTGCCTCTCAATCGCTGATTAAAGGTCCGTTAAGTAATTTTTGGAGGATCTTTGGATAGAAATGGAATATAAAATACATAACTATGTCGTCAGAGGATAAACTACTTTGCAGATCGTGTTTCGTAAATATGTTATCTCCTTCACCAAATTAGCAAAAACTTGATGACATCTTAGTCCTTTGCCAGTCACCGTAGTGCTTAGAAATGGAGGGGAAGTGAGACGTTAGTTGCAATTCGTAACCTCACCACTAGATGTCATCTAGGCCCATACACAGGCCCTTTAAGGTTTTCTTAAACCCATTTGAGTTTCACATGACGTCTTCCCATTGAACCGAAACCCTTCTTATTCTCTCTCTTCCAGTTACATATTCCACCCTTGAATTGATATCAACAAATTACACCATCCAACTTTGATGGGAAACACTGAAAAATCACTGGCTGATATTATCGATGCACGTTCCCTGAGCACTTTTCCATAAGGGGGTCAGCGTACAAGTAACTGACTGTGCCCGTAAAATCACATCCTAATTAATTGGCCTTCCAACGGACGCCTTTCTGTAAGTGTTTTCCCACAGTGCTTTGGCAAATTTTTCTTTTATGTGGCCTTCAAGCCGCTTGTTCCACAAATGCGCTAAGCTCGGGCCAGAAGTGGACTTTCAGACTTGGAGCGGTCCTTCATCGGCCTGACAGGAATCTGAACTCATGCCATAGTAAAGCGAGAGACTGTAGAGTGAGCTTTTCTTCCATTCCATTAGGAAGGAACAGACGTGAAAGGAAACAAAGGTGTCTGTAGGCTCTTTAATCGCTACATCGCCGTTCCTTTAGAAATCTGCCAGGACGATAGATGCAGCAAGCTACAAAATGAGACGTTAGATTAGGCATTATGTCACCAGTGATTTGCTCTGAGAAGTCTGTCTGTGACATTAGACAGAGAGGGTAGCAAGGCTTTGACAGTGATCTTGTTAACATTAGGTAAAATTCAGTGTTATGCATTCAAAATCCTTTAACCAGTTGTGCAATGTGAACAAAACGTGTGTGTTGATACCCCACTGCATAATGTTTCTACAATACACTTAATACAAAAGCAATAACATCAGACGAAGAATTGTTTTTACAGCTAGTTATTTTGAGTTCATTAAATTGGATTGTTGACCATGAACCGTGTTTTAACACCATCCTGACAATCTTTAAATATCATTACCAGCATGGTGTTTTGTAATGGTCTAAGACTGAAGATTGATTATCTAGTTAATGAACCAACTACCATGTTCCAAAACACAGTTATCACCTTTCAGCGGGGTTGTTTATGCTAATCTCACAGTTCAGGGAGCATTTTGATAACACTGAAAAGAGAGCCCCATCTAGACAAAACAAGCTCCTGAACAGCGCATGTATGCGCCTATGCGTCTACATGTGAGCGTGTTTGTAGCAGTCATGCGTTACTGTAGTGCCAGTGCATGCCTTCAGTGAAATAAATCATCTGCTGGAGATGCGGATCTCCTGGTGTTAGGTGGAAAGTATTATCCAAACAAAGTCTGGAGTGATGACAAGGAATTTCTGCCTGTAATTATTCACAAACCGAAGCATCAGGACGGAGTCTGCATGCCCTGTTCTAGTGGAAAAAGTTTTAATGCACCGACAGTCACTGGTAACAAAAATGTAATGGTATTTATTTATATCAGTTATTCATCTATATTGTGCGCATTTTTTGTGGATAATGTTCTTTGTATCTTAGGTGTTTCTCTGTCTCCCATAAAACATTTTTTTGTGTTTTTTGGCCCTCTTTTCTCCACATTGCTAATTGCAAAACGTATCTGAAATGGTTGTACATTCTAAAATATGTGGAGTAACTTGATAATAAAACAATATATGAATACAAATATGAAGTAATGCCTTCGACTGATACACCAGGCTGCAAGTTTGAAAAATTCCCAACACACAATAGAAACCATCACAAAAAATTGGATTCTATGGCAGTGGCGGCTGGTGAAAAATATTCTCGGTGGGGCTGTGCCATACTTTTTTGTTTCCGTAACCATCGCAATAAAATTTAACACAAACTGCAGGACAGCAGTGCTCAGTGAAATAGTCAGTAATTATTTAATGCCAATATTAAAAAGTTGAGGCATTCGTACACAAAAACATAAACATCATGATGCACAAACACAAGCCTTTTATTTGCATTTAAACTGAACTTGTAAACAATTGACTGTTTCTACATATAAGTAACATCTTTTGGAAAGGCTGTTGGTGCCATTGGTAGTAATATATCCCTCACTCCGGTAACTGTCCATGCTGGATCTGTCCCCGTCGTTTTAAAAAGCAAGCACGGAAAGCAAAATAAAGCATTAGCATGGGTGCACCCAGCTAGCCAAGCCTTCCTGGTGTACCAGCTACGGGAGAAGCCGCGCATATACTGCTTCCCTTTTTCGCTAGCCTGCTGTTTGATTGAGAGGTCAGGTTGATCTGGGCCCAGCTCTTTCACCCGAACTTTCTCCGACAAAGTTCTCCTCTCAAACGGATCTTGGAGGAGAGATTTCACCGAGTTAGGGTTGGGTCTTGGAGGAGTAACGTCCGCGCTCGCCATTGTCGTTTAGTAAAAATGGCGCCCCTAGAGCCCAGTCCTTATTTTATCAGGGCTTGGGGCGATAAAATGATCGCCCTTCTTGGATTCTATTTAAGAACGCTGATTGGCTAAATTTTATGTCATACATTCATATCTTAAATTAGCAATTGGCTTAACTGCTACATAGACCCGCCTCCTTGGGGCGCTTTCTCTATCGCCCCAGAGCTGATGAAGCGGTCAGACAGGCAGAGGAAAGGTTGCAAATATGATTTTGTATCATATTTTACATGTATTACTGGGTGCATTCCATATTTAAAACACACAAATATTGACATACTGATGTTTTTCTCATTATTATTACTATTTTTGTTTTAATTGTTTTAATTTTTTTTTTGTGGCTTAAGGGGGGCGGCGCCCTAGCGCCCTCTATTGGCCGGCCGCCACTGTTCTATGGACCTAATGGTTATGGATGGTTTCAGCATCAACAAAATAAACAAATGTTACGTGTCACGAACTTAACATCCGGTAGACCACTGCAGAGAATAAATAACTGTTGAGTAGTTTTAATTTAACACAATTAATATGCAATATAATATGAGCACAAATTGATATTAAGCCTATTATAAAACAAATTGTTATATTGAAACCAAACACGAACCAGAAGTTACTTCAGGCCAGGCGCATGCGTCCGATTAAACCGTCTTTATTGGGAATTTTATTGGTTTTGGGAATTATAATGGTTCGGACTATTGCTGGGATGGTATCTGACAGATAAAGCAGGACCAAACAAAACATCTTCCTTCTGGAAAAAAGTACAAAAAAAGAGATGGTATCTCTAACCAAAATCATTTGAATTTGTATGTGAGTTGACTTCTTCAGCAGGGTAGACAAGGTACAGGGTAAATCTGATAAAATACAAACAAAACAATATATAAACCGAAAATGAAATACTGGCCTTGAATGATACACAAAGCTCACCAGAAGCCCAAAACATTTCATATAAAGATGCGACGGCATAATCACGAATGATGATAGACGCAGACCCTGCGGCCAGACATGCGCATTAGACTTACTTCAAAGTTTATCCATGTCAAAGCTCGTACTTTTCTGAAGAGGATAATTGACTCATTTCACTCTTATTATCGGAGGAGACACGCAAGCGTCTGCACACTTTCAGCTTTTTTGTTTCATTAAAACACTCCGTGAAGAGTCCTCACATACGCCGCTTTGAAGTGAAAGCTTGTTTTGTTTTGCTTTGTCATAAAATCAACATTTGAACCGCGTTTATAATTAAAGTGTGTAAAAATACACTCGCCCGGTAATTCACGTCTGTCGCGGCTGGCGATGAATGATCCTTCCACGTTTATATGTATTTTAACGAAAGACTGGATTAAGTAGAGTTAACCGTGACGCCGAATTTAAACTATACGAGGTGCTGATGTGTCAACGACGATCTGTTATGCTTTAAAATGTCCTTAGGTGACTTAACATATTCAATGGATACGTTGCTAGAGAAGCTGACAATTGTTGCCTACGTACAACGCTGCCACCTGCTGGTCGCTTTGTTTTCCTCAAGCCTACAATACGTTCATTGTTGTTACATTAAAGAAAATAAACTGAAATTGTGATCGCAAAGACCTCGATAATCAGATTTAGCATTTCCTTACCGATTATAAAGTTCATAATCTCTGGAAAAATACCTGAACAGATCAAACAGGGGATGTTCCTGTTATCAAAGCAGGGCATGAGGCTGAGGTCCAAGAAACAGATCTGTGATAAACAAAAACTCTCCAAGACTGACATGGTTTATTGTCTCAAGCGTAACTTTATCACCAGGTTATATGCATGACGTCAATTTATTCTTTAACATTGCTGTATTTGTCTTTAAAGAATAATCTGCCCAGGAGATATAAATCGCTGAGATTGATACTGCTTTGTGATATGTTTGTTCTTGGGTTGTTTGGTTTTCATTTTATGCGTTTATTCTTTCAAATACATCATATTTTCAAGGGTTTTGCTTAACCGCTAGGGCTCTGAGGGTTACATTACACCCTCACTCGATCTTTTCAGCTGTCTTTCAACTGGAATAAATGGCTCACTGTGGCCCGCAGAATCAATCTTTGAGCTGCGGCTTGGCACAACGGCACAGTTTGGTAATCCATCTGCAAGTGTGCGGTAAAAGGCATATAATAAGCAGTCATTTTCACCGGGGACTTTTTATGCTCTTATCAGGGTATCAAAGATACCACAGTTTTGCCAGGACTCGACGGAGTAAAGATCACTGTCATTTACAACACAAGCATGCACCAATAACAGTGTTCATAACATGCTGGGTACAGGGATGCATGTCTGTTGTTTGTTTACTCTGTCGCCAGGGCAACTGTTTTGTCTCAGCATCCCGGGAAGAGCGCTTGCCGTCTGGGAAAAGCAGCTGCCAAGAGGGGCAGTCGTGACATCACAAACTAAAAGCGCCCTGATCGCTTAATCCGGTCAGACCACATCTATAAAATATAATAGTCAGCATCATCTGCGGGGTTTACATGACATAGATCACTTTGATAACACAAAACTTGATGGGACCGTGCCCTTGGTGGAAAATGAACCACGTGCCATGATGTACACCATCACGTTAAGCTTTAATATTCCACATGATGTCTAGAGTTATTTAAATAAGTTTTTCAAATTCTTCTTGATGCTTAAATACCTTTATATACCCCAGACTCAATCTGCAAGTTTTACTGCAAAAATCGTACACAAATATTAGTGAGAAGCAAAATGGTGTAAAATAGGGAAATCTTAACATTTACGTTTATTAAAGGAATACTTCACCCAAAAATGTAAGAATGTCACATCTCACCCACCATTTACTGCCATAGTAGGGAAAATAAATACTGTGGGAGTTAATGGGGGGTGAGATTTGACAATCTTCCAGATATATGTGTGTTCAGCAGAACAAAGAAATTTAAACAGGTTGGTAACAATCTGAGGGTTTTTGGGGTGAAGCATCCCTTTAACTTTTCAAATTTACAGAAATAAGGTCAAACCCTACTCACGTATTGGCATCAATGGTCACATTTAAATGCGTTTATTGCCAGCCTAAACCAACAAATCACATATGAGAGATTTACAGCTATCTTGTCGTCTGAGGCTCTTTGAAAAGAGCTCAGATTGGATGTCTCAGATTTGCCATGTGGGTGGCATTCAGCTCGTGAGATCTTCTTTTCCCACAACACCCCAGAGCTGAGAGCTGATCCCCACATGTGTGCACCACCCTCCAGACAATTACAACTCAAGATGTATAGAAGCCAAGGGCACCATTTATCAACTAATTTTCCTCCAGATGTAAACTCATTAATCTTTTTGTCATGTATGAGAAGAACGTTGGCTCTGACCCGACTCTTTCTAAGCTTTTGCCACTGCCGCAAAATCTAAAACGCTAAAGAAAAGTTAACTCATCTCATATAATGGCATAAACCATGTGACAACGTGTTTTTATTATAATCTCCTGATATCAGTTATCGCCATGGACTAACACAGCAAATTAAGCAACCACAATCCCCACGACTTTCACTAACTGTAAATGTGTCATTTGTGTTTTTTATCTTGTTGTAGGTCACAGAAGTCAATTTTAAGTGCTGCACTGGCATGGAAAAGCAAACAGGGAAAGTGTTCCTCTAACAATGTTATTTTTACAACTAACCAAAAGTCAACACATTTCTTTCAAAAACCGGTATTGCCTCTGAAACATGTAAGAGCTTAAAACGGTGGTTGACTTAGATGATATGAAGAATGACCCCATATACACAAAAGTCATTTCCACTGAAACTATTTTCTCTCTTGATTTATTTTTCTTTTATTTTCTCTTGAACTTAGTTTAGTGTTCACAATACTCAAATAAAGGGAGACATTTTATTGCCAACCTTTTTACTATAATTGTTTTATCTAATAATCAAAATGTCATATTTTTAACCATTTATAAATAAACTGGTATTGGTCTATTGATCTATTTCAGCATAGCACCGGGGTGTATTTTCCTTCAACAATTCAATCTTTGCGAATAAAGGAGCATAAACACTTTTCTCTCTCTAGTGGTAGAGAGCTGGCATTGCAGCCAAATTGTAGAAGTGGCAAAGACTGAGGGAGTAAAGAAAAGGAATGACTAATTACTAAAATATACTATTTACTAAAATATAAATAAACTGAACACACCGAGAACAGATCAAGAATATACTGTACTCTATATAGGCATTTCTTTCTAAGACCTAAGACCTAAGTTCTATTTTGTATAAAGCTTTTCAAGTATATTTTATAAATTTCCTATTATAAAATTAGATTGTGTGTGTGTGTACATATACTGAAATATATCATAGTAAATGTATAACAATACAACCTTAAGTAGCTGATGCTCCAGAATCTCCCTGGAGAAGAGCTTTAAATGCAAAGGAGCAAGACAATTAGAGCAACACGGCGCTTGTTTCCCTCAAGTGCCCGGTCAATATGTTCAGTAAACAGTCTGAGAGCAGGCCAGCTGTAGCAGCACACCTCTGCTGAATACATGATAAACTGAGAACAAAGAGTGGGCTGAGGACATTAGACACACAGATTCTTTATTAACATAATTATACTCTCTTGAATTGAGATCACTTCACGACAGAGCCTTCAGCATGTGAGGAAAGGTTTATGCACAGGTACATCGTATTTGTATCAGTGACTTGCGTGCTGATGAATAGATCAACCTAATGCAACAGTAAACAAGTGAAAGAGGAAAAGAGATGAATTTGATTTTCATGCAAGTATGATAGAAATGCTAAGACCAAGTTTACTCCTTCACTGACTAAAACGTTGACTGGGCAGAACCAAAATCAAGGCCCTTATGTTGTTCCGCATCACCACCGCTAGAGGTCAGTATTAACATATACAAACTTCAGCTCTCACTATCTCTGTAGAAATAAGATTAGAGATTTGCAAGATTCATTTAAGTTTTATGGATGATCTCATAAAGACCTGAATTAATTCGACTAAAGCTTTTTAATTTTACGCTTTTATTTTAAAAGGGATTAATCAAACACAAAACTGTTGTTGTGACCTTCAGAGCTCTTTGTTATGATGCTTTAATGAGACTCTTGTCTGTTTCAAGCCTGTAGGGAGCACATGACTGATATAAATAATAGGATCCAACGTTATACTGTCTCTCTGTCCAACATCTCAAAGTCTCGGCCATCTCTCCAATGTCTGTCTTTGTCTGACAGGGTGCTCAATATAAATGTTTAGCCTTCACCACCACCAGACTATAGGATCTCTGACTGTCAGTAAATTCTCTCTCTCTCTCTCTCTCTCTCTCTCTCTCTCATTTCTGGTAAGGTGCTTCACACAAGAAGTTCTTTAATGAAGACATGTACAAACTGTCCTAAGGCTCTATGGTCTCTTGGTCAAAGAAGCATGAAGGATAGGAAGGGCAAACTGAATTAAATTAGTCTGAATTTACATTTCATCTATATGCATTCTGCAGATGTATTTTCCCAAAGAAAATGTAAAGGAAAGGTTCACCAAAAAATGAAAATTCTGTCTTTATTAACTCACTTCCAACTCGAGGTAAGTAAATGATGACCGAAATATAATTTTGGGGTGAACTGTCCTTTAGGGGATACATTTAAAGGAATAGTTCAAACCTTTTCACATTCAAAATGAAAATTCTGTCATCATTTACTTACCCTGTTGTCATTTTAAACCTGTATGATTGTCTTTCTTCTGCAAAACACAAAAAAAGGTATTTCGAAGAATGTTGGCAACCAACAGCCATTGACTTCTATTGAATGGACCACAACCAATACAAGTCAATGGGGACCAATGGTTTTCTGTTACCGCAGAAGAAAGAAAGTCATATAGGCTTGAAATGACAAGAGGGTGTGTAAATGACAGAATCTAGCTTATTTCTTTAAGGAACACATTTTTTCAATATGTGTATTCTCTGGGATTTGATGCCGCTTGCACCAACATCTACCAGAACCCAATTCTTACTGTATGGCTTTCACTATCTTCATCTCACCAGAGTGTCATCATTTTAAAAGTACAGTACTACTCTTTTTTATGTTTAAAACTTTTTCAATGAGGAACAAATTACTAAAGCACATTTAATGAGCAATCACTGTCAAAGAAATGAAAACATTATGACAAAAGTATTCCCCTTTCAATGCCCCAGCACTGCTTGCCTGTTCTACCATTGCTCGCCGAGCAAAGAAGATCTCATTATCTCCCAGCATCCTCTGCAGTACAGAACCCTCAGTGCAGCAGTTCAGCTCACTGGGTCTCTGCTGAAAGACACTCTGGGCACACTCTGTCCCACAAAGAGAACAAAGACTAAATCAGCTCCTCACAAAACATCATACAGTTCTTTGTTAAGTGTCAGGAGAGAAGGCAAACTCTTTACCCTTTACCCTCAGATATAGATACAAAAAGAACACAACCAATTTTGATTTCGTTCTTCGGTGCCAAGCAAGAAAACCTTGAAAAGTATATTTAAAGGAACAGTACATCAAAAATAACTGTAAAAGTAAAGACAATTCATTATTAAAAGTTGCAAAGTAATAGTGTCTCTTAGACAGATTTGCCACACGTCCATGTTTTGCGTGGGAGGTACTGCGTCTTACACCCATGCGGGGACCAGCCTACTAACACCACAGAGCTAAACTGCTACAAAGCTCTGGTACCTGTAGGGTGGTCTGGCACCAACACAGAAAGAGAGATTACAATGTCACGCTTGTGTAATCACGAGAGCAGCGAGGATAAATCATAGGGATTCATGAGGATCTAAATGTAACAATCTATTGAGACTACTATAAAACCAACCATGACCCTGTTTGTCTAGCTGGATTATAAGGAAGGATTTGGTTATCTTCTGTTAGCTCTCGATCTGTCTACAATGTCTGATCGTATTTAAAGTTTGAATGGAATGTTGCACCACTATGAATACCGAATAGATCTGATGTGTCTGGCTGGTGAAAAGTGCAAAAAAAATGTGTATAGCTCAAAACAGATTTTTAATGCAGAGTCTTTATCTATTTCACATCATTTGACATATGCAGACTAAGTTAAATTAGAAACAAATAATCGTTATTATAAACTAGGAAAATGAACTTTTACAGCTAAATATATCATAGAGAATTGGTTGTGAAGCCGTATGTAAGATGTCACTTTAGGAAAGCACAACATTTTGTTACTACAATGTAGATGGAGATGCTTTTTAAATATGGTGAAATGTGCTTCAGCAATCAAAATGCATTCAGAAGAAAGCAGATTGCAAACGGTGCTTCAAATCAGTGGAGTGTATTGCATCCATTGGCATTGTGACAAATTCCCAACTATTCCTAAAACCTAATAAACCGACTAAACAATAAAGGTTCCTGTTCTTCTGATCAAGGACATCAGTACCTTTCAAAACAACAGCACAGGAACATCAACATATGTGTGCGTGTTTATTACCCAGCAGCTCCATGGCATCATCCTCATCTCCCATCTCATCTTCAGTGACTGAAAGGGCGGAGTCAGGCATCGAGTCAAACGAATCCTCGGACAACATGGCTGCTAACAGTTTTTTGTGGTTCTGTTGCTGCTGTTTTAATCCTTTAGTCTTTGCTTCCATTTTCAAGCTGCGGGGAGAAAGAGAAGAAGTTTAATTATGCCATTGTAGCACCTAAACAAAAATATACATTTGAGTATTTTTCTGAGTTTTGAGTACGCTGTAATGTTTTATTCGACAGAGACAGCAGAATGACTCAATGGTGGCAGGGACATAGCCGTTTGACCACAGCTTTAAGTTAATTTATATTAATATTGATTTATATTATTATTTTATCGTATAATACTTTTTGTTGTATGTTAATTTTAGTAAATAAACTATTTATTTTGTTGCATTTAAAGAAGACCTATGGGACATTGATATCTAGTGGCTGAGCTTGGTATTGCAGTCTAAATTTAAAATACTGGAGAGGCAAGTTTGGCCAAGTGATGGTTCTTAGTTTATTTTGCTTGTTGTCAGAAATAATCTACAGGCACCCCATGTTTGCGGATATGTAGCGGAAGTTACATTACATCCACAAAGGCGCCGATGCGCAGTAACGTTTGTTTAAGTTGGTGCATTGAAACCATCTGTATGAAATTATTTTAAATTCAAATTCAGATTGACGTCTCATCTGGGCAGGGATTGTTGGACGTAAACATGTTTTCACACTGCACTCTCCCTATCTACTCTAAAATTCTATAACCACCAGCTGTGCATGACTTCAAATCTAGCTAAAACTGACCAAATTTCAACTTAAGGTCAGACCTAATAGTTATTTGAGGTGTTCATGTCATGCCAAAAATGTTTAAGTACATTTTGAATTTGCATTTGAAACCTAAAGTATATTAAATACATTAATTGGGGTTATTATTCACTGTAGGCCTACAAATGCCACAGTATGGAATTTTGAGCAAACTCAGAGAGGATTTAATTGAATGAATTATGAGCATATTCATCTTCTTTTCTCATTTCTAAATAATCTTAATTATTTCCATATATATGTTATACTGGAATGTTACAATGCGCATATAATCAAAAAGTTCAAGCACTGAACGTAACTATGCTATTAAGGATGCTCATACTGGTGTCCCTCATTTAGCACCATTTGTATGTCTTTGCCATTCCCAACTATCCTGTGGTGCACTACGGTGCCGGCAATGCTAAATCAATCATCCCAGAGATCAAACACACAGTTTGTAGGGATAGTTCACCCAGAAATTGAATTTCTGTTATCATTTACTCACCATTCCAAACCTTCACGACTTTCTTTCTTCCGCAGAACACGAAAGAAGATATTTTGAAGAACGGTAGTAACCAAACAACATCTATTGCATGGACACAATACCACTGAAACATTTCTCAAAATATCGTCTTTGTGTTTCTCAGAAGAAAGAGTCAAAAGTTCTCTGGATCCACGAGTAAAACTGATATTACAGGAGGCACTTTAACTTTAAATGAGTTTTACTTTTAAATCGTTTGTAACCATTACAGCTTTTGGGCACATCATACCTGAGCGTGTGTTAAATTGTACAAATGAAATACTGATGAAAACTGATAGCGTTTGAGAAAACCTCAGTCAATGCTAACATCTCAGTTAAAGTACAGGTCAGCAGGGACAATGAAAACAAATAAGCTTTTCATTCTGTGGGGATAGAGCGCTGTATGAGTTTATCACTCCACAAAACCTCAATGGCATTAAATTCATTGTTTCGTGCTTGGAAAGAACAACAAAGAGAATGAAATTGATCTGACATTAGCATTCAATAGAAAGTATACACACGGATTGCGAACAAGCACATTTTTTGTTCAGATTCAAAACAGATGCGTTCCTAAATAAACAAATGTATCTTTAGTAACAAGTCACGTTCTGCAGTTTGGCTTAAATACACAGAGGAAGAATTAGTGACCCGATCTGTCGCTAATAAGGGAGCAATGAACCGCCACTGACACAAATAATGATTAAGGAACCAGCTCCTAAATGAAAACATTCAATTTACTCATTTTTAATCCTGTCATGCAGAAGAGCTTGTCTCTCAGATATAACCTGACCAGGGTTTAAATGAGTACAAAATACGGTTTCAGAAATCTCAGACCAGACCACTAAAATAAAATGAAAGTAAATTGCTTTGTATGAATGCAATTTAGTGAAATGTAAGACCGTCTATAGCCTGGTGTGGGTGGGTATGGTGACAAGAAGCCTTGTTAGAGAGAACTAAAGTTGTACTGCTGTCTGGTTCCTGTGAGACTGGAAAATCTCTACGGCATTCTTCTAGCAGAACAGAATTTATCACTTACTGATCATAACCAGACCACAAAACCAAATCTCCAAATGAAGAAATATGAAGCAACCATGATGTAAATTCAACAGATCGTTGAAGCCCGTCTAGTAGGAATGGAGAAAGGAGGGTTAGTGACCTACAACAATAAGTGAAACAAAATGATGGAATCATATTTAGCATAATTTGATTTAAAGGCCCGGTCTGTTGAGAATTGCAACCAACGGCTCACTCCACTCTCCTCTTTCGAAGCACTACGGTGGCTGACACAGAACTAGGATGTTGTCACGTTTTTGCTTCTTTGACGAATGAGGTAGAGAAGTGGAGAGGATAGAAAGATGGGGTGTATGCGTTATGATATGTTGCCTGGGCGGAAAAGGGAGGAGAATCCCACACCGAGGTTTTATCATTCCCATAATCAGTCACAGTAGCCCTTCCCAGCATCCACCTCTGCCTTCACCTAATTTCCCAGCAGCCTCGGCACTCTCCCAAACGTCCTCTACTCAAAGACTGACAGCTAAGGAGAGGCTTGCTGTTCAACCATTAAGGTTAGAGAGGAAAAAAAGCACAGTTTTGTTCCAGAAGAGAGAAGGCAGTGGTCATTATACAGAGCAGCTGTTGGTTTCTTCCTCTATATGGAAATAATAAAACCTCTTATAAACCTCTTCTTAGATATATTGTTATTGTAAAGAGCTGACGAACCAGGCAGAAAGAGAATTTCACAAGACAAAAGTCACAAGTGTAACAAGGGAGTAGCCCTGAATGAATGTAAATGTCACCATGGATATTTTCTAAGGTTTAAAGTTAATCCATTAACCTTGATTTATTTAGATTTAAGACCTGTTGGTGCAACCCAGCCTTGCTGCTTACACTCTTTAAAAAAGCGCTTCAAAAGGTTCTTTGATGCAATAGAAGAACCTTTTGGTTCCATAAGTGCTGATGTTAAAACTCACAATAATATAACAATCTAACTTCAAAACGTTAAAAAGAAACATTCCCCCGAGGACTAAATGTCTATGATTATATAGACGGATAACAATGGTGCAGGAGAAATTGTTTACTCATGAAATGATTTACATAGCACTGTTAAGATCTACACTCTTAAAAATAAGGTGCTTTTTTCACCGCGTTGCCATAGAAGAACCTTTTTTTGGTTCCAAAAGGACCATTCAGTAATCTGAAAACCCTTTTTCTAAAGAGGTATAAGGCTAAATTTCATAAAAGCTTATGTCTCTCTTTCTCTGTAATGAAAATCTCTATGTGCTCTGGAGATGCCTGTGGAATCGACCCAAGGCTCCACAATTTACTGTAATCAAGTAAGAGAATATTTTAATGGAATGAAGTCTCTTCTGTCAGCCGGGCCCAGAATATGATTTATTATTTAATATCTGATCCATTCTAATTAGCAGCGTTCTGGCCGGCCAGCTTCTACCCTCCACTGAAACACCGGCCAATTAAAATCACCCTGGTAACGTCTTTAAAACTGTCACCATCCCATATACGGGACACCAACGTTTGCTTCAATAATGTGCATGTAATTTCTAATCGAATCATGACAAACTATTTATGGAAAGGTCTTAAACTCTAGAATTCAGATTTCCTGTTTGAATGATTTATGTAGGAAAAGTAGATGTTTTTTTGTAAAGAGTGTGCTAACATTTTTTATGTCCCTTTACATGTCACAGACCCGCCTGCGGGACTCATATGTTTATTCTGATCTAATCATGACAAACATTATATCGTGGGAAAGGTCTAAGACACTAGAATACACATTTGATCAGTGTTTAGAAGAATCATTTGATACATAAATTAAAATTGATTCATACATGTGTATCAAGAGTATCAAAAGTATCAAATGTATTGTTTTAAAATTGTTTACATTGTATTTTTTCATTGCGTCTGTAAAAAAATGAAACTAAAAGCATCTCAGTGTCTGTTGTGGTCAAATTTCAGATCAAAATGTAAAACCAATGGAAGCCTATGGGCCCCCTAGTGGATTCCGGTGGTATAGCGCCAAAAAAACTCAAGACACCTCAGAATTTGGTGCATCAGGACAAAACTTGATATAACACTCGGTGACCCTTGGGACTTTGATTGACTTTGAGCTGATCCATCATTTTTCATGTATTTTTTATAAAAGAAAATCTAAATATATATAAATATTTATATATTTTTTTGGGCAATAATCTGCTAATTTGTATTCCAAAGAATTCATGAGTTACAGCCATTTTAGTTCCAGTGCGTTTTCATGTGTAGGCTAAAAAAAGGGCTGTGACAGTTAAGGGGTTTAGGGGTCAAGGGTAGAATTGGCCTTATAACTTTACCAAAAGTCACCAAGCTGTTGCCAAAGTGTTCTGATGTTTTAAAGGGTGTTGCTAGGGCTTTCTGGATGGTTGCTCAGATATTCTAATAGGATTGTAGGTAAAATCCTACAACCCATCTAAGTTTATCTGATGATCTAATTCCTCGATAAAGTGTGGCGAGGGACTGTCTGTCAATATCTGACATTTTTAGGAAAGATCAATTTCATCAAGTCAAGTGTAAATACCAAAATTTTGTTTAGAATTGTGACTTGCCTTCCAACAGGACTGTTGTCTTTGCTTGTCCACCCCTCAGTCTTGGCTCTGGGGACAGGGGGTTGTATCATCTCAGCCGCAAGTGGGTCAGAATCGTCCTCCTCACGCCCCACCCACTCCCCCACCACACGTGGCCTCAACACAGAATTAAATGCCCGGGGATCCTTTAAGAGGAAGTGCAAGGAGTAAAAATTGGAAGAGGAGAAAGAGATAAATAAGTCATAGTACGTTTAAAATTAAACAAGAAACAATTTGGGTTTAGGCACATTTGTCATTTCAGTTTTCACATTACAGTTGGTCTGCAATAAGAATAATTAAGAGTAAGAAAGAAGATTTGCATTAATGGATGCATGTTTTATTATTCATTTTGAATGCCATATTGAGAAGCAAGGGAAGCCTGGGACAACAGCCAAAAAGACACATCGACTGCAGAGCCTTAAGAGAAAGATGTAAAACACAGATGTTTGGATTAAGGGGGAATGTTCTTTCGCCATCTTTTATTTTCTAATTGACTCCTCACACACAACACTGATCAGAATATGACACTCATCTACAGTATAAAACAGTTTAATCGAACATAATAAACAATAAACATCATACCAGATCAAAGTCATCAGAAACTGCAATGCCTGCACAGAAAAAATCATTCACATGTCAGTAAATGCATGTATCCGTTCTCAACTGATTCAGCTTCAGATTTTAACATTTTACAGTCAGACACAGCACCAGCCTGCATTTACTGTAGACTTGCCGGAATAATACAACTTTGACCTTTTATAATTTGTTATAAAAAAATTTGAGGATCGGCGCACTCAATGTGAATTTGTGCCAAAATAATGACGATTTTTTAGTTAGTAGTGGGTTTAACCAACAAGTTGAGAATCACCTACCCACAACACAATAATGATAAAAAATTACAAAAATGTATAAACTATGTTTTCATGCATGCTATACATATTGACTGACAGCTGTCAGTTGACTTACTGCGGGACAGGTTCTCCAAAGCCTTGCCAAGTTTCTTACTCTCCAGAAGTATGTGGTTGAGCTCATCAAAGTCTCGACTCTCAGATTTGGTTCTCCAGTCCCAGGTAGGACGTAGTATTGAACGAGGTACTACAACATACAAGAAATAACAAACAGAATACTTTCAAAAAACAAACGTTCAAAACTATTGAAATTACAGAATATACTGTAATGTAAAAGTTGCAGTAGGTTTTAACTAGAACTGAGATGGATTGCAGGCCAAGCCAGTGGGGCTCCTGAGGACTCTTACTGTCAGGGGTCTCCAGTTTATCATATAGCCTAGATCCTAAATGTGTACCAATAATAAATGACACTGAATTCGATATTAAAAACAATGTATACAAATAGCGCAATAACACCAAAAGAAATCATACCGAGAGCAGTGCAGTTGGCTAAGGGCTATGATTCATGTGATATTTTCCAACGCAGAGAAGTATAGCACAGGGAAATGCTCGGAAAGAGAAGACAATTAATTAATAACAATGAGCAGCCCACTCCTGTGGTGCAAATGAGAGAAAAAGCAGCTGTGGGCAGAAAATCTTGACCTAGGGGGCGTTTTTTCACCTCTGCCACTATTCACCACTTCACAATGGATGAGAAGGTTCGCCACAAACATACGATACACTGTTTTTGTAAGCCACTTTGGATTAATAAAATATAAAGTTATAATACAGAATTGTGAAATGAAAAGTTGCAATTATGTGAAATAAATTCAAGATAAAAGTGTGAAATGTAAAGTTAAAATGCAATGTTTCGTCTTTATATTGAAACATGCACGGATTGTCAGATATCCGCATTATATCTGCGAGAGCACTTTCAGTAAAAGTGTAACACTGAATAATTGAGAAGGTTGCAACGTCAGACTAAATGTGTTTGCTACTGCTATGACCTGAAGGCGTCTTTTTTCAGCGTGGTGCTTGTAGTACAAGGGATTTCTAAGGGTTTCATCGTCCACGTTCTTCAAGCTTCACTAATTGTTTAGAATACAGAGAGATAGCATTGTGGCCAGGCTTTAAGACTGTGCTATCAGGAGTTGTCTCCTCTGCAATGATTTGGCATTTTGACAAAAAACGTTTTAGGAGTTATTTAGGACATTTATATATATATATATTTCAGCTATTTTCAGTGTGCTTTCAGTGCAATTGCCCGAGGGGAGTAGTCAATTTTGGGGAATATATATCTGAAACCGTCATCCATAAATAAAAGATTTGCAATCATTTTTTTACAATGAAAGCTTTGATTACTTTACTTCCTGTCTACGTGAAGGGTTTCTGGTCAGTTAAAGCTGCTAAAGGCACCACCCTTACAAAAATGGCACATGCATTTTACATAGTAACGTGTGAAACGTTTTTGTGTAAATCCCAAGTAAAGTTCCATGTAGAACCCTTGATATACATGTGACAAATCCAGACAGTGACAGTATGTGTTTCTTTCAGATAAAATAATCTGTGAGCAAACTCCACATCTGTAAATCTGGACGACCATTCAGTAAACTATGCACTGAGAGAAACTCTTTCGTAACATGAATTGTGCATTTGCATTTAAGCATGAATCATCATATTAAATTGACAATATATGTGTAACACTCCCGTCCGTTTCCCTGCCGGTTTTTCCCCATGGACTTATATTCACTATCCCGCACCTGTCCGTCATTTGTGATCACGCTGTTCCCGCACCTGCCAGCCATCATTGTTCGTTATCAAAGACTATTTATACTCTGTGTTTCCGTTTTTCCCATTGTCAGTTATTGATTGTCTTGCGTTTTGTGTACAAGTCTGTGTTTATTAAAAGTTACCTGTTTTCGTATGCCTGGATACTCGTCTGTCTCTCTCCGGCACGACACCGTGACAGAATAACTGACCAACGAATGGATTACATCTACGTCTCTCCAGTGGACCAGCTCGTGGGTCTTCTTCAAGACGGACGGCCACTGGAGAGGTATGTGGAGGAGTTTGTTGAGGTGTGTTACCGGGTGGGTTGGGACAATCCCACACTTAACCGTGTGTTTTTGACCGGTCTGGACGACGACCTGCTCGCCGCCGTTCTGCTCCCGTACGCGGACGACCTTCCCCTGGAGGAGTTGATCAATCAGGTTCTCCCGGGGGAGGAATCCGTGGACCGCGTTGGGGAGCTGGACGGTGGCTTGAGCGGTTCGCGTCCGGTACCGGTCATCCGCGTGGGGGTTGTTCTGACTCACTCCGGGACCGCGCCTCACTCCTCCACGAAGTCCCGTCGGCGCCATCCACGTCGGCGGGCACTACAGCGCCAGCAGCGCGAGTGCGCCCCTGAGATTCCGCAGCAGCGGAATATGGAAGGCCGTGAGGGTCAAAATCCCCGGCCTTCCCAGGCACAGCTACCGGTCCTGATCGCACCAGAGGCACTCCGGGAGTTGGATTCCCTCTGGTGTTCCGTGCCAGCGCCCCGAAGCACTCCCGTGCCAGCGCCCCGAAGCACTCCCGTGCCAGCGCCCCGAAGCACTCCCGTGCCAGCGCCCCGAAGCACTCCCGTGCCAGCGCCCCGAAGCACTCCCGTGCCAGCGCCCCGAAGCACTCCCGTGCCAGCGCCCCGAAGCACTCCCGTGCCAGGGCCCCGAAGCACTCCCGTGCCAGCGCCCCGAAGCACTCCCGTGCCAGCGCCCCGATGCACTCCCGTGCAGGCGCCCGAGCCTCACCAGGCCTCCGTGCCCGTCTCCGAGCCTCACCAGGCCTCCGTGCCCGTCTCCGAGCCTCACCAGGCCTCCGTGCCCGTCTCCGAGCCTCACCAGGCCTCCGTGCCCGTCTCCGAGCCTCACCAGGCCTCCGTGCCCGTCTCCGAGCCTCACCAGGCCTCCGTGCCCGTCTCCGAGCCTCACCAGGCCTCCGTACCCGTGCCCGAGCCTCAACAGGCCTCCGTACCCGTGCCCGAGCCTCACCAGGCCTCCGTACCCGTGCCCGAGCCTCACCAGGCCTCCGTACCCGTGCCCGAGCCTAACCAGGCCTCCGTACCCGTGCCCGAGCCTCACCAGGCCGCCGTACCCATGCCCGAGCCTCACCAGGCCTCCGAACCCGTGCCCGAGCCCTCTCCAGAGCCCAAGGAACCCCAGGGGCCAACCCAAATTTTTTTTGGGGGGGTGCACATTGCCTATCCGGGGAGCCCGGCACCCACCAGTCGTTCCATGGCCCCGGATAGCCCAGAGCCCAAGCCTCCGGACCCTCAGCCCGAACCCAAGCCTCCGGACCCTCAGCCCGAACCCAAGCCTCCGGACCCTCAGCCCGAGCCCAAGCCTCCGGACCCTCAGCCCGAACCCAAGCCTCCGGACCCTCAGCCCGAACCCAAGCCTCCGGACCCTCAGCCCGAGCCCAAGCCTCCGGACCCTCAGCCCGAACCCAAGCCTCCGGACCCTCAGCCCGAACCCAAGCCTCCGGACCCTCAGCCCGAACCCAAGCCTCCGGACCCTCAGCCCGAACCCAAGCCTCCGGACCCTCAGCCCGAACCCAAGCCTCCGGACCCTCAGCCCGAGCCCAAGCCTCCGGACCCTCAGCCCGAACCCAAGCCTCCGGACCCTCAGCCCGAGCCCAAGCCTCCGGACCCTCAGCCCGAACCCAAGCCTCCGGACCCTCAGCCCGAGCCCAAGCCTCCGGACCCTCAGCCCGAGCCCAAGCCTCCGGACCCCCAGCCCGAACCCAAGCCTCCGGACCCTCAGCCCGAACCCAAGCCTCCGGACCCTCAGCCCGAGCCCAAGCCTCGGGACCCTCAGCCCGAGCCCAAGCCTCCGGACCCTCAGCCCGAGCCCAAGCCTCCGGACCCTCAGCCCGAGCCCAAGCCTCCGGACCCTCAGCCCGAGCCCAAGCCTCCGGACCCTCAGCCCGAGCCCAAGCCTCCGGACCCACAGCCCGAGCCCAAGCCTCCTGACCCCTAGCCAGGGGGAAGCCAGCTGAGAGACTCCCTGTCCCGTACTAGTCTGTATGTCCCGCACGAGTCTCTCAGCTGCCCACCCCCCCTCCCTGGTGTTTCGTTGGCGCGAGGACGCGCCTTTGGGGAGGGGGGTGTACTGTAACACTCCCGTCCGTTTCCCTGCCGGTTTTTCCCCATGGACTTATATTCACTATCCCGCACCTGTCCGTCATTTGTGATCACGCTGTTCCCGCACCTGCCAGCCATCATTGTTCGTTATCAAAGACTATTTATACTCTGTGTTTCCGTTTTTCCCATTGTCAGTTATTGATTGTCTTGCGTTTTGTGTACAAGTCTGTGTTTATTAAAAGTTACCTGTTTTCGTATGCCTGGATACTCGTCTGTCTCTCTCCGGCACGACACCGTGACAATATGGGGTCAAAAAAACCTGATATTGCTTTTCCATGCTATGCAGACCCATGAAAATAAAGGCTCCTATTCATACCACTGAGCAGCTTGTTTGCTGTGTAAATCACCCCATGTTTATTTTGCATGCGGTGCACAGTAACCTCTGGACTCATAATGTGTATTATTACTTCCTAGAAACCCCATCTGAGCTGCAAATTCCCCTAATCCTAAACTTAAAACACAGCTGAACAAAAACAGACATTTTACAAGAACTAAAACCAAATATTACAAATCGTCAACGTAAACAAAACGAAGATGAACACAGAAACGTTTGCAGTTTAAACCGAAATGCTTGCTGTCGAGATTGGTGCCCTTTCCCACAAAACTGTCCGACAACCTCCACTGAGGCAGAAATAGAGCCGCTGCCGTCAGTAGAAGAGCATCGTATTCAATTATTAAAGACTGAGGTCTGGTTCTGATACAACTCATTCCAGAGAAATAAATACCTTTCCAGAACTCTCTCTAGCACATAACTTACGCAACACAACTCAATATTTGAATAGAAGTTGTTTATATAGGATCTGTCTTTTCATCTCAGATGTGTTAAAACTGATAACAAACATCTCTATTTTAGAAATACTCACATGATTTAGACTCCGGTGAAGGTGGGGAGATGTTAGATACGGCCAGGTCGCTCTTTGATTTCTTGGGCTTTTTGGGGTGGATCTGCCAGGGTTTCTCATAGCCCCTGGAGTCCCGTCGTGTGCCTTTATATTCTACAGGGAGATGCAAAAATGCTTATTCGTCTATAACAGGAACAAACAGCTTGCAGGGCACTGAACTAAACCCACCTGAGGAGCTATCGGCCCACAGAGCAGCAGAACCCGACAGAGTTCTCTGGATCCTGCCTGGACTCTCCTGCTTGGTCTGCAGATGGCCGATGAGGAACGGAATGGGGTGGTCTGGTGTCTCTGTTATTAGCTTGGTCATCATCTCCTATGAGAGCCAAACAAAACGTGGTCAGAGGACAAGCACACAGTCATAGATACAGTATACTGTACAAACCCAAGTCTCATGGACATTCAACTTCGTTGTATCTTTGGTTTAGGTTGCAAAATTACTGGAAGTGAAGGAAATTTAACTTATAGGGATAGTTCACACAAAAATAAAATTCTGTCATCGTTTATTCACCCTCATTTTGTTCCTAACCTTTATTTGACTCCTCCTTTTGTGATACAGCAAAGAAGATATTTTGAGAAATATCTCAGTGGTTTTGACTCCATACAAAGAAGTTGTCAAAATGTTATATAAACTTTCATTTTGCACTCATGTTAACATTGATACCCACGTAACGCCTTTAATAGCATCCATGCGATTTGTGCTAAAATTGTCAATGTGTCAAATTATTCACCTTGTGAATTCACCTTCACAACAGCATAGCTTTGACCAGCCTCCACCATCAGAAAACTGATTAAGTAATAGGTCAAAGAAATATTTACACACTGATACTGAGTTGAGGAAGTTATTGGCCAACGCTATGCAATACATGTTTCATGATGGAAGAGGGATGGAGGCTTTCTGCAAAAATTAAACCCTAAAATTAGAAATACAGTATGTTGAGATCCAATTTTTAAAGATGCTTAATGCTGGCAGGGATCCTTAGATGACATTTTAAATGTGTTAGGGTCTCCTCAGATATAAATATAAATCTATACACCATGACAATGGTTTAAAAAGTGCTGGAGAAAAAAACCCAAGCTAAAGTTAAAACACCAAAGTTTGATAAATATCAGCTTCAAATGTAGCCCAGATGGTAAATGTAGATAAAGATATAGCTGTTTTGGTTCAGGTACAGGATGGTCTATCAGCCTTCACCAGCTTGAGTTTTGTGATACAAGCCAGACAATCACAAATAAATCATCAAAGATGTGAAATGTACATTAAATGCGTTAATTACGAGACATAAGCCTCACTGGATAATTCCACTAACCTAACAACAGGTGGTGCATAAAGCGAGCTGTAATTTGTGGCTTTAGCAGGAAGTAAATTAAACGCGGCAGTGTTAACTACCCAACACTCCCCAGTGTGTAATTACCCTTGCGGTAAACAGTAAAGCATGGTGTGGATTAGCCTCAATTTACTGTAGTGTTCGACTAACATCAAAAAGGGTTTTTCCAGCTTCCTGCACTGACCGCTTTAATGCAGATGTCAATCGTGTGATGAAAAAGCCACAGCTTGACTGAAAAAAGTGCCAGTAAAATTAGGTTTTTGCTTTATGAGTTTGAGCTGTTTGTTGTTTAAGATCCATGATGGAGAGCATGCAGACATACTTATATTTAGGTCAAAGAAATAAGCTTCTTGATAGATTCTCTTGTAATGGGATGCAGAAAACAGGATCTCTCGATCATACTGACAGACTGGGAAAATTGGCAGAGTGGACGCAATTTCAGCCTCTCTAAAAGACAAACTGACTCCTTGCCAAGTTCAGTATCAACACTGAAGTAGAACAGCTATGGTGAATACATTTCCTAAGCACCCTCACAAGGGGTCAAAAGAAAGTATTCTACTGTTTTATGGCAGTTGGAAACAAATACAAACATACTATTAGTATGTTTTCTGCAATATACAGTGCTTTAAATGATAAACAAATAAACATAAAACAATGAATAAACAGGTATCAGGTCCCCTCATTTCTGTCGCTTTTAAATCTCTCCTACAAACTTTATATGTTGCGGGCATCATTAATGTGTTTTTTAGCATCTTAGATTGTGCAGTTGCAGATATCTCCTAATGTTACCCAACCTTAAAACATGCCTTTCTATGACCTGACCTCACCATACCAAAAACAGTGTTTTAACACAAATGATCTTTTAATCTAAAAAAGCACAGCATCATTAAATCTAATAGTGTATTGAGACAAATAAAGCTATGATCTCACAGTCCTATTCTAGTGTAATTGACAGGATAGACTGTCTTGTCAAACAGGCACAAAGGAACCCTGTCGTCACGGACGTCAGGAGGGAGAACCCAAGTCGGTAACAAAACTTTTATTAATAAAATAAAGACCCACGAGGGGGTGACAACTCTCAGATCAATCAAAACTACAAAACAAATGCAAAACAAAGACTTCCCACGAGGGTGCAAAACAGAAAAACACGTATGGTATGCAAAAATGATTCCCAGCACTATGGACTACGGCAATATAAATGATATACAGTACACAGAAAATTACAATGAAAAATCTTGACCTTTCATTTTGACAATTATAAATAAATGAACTGGTTATAGTATCAACAATCTCTTTCTTGAATCAGTATTTGATAAGACCCACGACACCAGATATTATAACATTTTAAACAAAACTGAACAGAAACTGCAAGACAAACTTTATTTAGCTTTTTATGACATATGTTCTGTTATTGACTTTGAAGTTGTATTGTGGCAAATCAATGCAGTAAATCCAAGAGCATCACTGATGCCTGTGTAAGCCATGAAATACAGCCGTGTGAGACAATAGAAACTAACTAAGCTTGTAACAGTAAACTTTCAATCAATTGTCTCAGTCTGGTAGTGCTAAATATTTACATATACAAAGGAGTGCTAAATATTTACATATACAGTATAATTCAACATTAAATCAGCACTTTTGTATGAAATATAAGCAGCTCTGTTAATGCAACATGTGTCTAATGAACAGGAGATAAGTTTACTATCCCAGTGTTTGAAATCAGGCAGCTCTTTTCAATAAAGTCCTTAATAAATGTATTTAAATGTGATATCAAAACATTGGGGCCAGCACATTTAACTTCTCTCAGAAGCCAAAAATGTATCAAGTGTACATTTCACCCATTAAAACTTGTTTTTCTATTAAGTAAATACCTGTAGCAAACAAATTTGAAGGTCTGAAAATGTATGGATACCAATAATAAATATATTTTAGCATTAGATATACTTCTGTGATGAAAGAGCTTACAATGATTTTACTACGGTAACCACAGTTTATCTAGTGAAACAGTAACGAGACGTTGTGTCGAACCAACAGATGGGGTTTGACTTGAGAACCTATCATCTTCTGACTATTTTGAAAAGGCCAATGAAATTGGCGAATTAAATTTGGATGCCGGACTCCGCCCCCGGATATCCGGGTATAAAAGGGAGACGGCGTGCTGCATTCATTCACCTTTTGTGCTGAGGAGCCTGAGAGCATCTCAGCGGGCGGCAAGTGTTGTGGCATGAGGGACACAACGTCTCGTTCCCTCCATCAGGGAACGAGAGTTACATACGTAGCCAAGACGTTCCCTTTCTGTCGGTCTCTCGATGTTGTGTCGAACCGGCAGATGGGATTCCTATGGAAAACGTCACAGCACTATGCCGCGTCACAATCTCGAGCGAAGCGACAGTGACTGGCCTAGGTGTGTCAGACGCGAGCGCTAGTGGGAAATTGTAACCATCCAGTGGGTTTGGCAGGGCGTCCCAGAGCTTTGGCAAAGATGAGAGGCACCTGCCCTCGGCCACCACAGACTGAGGCCTTGTATCTCTAATGGCGAGAAGCCGTCCAGTACCGTAAGGCCACTGGGGAAGCGCTGTTCCCTGAAGGGGGGTATGCGCTACGGAGACCACTTCCCAGCACAGGGAGGAATATAGTGGAGACGGTCTCGCCCGCAGGGGAGAACTCATGGGAAGTAAGCGCGGACCAAGGTACCGCTAGGTGGATGTCCACCTGGAGGAGGTCAAGGGTCACCTTGAGGGGGACCATCTCATGAGGAAAACATCAGACGGAACCACCCTGTTGGGGGGTTACTACGTGTGGGGCACTAGGTCCGGTTAGAGCTATGTGATAACTCAGCTGATACCCGGCCATAGGAGGCAGGCTGCTCCGCACAGTCCGCCGCCATGGAGTGCTTAGTGATGGATGGAATGCCTGTTCTTCGCCCGAGGGGAAAAAAGTGAGGCTGAATTAGCGCACTGACCCGCCCGGAAAGGGGGGGAAGGCGCTTTCGCAAGCGTAAACCCTACCGGCCGCCGGTCTCACGTGCTGGCAACATGCAAGACTCGGGCTGACACCGGTTCTACACGGAGGTTATAGAACCTCTCGAAGGTGTAGCCCAACCCGCAGCTCTACAAATATCTGCCAGAGAGGTGCCCTGAGCCAGTGCCCATGAGGAGGCCACACCCCGAGTGGAGTATGCCCTCACTGCCAGTGGGCACGGGCAGTCCTGTGATCGGTATGCCGTCGTAACTGTGTCCACGATCCAGTGCGCCAACCTCTGTTATTGGGCACGTAGCCAGGCCGGGGTCTCAGGATCATGTGAGAGTTACCGGGCCCAAATTTAAGGCCATCCGGGGATACGGAAAATGCTGCCAGCACCTACTGCTAGGGGCGCAAGTAGAACAGCTAACAACTCTTGGCAACTGAATGCCAGTGCAGGCGGGGGCCCATCCACAGACCCGATACTGCGTGCCCGTTGCACACCGCACCCCAACCCTGCGAGGAGGCGTCTGTTGACACCATGACTCGCCTCAAGACCTGCCCGAGAGGGACTCCGGCCCGTAAAAAAAGGTAATTGAAGACCAGGGGGTTAGGATGTGACGGCAGAGAGGCGTGATGAAGATACGCCTGCTGCCTGTGTGCCACGCTCTCCAGGGAACTCTTCTCTGTAGCCAGTGCTGGAGCGGTCTCATGTGCATCAACCCGAGGGGGACCACCCCCAGCGAGGATGCCATGTGCCCCAGGAATCTCTGAAATAATTTCAGGGGGACCGCTGGCTGCTGTCTGTGAAGGCTCAAACAGTTCAGCACTGACTGTGCGCGCTTTAGGGTGAGTCGTGCCGTCATGGAGACAGAGTCGAGTTCCATACCGAGAAAAAAGGGAGCTCTGCACCCGGGAGAGCTGGCTCTTCTCTCGGTTGACCCGTAATCCCAATCGGTCGAGGTGCCGGGGCACCAAGTCCCTGTGTGTACACAACAGATCTCGCGAGTGTGCCAAGATAAGCCAGTCGTCAAGAAATTTGAGTACCCGCAAACCGCTCTCCCTGAGGGGAGCGAGGGCGGCTTCCACAAACTTCGTAAAGGCCCGTGGAGACAGGCCGAATGGGAGGACCCTGTCCTGATATGCCCGTCCCTCGATAGCGAACCGTAGGAACGGCCGATGAGAGGGGGGAATCGAGACATGACAGTATGCGTCCTTCAGGTCGATGGCTACGAATCTGCTTCATCACCCCCGCGATGGGGTGGTTCGACAGCCAGCAGTGCCGGTCCCCCGCCGGGGGAGACCCCAACGGGAAGGGACCAGCTCCGCTGTGTTTAGTGCCTGGCGATGGCGCTGCTCAACGCACCGTCGAGGTGAGAGTGCTGAGGGCTGGCTATGTTTATACTCTGCACTGCGCGTCACCGAGACGCAATGTCGAGTCGCCGAACACCGTCCGCAGAGGGTGAGAGCGGCTGTGAGAAAGACCCAGGGGGAACGAAAGCTCTTGTGAACATGTGGGCACCAGGCCCCCGAAGGGGCCCAGCAGATGTTGGGATGGGGCAGGAACCATCCCAGTCCGACCCGGTAGCGATGGAATGGCTGGGGTCAGGCCCAATCTTGTTCTCCTTGGGTTCACCTCATCAGGAGCGCTTGTGCTTCCGCGGCAGCTGCTGATGAGACGGCGGACCTTCCCTTGACGTCTTCCTCCGGGGGACCGCCTGAGGAGGGGGCACCAGAACCGGGGACGACGAAAAAGGTGGCCGGGACTGTTTAGGAGCAGACCCCGAACGGGACCTCGACAGCCTGAAGGTGGCCGGCCCACGGCGGGGCTTACCAAACAGCCCACCCTGCTGTCAATCTTACCGAGCTCCTCATGCACCTCGGGGACAAAAAGGCACCCCCCGATGATCAATCGTCCAGCCGCGAGGGTGCTGTGCATCGCCTCCGAATGCTCAAAAGGTGAATGAATGCAGCACGCCGTCTCCCTTTTATACCCGGATATTCTGGGCGGAGTCCGGCATGCAAATTTCATTCGCCAATTTCATTGGCCTTTTCAAAATAGTCAGAAGATGATAGGTTCTCAAGTCAAACCCCATCTGTCGGTTCGACACAACGTCGAGAGACCGACAGAAAGGGAACTGTGTTAACACAACTACAATACACTTTTACTACAATAAAGTACTTTGTACTGTAGAGGAAATTCAATATTTTGCTGTCGCAGTTGATATTACTGATCATAAGGAGAAATTTTGACCAGTGCTCTTGTTTTCCCTCTGAATCCATCATTCATATCTTGCGTCACAGCAGGCAGAGGCTGAATGAACACTGGGACATAGATTTGGATGAGATCCAGCCCTTGAGACAAGAGGTGGAACAAAGGAGTGTTACAGCCTCAGAAATCCACACACAGACATTCAACACAGACTATTGTTTAACATTACAACCCTTTTAAAAGGCAACACCAGCCAAAAACTATATTTTACATGTGGCGTCATTGAAAGCATGTTTCTAAATAAGCCTGTAAATTTAGGATGAAACGGAAAAAGACATTAGAGTGATGCTTCCACAGATTGTTAAAATTTGAGCAGGAGATCCATCTTGTGAAGTTATTATTCAGTTTCAGACTGTCGGGTGAGCTTGTCTCGTACCGTGCATAGGGTGTGTGCTCAAGAGAGCGGATCTCACACCGCATCGACGCCTCGGGTGTCTGCAGGAGGTCACTTCTACGTTAACTACTGTAGACCGCCAAGAAACCGCTATAAATAAAGACAAGGGTAGTCTCTGTATCTGAACCAGTGTGTGTGTGCACCACTACAGTAATACAGCATGTCTCAACAAGACCCACATAGCCTTATTATTATTCTCTGTCATTGACTTCATTTATAGGCTGACTATAACAGGACAGAAAGTGACCCAACGCCATGCACACACAGCTCATTAACACCCAGCCTTACTGGCTGAAACTTATGATAGAGTTTGTGTTTTCTACTGGCTGAGACCATTTATACCAACCCAGACTGCACAGCGCTTGAGATTTCCATCGTCTGTGGTGGCTGTCAGCTTCAATTAAAAATGGGAAATGCAATGGTTCTAAAGCCAATTGATTTTATCGATATTCTATGTGCTGATATAGCATTCAATTTGCACTTGTGAGATGTTGAGGAGCTCCGTAATGATAGTATAAGCTCAACAAATCCAGCGCTGAGGAGCTTACACGTCTGAAAATGTTGGCAGGTCGAAATAAAACAAAGCTGTGAGCAAAAAAGCATGAATAAAATGCATTCTTCCATTGTATTCATAAAGTAATTATAATGCTTTTTTAGGGCAGGACTGTTTGTCTGACCAATACCAGGTGATTTTGTAAACCTGTTTAAAACGTATTTCTGCCATTTTATTTGATGACGCAAATGGCTTTAAGTTTCAGGTATATGGCAAGCCCGCAAGCAGAAATGACAAAACATCCTTTTTAGCCTTTGTTCCCTCACACCATGATTTCAATGCACATTAGCTGACACTATTTCAGAAAGGTCTAGGCTGTAATCCTTTTGTAGGAATAGAAGGTTGGAAAAGCAGAGCCACACAAATTGCTCTGAACGTTGTCTGACTTTTCCGGTGCTCTGGGTCAATGTACCCTTGACTTTGGATGAAGTGAGACGTGTTGGGTCAGTTGTATTCATTACACAGAGAAAGCTCACAGATTCATTTCATTCTTTGTCACAGATTACTATATTAAAGGTCCAGTGTATAAAATGTTGCGGCGTACGAATTGAAACCAGTGGCTCACTAGACCTCCCTTTCGAAGCACTACGGTGGCTGTGACAGAACTATGATGTTGTCACGTTTTCGCTTCTTTGCTGCAGGAGATAACATATTTACATAATAAATTAGGGGGTTGAAGCCCCCCTAAAAAGGGCCTAGTGACGCCCCTGACGCTACATCATGTAAGGTCTTTATACACCTCTGAAGATATGTATATTATATTGAATTTCTGTCTAATGATCCTCCAAAAAATTTCACACGGCACCTTTAGAAATCAGCCATATTTCATATTGCATGGCTGGGATGACCTGTTTTAATGGTAATAAATGAAACCGCATGGAAATTTGAATATTTTCTTGGTTCTAATGTTACAATCTAGGCTTATTATATTATTTTTAATTTCAGTAAAAAGGATACAGGTCATCTTTTTAATTGATTTGTAGTGTTATTGCAAGAATCATAAAGTGAAGCTTGAGTCGACAAAAAGCATTGCATTTACACCAAACCCCATGAACACAATAGCCAGTCCAAATGTAATGTAAGCCACAATCTCAGTCAATAAAAGTCAAAAGGATCTATTAACCACCCAAGCAAACCCAAACCATAAGGGAAGCAAAGAATCTTCAAAAAATATCAGGGAGCAGGACCAATAAAGTTAGAAAGTCCCCGGCCAGGATTTTCTATGGCCCTGTAAAGTGAAAGTAGCGCATGTGACAGATGCTGAGATTGCACATCCAACCTCCGGCAATAACAATACGCTTCCAGTACATATAAACACAAACACTAGCCAAGAGAAAAATATGCTAATGGCATATGTTTCAAATCCAGAAACTACTTGAGTGTTGATGCCTGTGGTTTTATAGGCTGAATTCATTAGAATGTACTAATCAGATCTCCATCTGCTCTAGTTTCACTATATTGTGTGGGTGAACACACAATGCTCACAACAGAGATCAATTACGCTGCTGATTCCAAATGTTTTACTGCGTTTATTACGCTCTGTCCAACCATTTGACTTAGTGAGGTGCTCTTTGATTGGCTTTTGATAACCTGTTTTCCTCCTCTAAATTTGCTCTAATCAGCGGCAAAATGGAGCAGATCAGCACTGCAGTTGCCTAGAAGCCCATGAGCTCGACTGACTTTTATGGAGATGCAATTGCACATTCTGTATATGTAATACAGACCGGATGTAAATTATAGATTTTCACCGATTTTTTATAATTTGTGAGAGTGTATAGATAATGCTTCTAAATGTAAATTTTTTTTATCTTCCAGTACCATTGGATGCACAATGCAATCCTCCACTTGTACCCATAACATTTCAGTAATGATTGATCTCAGTATTTAAGCAAAATGTGGTTAGCAAGTTATGCATACCATCTGGTTGAGTCATATTATTAAGAGAAAAATCTAAATGTACATTATTTTAAACCCTTATGTCTCTATTTTTTTTTCAACTTCATTTAGTCATTTTCCAGCTTGATTACCTAAAGAAAATCTATTTCTGAATGCGACTAATCATCATCATTAACACCATTAAAAAGCACAACCGAAAGGCTAAAAAAAGTCAAGCTGATATAAACCAAAACCTCTCCATTAATTAGTTCTGAAGAGTGTGCATTCATGCAAAACTGTATACACTAATCTATACAGCTTCCTAAATCTCAGCCCCCACACAGTGTGTCAGTCTTCGCAAAATAATACAGTAAAGCTTTTAATGTGGTGAGTGATTTCAATTTGAAGACACATGCTGCAGGTGTAGCTCTTCATTATATTCATACTGTGTCTTTAGGAGAATGTTACAATGTTACAAATGGTTACAAATTATCATGATTTTGTTTCTTTGGTGACAGCCTCAGTCACTACTCATTTCCATTGTACATGCAACATTAACAATAGTCAAGATTCGAAGGTAATAAAAACATAACGCTACATCATGTAAGGTCTTTATACATCTCTGAAGATATGTATATTATATTGAATTTCTGTCTAATAATCCTCCAAAAAAATTCACACGGCACCTTTAAAATCAGCCATATGTCATATTGCATGACTGGGATGACCTGTTTTAATGGTAATAAATGAAACCGCATGAACATTTGAATATTTTCTTGGTTCTAATGTTACAGTCTAGGCTAGTTATATTTTCAAGATCTTTCCTCTTGTGGGGAGATAAAGTTAATGTGTGGAACAATGTAACATTATTTTGACACAGATATCGCAACACATCAGAAAATGTATCTTTTCCATGTTATGTCAACATCATCCACGCCGGACATATGGGACGCACTACAATAAATTCGAGGCTATACATTACAGGTCTTTACTTTAAAAGTTGCATGTTGCGTCTGGTGTGGACACAATGCAATCATATAGAAAACAGTTATGATGTGTAAATAACACTAGCTCTGTTTAAGCTGTTTGCAGTGATATTATATAACAGAGATGACATGTGCCTATGGATATAAAGGTACTGTGCAAATAAAGCTATATTTAGAGTCGCTTCGCAGTACAGTACTTTGGTTACTTTACGTTATCAAGTACCCTACAACAAAAAGAAGATATGGGGGAGAAATTGTCGCACAGACGAGAGATTGTAGTTTTTTGGCCAACTAGGAGACATTTTTTTATGAAGCAAACATGTATGTACTAACAATGAAACTCGGCAAAAAAAGATGAAATCCTAGTGTAACCTTTATCTTGTATCATTACGTTTTAAAGCCTCTTACATTGTTATGTGAGTATTTAAAGTATAACCAGCTTTAGACTACCAATTTACTAACGTCACAAATTAAAGTTAGTTTTGGAAAACTGTACATATGCACTTCTCAAAAACTATAGAAGTTCATAAAAGGCAGAGTCAATTTAGCACCCCGAGCGCAGCCCACTTATAGCTCCTGCGCGTTCACGTGACCGATCTCAGCGCGACGCCGCTGTCCATGGTACTAGGTCACAACCGCGCTGCTTTTAGCTTTATTGCTGTTTAATATTCAGTTCATGAACGTATAGTCCCTGCTACAAGACAGTTGATACATCAGCAGTTTGACTCATATAGACGATGTGCTCCTTACTACACGAGCCTCGGTGGTGGATGACAACGCTATTTTGGTTCATTATGTCACGAAAAAGTCATTTTCCTAAAGGTGACTGTTTGTTCCTTTTTGTGTTTCTTAAAATCTGTGGCATTGGATTTAGGTTAGTCCATCACATTCCCAATCTGACTGCAAAAGTCAAAGGCCACTGAATACACATGTTCATCAATATGTATTTGATTTAAAATGACACGAAGAAAGTACGAATATAAAAGGGATCTAGACTGACCGGAAATGACAAAGAATACATATTCAAAATATACCTCAGGTTGCGGTAGAGAAACAATGGTAGCCTATACAGCAGTTTGGTTTACTGGTAGAAAGCGTCCAGTCAGCAAAAAACAATTCACCTCATATTACCTCGGATCATTTTTATGGAGCAGCTATCATGCTTACGTGTCTTATTTAATGCACAATTAGCTTTAAATCGTGTCCAACAAGACAACATACCTACTTTTTAACATCTTACATTGGATTAAAGCAAGTGAATGCAGGACGTTTTGAATTGCCCCCCTAAGGACAAACGTCTTTGCACAATTTCATGCAGTTGAAATGACATACAGTAATTGCAATGATAAAAACACGTTATGCATTCTTTGCATGACAAAAAAAACTATTTATCGGAGAAATTTGCGTCGACGTGTTCACTTCCTATTCAATCTCATTGCATTGAAGCACATTTCTAAAATGCCTCATTTGACATTTCAATCGTTTAAAAGTTGTGGAAAAAGAGCCGTGTACCTCAAACAAGGGTCCGATTTTATTCTTCTCCAGGTATGACTGTATTCTTGACTGCTGTAGAGACGCCATATGAATGTCTTGCATTAGGAATCGAAGAAGATATCGCTAAATATTGGCACGCATCTTCAAACCGAACATCGATCACCGAACGGCTTTGCTACAGAGCCCGAGCGGATATCCAGAGCGGAGACTCCGGCGTGTGTTCAAGCACATGCTGAAAGTGTCCAGGTTTGGCTTTGGTTACTATCTGATGGGACTATCCCTCCTCCGGTCTCGGCAGAGTAGCTGGCGACGGCTTTCTTCCAAAGCCAATGAGAAAGATCACAGCCTGGATCAATCTTTTATTCATTGGCTGTTCATTTTTTCCCCTTAGGTCTGAAGGACCCGCCCTCGCTGTTTACTCTGAGTATGGGCGTTATATATGCATTTATATGATACGGTCCATAATGTAGGTAACACTTTACATTTATGAAGCATTTATAAATGTGTTCATTGATGATTAATAAGTAATTTACAGATGTATTATAAAGCAGTTATAACTGCATGAATAAAAAGGGGGATTCTAATAAAATACCTGCCAAATAGTGAGCAGGTATTAGAAAAACAACATGACACCCTACAGTGTCCATAGATAGATGACGATAATAACGAATCTGCTTTCGAGTCAAATAAATGATGAATAAATACATTTATTAAGCATTTATAACATGTGAGTTAAACATGGCTCACTATGTGGCAGGTAATTCGTTAGAATCCCTCTTTTAATTCATGCAGTTATAACTGGTTCATAATGCATTTGTAAATGACTTATTTATCATTAATGGACACATTTATAAATGCTTAATAAAAGGTACCTTAATGTAAAGTGTTACCATGTATAATGCAATAAAAGACGATTGACAGAAAATGTTATGTGTTGTGTGGTACAATGCATTCTTGAAAAGTGTAATCGTGAATACATTTGTAAAAAAACATTATATAGACATTTTTATATAGTTTATATAGACATATCAATATCAGATAAAAAATATTATAAACTCTTAATACAATGATTTTCAGCAGAACACAAAGGAAGATATTTGGAAGAATGATCCAGTGACCCATTGAGTTGCATTGGTTTTGTGTCTATACAATAGACACACATTGTTCAGTTAACAACATTCTTCAAAATAGCTTCTTTTGTATTTGTCATTCTTCAAGAAAGTCGTATACGGGTTTGAAATGACAAGAGGGTGGTAAACGATGACAGAGTTTTCATTTTAGGTTGAAGTGTTTCTTTAAGGAGACACCTACGTAAGAAGCCTGAAAACATTTGTTGCCTTGAAGCTGTACTGTGAGTGACAGTAAGGCCATGAAAACTGTGACAGGTAAAGAATGTTTGTCTAAGACATTTGCCTGCATGCGGAGGCCATTAGCAAGATTTCACACGAGTATAAGCGTCCTCATACTGACTGCACATATGATGGATGACAAGTGCAGCACAATTTAGCAGTTGTGTGTGTGGTGCATGCATGTGCAATAGATTTGAAACAAGCTGAAGCATATCATATTTGAATTCCCGTTAAAACATTTTATTTAATTACAATTTGACATAATAACAGGAAAATCAACCCAATTTGCAGGTTGGGGGGATAGAACATGCATTCGGAAAATGGGTTAGTTTTATGATCAAATAAATAAATGCCATTTTACAGTAATACATTTATTTTTTAAATGTGCCTTTTTAAAACAGTCGCTTTGTATAACAGAAAAATATCTTGAATACATCCTATTTTTTCATTAAAAACAGAACATATGTAGTTAATAAACACTTCCTGTTTAGAGCAATATTGCATAGTAATGATGATTAACTTGTTATTTTAAGTAACACCAAGATTACATGTAACAATAACTCCTGAGGACTGAATGCGTTTTATTTGTGGAGAGAAAATAATACATATTACAGTATATACCTATGCAAGTGTAATGTAAAATAAAACACTGAGAACACTGATATAATCACAATGTGGTGTTCATGAACTTTCCAGTATGTCACATAAGATTCACTGAGAATGCAGAACTGGTCCTGCAACATTAGCTTAATACACTACGGTGTTTATAAACTATAAACTCAGACTTATAAATGATGAAGGCAAACCTATACATGTGTTTTAATGCCCTGGATAGGATTATATAAGCATAAATGGCATATTTATAAATGTAAGGCAAGAAAACAGCTGAAATACAGCCTCTGGATATAAGGCCAATTCTGTTTAAACTTAATACAAACAAATATAAACTATAAAAATGCTATGTCTTAATACACGATACAGAGACTAAAGCACTGTGCAAACTTTGTACATAAACACGAAAAATTATATGAATCAGGTTTTGACTGACAATTTCTATTCAAAAATATTGACTTGACAGCAACTTCCTGTTTGTTTGATCTTCGGTCTAAAATGAGACGCACCATAGCACACAATTATATAAAAAAGGGTGCCTACAGTATGACAAAAGCCAATATATATTATGTTTGAGTTTGAGAGGTGACAGATGCCTCTAAGCCGGAGTGAGGATGAATGTCCAGACATTCTCCTTAAATGGAAAGTGTTGTCACACGGGTTGGACAAGAGCTGCTCCAAATCTGTTAAAGACATGTGGATTCAGGGGTCACCATCGGGAGGTGGAGGCTGACACAGTTTGTACAATCTGTTAATGGAATGAAATACAATTTAAATATCGCGGATAAAAAATGATTAGTAAGATCAGGTAGAGACAGCACCTATATAGTATAACAACTGAGTGTATGCAGTAAATCTCTGAGTGAAATGACTTAAAAAGCTTTTATGTGAAACGGTTTGGGGCACACCGTTTTGTCCCTGCTGAGAGAGCACGAGCAGATCTCTTTCCTCAGTCCTTTTCAGCAGTTATTTTACTGCAGGAAATAGAGCTCTTGAACACACACGCACACACGAGAACATGCGCTTGGAGCTTAACCTGAGATAAGCTCAATTTGATTATACTTTAAGAGTTGTACGCATTGGGTTCTCTTCAATTTCATTTTAAATGTTAGGATGCACGCAACATTTTGAGCATATTGCAAGAATGTTGCATTTTTTGTTTTACGTGGCAGTACTGAAGGGATTTATCTGAAGAATAAATGCTGAGCATCTGTTCAATATAAAAAACTGTGGGACACTAATTACTGCAATATATTACGTCTGAAATGCATTCAAATACATTTTTGACAAGTTTTCAGTATATGTAGGTTTAGACTTTGGTTTGGTGTAAACAAGGCTAAACAGGCTAAACACACAGGCTGCATTTACACATGACGTTAACATGCGATCACTGTGCAGATTGATCAACAGCCAATCAGGACACAGCGTGCTTGCTTACACTTCTCAACATCAAGCGGCTTCTGTATCCGGATATCTGACTGGATCTCTGTTTAATGCCCCATATTGAAATCAAGTCTCTAGTTGAAAAATGTCAATGATGCTAATTCAAACTTAAGTGATATATATGTTTTCTAATTTCAGTCACATATTTTAGGAGCTTGCAAATATTGTATATATGCCAGGATCTCGAAATCATCCAGGCGATGGGAATAAAAAGTATGCTTTTTTCAGAAAATGAATGGCAGTGCTATTCCGAAAGTGAATTTTCAACCATACAGTATACGCAAGCTTATATGCGTGATGTCCTCATTTTCTGACAGCCTTCATAAAGAGAAGGGGGTACGTGTGACATCGACTTGTGAATGTAGATAGGACGCCTGGATTGCTTTAACATTAAACTGAGACACATATACACTTGCCCGACCAATATCAACAATATCTAGATACAGGTTACATGTTAATGCCAAGTTTAAATGCATGCAAATATTATGCAACAGCAAAAAAGTAGTCACTTAAGAAAGTTTGTTTTAATTTAAACTTGAAATTTTTAAGTATTAAAAGTGTTCACCAAAAATGTATTGCATTCATGAGGCTGAAAGGATCTACAAAGTTTAAAATGAGTCTGTAGGTTAAGCAGGTCAGGCAACAGCAATAATAGAAGTTTAATACTTTGGCTTAGAGACTTCCGTTACCAATCCACTAACCCAAAAGTCATTTCTACCTCGACACATTACTATCAAATTTAGGTTGATTTCATAGAATTTTAAGGAGGGTAAGTCCGATCCAGACCACAGTGTAAATGTGAGGGGAAGTGTGTATGAAGTCATTGCTGAGCGCTCTGTTTACCTTGGCACTGTTGATGGGGTGCGGTCCCTCACGCCCAGGTTCTTGGCCGAGTTCTGCACTCTTGCTCCCTAAAAAGATCCAAAATGATAAATGACATGCAGAAGGTCTGTCAAAACACTTATGCTTTAAATAATCATGAACATATTCTGTTTCAAGTAGGTCAATACGGAGAAGTGTCCTCATTCAGAGAGGCTGTGATTCTGATTCCTGAATAAATGCTTCAAAATAAATCTATTCCGAACGAATGATCAGATCACGAAACTAACAGTGAGAATCCACAAAAACACCTTCAGCCTGCTTTACCATCTCCACAGACAGCAAAGCTTATAACTCAAAGCACAGTCGGCTGAATCGATGACTTACAGCTGAATCTTCCGGAGCACTGGTCATGTCAAATTTGTTAGATGGACTTGTTTGTAGTCATAAATTGAAATATAACACACATACTCATAGAACATCCCGAGAGTTCCATGCATTTACATTTACATTTAGTCCTTTAGCAGACGCTTTTATCCAAAGCGACTGACAGCTGAGGAAACATTGGAAGCAATTATAACAACATAGGCAACAAAATACATAAGTGCATCAAACTAGTCCATTAAAGCCTAGCGCAGTATAAAAAGCTAAGAATAGTGAGGTTAGTAAGTTTTTTTATTGTTATTTTTTTTATAAAGAAGGAAAGGGAAGAGAATTAGGAAAACTCAATCAGCGACGTGTTGACGGAAGAGATGCGTTTTTAGGCGTTTTTTAAAGATGGCAACCGAGTCTGCTGATCTTGTAGCAGCTGGTAGATCATTCCACCAATGTGGAACAGATCCAGAGAAGGTACGGGAGAGTGACTTTTTTCCTTTTTGGGATGGTACCACTAGTCGTTGTTCCTTTGCAGACCGCAGTGATCTGGCAGGAACATAGATCTGCATTAGCGAGTGGAGATACGATACCATGCATCCTAACATCCCATCCCACATCAAATGAATCACAGCCCTGCCTACTGAACAGCGTTTTTTCCTCTTATGGTGACAAAAAAAATATCCATGACGCAAGAATACACACGTACATCTTGCACATTTTACAAATGTTAGCAGTTTCCACAAATAGCTTTGCTATCTCAGGTTGCTTCGATGCGTGTTGTCTGGGGCAGGTGCAGGTCTGAAGCGGGCTGTATCAGCAGCGGGGGGCTTCAGTGCCGCATAAACACTGCCAGGGGTAGTCAGCTGTAATTGTGGAGAGGAAAATGCAATTTCAGCCTCCGTCGCTGAACAGGTACTCTCATCCTGCTCTTTAGGGACCCCTGACTGGTACGTTTATCTTGTAAGACCAGCGATACGGTCAGGGCTGTGTAGTCTCCTATTGTGATATGATAACATCAGCAATTACGGCATGCGCATCAGAGTCAGGCATGCAAATCGTGCAAAACTGTGGCCTTACTACCTTCCAGGCACAGCTGTATGGAGAGGACAAGCACAATATGAGGATGAGGAACCGTAGTGCAGACTTTCAGTGTGACAGACTTTGTATTCTCGCACAGAGACGATTATCTGATCTCTTGATAACCTTCTTTACTGATTCCTTTCTAAAAAATATATATTTTAGGTTTTTATGCATATGAACAAAAAGTGGACATGCTGTCAATGTCTATCATTTTTACTCCTTGAGTTGCAGGCATTATGATAGATGAGTCTCTCTTATGTCTCGCTGTGAGGTCTGTCTCATGGTGAATAATAACAAATAGTCAGCCAGGGGGAGCTCTCATATTTATATTCATGAAGTCATTTCCGAATCCTGACCGGTGCAGTCATCACCCACAGGCAGTTCAGCACATTAAAAATGGTCCTGGACAAGTTTGCATTGTAAATTTTGCGGTTTGAAAAGAAACAGTTCACAGAAACATTTTCCACACCCTCTTGATGTTTAAGTATGAAGCCATACGACAGAGTTGTGTGACAAACCGAACACAACATTGAGTGTTGATGCCCTCCAGTCAGCCTGACTCTTCCCTGACTCAATGATGCGGAGTAACAGTAGTGAAATTAAAAGCTCAATGCAATAACATCTTACATTTTCTCGTATAATGTTAAAGGAGTATTTCACTTCAAAATAAGCCCCCTTTGAGTTTTCATAGCAGGAATAAAAATTACTATGGAAAGTCATTGAGGGCTTAATTTGAAGTGAATTAATCCTTTCAATAGTGTCTATAATAGCGCTTAATGGACTTGGCCACTATGCATTGTTGTAGTATTGAAAAAGCTTAAGAGAAAAATATTTTTTGTCTTAAACACACATTCAAAACCTGTATATTACTCTTTTTTTCTGTGGAACACACAAGAATATATTTTGAGGAATGTGTCTGTGGTTTTGTGTCCACACAATGGAAGTCAATGGGGGCCAATGTTGTTTGGTTACCAACATTCTTCGAAATATCTTCTTTTGTGTGCTTCAGAAGAAAGAAAGTAATACAGGTCTGGAGTGACATGACAGTAAATTATGAAATAATCTACCCCTTTAAGTATTAATAAGTGTTACAAATATTTAAGATTCTTAAAGGAACAGTACACCAAAAAAGTAAATTCCACCATTGCCAACCATGGTAGGAAAGACTGCTTTATAAATGTCTTTGTTCTGTTGAATACAAAAGAACACATACAGGGCACTGTAGACTATCATTGTAATTTTTCCAACTATGGTAGTCAATGGTGGACCAAAATGTTTGGTTAAAAGCATTCTTCCATATATCTTTCCCAGCAATCATCAGAACAAAGAAATGAATATAGATTCAGAACAACACAAGGGTGAGTAAATTAAGACAGAATTAAATTTTTTGGGTGAACTGTCCTCTTAAAATGCTCTTGTTACAAGAAAGAATAAATGACAAAGATTTGAGGGATAACTCAATTTAAATTAAGTAGAGACATTTAGATATATGATAAGAAAGCCATATACATTTGTTACTTAAAAAAATGTTTACTAAAATAGTGAAATATTTCCCCAAAAACATTTCCCAAAGTTCAAAATTAAAAAAAGCTTTTTTCAAGTGCCCACCAACCTGGACTGCTTTTATAAAAGTCTCAGAGTTCTTAATGCTATAACAGACCAGACCCGTTCAGTTTCATCCATTACCTCATGAAGGGTACTTCTAGGCTAGTGTGAGAACAGGTAGAAAATGTGACTAATGATCTTTCATTTTCACAGTAAATGAACAGCACACAGAAAGTATTCACACATCTAATTTCGACAGAAATTTCCCGAGCATCTCCTCTCCTGCTTCCAGGCTTGTTAACCCGAGACTGGAGCTTATGCTAATAGCCATGCAAAAAAAAAAATGAAATTAAATAATCTGAACCATGCAGTTAATCTTGTTACACTTCCTAAAATAATTAAAACATTCCTTTGATCAAAATAAATCTGCCACAAATTGAGCAGAGTGGCCTAATATTGTGTTTTTTGCAAATGTAATGCCCAATAAACTAACCCGGTCAGACAAACGCACAGAGGCGAGTACTAACCACATCGAGTAAATGTTGAGTATACATAATAACAGATCATACCTGCTTCCTCATGACATCAGTTGCCTGCATGATGCATCTCGGAGGCAAGCCGTGATTTCGGGCCAGAAGAATGGCCTGTTCCAGCGTGACACTCAGTGTGCAACTACAAGACAGGATGATGTACAGATTAGCATCATACTGGTTAACAAGGGAAAAAATCAGCTTATCCAAACCTATTTCAAGTGTTTGTGCATTAGGTATTTCATAAAGCATTTAGGTGTTAAGGCGTTTAGGTGACCCAGATCCAGGGATAACAAGACCTGTCACGCACTGTGCGCTATAATTCAGGCATGATGGAGCGTGACATGCACTTTCACTCCCTGACAACATGAGTCTGCCACTCACACCCCACAAACATCTGACCGGACAGTCAAATGGCAGCATGACCAAACAGGTGTGAAACACTCAGTTTTAGAAGACAAAGGTCCCCAGAGAGTAATACATATCCCTTGAGGTGAGCTATATGCATTTAAATGGTAACCGAACCCTTGAATGTGAGCACTGTTGAACGACAGACCTGATATACGAAAGTGGGAATAAAGCGAATCAGAGTAAGAGATCTGATATCAACCCAGTGGAGAAGACAAACAACTTTATGAGCTCAACCTGGACGAAGTCGATAAGAGATTGACTGAGCCAAAAAAGCCCCATCAAGAAAGATACTTAAGCATGAGATACACTGATGATAAACAAATATGTACATTCAAGAAATCAATAACAAAATGTTATAAATTAGCCGTTTTTGCAGGAATTCTTGGGTTCTGAAAGTTAGTCTATACCGGACGCGGCACGTCGCGATGCGACAAATGACAATAGACCACATAAGAAGCCATTATAATTTAACATTTTGTCCACACTTGATGCGGCATGGCGCGACGTGACAATCCCCTTAAAAACTTGAGTTCAAAAGAAAACGTACATTTTAAGGTTAAATCTCATAAATCACTTAAATTATATTAAACTGACTTAAAAATCTAGTGAATGTTTTTCATATAACAAAAAAAATCTATTTTAACCAATTTCACCTTCGTTTTATCAGTGAAATCGAATCTCAGTGAAATAAAAAATGACAATGTCTATTTTTTTCATGAAATAGTGCTTAGTGTTTATTTTAAATAGTTTATCAATGTGGGTCATTCTCTTTTTTACATTCTTGTGCCCTCATAACCTTTAGTAAAAATCTGAAAATGCACTTCCTTCCTGTAATGACTATCCATCTAAAATGATGTATGTTAGACGGCTTGGGCGGGGCATCCGTTAAGTCCTCCCTTTCAACTGTCAGTCTGCTGCCAGTTCCATTTCAAAATGCAGAGAAAGATGAGAAACACGAGCACTATTTCTTTCATTAGAAATTCCATTTCACTTGGAAATGCGTTAAAAAAGGGAAAAAAACAATTGCAACTTTCCGTTCACGGGGACTTTAATATAGACCATTTCATAAGACGTAATCAATACAGGCCCAATATTGGTTCAGATGAACTTCCTGTTTCAGTTTACACAAGCATTTGAACAAAATGAAAGAACATTTTTAACTAAATCAAAATGGTAAACTAATAATTATATTCAATTCTATGTCATTATATACTGTATGTGAGATAAAAATAAAATAAAACCAGAAGCGCTTTACATCTTGCGATGTGATCTATAATTTAAATGCAAGAGACTCCAAATGGTGTGAATTTGAAATGAGAGGTATCACAATGTACTGGTATTGACAAGTGTGATATTAAAAACAACGATTATTGGTAAATGAACTCATATATTAATATAATCAGCCTATGAAAGTTTTGTCTTGAGACTCTCTCTCTCTGCCTGCCTGCACTCATATTTTTGTGTGAATTATCGACCCCCCCCTAAAAAACTGAAAAAACAAAATAAACAAATTAAAGATAAATTTGAGTGATAGCATTAGGCAACACTTTATAACAAGGTTGTACTTAATGCATTAGCTAACATGAACCAGCAATAAGCAAAAGATCGATAGCATTTATTAATCTTAAGCAAAGTTAATTTCATATTTATTTTCATTTTAATATCAAAAGCCCCATGAACTAACAGGGATAATTGGATTGCCATTAACCAACACTAACCAAGATAATAAGATAAAATGCTCAGTGTTCGTTCATGTTCGCTAATGTGTTTAATAATTTAAACAAATACACCCTTATTGTAAAGTGTTACCAGCATTATTTGTTGTATATCATATTCTTGTTCATAAAACATGATTATTTATTTATTGTTAATTATTTTCTCCATGATTATTGTGAAGTGAAACAGCAGTTTTATTTGTATGTGATCTATATGATATGACGTTTGTGTTTGAATTATAAGGAAATGCATAAACATTGTATTGCAAACATTGCGAAAACAAGATATAGATAAAAAATCTGTTGATGGCAAAAAATGTCAGGCATGTTTTTGCCTAATTTACATAATTTGTTAGTAAATTAGGTTCTTAAATACTACAGAGACTAGTTAATACTCCATAAAAGTCATTCATACATTTCTTATAAACCTTACATAATAAATACTGTAACATAGTACTTTGCCTTAATAACAATTACAAGTTCAGGGCTGGGTTTCCCGAAACCATCTTAACGCTACGTCATTCCTAAATTGTACCTTAAGAGTGGTAGTGCTCTATTCTTAAGAGCGACGTAGCGACATGAAGGTTTCAGGAAACCCAGCTTAGAGCTGCTTTGCCATCACAGCAGAGGTGGAAGAAACAGCAGCATCTGCATACCGTTGTGTAATGTCAGCTGTGAAGAATCAAAATCAGCTTAATGCTGAGCCAACTGGCCGGAGGCAAGCACTGTATGAAGATACTTGTGAGTTCTTTATGCAGTGAACACTGTGAAAAATGGTTGAGCATTCCTTTTCCACTGATGAACTAAACACAAGAGAGGGAAAGAGTCATCAAACATGACTGATGTTCATGTTTTGCTCTTGTTTGAGTGATATTCATACAGCTCGCAGATGTGAACATCTGATCTAAACGCTCTTCTGTAACTTTGAGAAGAGACAGATGGACAGTGAGATAACAGATGGAGAATGCACGTACTGGACTTGTAACTGAAAATAACCTTAGCTGGAGATTATATTATTTATGTTTTAAAGGTCTGAAGAGAGTCATGGGTGTTTTAAATGATTATTTATACTCCAAAAATGGGTCCAAGACAGATGGCTTGAGCACACTAAAGAAAGAATGAGACAGAGTTTAAAGGGGCCACATCATACATTATTTATTCATTTCTGCCTTGAGGATTTTTGCTTAAAATAGGCATCATTTCATTTCTCAAGGCCCTCTGCAGTAGGGTTAAATACAGTCAGAACCAGAGTCCAGAGGATCGATGCTCACGTGGTCAGGAATTAGTGTAGATTTGATTACTATTTAATATTTTCCTATTAATACTGTTTCTATTTTGAGTTAAAACACTTTGATTTTTGAGATTCAAAATGAGCAAAAAAAAAACTCATTACTGATATGATATGATATAAAAAGAGACTCATTGTTGATATGATATGATATAAAAAGAGACTCTTTGCTGATATGATATAATAAGAGACTCATTACTGATATGATATGATATAAAAAGAGACTCTTTGCTGATATGATATAATAAGAGACTCATTACTGATATATGATATAAAAAGAGACTCATTACTGGCATTGGCACAGCAACACTGCAAAAATGACATTGTTCTTAAGCATTTTTGTTTTGTTTTCTAGTGCGAATATTTAAAACGTCTTAAATGACTCTACATGTACATAACAAGAAAAGTGACCTAAGATGAGTTGAGATGAAAAACAAATAAGATCTAGGTACGTTCATTTTAACAACAAAATTGTAAAATAAATCTACAGTAAGTTACTGGCAAACCTGCTTCAAAATTACAGCAATGTTTTACGGTGCAGCTAGTTCTTCTGGCGTTTAAGAAAAATAATATATACTTGTTATTGCTTCACTTTGACTAAATATCTCAAGTCTCTGAACATTACTTTTACTGTTAACTTATCCACCAGACCCCAGAAAGTTGCGAAATCTAAGTACGAGACAATTTTGAGCTTAGCGTTAATTCTTTCATCATTTATTTACGCTCTTGACATTTAAAACTCTATTACTTTCTTTCTTTCGCAAAACACTAAAGAAGATATTCGGAAGAATGTTGGTAAATGAAAACCATTGGTTCCCATTGACTTCTGTTGTATGAACAGAAAACCAATGCAAGTCAATGGGGACCAACGGTTTTCATTTACCAACATTCTTCAAAATGTATTTTTTGTTTGAAATGACAAGAGGATAAGTACATGATGACAGAATTTTCGTTTTTGGGTGAACTATTCCTTTAAGAACAAAGACTCAAGAACAAACTCGGCCTTGACCATCTCTGCATTAAAAATAACATAAACATCAGATCACACTTAACTTCACCCACATTTGGCAGGTCCAAATATTTAATTCCATTAAAAGCAGGGACGGGTATATTTAGGAGACTAAAGGGTAAAATAAAACAGAACTGCATTATAAAATGCTGATGGTCTGCATACTGTATCATGCAAATACAGGCTTTTTGAGCATGCCAGGTTAACCACACCCAAATCCATATGCTTAGATTTTTCTACATAAGATATTTATTTCCACTTAATTCTCACCCAGGGTCCTGACATCCCTCTTTAAGGAATTTCTTCATAAAAAAACCATTTCAACTTCTATTAACATTATTTTGTCTTTTTGAGTAACAAAAATGTGTCTAAAACAAGCTATAAATATGAAAACCCATGTTCAGCACAAAATGATCCGGAGCTATCGGTTTGTTTAAGGCAAACACAGATTAATGAAGATGGAGAGATAGAGAGAGGTTTTTAGAGGGGTAAACAGAACACTATTCACCATGTCTGTTGCAGGTCTGAGCACCTGCTGCTTTACTAAAACTGCATGTGGACTGTTATTGCACCGGCGTACAAATCTGAGTTAGTCACATTCAAACCAACAAGCAAACATGTACCCAAAGATGTCACTGAAATTTCATGCCGGTTTCCTTATTACAACAAGTGTGTCTATGTGTCCGCTTCCCTGAGTAGAAATTTATAATTGTCCGCCAATGTGTCTGTCGCTGTGTGTAAATCCTAGAAATTGAGACAGAAATACTGTTCTGCAACATTAAGTGCTAATTCACATCAAACAAATTGTATAACTTCCTTTACATATCATCTGCAACAAACCATATGATTTTAGATTTATCAAGTCTTTGATTTATCAAGATAAATGATACAGGATGAGTTTAATACTTAAATAGTAGGCATCACTGAATAAATACGTGCACACTTTTGGTCGTTTATATTTTATATATATTATTGGCAAACAGATATTTAGTCAAATGAAATGGATTTGTGACACGGGAGTCCCAGTCAGGGCAAGGACACAAAGTCAATGAGTTTACCTCAAAGCAGAGTAGAACACCATAAAAAAAGTGAGAATACGTGAACCGAATATAAATCTACCCAGAACTGACTGTCCTCCAAAACTCCAGTATCCAGTCAAAAAGAGTTGCAATACAGTATGTGACCCCACCAAGAGGCCTACAGCAACTGTAGGGGAATACAGTCTGACAGAGATGGAACTGTGCAATAATAAACCTGGCTCATATGAATGGTGGCATGAAGAAAAGAAATCGGTTTGTCTGCTTAAAGGCACGTTACTCAATATGGAAAGATTCTCTGATGAGATCAATTTGAGATTTTTTAGATTCTTTATGAAGTATGAAGTAGGGTAAAGGTAAGCAAACGGCAATAAATTGAATTCTTAAATTATTTTTAAATAAAAGAATTGAACTGAACAATAACAAACAGCATATGACAACAGCTAAGGTTTATGGGCTATGAACAAACAAGACTCAACATCTCAAATCCTATTCGGCATTTACGAATTTGAGACACTACCTGTTTTCATCCGTCATGAGCCCTGTTATAAAATTTCAGTGTTAAGATGTTCCCATAAAGTCATTTAAAATGAATGTTAGGGGAAATCTACAACTTCATTGTGATTCAAGAGCATGAATACTTTTATGTATATTGTAAGAAAGCAACAAAAAGAGCAAGAACTGTCGATTTCATAATGTAAATGGACAAAAAACAGATGATGATATTCACAAATAGAACCTTGAGAGTAATGGAGCCGTTATGATCATATCCAAAATGACAGATTGACTTCTAAAAGTAGACCTCATAGAGAAAGGTGTATTTATGGAATGAGGCATGACCATGTAATGAGGTTTATTATATATTCATGCCAAGGAGGAAATTGAATATTAAATAGCATGAGAAGCAGAGAAAAATTCAAGTAGAGAAGAACTGATAGAGTTAAACACAAGAGGGAAGGTTGAATCTTAGGTACAAAACAAGGAAAAAGACATAAACGACAGGAAGTAAATTGATCTGAGCAACAGACCAAGAGGAAAAAAATAAGGGTTTCTAAGCCCCTTGAGAGAGAGACTGAGAGAAGGGAAAGACAGAGTCAGTGTGTATGCGTGTATAACTCGAGCTGACCGATGTACTCCACTGTTACACATGGCGATGTGACACGCTCCCAGACGACAGCACAGCTCTGAGGCCACGGTCAGCAGACCGACTCCAGACGCTCCGCAGGCTGTGAACTGACACGCGGCCGTCCTCCGACACGAGATGAAACTTTCCATCAGTCTGTACAGCTCATCCAGAGCATTGAGAGGACGCATCAGCTAGAGAAAGAAAGAGATAATATAATACAACACAACATAACATAATATAAATTGGTAAATTTTTTTATATATCTTTTATATATAATTATATCTAATACAATATATTGGAATAAAAATGTTATATGTATACTGTATATGAAGAGTTTGGTTCCAAAATGAGATAACTATGTTTTTTATTATGTTATCATATTTTTATTCAGTTTTTTTGTTTTACTTAGCTGTATTTTTTTATTTATTATGGCTGAAATAAAAAAACAACAACTGTACAATAAAAGTAGTTAATAGCGACAATTGCCCTCTGTACTGAACTGTGACCAATAACGGAGCTCATTTTGGGAACAAACTCTGTATATATATGGTATATATACACCAATTTATATTATTATAATAGTTTTATAGGAAAATCTGAACTTCTGGCCCAACCAAACCATCAAAAAACTATAAATATGAATGATGTCCTGTTTGCTTCTTTTATTCATCCTCTGGAACTAACAAATGAAAATGAATGCATATAATAAATAACCATTTCCCTGCACACTCATAAACAGAGATTTCCCATGAGCCCCTGCAGATAGTGAGTGATGACACACACCTTGTCTATGAAGGCTGCTTTGGGAGCAGAGCTGGGGGAAAGGTTTGATTTATCCAGATAAAAGGCCCTGTGAAGGAATAATAGAAACGTGTTAGTGTGAGCAATAAACATACAGACATATTCATGCATACAGAATAAGCAGAGGATGAGTGCAATATAAATATATTGAAGATTTGATCCGTGACTTTTATAAAAAAGAAACTTCAGTCTTAAGATAAATCACTCTGAAATTATTTTAAAACAACCAACACATTTATTTTGGGAATTATTTTAGATGTCAATTAAAGGTAGCAATGCAGTACCAACATATGCCACAGGGGATGGTGGTGAAGTTGTGCTGTGCTATTTCATTCTAGAAAGCACTATTATCTCTTATCTAATTAATTCAGTCACTGGAAACATAAAACCACTTAAATTACAAAGTTTACAGTCTGCTAGTCGTGCCGAAACAAATTCCCTATAATCCAGGGTTATATCACACATTCAGTGCAATCCACTCTCCAACCAGACACTGCAGCACTTTCTGTAGTGTCAGCAGAGAGGCATATTGCAACACATGTTCATTGTCAGGTAAATTAATCCACCATCTGGGGAGATATTTATTACGATGATATCCTCCACTGACGCAGCATTAATATTATCATTAATTAGTCAAAGATGTTAATCCTTCGTGGTAGAGCCAGATGATATGGAGATGTGAAACGGGGAAATGCATGATGCTATTAATAAAATGAAATGATGTTTACAAATGCAGTCTAAGTTCTTTCCTCCCTCTCTGACATACAAAGAGCTTAAACCGGACAACGAAACCCAAAGAGACAGTGAACACAGACATACACTTCAAGCAGAGCATCTTCATAAGATCCACTTCCTTATAAGATATACTTCCATATATCTTACAAGTTCAAAAGCTGAGTTATATAGACAATATAGAGCTTTAAACTTTTGTTGCTTAATGTTTTGGGTGAACTATACCATTGTTATTTATTATTAGCCGACACTATCTACAGCAGTGGTCTCCAAAGTATGGTAGTGTCACGGAACGTGGTGGAAGAACCCAATTGCAGGCAGCGTTGGTGAAGGGGTTAACAAGACTTTTAATTAAACAAAACAAACACCCCACAATGGGGTAAAATACAGGGGATAACAAAGACAGCAAAAACAGGACGAAAACTCACGGCGGGTAACCAGCTGTAACAAAAAAAGGCCGCTAACGCTGGGACACAGCGTAGGGACAAATCCTGAGAGTAGTTACACAGCGCATACAGTTACCGAGCGGTACGAGAAGTACGAAACCAAACGAGCCCAGAACAGACAAAACGAGGGAATTAAATAGGGAGACTATCAAAGGAGATAACGATGGGCAGGTGTGGGTAATGAGACACATGAGGAAAGCTATACTAGAAACGAGAGGGGCGGGGCCAAATGACGAGACAGGAGAGAACGCATATTATGTCCTGATTGACAATAATATGTTTCTCTCCACATAAAACACGTGGGTCTGTCATGATTCTGCCCCTAGACCAGAAAATCAAGACAAGAGAAGGCAGAATCATGACAGGTAGCCCGCATGAACCTTTTGAGGTGCCCCCCAGGCACAGGGCTCAACAATAAGAGCTGCACATGAATGAAGCTCGGGACTATACTGATCGGGCGATCGAAGTCGGTATTTACATTAACAAAGATTTTGAAAAAAATGTATATTTAATATTTGTTAAACAATGTGAATGGCGCTCTGGCGCTGCACAGAATCCACTGCGCTTGAGTGGGGATTTAGTGGACAAGTAATGGAGTCATAATGCGATGACATGATTCCAAAGTACCCTGCTGGCCGTGCTTTACCAAATGTAAACGAAATGCACATGTAACCGTATGCTGGATCTGTGTACTAGCTTTTTAAGTTAAGTTTGTATTTGATTATTCAATTTCTGTATGAAAACAGTATACGTATAAAAAAAAAGAATGCATCACATTACGCATAACACAGTTTGAAATTATTTTCTTAACAATTCCAACAAGTAGCCCTCTGGGTGATTTTATCTTTTCTGGTAGCCCTACGTTAACAAAAAGTTTGACCCCTGATCTACAGCATTGTCACATTCTCTTGTGGAAAGGAAAACAGTTTCATGAAGCGCACCCCTCATTCTTACATTGCACTGGTTTAAAACAATAGTCCGCTGTGCTCCACAGAGTACCACGTACCAGACGGGCATAACAGCCTTTCACGCATCACAAAACCAAACAGCCATGTCTTGCTGGCTCTGGCAGCACCAGATGGAGTTGAAGATTTATGTCAGCGGATCAATCGACCATCCGCTGTTCTATTTCACAGCAGAAATGAGGGCTCACACCAGGACTGTTCAGCTGAAAAACACACACTAGGTAGTGTGCATGTGGAGAATTCCACATCTGAATCTCTTCAAGTTTACGAACTTACTCTTACTCTTTACTAACTCTTCTTCATGAACTAACTAATACATTATAATGAACAAGGACGAAAGATAGAAAAAAGGAAAATAAATAATATGACATGCTTGGACTTCTTTGTCAAGCAGCGTGTAATTGCAGTCAATGTGAAACAAAACAAACCCCCCACCTCAGTGAATCGGCTGGATGTCTGTTTCTGGTGGGCTTTACTATGATTATGCACCGCTATTCGAGCGGACTAATTTAATCTATTAAAAACAGACAAAAGTGTTATCTATATTACAATGTCCTTTGGTGTATTTGTCTGTGTGTGTTGAATGTGGAACCCTGGGAGTCGTAACTCAGCAGTGGTCTTTCCTCTCAGGCACACTGAGCAGTAACCGATGGTCTGTGTTTTCTCTACGGTCTCTTATGTGAGACTTTAATGGAAATGCTGGATGAGATCCAAGAATGGGCCAATCTCGCTCTGCCTCTCTTCTCTGGGCCTTAAAGCAAATTACAGCTTTTCATCTTAAACCTCGATTTTTCATCTTAAAACCCAAGACAAACACCACTTCTTTCCCTATTTCAGAAACATTACCCAGAGTGCTTTGGGATGTTCAGGAATGATACACATTAGAGCATTTGCTGAATCACAAGCTATTTTCTATGCATACCGCACACTTTTTTGGCCTTAGCTATGCTGTGTATAATCTACATATATACATGGAGAATTCCATGCAAATGTCAAACTTTACATGAAAAAAGTGTTTACCAAAGATTTTCACCATACTGATAGGTCAGATGTCAATATTTGGAGGTTTAAAAGTGATTGTCACATCCATAACAGTCTATACTGCTCATAAATGGGCACATGATTTATTAACTTCATTTTATGTTCTTCCCTTTTACATTTGTTTGAGTATTATTGCTTCAGGTATGTTCATAGTAATTCACAGAAATCCTACAAAGTACAGTATGTTGTCTCTCAAAAAGGTACATCCATAACACATGAATTTTTCTCTCCTTTAAAACAGAAAACTTTTGCATATGCTGAGATGCTTCTAATGTCTGGACTCTATCATCAGGGGTTTGGCAATATATAAACCGATGATTCAATATCTTTGCAATAAATACATTTTTTGAGAATGTTTATTCAAGTTTTGGCTGAAAATGTCGCATCTATAATTGCCGATACGCCAACATGCAAATATGTTAAAATAAAACATACTGCTATGTCTAGCAAAAAATGTTGCTAGGAACATTTTTAGAAGAGAAAGTAAAGACACAATGCTTTGTGTTGGTTGCTAGGGTGTTGCAATGCATCTAATTTGATCTGAGCGTAGTCACCTAGTTAAGGTCTTAGCAATGCTTCACAGTCAATGAGAAAATCAAAGTTATCACCGAAAGTCCATAGTCTAGTTTGACTGACATAGTGGCCATCTGTCAGTTAAGTTTGTTGTTTCATTTGGTTTCTCTCAGCTTCAGCAATGCATCACTGCCGTTATCAAAGCTGCCAGACCATCATGCCGTTAAATGGACCAATAAATCTCCAAATAGGACTTAACCGCCACCATGACCCAATGCATGACCTAAACAAACCATCCTAATTACAGATTCACAAACATGATGTCATACTACTCCCCGCTGGCATGAGAGCTTGCTAATTTTAAGTCCAACAACAAACACATTTTCCGCATTTTTGTGGCCTTCCCACAAACCCCTCGACCAATTCCAGGTCCTACAGCAACTTCTGGATGTATGATTAGTCGAGCACTGAGTTTGCAATTACTGTCTGATAACTACAGCCATTAATCAAGCCGTGTCGTACAAGAGTACACGGGACACTAACCTAATACAGACTCAAAGAGCTCGAACAAGTTACCCGTCTGTATCAAACGACACCACATCCACATGACTCGCACTGCACAGACCACTACAAACAAGAAACGCTCCAATAACTGCATAAAAAACAAAGAACCCTCGGGTTTGTGGAGGTTAGATCTGAGAAACGAAGTAACGGCTTTTACAGGCAAACCAGACAAAAAACTCTATTTTTGGTATGCAAACATGAAAGATTAATCTAACCATTTAGAGAACTTGAAACAAAGCCTGAGCAATTTGAAACGGACTAGTTGTAAGCTGTTTTCTAATAATGTCATGCTTCATCGAAAGATCTCACCCCACATCAAGGCTTGGAGAATTTTACTGCATATTGTATTAGAAAGGATTTGTGCTACACTTTCAAGTTTTATGTAAGGATACAGAAGATGAACTGGACATAAACTTGACTTGGAAAACAGCTTAAAAAAGTCATTGGATCTGATTAAATGTGCCAACTATAGTCTAACAGCTCTAATGTATGTTCCACATAAAAAGTAGTTGGTGAAGTTGTGGCTTCTTCTCCAAAAACATCTTGGTGTAAGGAGCGAACTGGAATTGACATCATCTCACCGAAGACCACATTTACATGGTAGACACCAGAAATTCTGTCTGCAAGGCTGTCTGCTGTTAATGTGCGTCAATGTAGTGCTATATATGGTACCAATATAGAGAAAACTGTGTCTTCATAAAAGCAACACTGAACCATAAAATTGGGAGTTATTGTTGGGGCTTTGCAAGTTTCAAATAGGGTTTAAATGGCTTTTTTTTACAGTTGTGTAAGTATTTGGTATGAAACGGTAAATCATACTGAATATTATTTGGAAAAACTACAACAAGAATTAGAAATGTTTACTCAGCAATACACAGAAGTTGAGGCAATACAATTATTAACTGAAAATAAATAAAAACTAAAACTGACCTCCAAATAATAAACATTTACAGGTACATTGCAATATAAAAATAAATTATATAAATAATAATAATAAATTAAAATGAATTATATAGATAATAAAATAACATAACAATTAGCTAAACCGTACTTAAAAACACAATAAATAAATACAACAAAAATAAATAGTTAAACCAAAGCAAAACTACAATAAAAGTGAATAAAAAAAAGATAACTCTGGTGGGAATCCCTCTTAAGCAGGGTCTCTCTCTCTCTCTCTCGTTTTTTTCGCCCTCTTGATCCTACTACAACATGCCACAGGAAGACGTAATGTATATCACAGTTGTACAGTTACACAAAATTCATCTAATCTGAATAGAGTTATGCATGTAAGCATAATTGCATCAAAATGATTATGAATAACCAAAAGGTCGGCCTAGCATCCTCTACACAGTGTCAGATGCTTATCAAGGCTTTTGGGTGATTATGGATGAGCTACTTCAGGATGTATAAGTGCATGTTTAGGTCTTGAGTGTAGGTGGACATGGATCACTTCATACTTATGTACTTGCATAATATACAAATGGTGGAGACACAAAGGCTGCATACTGAGCCAACTGGGTATAAAAATGGTTTTTTAACTGCTGTATTACCCAGTGTGTCTCACTTGAGCAATGGTTCTCCATAACAGTCGTTGTTGTCAACACATGCGCGCAACACACATTCATTTCTCCAGTTGTTTTAGTTTATTTAATGCTTCTCAGTAGAAATAATTTCAAGTCATCTTGAGCCCCCCTTGGAAGTGTTGAAGCACATTGGACGCTATCCCATATAAGCAATGGGAGCTGACAAGTTGTCAGATTTCAACAGTTTAAAGAAACATGATCTGGCAGACTTTTATCAGATTTGAGGGCTGTAGGTACTAAAAGTCAGTTGATTTAAACCTCGGCTGTACTGTTTTTCCTAATAACATCCTCTGTCTTAACACACTCAGCTGGACCCCCTGCTAGACCTTTCAACACTACACCTGCATAAAAACCACACAAATCCAGAGAACCTACGGATAAATACCCTCGTTCATTAGAGCAGGTTGACATTCTCTACTAGTTCCAAATGGATAAATCAAACATGCTGTTGAGAAGAGCTTGAGTCAGGCCTGCTACTTGTTCTGGTCCCACTTGCTGAACAGCTAAAACCAGCTTGAAGTGGTCTTACTGGTCTGCGCTTATTTAAACTTGTCTCCCAGGGTTTTAGCTGGTTGCCCAGTCTGGTCCTTAGTTGGTTTTGATGGACCAACCTGACAAAATCGAGAGACCAGCCCAGACCAGCAATCCAGCTTAGGCTGGTTCAAACTGGTTTAAAAAGCAGGAATTTCTCTCTCTCCTTCCTCAACAATTCAAAGTGCTGTTTTACACAAATGGTTATTAAAAAGATAAGGTACAAATGAATGGTTAGCATTATAATGACTTGAAACTGTCTCATTGTCAGATCAATGCCATCTCCAATGACATTTTGAAAACCACGCGGATTTGCCTTTTCTCGCTCAGCGGCCACATTTCACATTCAGTCAATACGAATGCATCAAGCGTGGCTTAAAATGCCAATATTAATGCTTAGTTAGCAAAGGGCCAGGAACGGGTTTCTGGAGGATGGTGTTCTTAATGGAATATATAGAGACTTATAAGAAATGTCAATACGCCAAAGACACGTCAGCATGACATTGGCAAGCATAAGCTTAACATGGTTAGCGCATAATGAGACTATAACTCTTGTAGATGTGTTAACTTATCATAAGCCAGCACTCCACTGGCTTGCTTTCATTTAAATCCCAACAGTTATTTAGCCCTGTGGCACACGTTACTAGAGGAACACAATGAAACTTGGCAGACCTTGACAAATCCCCCAAAAGCCCCTGAAAGACTTAAATATACAATAATCAAACACAGAAACATGATTTGTGTGAGATCTGAAACTGTCTATTTCATGAACAGTTTATCAACCAAAAACTCTATAGCCAGTGAGAAGAAGACTTTTGCATAGACCGATCAAAAGACTGTTTGGTTATTCCTGAGGAAAACAATGGTTTCCGACATTACTCCCAGAATTCTCCTCCACATACTGTCTCATCAGGAAATACAACAACTTAACACATCACTGTGAAGGAGAGAAAGCGGGTCGAGCTGAAGTTTGATTGACAGGTGAAGTGGGCTTACCGCAATCTCTTGTAGTACTGCTTGACCTTCTCCAGAGATCCCGCATTGATTTGGGCCTGATACTCCTCTACTGACACACTGTCTCGATAGTAGTATCCCTCCATGCTCTCCAAAGCTGCAAATGAAACAGGATTTGGGTTTTCTCTTCATACATTTATCAACGCTACAGTTATTGGCCGCATAATTATTCGATAAAGAATAGAATGATTCAGTGACAAGAGCAAAATTCTGCATTTCCTTGGTATGCATCAAGCTAACCACAAACAAAGCTTACCCTGGGTGAACAGGACGGGGTAGATTTTAAAGTTGCCACCATGCCTCAGCCTCTGGGGTAACTGCTGGAAGTAAAATGCCTCCAGGTAAAAACAGACTTTCAAAGCCTGCCGCGTACCCTCGACTTGATACGAGATGGGCATGTCTGGGGAGAAAAAGACAAAGACATCAGTATGAGGGAGAAGGAGAAAGATTTATAAATAAAATAAATTCTGCCAAGTCTTGGGCCTGAAGTGACTTTCTGAATACTAAAGTTGAGAATACTAACACTATTAGTATAATATAATATCATATCATATATAATATGATATTATATGATATAAACTTTAAGAGACTTACAATATAATGAAGATAACAATATAACGAACTGAACAAAAACACAGATATTGACAGTTTCAGCGGCAACAACATAAACAATATGCGGCCCAAACTGGAGTCATTTTAATTGAATTGAATACAATTAATATACAATAAAATATTAATATAAATTAAATATACAATAAAAGGTTATAGTATTACTCAACACAGACGGGAGGTTAACTTCATCTGATGAAACCGTATACTGTATATACAGTATTTAAAGTGACGTACACACACCAATACTTATACACTCCCAGGTCAACTGTTATATTTTGCATGTACTGTACCCTACTGTAAAAAACACTGGATTATTAAAATGGGAACTTACTAGCAACAAGCGGCTCCCCTTCAAACTGTCGGAAATAGAAGGTGACCTTTTCCAAGTCTATGAGAGCGACCTGTGTATCTTCCAGCATTGCCTGCTCATCCGTCTAAGTGATTAATGAAAAGTACAAAAGCAACAAAAAGTTACGAAAACCAAATTTACCATAAATTATAATTATATTCATATATACATCTACAGCACTTTTCAAAGTTTTCCTTTACTGGAGATACACAATTTTAGAGATGTAGGAATTTTTTTTATTATAATAAAAAACATGAAATGATCAAAAACACGGTATTAAATCCATAATGTACAAGAGGTACAGTACATTAGTACTACTAACTGTAAAAATGTATAATATTGTTGTCAGACTGTTATATCCATAGCGTTGCGTATACATTCTGTACACATTTGTCACATGTAAGATGTGAAAAACAGGCATAGCCATACAGCTCAAGCGTAAAAGCAAACTTGTCGACAAGTACATCAATTTAAGTTTCAAGAAATGGACATTAAAAATACCTAATTTCAAAGTCTTGTACCTACAGTACCTACCTAGTTTTTTTATGAGAGTGCAACATCTACCAAGTAAATACCTACAGCCTACTAAGTAAATGCAATAAGAAATGAATACATGTGTGTATAAAGTATATAAACTATGTTGTAGGTCTGAAATTTAGAACAAAGTTTGCCATCAAAAGTGCTCTGGTATACTGTATATATAGAATACAATTACAGCTTCCAGTTGGCAGAAGATGAACAAGCTGAGAGATTCATAATTTCTTTATGCTTTGCCCTCTGTTTCATCCATTCTGTAGTTCATCTGCCCGCGCACACACAGACACACACAGTACGTCCATGGCTGAGAACCATCCGCAGACAAATCAGAACAAGTCTCCTCATCTGAAAGCAACACCTCTATCTCGCACGTGGGCTGACTGTCTCTGAGATTCCCATGTGCCAGATGCCACAATCCACTCATCTGGGGGCCTACAAAGCTGCCAAAGCATATCACATCAAGAAATTACCTCCGGGTTGCTCACAGCTGCCTGTTCTGCCTCCCGTGAGTGTATTCAGAGGTGGAGGGGGCAGAGCATCGGTGCTGAGGAGATAAGACTGAGGCCTCAAACGATGGGAATGTTCAAATTACATGAAGGTTTATTTTATATGACTCCCAGCTTCGCTCTGCACAGATTAACTACATGCTTGATTTAATGTGCGTCTAACATTGCTGGTTGATGTTGAAACATTTTAGATGGTTTATATACGGTCATTTAGCTTGTAGACCATCTCTGACCTGTAAACAAATCAGCCGGTCATACAATACCAGCTGAAGGTGGTCAAGATCATTTTTGACACCGCTCCTAACACGTAAAATTCTTTAACTAAGCTTTAACTAAGAAACATATAGAGTTTAGAGCTAGTGCTAAATGAATATGCTGCGCATCAGTTGCGGTACTTGTATTGTAGCTATGATTGTATGCATTGTCCCTGTCAAATAAATAAATATAAAAATAAACTGAGTGTCGATACATCTTTTATATAAAAAACAATCCCAGGCAGACAAATGAACAAACATAATCTAAAAACAATCAGATCGAGGTAAAATCTGATCAAGTGTCACAGCCAAATACACTTCACAAGACATGAAAACCCAGCATCATCCCTGTGTCTCTCAGCCAAATTGCAAGTGTAAGAGGAAAACCAGCAAAGCCATAGTCATCAATTCAGTAAGACAATAAACTTGACAGTCACAATGCACAGACAAGGCTTTGACCTTCTGCGAGACAAGGCGTCTGGTTGCGGCAAACACAAGCAGATGTAATCTGCAGGGAGCGGGACAGTAAAACAAAGAAAGAAATTCACGATGCAGTAGACGGCAGAGGTGTGCAAGCTCGGGGGTGATTTATGTGTAGTGTACAAGTGTTATCTCGCTTATCACAATGCGGAATAATGAAATTCTAGTCAAATGCTACCGATTCTGTCATTAAAGGTGCAGTGTATGATATTTAGGAGGATCTATTGACAGAAAGGAAATAATATACATAACTGTCTTCAGAGGAGTGTAAAGACCTTGCATAATGAAGTGTAATGTTTTTATTATTTTAGAATGAGCTGTTTTTATCTACATACACCGCGGGTCTGCTTACATGGAATTGTACAGACTACAGAGCGCTTTTTGTAAAAACTTCATCTCCGATGGCAAAGAAGCAAAAATGTGACTGCATCTTACAACCGTTTGACACAGCCCGTATAAACGTTGCGTAGGGAGAGCTTTAGCAGCTCGTGCCCACTGTCCTTTCAATGACTCGAAAATCTAACTGAATTGGAGATTACACACACACATATCAGTTTAATTTGATGGTAATGCAGAAGCAGTAAACAGACTACAGTTAAGATAATAGACTTTTGTTTGTGCTGGGAAGTTACTTACCAAATTTGGTGAGAGCAGTGATTGGAAATGGAACAGCAAACCAGCGGAGGAAATCTGCTCCAGCCAGCTGCGACTGGCCTCCTGGCCTTCGCTCTCAGCACTGAGGGACTGATTCAATACGGCCAACAACTGCTCTGAGAAAGAACAAACCGCTGCTACTAGACTCTGACTGAACACCATGTCTCTCCTCAACTGGATCTCTGAATCTGAGAGAGAGGAAGAGAGTTCAATTAATATACAGTGAGGTTAAATCTATTGAATTAGCTTTTGAAAAGCTCTTAACCTACTGTCATCTCATTCATAGTCAATGAAACTCTATTAAATGTCTCTGACTTTGTGAATCCACATTATGTTTAGTCAAGACCATGTTGAAAAATTTTTAATTCCAGCCACCATGTTTACAAAAACCTGAGCTTAAAGTGATACTTCAGGCATGAATCAAAACTTCAAGGCATCCTGAGTGAATTTGACTTTCTTCTTGAAGAATAATACAGTAGGAGTTATGATATCAGTTATCATTTTACTTCCATGCGGTAGAATGGGAGTGAATAGGGGGCAGTTTTTGAAGCTCGAAAAAAAGTGCATCCATCGATCAAAGAACGCCTCGACACAGCTCTGTGGTCTTAACAAAGGTCTTCTGAAGCTCATCGGTGTGGTTGTTTAAGAGAAATATTGACACGTTATTAAAGTTAATGTCTAACATCCGCTGCAGGCGAACGAGAGGCTTGTATTAGGTTCCTATGACGAACACAGCATTTTTCGTTTTGGGCCAATAGGACACCGCCTTCTCTGGGTGGGAGCTTTCGTCACCATAAAACAAGCCTCTTGTTCACCTGCAGCAGATGTTAGACATTATCTTTAAAAGCGTTGTCAATATTTATCTTAAACAAACGCATCGATTGGCTTATGAAGACATTTGTTAAGACCACCAATTCTTTGATCGATGGATGCACTTTTTGGAGCTTAAAAAATTGTCCATTCTACCAAATGGAAGCAAAAGGAAATGAGGTATTATAAATCTGACTGCATTATTCTTCAAGAAGAAAGTCATGGAAATGTTTTATTCAGGCCTGAAGTGCCGCATTAAAGGTACAGTTCACCCAGAAATGAAAATTCTGTCATTATTTACACTCTCTTCAGAAGATACTATGAAGAATGTTGAAAAAGAATCCATGGGGGTATCCATTCACTTCTTTTGTCGGGACACAAAACCAATGCAAGTCAATGGGAACCCTCATTGTTTGGTTACCAATATTCCTCCTTTCTTCTTTTGTGTTCTGCAGTAGTAATACAGGTTTGAAAAACAAGAGGATGAGTAAATGATGACAGAATTTTCATTTTTGGATGAACTATCCCTTTAAGCAGAACAATTAAATAAAATCCACCATAGAACCTTCTCATTTCACAATAAGCTCAATAAGTTTGTTATTTCCCCGGCTGAATGTTATTTGCATTTTCGCATCATAACCTTGAAAAACGCTGGCTTTCCATTACATTTATGTTTCTTTAAGGGGATTACAAGGCTCTGAAAACTGTTCACGTGGATCATTTTTCCCAGAAAGATGCCGGGCAGACTGTGCAGGTGTGACAGAAGTGCTGTGTGGCAGAATTCTGAATTGAGTGTAATTTATTTAGGGTGACCTCAAAAGACTGCCCACTGTTCGGTGTGACGGATAACAGCACATACTGTAAGCTTTGAATAAGAGCGTGGAGGGAAAGACTGTAAATGATGCCTATTCCATATGCTTTGTGTGTATTTATAGTATATTCATAATATGTGCAATCTGGAGGTGAATGCGGTATAATAGACTCCCACCTGTGTACTGCAGTAACACCAAAAGCAGCCGGGTTTTCACCTCTGGGAAAATACAGACAGCAAAATGAATGAATACCATCAAATCAGTCTCCCAACATTTTCTTTAGTCTGGTGTGGTTATTTCTTAAATAAATATGATGCCACTTTACATTTCACAACTGCAAGACTGAATTCTGACTTTGTGACTCTACAAGCATTCACATACAGCAGCAAAGTGTTCAAATGCATTTTTTAGCCATTGCTGACAACAGACCAAATAGCTGAATGTTAATTCTCTCCTCTCCATAAACTTCGGCAGCGTGTGCTTAAATGATTTCCTCCACCATAGCTCGAGATCGGCTCAACAGCGGGTTTTTTTGGCCGGACTTGCTTGTGCGTGTCTTTTTTGGAACCACTGACCTTCCGCAAACTTGGCGATGGAGTGTGTGAGAGCTTGGACGCTGCTGGGCAGATTCCATGGATCCTGCTTGACGTGAAGCCGCAGTTTCATGGTGCAGTTGAGTTTGGGCTCCATGTCCTGGTGGAACTCTGTCCAAAAACAATAACAGAACAGCTCAACTCAAACGCACACAGCGGTGGTCAAACAAACATCGCCAACGAAGACAAACAGATAACTGCCATCTGTATTACAACTGAGAAATGCACATGCATGAAACAATGGAATAAAAAATACAAGTATCATACTGGCCATAGAAAATGAAAAAGTAAAATATTTGAATTGGTCACAAGATCAACTGGTCACAAGGTCATTTTTGGTTTATTTATTACATATAATAATATACTTTTGTCTTATTCTAAACAACGCAAGTATAGTTTGATTTATATTTTATCCATAACATGTTTATAAATATTTATATTAATTCTTTACACCAGAGTGTAAAGTGTTAACGCTCATCACCACGGCAATGACAAAACGGCGTGATTCGGCTCAGAGATACACACGTGATCTTTCTCACACACACCTATCCGTTTCCTTTCGAGGAAAAGGGTGATGGGCGATGACTTGATATTACATCATTTCATTCACTTTGGAGATTATGTAATCATTTCCATTGAGCTTTCAGTGGTGTTGCAAAACATTTTCAGGAATTTACCACACAGAGTAAGATGAGATCAAGGATGATGATAAATGGATTTCAAGGACATTGTAAAAACCTGCCATATATACACAAAATATAACTGTATATGCGCAGTACTGCATGGTATGAAAATCATCATATCTATATTGTCTATACAGTAATGTAATGTATGTACGTATCTCAATAACGATACAGTAATATCAAAATGGATACATATAATATATGCAGTGAATTAATTCAATCAAGGTAATAGCCTTATACTTCTGCAGGGTTTAATCATGGTGGACATCAAATCTAAATATAGCATCTTCCGTCAACACCTGCCCGATTAGTACTGACTTCTGCAACCTGAATGACTATTGAATGACCTAAGTAGTGTGACGACACTTGACAACATGATACTTCTAAATCTAAAATCTAGAAACTATAAAACTGACCCAGATCTTGATGAATCTAATGTTCTTATGTGTTTGGATCCGAAAATAAGAGACATAGACAATCTTGATGAATCAAACGTCCTTGTGTCTCTGAATTAAAGTGCCAAAGTGACCTGGTCGATCTGTATAATCTGACATCGTAATGTCTTTAAATCCAAGAAAGGAAGTGTCCTAGACGGCCACAAGGAATCTAATGCTTCAGTGTCTTTGAATCAAAGAGAGGAAGTGTCCTAGACAACAGGTATCTCCAGTAGTCCAGATAAAATTAATTGTTCAGATTTGATTAGGACGATTCACAGTAAAGGACAAAGCTGAAGTTGAGGCAGTTAATCACACAGCCAGGAGGAAAGCCCCACATCTAGCCACACATACTTATACTGTACCAACCACCCTTGAGATGTAAAACACAGGCATAGATTTATGTCACTCCTGTAGAGCAGGATAGATTAGCCACACATCTTGGTTTCTGAAAGATTGGGCTCATGAACATTAGCTTTTGGGTTTTTGGTACAGTCAATGCATTGGTGACTGTCATGGTTCTGCCTCCTCATGTCTTGATTTGCTAGCGGCAGGATCAAGACAGGGCCACGTGTTTTGTGTGAAGAGAAACATATTATTGTCGATCAGGACATCATATGCGTTCTCTCCGCTCTCTATGGTCCGGTGCTATGGTTCTTGCTGGTTGTGCTATGGTCCTTGCTTTTACCTTGCCTTGTGTTTACCTCGATTCTGTCTTGCCTTGCCCATTACCTCACCTATCTTGTTTGTTTGACGTTGTGTCGTGTTTTTTAGTTAGTCTATTTTTGCCCGCCTTGTGGGAAGTGTTTTGTTTGCAGTTTTGTGTTTTCCCCATCGTGGGTCTTTGTTTTGTGTTTTGTAATTGAAGTCACTGTTTAGCCAAACCGCCTTCCGCTGCATGCAATTGGGTTCTTCCTCTCTATGCCACACCCCCCAGTCGTGACAGCCCGTGACAGGTGACGTGTAAAAAGATGAGTATGTGTGCAAAAAACAGATGTAACTGTAAAACAAAAGGCTATATAAATATATATAATACCTTGAAGTCCTCGTCCTGGAGTGAAACATTTAGTCTGCTCAAATGCTCGCGCAACAGTCGCCCCTTTTAACAAACTGGTGATGGACTCCACCTTCAAAAAGAGAAAAAAAGCAGTGCTCAGTCCCAAAACACCACAGGAAATGAACGTGGGTGACAGTCCACATCTTTAAAAAGCTGAACAAGCAAAATGACTCCTGAGTAAATTTGGATAAATTCTGAGCATGTCTGTGTATTCTGCAAAAGAATGCAGTTTCAAAATATTCCCAGAGGCAATCGCAGACCTAAAGCGATTAAGAGAGCAAATATAAAACTTGAACTCCCACCCTTTAAACTGAAAAACATTTGTGTTGCATGTGAACTGGGACCGTCAGGCCCCCGAAACCAGCGTGCTATAAAAAACAGCAGCCGAAGAGGATCCAGAGAGCACATTCTCTAGTTTACTGGATTGAGACGCCCCTATTAAACAGTCTTGAGATAAAGACTATAGCAGTTGCTCCTCATTTAAGGAGCTTTAAAGGCATAGTTCAATCCTGTCTTGAATTACTCAACCTCAAGTTGTGCCAAACATGTACAAGTGTCTTTGTTCTGTTGAACACAAAGAAATATATTTTGAAGAATGCTAGCAACTTAGATATTTGGGGCACCATTGACTACCATAAAAATAGAACTGGTTGTTTTCCTAAATTCTTCAAAAATATTAAACAGAACAAAAAAACGATAGAATTGAATTCTGTTCTGTTGAACACAGAAAATATTTTCATGATCTTAAGAGTCACTAACAGCATGAATTATTTATTAAAGTCTTCAATCCAAAATAATGAAACTATCAAAACCAACTTAACTTAAAGCTGCAGCCTGTATCTTTTTTTGTCGAATAACTAAATTGTTTTTTTTACATAAAAATCTGTTAAAACATTACGCTGATTTTCAAATCTATGCTTATAATAATGATTAAAACGTTAAGCCGTCAGGTGCAATTTTGAGGAAAATATAAACTGGATGTGGTCTGACTTTAACCCACGTAAAGATATTTATGTAAAACAACTTGCAATTTTTATGTTTCAAAAGATTACTGAAGTCACACATCAGAAATACAGTTTATAAAGGAACTGCAAACAGAATGTAAATGGTTTTGTTGGCTCTGACAATAAACATACACACACACCTGACTGAACAGATGCTCCAGGAAGCCGTGCAGTTTCTTCTGTTTGTCGTGATTTATCCACACGCTGGCTGGCAGCTCATCTCCTGCATGTGTGAATTCGAGAGATTTTCTTTTAGACAAAAATTCACATACTGAAGTCATTAATATACTATTTTATTAGTGTAGTGATGTACAATTTGTGACAAGTGTCTCCCCAAACAACATTCCACAAACTCTCCAGTCTTTCTTTCCCTCCATCTGTTCTGCAGTAAGCATTAAATGGCCGTCAATTTGTCCCGGACCGTGTTTTGACAGGTACTGCCTGACCCTCTTACTAAGTGGGAAATGTGCAAGTAATACACAGTGAAAAGAGATGAGAAGCATTTGAAAGCCATATATAAAGTCATGCCAAATGTGATTATAGTCCCGATCATCTGTGTTTTGGAGGGTTTTGTCGGGGTAGAGGACTAGCAGGGTCATGATGGCAGATGCGTGCGAGATGATGTCTGTTTGAATTACCCGAGTCCATCTCGTCACTGTGTACGTAAGAGCTGCAATGACTACTGCAGATGCTGGTGAAGGAAGCGATGGAGTTCCTGTTGCTGTTACAGTCACTGTAAACAAACAGCCAAACATTGACATGTTACTAACAAATAATCAAACCATCAGAGCAGATTCCTAAGTGCAGCTGTAAAGTTTCAATAAAGTCGAAGGTTCTGTAAACAAAAATCTGCGAGCTTTGTCTCGATTGCAACAATTAGGCCTGTTCACACCAACTGCTAATAATAGTCGCAAACAAGACGCTGAATCAAAACAATGCATTCTTATGGACCTGTTTTACACTGGAAACAATCATTTGTCTAGTGACTGATTTTGTTTTGAGATCAAGATTAGTTGTTTTACTCAGACTGGTAGAGAAAATAAAATCTCAGAACCATGATGTTTTGGGGGACATTTGTATAACAGAAAGAATAACATACAACATGAAAATATTACAATACATGTTTACACTAAATATATTTATACCACATATTTAACGTAGTAATTTCCATCCAAAAATGTTTTACTTTGATATTTATTTATTTTTACTATTCTTTTTATTCCATTTTTGTAATTTACTTTAATAATCTAAAGAAACAAAGAAATGTTTATAGAGACTGTGTTTTGACCCATGCAGAACACTGATATACAGTAATATACACAGAAATATGAAAATTACATATAGTTTAAATATTAGAATATTTATAACTTTTTTCAATACAGGGTACTATGAAGTATATATAAAGTAAAAATACTTGAAAATGGTCAAAATTAAAATACAAATTCTCATGAAAGAAATGTATATGTTGGCATAATTATATTTGATCAAAATTAATTATATATACTGTACACACACACACACACACACACACACACATATATATATATATATATATATATATATATATATATATATACACACACATTTTAATTGGATGACTGGTAGAAATCAGACTGAAAATTTATTTTTAAGTTTTGGGTGACATTTGTCGAACAACAGACAAATATGTATTAACATACAATATAAAATTTACACTTCACTACATATATTTACACAATATTCAGGTATGTTTATACTGTATATTTAATTTAGAATATACCGTGATTAAAAAAAAATCAATTTGTTTTACATTTTTAGTAATTTACTATTATTAATAAATAAATGAATACAATTATTAATCCATTTTAATAAATCTATTTTATTTTAATATTGGTAGTAATTTTACTTACCTAGGCCCGCAAACGATATGTTATACATGTGAGTATATACTCATACTCATATATCATGTTATTACATTTGTTTGGTTCTGTTATTTGTTGTTTCAAATCGTGGGGTGCGATCCCAGGGGGACATACTTAGAAACAAATGTATAGGATATTGCAATGTAAGTCGCTTTGAATAAGGCATCTTCCAAATGCATAAATGTAAATGAAAAACACCTGTAGGAGTCCCTGTTGCTGATGGTGTCGTGACCCGAGTCCTCCTGCTCATCTCCGGCCACATTAAAACACACTTTCTTGCCATTGCGTTCGCTTTTTTCGCTCTCGCTTTCAGCTGAGATGTAGCTCTCGGTGGGCTTCCCTTCAGAGCCAGTGGGATGTGTGATGGACGAGAGTAAACTGTGAGAGACAGATTGTGAGACAGACAGAGAAGAATTGAGAGAGAAAGAGACAAGAGGCAGTTAATACAAATTCCGCTCAGCTTCAAAAGAACACGCACCCACCGATCGCCTGTTGCACAAATAAATGGCACAATCCTTCTCAAACTGCAATGTTCAATCTGAAAAAACCTTTGTTGATAGTCAAAGATCAGGCTACGTGAGACTATCACAGATAAACCTATGCAAAATAAAAAGAAACGCCTGCAGTAATACCTGTTTATGAATCACATAAACAGTGGGAAAGATATTTGACATGACCCTGCGGCCCCAGCAGCACAAACAACCTGCCACAACTTAAACCCATCTCAGCCTCCTAGCATACTAACATTTACTCTACATGAAAACCATTTTGGGAGGATTGGCCACAGAGCTGTAATATCATCAAGATGTGCGGCGCGCGAGGACGCCCAGAGCCAAACAAAATCAGAACCTGTTTCTGTTTGACTTCCACACAACAACACGAGGAAGTAAGAGGTCCTACAAATATGAATAACTTCAAAACAAGCACACAGCTGTATCAACAATCATAACTCTGCATGAAACCTCTTCTGGAGAACGGTGAGGAAAATGTTTAAAAAGACATCATGTTTGGACACATACTGTATAAAAATTACATAGACAATCCAGACGATGTAAACATCGCTGGTTCAACGCTGTTCCAGAAGAACTTCCTGTTTTAGTGTTTACCACACAAACGTTTGAGCAAAATACAACCACCAGAACATTTATAAACAGCTCAATATAATCAAACATATTTAAGATTTAGTTATGTATTTAAGATTTAACTTGAAGTGGCCAGTGTTTACATTTTGTGAAGTGGTTTAAAGCTTATATATCAGAAAACATAAAGTTTGGTTCCAAAATGAGATAACTCAGTTAAAAAATCAATCTAAAATCATGTTTTATATTGTTATCATGTTTTTATTGTGTTTTATTGTGTTAGTTTAAAATAAAACAATTCAACTGCAGATTGATTTATATTCATTGTAATGCACAATAAAAACATGATTTTTGAAATTTGTATGACTTATTTGAAATTTTAGTTATCTCTTTATATATAGCTATTTTCAATATATATATATATAATACATATATTTTTATATATAACTTTACAATCCAATATCTAATATAAAAATTCGTAATTTCGGACAAAACTAATGCTAAATGTGTAATATATGTCAAGGCATGAATATATTATTTGTGTTTAATATATTTTTCTATGTATCAGATTTCTGTATGGGGAACAGTCTCATACACAGCTTCTCACACAACAGATTCAGACAGTGCCCCTCTTGGTTCTTTTAATGATGTGGAACTCCTTTCCTCCTTTCACGGAGAGACACAAACCCTCATTCTAAACTCAAATTCTCATCCTAACAATAAACAAAGCCTCAACGGAAGCTTAATCCAAACCAATTCTTCAAGTAAGAAACACAGGAAAGTGTCCAAAGGCATCTCTTTTGCGAATGCCCAGAGGACTCCTGCGGTTCTAGAACACCATCCCTCCCAGTCAAAGCAGACGGGTCGCCACGATCGCCTGCCATGTGGTCACCATGGAAAAGAGAACCGTGGGTTGCTTGCTATTGGCTGGACTTTAATAAGGAAGTGTGCACAGCGTGGGGCCTCGAGGGGCACTGAAAATCAAAGCGAGAAGAGGTGGAGGATGGGACCAACCAGGAGCATCCGCAGGGAAGATCTTGGGTTGGGTCCACGGGTCTCTCTGCCTTCAGTCCTTTCTACATGAGCGCTTTCATGTGACATGTGAGGTTCAGTCGCGCTTTGCATTCAGCTAACATCATACAGCTGACTCTGCACTTTCAACTTTTATGAGAATCTGTCTTGAGTTCAAATCACACTTTCCTCTTTTCAAATACAAAAGAGAAACATCTGCATGAATGAGCAGTGTGAGCAGTGAGCCAAAGGGAAACAGACAGTTAGACAGAGACATACTGTATGACTTCATGGCATATGCCAATAGACATCAAAGCAAGGGAAGAAAACAGGACAAACAAACAAACAAACAAACAAGGATAAAGGAATGTTTGATGCGTTCTATTATCTTTTGTTTCTCAAGGGTTCCAATGGGCTGATTATAGGTATTATTGCAAAAATGCTAATACTTTTAACAATTTCTTAAACATATTTGAATTCATACATCTCTACTGTTATTATTTACCGTATGTCAATTCTTTGGACAGTCTGACGCTTTTTTCGAAAAGACAAATGACTACTAAATAATTGTGGCAACCTTTGTGTCTTCTAACAACTTATAAACTCAGAAAAGGACATTTCCACTGAGTTTCAAGTTTACCAAGTTTATGCCAGTAGTTATTTTTTCCAGAAACGAATGAGGCAACACATGTGACGTTGTGACAGGTTCAGTTTTACAGACTTGCCTGGAATGACACGATCACCTGTGCTTTGCATTTGTCATGAATATACCGATTTTGAAAAGAAAAAATTGCTCAACAATTCCGTTGTCTCAAAGAAACAAGTTTTTATCTAAAAATAAAAAAATACAATAAAACATGGCTGGTGTAAAAAAGGCTGTCGATTTTATCGTAAAAGCTATAAAAGAAAAAAAAATCTTCTTCTGCATATTATTATTATTTATAATATGTTTATAACCAATAAAAATTATATTTAAGTAAACAAACTACACAATAATAATAATGATAATAATAATAATAATAATGCTATTAACCGAACTCATATTTTTTCCTTACTTTTGAGGTTTTTTCAGCCACTGACTCTCACTCCAAATACGTGTGGGTGAGAGGAGTGTGTGTTTGAAACCATTTTGGCTCTTTCAACAAAATATTATATGGGTACAATACCAACACAATGTTGGACAGTCAACCCGATACTGGCACTTAATTCCACAATTTTACAATATTATCATATGTGTAGTATTAACACAATATCAACAATCATGTTAGATTAATACTATATTTCGCAGTAAAAACGAGGCATGACTGAAGCAGAATTCATGTTTCACAATAAAGGTAAGAAAAAGCATATTTGCCAAAACAACATAAAAAACTGCCGGGCACACCTTTCTTTTCCAACAGTACAGCTTCTAGAGGTGGCTGCGATGCTGCTATTTGCCCCATTATTGCCCAATGATAGGGATGACTGTCTGACAACCGCCTCCAGGCAGCCATTACGGCACTCTCTCTCGCCCCGGGCTGTGAGGAAGGCCATTATCTCCCCACAAGATCAAGAACGACCCTGCCAATAAGCACACCCTAGACCTGCCGAGAGAAATTGGCACTGACAAGCATATGGCAAAAGCAGAGAAAGACTCCGCCCCCAAATCAGATCAAGCCCAGCTGTAATTGCCATCCTGCCCATGGAGAATTTGACTGAGATGTCTATATAATGATGCAACCTCAAAGGCTGTTACAGAGCTTTTAATCAAAGGGTATAAATGGAGTTTGAAGTTAGGCAGGAACAGAAAAAGTGAAAGAGAGGAAATGTGTAATGCATTCATTTGAATGGTCTTGTTGTTTAGCTACATTGCTACATAACTCAACGATAGTTCTGCGCTCTTGTGGCTGATCTCAGTGTCCCATTTTCTTCAGGGTGTTAATTGGCTTCCACAAAATGAAGCCATCAACAGCTCAAACAGGAAGTAGCCCACCCCCACTTTCTCACACGAACGCTGACAGATGTTAGAGCAATAACAATGATTAGGACCTTAAAGCAAATTCCAGATGCTAGGTCATGTGAAATGCTCGATGATTATAAAACTGCTCCGTTGAGACTCACAAAGTTCTACAAATTGTCATGTCTTAGAGCATTTACACAAATTCTGACGTTATGGGGATTCTGCATTTGAATAAATATATTGCTCACATTCAGAGGAGAGCTCAATAAATACCGCACTTTATTATGCACCACTAAATGTTAAATATAATTTATCAAACAAGCCAAAACTAGCATTTAAACGTTAACCTAACAACCAGCATTAAATGTTATACGCTGTAAAGCCAAATGTTCAAAATAATCAAACAGATTAAATGATGTAAACTTGATTTTCTAAAAAAAGTTCTACTTACTTAAATATTTTAAGTCCCTGAAACACTTTTTTACTTTTGAGTAAAGTATAGTGATTATTTTTCATTCACATGAAACATGTACATCAGACTCACTCGTCAATCTGTGCGGCGTAGCACTCCATCTCTTTGACGACGGTTGTGAGTTTGGTGAGAAGTTTGTGATAGGCGTCCAGGATGAGCAGGTCATCCTCCCGTAGTAGGAAACGCAGGCCGTGACCTTCCGCTCTGTTCAGACTGTGTCCTGAGGGCGCGGCCATGCTGGTGATACTATGCTGGACGTACACCATAGGGTTCAGTTTGCCTGTTCACACCAACCAATCGGGTTCCAGTACATTAGTTTTCATATAATTGGATATATAAGTTATGTCGTAACATGAAAAGCATAGCGTGTATCCAGACTCACCCTGCTCTGAATTGCGGCTTCCTTTTTCCAGAGTGTTTTTCCTGTTGTCTAACTGGACTCCGAGAGCACTTCCTAGGGAAGTGGTGGTCTTGGGATAAGACACCTCCATTACGTTGATGTGGCAGTTGGTGGGGCAGAAGTCACTGCTGTGCAGTGGGGAAACCTTGGTCTTTGCCTGCTTGAACGTGGGCCAGGCTCTGTTTTTCAAAACCCGTGAGAACTGAGAGCAGAGAGATTAATGGGTCAGAACACGAACGAAAAGAATATAAGTGATGAATTAATAAAAACGTCTAAACCTGAGCAGCACTGAGTCAACCCAATATTGTGTTGTTTTAGGCTTCTGTCAGATTTAGGATTTTATTCTAGTATGCTAACAGAGAATGCCCATGATGATCCGGCAAATCCTGTACCTACAGTATCAAGCCCCGATTCATTTTTATTTATTTTATTAATTATTCATTCATTTCGGAGGTAACGTTCGTTTGTTGTTATGTGCCTTCTTTAACCCACATAAAGAAAGTGCCGCTTTATGTTTCAAACAGAGATGGCGACAGAGAGTCAAAAGTTATGGATTGCAGTTTTAAGAAATGTTGAAACCACCATTCACTACTATAGTAGGAAACATTTCTTTGTTCTGTTGAATACAGTGGAAGATATTTTAAAGAACGTCGAAATGTTCTGGGACACTTTTGACTGCCATTGTAATTTTTCCTAGTGTGGTAGTCATTGGTGGCCAAGAACTGTTTGTTTACAAGCATTTTTCCAAATATCTCTCTCTGTGTTCATCAGAACAAAGAAATGTATACAGATTTGAAACAACTCAAAGGTGAGTAAAGGTTGACAGAATTGTAATGTTCGACCTCCAGGCGCTCGCATACGAGCACTGACCCCGGGCCTGGCTCCAGGGTGGTGCCCCGGTTGCGCCATACCGGGCGACGTCACGGTCCTTGTTATATTCAACATCATAAGGGGTTTTTGAACCACTCTTAGTCTGACCCGTCGCCTAGGACCTGTTTGCCTTGGGAGACCCTACCAGGGGCATATAGCCCCCGACAACATAGCTCCTAGGGTCACTCGGGTACTCAAACCCCTCCACCACGTTAAGGTGGCGGTTCAAGGAAGGGGTTTGGGTGAACTGTTCCTTTAAAAAGTCCGAACCAGCATAAAAATTCAAGCTGACCAAAACTATCCATTATCTGTAGAAAAAGTTGATCAACAGTGCCCAACACGGCACTTCACTTGTAGAAAAATCTATTATATAAGGATAATTTATTACCAAAACAGGACTGTGAGAAAATCAATATAGTACATACAATGTGAACTCAAAGTTACGACTTCAGGCACAGAAGCATATAATTGAATCAGTTACAGTCTGACAAGACCTCAAAGTCCCCAGAGGACAGCGATGGTGTTGTGCATATATTTAAACCTCGCCTTCGTACAACAATCTCATAATGACCCCAGCCTCTCCGACTGTGTAGGCCGCGCTCCGGGCTACACTAAAACCCGCACACACACGGCCTCCTCTGGGACTAAACTTCCAACATTCCAGGCCAACCGGCAGCTTTAACGTCCGGGGCTCGGACCTTGCCAGACCTCTCACGGGGCCTCACTGAGAACGCAGCAGAAGGGAAATTACGCAATGGAACGGGATGTTTGATGCTATTTATAGCCAGTGAAGCAAGAGCTAATTAATCCAATGCTGGGTGTAATGCTGAAACAGATCACAAGAGAAAACAACACAAAGGAAACCGTAATATGCTGGCAGACATATTTTTCTTTTCTTGCTCCAAATAAGAACAGCTGATGGAAATTAAAAATGACATTTTCGCACAAGCCCGTTTCCCTTGGTGCTGGTGGACTTGCATTTTCCATCAATCAAGGCCAGCTGGTGTTAAAAAGGACAGGGTGGGAACGGTTTCCTGTTCTCTTACCTAAATAGAAGTGGTACGAGATGAGCTAAGCTTTCTCAGCAGCAGCCATCCAAAGGCCAAGCAAAAAAAAAACGTACAAGTCGGCGGCACCAAGAAATGCTGGTGGTTAACAGCATGGGGTGCGCCGGGGTCTCCATCTGACTTTTTATAGCTAGCAAAACTCTGGACACATTTTAGTCCTTGATAACTTCCAGCATCTAAGCGGCACATGTTCGCTCACCTTCCTGTAATTGGTGATTCGGCGATTGATGTGCTCCAGTCTCTCTCCACACATAACGCTGAACTTGGTCTGCAGGTCCTCAGGGATGAGCTCTGTGCTGGAGCTCAGTCGACTGCAGGTCTGTAACAGCTGCTCGTCATTCCTGGCCAGGGCTTCCAAAATCTGACCACAAACACAAAAGAGACATAAAGCATGAGCACTGGCAGAACACAGCGCTTGAGTCACATTATCAGAGGAATGAAAAAAACACATATCCGGTGTAATGAAAGCAAAGAGCTCAATACTGCTGTAAGTCAATGCATTGGGGACTGAAAACTGTGCGTTTTGTTTTCAGAACTTTATTTTGTTACCTTGTAGTAATTTAACCGTTGTTTTATCAAAGGAACAGTTAATCTAAAAGATATATTATGCTTTTATGATCGCCATTTACTTTCATTGTAAGAAAAAGAGCAATAAAGGGGCATTTCACCAACAAATAAAATTCTGTTATCATTTACTCGCTCTCAAGTTGTTCCAAATCTGAATTAAAATGTTTTTGTTCTGATGAAAACTGATAAATATTAATATTTTTCCTCCTATGCTAGTCAATGGTGGCCAAGAACTGTTTGGTTAAATAAATCAAGACGCAACTTTTATTTTAGTTAAACTGTCCCTTTAAGATCTCCTTTTGTCCTAAACAAAACCTAATGCAGTACTAATCAAAGTCAACATTCACACATGACAATAGACATATTTTCTCCTGCGAGTTGTTAAGACAACAGAATAGACAAGAAATTTAAAAGCACACGAGACCATTTAATGTACGATTAATGTGCTATATTAAAAATCATCTGTAGAGAGTTTTCTCAGAGGAAGTGCAGACCTACCCAAGCAGATGTTTGTAATAAAGCAAAAATTGTTGGCGGTTAAGGGAATTAAACACGTAAGAGTTTCTTAATACGTATAACATGTAATATATTAGAGCCACATTAGAGAGCACTGTTGTAACGTCACCGTCATGCTGCGATTCTGCCCGGGCTTGTCAGCACAACACCGAAAGGTCTTGCCCGACAGCTGTTGCTTCATTAAAGGAGTTTATAAATCGTGTGTAACAAATTTTAAGGGAAAGAAAAATGACTCGTCTGTTTGTAAACAAGCGTATTGGTCGTAATTGAAAGTGGCTTGGGTCACACTTTGAATGATGGTGCAGAATATTCAAGCAAACAATCTGTATAGTAACATCAGACTTGACTTGTTAGAACTGTAATATTGTTCTTTCTTGCCTTGACTTTTCGTTTCCACACAGCAACAAGCTCTGTGATTGAAAGTGTTTATCCTTTTATTCCACAGCAGGGGTCATAAAGCTGACTTTTATTCCCCGCACACACTTTTCTATCAGTGGTTGAGTGTAATAAGTGAACTTTGATGAGCCCTACAATGCTTAAGTACAAAATAATCTCTCTTGACTCTTCTGATATTGTAAGAATAACATTACTGGGCCACCACTGAGACGATGGCTTGTGTGTGTGTCTTGGGTAAGAAGTGACTCTAACCTTGGCCGTGAGGCTGAAAAAGCCTTTGGGTTCCACCATTTTTTCCAGAACGTGGCACTTCATCCCGGACGTGCTGTCGTATTCGTACATGACGCCGTACTCCAGATACACATTATCCACCGTCAGGCTAACATGATCTTTTTTGCCATCTATTATGGCGATGGTGTTGAATTTATCCATGACCTCTGTTGAACACACACACAAGATTAGTCAAAACTAATCTGATTAGACAGAAGTAGACAAAACTAAATATTTAGTTTCATGTCTGAAAAAGGACTGAGGGAAAAAATCATAACGTTAGTTATAGTAAGACCTGTTTCTGTCACCTAGGAAGCACTAATCTGTATTTAATATTTGATGATACAGCACATAATCTCTCGCCACATGGCGATTATTATTGACCCCTAACTGAGCTAATAATGGAAAGTTCTTACTTACAACGATACACTCAAAGCAGTCCGTTTATTCTCATTGTTTACGTTTTTTCACATACTGTAGTTAACCCTGAATTTTAAGATAGGAAAAGGTTTGCAGTTTTGCATTTGCATTTAAAAGTACAAAATTTAGCTTGAGCAATGCATATACAATCTGAGCAAAAGGTTAAGTAGGATTGCAAGCAAGATAATAAGCTATATTCATATATATATTATATATATATATATATATATATATATATATATATATAATACAAACTATTTTCCTTACACTCATATCACGAAACGTCAGGTTTTCCCTTTATTTCTAATGAATTAAAAAAATAAAACTATCAAATCACATATTACAATCCAATATGGTCTATTATCATTCTGCACATTCCTGTTCAACAAGAACAGGACAATAAACACTGACTGATTTGAAAAACTTTGTCTGACAGACAAATGGTTTTAAATCAACACTTTCAATAATCCCTGAGTTGTTTCCATTGTTTTTGTCTGAAAGAGCAGAAGTGAGACCTGTGGTGTCAGTCTCATGAGAGCAAGGAGAGTAAAATATGTCAAAGCTAAAGTATGTGTGTGTGTAACAGCACCTTCCACTTTACACTCAAACACATCTCCATTCTCCTCTGCGGTGGGCTTCTGATTGGTCCTCTGGTGGTCCTCCTGTGCACTCTCACTGTTGTTGTACACCCATTTAATGGAGTCTTGCTGAAATATAGAACAATGATAAAACCTTTTAGAGTCATATGGGTCTTGGTTTACATGTAGATGTTTTACTTTTTAAAGGACATTCTTCACAATCTCATATTTTTACTGGACATTTTTTTCCAAAGCGATTGAAAATGATGAAAAGAGATGGAAATCGAACCTTAATCTTGCCAAGATAAAGTCTGCGATCAAACATCTGCGACTTTACACTACAGTATTATCGAGACTATGCTATCCATATTCATTCAATAGCTCTTACTGTATGTAGCGGATTGTCTTAATTGTGTCATTTTTCATCGCTTTAATAATCAGGTAAAGTTCAATGAAGCTTCATTACGATTTCCTGCGCAGTGAGTTCATAATCTCTGAGCAATAAAATGGCTCTCTGCAGGTTAGAGACTTTTACAGATTTATTGAGTTTCAGAGACTTTTACAAGCACTGCATGATCTAACCGAAGTTTAGTGTAATGCTTTGGGTGGGGGCAAACGAAAACATGGCTGTCAATGCTACGTTTTGTAGACCCACAACCACCCAACCACCCCATATCACTGCTTCTATGCACGACTCCCCAGCATCTCCCCCTGCTGTTTTCCCAACTCGGGCTCTCCTGCTGTGCTCAGATTCTGAAACTCGTTTGGATGGTGGGCCACAAATCCATGCTCAGCAGGAGGGTGGGTATCCCCCACGCTCTACTTTTCCACAACTGATGGAAACCAGAGTCCAGCCAACCAGGCTGCGCCCTACCAGTCTGTGCCAAGCCTGGCTCAATCCTCTATCCTTTATTACACTCCATCACATCCCTGCCTGGCCCCTTTTCTTAACCCGTAACCCACCCACCCCCAACCGGCTTTCTGGCCATCTTCCCTGCCCTGTACCGCCAAAAGGAGCCATAACTGCAATTATTGCTGGGTAATGGCCCAGACTGGATCACAAAGGGTTCTCTTATGCGCTTTGTGGTGAGATTTAGTTTATAGATAGGTCTGGAATAGTTCACTTGTAAGCAAAGGCACAGGGACTCTCACCTGCGTGGGTCGACGGTACTTCCTGCAGGCCGTGACATGGGCGATGACACTTGCATGGCTCTCTTTGCTCACGTTGATGCCGTTGACTTTAATGATGCACTGACCTGGGTGAAGGCCAGCGACTGCTGCCACAGTGCCTTTCAGAAAAGAGAGAGAGGTAACATTGCCAAAAGACAGCATGTCACGTTGCCTTAGAAAGTCTTTAAAGTTTTTATCAGATATGATATAGATATCTAGAAGATATTATCAGATGTTTTTACACAACAGATGTTTTCCAGATCTTTATCAGGCATCTTACAGATGTACCTATTCTAACATAATAAATTGGTAGCACTTTATTTCAGATATTTTACAAATTAACTTTGCAATTTCTTGTCAACTAACAGTCAGAAGAGGATAAGTAGTCTCTCTAATATCCGCAAACACTATTTTGAGAGTTAGTTGACATGTAGTGGCAAAGTTACTTGCAGTATAGTTGGTATATCGTCCAAAGTGGACTATCAAAATAAAGTGTAAAACCTAGGATGAAGGTAAGTAAATAAAAAAGATGATATTTTCGTTTAGACTAATCTAAGATAGCAAAGTATAGGCTACTTTGTGAAGAACCTAGCTTAGAGCTAGCTTAGTGAATCCTGTTTTATTAAAACTGAAAAGTATCAATACAGAAAAATCTATTATAATAAAGTACAAGTGAAAATGATAGCAATTATTGTGAGGTCTGCGTAAAGTATATCTATTTAATCACACATTTAGCTTAGCATAGTGTTTGCATAAGTGAGAATAGCGCCGATTCAGGCGGCATTGACAACGTTTAAATATGCATCAATAATGCGATTATTTCCAATAATCAGAGTAAAGACTGCTGACAGGGAGTTGTGTTGATGTTAAAACTTCTGACATGTGTACCATGAATTCGCTCTCAAGATGCATGACAGAAGCACATGCACACCTTGGTGTTTACCTGCCATCTTATTGCGATTAAAACCGGCGTACGCCACATATGTTACTTCGATTATCCTTATCACGATTATAAGCTTAATTGCATTATTGCATTATCATGAGGTTGAGTGTAATCGCAAAACTGCCTAAATCCTATTCTAATCGCATTATGAGGGTGCATGTCAACGTTGCCAATGTGGCAGTTAACTAGGTTTTAAAACAGATCTATTAAGTGTGTGTACACAATGAGGCGGAGAGAATGGGGTGGCCTATCAAAACAAATCTGCTAAACAAACAATCTGGCTATAAGCATTTCTACAAGCAGACTCATAAATAGCTGTAGTCTATGCATAAGCAAGACATGAGAAATGACCCACATGATGTCTTTGTGGTTGGAAAATTCATGACCGAATGCCAGTTTGCAAAGCAAATCGCACATAAGCAATTTGGGAAACCAGACTCAGGGCCTCTCTAACATGGACAAACTCTTTGGGTAAGGCTCCAATCTTTGCATTATAGAAGGTAATAGACTGTAAACCAAAACAAGTGGGTTTGCATTTTGTTTTCCGAAAAGCAAAACACACAACAGAAAGATCCAGAGTTGTTTGTCTGAAAATGATGTGTGGTTCCTTTAAAAGCTGTCCAAAGGCCAATGGGACATTTTAAGTTTTAGAATGAATGACTTGGGGAAAAGGCCTTCCAGACTAAATATCCAGTTTATTTGCCTAATCTCTTAAACGAACACACATACAAAATATCTCTCAACATTAAAAAGTGCTGGTGTAACAGGTTCCTGTGTTTTTAAATCACATTTCATACTCCGGAATTTTACGCTGACGTCCATACGATGGAAGTCAATGGGGGCCAATGTTGCTTATTACCAACATTCTTCATATTTTCGTTTGTGTTCTGCTAAAGAAAGTCATACAGTTTTGGAATAGCATGAGTAAATGATTCAATATTTGGGTGAACTATCCCTTTAACAGAGATACACAAGGGGATACATCCCTGATCTGGAGATACTGTAGACTACTGCAAAATATAATTTTCTAAACAGTCCTTTTGTGGTTTTGCACAATCATTAAATCATTAAAGTAAAATTAGCTTGAAAAGCAAAACGATATATGTAATGAGACAATAAGAAAAGTTTAAAGAATACATGTCCATATTGTTAGATTTGTGCTGTAAACAAACAACAAATCATTTAAAAGGGGTAAGAGTTGTACTGAGAGTTTCAATATTTTGTCAAAACAACACTGATTTAGACACTGAGAGGGCTTCTTTTATTTATTGTGTGAGCAAAGGGCCTTTAAATTACACATCCATGTGTAGAACCCCTCTAAGCTCCTCTCTCTGTTGCTGTCTGACTTCTATCTCTTTCTATTTTCTTCTCTTCAGAAGTGCCAGTTCAGGCCGCACTGTTTGTCTTTTTCCACTCATCTTTCACCAAGTTTTGATGAGAGTACTGCTCAGGGCACAGCGGGTAATGCGAGCCTGTCTTGCTTTATACAGTAAATGTGAAGAACCTCTCGGCCTGTCTCTAGTCCAGTCATGTATCTACAACTCCTGCTGTGATCCAGCTGAGGTTCAAAGACACAGAAGGATAAAGGGTACGAGAAACTAAAATCCTATAGCTTTTCTCTCTTTTCCTTTGTCTTTCCAGAGATCTCACCTCTGCCAACCGCGTGCACCACAGATGGACCGAAACCCCGTATCTGAAAGCCTAATCCGTCTGCCGAGTCAGGAATCTTGACGGTCCTGTGAAGCAGACAGACACACAGACGTCAATTCAGTCCAAACCTTGATCCAAGCGCGGTTTGTTCTGAGTTTCCTTTGAGGTGTTTAAATATAGATCTGCTGTAATTGAATTAAAGGATGTTTATCTGGCATTCTTCATTGTTTAATTGATTTCAGACTGTATGGCAGAGCCTGCAATGCAATGCAGATCGGCTAGAATGCAAACAGTCGAAGACCATGAGAAGTTCTTCACTCACTCCCTGGGTTTGGTGCTGACCAGTACTCTCAAAGGACCTTTGCTATGGAAGCACTGCCTTAAGAAGTTCTCCACCTCCTGGAAAGGTCTTAAGAACACCAGATCACCATTAATGGCAAAGATCTTCTTCCCAACTTCTAGTCCAGCCATCTGCATCAGAACCACACAGGAATATCAGATAAGCATTCAATATACATCAACACAGATACTGCATATTGTGCTAAACGTATACCAGCATTTGTTTGCCACTTAGATTTTATGTAGAGATGCACCGATATATTGGCCAGTAAGTTCAAGTTGAGCTTCATTGTCATTCCGCTACATGTGGGAACATGGAACGAAATGTCGTGCCTCACAGGACCAAAGTCCTACATAAATACATACTACAGTGGAGTAAAACAGAAATAAACCTATACACAAAAATATCCATTTAAATTTGGGGATTTAGTTAATGCTTATTCTTTCATCCATATGTGCAACATCCTGATCTGAGAGCTCAAGGGAATCTAATTCATTCACTCTGGACTTCATTGAATGAATTGGACGCGTATAAATATAACCATTCTTTTACAATAAAAAGCACAGTCCACCGTTTCCGCATCATGCAGATTCAGCATTCAGACAAACAGAGCATTTCCCTCTTTTTCTCCCTCATTCACTTTAGACTTTTTAACTCTTTTTGTAATCGCCTCTCTTTTTTATTACAGTCAAGAGAGTCTCTTTTCTTTATTTTTTACGAGGCCCTCCATTTATGTTAATGCACAGCTGGATTTTATTGTCTCTTTCTTTTTTTAAAGTCTGTTCCACATGCAGTGCCACATGAAGCTCATCCTGTGACGCACGTCACGCCAGCATTACTCCCAATGTCACAACTGATCCAGTTTCTCACATTCACTGGGGTTTGATCTAACAGGTCAGCATATTTAAGCACTAAAAGAGAACCTTGAGAAAGCCACGGAGCTTCAAATGTACAAGTAGCCGGACAGAGCAGATAAAAAATTGCGCATAACTGTAAGAAGAGTTCAAACTGAGAGTAATCATTGTTGACTTGGTATTAAAGTTTGGGGCTATAACATGTATAATAGCATGACTTGACTGAAGAAGATATTTTGAGAAATGTAACAGTTGTTTTGTGTGCATACAGTGGAAGTCAATGAGGTCTAATGTTGTTTGGTTACCAACATTCTTTCAAATACTTTCTTTTGTGTTCCGCAGAAGAAAGTCATGCAGTCATTTACTCACCACTGGAGGGTCAGTAAATGACAGAATTTTCTTTTTTGGGTGAACTATCCCTACTGTACAAACAGTCACGTCCTGAGTCAATGAAAATTCAGCATGTCTGCTTTAAAAGCCAGACCAAAAACAGTGTAAAACAAACCTCAGCATGGGAGCCTTTCTCCACTGATTTGACAATAGGTACTCGGTTCCGATCTTCTAGCGTGAATCCATAACCACTCTCACTTGGCTTTATCTGAAACAAGAATATCGATTCAGAACACTGAGTGTAAAATTATACAATGTCACATATCAATTGTTAATGTTCATTTTCTTAAATTAAAATATGCAGCTTTAATAAACCGATCAGTTTCACATTGGATAGGTTTCACCACTACATATCACTACCTGTATGATAAATGTACTCACAGGAGGAAATTCCCTTAACAAAGACTCAAGTATCAAGACCAAGCATAAAGTTTCAAAAACATTACATTATGTTTGCAATTTGGGGCATTTCTACTGTATATTGACCCACAGGCAATGTTATGCATTTCCTTTACCTGCATTAAGTTACCTGTTTAAATATATTATTGTCGTATTATACACTAGTAATAATCTTACATTTCAAGAGCTGTTCAAATCTTACTAGCAAAATTAAAACTCAAAGTTCAATGGTGGTTGGATAAACAAAATGGATAAACACAGCGCTTTCTTTTCTCATGCAATAAACGTTTCCTTATGTTAGGTGCATGTGAACCGCTCCTACAATCAGAACTTCAATACGGATCACTCTTAAGTCTAATATGGAGTAATGCTGTCAAACCCTTCATGTTCAAGCGTAGCAAGAGACTGGTCTAGAAACAGTCAAGCATGATTACTTGTGAGGACTCTAGAGTCAGAGCTGGCCCGAGTTCAGAGCTCCGTACGTGCCGAAGCAGAACGCGCGAGAAGCTCATGGGCTCGTGCCAGCCTGCGCTATTGCGAGTGCCATCAGCTGTAGGCGATTAAATACGACATCTCTCACCAGCAGCGACTTGGCGATGACATTCTCCACTATTTTGAGGTCGTGCTTTATGAGCTTGTGTTTGGTGTTGGAACCCTCCATCTCCTCATCGGCGAAGAAGCGAAACAGAAGAGGCTCGTCCTTGAATTCACTCTTTTCCAGAACTGTGAAAAGATGAAAGTAATCGAGTGTAAGGTTAATTAAGATGACGCTAAATGAACAATTTTGTTATTTAAATTTACATTTCGTTTGAATATAATTCTATTTATTAATAGATTAGGTTTCAAAATGAATATTGATATAAATTGTGATATTTGATTTCCACATTTTGTACATAACGTAATACACACATTGTATAGAAAACGTGCTTTTAATACATCGGTTGAAGAGCAAATTGATGTGTCAACTGACTGTGTACCGCACATTAGAGTCAAATGGATCACAATGTTCTGGAACGACAAGAGCAGTTTAGTGATGAGAAACTTTAAAAGGCCTTTCTGTGGAAAGTGGCTTCCATGAATAGCCCAGACAAGAATTTCAATCTGTCACCATGGCAACACGGCTCCAAACAATCCCTTCACTTTTGTAGTAAGAAAATACCCCGAATGAGAAAAGAGGTCCAGTGTTCTCCACACTGAGATTTGGATAAAGCTGAACTAGCTTTAATGATCACATAAGCAAGTGAAATAGCTCATCTGGATGAACGCTGCGACTAAATTCGACCAAAAACAAGTATAGCCGGTCAAGTTATTACATTTCATACGTTTCTTGGAAGTTTAGTGCACATTAAGTGTACTTGCAAATTGTTGGGAGCGACCCATCTCGTGCATAATGAGAGATGATAAATGAGACACACGAGCAATGATGTGGAATGCAGTGGCCAGCAAAACAGCCGCGAGCCCTACAAACAATCCGTTACCGTGACGACCAGCCAGTCATACTTGGACGATGCTGAAGGTCAGAACACTTTTCAAGAAAACAAAATCCTCAGAAAAACAGTTATTAGCAAAGTGAAACTTTTTCAGGAACACAGAAAAAGACCAAGCCATCAGGCACCCCTCGTAAAATGGTGATTTTAATCTGTAACACTTTTAGGGGTCCTTAAATCATTCAACAACTCTGGCAATGGTTCATTCTAAGACATGACAAATATGGGTTATTGGCTTAATTTTGGTTTTATTTTCTGTTAATAAGATAACATTTAATATTTACATTAATAAAACATGATGTATTACACTGCAAAATAAAATGTGTTTTTGTCTCGTTTTATACTACAATATCTGAACATTTTAAAATCAAGATGAACTTTCTGGACAAGAAAAGTGACATACGATATTTAGTCTCTTTTTAAAGGAGAAAAATATAAGAATGAAGTAAGTTTGCGGTAAAAACAAGCAAAAAAACTGCAAATGGGGTGAAAAAAATAAACTTGAATTAGGTAGGCTACATGAGAAAAAGGTCAAACTAAATTCAAGTTTATTTTTCAGATATTTTTGCTTGTTTTTACCATAGATTTACTTAATGCTTATATATTTTTTCATAAAACAAGACTAAATATATTAGGTCACTTTTCTTGTCAAGTAATTGTTTAATGATTTAAGAAGTTTTAGATATTTTTACTAGAAACAAAAAAGAATGTTATTGTTAGTAGAAATAATGCTTAGTAAGAAGTCATTTTTTATTCAATAAACATAACAAAAAACTTGACGGTAAAACAGACAGGAAGAAAAAAAGTACAGGTAGAATCAGATGAGCCGAAAGGCGATCGGAGAACCAAAAAAAACTCTTTCATACCATGATGCATGAATCCGTTGTCACACAGCTCCACCCCCAAAATCAGCGCCTCTTCTCTGGTCCGGCAATCCCCCTTAAAAGCAAGAAGATGAGTTCCATTCTCTGTCAGCGGGGTCAAAATGTCACACACCCTCCTTTTGCTCCCAGAAAACCACCTTTAAATCACATAAACGCTACTGTGGTGCAGTCACCACAAAGCAACAACTCTAAACGGTCCCTTGACTGCCTGGCAATAATTTTGTTGTCAAACACAATACATCATCTCATCGAACGCTGATCTGGTCTGCCCCTCGATCTCAAAACCACACTTCTAGTCTAATCCCAATCTGACATATCATTATGGTCACTGTTCTGTTTTTGTACAAAACTAGAAAAAGACTCTGTCGCAAGATGCAGGTTTAATGTTACAGATCGCATGCTCTTGCGACATTTATTGGAGCTTGTTTAAAAAATAGCCACTGAAATAGTTTCATTCCTGCTTCCTGGCTCCTTTCCTGTCAAGAATGAGTTTTAACTTTTACTTCCCCACGAGTGTCACTTTGGGCATAACGGTCCATTATGGAGAAATGATCATCACTGGAATCTTACCTGTGCTATGAGCCAGTCGATCAGCTTGTTAGCCATCACCACCGATTTATACGTTCTTAGATGATAATCTTTATCCCTGTGTGAAAACAAAAAACATTTGAAACATTTCATGTGATCTCTGTTCTGCATTAGACTCAAGAGACACACATTGCAAGCGACACGTATTTCAACTTCGACCTTTAACCCTTCCCTTTCACTACATCCGCTTGACAAAGCTCTCGAGAGCTGTTCTCAGCTTTCACATGACAACTGTGGCCTGGTTTTTCAAAAGTAAGTTCCGTCCTTTAGTTTAACAGCGCCATTTTTGACTAAATAAAGATCCTCCACCCATTTTCTGGACTTGTTGACTGTCCTGTAGTGAAAGACACAAGCTGAGCTGTTGTGCTGCTTTACGGGAACTCTCCATAAACACTGCACTGTGCGTTCTTGTTCATTTTATTGTGCTTTCAAACTCAGTTCACCCAAAACTGAAAGTTCTGCCATCCTTTACTCATCCACGTCATTTAAAACCTCTACGACTTTCTTTCCTCTTCAGAAAAAATATATTTTTTAAATGTTGGTAACAACAGTGGTACCCGTTCACTTCTATTGTATGGACATAAACCATTGCAAGTGAATGGATACCGCTGTTGTTCGGTGACCAACATTCTTTTCAAAATATCTTCTTTTGTGTTCTGTGGAGGAATGAAAATAATAAAGTTTGAAATGACAAGAGGATGAGTAAATGATGATAGAAGATTCATTTTTGATTGAACGATCCCTTTAAGAATCAGTCGTCATATTGTCAATCAGACAATTAAAAGGGGGTTTTGCAATATTCCCAATCTAAGGAAATCTCTATATGTTCTCTACTGAGCAATGTTCTTGGACCACACCAACAAACCAAAGCTTGGTTAATGAGCGAGACCGCTTCCAGGTTACAAAACCTGCTTCTCCACTCCAGCACAAGTCTTTCAGCCCACTGCAATCTGGCTACAGAGGCTGTAGGCCAAATGTTTTGTGGCTGGGGACAGACCACGGAAAATCACAGGAATGAAATGGAGCAAAGATTTTCCCATGAAGCCAGGGGTCTCCAGAGGGACACTCGCTGTGTTAGGCCAGAGGGGTCGGGCTCTGGGAGGCCCACACCCTAACACTCTCACACATACTCACACACACAAAAAGCTAAACTTAGCTGTTTCGAATTCACAGAATTCAAAGTTTTACATAAACAAACACCTCCAGATTACAGGAATCGTGCCTTTTTCTCTCAAAAGAATCCCACAAAACTGTCTCCACGTCTAGTTGTATGATGGTGCATGAAGGTTTCTGTTTCGTTATACAGTGATTTTTTTACATGGACCAGAAGCTGGAGGCTGGACAGGTCATGCCATGGTTTAACCGCTACAGACACAGAGCTAGCTCTTTCCTCTGTAGATGTACCCAGACTGTCACTGTGACAAATTGGGGTAAACAGCGTTACCGTGGGCATCCATATGCCCGGCACAAGAGCAGATGAATTTGAAGGACAAACGTCTGCAGGCCAACCCAAACTTTCATCTCCTCGTCTCTTCTTTTGTCATTTTAAACAAATCGTTTTTATTTGAAGAGAGTTTTTGATAAAAAATGATTTCAACATTTACTCACCCTAATGCCATGCCAAACTTGTATGTCTTTCTTCTGCAGAACACGAATGGAGATATTTCGAAGAATACAGGTTTTAAATGAAATGAGGGTGAATAAATGATGCAAATTTGTTTGATTCAACAGTGTTATCCAATATTACTCAATATAATAGTGTACTTTCAGTATTGCTGGTATAAAGTATAGCAGTAATGTTTCTAACCTTGGATTTGAGGGAGGATAATATGGGTCAGCAGGGGCATCAAATCTCTCCAGAGCCCCCCCAACCAAGCAGGAAATACCAGACAATTTAACCAGAGCTGGATTCTTCAACTATAACTAAGAAATGAAAAACGTGGTATCCCATTGGTAGCATCACAAAAAATACACGCATAATATACAGTACACCAGAGTCCAAAAAGTCTAAAAGCGCTAGTGTAATGGACTATAATGGAGCCACGATTTTTACATTTAAGCTACCAGAAAAGACGTTGAAACTCTCAAGAAATTGTTAGTGGTATTTGGAAGCAATGCAACTCCAACAATTAAGGTGCAATTTAGTAAAATGTTTTAAAAAGGAGCCATCCCATCACTTGAACAAGAAAACCTGCCGTCTGAATCCGTTAGCTTTGTGTTTGCTGAGAGGAATTGAATGTCCTGTGGACAGGTCAGCTGACAAACTCTTCAATTGCAACTGGTTCAGCCCGCTGGCTCATTTGCAGTGCAGTCTTGACACTGATTGGTCACACGGGAGCACGTCTATACACCTCCACTGATAGAACACAGGCCGAGCGAGACAGGCACAGATAACCTAGTGTCAAGATCGTTTCTTTCAGTTATCATCGTCTCCATTACCTACACTCAAACAACACCTACAGTATGGACAGAATATAGATCTTCACTAAATAATGTGAGAGAAAACAATTATTGTATCTTAGGTAGTTCTCCTACATATAAAAACATTGTCATCATGTATTCACCCTCGTGTCATTCAAAACTGTACATGACTCTTTATTCAGTGAAACACCTTAGTGTCTCAGTGGTTTTATGTCCACACAATGGAAGTCAACAAGGTCCAGGGTTACCAACATTCTTCAAAATATCTTCTTTTGTGTTGTTGAAAAAAGTAAGTACTTCAAAGTCACTGGTTTCCAGAATGTGCTATCTTTAGACAATAAATAAAAACGTTGTGTGGTATGAACACACCTGTCAGAGCCGTGCCATATGACACAGCTGTAATGAGCCGGAACTAACACTTTATCCCTTACCTTACCACTGGGGTGAATAAACTGTGAAGTCGGCAGAAGAGTCTCACACCCTGAGGAGGAGAAGAGAAAACTGTAAGTTTCTATTAGGCAGAGAGATACTGTGCCCGTTTAGCATAGCAGGAGCCAGCCGAGTTACCTTGGAGATGATATCGTACATGTCACTGCGAGGGTGGTATGTGCCATCATCATAGCGAAACCTGTAGAGAACTGGCTCAGGCTTAAACTGGTGCTTGTCTGTAACTGGAATGAGTTTCAGTAGATTAGTATGTTACATTTAATTTTATGTTTAAAGTAAGATGTATGCAGTAACATGGGTTTATTTATTACATGTAGATATAGTTATAAAATGAGTTTGTGGTTTATTCTAAAAGTGGATGAAAAAAGTATTTAAACGGACAGTTCACCCAAAAATGAAAATTTTTGCATCATTTGTTGACCTCTATGTCAGACAGAAAAACTGTGTTTAGTGGTGTATCGTATTCATATTTTCAAAGTCTGTTTGTTTTAAACTGCACAAGTAAAATCAAGTTTATGGTTCAACTTTTTGGCATTTGTTTTTCTTCTTTCAACTTACAAAAAGGCTTCCAGAGTTCTTTATATAGGTACTGCTCTACAAATAATTATAAGGCCGTATACAGAATATACATACATACATATAGCGTTCATACTGTACATGTGCTGTTTAGCTTTCTAAAGCTTTGCAACAACTGTATGATTTTCTTCTGTAGAACACAAAATAAGTTATTATGAGAAATCAAATAGTCTCATTGGTTTTGTGTCCATACAATGGAAGTCAATGGGGGCCAATGTTGTTTGGTTACCAATGTTCTTCAAAATATCTTATTTTGTGTTCTGCAGAAGAAAGAAAGTCATACAGGTTGACATGAGCATAAGCAAAGGATGAAAGAATTTGTATTTTTAGGTGAACTATACCTTATGCCCTAAACATTCGGTGTTGCTATTGAAAATAATCTGTTAAAAGGGAACTGGAAGGCTTTCAGCACTACGTGAGAGCGAATGTAAGAGAAGTTAACATGCGTATGAAAACGAATCCTTCTGTTTATCGGCAAATGAATTCATCCAACTCAGCGAACACTCAGCAAAGCCCAAACGTATTTCGCACCGATCCCATAAATGCAAGTGAGCGGACAGGGAGCCCTAACGCTCAAATTTATTTCTCCCTGTTAGGAAGCGTTGAAGTGAGAAGTGATTTAACGTGAACTTCTGGCTCATGGCCAGTCAGCCTTATTTAAGAAAAAAACGTCTATTTGGTGAGCGAGTATAGAGCAGAACTTGACCTCGACACCAAACAAATGACAAAGAAATAGCAGGCGGAGGACCAACTATTTCCCTCAGTATTAAATAAACAGCGGGGTGTGAAGGAAGGAATATTTGTAACGCTTTATATAAACACAGAGTCATAAAAAGCCAGCTGCTCTCAGATACTACCAGCGTTCCTCAGGCCCAAGAACAATGATGATGTCAGGGCTCCTGAAATATTAAGAGATCCAGCCATCTGTATCATCTCATTAATATAAATGTATAAATGTGATAATGAAGATCCATCAAGGGAACAATTTTAGTGTAAAGTATAGTCATGAGTGTGGGGTGAGACACGGAGAGAGGACCCAGGTGCAGCGGGTAAGGGATTAACAGATAATTTAATAAATAATAAAACAAAGACCCACGTGGGGGTAACATAACAAAACATGGATACATACGACAGGCCTAAGACTAACTACACTATACTATACAAAGACTTAAAATAAACTCAAAACAAGAACTACAAATAGACTAAACTAGACTGACAAGCCACATGGACTCACCACACAACCACAATGAACCAGCACAAGACAGAAGACACAAGGGCATTAAATGAGGGAATAATCAAGATGTAGGTGTAGGTGTAGGGGCATTAATCAATAATGAGGTATCGAGAGGATGGGACCAGAGACGAGTATACTATACTAAGAGAAACATGACATGATAAAGCAGAATCATTATAAAGTAAAGTAAAGTAAAGTAAAGTAAAGTAAAGTAAAGTAAAGTAAAGTAAAGTAAAGTAAAGTAAAGTAAAGTAAAATACAATAATAAAATTGTATTATAATATTATAAAAGTTGAAATGTGATAATTTTAGTGTAAATTCAAGTAAAGTAAAGTCAAAATAAAAAAAAAGTAAAATAACACAAATGTAAAATAAAACAAATGTAAAATAAAACAGTAAAGTAAAGTCAAGTCAAGTCAAGTCAAGTAAACATGCTAAATAAAATAAAATAATAAAATTGTATTATAATATTATAAAAGTATAATTGTGACAATTTTAGTGTAAATTCAACTAAAGTCAAGTCAAAATAAAACAAATGTAAAATAACACAAATGTAAAATAAAACAAATAAAAAAGTAAAGTAAAGTAAAGTAAAGTAAAAATTAGGCATTTAGAAAGCCGGAATATGTAACAGTGGGATGAAAGATGGCGGACTAACCATGGTGTATAATGCCATTCTCTAGTAGAGCTTGGCCCAAGTGCACCCCCTCCTCAGGGTTATTGGTCTCTCCGATTTCCATCAGCCACGACACAAACTCGCTGTGAACAGAGAGTCAGGGAACAAATAAATAATGTGAGAAAGAACAACAAGGGATCCACAAATTATATGAATGACTGTCAACAAAATCCATTAAAAGTGAGTGATCGCACCACAGAGAGGCGGTCAATAATTAATAGTGTTCCTTTGCTGTGCGGCGGAGGCTATAGAAATCCACACACTCCTCCAAATGATGCTGTAATGTTCATAACATGACCTTTATAAAATTGGTAACGGAACAAGGCAAAGGAGAGATTTTGAGCTAAAAACCTTGTGTTTGTCTGCATGCCTCAAACGCCCAAAACTGAATAGATCTTCAAAACATCAAACATCACATCTTTTTTCGGCTTGACAAAGGCTGAAAATTATCTTGTTGAACATTCCTCGTTTAATTTTTCACGTCTTTCCCTTCTGTCTTGCACATGCTTTCTCTCTCCCCCTCACTCTTTCTCTCTCGCTCGTCTCTCTTGACAAGATTAAACTGACTGCCCTGTATAATTTTGTCATTTTCCTGGGCAAACCACTAGCTCAGAGAAGAGTATCTCATTCCCTCCCCCCACATCCATCCCTGCTACCGCAAAACCAAAACGAACATGCCCAGTTCCACCAGTGTAATTCTGTGGTTCTTTCCAGAGCTTATGGAGCCCAGTGGTGATGCAGCATGTAAAACATCTCATACTTCAGCAGACCTAAAACCTCTGAGACTGTGTGTTGGGGGGAGCTTTAATCAGTTATGTACATACAACACAGACAGTAGGATGACAAGGATTGCAAAATACAGCTTGATGAAACTAAGTAAGGAACAAAGAAAGATCAGAACCGAATGACAGAATGTTTTAATTATAGTGTATCATGAGACCACATGAGAATACCAAAAATGAGTAAAAAAATCTTGCAGGATTTGTTAATGGCTCTTATAATTTTAGTATTTGCTCCAAAGTTTGAACACCACACTACTATCACTTTAATGTATGATAAGCGAACCCTAAAAACCCTGTCAAATTGTTCTTGTTTCTATCTGAATGAGACAAACACACTAATATTCTCTTTCTGTGATCTCTTCTCTTAAAGTAACAGTTCACCCCAAAATGAACACTTAATACATAAGTCATCAGAGCATGAAAAATCCAACACATCTTGGAACAATCGGTTTTACACCTTCTGAACTCACAGCTTTAACATAATGCTGAAAGACTTTCGCTTTCTATTACCCAGGACAAACATTAAGAGGCCTACAACACAGCCAACCCACATCAAAATACTCTCTGTTATGCAATATCAGAGTATCTTACATCTGAACGGCATCCTAGTTTTCGGCAAAGTTCAATCCATCAGCCTCATTCATCGTGTACATTATATTGCCATCTAATGTAAGAAGATAACAATTTCTCTGCCGTAGTTCCCTATGTGTTGTCTCTGAGCATAAGATGGTGTTCTGCTGGCCGCTCTGGGTACCATTTACATAAAAGCCAGATTTACTCTGCTAAATAGGAACCAGGCCTACAAACATCCAACCAATGATCTTAAAAGATGAATCACCAAAGTACGCCTGGGCTTGATTTCCTTATAACAAAGACACATCATTTCAAAGAACAGAAACAATAAGAGAATGATGGATTTCATGCTTCTTAAGGAAAAAGGTCACATTGACGGCACATGTATGGTTACAAAATAATATTTTGAATAAAGTAAATATAGCAAAAATATTAAGATGAATTGAACTTGAAATAAATTCGCATTTGCATTTTTTAAATTAAGCTTTGTAAACAGCTCATATTTTGCAGAGTGAAATCCATTTAGGTCATGTTCCAGCAGTAAAACAGCAGCTGAAGCTCCCACTCCTCCCAAGTTTCATGATATTTCCCACCTTCATTCCAATCTCACACAACCTCAGACTTTCCTTCTCAACATCCCACTATCTCTCTCCCATGATACCCCGGGTCATGAACCATGATGTGATTTCTCCTGGAGTCCATCAGAGCCACACACTGCTGACCTACCTTCCGAGGAAGCACTTGGGGAAGGTGGTCAGTTTTCGCTTGCGGTCCTTAATGAGGTGTCCCTGTTTGCTCAAGAGGTTATAAAGCTTCTCGCCCTTCTCAGAGACCATGACCCAGGTGTCCTGCTCCATGCCCAATCTCAGCGCTGAGAGAACAAAAAGAAAGGAGAGTTTTTGAAAAAAACCGCGTTCTATATTTTATGCCACGTAAAGCTTATTGTACTGCTTTAGATTTACAGAAGTGACATTCGCTGCTCACTTTTTCGACGTTCCCTCTCTTTCAAAATGGCCTCTAGCCACTCGTGCTTCTCCTCTGGTGACTTCGCCATGCAAACGAACCACTTGTTCTTTGCCGTGTTGTGGATCTTCCAGCCGTTGTTCACGATGTTCCCGCTGCTGTGGTAATCTGCTGTGGAAGAACGTGGACAAATAATCAATGTCTGCCTGTCAGACGCCTTTTATAGCCCTCGTAAGCCACTTCCTCACATTTTCCAAAACATATTTGCTTTTGTCTTTTGCCTGTGTTTGCCTACATGTGGCACGGCCGCAATCTTCTCGCCTTTGCATTCCTGCCTTGCCTCCACATTTGTATGTTGAAATAGATTTTCTTGGCAATAAACAATGCAGTGTGAACTAAAAAGAGAGCTGAAAGGCCGGGGCAATTGAAACATTTGCCGCATAAAATAGGCAACGGACTAAAACGCCTGCGAGGGAAACTTCAGGCAGGGGATATGTTTATGTTAAAAGCTCTTATTTGAAGGTTATGAGAAATCAACATGATTTTAGGAATTATCCTGAGGAACATACAGAAACTTACATCCATCTTGAGGTTCCTCATTCCTTTGAAACTTTTAAGTTTGCTGTGTGGTGTTGTTTTATGCGTTCATGTGGGGATTTTTTTGCAAAGGAACTTTTCTTCATTTTTTTCATTTGCGCCTCTATGTAATGTGAAAGGGATTCGGATTGTGAGAATAAGGACGATAAACTGTCATCCAACATGTGTGATTAAAGAATTTAATGATCTGTCTTGTTATCATCACTGGAAGTTTATGGCTTTCAATGTGAATATGCTATAAGCATATGTTGTAATATGAGCATTTAAAACTTACAATATCGACCAATGATTTTAATGTGCACAGTTCCAGGCAATGAGGTAAACTAAATGCTACTGGCTATTTTAAGAGGTCCTGAAGCACTTTTTATGTCCTGCACTAACTTCAGTGGAAATGTCAATGCATTAAAGGTCCAGTATATAAAATGTAGGGCCATCTAATGGTGAGGTTGCAAATTGCAACCAACAACTCACTCCCCAAAACATCCCCACATCGTCATGTTTTTGCTTCTCTGTCTGATGAGATAATGTGTTTACAAAATGTAAATGCAGTTTGTCCGTTTAGAGCTACTTTAGAAACAAAATGGCCAATTCCATGCAAGGGGACCTGCGGTGTATGTAGATAGAAACATCTCATTCTAAGATAATAAAAACATAAAACTTCATTGTGTAAGGTCTTTATACACATGAATATTATATTGCATTTCTGTCAATAAATTCTGTCAAAAAACATTATACACTGGACCTTTAACATAAGTTGATGCACAGGGAACTAACATGAACAATTGTATGGACATAAACTAACATCAACAAGGATTTATGACTGCTGAAAAACTATACTGTTACTTGATGTTAGTTAATGCATTTACTGTAACATTAATGCCTTTAATGTTAACAAATACAGCTAATGTATTAGTAGTGTAACTTTTTATGCATTAGAAACCAATCTTTCACACTTTAATCATTCAATCTAAACGATTGTGTTTTCTTTCCCCCACTGGCTTGTTTGTAACAATGATTGTGCCTCTCAATTCAGCACAGGAATTGGACAAATTACATCTCCGTTTCAGAGAAAACCAGGCATCGATCTTTAGCACCGGTGTGATAACATGCCCCCACAGGCAACGTCTTCCCTTCATTCAACTGAATCAATTTCACAATTGCTCTCGACTTCCACACAAAGTCTCCTCCATTTTCAAACAAGCTCTTGAACTTATAATTAATTTAATAATAAACCCCATGCTTTTACCTGAACCATATTTCCTTCCTCTAAACCATGAAAAACTGTAAATGAAAGAGACTCGTGATTAAGAAAGCACTCTTGTAGCCACGCACCAGAAGTCACTGATCACTCTCGTGGTTTTCATTACGTACCAATAATAATCTATGTCTGAATTTAAAATGGAGCAATGAGAGAATGAGAAAACACTCACAAGCAAATGTGGTGGAATTGACTTTGTTTAGATTGTGTGGACTGAAACCTATCCATCACCAGGGCCGCCAGATATTAGATCTGCCAGGGAGCAAATAATTGCTTCTACAAATATAACTGATAATCAGTGCTTCACATCGGCCAAAACACACTGCACTCGCAAGTTCATCCAGTCACTGGCCTCCAACTTGTCATCCTGCCCAGAAAATGCCACTTTTGTAACCTTTAGCTGTTAAAGTAGTTAGAGGTAAAGCCCACACATTTTAAAGCAGCGTATCTGTAAAAATATAAGCTATAGGGTGCCATAAATCGGCTAAAACAAAACATTATTTATCACAGTTTCCCTAAATTTTGTCAGTTCAGAAAGAAATTCATCATGCGCCAAAGCTGAGAGAAAAATAATATGTTTTTTTTATCGAAAACAGACCTCACTGCTATTCAGGGGATGGGGGAGTTTTGCAACGACACATTGAGAAATAAAAATGGCTACGGTTCACCCGTTTCAATGTTCAGATAAAATAAACACACCTGTTCCATCATCCACATTCTCCACCTCCATAACCTCTGTATTGATTCGACCCCGAAACAGGTATCGGGGAGCCTCGGTGGCCGTCTTACTGTTCTTCAAACGCCTGCAACAGAAAACAGATGTCTGTACTTCTTAAAGAACAACCATAACTTTGGGTTTCCCTGTTTAGAGGTAACACGTCCATCTGCTGCAGAGTTTGACAGAGTAAAGCGCTTGATCACCTGTTCTTCTTCTTGCAGTACACCAGCAGGTTGTCAAAGAGGAAGAAGATGCGTTCCTGGATGTTCCCCGCAGAGATCTTCAGCAGAACTCCCTGCATGAGCATCTCAGTGCAGCTGTCTGTGATGTTGGAGCCCTGAGAATGGATAAAATCAGAGCTGAAAACTGAAGTCGTCCACAAGAAATCACACTGTAAACTGTGTGAAAAGACTTTTTATTGTCCTTATAGTCATATTTACAGGTAAAGACAAAATAATTATCTTGGGGTGGGTCCACAGCTCAGAGAAGTTGTGCTAACTGCTAGGCCATGGTTGTGTCATAGCTGGGTGTGCCTCACACGTCCTGAAAAGTGAAGCTGTGAGCTTTTGGATCGTCCCCTGTTGGCTGGGTGCAGTATTGATGATAAACCCCACCCTCTCCATATAAATGACTGGGGTTCACACCAAACCAAAAAATCCAATTACACTTCAAATAAATTGATAAACCAAAGATGGTTTCTGTCATTTTAGTTAGTTCTTATCACTCTGGTGTGTATTCAAGTGTTCATATATCTAAAAAGTTTGGGTCTTAGCTATACCATGTTATAAAAAGGTTTTTTATAACATGATTTCTTTGTTTATGATTGAGTCATTGGGGAATGTGGGCGGGACCTTGATACCGCGGCTACACATCGCGCTCACTACTGCGCAGACTCTGGCTCCAGATGACGTCATCGGCGCAATATGTCAGTGGACATTTTGGCTTCCTTTTACTCGAATGGAAGTGAATAAGGTTGCATCGTCCATCGTTTTACATCTGTGGACGTAACACTTATTTTTGTATGTAGTGGCCTCATAGAAAAAAGGACTCTAGACTGTGGCACATATGATACTTCTCTTCTTACTCTGTCTCTTTTATGCAAGTTTATGTAAGCAAAATTATTTCACACAATGTTACAATGTTTTGGAGATCTATAGACAAATTTTTCATATACCATGTTAATATAGAATAAAAACAGGGGATACCGCTATCAAAAGGTGACTGACTTTAAAAAAAAGTGGGACATTCACTCTTTTAGCCTTATTAATGCTACGTTCCAGAATTTTGATTTTGCTTTTTTACAACCTACTTAGGAATAATGCCTGGAACGGCACTCAAAGTCTGGCATCTGACCTGTAATCCCTGACTTCAGCGAGACCTATCATTTAGCATGCTGAAGATGTTACTACATTTACATTTATGCATTTGGCAGACTCTTTTATCCAAAACGACTTACATTACATTATCCTATACATTTTTGTTTCTAAGTATGTGCAATCCCCTGGGATCAAACCCACGACCTTGACAGTACATGTGATTTACTGGAACACATTAGTGTTTGGAAGTGGGACAGTTCAACTTCTCACCTCTGACTCTGTGTCTATAAAATGGCACTCCAAGCGCTTGTGATCGTGTCCTCCACCATTTTGCTGTCTGAAGGACACACAGCTGTGCAGGTGGTCAACAATAATGAGCAATCAGCCACTACTGCGGAAAAAGTGTTCTGCCATCCCATCTCCACCCACACCCTGTGAGAACAGACGACTACTTCCTCTTGAATTCCAGTTAGTCTATTACTGCAGAGATCGGTCTCACAATTATTGCGTAGTTAATAAAACATTAAAAAGCAAATCAAGCTCATTTCACTACATTACACATTTTTGTGTTTCATCTGTTTTGTTTCCTGGATGTGAGGTAACAGGAAGGCAAATGGCCATAAATAACCCACCAAAGGCAAAAACTGATTTGGCAACTGCTTCCAAAAGGTCATTCTGTACTTCGTAAAAGCTGTTTTGTAAGAGCCCATGGACTCAGAACAGTGCGTGTTTCCAAATGGAGCACTAACCCCCCCCCCCCCATTAAATTCATTGGAGGACTCTGAGAAACATGTGTGACAGCTCTAGCCACACCGACCAAACGTATGTAATTTCACGCCTACCATAAGGGGTGCGACTGTTCAGATATGTGTCGCAGACAGAAACAATCTTGCAAGGAAATAGTAGTTCTTAAAACAAAATTCAGTCAACATCATTTTCCAAACCTCACGAAACATTCCACTATATTTCCCTCATAAAAATCTGACCGACTGTTTTTCATTCTGCGGTATGTTTTTACAATGCTTGATGCGAACACAAGAACCTGGCTGGGATCATTTCAACACGCGCCCTGAACGCTAAAACAACATAGGCTTTGTTTGCTAAATGTCTCAAAACACAAGGGCACATGCTAGGCTGCTGGGATCAAATACTAACGTCCACTTATTTTTTTGTAATATTTAAAAATAGTTTGGTCACCGAGGCTTAATAGCAAAATACACACTTAGTTCACAAAACATCGTGAATATTTGATAGGTCACAGAATCACGGAGCATATGAGTAAACACATTGAAAGGATGTCTTAGTCATTAATGTCTAGGTTACAAATCTAAACTATCCAAAAAAGATTTATGGTTTGTTTTAATATACTAACTCAGAGATTGCACTAAGGCTGAATGCACCTGATTGAGCAAAGTCAGGATGATAGAAGAAGCTGTATGTGAGAGAACGGCACTCTTTTGTGGTTAACACATTGACCACAGCCATTAACTCAGTCTAGCGCCACTATGCCAAAGTGACTCATCAGCACCAGAACTTCATCAGACACACCACCCACGCTAGCAAAGTCCAGACTCTTCGACTCTGTTTAACTTGATAAACAAGAACGCACAATTAAAGCCACCATTCACCCAAATAAAGACATTACCTCATACTGTTCCAAACCTCAATGATTTCATAAATTTATGGGCAAAAACAAAGAAAGTGACCAAGGCTTGTTGCCCTCCATTAATGAATAAAAACCATTATGTAGGGATAATGTGCAATAAGCATAATGTGGTTTTTGGAGTGACAGTTTTTTATTTTCCATTAAACTATTCCACTAAACCTGCCATTCCAAACCTGTATGACTTTCTTTCTACTTCAGAACACAAAAGAAGATTGTTGTGTAACACTTCAGTATAGGGGCCAATTCTCACTATTAACTAGTTGTTATGAGCCTATTATTGGCATATTGGCTGTTTATTAGTACCTAAAAAGCACATATTCTGCATGACCATACTCTACATCCCCAATCCTACACAATACCTTACTAACTATTCGTAAATAACAAATTGGGAAAAAAATAATTTGTTTATAATGTTGAGAATTGCCCCATACTGAAGTGTGACCGAATGTTGTTAACCAAACAATATGGGACCCGTGGTATTGACTTCCATGGTATGAACACAAAACCACTTAGACTCTTCACAAAATATCCTCTTTTTTGTTCCACAGTAGAAAGAGTCATATAAAACTTTTGAGCAACATGAGGCCGAATAAATGAGAAATTGTGATTTTCCAACTACCATAGTCACTTCATTCTCGTGACTAACACATTCTGCCCCCGTTGACTTGCGAGTGTCTTTCGTTTCACCCCTTTCTCTCTTTCCCTATAACCACAGAGCTTCCCACTCACAGAATACCTTACTGTACGGGTATATTACATAAGGCCGAAGCACACAACCGCACTAACCACACAATCACTGCTATTGTTATCTTTGGACCACAACCCTATGCCTAGTCACATGTTAATACGGAAGAAATTTGAAAAAGGTTTCGGGCCATACGGTCCACCATACCTGCAGGGTCACGTGTTTACTGTACATGTGAGATGATATGTCTGTATTTTATTGATATATATATAATCTTTGGTTAGTTTTTTAGAGCACTTTAGAAAGATTTACTGCTGTATAAATCAATATCAGAGTTAATCTGGTGCTATGGTCAAAAAGACATGAACCAGACAAAAAGGTCTAATTGAAGGCATTGATGCTGGCAAGTGGAATAAAAGACGTTTGTAGGCAAGTGACAGCACCTTTTATTCCTTAAACGTTACACTGAATAAAGTGTGTGAAGGAGCCGGATGTACTGAGACAATGCTGTGCACCTGAGTGTGTGTGTGTGTGTGTGTGTGTGTGTGTGTGTGTGTCGCTGTATCGCAAAAAGATAAAAAAATCACTAGTTTGGATTCTGAAAGTACCTTTAAATTAAACAACACCATTATTTAAAAAGAAATGTGTGTTGACGTACCTCCCAGCCTTCGATATGAGACTGCCACTCTTCCAGCACCTCCAGCTTCTCCATCTGTCTTTTAGCCTCGTTGATGCTGGAGCAAACCGCCTTCATCACCTGCAGTGACTCTTGCACCATGGAGAAATCATTGTGTTTTTTCGGTGTTCTTTTAAGGAGCTCCTAAACACAAAAATCAAACATACACCTCACGATTTCCACAAGATGAGCCCAAAGCGGTGTGACTGCACCAGAAAACCGTCGTATGAAGCAGTCTGTTTATTTGGTCGAACAAAATGCATTCATATGTCGCTCATTATGTTTTTTTAGTTTTGCAACACATTTAATAATCGAGCTACTGCATGACAAGGTCTGCTGAGAGTGATGCTAATCTCAAAACCGAGTCTAAACACAGAGGTTCTGCCTCATCTGTTTAATTCACATGTACATTTCTGTGATATCTCTGTGACCACAGATCCCCATCGCCGCCATTAAGCAAGAGGTGCCATGACGATCCTGTGTGAATATGCCTAAATGTACGGCTTTATTATTAGCTCTTGTAAGTGTTTACAGGAAATCTTTTCTTTGTTTTGGGTACAAGAGCCTGCCACGAAACATTAGCAATGATGTCGGCCAATGATTAAACTGAGAAATTGCTTCATACACGCTTTTCTGAAGAAATCTGCAACACAGTTTGTAACACACTAACTATATTGTTTTGTAAATGTCCAAATTGGCTCCTTGTTACACACAGTTCGCATTAAATAAGTGCAATAAATCGCTGCTGTCCTTCATAAATGTCATATCTTCATATTTTGTGAATTTTATTTTTTTGTCATAAATCATTATGATGACTCATCCTTTATGTTTGTCACTGGGCAATGTGAAAATCCAACCAATAAAAAGTATTAAAAAGTGCTTGTCAACTTTGACACCATAATATTTAAACACTTAAAAAATTGTTTTTACTTCCTGAAAAACTTTATGGAAGGACAGCGACGATATAGAGCTTGAAGTTTCATTGAAGTGTTAAGCTTTTGGGATGTTCTCATCGCATCATGTTTAAAACAGCATACAGTAAAAACAAAAAGGTATGAATACTGAGCACAGTGTGTTAGTTTACTATATGCATGGAATACCATTCACGACCAGCGATTTTATAATAAGCTGTATTACACTCACTCTCAGGAGTAAATGGTACTTGCAGATCCTCTGGATGGGTGCCACCAGATAGCCCTCCAAAGGCACCTCTGTGTTCTTCCTGCCGCCCAACAACATGCAGTTCTTATGACGTAAACAAACAAAAGAGAAAAATCTATTCAAAATACTGGTTTGATGCTGTCCTATAGGCAATAGTTTAACAAACATTTCACCCCAAACAGAAAAATTGGGGTACACTATTCATTACCCAATGGTAAACTTGAGGCTGACAACATGGCTTTTCTCCTAAGAACATCAGTGGCCATGTTTCTAATTTCCTCTTTAGGTCTTAATCTTTAATTTATTATATCCTTCATTCATTTCCTTAATTTAGTTTAGCCTTCATTATGAGCAAAAAGAGCTTAAATCTGTTTAAAATAAAATGGTCTGTACAAGTGTGAACAGAAAGGTCAGCACTAAGCCTGCATTATATTACAAGACAGTGAGTTCAAGGACACCCTGTCAGCACATACTGAGGAAATGAACTTGTGTCGGATTCTCCAAGGACCGTCGATGTATAACAAGAGGTCATGAGATATAGTCTTACACACACATTCCAGTCCTCAGAACTGGACCAAACCATTAACAAAAGAGATCCTCTTTTACATAACAACCTCGAAGTGTACGTGCAGGAATACGAGGGAAATGAGGAAAGCATGAATCTGTATTTGTATTCAACTGTATACAAATGAAGGATCGGAGGGAAGTGAGGATTACAAGAACATCAAACATGTGCATGAGACTTCTAGCATGCAATTAAAGTTAGGAGCGTCTTCACAGAATTCTTTTTTGACCCTAAACTTGGGTCTGAGAGACGTTCTCATTTTGTCACCACAAGCGTCTTACCAGCAAAAGTGTGCGTACTGTCCTGATCTTATTAAGTTCCAGTAGAAGTCTCTGGGCTTTCTCGTGGTTCCCACAGTACTCGTCGTAAATCTGAAACCTTCCCCTCTGATGAGATTTAAAGACAAGTTAAGACATACAGAGTCACATACAGAAGGTCATCTCTGGTAAGCTCTTTTGAAACTGCCCATGACAAACCACTTATTCTGAGATTTTATTTCTAGCGTCCTTCAGATATTTCAGTCTTCTCAAAAGCATTAAAGAGGTAGACAGAAGGCTGCCAGATCTAATGCTAACGTTAAGTACTGTCTCAATCCCGACACAATTTCAAAAGATGGCAAAAACTAAAACATCATACAAAATGAACATTTTGTCAATATTTGTCACTCGTTGCTACCCATATTTGTCAAATTTTATGTTTGAAATGACAGCCTGATCATATTTTAGTAAACTATTCCCTTTAAGGTATGCTATAACTTAACTCTGACTATGGAAGACCGATCAGTGAAGACCCGCAGTGACCAAAAGAGAAAATGAGACTCACAAAGTGCAGGAAGCAGCGGCCCACTTCATGATACGGGTTGGGGTCAGACTGCAGAAGCTCCTCGACCATGGACAGGAAGTCCCTGTGCACAGACAGGATCTCTTCCAGGTTAGAAAAAAGCACCTGTGGGGCAGACGCAACATTTATACATTTATAATATAGTAAAACAAATGTAATTATTTAATAAATTTGACTATGTATGTATTTGTATTTTGATATATTTGTCCGTGCTTATTTACATCAATGTGTCTCTCCAGTACAATAAGTACAGCATTGAGGATGCCGTAGGTTTACAGTCAAACACGGGGAGCTATGTTAAAAAATGTATTGTGTTTATAGCCATTTCCTGCACCCATGCTACTTTTCCATAAAGGGATAGTCCTATATACTGTGCATTCTTTTTAACCATCTCCTTATGTTGTTTGAAACTTGAATGATTTGCCTTCTTCCATGTTTCGCAGAACATTTAAACCTTAATATGACACACCTAAACAAATATTATCGTTTGTTTTAGATGTAATGCATTGTGTGAACACGATTTAAGGTTAAAAAACGCTGTATTTTCCGGATACCGTGCATGTATGTATCTCCTCTTTGCCCCGCCTCTCTGAAACGCACTGATTTTTTAGAAAGCTCATCGTTCTGAGAGGCGAGGTGTGCTAGGATTGGCCAATTAACCAGTGCATAGTGATTGGTCGAATACTGCCATCGTGTCAAGGAAATGTAGCGCCTCTAACCATATTTGGAACATCAGGTTCCAAAGCAATTGTACTGACGGATACACCGACCTTACTTACGAACTCACGTAGATTTGTGGGGTTTGGTTACACGAGGCGTTTCAGGCAGGTCTAGGTGAGCATTCGCGTTTACGTTACCACACTTTAATTTTTGTAATTTTACGTGTCGAATGCATGCATGGGAAACTTATAACACACAGAAAAACGTATTCGTGCCATATGACCCCTTTAAAGGAACAAAGAAACACCCACCTTGACCATCTCTTCTGTGATATTCTTATCGATTTTAGACACAGCATACTGATTCAGTCGATGAAGCAGTACCTGTTAGAGACACAGGAAAGGGAAAAATTATTATATTAAGAAAAGACTGGTTTGAAAACCACCAATTTAATCCTATGGGACGTTCTGTGCCGCTTGTCCGAGAGAGCAGAGTGAGTAATGAATCACCGGAGGAGAAATCTCACAGCCAGACACACATAGGTGCAATTCACACAAATGTTTCATGGAAATATGCCATAATACTGGAGCTACGACAAAACAGGATCAGAGGTAAAAACAACAGGAAGGAAAAGAAGCTGAAGATACCAAGATACAAAAATAACATAAAATAGTCAGGCACCAAGATTTGATTAATGTCTGTGTGCCCAAAGTCCCTTCACTTCCCATGGCACGGTAAGATCCCTCCCCGAAATGGAGAATGGTAATGAAGTGAAAAGCTTCAATAAAAGTTCAAATCTGCTTACATCAAATTTGAATTACACGCTCATGTCATGCATGATTTTCTACTTTAATAATAAATAATAATAACTGAGCTGTCATGTCTCGATCATAAACATCTCAGAGATGCATTTTATCTTTGTTTTATTGATGATTTGTTTACAAAAGTGGTACACAGTATCTGAAAAACTCATTTAGATACAGTTTGTTCAACAGTACAAGGCTGAAAAACAGGTTTCATTTTTTTCATTATTAAAGCTGCATTACTATCAGCAATGATTATTTGATTTCAGCATTTAGCGTGACAGAGCAAAAAATACTGTCACTAAAAATTATTTTTTAAAAACATCCTTTATTCAGTTATAGAAATGTATCTATATGTCATGAGTACTTCTGTCATGCAGTTTTAGCCATTTAAAATGCTTGTTTTAAATATCTGACTGGCTTTTTCGGTTAAATGGGTGTCAGGTAATTTTTTACATTTCACATTTCAGAGTTCAACTCAAAAGCCAGATGCAGGTCACATTTACCAAGGAAACAATTTATTTGAAAAAATATTTTACACTCGTTTTTTAATACTCTGGGCCAAATCACTGTCTTGTTTTCTATTAATAATGGGAATAGTAAAGGGACAGCTCACCCAAAGAAGACAATCCTGTCATCATTTACTCGCACTCGCATATCAGTTTCCATTTAGGCTTTCTAATGCGCATTTTCAAAACATTAAAACATTTAGATAGAAAACCCCTCACAGATGGCACATTCGTTACTTCTCCCCACCCCAGTAACTTGCTGGATCTGCAACGCCCCCTTGTTCCGGCACCTCGGAGTTTACAAATTGAGCACTGCACCAAAACTCTTTAAATATCTAATATTGTTTTCAACTGAAAACAAATACAATCTATTTTTCTATTATGGTAGTGGATGATGTCCCAGAACTGAAAATTGCTAACATTCTTCCGAATATCTTTCTGCGTTCAGTTTCCTCATGTAAGCATTTTATTTTCTCATGCTAACTCGCTTTTTTAAAGCAGTGTAGAGGATGGAGGAGTTCCAGCATCAGTTGTGCTGGCTAACCAGAAGACACCCCACGCCATGTGATTCTCTCCACTGACAGACCGGCAGATCTCAGCTCAGCTGTACACATACAGTAGCAACCACACAGTTTCCTTTCCCACTTCAAAAGGTAAAAATATCTAGCCAGTATTTGTTATGCTATCAGACCTGATTTCCCCATATCTTCATTTGTATTTCCTAAATAGCCAGTCTATAAATAATCAGGTTCAGTCACTGTTATTTTGTAAGATTTTTAAATGGAATCAATTAAGGTAATTCATTAATTTACCCAAAACGTATGAATTAAATATTAAAAACTATCAAAATAAAAGAGAAAAAATATAGTAATTTAGTATTAGGGAATATAGAACAATACAGGCATCTTATACCATCAGTGTGCCATGTAATGTACTTCTAATAGCAGAAAATGACTATAGCACCTAGTATGCGTTAATGGACTATTTTCACAAGCCTGTGATGACGCGTTCAATGGTCACCAGCAGAGTAAATAAAACGTTTTAACAATTTTCATAAAAAAATATATTATGTACGTTTATAACTCTATACTTTGTTACCGCTAATGTGACAGTGTTTCTTATACAGCGCCTATGGAAGTCACGGTATATACATTATTCTCTCGTTTGACTGCCGTCATCAGACTCTCTATTTTTATTTTATTGAAAGTAGCAGTTTTGCTATTCGTGGTAGTCTCCCATTCACCGCAATAAAAGTTTACCCAACAATGATGAATTCCGCTGCTGAGAAACCCTGAGATGTGAAGGTCCATAAAGAATTAAAAGTTCAATGAGGTTACGAGGGGTCTACTAGAAAAGACGTGACATTATGTTGTATCAGTAGAATTCTTGATATGAAGACGAGATTCTTTAACTTGAAAGATATAAAGAATTCTTAAACTCTAAACTACATTATAATGAAGGTACGGAAAACAAGGCATTTCCTGTTAGCATATCTGCCTAAATTGCTGCGCTGTAAACCGCTCATCCACACTGCAAATTGGTCGGGCAAGATCCCCGCAGCCGAGCTCGGCCCACCACGTACAACACCAGGCCAAATATCCAGAGAGAGAAGGCTCTCAACCAGCTCGATAATCACATGGAAAGTAAAAGTGCTGATCATAGGGGCGAGAAGATCAAGCCACTTATAGATTTCATCAACAGAAATTGAACAGTTTCTACAAACTCTCTAAAGGAAAGGGTGAAAGAAAGAGGCTAATGAAAGAGATGAATCCAGCTTTTGATTACAGATCAGCGACTGTGATTATCTTTCAGTAGACGTGCGGCGTGACTACACTGCTCTCATTAGAAAATCTAATGAGTTGGCTGAGAACGGAGCACCGCTCTGGATTGACAGGACTGCAGGACTACATGTAACGTCCGATTACATAAGCTTGTGGTTCTAAAGTGCTTTGGGTGGAAATCTGTCCCACGTCAAGTAGTTTCAGGTGGGGTGGGCAACATAACGAAAAACCTGTTTCACAATTTTAGACCTTAAGAAGCATCTTTAGATTTGCTAAATTATTATTTGTATTACTTAAAATGGGTCATATTACATGGCTAAAACGAATATTATCTTGATTTAAGGTTCAAAAACGCTGCATTTTCCACATACCATTCATGTTTGTATCCCCTATTTGCCCCGCCTCTCTGAAACGCACTGATTTTTTAGAAAGCTCATCGCTCTGAAAAGCGAGGTGTGCTATGATTGGCCAGTTAACCAGTGCGTAGTGATTGGTCGCATACTTCAAGCATGTGACGGAAATGTAAAGCCTCTTACCATATTTGGAATATCAGGTTCCAAAGCAATTGTACTGACTGGTACGCCCACCTTACGTGTGTATACATTTGGGCGGTCTTAGTCAAATCATACCATGAACTTACATGAATCATTAATCATTAATGGAATCATTAATCTTTCTTTCTATGGAGTTCATAAAACAAGAAATAAATCAACGAGGATAAAACACAGGTGCTCCAGAGCAGGATGTTCATTCACAACCTGTTCAAAACAGTTTACCAGGACCAGATGTGCAATGTTCAGGAAACATCCGAGCTCATCACAATCACAAAAGCAGGCTTTGTTATTAAGCTCCTGGGCTCAGCCCCAAATGTGGAACGGCAAAGGAATACAGTCCAGTCCTATTTTTGAGCTTTTAAAAACTGACAATTAAAAAATTACTTTCACATTTGAGGATTTGGCTTTTTATGAGAAGCAAGTTTAAACTATACATTAGTAAGTGTGTGCATTTGGTGAGAACCAAACCATGACCGTGGCGCCACATTCTATCAGGAAATGCAATGGAATGTTCAATGGTCTTTTAAAGTTTTTGTTTTGTCTACAGTAGGCTGGGAGTCTTGGGTCTGAGGAGGTTAAGAGTGGAAAGGTGGAGGTGGTCCAAGGAGACTGCAGGAAAAAACAACTTGTCCCATTCAAAAAACTCCTCGCAAGCATCCAAGTACTGGCAGCCGGTCAAAGAAACCCCAGCTCCTTTTCCTCATATACACATTACACACACACAACTCAGCTGGCCAGTGCTTTCTTCAACCTCAGATTAGAGTTTGCGGCAGTAAATCCAGCCTTGTTTAGACAGAGGTTAGGTGACAAATACGAGGGCACTTGAAACCAAGTAATTTACCCACTAATTTCTTTACCACGGCTAGGAAAACTTCAGTTAGTTCAGTTTCACCAACCTTTCCAAATTGTGCTGAAGGACAAGATCTCCATGCAAAAATGTCTTAAATGGATTGCTTCAAAAAATACAGACTGTGCTGTTTATTTGCAAGCAGCATCTACATTGTTATAATCCGATTTACTGAAGGAAGTTTTACAAGTTTTAGTTGAGGAACAATTGACTGAAGATAATGAAAACTAAACAAAAATCTAAATAGTTAACTAATAAATTAATTAAACGTACTTGTAATGCAAAAAAAAAAAAATAATAACAAAAATTTTCAATTTAAATTCATTCAAACTGAAAATATATACATAATAAATTATTGTAGGGTGTTTTAAACACTAGGTTGCGTTTTCAATCTATAAATTATTATTATAGGCACAACACTGCTATACTGTCACATAATACAGTTATTACAATATAAATCAAAATACATCAACAGGTTTAGTCAGACGGTGCGTGTTTTCTATAACTTAACAGGGTGCATACATTTCAGTGAATACACAAATCAGTCTAAAATAAAACAGCGGTATAAAGAAACAAAATAAACACTTCTTACACAACCATACCACAAATTTCCTCTAATTGCTGTTGCACAATGACATCCACGGTTCTCACAAACGTCTCGGCAGCCGACACCAAATCTGCTACGCTTATTTGTCCTATTGCAACAGACTGATAAGAAAAGCTTTGTCACTTATTCCAGAGATCCATATCTACACAAAAACATATTAATGGCCATTTATGCCAAAGTTCCTAACAGATGGTTAAATCTGAGCCCTGGGTTGCTTTCTCATGCACATTAAAACCCTATTAAAATGATGACCTCATCAGTCAAGTATTTAATTATTTGGAAAAAATAAACAGGATATATACTGTATTTTGTGTACATTGTGTACAGTATATAGCATGAGTGCCACCTCCTCATCTATTTACTATTTCAAGGCAGCAATAAACGTATATTTGCATGTGTGTGTTTGTGTGGGTCTGAATATGTTTATGCGAATGTGGACAGAATGAGTCTCACTGTGGCAACATGTCGCCCCCCTTTAACTCCCACACGGTGGCCTGGGCTTACGATTTTTTTACCCTTGTTTGTGTGTACACATATGCATGCGTGTGGTGAAACTGACACACGATGTAAATTAGTGTTATACAATGAAACACTGGCAGTGAAATGGAATGCTGTTGTCCTGCATGCTTCCTCTGTAACAGACCAAGGCTTTGTACATCACTCACGGTTGTGTAACGTAACGTCATTCCAACCCAGACTGTTATAAAATAGACAGTTTATAGAAAGTGCATTATGTCGTTTATAAATGTGATGCATCTTTAAAGTTGCAATCTGTAACTTTTTTTAAATACACAATTCTTTATAAATACGTCAGAAATAATACAATAAATAATAAAAGTACACTTTTCATGTTTGATCAAAAGAAGATCAAATCACATTTTGTGAATGGCTTCTTTGTTTAAATGGGATTGGCTGATTTTGTGGTAACTGGGCCAAGCTTTAATTCAGTCTTTGAAAGAAAACATTCCTAGTTGCGGGACCACATCTACAAGGAAAGAATCATCTGAGCGAATGTGTTGTGAGAATAAATGAAAGGATAAATAAATTATTTAAAAAAACTCATTCACAAAAAACAAACAGCACTACTGAAGAACTTAACCGAGATGAGACAACCTTAATAATGACTCCAGTAATTTCCAGTAGGGCTATAATAATCTGCTCTTGCTATTATATTTCAGTGTCAATATTATACTACAACACCTATACTTTTATTGTCAGGGACATCAGGGTTAATAAGCAATGTTAAGTTCATTAGTTTCTGGCAGAGAACCTCTTTATTATGTCAATGTTTTCTTCTAGACATCGATGAAAAATGGAGAGCAAATAAAGTCTCTCGTGTCTCATATTTCTAATTAAAAAAAGACCCAGAACTCTCACTAATTTCTCTGTCATATATCCTAAAGGCAGGGTAGGTGATCCTGTCCAGAAAAAATATTGGTCACACTGGTTGGAAACCTCTTTACATTCTGATATCATCAATAAACAAAGAGGTATTCAATTATATTTTTATAATTATATATCCTCTGTGAAAGGAGGAGACCAAAATTACATTTGCCCAATCATTACATTCAGTCTGAATGCATTGATAGGTCGTGTCTACGTTTTCTGTCCCCATATTTTGCATCCCACTACCCACCCACAGAAAGGACCAGTCACATTTTCTAGAAAGTCTAGGGAATAGCAACTACTGCAGAGTGCAGACAATGAAGACTAAAGTGTGAGGTTGGCCTTCTCAATCACATGCCCACATTGGGGCGTCTGAGGAAACGTCTTGTGCTTTTCTTCCTGTGGAGGGAAAGCCGTGATTTACCAAAGCCTATTTCTGCACAACATCAACAAAGCATTTGTACCACTGTGAGCGACTCGAGAGAAGTCTATGATGCTTGAGAAAGACAGCATGAGAGAGACGACAGATGAAGAACAGTGGATACAAAGAGGCGGATGAAACAAGCCTGTGGTTTATGGTGTCTAATAACACCATCAGGATCCATTTGAGCCTAAGCAGACCCCGATGGGAAACATCTACAGGAAGTGCTATAAATACTATAAATACATGTCTTTATGGCTAACATGCTTGTTGGGACAGTCTAAAAACCTATGCCTGATTGAACTTTGTTATTATTAACAAAGCGAAGACCTTTTCTCAATATTTGTTTTCCTCCACAAACGCCCACCTGTCGCTGAGCAAAATTTATATTTAGACAGAAAAATAAAAACACCTTTATTATATGACCTCCAACGGTCACTCCTCCATCCCGAAACTGCAGTGCACAGCTGTTCACCATCATATGTTGTGTTTTTGGATGCTGGTTGTCAACATGTTGGTTTGCACGTCTCCCAATTCTCTTAACAGAGACTTCAATGGACCATCAGCATCTCCAAACAGTCCAGGTTATCCAGTTTCTCCAGCTACATCAGCACCAAAGCAGCTTGGAATCGTTATATGACTAAGCTTCATAACCTAGACGTTCACAACAGATAACACATGTCTCTTAAACTGTGTTGAGATTGACTAAAAAACAAAACGATTATTCTAAAATGAATTCAAACATTTCTAATTTTCAAGTTCTTCAAATGTATCTGGCCTATAATTCTGCTTCGATTTTTGCATCTTTTAACATCTTTAGGGGCGATTCACATTTCGCGTCTTTTGCACGCGCAAGATAGTTTTTTTTAATGTAGACAATTGGCAGGCGCGAACAAATAGGTCACGACTCGCATACATTGCTGCGTGCACATTTTTCTAGATGCATAGGCGCTGCATCGAGATGGTAATATTTCAACCGCGGGACAATAGAAAGCGACACGGCTCGCGTTTTCCGCACGGTTTAGACACGAAATATGAATGGCCCCATTGTCAATTTTATTAACTGTGTTTATTATTACTGATCCTTTTTGAAGATCCTTCTTTAAATACATTAAACTCATTTAATATCCAAATTACCAATATCTCCTTGTTTATAAAAGAGCAAGTTTGGATCACCCAAAATCGAAAACTGTCATCATGTATTCACCTTCATGTTGTTCAAAACCCCTATTACTTTCTTCTACAGAACACAAAAGAAGGTATTTGGAAGAACGTTAACAACCGAACAGGCCCCATTGACTTTCTTTGTATAGACAAAAAAACACTGAGAACTGTGGACCATGTTCATGTCTGTTCTGCTCCCTTGAGTAACTGTCTACAGTCTCAAAATCAAGCAAATGTACTTTGTAACAACGTCCCAAACCGCTGCCACACATCTATTATTCTATACATAATGGCTTCTTCAATCGGACTGCATGTGAAGTGCAAAGCTCATCATTATGCATCAAGGCCTCAGAATCCCACTACCCACCGGCATCTAAATGAAGCACATGATGACTAAGCTGAATTTTGTATAAAGCTCTGTCAGCATGTGTGGCACACATGATTGTGCCATTGATTAGCATTCCGGTCTGTTTAATGACCGTGTACAGGCAGATTTCTACTGGACGAGTGTTATTGGGAATCCTGGACACTTTAGGCTTAGACTTGGCCGCAACTGAACGCCGTCAGTGGAAGGGAAAGAGAGAAAACAACTTTGTCTTTCTTTTTGGAAATCCCTTAAGACAGCTTGAATGTCAATGAAAAGGGCCGGGCAGAAGTGCCCCCTCCAAGTGCTCTGGGATCAATGCCATCTTTGTGTACGTTCAGGTGGCCCTCTCTAACCCCTTCAGCATGCCAGTCACTCTGCTGGAGGCCAGGACTAGTTAGCAGAGCGCAGAAGATGTGGAAGATGGCACCGGCGGCCCCTCGCCGAACGCTGTTGAGCCTCAAAGGACAAGGTTTGAGGTGAATTTGATTTTGGACGCCATCACGAAGCCTGCCAGTGAATAAGAATTGGGGTTTAACATTGAAAACTGTCCCTGAACGCAGAGCGAGACCGTACATGCTGTGTTCTGCTCGCAAGCACAAGCCCTTAACTGACCTGAATGATGAAATAGTGCTCGCTCAGTCTGTCACCTGGCTTGGTCCTGTGATTGTATGCCATTTGAATAACAAATCAAAGAGAAAGAATCAGGGCTGACAGAACCGGCCAAGAATTGACAATATTCTTATGCTGGGGGAGATTTCAAAGTATTAGAAGTTTGTGCATTGAGACATTTTAAATGTGTGAAAAGTGAGAAAGTTTTAGACATGCTCAGACTTTGTCTCTGAGTATCTATTTGATATTTCTGGACATGCTGTGGTCTGTTGTCTACCAAACAAGCTCCAAGATATTCTGTCTGGAAATGAATTTACATATCTTAGAAACGATCTGTTGTCTGGGGTAGAAGCTCTAATGTATTCTGTCTGGTCAGGAATTCGAGCATTACCATACAATGACAACGAAAAACAAACACATAAAAGAGATTATAGTTTATTACAGTTATTCATCGGACGCACTCACATGGCCAGAAGCTGTTTTTGGTTATAATATAAACATATTTGTAATAAATTAATATTAATAATATTTTATTCTATATGTTATTTATTATTAATTGTATTAAATTAAAACTACTTAACAGTTATTGATTCTTTGCGGAGGTCTTACGATAATTATGTTTCTGTTTCTGTTTCTTAATAACCAAATGTGGGAACGCTGGTCGCGTCCGGAGTAGACACGGTGTAAGACTAAATTTAACCTTATCGTCCGTTTGTGTGATCATTATAGTTATCATTCTCGATGTGAAATAGCTATTAGGCTTTGAAATGTCCTACAGTTTGATAACTTTGTAACTACAAACAAAATGCAACAAAGTTTATAACACTGTTAACAATAAACCTGGCACGCTGCAAGTTTTGATTTTCTTCTGGCATTTGGCAAACTTCTCTCAACAAGTGACTGCAAACCCAGTGTGGCAGAACTTTCCTTATGCTAAACAAAGTGACAGCTGCTGGGTCTGATGTCTTTGTTCACATTAGAAGCCAGTATTGACAGAGAAACGAAACTGGCATCAGTTTCAAAAGAAAAAGAAGATACTGAGTCGGTTTGTCATCATGGATGAATTAAGGCTGCTCACTAATAAAACTGAAAAGCTCATAATACAAACACTGCCAGAATATGGCACAGACTCTTTCCTGTATCACTGGATGGTTACAAATCATGAATGCAGACAGGGAGCTACAAGAAAAGTTTCAAGCTACAAGAAAAGAGGCTTCTTTAAATAGCAAATTGTAAAACCTGTGACATTACTTTAATTCCACAAGCTGTTGGTATTACCTGCCAATACAGTGTTATAGAAATACAATAACAATTTTCTGTCAGGATCATTACTTGGCCACTGAAGTCAACAAACTGCTCAAACAATTCAAGCTTAAACATAATAGAAGGAAACATTGTGAACATTCAGGCACAGTATCACAGTAAACTATGTGAAAAATAAAGTTCCCAAAATGACTGTGTGTGGTGGTTGCTCCAAACAAACCAAATCACAGAGGAGCTTAAAGACAGATTTGATTTATAGCGGTTTATACCTTGTCTATTAGGGCCAACTAAATTTTCCTGTTTTGTCCCTGAATTTCCCCTTTGGGAAAATCCAAGAAGAGAGAAAGAAACAGAGCATTCAACATAATGTTCTGTCGCTATTAACACAGTACTGTCACTCCAACGATGTAAATATCTTATTCTACAACTATTCCTTGAGATACAATAAACACATAGTACAGAAGTAAAGAAAAAGCTTGTTTTCTTGTGTTTCTTTCTCAAACTTTTACAGTTAATATGAAATGACATTTGCAACCCACTCCCTTCTTTTTGAATAAAAGACGATATTGAAAACAGAAAGGGACGTCTTGTCTATAAGGAAAGGTCTCTATAAAACAAGTGGTCAGAGGAGAGAAGTTAAAGGTCAAGTGTGTAATTGATTGGAGGATCTATTGACAGAAATGCAATGTAATACCTATACATATGTCCTCAGAAGTGTATTAAGACATTACATAATGAAGTGTTAAAATAAGCTATTTCTATCTACCTACACCACGGGTCCCCTCACACGGAATTCGCCATGTTGTTTCTACAGTAGCCCTAAGTGGACAAACTACAGAGAGCATTTCGTAAATACGTTCTCTCCTTCGGCAAAGAAGCATTAACATGACAACATCTTCGTCCTTTGTAAGCCACCGTAGTGCTACGAAAGTGAGCTGTTGGTTGCATTTCGCAACTTACTGCTAGAAGTCGCAAAATTTCATACACTGGACCTTTAAATTAAAGGCTTTGGTAATGTTAGGTGGTTTCAGAGATGTAGCAAGTTATCACAGCTTAAAAAAAGTAAAGTACACCTACACTGATTCGTTGTTTACAATGGTGTTTTAAGAAAGTCAATAGGGTAAGTTTAGTTTTATGTTGACTTTAAAGATAAAAATGCTTATGGGCAACTTGCCATTTAGTGAATAAACTGCAACATGGTGATGTAGATACCAATTTCTCATAGCATGCACATTCTGCAAACAGATATAAATGGCCCATTCATGCTTCGAAAGACCAAACAATTCCACTTCTGTAGAATGTAAAAATATTCATTTATAAATATAACCTCCCAAAGCAAAATATGACAATACATGTTGGATTCCAAAATTCCCAAAATGCAACCGGCCACCTAACTTGAATGCTAATGGGACTGTCAGATTTCTTATTCAGATGCTGTCCTGCAAAGCAGTGATCTGAGACAGATGCCCTGGCATTGAGTGTGGCCGTGTGGAGCGGCTCGTGTGCCTCTGCAGCCAGCAGAGGAAGCCGAGCACAATGTAAACGGAGAGGAGGGTCAGGAAGGAAGGAAATCCTGCTCAAGCTGACACAAAAGCTGAAGGAACTCACTGGCCAGAGCCCCTTGCAGCCCACTGCGCCCTCACAAACACGACACACAAGACTGCACAAGGCAATACGACACAGATCACTGCAAGTGTAAAACAACTTCATGAGGTTCACTGTGGTACCGTATATCATGCATGTGGTAAAGACCACTATATATTTATTTTGCACCGTGTCCAAGGGGTACCTAGAGAACCACTAAATCAGTTGCTCCCTAGAAAGAAGTTAATAGCATAAAACACACTTTTGGAGAATGACAGACAATCCAAGTGGCGTAAAGCAAATCTTTTTTTTTTCGAGTTTCTGGGATTTAATTACAGCTCACTGATGGAGAGCTTTCACGTACGATTGCACGTTTCCAGCTTCATCATTGTAAGCAGCAAACCACCGCGAGACCCTGACAGCAGGAAGGTCAGAATACCTCCCCACCACCGTTGTGTATTCCGACTCATCGCACCTCGAAATTCCCGGGGTACAAAAAGCCTCTGTTCTCCCGCATGAATTGGACTGTCACAAGAGCAGAAAGACGGCTGACACTTTTTGCTCTCCTGCAGTGCACGCAAAATGAAGTGCTCTGCCCTAAGCCTTAGGGAGCTAGTTAAGCCTACTGGTTTAAAAGGGTTCGAGATAAGATAAAATAAGGTCTCAGCTTGCTATAACGTCCGTGTGTGGTTCATGAGAACTCATTTGACTCCACAGTGGAAAAAGCAACCCAAATGCATTAGAAAGATTGAAATCTAAATGATGTTCCATGAAATGGGGAATAATACAACTTTGGGTAAACAAAGTGTTGGGACATAATGGATGGAACATATGCGGGAGGAGAAGGCTGTAGAAAAATTGGCGGGAGACAAACGGAGTTGAAGTGAGAAAGAGGTGCTAGCTTCTGATCGGCTGACAAAGGGCAAAGGTGAGTCTGGCAGCTGAGACGAACATGTTTGCATTTCAATTATTCCCTTGTTATGCTTTTTCTTTTTGTGCACATAGATAAAAAACATACATTTAGCAATTTGGAGATTTTAGTGGCATCTAGCGGTGAGGTTGCGAACTGTAACCATCGGGCCCCCTTTCAAAGAACTACGATGGCTCTCAGAGGACAATGATGTCATTGCGTTTTCGCTTCTTTGCCGAAGGAGATAACGTATTTACGAAACGCGCACTGTAGAGTTTGTGTGTTTAGGGCTACTGTAGAAAAACATGGTGAATTAATGCTGAATTAAATAGTAATAAAAACATAACGCTTCATTATGTAAGGTCTGTTTGCATCTGAAGACATAGTATATTATATTGCATTACATTGCATTTCCGTCCACTTTATAACTGCAGGTACCAAGTATTTGCCTTCATTCCATTTGAAATCCTTTTTCACTAAATATGTTTAATGAGTTTTTGCCAGTTAGGAATGTGTGTAGAGGAGGTGACTGACCAAGCCCCACTATATCACAGCAAGCAACAGATGGATAAAACAGGACATCAAGAGGAAGAGGCTGAGGACGGAGAGCTGTGACCCTGAGGAAAGAGGTTACAGGGTTCACCGCCTGACTGAGAAAGGATATGAGCCTACGTTTCAGCACTGGTCCTGTGACAACTACAAATCAACAGGCCTCAGTATAACTGTAAATAAATAGTGAACCACAGAGTATTTTAGTATACTTCCAGAAAATGAGAGAAGAGCTTTCCTAGACAATCTGTGTTCTGCAATACACAAAAGAAGATATTCTGAAAAATGGTGGTATCCAAGAAATGGTGTTACCATTTCACAAAATCAATGCAAGTCCATACTTGCAACCACTTTTGTATTCTGCTTAAAAAAGTCATACAGATTAGAGTTGAAAAGTGATTTTCAAAAAATGTTTGGGTGAACTATAAGAATTCATGCCACTATAGGCTTTATTGTGGTGTTCTTGGTTTAACTCTTTTGGAGTTAAACAGCAGAAAATCTTACATTGTCTAGTCTTATTTAGAAAACTGCACCACAAATTTCTTTGCGGACCAAGAAACATATACGGACCCATTTAAAAGATTTGTTTACCGCAAAAAGCAAAATACATTTCAATTTACTTATGTGGTGCATCTTCTTCTGAAAGTTTCCTTATTAAGGTTAAAAAAATGTACATTGGGTGGTCAAATCTTCTAATCCTGCAGGGTGTTGCAAAAGGGAAATACTGCATAGGGACCACTTAATTCAGAGCTGAGACTGGAGAGAACACATTATGCGGTGACATGCCTCTGTTTTTCTACTAAAGTAGGACATGAAAGTGTTGTACTCTCTCATCCGTTTCCTCCAACAAGTACTCATGCTTATGATTTGTTAGTCATTTTTCAACAAACGCATACCACATGCAACTTAAACGTCCAATAGACACTGTTACAAACGATCCAAAAAAATACAAATGAGTGGAAATGTAAGCATCTTTAAATCAATATCTCTTAGTGAAGCACTTCTTGTGGGGATTATCATCCTTAGCCTCCAGCTAACAAATATAAACATGACTATCTGAAAACTCCACTATCAGATGTGTATTGAGCTGTTACATAAGCCATTCTAGTGATATCTCAGAAGAGATCTTTCAAGAGACTTCCTCCGTCTCATGAGAATAGCCAGACACCGTTCTTGGCTCATCTGATGGCCAGACAGAATTGTGTGGCATGCCAAATAAATGTCAGTCTGTGCGGCTCGTATTTCCCACTAAACATTTTCTCTAAACCTCATGCGGGGAACACATTTTTATCCAAGAACAAATTAGCCTTGAAGGCTACGGTGGGCGAACTTGATTGAAACTAGCCTACCCTTCTCGTGATTCAAACAAAACAACTTCACCAGGAAATGTAGTTTACAACAGAGGGAAGAAAGCCCGGGCTCTCACGTCGCCGCCCCCCTCCTGGCAATACCACCAGGTCAGTTCCAGTGGGGAGCCATACTGTCTGGAACTGACCCCCTAATTCTCACAAAGACTAAATGCAGTCTGCTCAGCATGGCACCGATCCTCTCTGCCCTGCAAACGATGAAACACCCCCTCCCGACAGCCATTGTCCTTTCTCATGAACTGTTATCGTAATTAATTTCTGCACAGGTTTCCTTTAGCCCAAAGGCTGAAACCTTGGTTCTCTCTGGTGAATATGATCAGCTGAAAGCGATCCGTCACATAGATCTCCAGCAATGGATGCTTTGGAAGGCTGTGGATGATAGTTCCTATTGAAGTGGGTTCATATAGTTCGCTCAATGGACTGCAAACGGCCGTTAATAAAGATTACAATAACAAGCATGTTTCACCTATTTAAGATTGTAAAGAAACACAGATACTGGCTATGATAAAACAAATGCCCCATCACTGAATGAGAGGCAACCACTGCACGTCTGGTACATAAAAGTCATGCTCAATTGTTCTGGAGTGTATCTCAGACAGTGCCAACACTCTCAACAGAATTGCTTTAAGTGGATGTCATATTTCATCTTTTTTCAATTTAAAGTGAAGTGTGGGTACCACACGTGATAGTCTTCAAGAATGGAATGCGGTCATGTGAATGTACGTAAAGCAGGGATCATCATTACAACATCATGGTGATCTGAACTGTCTTCTACATCTCTCTGTCTTATATAGTATCTCAAAACACAGAGGTCTCCATCTGCATTGTTCTACTGAAAATGATAATCCGTGATATTTCAATTCCCAAAGCTTGGGCCCTTTTAAAATGATAAGCAACTCATTTTATGACGAACGTATAGCTGCATCAAAAACACAGTTTTCTTCCTGTTCTTGCAGTATTATTCCAGTACAGAGTGAAAAGACATTACGTGTGTACAGGGCCAAAGTTTGCCCCTGAATTCTCCTGCACTCATGCAGTTCTTGACCTTACATTGCTTCTGTTTGCAGTTACGAGACCTTTAAATGCCTTCTTTATTGCACAGAACCCCATTGCAAATAACTTAAAATGAGATTGACGTGTTTGCCTGAGGTTACATAATCATTAAAAGTCAGAAATGATTTTAAAGATAACATAATAGATTGACGTGTGGTAAATGGGCCAACAAAATAGCAAATTACAAGGTAATATCATATTCTTACTGGGTAGATCTACAAACCATCGCGATGAGATTGACAGGCACAGCACGAGACCGGGTTTTGAGGTTCGCCACAAGACCTCTTTTTGCTGCTGTCGTGCATTCTAACGAGCCTTGACTTATTCTAGTGCAAGATTTGTTTATAATAAACAAATGTATCTACATTGCAAGTTTGCGTGGTTTTAGTTGACTGCTTGAACCAGCAGCTCAGGAAAGGTCCGCGCTCTGTGTTCACGGCGATGCTGCTGTAATCGGGTACGCGCGTTTACTAAAGAAAGCATCGTTTCATACAGTAGGAGCCTCGAGAGATGCGGTTTAAGCACTATTCCCCAAACTAAATATCAAATCAAATACAAATCAAGAATCATCCACGTTGCACTTACCGAAAGAAACTCCAGCGTCCCAACATAATCCCGTTCGGTCTTCAGAAGTTCATTCAAAACGCAAACTCTCAAACGAAGCTGTTTCTCTAAATCTTTCCCGCTTTCGGATCTATGTTCGGCTTTGCTTTCTTCAGTCATGTTTGTGCTCTTCTCTCAAAGTCTTCAAAAGTTGTAAAAACTGAATTTTAAATGAACTGACGCTTACAGGGTTGAAACATGATGAACGGCATCGGGTAAATTCACCAGAGCGGACAAACGCAGATCACAAACAATCTAACAAATGTAACAAAGCAACACAGTTCAGCACTCAGCTCTGTACGCCCGAAAAACGTGGAGTGCTGCTTTCTGAACATCAATCAAAAACTTTGGTCCATGTGACTCTCAAGACCTTCATCCTAAATCCAGCCTCCCGCTAGCAAGGGAAGGACAGGAAATAAATGGCTGGGAATTCGTGCCAGCACAGTGGGGAAACGTTGAATGACATTGGGGGTACTTACGATGCAAGACTTTCCCAGACTCCAATAGTTGTTACATTTCTTTAAAAAGCTGAATGACGCTAACAGTTATGCGAGTTATGTGATGATCTGTGATTATGCAGAAAGAAAGAAAGAAAGAAAGAAAGAAAGAAAGAAAGAAAGAAAGAAAGAAAGAAAGAAAGAAAGAAAGAAAGAAAGAAAGAAAGAAAGAAAGAAAGAAAGAAAGAAAGAAAGAAAGAAAGAAAGAAAGAAAGAAAGAAAAGCTGAATGACGCTAACAGTTATGCGAGTTATGTGATGATCTGTGATTATGCAGAAAGAAAGAAAGAAAGAAAGAAAGAAAGAAAGAAAGAAAGAAAGAAAGAAAGAAAGAAAGAAAGAAAGAAAGAAAGAAAGAAAGAAAGAAAGAAAGAAAGAAAGAAAGAAAGAAAGAAAGAAAGAAAGAAAGAAAGAAAGAAAGAAAGAAAGAAAGAAAAGCTGAATGACGCTAACAGTTATGCGAGTTATGTGATGATCTGTGATTATGCAGAAAGAAAGAAAGAAAGAAAGAAAGAAAGAAAGAAAGAAAGAAAGAAAGAAAGAAAGAAAGAAAGAAAGAAAGAAAGAATTTCATCAAAGGTTTGGTACTGTATGTGTTTTGTATGTAAACATTTAAGCTCAATGTGAAATGTTTTTGTGAATGACGCTAACAGTTATGCGAGTTGTGATGAACTGTGATTATGCAGAAAGAAAGAGAGAGAGAAAGAAAGAAAGAAAGAAAGAAAGAATTTCATCAAAGGTTTGGTACTGTATGTGTTTTGTATGTAAACATTTAAGCTCAATGTGAAATGTTTTTGTGAATGACGCTAACAGTTATGCGAGTTGTGATGAACTGTGATTATGCAGAAAGAAAGAGAGAGAGAAAGAAAGAAAGAAAGAAAGAAAGAATTTCATCAAAGGTTTGGTACTGTATGTGTTTTGTATGTAAACATTTAAGCTCAATGTGAAATGTTTTTGTGAATGACGCTAACAGTTATGCGAGTTGTGATGAACTGTGATTATGCAGAAAGAAAGAGAGAAAGAAAGAGAGAGAGAGAGAAAGAAAGAAAGAAAGAAAGAAAGAAAGAAAGAAAGAAAGAAAGAAAGAAAGAAAGAAAGAATTTCATCAAAGGTTTGGTACTGTATGTGTTTTGTATGTAAACATTTAAGCTCAATGTGAAATGTTTTTGTGAATGACGCTAACAGTTATGCGAGTTGTGATGAACTGTGATTATGCAGAAAGAAAGAGAGAGAGAAAGAAAGAAAGAAAGAAAGAAAGAATTTCATCAAAGGTTTGGTACTGTATGTGTTTTGTATGTAAACATTTAAGCTCAATGTGAAATGTTTTTGTGAATGACGCTAACAGTTATGCGAGTTGTGATGAACTGTGATTATGCAGAAAGAAAGAGAGAAAGAAAGAAAGAAAGAAAGAAAGAAAGAAAGAAAGAAAGAAAGAAAGAAAGAAAGAAAGAAAGAAAAGCTGAATGACGCTAACAGTTATGCGAGTTATGTGATGATCTGTGATTATGCAGAAAGAAAGAAAGAAAGAAAGAAAGAAAGAAAGAAAGAAAGAAAGAAAGAAAGAAAGAAAGAAAGAAAGAAAGAAAGAAAGAAAGAAAGAAAGAAAGAAAGAAAGAAAGAAAGAAAGAAAGAAAGAAAGAATTTCATCAAAGGTTTGGTACTGTATGTGTTTTGTATGTAAACATTTAAGCTCAATGTGAAATGTTTTTGTGAATGACGCTAACAGTTATGCGAGTTGTGATGAACTGTGATTATGCAGAAAGAAAGAGAGAAAGAAAGAGAGAGAGAGAGAAAGAAAGAAAGAAAGAAAGAAAGAAAGAAAGAAAGAAAGAAAGAAAGAAAGAAAGAAAGAAAGAATTTCATCAAAGGTTTGGTACTGTATGTGTTTTGTATGTAAACATTTAAGCTCAATGTGAAATGTTTTTGTGAATGACGCTAACAGTTATGCGAGTTGTGATGAACTGTGATTATGCAGAAAGAAAGAGAGAGAGAAAGAAAGAAAGAAAGAAAGAAAGAATTTCATCAAAGGTTTGGTACTGTATGTGTTTTGTATGTAAACATTTAAGCTCAATGTGAAATGTTTTTGTGAATGACGCTAACAGTTATGCGAGTTGTGATGAACTGTGATTATGCAGAAAGAAAGAGAGAGAGAAAGAAAGAAAGAATTTCATCAAAGGTTTGGTACTGTATGTGTTTTGTATGTAAACATTTAAGCTCAATGTGAAATGTTTTTGTGAATGACGCTAACAGTTATGCGAGTTGTGATGAACTGTGATTATGCAGAAAGAAAGAGAGAAAGAAAGAAAGAAAGAAAGAAAGAAAGAAAGAAAGAAAGAAAGAAAGAAAGAAAGAAAGAAAGAAAGAAAGAAAGAAAGAAAGAAAGAAAGAAAGAAAGAAAGAAAGAAAGAAAGAAAGAAAGAAAGAAAGAAAGAATTTCATCAAAGGTTTGGTACTGTATGTGTTTTGTATGTAAACATTTAAGCTCAATGTGAAATGTTTTTGTGAATGACGCTAACAGTTATGCGAGTTGTGATGAACTGTGATTATGCAGAAAGAAAGAGAGAAAGAAAGAAAGAAAGAAAGAAAGATCTCAGTTTCATCAAAAGTTTGGTACTGTATGTGTTTTGTATGTAAACATTTAAGCTCAATGTGAAATGTTTTTGTGCAATTGTGGCATTTCTCAACTTGGATCTGTTTTCACAGCTGTACTAATTTTACAAACACACTGTCATCCACACGCAAAAATATTAATAATTTATCCAATTCTTCTTTAATAAAGTGACATCTGAATTCACCTGCACTCTTGCAGTTCTTGACTCTGACTTGAAGGTATGCCTTACTGTTTGCAGTTACAAGACACTTAAATACATTCCATATTTCCAAGAACCTCAGATATTGCAAATGACTTAAAATTAGATTGATGTGTTTGCTTGCAGTAACATAATCGTTTAAACACAGTAATGACATTAAAAAAGCTTAGATTTTGAAAACTACCTATAAAGCTACCTGTCAGAATTAGTTTGACGTGTGGTCACCCAACTTCAACCCAAAGCGATTAGAGAGAAAGTTACATCTTCCTAAAATAGCAATAGTGTGAGAAACAAAGAAAAAAAATAATCTGTACACAATACAATGTTGTGTATGTAAACTAATAATGTACATAAAACTAAATTGGCAAAACAAAATATAGGCTACAATTTGTTCTGAGAGGGCCCTTTGCATCCTTGCATTAAGGATGATATCTGACTTCCAAAAAATATCAAAGATCTGAAATGTGACTCTTTCAGTCTGCACACTCATCTCTGCAGACAGTGTTTGGCCTGTTCAGTGTCTGACAAATTAAAGTAGCTCAGTAAAATTCAATGAGCAGAGCCAAATATTCAATATTCGAGCATCCTCTGAAGACGTCTAAGAGAGGTATGAACCACCCCGACTTAAAATGTTGAGAATGTGGTGTAAAACGTGACCTGGCAAAAGCAGTGCTTCTTTGTTGTATTCAGACACTGCCCTCTAGTGTTAAACGCATATGTTTACATGCGCTGTAAACACAACTGGCTTCAGTTCATGACGCACATATCATAGGCGGACTGGTGACCCAGCAGCCAACACAGTTCCAACATTCTCGATTACAGAAAAGGTGACAACATATCTGTACAGGCCAACATGCTAACATATGTCTATAGTTTCACCAGTCTGGTGTAGACTTGCTTATATCATATTTATGCTCCATGTGCGTCCTGACTACTGTCGGCACTTTGCATCTCTAAAATTGGAAACAGTTAAAGGGTGACAGTGTGAAAAGGCAAATTAAAATGAATAGCATCCATTTTTTAGTATATAATGTGTCTTAACAACACAAATGATTACTCACTGTAGTCATATTGTTGACCAGCAGATGGCAGATTTGTTTCTTCTGGGAAATTGAGGGAGAGAGACGGGAATGAGAAAACCTTACAGATTTTATTGAATTTGCAAGCACCATTCCGTAAGCCTGTCAGTACACATGTAGCTATACTTTTGAAGGACGATTTGCGTCTTAACAAATATAGGCAATGATACCGAAAAACATTTAAATAAATAAAATACGTATGTTTGTGCTTGAAATGTAAGGTTTAGGGATTGGGTTAAGGCTATTGCATTGCTCAAAAGGTTGCAGAAGACGACTGTTCTTGACTTGTTCTTGACTATTCATTTTGGTCTGAATAAATAAATATAAAACAACTATTCATTTTAAAATGGTATATTCTCTTGGTTAGCTGTAGGCAGTTGTCTTTATAAAGCTCAGGATCATCAGCTCCCAGTACAGGTGTCTGAGATTAAATAACATATGTTAACTATAGTTCCCACTTCCCAATCCCACATTTGATCTCTCGTTCACACACTCTGTGAATATTTTCATGCACCAATATGGATTCTTTAGAAAGCCAAAAGCAACAGTAGAAAGTTTGTGTTGAAAACACACGAAGCCCCAGCAGACTAATGCAGTTTCTTTAATAAATATGTTGTGTAAATAGGATTTTCTGTGTCTTACTCTTGATGCATTATGACATGCTTCGAGGAATAATTTATGACAAAATACATAAATATTAAAGTATAATAAAAACATAATTAAGATAACAGTGAATGAAACTAAAGTTTGGCAGATGAAAATTTTTTCCATTAGTTCTGTTGTCCTGTTGTACCTGTTACTTTCTGCAAGAATCTGCAAGAAGTTCCCTGTCTTGAATTTGAAATTCTAAAACCGTGACAAAACATGTTTTGTTATAAAAGGAAATTCGATTCCGGAAATTTCTATATTCGTTTCATCCCTAGATGTTTTCACTCCTTTTAACGTCTACCAGATGAAAATTATGTCCAATTACTATAAAAAGTGATACCACAACGTTTTTAAAAACCCTTACACAAAAAAAAAGACAAATGATAAAACTCCTCAGAATTCCGGAAATACAATAACTCCATGAATATAATGGTGGGGTCTTGTTGGTGAATTTTTACTAAATGTCACATTTGATTGGAAGTGCGGGATATGGTGTCTGAAGTATAGGTTTCTTGAACTCTATTTTGGGCCAACAGGGTTACATCTTCTGATGTTCAGATAATAACAGAAGATCTGTCTCTGCTACATGGGAGACTAGCCAGAGGAGTGGGCGCAAGAGTCCTCTAGGAACTAAATTGTCTGTCCTCTCACAGGTAATTTTGTTTTGGTTCACTGCTCCAGAGTTATAAGTCTGATCCATTCTCTTCTCAAACCAACCTCAAGATTTATGGGATGCAGATCTTGGGTAAGAAATGTGCAGCCCTAGAACAAAGACACATCTCCCATAAATCAGCGACCAAGGATGACATCTCTGTTCTTCACAGCTATGATGTCATTGTGGCTGTCTGAAGAAGACAAATATGTGCTTTCGTTTGATTCTTTCCCATGGCTTTCACATCTTCCGAGGGGTGAACTTTTATCCCCTTTAGCACCAGGGCTTTACATGCTGGTTTCTAATGCATAATGACTTCACACTTTTACTGTGACCGATATGTATGGCAGGTAATAAAAGTATGAAAAGATTTAAGGTCTCATCGCGTGAAAGTCTGTGGAACATGTGTGAGGAGCGAAGAGGTGAGATTTTAATGTTCTGTTTGGTCAGACTCTGATAGTTTCCTTAGCTCAAATAGTGCAAAAGAACACCAAGATAATGTGTTTATTCCCAGAGAATCCATGGACTAAAAATGACCAAGATCCGTCCCATTTATTCTTCAGTCTAAAACTCGAGAGCTCTAGTGCTACTTAAACTCTGAGCGGGTACATTAGAGGTTGCTGGCAGCGCTGATGTTTTATTGGTCGTGCGAGTGGTCGTTAAAAATGAAGTATTACTTCCAAACCCCCCGGCTTCAAGGAGTTGTGTACTTAGGCTGTGTTTTACTACCACAAAGCTATAAGAGCGATTCAGCACGCCTCCTACAGCATCCCTGTAATGTGAATCCTCAACAAGTCAGCTTCAGTCTCCCGTGCAAATCCACCCTCTGTATTTGCTTTAACCCTTCTGGTCCCCCACAAACTCTGAACACGATCCGCTATGGTTGGAAACCCAGTCATGAATATGTTACTATATGTTCCATATTCCTCCGAAACACTTTAGGACTGTTTATCTTGAGTGCGAAACTTAACCACCGGTCAGAAATGTAATTCTGTCGTCCAGGTATCGGAGCATACAGTGTATAGGGATGTACTGTAAGTAAATGGCTTTATGCGTTATTGATGAACGCAGCGGTTTCATTATTCTTTTTATATTGGTGGTGGACCGAATGCAAGTTGAGAAAAATTTATTATAAAGTAACTGAAATGAAAAGTAATGTATCTTCATTTACTCAACCTCATTTCATTGACTTTCATTGTATGGACACAAAACCACTCGGACACTTTGAAAGGGGCATAAATGAATGACAACAGAATTCATATTTTTATGTGAACTGTTCCTTTAAGTCACTCTTATTTGCTTATTGCCTGCTCGAGTTTAATTACAAGGAGGCTATAAACCAAAGCATTAAATTAGGTGTCTAAAATAGATCACACTTTCGTCAATTATAAAACAGATGGAACAGATTTGTATCAATGCACAGCCTTATAATTGAACGCTATACTAATGTTCTGTTCTGTATGCATGCATGCCAGGAACTAAACATCGAAATGAGGGCATTCAATGATTTTGCTTAATGTTTTAATTATACGGTAACAGCGAATATATTTTCAATATTCTTTAGCTGCCTCTCAAACAGCACCTTACTTAAATACATTGTGCATGCAATGGGAGTTTGACAAGAGCAGTTTTAAGTTCACTTTATGCAATTATTCCATTTATTACACCAGGTTCCCATGGAGTTCTACCCCAAGGTCTTCATTTTCCACATTGGACCTGCTTCTCCAGGATCAGTTTTCTTGTCAGTGCCTGTCTGTGAGGGTAATTTGTTGCACATAATTGGGTGTAAAACAGGTGGTGGAGTGTTGACACAAGGGGAAGCATTTGAAAAATGTGCTGCTGCCATGCAATTACAAAACCTGTATCCTGCTACTTAAAGACCTTTAAGACTGATACTTAATCAAATGGAGGAATGCTGTAGCTACAACCAACGGGAGACATCAAAAGCTGGACGGTCCTACGATGAATATGATCACTCGTCTCCGTCATGAGATAAAAAAGGAAGGATTAAACTAAATAAACAAGCATAATCGGGATTCACTTTTACCACACTGAACAGGTAAAACCCATGAAGAATCTCAGACTTCTGTTCGCTAGTAACTTTGTAAGCAACCATAATGTCTAAGCAACCACCTAGCAAACACCCAGAACGGAGTCATCACAGCTAAACATCTACACATTTTCAAAACGCGAATTTATCGACACTCTTAAAAAAGATGCTTTGTGATGCCATAGAAAAAATATTTTCACAAAAAATATCCTTGTGAAACCAAAATATTTCTGTTTCACAAAGGGTTCTATGTAAAGTAAAATAATTATTTAGACTATAAAACATAAAGAACCTAAATGGCTGTTTAGGGGAGCTAAAAACCTTTTGTACTGCCCTTTTCATCAAAGTTAAAATAATCCAAATATATTTTGGCATCTTCAAAGTATCCACTTTTTGCCTTGAATTCTACTTTTGATGATTTATCAGTATCTTGAGGTCTCCCTGAGATGCTTTTTGAAGTACCCTAGCAGTTGTATCCATTTTCAAACATTTGTTAAAAAGAAAATGTATTTGTAAACAATCTTTTTGTAATAGTTATATCTTCAAATATATAATATTATAAATACGCCAATATATTTTGTGCATCACTACATTTATATGACTACTTAAAATAATGATACGCATTACCTACGCGAATGTGTGCTTCACACACAGAAAATGTAAATACCGTGAATGTATATGCTTTTTATCTTTTATTTTAATATCCCTGTATGCCGTAACGAAATATTTAGCACTTTAAAACAGTAAATAAAAGCTAAACATCCATGGCACGAACCTCTCCTGCTGCCAGGCGTGACGGGACCGCACTGATCTCACTCCCAACAGGGATTCAGTTCCCAACCCCTCTGACACGTGACCGCACATCCATAAACACTTAGAAGACTCGGGACAGCAGCCGAATTCCCACATGAATGAATTCTCATTCACACCACTACCTCAAGACATCTTCCCGGGAGCGGACACATAGAAGAGAAACGCGTCACGGGTTTCTACACTGCTATGATACCCATTCACTGACCATCTGAAAAGCGCAGCCTGTATAATAAACCGCTGCATATACTTCTATCAAGTCAATACTATGGCATTAAGAATCAGACATTTAGACAGTTACGTTGTACTCGGATGTGTTATCGTTTTGAGCACCGCACTGTGTCCCGTCGGCGCTTATCTCTACAACAACCGCTATGTCGGGTAAGTTTTTCCTTCAGTCATCAGCGCTTCGAGTGTCGAGTGAGATTTGAGAAGAGTGCGCGCGGAGTTCGACTCGGACGAATCGTTCTGAATCGGTTGACACGGTTCATTCGGAACGAATGACTCAACTGAACCGATTTGTGAAGGTTGTTTGGTTATCAAAGCGTTTAAATGTTTTTTCAACAATCGCACACAACGTGTACACTTATAAACCATTTAAAATTACCCGATAGATTTGAATCTGTTTAAACGGATCGATTCAAATGAATCGAATCTCACCAGACGAGAGGAGGCAGCCGGCAAAATAGATGTTTTGCGTTTGAGCACATAAAGTTAACACTGGCTTTATTAAAGAAAGCTGTTTATTCGGGCCAGCATTTTTTCTTTGCAATAGTGAAAAGCAGTCCTTAAGTGACATCTTAAAGGTGTACAGATATATCTAGTCTCGACAGGTAGAAGCATGACATGCAGGGGACCTCTGAAGATCATATGGACTGACAAACTGGCAGGTAGGCTGATGTTTACATTTTTGCCGATACAGTAAATGTGCGAGAGGTAAATATCAGCTTAATGCTGGAAGACTCTCGATGATAAATAAAAGAGTTTCGATATATCAACATCAGAAAGGCATGGGAAGAGGGACAATACTTCCGATATTCTGTAGTTTCAGAGATTTACACTAAATCTGTCTGATTTCTTCAGCTGAATATAAAGTTTGAGTTGCATTTAGAAAATGTTTTCATATCCAATTGTATGAATTATTAAAAGCAAGGAAGCTTAAAGGAATAGTTCACCCAAAAATTACATTTCGTCATCATTTGCTCACCCTACAGTTGTTATAAACGGGCATACATTTCTTTGTACACAAATGAAGATATTTTTACGAAGGTTTACTGTAACTAAGCCGTAGTGGTTGAAAAGACTAGGAGTCAATAGTGACCCAAAACCGCCTAGTTCAAATTTTCATTAAATATCTTCATTTGTGTTCAGGGTGAGCAAATGATGGCAGCATTTCTATTTTTGATTGAACTTTTCCTTTAAAAGAAACAAATAATTCACAAAGCCAGATGAATGCTAACAGTCCGAGTAAGAAAATGTTGGCCTGTCAGCAACAGAGCCCAGAAGTTGAGGAAAACTGAAAAGGATGCCTCATTCCCGTGGTCTTCTGAGATGTACATGATGATAATATCACAGTTTACAGTCGGTGTCTGAGATGTGTTTCGGCTTTAGTTATATAGTTTTCAGTGAGAAACAACGTGACACTTCATGCATGCAGGTCAATGCCAATGATTCTGTGATGGAGGATTGGGAATATCGGCACTTATCATAAGAAAAGCTTTGGAACAACAAGTTATTAAAAACTCCAGACACTCAATCCTGTCCTCCATAGGGTCATTGTGTTTCTCTGTCCTATCAGATGGATGCCTTACGTGGGGCAATAAAACGCAGCAATCAACGCCTCTTCATGTATGTGAGGGTGTGAAGCCGGGTGCGTTTGACCCATCTTAGCCAAGAGGCACAACATCATTCCTCACACCTTCACACAAATGCAAGGCTTTGTCCTTAATGTGCGACTCAGTTGTCAGTTGACGTCAGAAGAGTTGTTTCATTTGTGAAATTTTGAATGCGCTCATATTTATGTTTGTCTCAAATTACTCCAATATACTCTATCCTTTCAGTATCCTACACTGTACAGAATTTATGTAGAGATTACAGTATTACTGGCAGCAGTTCGCCAATAACTTACTGTAGATTTACATTTATGTTATTTACTGGTAACGGTTTGTTATTTAAGATAAATTATAATTTAACACTAACTATCTAAGTCTTTATACTTACAGAAATCTTTAAATAGCTGCACAATGCAAAGCATACTGGGAACCAAAAGTAGAAAATAAACAGAAAAAGGAGGATTTCTGGTTCCAAGAATGCTTTTTATGAGGCTGTTATTTTAATCGTTTTTTTTTGTAACGATAAAGACTTGTTCATCTTTAATGTAGTGGTGGGCATAGATACATTTTAATCTAGATTAATCTCACTGTAATCTCGGAATTACTCTAGATTAATCTCACTGTAATCTTGGAATTAATCTAGATTAAAATGGCTCATTTGCATTCTGCCAAAGACATTCAGAATATGTGTGCTACCCAAATAATGACTAAAAGTAAGTCTTTGAGAACGGGTTACTGGCAACTAACTGCATAACTACGCAAAAAAGTTTTTACAGCGTAAACTGCTGCTGCCATTAATGTTTTAAGCATAACATTCAGTGACATCATTCAAAACAACAAAGAAAATCTTTGCAATCACAATATTTTATAACGTTGTCTCTCCACTTAGTAACATTATTGTCTGTCCAACTGTCTATAATCAGAAAACTTTGCTTTTATGTGAATTAGAGCTTGATACTGCCATGGTACCCTGAAGCAGAGGATGGGTTCATTTTGTGATCTAAAGCAATGAGCAGATATTGCATGACACCACACAATAAAAATTCTGCGGGAAATACCATTCAAGGCATAAAATTCCACTTTGGCATTGCGGGTGTGGCTTCAAGCACGATTTCCTTTGCTTTTAAACATTAGCGTGACATGAATTTTGAGGCTCTCTTTTATCATGATAAAGCTGGCACACAGTGTTTGCTCAATTACACCACAAAGGGAAAATGCTACCTGCAGCGTTTGCGTCACGTCAAGCATAAAAATAGCAGATTGCTTTAAATGAGGTAATGAGGTCATCTTTGTATACGATTTGAATAATTTCACAGGATTCAACCTTTGTAGAGCCTTCATTTGTCACGTAGCTCAATAAAACATCCGTCACCTGTAAGCTCCATTGCTACTGGAAATATTCCCATTAAGGCCCTGGAGGCATTATTAGGCAAGTATCAGTATTACCATTGACATAATAAGGATGCAAGTTCAAGCAAACTCCTAAACCGCACTGTAAAAAATATGTAGAAATTACAGTATTACTGGCAGCAGATTGCCAGTAACTTACTGTAGATTTACATTTATGTAATTTACTTGCAACAGTTTGTTCAAAGATAAATTATCATTAAACATTAACAAAAACTACAGAAAAAAAACAATAAAATAACAGCCTCATGCAAAGCATTCTGGGAACCAAAATTGAAAAAAAAACAGAAAAAGGTTTATGTGGATTTCTGGTTCCCAGAAGGCTTTGCATGAGGCTGTTATTTGATCGTAAAGTATATCATTGAAACCTGTGGTTGCATTTTTTTTTTAATTTAACTTAAATTTGGATTGATATTGGTATTTTTGTTGAATTGTCAATACAGTGTTAAGATAGTTAAGAGGGTAAGGACAAAAGCATCCAAATTGCAATATATGGTGCAGCAATTCTTTACAGCATGATTATAAAATTGCAAATTATTTTTTAAAATTTCTATTTAATTTACTGTTCTCTCTCAAATCCAAATGATAGCTGTATACCGTATAGGTCACATCACAATACAAATGTAATGTAGCCTATGTTAGATTGATTTGTAATTTTCTGCCTGGCAGTAAGAAATGTAACCTTCTCGCGTGGAAGAATATTGAATAATGTTGAGAAAATGGCACATCCCGACAACAACTACTTGGCTCTTCTGTGATCTGTTTTATGTGCAAGTCAACTGAATGTGTGTTTAACAATGTTTCACTTCCGATCAATTAGCTGGAAAACTTGAAGGAAGGAAATCTTTATAAACTCTTCTTTAAAGCTCGGACTGTCAAAATCCCTACCAATGAGATATAGATACTCCTGCTTAGATGGCTGTTCTTACAGACCAAACTAAAGCTGGGTATATACCACTTCGTACATTGGTCCAACATTTTCCTGTTTCAGTTTTTGTACACTACAAACGTTCAAAATACATTTAATCAAAATTGTCACCGCTTTATTCCTTTGCCAGTGAACTGTTTGCTGTAACTGTAATGATGTATTTGTACAGTGATCAGGTGTTCAGAATAAACCCTGCAAGCAACATAGAGGTTCAAGCTGTCAAACAACTTCTTCACAACCTGACGGTGAGTTCATCTATCTAAAAATACAGCCTTTGCAGTTACAGGGCAATATACTGTCTTGTTATATTTTTAAGAAGACTTAGATTGTATGTTCATATATATATATATATAAGATGACCTCAGAAATCTGTCTATGATGGAGGTCACTTTGGAATAAGCTTGGCTGATATTCAGTCACTGATATATAATCTAAATCATATCTGATGGATTTTCCTAAAGAGTGACATCACAGCAGCATGTGTTTTAGAGGATTTCTAGGACTAAATTAGTTTAATCAAATCAAACACAAATGAAAATGTGAACGATATGCATATAAGCTTTCCTGTAGCACAATTGTTAGAGAATGGCGCTAGCAATGCCAAGGTCATGGGTTCAATCCCAGGGATTGCACGTACTTCTTATATAAATGTATAGTAAAATGCAATGAAAGGCCCATTGGATTAAAGTGTCTGTCGAATGCGTAAATATAAGTTTGAAGTGATTGAAAACTAAATTTGAAGAAATCCCACAGCAGTCCATTCATTTTAAATCAAATGTCTCATTTGCCTATATTTAAGTATGTTAAGAAATGATATACTGATCAACTACAACTATATAGAGATTTAACCAAATTATAAATTAAAAAATTGTATCTCAAAGATGAAATGTGACATATAAAAGGACCAAATGGTACTACCATTATCATGGTACTCTTTAAATATATTATGGTAAATTAATATACATCACTCAATAATTTAGTATATACAGTAACAAAGTACCAAGTATTAGCAGCAGTACCCGTGTAAACTTAAACCTAATGTACAGTCACAGTGATTTAAGACAAAGTTCACTCAAAAATGGAAATTCTTTCATGAATTATTTACCCTCAAGAAAGATATTTAGAAGAATTTTAGTAGAGATTTCTGGGGTACCACCATAGTAGAAAGAATTATTTTATAAGTTTGTTTTGTTCTTTTGAACACAAAAGAAAATATTTAGAAACTTTTTGGAAAACATTTTTGTAAGGAAGCTGGGAAAACAAACTGACAACCATTTTAATGGTAGCCATTGGCACCCCAGAAATCTCAGCTGCTAACATCTTTCTTTATGTTCATCAGAACAAAGATATTCATACAGATTTGGAACAACTTGAGGTTGAGTAATTGATAACAGAATTCTGTTTAGGCTGAACTAGATGTCTAGAGAAAGAAACCATGTGTAAAATGATCTGGTTACCATATTATCTCCAACAGTGCCGTGTTGATTTTAAAACAGCTGGATGTGGAGACCCCCCAAAATTGGGGTCACGGCACTAATAGAGAGATAAACTCTGTCTGCTCTCATCGTATGCAATTTAGTCATTGATAGTGTTCCACTTGGCCAGTTTTCTCTTTGTTAAAACAAGCTGTAGCTGTTGCTACAGTGTGACTTCACTTCAAATACAACACCCATTAGTTTACGATCGACACATCTATCTATCTACTATTAATCAAGACATAATGTATTGTAGATGTATTTTAGTGTAGATGAAGACGTGTTTTTATGTTAAGCTCATTTTAGTAACCAATGGGTTAATTAGGGTGTTCAATGTCAACGGTACTCAACCATGTGTAGACACAACCCAGTTTCTTAGTTTGTATTTAAGGACTTAAGCACACTCTTTCTGCTTAAATCCTGAAATATTGCTGATTTTTGTAATTGAACTGTCAGGAAAGTGTAATTCAGCCTTCAGGCTTTTGCCGGCGCAGAGACGGGCACTTTGAATTACTATACTCTTTGTTTTTCTACTAAATGGCCCAGTTGTTGTAGCCAAAGTCAACAGTGTGGTGACTTGGCAGGCGTACAGAGCAGACAGATGATGCAGATCTAAGGTTATGCTTCAGGGAGTGCTATCTGGGCTACTACAAAGGCTCCAGCATATGTTGGTAATCTAATATGGTTTTGTGGATCCACACTACGAAATACTGATTATTTGAACACTGTGATTGTGGTCTTGCTGAAACTCAGAGTCAAACTATTTGTAAATTGTTAATAATAGTTAATACTGTCATAACCTTAACGTAAAAATAAATGTTTACCTTAAAATGATATTACAATTTAATAAAGTCTATGCACGACCGCATCCGCATCCAGTCACATCCAGCGCATGTAACGTACATAGGGAACTATGATGCTCTTACTCAAGATGCACATAGGATTACGATCCCCAACAAGAGGCAAATTATTCCCAGCACTACACATCATGCATAGAAACCAAAAGTGGAAAGGCTTAAGGCTATCCATTTCAAGCTACATCCACAGTTATGATAAAAAAAACTATGTAAACTTTTGCACTTACTTGAGGCTTGATCCCAATTACATTAATGCAGTTAGTCATGCAGTTAGCTGAAAACTTTTTTATGTAAACATATCCTTATCACTTTACCTCAGCCCTATGTGAGCGGAAGTGGCTTAGCAAGCTGAGATTTTAGCGGACGTATGTCATCACCCTGCGTGCATAGAGTCTATTTACTAAATCTTGTATTGAGATTCAGTCTGACTGAATTGACTGGTGTGATGTTTTGCAGGTAGACCTTTGGCAGCCCAACAGTGCATCACTGATTCATGCGAACAGCTCAGTAGATGTTCATGTGGGTCGAAACAAGACGCAATGGCTGAGCAGACATCTTCAACAGGCACACATCAATCATGAGTATGTTTATCTTCTTTCTTTGGACTTAAAAGGGTGGTTTCCCGCACAGGGATTATCTTAAATCAGGACTAGGTTAAATTCAGGCTTTTAAAGGGATAGTTCACCTTAAAATGACAATTCTGTCATGAACTAATATATAAATGTATATATAGAATACATTTCTTTGTTCTGTTAAATACACAATTATATATTTTGAAGAATTTAGGAAAACACACTGTTCTGGGGCACTTTGCACGACCATTTTACTTTTCCTGCTAGTCAATGATGTCCCGGGAGTGAAAATTGCCAACATTCTTTCAAATATCTTTCTGTGTTCATCAGAACAAATACATTTGTACAGATATGATCTTACACGAGGGTGAGTAAATGATGACAGAATTTTTTGGGGTGAACTTTTCCTTTAAGTAGTTTTTACAAACATGGCATTCACAAAAAAAACATCAGTCATCCAAAAAAAAGCAACAATGAAGTTTATCTCTGACGCTCTAGCCAGAAACACTTTCATTGTCAATCATTTTCCCAAGCAGGCCCTTTTTCACTCTCTTTTTTGTAATGCTCCCCTAAATCTCTTTGCTTTCTAAATAGACCTGGCATGCCGATGTATTTGAGCATCTTTACAGACAGAAGGGTTTACCCAGAGAATTCTGGGTAATGAGATGGGTTGAGAGTGAAATGTGGTGCCTCGTGCTTGGTCTACACTTTTTGCTTGGTTTTAAAACTTCAATCTATTTTTGCTTTGGCCTTGACAGGCTGGATAGATACATTGTGGCTTTCTCATTCTTTTCTTTATATCCGCGGCCAACAAAAAAACAACAAAAGGGGAAGGGGTTGAGGTTTAATTCAGTTTTTTCTGTAATAGCTTTGCTCAGTTTGTGACTGGTTACTCAAGAGTTGGGGATATATGAGTCTTATCTTGAACTTTTGTAAGGAAGCTGGGATCTTTTACAGAGAAAGAAAGCATTTGTTAGCTGATGAGGATCCTGATTGCAAACATACCTAATTACCAAATAAATAAAAAGCTTAAAAATATTGATTCATTATTTTTTATTATTATTATGTCATGTAGAAAGCAGTTACAGTATAAATTATACAGTCGGTTTGACAGCTTAGCAGTTATAGACTGAATAAATGTTCTCAGATGAAGCCTTGCTTTTCTGTAATTTCTGTAATTCTGTAACATTTATGTAATATCTGACTGTCTTTTTTTTAACAGGCTTGTTACATTTAAATCCGGTGCCCGTTGTTTTCTCTGATTCTGATGATATCCACCAGCATCTAAATCATAAAACTCAACTGTTTAACAGCTAGATAAAGCAACGCATGAGCTTTCTGTGGTCCCTCTGACACTCAAATCTCTCCACAGGGTGCTTATTTCCAATCTCCAAACATTAATCGAGAAACAGACTGGATATCGTTCTTCTAGGAAGCGCAGATCAGAATTCCATTATGACTATGAGGTGTACCATCCTTTGGAAGAGGTATTTCATTGTGTGTATGTGTGTGTGTGCCTGGGAGCGTGAACATAAAAAATGACGTTTTAAAGGCTTACCTATAGTTCTCTTTGTTAAAAGTTATTGTGACATTGACTCTTAAGAAAACAGAAGTCGTCATTAGACCTTCACTCCCTCAAAGTTCTCTCTCAGACCGAGTGCCAACTCTAACTGAACACACAAACCTCCTACAGCTCCTGCTCTGATTTAGTCTCATGACAAGCTGATGAATGGGGAACCTTCAGATCAGACACGGACTGGATTATATTCATTTTTAGGGATATAATACCTTCAGCATGATGTCATGCAACCATGACATAAATACATGAATGAATGTTTGAAAACTTCAGGTCTTAAGAAAAGCCAGTCAAGACATGATGAACATTTTTTTGCCAAATGAAAATGCTGTATCATACACTGTTAAAATCCAACTTGCTAAATGTTCTCCCGACAAAAATAAAAAAGTAACTTGAGGTCATAGCATTTTTAGTTAGATGTGTCAAATTATTATTCTGCATAAATTAATTTAAATGAGCCTGAACCAGTTTCTAACGACGATTATTTTGTTGACTGAACTGAAGTTTTAGGCCATAATGCGTCAGAAGGTTTGCCCGACTTACAAATTGGAGTATTCTGAATTCTGAGCTAAACAGTATTGCACAATGTTTGTATTTTAAAGATTTAGTGTTTACCTAACTTATGCTTTAACATTGTAGTTACTGTTAGTTATCTGCCGTGTTTAGAGTTTTTAAATGAATGATGGTTTTTAATATTTACCATAGTTGAGGTTTGTGTGTTCAATGTTGAGCTGAAAGCGACACGATGCAACATCCGGTAGAAATGCACTCAACACAAACTATTACAGTTATTGGGTCAAATATTTTATCGATTTGCGGGAGAAAACATGAACAATTGTAGTTAACAACAAATATTCTTTTCAGTTTTTATTTAGCCAATCGTTTTTCTCTATTTCTATTTTTTAAGTCGAGTGGGCTTCAGTCTCTATTTGTTGAGTTAACGCAACCTATCACAAGCACGTTTTGAGTTATTATTTTAAGTTGTCATGCTAGGTTTTTGTGCATTAATTGTTCATGTGTTAGATCTTAAATAATGGTTTAACGCAGAATTTTCCCTTAAAAGGTGAAAGCTTAGGTTTTATCACATTTGCACGTTTAGTTGTACCACATATAAAGTAACACACTTCCGCTTCCTTGTTCACATTCCAGTCTCTAGTTGTTTGGCCAAACAGATAGCCCCGCCCAAGACATAAATGTAATATATGCTCCACCAAGCAAATAGTCATGTGTAAGCTAATGGTTTGATGGGGCAATGTGCATTAAAAATGATAAAAACTGATAATAATCTGCTGTAATGTGTTACTGATTTTGGGTTCAATGTTACCTTCTCTACAGATCCAGACTTGGATGTTTGAGATGAACAGGACACACCCACATCTTGTGGACATGTTTTCTATTGGACGTTCCTATGAGGGACGACCCCTCTACGTGCTTAAGGTAAAGGCTGTAGAGAGAACCCTAAAGATAATAGTCCTAGAGTAAAAAGCAATGTGCTGGAAATAGCAGAGCTCTCTTCTGTCAGTTAGGAAAGAGAACACGGCCCTATAAGAAAGCAGTGTGGATAGACTGTGGAGTGCATGCGAGAGAATGGATCGGTCCAGCTTTTTGCCAGTGGTTCGTGAAAGAGGTATGTCATCTGTTTTTTATATATTCTGTTCATGTTACACCAATATTTTTATAAAGAAAGGTCTGTTGTAATACCTGTAATACACCACTATGAGGCAGACCTATAACACAGACCATCACCCCTGAGCCTTTTAACCTGTATTGAATTTTGCTTTACACATGACAGGAAATATTATGTGTGAGTTATATTATTCATATTTAACAATAACAAACTCCTTAAATCGTGAGAATGAGTGAAGCTAGCAGTGTACGGCAGAGACGCTGTGAAGTCGTTCGACAGATGCAAGGTCTTCTCTATGTGGGGGTCAAAGGTTACGAAAGATGAAAACTTTAATTAATTTCAGGAGACAATTAATAAAAAAGGCCCAATCAGACACATTTAAAGAATTCTCGTATGCTCTGCTATGTCCTTGTACAGAATAATTTCTCTATTTATTTGTGAATGAAATGATGTTTCGAGCATTTGTTGAAGACTGTCACGATCTCGCTCGCTTCCAACACAGGCACTGAACTCTTATCAACACGACTCAAGCATGAGGCGGCTCATGAATCAACTCAATTTCTACATTATGCCCGTCTTCAATGTGGACGGTTACCATTACAGCTGGAAGACAGTAAGTATTGGTTTGTCAAGTATGACGTTGTTACTAAATTAAGGTCAGGAACTTGCTAAATTCTTGTGGTTTCGATCTCAGGACAGGTTTTGGCGGAAAACAAGGTCAAAGATACCGAAGTATCACTGTAGGGGGGTGGATGCCAACCGGAACTGGAAAGTCAAATGGTGTGGTAAGTTGCTGTTTGGAAACATTAGGTTGCTAAATGGTGATTTGTCTGTGTGTCTTCATTTAATGGATATAGTAAATGCTATCACAATCCTTTGTTCCAGCGAGGTTTCTTTGGTTAACCAGCTTCACCAGCTAAGATTTGATGGTTAACAAGTTGAACCAAAACATCGGTATTAGCACCAAATCAGCATTAACACGCTTAGATAAGTAAATTCTTTCACTCTTAAGGACACGGGTATAATGTCAACCCAAAGATGTTCACCCTGGTTGCACTTGTAGATAATCCCTGACACTGATACAGTAAACAGATGAATCAGCACAATTCCAACCCAAGAAACTAACAGAAGGGGCAAAAACTATTTTGTTTTAAGTTTTTAACTTTTTTTGTCTTTGCTATGCCTGCTAGACGAGGGGGCATCCCTACATCCCTGCGATGACACGTACTGCGGCCCATTTCCTGAGTCAGAGCCTGAGGTCAAGTCCGTCGCCAAGTTTCTACGCAAACACAGAAAACGCATCAAGGCCTACATCTCGATTCATGCTTACGCTCAGATGCTTCTTTATCCATATTCCTACAAATACTCCACTATACCGAACTTTAACTGCGTGGTGAGTCTCGACGGAATTGTTCTACATTGAGAATTTTAGAGTAGATGTTCTGCTGCTTTCCAGAGTTAGTTTTTTAGAATATTACACAACACACATGTATTAAGAAAATTGTGTGTGTGCACAAACATACATACAAAATTCTAATTAGAAAACATAATGTATAATAATGTATAATATACACATAATGTATGTTTTTATAATGTTATTAGTGTTTTTATCATATCCAAGAAGGCAAAAAATGTAACTTCTCATTAAAAATACAATATGGGTCTGAAAACGTTTTTGGCACATTCTGCTCATATACTGTATTGACTGGACAGCTCACACGATCCTTTGACCCACAAAATCTAGTAACCAGACATGATCGAGTCGACCAATACTTGAACCTTTGCTTTCCCCCGTAGGAATCAGCTGCCCAGAATGCAGTGAGTGCTCTGTACTCTGCTTATGGAGTGAGATACAGATATGGCCCTGCCTCCACCACACTGTGTAAGTCAGACATCTGGTCTTCTTTTGAATCAATGACAAATAGCGCATTATGACTCACCAGCTCTTTTAACTCTCTCGGTTAACCTTTCAGCAATGATGACAATTTCATTTCGACAGTTTTCTAAGATTTCTGTATCTACTATGATCAGATGTCCAAAGGTGATGTAATGTGCTTCATTAAATTACAGATGTCAGTTCTGGAAGTTCAATAGACTGGGCCTATAAGAATGGGATACCGTATGCCTTCGCTTTTGAGTTGCGTGATACTGGATTCTACGGCTTCCTTTTACCAGAGACCCTGATCAATCCTACTTGTACTGAAACCACGAGGGCAGTAAAGACCATCGCTTCAGGTCTGCTGAAGAAATGTACCAAATGAACCTATTTCACTATTTCTTGCCATATGTAAGCTAATGTGCCTAAAAAAGGGAACTTTTTTATTAGGATTTTTTTATTTATAAAGTAGTTTTATAAATCTCTACATTAAAGTACAAATGGTTTAACTATATAAACAGGGAAGATGTGTAAGCACTTGATCTAAATAATTCTCTTTTTTAGAGTTAGAAATATTCAACACTTGTTGTGTAGACGTAAATAATGCATTCTGTTATATTGCAATTCGTTTATTATCATATACTGTAGATGCTGTGTGAAATCAAGAGCTTTATGCATTATTGCAGCAAGACAGCTTTGATCTTCTATTGAAATGATATAGCAGACATCAAATGAAAACTCATTAGGCAGAATATGCAACTTGCATATGCTTTTTTCCCTGAAAATTTGTCCAAATTTGCTTTACTTTGCTTATTTTATCTGTGCTAGGAAAATAAACGTTTACATTTATCAAATGTTTATATCATGTTTTACAATTCAGCTCGACGTAATGTATATTTGTTTTATTTGGCCAGTATATATGCAAAAAATATTGTAAAAAAAATATTGTAATGTCATAGGTAAATGTGATACAAGGAAATGTGCATGTAGCCCCTAAATTAGGATTCAGCGGGATTTCAGAAAGTAGACACCAGAATTAGCAACTTGCAGTTGTTAGATTTTTATTGTGGTCCAATGCAATTGTTGCATTACAAGGGGAAAGCAGGTGGGAGTTAAACCATAGAACAAGATTCATAGAATTTACACAAGATTTGTTATGTGTTCTGATGTAGTACGTTTATGTGTAGAAAGTAATAGCATTTCTGACATTTTATGAATATAACCTGAGAATTACTCACGAGTGAGTGTTAAAACAAACTGTGCACACAGGCTGTGATCAAGATCTTGGTTGTAAATAGAGAATTGACTCATTAATCTTATTTTAACACCAGCTGAGAAAAATAGGAAAATGTGATAAAAGGTTTAAATTTCAACATGGTCTTGAAACAAATTGATTACGTGTTGTAATATTTTATACTTATACTACAGTAGAAACAAATGAAGAGTTTGGTTCCAAAATGAGATTTGTTTGTGTTAGTTAGCTTTATTTATTTCATTTTGGAACCAAACTCTTTAAATACAACAAGAAAACAAATTAATTACTAATAAAACTTAAAATGACAGGACAAAATAATTCAAACACTGTTAAACGCAAACGTACGTAACGTTTCAGGAAAACGTGGATCCAAACTGTGTGGGCATGTGCATTACCTATTCATTGTATTTAATGTATTATTGAGCAACTTGTCACAGAAATATTTTTTTTAAAATATATTTTATTATAGATGTATTCTGTGTATAATATAAAGTTATTTACTTAATTGCTTAAATGTGTACTTTAATAGTTTTTATTATACTCTCACTCTCTCATTCCGCCTCACTGCGGCCGTTTCTACGTGCGTTACGTCATTTCCTTCCAACATGGCGCAGGCAGCAGGTCGCTGATGGAAAACTGAGGGATTTACCCCACCTTCTGGCTTTATTTATGTTTCTCTATTGAGGGAACCATTCAGCGGAGAAAAACAATTACACGGGAATATCTAATAATCGCAGATCGAACCGCCATTGGGACAGGTCCTCCTCGCCCCGTCGCAACGAGTCATGTATGAAGGCAAAAAGACGAAAAACATGTTTTTAACCAGAGCTTTGGAAAAGATCTTGGCCGACAAGGAGGTGAAAAAGGCTCATCATTCGCAGCTGCGCAAAGCCTGTGAGGTGGCACTAGGTCAGTATCATTTGGATGCATTGATCGCAGTTTTGAAAAGGTATTTTGGATCTGCATGTGTGGTTTCAATCCTGCCTGTTTAGACACTGAGTACTTAAGAAGAGGCGCATGAAGCCAGCAGCATTGCGGAAGTTATTTTCCTTTTACCTGAAACACGCCACGATCTGAGCCCGTCCTCGCTCATTCTGTATTAAATATCGACAACCATGCGCTGTTTATGTTGAATAAATCTTATTTTGTTCGTGCACGAGTGATGAATATACAGGTTAGGGGAAGCAGGAACTGACAGGGCGAGTTTGTCCTCTTTGGCAGGAGCACAGCCAAAGCGCACAGCCTCAGCATGGGGCTCAGCACAGACTTAACTTTCTTATAATAAACTATTAAAGATGGTCTTGTGTTATATATTATAGCGCGTTGAGAAGCCTTGTGTGTTCCGAAACGGGTCGCGATATTTTTTCGTCGATAAGTGCGAAGACCCCACCTGTCATATTAATGCGAATGACTAACAATTGTTTTTATTAATTGTTGTCTAAACGAGTGAACCTACACTGCACCGCACAACTTCGCTGTCTTATCGTTTTTGTTTGTGCAGAAATGTGGTCGCGTTATCCTCAGTTTGCCCCATAACAACAATGACTGGGCAAGATGGAGAAGAACGCAGGTGTGTGTTCTTGTTGGCATCGTTGTTATCGCGGTATACACGTATTTGCGTTTAAATCAAACGGGTTTATACGTTAGTGGAGATTAAACAGTATTAGATTATGTAGAAACGATCTACAATCCGTTGCGGTCGCTATATATTGATGAATTGTTCGATTCTTTCAAATGATTCGTTTGAACAGATCCGCAAAGGGTATGTAAATAAAGAATATATTAAGGAAGAACAGTATATGACTTTAACCGTACATTCTGGTGCAGTGTTTGACTAAATGCTTAGTTGACGACAAACGCTTTTAACCATTTTTAAGTCGTGAATTTGTTTTAAACATGTTCGGGAACGAACTGTCCGAACGAACCGATTGTCTCATTTGATTCGGAATCCTCGACGCTGCGATGGGCGTAACGGAAGTGCCGTGGTCAGGATAGGGGCCGTGTCTGTTTAAAAGGGCTTGTTTGGGATAAGGTGAACGTCTCTGTCATGCATTTCTCATTAACAATGGTCAATAATTCATGCGTGGTGGTAGATGGATTACAGTGCATTATTTAAAGGGGAAGAAAGAAAAGGCTTCCAAGCTTTCTGACTCGCGTGCACCGTGCATGCAGTGTTTCTTTGGTTGCTTTTGCTTGTGACACATAACAGCATCTTTTCTATTCAGATCAATTTAGTCTTTATGTATGCATACACCAAAGGAGATATTATGACATGGGTGCATGTAGAAGTTTTTGATGTCACTTAGCAAACACAGTGAAGTTAGGACGGCTTCTCAGTGTGCATGTTGGTGAATCATTTAGATAATGTCTAGTAAGCAGTGTTTATACATCACAAAAGGTTCTACACACAGGCGTTATCCTTGCACCTTTGGTCTTTGACTCCTTTAAATATATTTAAAAAATTATCAGGTTAATGTTGATGCTAAAGGACTGGATTCATCACCTGTCACATTTTAAAGATTTGAAAGGTTAACTTCTAAATATCAAAAGACAATAATTGTTACGTAAGAATTGTGTTGTTTAACCAGGTCAATGCAGTTGTTTATTTATGCCTGTACCCCTTGTTCACAGAGCTGTTGGGAATAAGGTTGCATTTTAGAGGTTTTCTGTTCCACAGTGCAGGATACGTCTTTTAGCTTTGATGGCACAGTTATGACAGCACCTGTCAGTAAACTGAGAAATCGTGTTGTAATTGCCAGATCACAGTACATTTGTGTCATCGAAGGAGGTCAAAAGCCTCTGTTAAAAAAACTCCTCTAACTTAATCCCAAATTTTAGCTTTCTCCACGATCCTGGTCTGTCACTTCCCAATTCTGTGTGCGACCAATGCCGGCCATTGATGTAGAAAGTAACTCTATTGTCTAAAAGTAATGGTATTTTACTAAACAATTGACTTACTGTTTGGAATTGCAGGACATATCAGGGAGAAATCAATGGAAATGGGTCTATGCTATGGGAGGAAAAGTTTTTTCTCTGCAGATATAGCAAGCAAACTGTTTTGTGTTGAGCTTTGGAGTTTTTAATAGTCTGCTGTTTGACATATACTTTAAGGTCAGCTTGAATTCAATTTGGCAACACCATTTAACTTTCATACTGTGACTGGATGTTAAATGAGAAAAGCTGTAGGGTGGGAGTCGTGGGTCTTAAATTAATTTCTCAGGGATGTTTGGACGGTAGAAAAAGTCGTTCTGATGGACGAATGCAGTATACATTAGTAAGACAACAGATGCGGTGCAAGAGCGGCGCTTAGTCTTCAGTTTTGCCGGAACAACTCACCTATTGTTTTAAAAAAAAGTCAGGGTAGGATTAATTAAAGTCACACAGGCAATGACAAACACAGACTGAATAACTATGAAATCAGACTCAGTCAAGACAATACATTTATAGCTATACTTTGGGGTTTGGGTTCAGTTTTGTGCAACCTAGTGACCATCTGGTAGTAAATGTGATCCTCCTCCTCATGTAAATGGTATTTCATGATGATCAAATTTGTAAATATTCTCCATGGCCATCCAATAGCTATCACGATTATGAAATTTGGCTGACGATTAATTGTCTATTAAATAATTGCGATTATGGTGATTAATTGTCTGCGCTAAGGCTTTGACAATATAACTATAGATGACAATTAATTTATTAAATGAAGAAAATATATACTTTAGAAATGTGAAAAATTTTAGTTAAATATAGAATAGATATAAAATATAGTTCGATATTAAGGTCTTGCTGTTTAGATGCAGCGAGTATGGAAAAAAACAAATCAACAACAAAAAATGCAAAGCTAATACATCTGAAATGATGGAGAAATGTCAATTGAATGTAACAGTGAGTGCAGATCAAGGACGGTGGATGTAAAATGCAGCTGATACTGCAGATCACCTTTGTTTTCTAAGGATTCACATTAATTGCGGTTATCTGAAATAATTGCGATGAAACGCTTTTTTAATAATTGTGACAGCCCTAATACCCATTTTATGGTCCATGTCCGGAGTACCTGCAAATGCAACAAAAGTTTTTCAATTTGCTGTTTCTACATCAACTGCATGATTCGAGAGCAGACTTTTATGCATGATTTTACCATTACTTCCGTCTGAGACTTTTCCTTTTGCACACTATCAGACATGCAAGCATTAACAGTTTTCTCCCAGTTTTGTTTAAGGCGTTTACATGCAACACAAAATCGGAGTAATGGGCAAAACACTACTTCTGCAGAGCCGGTTTTGCTTACACCGTTTATGACCTTTCACTGATAAAAGAAAATCATTTTACGTGTCTACATGAACTTACTTGTTATCAGCTTATTAGGCATAATCGGAGTAAGAGCGCACTCATTTTGTCATGAAGAACTGGGCCAGATTTCGAGTATTCGGGATTGATTTGCTGACTACACACAATTGAGGAGCATTGAATTTCTCTCATTTTAACTTATATATTGGCTGTAGTTTTATTAGACAAGCCCACCTACCTGCATCCCTTCAAAGTGTCTATAGTTGACTGCTAGGCCAGCTGACATACTGGCTGTAATGGGGCTTTGACATAAAAAAACATATATTGGGCAGCCATGGTCATAAAAGTGGATTACGTAATGACAGCCAAGACTTGAGGAGATTTTCTTGTTCCTTAAGAACAATAAAAACTCGCAGAGCAGGTAAAGCAAGTCATCATTCATCTTTTTTTAGGAAAACCATACATTCAAACAGAGTAGATGAAAGCCCGGGGCAAAGTCCGAACATCTTAATGCATATGACAGACCTTAACAAAAGTCTGGATCTTTTTGAGGAGGGTTTTGAGCTGTCGCTGTCACTTGATTCTGCTCCTATAGTGGCTATCGTAGATTCGTTTCGTATGATATGGATTGGAGACTGCACAAAATCTCTTTAATGTAAAGGGTCTGACCGGACCTTCAAGTGCAATTTGTTTTTAAATGTATATTTAAAATACTATATTGGATCACATGTTTTTGTGTTGTTGTTGTTAAGTGGGTTAATAAAGCATGAGACAAGAATGCTCTACTCCCCATTTTGCATTCATTGTATCATTTATTTTAACTGCTACTACCGCAATAAGTGAAAAGACAGCAATAAACTGTAACAGTAGAATCTATACTCTAAATCAATCGCAATTTGTTTGCAAAAATCATTTTCCAATGTTGTAGTTTTCACCGGTAAACATTGTAGGAACGAAATCACAATTGACCTATCGCTAAGCCCCGCCCCCCTTAGATACTGTCGCTAACTCGGACAAACACACGGAGTTTGCTAATGTCTAACAAAGAGAGCTTTTAGTGTGAAAGCCTTGTCCCAGTTTTTTCACACATTTTGCACACATTCTCCTCGGGAAGCATTCTAGTGGGACAGGCATATATAAAAGATTTTACAAGAAATATGGTAAATAATACGATTAATTTGTAAGCAAGGGTTTACAGATCACAATGCGAGTGGGAGAAGCCGGTCGCCATGATCTCAAGTGTCAATACTGTTCGTATACTGCAGGGTAACATTAAATTAATTTACATTAGATCAGTTTAATATGGAGAGGCACTGACATGTAGACCTTCGTTTGTTTGTTTTTGACCCAGAAAGAGCTCGACATGAGAACAGTTAACTATTTACGTTAGTAGGTTAATAAGTTGAAACATTTTCCATTCCGTACAACAGAAACACGTGGTGTAACGGAGCCTTTAATAACGTGACATTTTAAGCACGGTTAGGTTAAGCAAATGGTATAAAAGGATTTCCATTCTCAATCCTCTCCGGATACCTGGAATCAGTGTTACAAGTCCCCCGGCACAGCGTTTTACCATATTTGTAGCATAAACACCGTAAAAACGAGGAGAGCTTTGGATTTTACAATGCTTCTCTATGGTGCTGAAGGCTCAAGTGGTCCAAATTCAGGTCCCTGTGCAACTGATACTATGCTTATCTGTGTTTGAGGGGAGAGGCTTGGCGAGAGGTCAGTTGGTGTCTGTGATGAGAGTCTTGGTAATGTAGATGCTGTGCTGATTTTCAATTCACCTGCCTTTGACAAATGTGGCAAAACATTCATTTCATACCCCGGCTCCAGGGGCTCTGGCTGCTGGTGGGGAGCTTGTTGCATTTTTGCTAAATATTACAAAAATGCAAATGTTTGGATGTACTGGATATCAAACAGGCTAATTGTGATTCATTGGACTTCTGATACGGCAGTATACTTGTAATGCTTTCCCGAGACCTGCAAAGAAACTCAGAGGAACCAGTAAGCTCGAATATCAGCATGTTTTATTTAGCTTCAGAGTGATCATTTATTACTCACATCCTTCTAACACTTCAGGCGGTTCCGAGTCCTGTCGACACCTGTGCTATTCATCATAAAGTTTTTTATAATGGCCGAAAAACACGAAGGAATTTTTGACGTGGAGCTTAGAGAAGAGAATAAAGTTTGACTATACCTAACACAAATCTGTATATTTGTTTCAGATTTTTAAGCATTTTAAAGAGCAAAACCTCTTTATTTTACTGTTTCTGAATCTATTTTTAATTCCCCACACCTTCTGCCATCATGCAAACAAGACCGTACATTAAAAACGAAATTGGGGTGTAACGGTACGCATATTCGTACCAAACCGTCACAGGGGAAATTCAAAATGAAATAAATGTAAATATGCTATATAATATATAAACTGTAATATCTATAAAACTTTTCAAAATATAAAATGTATTGTTTATTTGCAAACAATCTGCTGATGGACACAATGCTTCCTTTTCACGGGAACATGCCAGGAGAAGATAATGGGGAAATTGCGTCGCTTCTTTTGCCAAGTGCATTCCAAACTTTTACATAATGGCACGCAAATGCCCTGTTCACTCCAAAGTCTAAACTCCAAGGGCTCCGCCCTTCGAAAGAGTAGGGTATAGAAATAATGACTATATTTGGAATGTTGCCCGTGATGGTTCGGTATGAATACATGCACCCTACTATTTCATGTAAAAGATCAGGTTTTGGATGAAAGTTTGTGCTGCTTAGATCTGACACCAAATACTGCATTTCATTACTGGCCTTTGTAAATAATGCACCGTCTTTCAGTAGCGCTATTCTGTGTCTGACAGGTGCTGAATTAATCATAATTCTGCCACAAGATAATGAGAGACAATACAGATTGACCATAAAACACTTCTGTGTGTTTTTGACGTCATCGAGCAGTCACAGAAGAGTAGTTGGTTATGATGAATATATGTATTTTGTATCTCCCTAGAGAAGGGATAGTTTTTTTACTTGACATGTTGTGGTCATGTACTTGTGTCCAAATCCGCCTGACTTTATTTTTTCTTTGGAACACAATGAGAAATATTTTTAGAAGGTTTTTTTCTCCTTACAATGAAAGTAAATGGTTTGGCGATTGGATGCTGTCAGTCTGTAAAATGTGTGTGCCTGACATCTCTTTTTGTTTCCCATTGAAGAAATAAGGTCTTAAGAGTTTAAATGAGGATGCGAGGGACGGTATACGATAATGCATTACTTTTGAATTGTTTGAGGTACCCTAAAGGGGAGCAATTGAAAGAAGTTTCTCTTGGAGGGGTTTATTTTACACACTGTATCAGCTAAGCCACTATCAGTAATATTTAAAGTGACGCAGCTAAAATGATCAAAAATACAGATCAGATTCACATAAACCTTTTTATCAAACTTAACCATCCCAACCTTAGAGGAAGATTAGAGATGTTAAACACAAGACAGCAGAAAAATATTGTCATCGCACAGACCACAGTTGTTTTGAGACTCGTGTGGTGATTAATTTTTACTGCTATTGTGGTGAATTGCCACTCCTGCTGTGGAAATAAACATGTTTCATTGATTTTCAAAATAAAAATGCAAAAACCACATTGTCTTTTTCAGACATTGAATTCCAAATGCAGTCATTTAGTATCCAGTCAGATCGGTGGCTGTCGTCTTGTTGTCAGCTTTGGGGTGATTAGTTGGCATGGCTACACCAGGTCCACCCTCCTGCCCCACATGTTGCGTTGTCTGGACAACCTTCCCAGCATTTCCTGCAGGCCTCAAATGTAATTACAGCTGGGTATTTTCTTTATCTCCCACACAATTCCACTGTCAGATGGTCTAGTGCACCCTCTTCAAGCACAGAAGAAGCCCAGCCGGGTGTTTATCTCAGCGGGTGTAAAGACCATCCTGGTCCTCCCCTTTCACTGGGGCTCTGGTGCATCCAAGAGTCTGTGTTTGTGGAATTGGTGGGTGGATGCTTGATATCTCATCTGTGGGCTAAATAGATACATTATGCAAATGTGTCTATGATGTTGTTTTCCTTCCACGGACCAACAGAAGGCTGCAATGGCAATATTATGAAGGAGCCAGTGCCAGAGAAATCAGGGCTGTCTTTGCATGAAGGGTTGAAAAAAATCCAGATTGAATTCAGCACGAGCACACAATACATCATTGCAATAATCCCTTAATGTTTTTTAAATTATATACCTACGCGCCCGATTTCCAACAAAACGCAGACATAACACAGTTTGACTTACCACGTGCAGTTGATGTCCGTCATCTTTTAGCACCGGGACCGTGCCATCTAGCAGTTTTAAACGATCTCCTAACCCAGTGTTATATAGACGTTTTATATAACATTCATCACTGAAATGGCGTGAATAGACAAACACACCTCAGCTTCTCTCACTATTGCAATAGTAACAAGCTGCATCTGCAGGCCCACAGCGCAGCCAATCTTGACGCAGTGCAGCCAATCTTGATAAGTGGGTCTTCCTATTGCTCGTGAGTTGGCACATGGGCGGGCTATTTCTTTCTCCTTACTGTGGGTGGGCTTTTCCGGGAGAATTGACCAGTAAATGGAATATAACCCGTTACGAAACAGGGATCCATACCAAAAAACTTTCCGAAACACGTTGTTGTTTAAACAGTGTAAAGAATTTCAAGTGTCATGCTTGAAATAGCACGTTCTTTCAGTATCCGAGATATGTAAAGTTGCTCTAGGAGGTACTATGTATGAAGTAAAATATCTTACTTAGAATTCATTTTATATTTATAGTAAATTAATAAAAAGTACCCCCATGAAATATGTGATAACACTTGTTTGGTAAGGTGAAGACGCCTCCCTATAAGAACTAATGATGTCTAACTCCTGTGGTCTGCCACATTTATTAATTTTACAAATACTAACCAGGGAGGCAAAGAAAAATGACTGGGTTTGTAAGGCAAGAGATCGTTTCAATTTCTCCTGGTTGTCAAGTGTGCCAGCGCAGTGTGGATGTCTGTGCTTTGAAATGGTAATGCATCCGTGGGAATGACGGAAAAGATGTTCCGCTCTCAGGAACCAGCAGTAACAAACAGTGATGTTGGGTTTGGAGGCTCTGGTTGTTTGATCTTTGCAAACGTTGGCATGCTTAGTTGTTCTCTGGTTTACTTGTTGTCTGAAAACTAGATCCATAAATGCACCAGGAGATACTAAAGTAGAGCAATGGTGGTTACAATTTACAGTTAAATGTCTCTGGTTTTTAAAACATTTATACATAACTTAATTCTGTTAGCACGTGCCACAGTAGTCTGTGTTGTCGTGAATTTGACAGCTTGTCAGATTTATTTACCTTTGATATTTATACAAAAAGGTATAAATGTTCTTTATGGCACCCTATCTACAACTCTATTTCTACTTGTAAATAGGGTTGTGTTTAGCGTATCGATCATTATTAGTCGATGAGTAAAAGTTCACAACACATATATACCATAAAATAGTAATTCACTGAAATGATTCATTTGAAAAAGTTAAAACAACCTATTTCGTCCTATGTTTCACTGATGCGGTCCTCCATATTGTTAAGTAATCTAAATAATACTCAAGTAAATAATGTAAACACAGCTTTGAAGATTGTGCTTGTTGGTGACACCAACAATGTTAGATGCTGCACTGGCTGGATAAAAGCATCTGCTAAATATAATTAATCTAAATTTGAAATTAAGTTGTGTTTATAATATTTTAAGTGTACTGTGTCATCGTGTGCAGATTTGTAATGCTGTAACAAGTTTTACAAACAAACATGGAAACATAAAGTATGCACGTTAAAATAACAACAAAAAGTGAAAACAAAAAATTATGGAAATAAAAATGAGTTGAATTCTTAAAACCCCCATGCAAAAGAAGCCGAAGGTGGGCAGCAGATTAGAGTTTTCCAGTAGCCTGGAGGGATTTACACCCAGATGGTCTCATGAAAGAAGCTTTGCTCTGTTTTGGCCCGTACAAGTCCTCTCAAGACAGAAATGACTGGAGGAAGTGAGGAATATCTCAATTAACTTCTTATCAACATCTGAAACCTTTCTATGTCCAGTTGGACTTAATTCACAAGCATTCTGGCGACGGTTGCAGTTAGTTTTTTATGGTTGACTGCAGTTCTTGCTATTGCATTAGCGTACGCATGTTGCCTTGGTGCTGATCACACTGGCGAGCTCCCGTAGGACTGTTTATCTTTCCCTGACGCTGCAGCATGTGTGTTTACCACAAGACACACCACAATTCACTCCGCTGTAGCTTTTTGCCTAATTAATGGAACAAACGTCTCCCTGTGGCCGGATACTGAATTGGCTGAAGATATTACACGCCCTGAGTTGCTTGCCCCAGGTGTCCCAGTGTCGTTCAGCGACCGCATGGTGCGGGGCTTCATATTTAGGGCTCAACGTTCGGAGTCGAGATTGAGAAATATGTAATTACAGAGCTCGTCTGCAATTTGCCGAAGAGGGGGAGACTGTCAACAGTCCTGGCTTTTAGTCGTCCTGCAGAGTTAAACTCCCTGCGAAGCAGCTGTACGGGGCGACATGTCGCCGCATTCGTTCGGCAGACCTCCCACAGCCGCGAGTGAAAGTGAAGCTATTTCTGCTTCATTAGAGTTGCGACTGACACCTCCAGAGCCGATATGGTCTCAGGTGTAACACGGATATGTTTGACGTCTACGTCATGTGATGTAATTTGAATGTTTTCCCTGGATCATCATTCCTGTACAGAATATAGATTTTTTTAAGTTGAAATCTGTATTTCTTTTTTCAAAAAAAATCTGTTATTGAGCACATGCAAGTGGGCAGTGGACAAATATACAGTACTACATGTGTCATATGGTGTGACAACAATTCTTTTTAAACATACTGTTAATAATATATTATTTTATATTAATATAACATATTTATTAATTCAAAAACGTTATAACCCATTTTATTGTTATCTAGGTGCCTTTTCCTATGTTTTTAAAATATTCCTCACTTCCTCCAGTCATGTCACAATAAATGTGCCAACAATTATAGATTGCAGCCTTAATGTTGACAAATGTTAGCAGAAGTATTATTTTCTGCTTTTATTTGCGAATCAGCATCAGTGTTCTGTTTTGTGGAAGACATTTCTTACTCTAAACGATTAGAAGTGTAACTTGAATTCAGTTGAAGCATTTGTACCGTCATGGCCTATATGGAAAAACACCTGTGAATTCCTCTTAGTTTTATAACACAAGAATCATGCAAATATTATTTTACAGATTTAATATGTGAATCAATTCTATAGTTATAAAATGTTCTCACAGATTCATTTATTGTAGTTACAGCGACGGTTTTCTTTCATGTTGGACCCCTGGCCTAGCAGTTGCAGGGCACGCGTTCTATCTACATATGTAATTTCATGGTTTTCACATGAGGGGGTACATTTCTGGTTGTTTTCTGTTCTTTTCCCCATCATTTCCTTTTCATACGAACCATAAACCCTCAACACTTTGGAATATGCTGAACATTGCGTTCTAAGGCCCAACTGCATCCGTTTTTGGTTTCAAGCTTGGTTTACATTAGTTGTACTTCTGTTAGTCCTCTGATTGGTGTGAATCACATCTCTGTGCTGTTAAGATGATGGTACTTGTTATTTCATCACTTTCATCTCAAATGTCGTGCCTCGTCCCCAGTGCACGATTATCTTCAAGCCACCAACAGCACCTCAAAACATACATCAAAATCTGGATGAATAATTCTTATCATATTAGTCTTCATTTTAGTATGTTTTCTTTGCAAGCAGATCTATTTCTGTAAGCTTAAACTCGTAAACGTCTGTAAGCTTAAACTAGGTTACCCGAGGTTGCGCTCATTTTCTGTTTCCCCTAAACCAGTGGTTCTCAAACTTTCAGATCAAGTACCACCTAATGACTGCCATAGAAAATCATATGAATAAACACTCAAATTAATAGTAGAGCTGAGAATCTTTATCTTAACACTTCGAGTAAGTGCAGACGCGTGTTGAATTAGCACTTTGCAGCAATAACAACAGCTTTAAACAGCGGTTCAAGTGCAGAAACACTTAAGAAACTTATTTTGCATGCATCTCGTCGGAAGGTGGAGGGTGAGGGACTCACAAGTGCCTGTTTGCATCGACCGATGATAAATAAACTATAATTCATGCTATTTTACAATTGCACATAGGCTGAGATCTATTCCGTATTTATAACACTAAATTTAAAGTAATATATAGAGTTTTTCATTTTCTGTGGTGTCACGTACCACCAGAGTCTCTTCAAGTGCCACTCGAGGTATGCATACCACAGTTTGAGATCTGCTGCCCTTAACTGTTCTATTCAGTTTGTGGTACAAATACCTCAAATATAAAACTTTGTGTTACCTGAACGTGTGGCCATGATGATAAGGACATTTCTTTGATTTGGATAATGGTGGTAGTGGATCAAAGCCAGCATTCCTGTGTTGAGGCCCACATAAGCAGGATAATGTGAATCAGAAAGAGTTTGATTTCTGCTACGGCTCAGACACAAACACTAAGTGCTTTGTGTTGACGGTACGTATCAGTTTTCAGAGGGGGTGACTTGACCTTGTAAACGCCAGTAAGTAACTTTGCCGTGAACTTTTGTGGACTGTTACATTCATCAGATTTGGCAGATGATAAAAGACGAAAGACCTTTAAAGTGAACGAGAAAGCAAAGCCATATCTATGGAACAGAATGTCATGGAGAGATTGGCTTTTTTAAACTGTCTGGTTTCAAAACGACCTAGAAGTCCAAGCAAATGCACAGCAACACCCAGGTGACCACTGCCTGGCATCTTGAAATCAAATTTTTTCTTGGGCATGTAACAGTAAAGTTTAATTTTATTTCGTGATGTCTAGAAGTGTTTAAGTAACAAGAGGTGTGTATAGAGGTGAGGCAAAGCTCCATATTTTTACAGGTTAATGTCATGGATATAGTGCATATGACATCATTATCTCTCCCTCTCAAACACATTCGCTCTCATTCATAGGCAGATGAATGCAGTTTTTTTTCCTAGGTGGTGTGGAATGCTGTGTGTCCCAGACCTGATGTTCACTGAAGGGATAGAGGCCCCGTCGAATAATAGAGGGGACTTGGGGAACCATGTCCTAATGTGGGTCAACAACCTTGTCCCTCTCATTCACCATATACATTATGTATTTCATTTCATTAAACCATAGTATTCTATTTGAATGCTGTTTATTTAAACAGGAAAACTGTGCATATTGGTGTTGAATATTAGCAATATATATCTTTTATTTTATTGGTCAAATGAAGTTAATTTTATTCATTTTTAATGTTTACGTTAATCACATTAATGTCTTGTGTTCTGTCCATAACCGTGACAGTAACCATAATTGTAGGTAAATAATTCATTTAGTTTTGTATTGTTTTAAATTAAGGAAAACAATTAAACCTCCAAAAATAGTTGAATTGGTAGTCATTTGGGTTCAATAACGGTTCTTCTGATTTAGAAAAAAGAAACTGGGTGTGTTTATTTATCACGCTTTGTGTTGGAGATCATGTGTGCTGTGTGGCACTCTCCGATATCATGAGTGCCGTGTGACCCTGTCACGTTTTATATGATTCCTTTGAAACTCATTATAACTGATAGAAACGTATTTATGCGGTGTCATAACATGTTGTGCCAACTGTCGGCTCAAGAAGTGTTTGCACTGGCAACATTACAGCAGTGCAATGGCGCCAACTGTTAGAGTGCATCAGTGTGAGATACATTGAGATCGTGTTTGGTGGTACTTGTCAGGTTTGTGGGATGTGTAGGAAGGAAGAGTCATTTCATTCCAGTGATGGAGGGCTGGTTACAAGCGTGACCCTGGATGTCAAAGTGCCAAATTCCTAGTCTACCAGTCCAATCACTGCTGTGCCATTGAAGACATTTTACCAGGTCACTTCAATCTGTGCTTCAGTGTTTGAAATAAAGGATTCGGATAAAAGCTTTTTGTGTAGAGAATTCATGTGTACCTGGTTGCATTCTGAGTTCCACATGACCATTATATTACATTATCTATCGTGTTGTTTTTCGATCATTGTGTTGCCTTGATGAATTATTTGATTTCTAAAATGATGAATATGTTGCTCATGTATTACCGCTAAAAATACAATTATTAACAACATGGAGTTTAGACTATTGCCACATCCCTGCAAACAGCCCTGGATTTCTGTGAAACCTATAGATGGGATGCTTCCCTGTAACATTTCTCTGACGTTTCAGCTTTGATGTGGAGGCTGTTTGTTTGTTCAAGCCTGGAGCTTTTCAAGGTCGGTTCACAGCTCTCTGTGAAGATTAGAAAAATAAATGCGCTGAATGGACCCAATGCAATAGATGAAGACAAATCTAAACCAAGGATATTGTGTTGAAAATTCAAGTAACATGGCACATGTTGCTATGGTTTCCATGTTTATTCAGGGAGGGTCTACAGCTAACACTGATTGAACTGATCTACATCCTCCACCGCAGTGAATGCGTGGCTACATGTAAAACCAGAAATGGATTGTGCAAAAATGTTAATGTCTTGGGACTTTATTTTTTCAGCTTAACACAAATGCATTTATATTAAAATGCTGTCTGTGTTGAGGGAATCAATTATGAATATTAAATATCTTGTGTAAAATATTGCTTTAATATCGTCATGTTATTCATGAATCATTGGCTGTGTCGGAAACCGCAAGGACGTACTGAATTTGAATAAGTACATTTACGCATGTTATGCTCTAACAACTGAGCCTCAGGAAGGCTGTACCTACCTATCTGCCGTTAAAACAGTACGTTATTATATAGTATGAGTGGGAGTAGAGCTGCAACTAACGATTATTTTAATAATCGATTAATCTGTCGATTATTTGTTCGATTAATCGATGAATCGGATACAAATTTTTAAAAGCATTCATTTTCAACCCTTTATTGAAAAATAGAACTGACATTGCAAAACATATTTTTTTCTGGAATTTTTTCGGGTCTCTCTGATGGTCTTTCCTCTACCTCCGCTCTGCTTTTTTAATTTATTTTTTCTCCGCTATGCTGCGCGGCGTGATCAACTTTTTTTAGTCCTGTGACACACTAGATGCGTGGCGTGAGCGTCTCAGAAGCCTGGCGTGACCGTTTTTAAATCGGCTCCCATGTTAACAGGTTAGAGCTTGCACACTGCCTGCGTGAGACGAGCCGCACGGAAAACGCGTGCATGCTAGGAATTGAATCGACGCCTATTTTTCACGAGACACGCAAGCGTGTGTTGGAAGCGTTTCCAGGCAAAATAGAATAGGAAAAGATGTTTATATGTAATTTTGTACACGAATACATATTAATGAATGCCATTTTGATGTTTGAAAGCTAATCATCATTTATTTGAACGTATTTTCAAATTGAATTTCATTAAACCAACATCTACACGTTACGGGGTTTACATGTCCACTGTAGAAAACATCAGGACTTAAATCATGTTTATAATGCATTTTTGGAGAAACAACAAGTGAATATTGAAATAAATTATACATTAATATTCCTATTAAGTATGAGATATTATTACTAAAATGTTGCAAATGAATACTCCAATTAACTACTTTTTTCCATAAAATCTTCCTCCAAGAAAATGCTTAGGCTATATCCAATGAAAAGATACATTGCATTGAATGGGAATATTAATGTATGTCCATCTGAAACACATATTGCATAAAGTAACATCAATTGATTACGTTACATCTTTAATAACATATCTGAGAATCATCTTAATACGAATTGTGGTTCGTATTAAACCCCAAAATGTATTGGTGACTGAATTATTTTTGTTTTTTATGCTCTTAACAATGTGATTAAAAATGGAAAAAAATATGACACACTACAATAACAACGTAGTCTAGTGTGTCATCTGAGTGACGGTCCAACATCAGGTAATAAAGCTACAAAACATTTGGAAATGTTATTTAAATAAACAGACAGCCTACTTACTCATTTTTCGGATTTTGGAAGGTGTAGGTTATGTGAAAAAAGTTTAAACTTGTCGTGAATACAAGACCGTTGTCTGTCGGCGGCCTCCCTCTATGTCACCTATAGCAGCAGCAGCGCGCCAGCGCCGCGTCAGGCATGGTGCTGGTGTGCAAAGATACAGAAAACACGACCCAGCCGCCACAGAGCTGACACGCAACAGAAACGCCACGCTCACGCCACTCAAACATGTCGCGCGCGTTATAGTCGCGCGATACAACGAATCGATAATGAAATTCGTTGCCAACATTTTTAATAATCGATTTTTATCGATTTTATCGATTCGTTGTTGCAGCCCTAAGTGGGAGTAATATGAATACATTTCGGACATACTGCATCCTCTTTGAACTATGACGTATTAACAACAACCTACATATGAGCGTTTATGAAAACATAATTTAGTCACGAGAAATTCATTTATTGGCTCTTTTACATTAAAAGCAGACGTCCACCTTAAAGATTCCCACTATATTTGATTGACTTTTGAAATTTGACCGTTGCTCAGCTCTCGGTGCATCATGGGATCAAGTGTCCATCCGATCCACACTCGCAGATTTCGACGGAAGTAGTGGACCATCTTTTTTTGCGTACGGAGGTTTCGGACATACAATAGGCCCTGTTCACATGACGACACACATCTTGTTTGTTGCAAAACGGAAGTTATAAAACACTGCTTTGCGAAAAGACGGAAGTTGAATGACGGCATATTCATGACTTCTTTTCGCCTACTATATAGTATGGAAGTAGACAATTTCGTACGCAGCCATAGTCATTAATGTAACTAATAATATCCAAGGATGTACCAAAATTGATTTTTTTTTATAAAAATGATTATTCTTTGTAATGGTCTAAATTATTGTAATATTTAAAATGTTATATTATATTATAAATGTATGGGGTTGCTCACAAAACACATTTAATACTTTTATATTTTAGCTATATGCTAATCAGAGCAATGTGCTAATTAAAGAAATGCTAAAAATAGTGTAACAAGGTGAATACACCAGACACGCCCAGAAAGACACGACAAAATACATTAGAAACGCATTATGATTAAAAATATTGTCGACACTGGACGCAGTGTGTCTACACCGGACTACACCGTGTTCGGCATCAGTTCTCAATAATCTCTCCCTGAGTTATGTTCAGAGGCAGTTTTTTCTGGTGGAGGGCTGTCTGTCATCACAGCGTGTAGATGTCTTCATGCTTCTATACTCGTCATTGTTTACTGCCGAGGGGAGGAAAGAGATCGTCTCTCTACAGTATTACATTGTTCCTGTACTCAACACTTAGTCATTCATGACTGCAGCTGCTTGGTGTGACCACAGGCCCTCGTTCAGCAAAAACATATTCAAACCAAATTACTTTTAAGACATCAGCACAGATTGCAGTCAGAAATCCGGACCTGTGAGGAACAGATCAAAGCGGCTGTACGCTAATGAATCAACTTGATGTGACTAATCTAAAGTCTCATTTATGTCATTTGGAAAGTTTGCAGTGAGAACTCTGATGCTTGTTAGTACATCATCTTGACTCCGATGGTAATAAGTGATTTTTGAGGAAGAGGTTTTAAAGCTGAATAGGTTCCGTAGCGCTCACTTAACAGGATGTTTATCGCGAGATGTAAATAATGGAGCCATCTTTTATGTTTGATGTCATTGAGAACAACCTCATGATTGACTTTCTCCGTCTTACATGTTTTTTTCCAGTTAATGTACCCCTGCTGGTGCTCACAAAGAGCGATTTAAACAATCTTAACTTATCTTGCACTGTCTGTGCTAAAGACGTGGATAAGACCTTAAATCACCATGTTGTCTGCGTAAACAGGGGGCGCAATGGGCAAAATACGTTGACTGAAAACGTACACATGACCTTTGGTTTGGACCGAATGCAATAATTGGGGGAACGTTTTTCTGTTCCTACGCCTTTCACAGAGGATATATCCATTTTAAAAATGTAATTGGACCACTTTACTTATTGATTGTTTCCGGACACGATCACCTATTCTGCCTTTAAAGCAGAATTTTCACAAAGCTATGGAAAGAGTTAAAGGGATAGTTAACAGAAAGTTCACCTAAAAACTAAAATTCTGTCATCATTTATTCACCCTCTTGTCATTTCAAACCTGTATGACTTTATTTATTTTGCAGCACTCAAAAGATGATATTTCGAAGAATGTAAAAAGCACCATTGACTTGCATTGCGTTGGGGACCAACAGTTTTTGATTACAACATACATTTAATGTATTGTATTGCGATACATCATTACAGAGGTAAAACTACCTGATAGACATAGCAGCATCCTACAATCCAGTTGGTAAACTTTCTCAAGCATTTCTTCAAAAACCCCAGTCAATGTAGGTCTGATGTTCCTTCAGGTTGTTACAGGGGATTTGTCCGAATTGTGACGCATCTTGAGATTTGCGTAACGCATCATACTGCTCTTAAAAGCTGCTCTTGAACTCCTAATGCTTATTGTTTTCCTGGTAGAAGACTTTAAACAAGTCAACCATCCGATTAAGGCTGTATTTATCGCTGCCTATAATTCTGCCACTATTAGTCTCTATGGGACGGATATTTTTTATTTTCACAATTCAGTAACTCTGCTTTCTCTTTTTCTTTTCAGAGGAGATCAAGGCAGAGTCAGAGACATTAAGGTAAGTCGATTTCTTATGCCGTACCCCATGCCTGGAGATATTTAACATGCATTTCAAGCTCCCCTGTATTCTAGCCATGCTCGATGCTTGTTAGGCACATATGACATTTTCCAGAGGATGACCTCACGCAGTCCCTTTGTGTTCTGCCCGCTCCCTTGGCCTCATTGTGATTTGTGTGTGCATTCACTGGTGATAGAAAAGCACATCTCTCGGCCTGCGCTCGGGGACCTCGCTGTGTGTCTGGGGCGCAGGAATGAGCCACTGTTTTCAGGACTCTCAACAGGGCAACAGCAGCACATTTTGAGCCCCGTCTCGTCTGGCTCGGGCCTTCATCTCGAATGGCTCCCCGGGGCAGCATCCTTTCACCCTTTGCATCCATTAATTCACATCTCACTGGTTTCCTCCAGCTGTCTTGCTTTGTGTTTGTTCTTGTTTGCTTTTGATATTTCCCTCTTTTGTTGTTTTCGTTCTGTTTGGTGATCTTTGTCCTGCACTCTCTCTATCAACATTAGCTTGCATACATTTGATGTTTAAACATTACGTTTCTGTTAGATGATGCAGAATGACATTCAGCAGATCATCTGGATTTTTTTGGACTGAACTTTCCCTGATGTCTCAGCGATGTACTATACCTGCACTCCCCTGTAAATGATCCTTGGATTTTTCCCATGTGCCGAGTTGTATTGGTTAAGGCTGAGAGAGTAAAAGAGAGAGTTCAGACTGAGCGAGAGCCGTGTGAGGTAATCTCTGGACTCCGAGGAGCTCCAGGCTTTTCCCTTGTAGCGTGGCTACAGCTCAATTTATGTCGATTAAAAATATGAGCTGGCTAATCCCTCCACAGACAGATTAATGAGATTGAAAGAAGGAGAAGCGACGAGAGGAGGGAAATTGAGCCGAGCCAATGGGAAGAGCTTTATTATACCGTGGCCGTTCCACTGAGTCAGCCTGTGATGAGTCAGCTGCCTGAGACCTTATTGCCACGGCAACACTGTATGGCTGCATCCCAGTTTGTATACTTCCACTTCATGCTAAATATATACGGTGTAGCCACTCTGATAGATTTGTAGAATGAATTCAGTCAAGCCCTGCGTGCAATATTGCATACTGTGAGAGTTAAATGAAGGGTTCGCCAGATTTGCATTATAAAAGCAGCCAAAGGGCTAATCAAAACTAGCCCTACACCACAAATCTAAATACCAACATTTGCCTCTCCTATAAAGCTCTTAGAGCAGTCATCCTCAATAGGCGAACCGCGGTCCGGATCCGGACCTTTGCTACGTTTCCATCCGGACCGCTATATCCTCGAATATCTTTATTTAGCGCCAAACGTGCTTCGTTTGAACCCTTTCCGCTCCGCACGCGCTGCTTCTCTCCCGCCAAAGACGCGGCGCATGAAGAGCAGCAAACACGTGCTTATTTTAATAACACTAGTGCAGACACGCAGAGCAGGTAAATGGACACACTTCAGTAAACAAAATGCAGCAAATATTATAGCATTTGTATCCGTCAGTCTGTTTACCGTTTGCTATATATCTCGCACCTTTCAACCAGATTTGTAATATTAACCATAACGTTTTTCTACATTTAGCATTAGCATTATTAGTCAGCATGTAAACAATTGTGACCCTGTGGAAACCCAGGCTAACATCTCGTAATCGAATTGATTATTATAAGCATCAAAGATTAATTTCAAGCATTGATTTCACTAAGAGTTTACATCTTGAGAGTACATAAGCCATATTTTACAGTCACTTTTTTGCATTTTGCTCAGTTTGTTTTAAAAAAAGTCTACTTCAAAATGACAAATGATGAACAAACAGTCTGCTGCCTGCTCAAATACATGTTTAATACAAGAAGTTAAAATAAACCACTTGTTATAAAGACTACTTGTTATTCTGTTAAATGAATACTTGGAAGACCTTTTTTATAACTACAGATTTCGTTGTGGGTCTGCCAGCACATATCTGACGCACGGTCTGACGCAAGAAACGTCAGTGCAACGTCCTAAAATTGTGCGTTTGCTTGTAATATCTTTACTTCACTAGTTGAATTTTTATCAACTGCCCTGGCAGGTCCTGGCTTTGTTTAAGGTTTTTTACATCTGAAAATGTTGAAGATGAACTGCAGGGCAAAAGATTGTAACCCAAAACGCATGCTAGATTTTACAGTATACTTTAAAAATCCACAACAAATACAATGTCCTCCGGTCGTGTTTGGCATTCTATTTTCATCACACTGTCATTTGGGATACATTAATCCTAATTATGCAGCATACTACAAACAGGAAATGAAGATGCATCCGTCAGCATCTTTACTCACTCTCTTCTTCCTTCTGTCCCTCTCATGCTCTGTTTTATTCTTCATCACACTCTCTACCATCTCTCACCCGCCCCATCCCTGTGTCCCACTGCAATCATCATCTCTCGACTCGCTGAAAGAAATTGTAAAGCTCTTAGCTGAGGCACAGCAGCCCCGCCAGTCAGCTAGACCTGGCACATATCCAGCTCTGTTGATGCTGGTCTTACTCTCTGATCAACTGCCTTGATATAAAGTGAGAAATTGCAGTCTAGATCACATCCACTGCAATGTGGCTGTTCATTTCTGAGACGCAAAATAATTTGGTGCCTGAATTTTCTTTTTATGTTAGACCAGTGTAAGATCTTATTCTTGTCCTGTCAACATTTCAATAGCTGGAAACTATATGTAGCTATAATGCAATGACGGAACCATGGCAATGAATACGGGTCCTTCTGAATGTATATTGCTGTGGGCTTCATGCATCAGTTCAGTACTTGAATGATTGTGACAGCTATAAATTCATAAACACACTTTTGCTGGAAGCTAATGACATTTGCTGTGATTTATGATTATAAACTCATTCAAACAGATGCTTTCAGGACTTCCACAAATCAATGTTGCAATTTCAATAAATCTTGCCCTATGTCAGCCAATGAAAGTTTCTTACACTGGCCCCGGGGTCATCTTTATTTTCTTGACCGTATTTTTACTCCATAGAATTTAAGTTGATTATGTATTTTGTTCTGCAGCCCACCACCTGGGGATAACAAGTCTGGCTCCAGTACTTTACCACCAATCAAATCCAAAACCAGCTCTGTCGAAGCAGACAAGTACTTCCTGCCGTTTGAGTTGGCCTGTCAGTCCAAATGTCCTCGCATTGTCATCACCTCCTTAGACTGTTTACAGGTCAGTGTCTCACAATGTCAGTATGCTTCTCGTGAGATTGGTAAGATCTAACGTGCAGCGTCTATGTTTGTGCAGAAACTCATAGCATATGGTCATCTGACGGGCAGCGCTCCAGACAACACCATCCCGGGAAAGAAGCTCATCGACAGGATTATAGAAACGATATGCGGCTGTTTTCAGGGTCCGCAGACGGATGAAGGCGTCCAGTTGCAAATTATAAAGGTCAGATTTAGTTTTTAGATTTTTTCCTTAGGTTCATTTCGTAAGTAAATACAGAAATGTATTTATTTTTTATATTTCGAAGAGTTCAGAGAAAAATGTTGTTAGATATTTGAGTTTAAGGTCGGTGGTATTCCTTATAGATGTATCATATTGATCAAAAGTTATAAGGACTCCCTTGTACCATTACCGTTTACAATTATTAAAACATGAAAATACTAGATTTTACTTTGGTTTTTAATGGAAATGTTATGTCTAGATTATTCAAAAAGGTTCCCTTTTCATCAGATGAAATGACATTTTGATCAAATGCCTTTTTAATACAAGAAGACAAAATACACTACTTAGATGGTAGTTATTTTGTTAAATGAGTACATGGAAGACTTTAAACAGTGTGCTGTTTTTTTAGTGTTACATTAACATCTGTGTGGAACTGCCCTAACCTGTAGTGCTCACATTTCCACACCAACGTTTGACTACGCTATTGTTTTCCAAATCTAATTTTGGAATGTGGAGTGGTAGGAAAGCAATGACTCCTGAAGGCTGCCAGAGCTCTTTCATACACTCTTATGTTCAGAGACCTTAATCTCTGAACTTTACCAAATTCCAACAGCTAAAGTCATAAATAATAACACTCCCCATATTGTTTGGCTACATTCCTAAGATTTATCAGTCATGGTTTAATTCCCTCTGTGCTAATGTTTGCATTTATTTCGTCCTTGTCTGGCCCCCAACAGGCCTTGCTTACGGCCGTGACCTCCCAGCACATCGAGATCCACGAAGGTACGGTGCTACAGGCTGTGAGAACGTGTTACAACATCTATCTGGCCAGTAAAAACCTCATCAACCAGACCACGGCCAAGGCAACCCTCACCCAAATGCTGAATGTGATTTTCGCCCGCATGGAAAATCAAGCAGTGAGTGCATTTGACAGTTCTCCTCTGGTAATACAGGGAAATGACGTCTCAATCTAACATCTCTTCTTTCTCTTTGGTTAATGCCTCTCCTCCTGCCCACCCTCACAAATATAGCTTACAAATCACAAGATCAGTTGGTCTTTGGCATCCAGAAAGCGTGATCGTCAGGTAAAGAGTGAGAGGACCACTTTGACGTTTTTGATCTTGAAGTTCTTGGTTTGTGTACATCAGCATCATCCGTCACTCCTGTATCTCTCTCTCTCTCGGATGCCTCACTCTGATCTGCTTGCCTTGGCTTCATTGCGTTTTTGCCTGCAACCCATGAATAATTTGTTCTTGTCATCTTTCGTTACCATGTTTATGTGTGGAAGAGTGTGATTGAAATTGTTTTCTCTCAGCAATTGTGTGGGATTGTTAACACCTGGTATTAACATCTGTCACGGGTGGACGTGTTCGCAAGTTATGCCTCAAGCGTCTAACGGCAGAGTTTAAGTCAAATCTCATTGGTTTAAAGGCCAAGTCTTTAAAGGATGAGTCTAATTTAAGTCTTAAGTGTTTCAAGAGGAAGTCTAAGTCAAGATTAAGTGCTTTAAAAGACAATTCTAGTTAAAGTATTTAAAGGCTAAGCCAAATGTCAAGTGTTCAAAGGCAGATTGTTTATCCAGGCCAGGTCTAAGTCAAGTCTCAAGTGTTTAAAGGCTGAGTCTAAGTCAAGCCTTAAGTATTTGAAAGTGTGGTCTAAGTCAAGTCTTCGTTTTCAAAAGGTGGAGTCTAAATCTTGTCTCAAGTCCTTTACTGCTTAGTCTAAGTGTTAAGTTTTTAAAGGCTGCGTCTAAGTATTTCAAGTTGTGGTCTAAGTCACGTCTCAAGTCTTTAAAGGTGAAGTCGAAACCAAGTCCCAGTTTTCAAAAGGTGAAGTCTAAGTAAAATCTCCATTGTTTAAAGGTGGAGTCAAAGTCAAGTCTAAGTAAAGTTTTTAAGAGTCCAAGTATTTTAAGCTGTGGTCTACGTCATGTCTCAAATCTTTAAAGGTAAAGAGTGTAAATCTAAGTCTTTAGTGTTTAAAAGCCGTGTCTTGGTCAAGCTATTGAAAAAAGGATGGAACACCTGTATAAAATGTCCTTACGATGGTCTGTCTCATTTCACGTTGATTTCAGGCTAACCAGAGATTTTATAAAAAGTCATGTGCACCTAAATATCGTGACCCAAGTACACACGTACTTATAATCACATGACCCAAAACTAATGTTAATACCTGGTTTAAATGGACATATGTGTGCTAACGTGTGGTTTAGAAAGTATATAGAAATATTGAAAATGTGACTTTGTTTAACCAGAGTAGACTGGGCAGATCTCTCATGATGAACACCTGAATTGTGGAGGTGGGACAAGTTTTTAGCATTAAAGGTGCTTCTTGGCTGACTCTTGATATTGTGCTGGCTACGGTTAAAGTGATCCGGTTTGAAGATTCAGTTGTCTATAAACTAAGGAATAAAATGTATAGTGAGAAACTTTTAACTATATGTTACAACGTCAGTTGATCATTTGCTAAGCTATTCGAAAAACTTTGGCTCAGGCCAGATTGTCATTCCAAGTGCATGTTATCAAACCACCATCTGTCTCTGTGAACATGCATCATCTACACATACAGCAAGATGCTAAAAGAGACTGGTCTTGTGTTACCCTTTTACTAAGAGAAACATGTTTTTCTAAATGGGATCATTTACCTCCTGCTCAGAGATGTTGACGTTCATCAATTTGGCTTTAGGCTTCCAGACGCCCAGGAGAACATTTCTTAAAGCTTGTAAATGCCCTGATACATGTGTAAAGTCACATGACCTTGTGTGTTTGTGTTTCAGCTCCAGGAAGCAAAGCAGATGGAGAGAGAGAGACACAGGCAGCCATCTCCCATCAGCCAGCAAGAGCCAGAATCTCCTGGGCAGCGGCACGTTAACACACCGCCCAAAAGCCTTCCCGCGGAGGCCAACGGGGGTCCGGGTCACCAGGGCAGCAAGGCTGAGCAAGGTTCCCCTCCTTACGAAAGCCCAGAGCCAGAGAACGGCAGCGGTTTTTGTCCGGCAGAGAACGAGCAGACCGAGGCAGACCAAGCCACTGCAGCTGCACAAAGTAAACTTTCCAATAACATTTCCAATACATTTCATTTGTCATGTCATGTAAAGGCTGGAATACACTACACAACTTGAAAAAACTGAACAGATTAAAAAAAAAAAAACAGAGATCACCCACTTGCAGACTTTTTGAAAGTTTGCAGAGAAAATCAGGGCATCACACACTACGCGATAAAATCTGCAGACTAGCGCAGACTTACTGCAACCAGCCTTAAAACCTATATATGACTTTTTTTCTGTGAAACACAACAGAGGATATTTTGTGAAAGTCTGTACAATGAAAGTCAATGGGGACTCATGTTGTTAAGTATAACAACATTCTTCAAAATATCTTCTCTTGTACTCTGTTGAAGAAAGAAAGTCATACAGGTTTAGGATGACACAAGGGTTTGTAAATGATAAGAAAATGATCACTTTTAAGAGAATTGTCTCTTAAAAATGTACCCTTGAATATACTTTAGTTTCAAATGTCTGCCAAATGCATAAATGTAAATGATTCATTTATGAGTCATTGTGAGTTAATCATGTATTCAGGCTCCACATCTGAAGAAAATGACATCCTTTAATGATACGATTCCAGCGTGTCAGTATTCCTTAGTTTTATTCTTGTTTAATAGCATTGCTTTCCATCAACAGATCATTCACTATGGAGTCCTCTTTAAAAACACTTATTGAAGTTAAATTGGGAAACCGATAAGAAGGGATTAATTGTGACAGCACAGAGGTAGCCGGGAGCAGGAAGCTGGCTTGTCACACCTTGAATGAGTGACTAGACAGAAATAGATGCTTAAATGCTGTCTGTGTTTTTAGGTGAAACTGTGCACGCTACAGAAATCACTGAGGAAGAGGAAAGCCCGAACTACGAAGAGAAAGCTCATGAGATTGTCCAGAGCATTTTACAGGAAGTTGTAAACACAGTAGCTGGAGGTGAGTTGTGTCCTTTCTCTTTTGAAAGGCATGAGGAAATCATTTACCGAACAAATTATTTGCTGACTCTTATGTTGTTTCTTTTCTGTATGCAGTAACTTTTTTACTGAAACACAAAAGTAGATATTTATACAAATATAGATATTTTTTTCTATTAATAAATCTTAAGGTAGTTAAAGTGGTTTGTTTGCTGTATCCTGATCTTAGAAGTCATATGACAGCTTTAGAACGGACTGAAATTATTTGGGATTATTCTTTGAAAAATATCCACTTTTTCATACTTTTGGAATGATGTAAGGCCAAGTAAAAACTGACAGACTAGTATTTTTGGTTAACTCTTCCTTGAAGGAAGTAACTTTTCATGTTTTAAATATACAGGTTAATGTTTTTCGAGTTTTGATAGTATATTCTGTAAACTGGACCCTGCCTGAATCCTGTTTATCTAACCCTCAGATGCTAAGGAAAGCAGAGAGGGCGAGGCTGAGCCAGTTGAGGGCATTCCAAACTCACTTGAAGAGGAGGGAGGGTTGGGCAGCGACAACGAAAATGTTCACGCCAACGGCATCCCTGGAACGCCCATCTCTGCGAGCTTCACTCCGTCCCTGCCCGACGACAGAATGTCTGTCTCCTCCAATGACACTCAGGTAACAGTTTAGGCAGCCATTAAGGGACAGTTCACCCAAACAATGCTGTCTTCATTTATTCACCCTCGAGTTGGGTGTTTAAAATGATTTTTGGGTGAACTCTTTCTTTAATAAACATGTTTAAAGGATGTGTGCATCATTCTGCACTTTGAACTTCGACCGGAAGAAGTAGACCATCCGGTAATCGTTGGAATACTCTTTTCAACATCCTATGATTTGGGACGTACTAATTCCATTTTCGAATACTCTTTAGGACGGATAGTATGCGAAATGGGATGCAGCACATTTCTTAATTTTGAGAAGTATATCTAGCAGAAGTTGTCAAATATTTAACTAGCTTAACGCAAAGAACACATGTATACATAACAGAACTTAATGGAAATTTTATGACCTGTCGATTCTTTCTATGGTTGTTGTGTGTAATGTGCTAGACACAGTGATGGTTAAGTTTCATTTTCCCTTGAAGAATAACATGAAGATTTGCCCCACAGGAATCCGCCACCACTGGGTCAGCGCCAGGTGCAAAGTTCTCTCATATCCTCCAGAAGGACGCCTTCCTGGTTTTCCGTTCACTTTGCAAGCTCTCGATGAAGCCCATTTCAGATGGTCCCCCTGATCCAAAGTAAGATGTCCTGACACGGCAAAAGTAACCTCCCGCAAATACAGTCATTTATCAAGCTTTCCTATTGTTCCTGAAATGGCATCCATAGTAGTCTCTTGATACGTTAAGCTTAGATCTGTGGTTGTAGATATTTTTGAGCTGGTGTGATGATTTTGGATCACATCCCACTGATCAATATCTTGGTTGGTCTGGGGCTTTCAGTCATTGTCCTTTAACAGGCGAATAGAGTTGTCAGAGGTCGAGAGGAATGTTCCTCCCTGTCAGTTGTATAGAAGAGGAGAAATTCATTGTGTTATCTTCAGAGGCAGTGAGGCGGATAGCTTGTGTCAGTGTCATTGATTACTTTTCGCCAATAGCGTTGTGGTCTGTTCAGGGCAGCTCCTGGACTTACTAGGCGTGCACCCTTGGTATTATTGTTCATATTTGAGGTTTCGAATCGAGCGAAGCATTAAAGTAATGCCAAAGTCATGGGTTCAATTTTTAGAATCTGAATACTGTTTGTTTAATAATAATGTAAATTGTATATTGATATTTTTGTTTAAATATTTGTTAGTTTTATGTACAGTGTATTTCTGCCACACAAACCAGAAGCCCTGCCATAACAAAAAGGATCTTCCATAGTATTTAACAATTTATTAATATCTGTCTTAAACAGGTCCATTTGAAAAATAAGTATAAACAATTTTGCCCCACATATGTCTACATGAACACATCTCATGCTTGTCACTTCTTGGCAGATCCCACGAGCTACGGTCCAAGGTCCTGTCGCTCCAGCTCCTTCTGTCCATCCTTCAGAATGCCGGCCCTATATTTAAGACCAATGAGATGTTCATCAACGCCATCAAGCAGTACTTGTGCGTGGCACTGTCCAAAAATGGCGTTTCCTCCGTCCCTGAAGTGTTCGAGCTCTCTCTGTCCATCTTCCTCACCCTTCTTTCCAACTTCAAGACGCATCTCAAGATGCAAATCGAGGTACCTGAGCCCAGTCTCTTCTCGTCTACATAAACTTCATTCTAGCTGTGTGTGAATTTATTGTGTTGTACTGTAATATTTCTTGAATCTGTTAAATCGCTTCTGTTGTCTGCACTGTTGTTGTGATGTTGTTTCTGTCTCTGTACTGACTTTGAGGCACATGCCATTTTATCTTTCTCCTCAGGTCTTTTTCAAAGAGATTTTCCTGTATATTCTAGAGACGTCCACAAGCTCATATGACCACAAATGGATGGTCATTCAAACGCTTACTAGAATATGTGCTGGTATGAATGTTCTTCACCTGACTTTGAGACACCATTAAACTGAAATTTTAGAAAGATATGTCATCCAAATATGAAAATTGTCATTCAAAACCTGTAGATGACTCTTTCTTCTGTGGAACAAAAAAAGAAGATATTTTGAGAAACTTCGCTGGGATTTTTGTGTCCATACAATGAAAGTCAATGGAGACCAAAGTTGTTTGATTACCAACATTCTTCAAAATATCTTCATTTGTTTTCTGCAGAAAAAAGAAAGTGAATAAATGATGAAATCATTATTCTCTTTAATGAATAATTGTATTTTTTGTGTTAATATTGCTTTTTCACAGATGCACAGGGCGTGGTAGATATCTATGTGAATTATGATTGTGACTTGAATGCTGCTAATATATTCGAGAGGCTGGTGAATGACCTCTCAAAGATTGCACAAGGACGAGGAGGCCATGAATTGGGTACAACCCCACTTCAGGTAAAAAACTTAATTTCCATTTAAATGGTCACCTTGTTCTTTAAGATGTAGTCTGTAACTTTTGCCTCTATATCGCCATCTCTGTTTGAAGCATACAATTACAGATTAGGTTATGTACTCATGTACTGACATTTACCATAAAAACGTACCCGACAGCTCAACTTAAAAATCGTTATTATAATCTAACGGTTGTGAATTGGGGTAAAGTAAGGAAACGTATATTGCATTTCCACCGCGGGAACTTTCCCCCGCAACTCGGGACTTTGGGGCAGTATTCGGTGTGTTTCCACCACGTGAACCCGGATCAAAATAAAGTTCCGGTGTAGAGATTCCATAAAGATAAAAACATAAGACGGACCGATGTCCAACGGGTGGATGACTCGCGATGAAAGGGTATCCATAAACATATCGACATATCGGTTCTTCAAGCTGGAGATTGTCGCACAAAAAAATGAAGAGTATTCGTCAATTTATGTCACTTCATCGTTGTTCCACATTACCGCCCCGTCCTGGACTGGGAGTTGCCCTCATATGCAGTCCTACGTCAAGGGACTGATTGTGAAATAAAGATCCTGGGACAAACTTTTCCATTTCTGTGAAAATGCGCCAATAGATTTTAATGTACTTGCTTAATAATTTACTTTATTTTTTATCATAAAAATAATGTAGCTTTACAGGACTAGTTTAAATGAAGTCACCATTGACGTGTCAATTTTTTTTAACATTCTTTTTGATCTTTTGGTACCCGACTGTTTGTTTTAATTATTGCTTTATTATTGAGCTGAACTCATGATGTCCCTTAGGAGCTGACCTTAAGAAAGAAAGGCCTGGAGTGTCTGGTGTCCATCCTCAAGTGTATGGTTGAGTGGAGCAAAGACCAGTATGTCAACCCCAATTCTCAGACCAGTCTCGGTAAGACCAACTTTACAAATATGTAAAAACTGCCCACCCACCAAATTTACATGTAATACCAACAGAACCTTGTTTAGCCTCTTTATACCCCTAAGCATTCAACCCGTCAAATCCAGGTTACAGCCTTGACTACTTCCTGAAAGACTGTCCTCAAAGTACATTTACTCGCCGCCCCAGTAGCTTCTGGGGTGTGCAGAACCAACCGGATAAACAGTGGCTTTTGAGGACAGCGCGCTAGGAGTCCTCAGCTTCAGAGAGAGGCAGGAAATGTTATTCGGCATGATGGCTGCGCCGGCCTTTCATCTTAATCAAACAGCCCTTAGGCAGTTATTCGTCACCTTGGCATTGCCTGAAATCATGCAGGCAGGCTACTGGATCAGAGCTTCTAGGCAGAGTTGAGAACAGTGTTTCCCTCCTCCTTGGAACTGAAGGGATTTTGGTCTAATCAGGTTTGGCTTTGATTTTTTGGAGGAAAAGGAGCTCTGATGCTCAATGGGAACTCATTTGTTGCCTCAAGCTCACCTCAGGCTTTCATTTTTTAGCCAGATACCAGGAATTCAAAATATATTTACACATTTGTGTAATGTATATTCGGGTAGTTGACAAATAAACCGTACTATGTGTCTCTAATAATAATAATATTTTATTGTATATTATTAATATTTGTATTTATTTTGTAAAATGGCATAAGCAAGATTTATCTTCTTTGTTCATTTTGTTTTGCTGTCACACTATAACACACATGCGGTTTATGTGTCACCTACCCATTTACACAATACACATTTCTTGCTAGAGCAAGATTTAATGGTTCAAACTAAAAAAAAACACTCGGAACATCTTAGCAACTGAATAGAAACCTTGGCAGAACTTTTTAACAATGGCAGGTAGTTGTGTCACATATGTTTTCCTTAGGAAAGGTAGAAATATAGTTTCTAGTGTTTCTTACCATCTACTTTATGGGATACCGTTTCGTACTTAAAGCTACATCCGTAACGTTTGCCTCTCTTAAAATTGCATGTTACGTCACATGCTAACCGTTGTGTTGGTTGGGTAATTTTTATTAAAAGCTGTTGTAAATATGATAGGGCAATAACACTGGACACATTTTTTCGCAATAACTGATTTTGGTTTACTTTTAACCAAATTTGCATTCAGCTTTGAGCAACGCTCCTCTTTAAAAAATGTATCACTGTAATATTTGCTAATACTATTGTTGCTAGTGTAAAATCATTATACATTATTATGAGATGTCTTACTTTTTTGTCACGGATGGCTAGTACCACATTAGTAATAACAATGAACAAAGGTGTTTCTGCAGAAACTGCATGTACATTTTAATAAGCAATAGCTTTCATCTACATAATAGCTACTCCTATGGGTTGCATGTTCAAATGGTCCAGCATTAGTCTGGAAGGCATCCGACTGTATCATGTCCATCTGGGACGTCCTTTAGATGCATTATCACTCAATGACGCTTTCACATCCCTTTGTATTCACGCAATGCTGTTTGTTCTTTTTTCTTAATGGCCACACATCAAAGGGAGAGCAGGTAACAGCAGTTTGTTACAGTAGTAATGTTAGAACCCATTGCATTAGTTTGTTTGGCATAAAGTCTATTTTGATTCCTTAGTAGTGCTTGTGATGCTGCTCTCTTTTGTATATTGGAAAGCATCTTCGTGTAGCCGGTAGTGCATTGTGCTTGCATAGGTTACAAATGTCATAGGTTTGAATCCCAGGGAACGTATAACATTTGGACCGAAGCAGTATTTTCCAGCAGCTACTGGATTGTGATCTTTCAGAGTGAGGAAACTATGTCTCTGAAATGAGGAAGTGACCTGACAGCTCGTGTTACAGAGATGGCAGGTCACTGAATCTTTTACAGTGTTTCCAATGTGTAATCAGACACTTCTGACTGGAACCCTTCCACATACACAAACCACATGCTTGTTTTGCTCAGACCGACTTTAGATCCGTTGTCACGTGTAATCATGTCAGGTCCTCCGTTCGACAGCGCTCTGTTTTTGTTATATGACTCGACCGAGGCCAAAGTCTTTATTATAGAAGTGTTGTGTTGGGAGCTCATATGGGGAACTTAGCCAGAGAAAGACTCAATAAGCCAATACATATATTTTACCCAGTTGGTCTCCAATGAATCATGCTGTCTCTGCTTTCTGAGATGCTGGTCCTTGTGGTTTTCTCAAACTGGGCTCATCTTTGGCCTTTTCCTTTTTTCTTAGGTCGCTTTTTGATTGGTTAAGATTGCGGAGCATTTTTCCGACTACATTTGCATTTGTTTATGGATCTATGTAATCAAATCTAATGTAATGTAAGCAGCAGGAAGTACAATATGTACCAACTAGGGCTGTCACAGTATACTGGTATTGACAAAAACCGTGCTATTAAAAATCTAAATTTACACATATGAAAATATTGTAAAAAATGGTGTTAAGAGCCACAAGAGATCTCTCTCTCTCTCTCTCTCTCTCTCTCTCTCTCTCTCTCTCTCTCTCTCTCTCCTCTCTCCTCTCTCCTCTCTCCTCTCTCTTCTCTCTCTCTCCTCTCTCCTCTCTCTTGCTCTTGTGAGAGTTGTGAGTTGTTTGCCCTGTAAACAAGTTTTTTTACATTACGTGATTCTATAATTTTCATGCTTTCTCTACCAGGCCAAGAGAAGCCTTTAGACCAGGAGAGCAATGAGTCGAAGCATCCAGAAACCATTAACCGCTATGGAAGCATAAACTCTCTGGACTCCACCGCTTCATCGGGCATCGGGAGCTACAGCACCCAGATGTCAGGAACAGACAACCCTGAACAATTTGAGGTTCTCAAACAACAGAAGGAGATCATTGAGCAGGGCATTGACCTGTAAGCCATCCACATGCACTCTATTGCTAAAAACATTACAGTGTAAAAATGTAGAATGTGAGTTTCTGGCTGTCTGTTGATGTACTGGATTCATTATTGAACAGGTTCAACAAAAAACCAAAGAGGGGGATTCAGTACCTGCAGGAGCAGGGAATGCTGGGAACCACGCCGGAAGATATCGCTCAGTTTTTACATCAAGAAGAGAGACTTGACTCTGTAAGACGTCATGTTTTATATTAACCAGACTGATCTAAGAGGAATTGGAAGTGGTGGCTATTTTGTAAAAAATTTTATGAAATGTGAGATTATTAAAAAAACAATAGTGTATCCCCACCCCTAAACCTTTCCCACCAATAGGGCTGATAAAGGATTAATTGCGTGATAATCTCATCCAGAATAAAATTGTGTTTCATAATATTTGTCTGTGCATTGTGCAGATTTGTTTGGTATTTATAAGCACATACATGCACATATTAAAGAAAATATCAAAAACAAAAATGTATAAACATTTATATATTATTTAAATTATTGATCAAAATAAATATATACATGTATTATTGCATAAATATCCATAAATATATATATATATTCATATATGTGTATACGTTTATAAATACTAAATGACTATGCATTACACTATTACTATTACATTTATTATGTGAACACAAACTTTTCTTCTAGATGCGATTAATCGTTTTACAGCCCTACCCAACAATATGTACTAATGACATATTAGCCACTTCATAATTTTTTTGTAATTGTTGCAACTTGGGCCATAACAATTTGTGTGGCGTGATATTGTCAGTGTATGCAGCTGCAGGTCTTGAAACAGTTCTGAAAAACTAAAATAAAAATAACATTACGATGCTTCAGCCAAGTATTGCCAAACTTCCACTTAGAGATGATTTGCTCCTTTAGTGTGATGTATTGGCAACTCAATAGCTAATTTTCAGCAGTAATGGCTAAAGAAAGCTGCTTATATATGCCATAAAATTACAGCTCTTTAGCTGAGCAGTCGTGATACGCATGGCATACTTTCATTTCCCAGCTGAAAAGATTTTTTGCTTCCTGAATGAAATCGCCAGTCTAGTATAATGCAATATAACAGCCCCCTAACAATTTTGTTAAAGAATGCTTGTTTATTTTGCTATTGGAGTTATAAAACCAACCTACGCAATCAATATCTGACTCATTGACCCATACGTTTCCAACTCAACAGATACAAGTAGGAGAGTTTCTCGGTGACAACGATCGCATCAATAAAGAAGTCATGTATGCCTATGTGGACCAAATGGACTTCCAGGGCAAGGACTTTGTGCCGGCTCTGCGCATGTTTCTCGAGGGCTTTCGTCTTCCTGGAGAAGCCCAGAAAATCGATCGGCTGATGGAGAAGTTTGCTGCTAGATATTTAGAATGCAACCAAAGGTGAGTTCCTCCGTCCCCTGCCGTCATAATTAGGGATGTAACAACATTATCGATATTGTGTCGTCGCCATAGCAAAATTGTCTCAACATTAACGTGGTCACATGACTGTATGAGACGAAAGGTCTTCCTGGCCTTACATAGAGAATGTTACAAAAAATAATAGATGTTGCCTTTGGCAAAGTCCATCTGGTGCAATTGTTTTTTTTTCTTTTATAATTATAGAGATTTTTAGGTAATTTGACCAGGGATGAACATAAGTCATAAGTGAGATTTTGATATTGTTACATCCCTAATCATAATAGATGAATTAACCGTATTTCGTCTCTTCGTGTCTCTCCGCAGACAAACGCTGTTTGCAAGTGCCGACACGGCTTACGTCCTGGCGTATTCAATTATCATGTTGACTACAGATCTTCACAGTCCACAGGTTAGTCCGCCAACTCAGAACTCAAAACTGATTTACATTTAGTCTTAAGATGTGAGGGGAGCCGGGTGATGGACAAGAGAAGCACTACTGATCTGACATTTTACTTGATCTTGCAGGTGAAAAATAAAATGACGAAAGAGCAATACATCAAGATGAACCGTGGTATCAATGACAGTAAAGATTTACCTGAGGAATATCTGTCTGCCATTTACGATGAGATCGCAGGGAAGAAAATATCCATGAAGGAGACAAAGGAAATACCTCTTAAATCAAACAAGCAGAGTGAGTATTGTATGCGAATGAAGCTTCGCTGTGGACGGGGCTAAGAAACAAATGTCCTGTCACTACATCTGGTCCAAGAACCAATTGAAACTTCTTAAAGCTTAAAAACTTTGCTAAGTTAAGTATTATGTGAAGAATGTGATGTTTTGGTTTGTTGTAACTCAATGACGTTGAATCAGGTGTGGCCAGTGAGAAGCAGAGGAAACTTCTTTATAACGTTGAGATGGAGCAGATGGCAAAGACAGCCAAGGCTCTGATGGAGGCCGTGAGTCACGTTCAGGCCCCCTTCACCAGTGCCACCCACCTTGAACACGTCAGACCCATGTTTAAGGTATTTAGTGTAAACGCGTATATCCTGTTTATGTAAATGTACACCTGATATTATGAGGGGATTTCTGATTTCTTGATCTTCGTACAGCTGGCTTGGACGCCCTTCCTGGCTGCGTTTAGTGTGGGTCTTCAGGACTGTGATGATACTGAAGTGGCTTCTCTGTGTCTGGAGGGAATCCGCTGTGCTATCAGGATAGCTTGCATCTTCAGCATTCAGGTAATTTCACACATTGAAATAATGGAGGCTGGCATAATGTTTGTTTACATTTTTGCTTATGATTCAAGAATGCTTGGAATGTAAGAAGGTTCTGTAGTTTGATTCATATTCATTGGAATGCACAACAAAAGAAAATTTCCGTTTATGCAAATTAACTCTTCATCATTTATTTCGCTTTGTCGTTCCAGTTGGAGCGAGATGCGTACGTACAGGCCCTGGCTCGCTTTACGCTGCTCACGGCCAGCTCGGGCATCACCGAGATGAAGCAGAAGAACATCGACACCATCAAAACTCTTATTACAGTGGCCCACACTGATGGAAATTATCTAGGAAACTCCTGGCATGAGGTGAGCTCTGCCCAAACCCGGCTCAAATACCACATGTATGGCTTTATTGTGATTGGCAGGTCCATTTTGAGGGGAGATTTCACTCTCCATAATTGCTCTGCAGATCCTGAAGTGCATCAGTCAGCTGGAGTTGGCTCAGCTCATCGGGACGGGTGTGAAGGCGCGGTACATTTCAGGAACCGTGCGGGGGAAAGAAGGCTTCATCACTAGTACTAAGGAACATAACTCTGATGAATATCTGGGCTTGGGTCAGTCATTCCCTCTTCATAAATATAAAGTCTGTCTGTTTTAACCAGTTTAAAGCATCTATAAAGGGACATAAAAAGTCATCAGAAAACATGTCACTGGCTACCTTCTTCTAGAAGGTTTTACTGTTTTATGCCATTTCTAAAAGGACACAAATGGACCATAAGAGTATCATGATACTTTTTTTAATGAAACTTCAATTTCGTGAAAAAAGAGTGAACCGTCCAGTGCTAACACACAAATTCTTAATGGCTTGGAAAGGGTGTATTAATCCTTTAAATGTCATAGAAGATGATATGGTTGTATAGCAGCAATGTATGAAATAAAGTTTGAATCTGTAGATATAATCTGACTTAGATTTTTCTTTCTGTAGGAGGAAATGTTGACCGTAAACAGATTGCAAGCATACAGGAATCTATCGGGGAGACCAGCTCGCAAAGTGTGGTAGTCGCTGTGGACAGGTATTGTTGTTTCTAATGTTAATAAATAAACAAATCAGCCTGGACTGTTACTTAATGTTGTGTTTTACCTGCAGGATATTTACAGGCTCCATCAGACTTGATGGAAATGCTATTGGTAAGAACCATTACTGTTGAGTTTAACACATTTATGTTTATATATCTGGCAGATGTTTTTATCTAAAGAGACTTCAATCCGTACATTTTATCAGAATGATTGTTATCTGGGATTTAAACCCATGGCTTCCGTATTTTCATGTCTCTGCTTTATCAGTTGACTGTTGTTGTGTTGCAGTCGACTTTGTACGGTGGTTATGTGCCGTATCAATGGATGAACTGGCCTCCCCTACACACCCTCGAATGTTCAGTCTGCAGAAGATTGTTGAGATTTCCTACTACAACATGGGTCGCATCAGGCTACAGTGGTCCAGAATATGGGAAGTCATAGGAGATCATTTTAACAAGGTGACTCCATGCATCCGTCTCTGTGGCTTTGTTACATATCAGAGGAATCTGATGGTTTAAAATGTCATTCAACCTGTTTAAGGGTATTTCTATTTTGTTGTAGAAGTGACAGAAAATGTTTTGCTCTAAAACCTTCACTTGACTGTTTTGGGACAGGTTGGTTGTAATCCCAATGAGGATGTAGCCATCTTTGCCGTGGATTCTCTCAGGCAGCTTTCCATGAAATTTCTTGAGAAGGGAGAGTTGGCCAATTTCAGATTCCAGAAGGATTTCCTGAGGCCATTTGAGCACATCATGAAAAAGAACAGGTGAACATTTCAATATACACTTGGAGGAAGATCAAATGTTATTAAATGAAGTTGGTCAGTTGGATGTCTTCTGACTGGGAATTGGTTTACGCATTTTTCCCCAACATGGTTATGTACCAAAACTTTTTTAAGGCATAGTTCACCTAATAATAAAAATGTACTCATGTCTTTGTGACACCGAGAAAGATATTTGTAAGAATGCTTGTAACCGCACAGCTCTTAACCACCATTGACTACCATAGAAGACAAATATCGCTTATTGCTCCCTGGTCTCTTTGTAAGTCACTTTGGATAAAAGCGTCGACTAAATGTAAATGGATTTATAAATGACTTTGTTCTGTTGAACACAAAAGAAGATATTTTGAAGAATGTAGGAAAGCAAACAGATCTGGGGCACTTTTGACTGCCATTGTCTTTTTTCCTACCATGGTAGTCAATAGTGGCCAAGAACTATTAATCAGTCTTTATTCACTTGACTCTGTCCACAGATCTCCCACCATCAGAGACATGGTGGTCCGCTGTATAGCTCAGATGGTCAACTCTCAGGCTGGGAATATTAGATCAGGGTGGAAGAATATTTTCTCGGTGTTTCATCTGGCTGCCTCTGACCAGGACGAGAGTATAGTGGAGCTGGCCTTCCAGACAACGGGACACATTGTCAGTAAGTACTGCATCTGCCAGCAGGTGGATGAAAAACCTTGTTTAGGATATAAGGTATAAACCATCTGCACTACGTGAACATTAAAAACACGGTGATTCCCGACTATTTTGTCAGATTGCCTTAAATTCCTTTAATGTTGTGTCAAGACCGTTCGCTTACCCACAATCCTCTCTTCTCCCTTCTCAGCGAATGTATTTGAGAAGCATTTCCCTGCAACCATCGACTCTTTCCAAGACGCCGTCAAATGTTTGTCTGAGTTTGCCTGCAACGCTTCCTTCCCTGACACCAGCATGGAGGCCATTCGTCTGATACGCCACTGCGCCAAATACGTCTCCGACCGACCTCAGGTCAGTATTAAGGAGTACCCTCAACAGCAACTGAATTATAATCTGTCCTCAGGTCAGACTTTAGAAAGGCATTCGCTAAATGGATTGAGTCCACGGTTTTAATTAGCAAACTCATTACCAGATGCTATAAACGCGTCTTTAAAGGTTTTGCTCATTAATACGTAGATGCAAAACATAAACACTCTGTGAAGAGTGACTTGAGGCTTATTCCAGAGCTCTGTTTATGCATGTAACCGCTTCAGTCCCGTGGTTGATGTATTTCTAAAGTGAGGATTAGCAAAATCGCCCAACTGGAGACCTCCGCTGAGTCTCAATGAAGGGCTTGAGGGTTGACAGATTGAGTCAAACCCCCCTCTGATGTGTAATAGCTTAGCTTGTGTGTTCATGTGCTATATGCAATGCGGAAATGTTCTACATTGAGGTCCGTGTTTTGTGGTGGCAGGCGTTTAAAGACTATACCAGTGATGATATGAACGTTGCACCGGAGGACCGGGTCTGGGTGAGAGGATGGTTCCCTATTCTCTTTGAGCTGTCGTGCATCATAAACAGGTGTAAGCTGGACGTGCGGACCAGGTGAGACAGAACCACAACATAAAGTTCTTGAAGCTTTTGCTTGCTTGGGTGGCGATTCTGTAGTTCAAACCAAACGCAATAAAACACAAATGGAGGTGTAAAGCTACAGTATGTAATGAGTAATGTCGATGGAAATGTTAAGCATTTTAAATCTTAAAACAAAGGTTATTTAAAGGTAGTTTTCTACATTGTTAGCATCTCACCAAACACCATATGGATGTAAGTTTCAATAGAGTTACCATGTTACAGTTCAGCATTTGGGAGATCAAAGTGTATTTCTGTCCTTAACCTATGGTCCGACTTATCCATTTAGAAAAATTTAATTTTACATAAATATTACAAGAAATTAAATTATAGGCACATAAATTGTCTACTTATTTCCTGCTTTAAAGTATGAGTTCGAAAGACATGTCCGGTCTATGTATAACTTGTTTTTATGACCTGCTATCAAAAAGTAAAATGTCACATATATATATATAAAAAAAACGATTTCGTTTGTTAGGGGTCTGACGGTGATGTTTGAGGTGATGAAGACTTACGGCCACACCTATGAGAAACACTGGTGGCAGGATCTGTTCCGCATCGTCTTTAGGATCTTCGACAACATGAAGCTTCCAGAGCAACAGACTGAGGTGAGTCGACATCAGGGAAAAATACAAATTTCAGAAAATGAAATTGTACAAAATGTAGCGTCATCTAGTGGTGAGCTTGGGAATTGCAACCAACGGCTCCCTCCACCCCTACCTTTCGAAGCACGACGGTGGCTGGCACAAGACATTTTTGCCGAAAGAGATAACATTTTTACAAAACGCGTTCTGTAGAGCAGTTTGTCCGTTTAGTGCTACGGGAGAAACAACATGATGAATCCTATGTAAGGGACCCGCGGTGCATGTTGATAGAAATAGCACATTCTAAGGTAAACACTTCATAAGGTTTTTCTACACCTATAAAGACAGTTATGTGTATTCTATCGCAGTTCAGGTCCTCCAAAAATGACACACAGCACCTTTATGACACATTCTTATCTTAGTGTGTGTCCTTAAGCTTTCAAATGATCCCATGCTACTGTATTACTTTTGTATTCTTGCTTTATACTGATACTGAATAATGTTTTCTTCTGTGTTATCCTGCAGAAAGCCGAGTGGATGACCACCACCTGTAATCACGCACTTTACGCCATCTGCGATGTCTTCACGCAGTACTTTGAATCTCTCAGTGATGTTCTGTTAGATAATATTCTGTCTCAGCTCTACTGGTGCGTGCAGCAAGGTGAGTAAAGCCACGATACACAACATCAGATTGTTGTTTTTCCAATTTGCATCTTTGATGTTTTTTTGTATCTGACAGTAACTGAAACTCGTTCTTTGGAATGCATGTGTGAATTATGTCTTCAGGTCATTGTCTCACTGTCTGTTTCCTCCTAAATAATTTTATCTCGCAGATAATGAACAGTTAGCCCGATCAGGAACTAACTGTCTAGAAAACGTGGTCATTCTTAACGGTGAGAAGTTTAACCCTGAAACCTGGGACAAGACCTGCAACTGCATGCTAGACATCTTCAAAACCACCATTCCACACACGTGAGTGTCCACACCAATGGTTATTTGTCTTTTACATTCATAATATTGAATTTTTGGACAGTGTCTTCAAAATACACTAAAGGCTACTCTACAGAATGTCAACTATCGTATAAGAAACAACCGATAATGGAAAAAATCATATTTATCAAACTTTACCATATTTATGTAAATGCATAAACTAGATAGGCATAAATTGATTTTCATTAAACTGTTAATTTTTTAATTTTTATGGGAAAGTCATCCGTTTCATAGAATGACCCGTCCAGTCACTCAGATCTCTGTTGTTTTCAGGCTGTTGACGTGGAGGCCGGCCGGTACCGAGGGAGATCATGTGACTCATACAGACTCAGATAAACAGCTGGTATGCAAATAAGTTTTCTTCACTGTGCGAGTGTTTGACACATCTCATGCGAACGCTCTTCCAACGAGTATGAGCCTTTTTTATGCTTCCGTGGTGTCTGCAGGATTCCATATCCCAGAAGTCAGTGGATATTCAGACTCGCTTAGATGACCAGCAGTCCGTGAGCAGTATGGAAAAAGCGCTGGCTGACAACCGCAGACAGAGTCAGTACAGCGTGGCTTTAGGCATGTATCAAAACAACCAGTCATGCAGATTTATGTTTGCTTCATGCTGGCTCATTCCTGAATGATCAGAAACTAAAAATAAACCTAGATCCAATCAAATTATTTGTATGAATCACATGAAAACACATTTGGGTCGACTGAGAAACCAAAAAAATGATATATATATAGTATATACGAGTATAATTCATATTTATTTTTATTATTGTTATAATTTAATATAATTATTTTTATTAATAATAATAAAAATATATGGTGGGGGTAAAAAAAAACGAAAATAACTTTTTTAATATATTCTTTTTGTCTGGTTTTTCTTCTTTCAGTTATAAGTCTCATCTTGTATATTTATCAATGCTAATTTTTATGAATGGAAAATATACAGAGTTCAACTTTTATTATCTCATTCCATATTGCACCCGATGGCTATTGAATGAACAGTCACACAGCTTTAATCTTTGGTGGAAATGTAGCGGCTGGCTCATTTGTTCTCTGTTGTTTACCGTGCGTGTCGATGTGTAACTCTCCAGAAGGCCAGGAACAGCGTCTGTTTGCTGCTCTGCTCATAAAGTGTGTGGTCCAGCTGGAGCTCATTCAGACCATAGACAACATTGTGTTCTTTCCTGCGACCAGTAAGAAGGAGGACGCTGAGAACTTTGCTGCAGCACAGGTGCTTTTACAAACACAGATTGTAAATTTAAGAGATCGTTCACCAAAAAATGAAAATTCCGTCTTCATTTAGTTGTTTCCAACCTGTATACATCTTATGGTACTAAACACAAAAGAAGATATTTGGAAGAATGTTTGTAACTGTACAGTTCTGGGGCACCATTGACTTCCATTGTAGGAAAAGACACTACTATGGTGGTCAATGGTGCCCCAGAAAGGTTTGGTTTCCTACATTACTCCAAATATCTTCTTGTGTTTAACAGAACAAAGAAATGTATACAGATTTGACACGTGAGGGTGAGTAAGCGTTGACAGAATTCTCATTTTTGGGGAGCTATTCCTTTAATGCAAACTCGCATGCATTACAGTGAATGGGGACTGGAGCTTCAAGCTTCAAAATAGATATAAAAGCTCCAAAAAAGTATTTTTGAAGTAGTCTTGTGAGTTGTATTACTTTGGTTAAGAAATCTAACTTGTTATAAATACATTTATAGGTGCTCTGTTCCTTTAAACACAGGCTTGTGATGTTTGTGTTTTTACAGAGAGATGCTTTTGATGCCGACGTGCACGTGGATACTCAGGACCAAGGAATGTATAGCTACCTGACCTCAGAGCAGCTCTTTAAACTGCTTGACTGCTTGCTGGAGTCACATCGCTTCGCAAAGGCCTTTAACTCTAATAATGAACAGAGGACAGCGCTGTGGAAGGCTGGTCAGTACTCTCTTATAAAATGGACATCGAAACGTCATAATTCCTATTTCATGTTGGAAACTCAAGACGCAAGAAACACACTTTGTTTTGCCACCACACAGATCAAGTCCTGTTACCAGATAGATGCACCCGTGTGGAAAGTCTTTGTCACTTTGTCTGGTTTGATTTGTTCTCCCAGCGCACATTAAAAGAGCTCATTGTGTCTGTGTGTATGATCAGGTTTCAAAGGGAAGTCGAAGCCTAATCTGTTGAAACAAGAGACCAGCAGCCTGGCGTGCGGCCTCCGCATCCTTTTCCGCATGTACTCGGACCAGAGCAGGCAGGATGCATGGGAGGAGGTGCAGAGAAGACTGCTCAAGTAAGATATCCGCCTCTTGTGTGCCACTGTAAACATCATTTGGTAAAGAACAAGCTTATTGCCTTCGCTGTCTTGGCACACAGAGGAATTTGTCTGCACTGATACCATTTGGGTAACGTTTGTATAATACAAATGTTGTCATCATTCACTGACCCTCTTGTCATTTCAAACCGGTATGACTCTCTTTCTTCCGCAGAACACAAAAGAAGATATTTCGAAGAAAGTTGTTAACACCAACATTCTTCAAAATATCTTCTTTTTTGTGTTGCAGAAGAGAGACAGGTCATACAGAGACAGGTCATACAAATGACAAAGGGGCGAGCAAATGATCACAGAATGATCCTTTTTGGGTGAACTATCACTTTAAATATGTTTTTTGAGAGACAGACATCAGAATTTGGAGTTTTGAGGCCTTTGGTCATGTTGCCATACAAAAGTTAATATTTATAAGAAAATAAGTACTATAAATATTAAGTGAAAATATGAGCTTTTAGCACATATGCATGTTAAAAATGTAGTTTCTGTAGTTTCTAGGAGTATGGTGCAAAAATATTGATGAATTAAACTAAGGTACATTTTCACGTCATATTTGATTTTAGAACAAAGCGTTTTTATCTTCTGTCCAATTGCAACGTTATTCCAATAAAAGTACGGTTCTTTTACAGAATCAAATATAGAAACTGCGTAAACAACTATATGTCCTCACATGGTTAGAACACAGAAATTGGCCATTCAAACTATTTATTTGCCTAAATTATTTACATAAAGGCCAAGATCACATTGACTCGTGTCCTTAATTGAGAAAGTGTGTTTGGTTTATTGAATTGTAATGCAAAATTGGTTCAGAGAGAGAGAATTGTAATGTACCATTACAATTTTGTCGACCATAATAAAGAATAGACTTATAGACATCAGTGAGACATCAAATTATGGACATTAGTGGCTGCAAATTAAGTTTAAAACACTGTTATAGCAAGAAGATCACTGCACTGAGCATAATGGATAATATAAAAATATACAATGCACTCAACCCCAGTGAGAGCGTCAGACCTGTGCAGTCCTTTTAGTTTGTGAGCGACTCTTGGACCGACACTGTTGATAGGATGAGCTCATGAGAAATAGGGCAGACGAGACTGACTGCCTTCTCTGAGTGTTCACTGAACCCAGCAGCTCTGTGTGCGTGTGCGTTGGATGCTTAACCAGGCTAACAGGGATTTAAAGAATAAAGATTGATGTGTTGGGCAGGTTATGTAAGACAATATGAGGGGAAGAGCTTATCAGAGGTCATGGCAGAGGTCATCGTGTCTTATAGGCTATATATACACAACAAGGGTGTAGTGACTTGATGCAAGTTAAGCAGAAATGAGTTTTATGCACAGTAATGCACAGCTTTATGATCTAATTGGTTTTCTTAAGCTAAATGTTGTTTAATAGTTACCATTAATAATACAAAAACATCTTCATCCATGTAATGTAGTTTGATAACTGTAGGTCGTTTATGATTGCAAGGCAATAAAGCAACATTCACATCAATATCATATGAATTTGTATGTGGCTTGGATCAGAATGATCGATTTAGATTTTTTATTGTAGTCAAGAATGAGTGCATTTTTATTCTGTCTCTCAAAGAGTCGAATAAAACATGCTTTCTTTTCACTTTCTTGTTCTCTCCGTGCATCAGCGTGTGCAGTGACGCTGTAGCGTACTTCCTGACCCTGACATCAGAGAGCCACCGTGAGGCCTGGACTAACCTGCTGCTGCTCTTCCTTACCAAAGTGCTCAAGATCAGTGATGAAAGAGTGAGTGTCCGATTCACCACTAAAGGAAGAATCACCCCAAATATAAAGGATCATTCACACGAATCCAACAAATGCCATTTATGGGATCAATGTGAATGTCAATTTAGAATGTTGATGTTTGTTGGGTCCGTATGAATCATTCAAACGCTGTTATCAAATGCTCATCCTCATGTTATTCAAAACACACAATTTTATAATCTATGAAACACAATAGGAACTTTTCATTTTTATTCATATAGCGGATGAATATTTTTTGTTCAAAATGAAATCGAAATAACACTTTTGGTTATTCATTATGTCTACAGTATGCAAAGGTTAATACACTACACAGAATCTGTCAGTAAATCGGTAAATAGATTAAGGTTGTGTTTGGTTTAATGGAGAAAATGTTTAATACATATAATACATGTTTCGTCGAAATCTCCTCCGTGGTTTAACTCGAACAGTCTCTCTGTACCGTCCTCTAAGGTGTTTAATCCTACAGTAAACATATTCATACAGATGATTAATGATCATTCTTTTATAATCTGGCTCAGTTACAGCACTAATGCATCACAGAGTAAGCCGTAGTGACAATAGCGTGACTTCCTGTGAATGAAATCAATTACGAGCGTGCACCTGTCTAATACAATTACACCAGGCCATGCGGCTAGAAAATGTAAATGAATTAAAATCTGTGTGCCTCTTTCCTCTGCAGTTCAAGGCTCATGCGTCCCGATACTACCCTCTGCTGTGTGAAATTATGCAGTTTGATCTGATCCCAGAACTGCGGGCCGTGCTGCGCAAGTTCTTCCTGCGCATCGGATTGGTGTTCCAGATCACACAGTGTTCGGAACCAGTTCAGGGATCTGCCACCCAGACTTCCAGTGATGCCTAGAAGCAGCGGCGTCTGCCTCTCTTTTCATCTGCTGTCTGAAAAACTGTTGAATGTGATCTCACGCGACCGAGAGTAGAGACTTTGTGAATGATGGTACTAAAATCAACCCGCCCGCCCGCCCATCCGGGGCCTGTTCTGGACAACCAACCTATCCCAGTTCAGCAACCGTGCCCCACTGGTCAGATGACTAGGCCTTGTACAATAGGATGATATTATGTTAAACACGAGGATGCTGAATATCGCTACTGCTATTCAAACGCTTGACCTTTGAGAACGTCGAAAGGTCCAAATGTATTTCAAAAAGTGTCTTGGCATTATAGTTTGGAAAAATACGAAGAGGTTCGTAGTTAAGCGAACGCTTGATGCGTAGTTCAAAAGATGGCGTTTCGAAAGCGAATCTGATTTTTTTCGTTTGGTTTGTTTGTTTGCACCGCTAATGGCTAACATTAGCATGGATAACTACTCGGAAGAAACTAGTTGTACAGAATTCCAGCTTTGTAATATAATCTCACAACACTAGATTTTGTTTTGTTTCTCGGAATTTGCTGCACTTGTTTTCTCGATCAAATGCACTGGAGATTTTTACTTTTGTGATAAATTATTGAACTATGCCATCTTTCCCTCCATAACTGTCCAGCTAGAGATTTCTAATACGATATAAGTGGATTAGTTCGATGACTCCATTTTATATATGCTGACACTTTTTTAATTAAACGTTGAGAGCGACTGGGATCCTTCAAACTGAAGAAAACTGGAACTTTGAAACGGAGGGCGACATAAATGTGACCTGCATCTGAATCACTGTATGAAGTTAAGCCTCACTCTACGTGTATAAATTTTTAAAAAGTTAATATATTTAAAATCTTGTCTTTGGTTTTGGGGGTGGGTTGTATTGTATAGAAATTAATGATAGCTGCGCTTTAAAATTGATGATGGCTGATGGACCTAAAGCATTCCTGGTTAGTGAGGGTGAACTGTAATGGTACAGCCCTGTAAAGTTTTCTATATGGAAATAAAATGATCTGTACAACTCTATACGACACTTGTTATCATCACAATATATTCATTGTGTCTAAATGTTATACTTTGTGCTTATGTCCTGCTGAAATGAAACTTAAAACACGACTTGGAAAATTACTAAAATATTTATTAGTAAGATGCAATTACATATGCTTGTTTCTTTTTTAGTCATCAGCTTATATACCTATACATAAAATCCATCTTCACACATGATCGTATTTTGACTCGTACTCCCTTCTCTGACTGGAGGGCACATGCTCAAACACTTAGAAAACTACAGACTCAATTTACTGCTAAAAAAGTGCAATATCTCATTCACAATATAAAACGCCCGAACCCCCTTAAAAAACACGATAGAACATTATAAATGTTCACCTCTAGCTTTCTATAATAAATTATCTGACAACAACCATGTAAACTTTGACTGTCCATAAGAATTTTCAGTTCAAGTGTCTTCACATTGAGATTAAACACGGTAGGTGGACGGTCCTTCCCAATCCTGACTTGCATGGGTTCGGCTGGATGGCCTGCGACCTCCAATGAATCTCTTCAGTGTATCTGAGGAGCTGGGGCGTAACCAGGACTCCGTGGCAATGGTTTCTATGGAAACACGCCTGTTGTGAGGAGGAAGAGGAGTCTGTGACCATAGCTCCTCCCCTTCGTCGGCTGATGCATCCCCTGAAAGCACAAACGATTACAGTTAACAAACATGCACATACAAAGTCACTTGAATACTACAATTAGGCAACTAGATTCTAAATGTGTCTGTCGTATTGAAGTTTTGTATTGGACACCAGCAAATCGATGATAAATCTGAGATTAAGAGTTCCTGACCTGATCTCCAGTCATGTTCTCTCATGTTATCCAGCGATGTCATCTTGTTCTTCACGCGTTCCCTCAGCTTCTCTATTTCCGTGCTGGAAAGCGAGTGCAGAGATTGGCGGTCAGGTCCGCTGTCAGGTCGAATGTACCGGCTCATGTCCTAAAGACAGGCAAAACCATAGTAACCGCAAATGAACCATGACTTTGTCAATTATAATTAATCTGCCCAAAAAACATGCTTACTACACTTTACTCAAATAAAACCAGGGTGATTTTCTTAAGAATTAAAAGAAAGCTAAAGACCTTTCCTAACTCGTGAAGCCAGAGTTTTTTATCAAACAAATACTTGCATCATTGATGTGCGGCTTCCCAACTGCCAGTCTCATTCGGGCAGAATCTCTTCTAGCTCTCTGATCCGTCCGGGACTGTAAAAACAAAGACTCGCTGCTGGGGTCTGTGAAGAAACAAATGGATGTTATTTACAACGGACAAATACTCTTATGCGGACGTCCCTCTCCAGAGATGTACGTTGGGAATTATTTCTCCAGCTCTGGCATGTTTGCTTCGAGCAATCCGAGCTTTGATATACAATAAACTGACATGAAATGTTTTAGTGCCTGCCGGTCTCTCTGGGATGGCACTGAGGACAGGCGTTCTCTTAACCTCAGACTCGCTCTCTGCTGTGTGGCATTCATAGCTGTCACTCTGGCTGTCATCTACTCGATGTTTGGCAGAAAGTCCCTGATGGAACCGACAGCTGCTGTCTGACTGCAGTGTCACGCACTTTCTGCTCTTCCAACCGAACACAAGTGCAGGTGCACACCTCTCTATCGGGATGTGGACAACTCTGTCCATACTTTTTATTCCTTATCCTAGATCGCTCTTATCCACAATCTAGTGCACGCTTCCTGCTGTCTCCTACTTGCACTCGCGAGTAAAAAAAGCTTTTACTACAATCATGACTCATCGGTTGGCAGATTTAGTCATACGGGTGAGTAAACGGGTTTTGGTTTTAGGGGGACTTACCGATAAAAGCACTCTCTGAATTTAACAGCAAGTATCTGCCTGCGTCCTCTGCCGAGCTTTTCCTCTAGGGAAATAAACACATCAACAAAGACGTCGAGTCAATAACCAGAGGTGTCAGAGAGCGCTAACAGAGCGCAGATACCCTTTAAGGGCTCGCGAAAATGGGTCACGCAAATATGGAGTTGTGATCTTTTCCAGTTCATGTGTGCGCACTAGGCAATCCGCTCACCGGCTCAGGATGCTGTTGACCTGAAGACACCGCGTCAAAGTAACCTGCCCGGAGCAATACAAGAGTGAGTGCACAAACAGGTCATAAATGGATGTGCATGTGTGTGAAGAGAGAAAGAGAGAATAGCTGTTATAAAATAGGCTTTGACTAAGACTAAGGTCTTAGCAACCAATGATCATTTACTTCTTTTTTGTGCCATTAAGCGTCATTTATGGGAAATATATCCCACATACTGACCAGCAGGTCTTGCTCTCCTCAGGTTGTAGATGGTTCGCTGTTGCTGTCGTAGCAGAGCCTGCTGCTGGATATCTAGACTGTGATCGTCGATGGGAGGTTCAGGATATACCTGCCGTACCTCCTCCCGTGATGTAGAGTCTGATACACACATCCAAGAGCATAGAGTCAGTCACACACATCACACAATGGAGGATCCAAATTATTTTAGTCTATCTGTTCATTCGGGTTTGTGCTCTGTCGTGGCCCATTTGAACCATGTAGCAGAGAGAGAGAGGGGAAACAGAAAATAGCTCCAGGAGACCCGTGAAGCGTGAAATAGAGAGTGCGATAAAGCAAGGGAACAGAGCCAGCTGCTGAGTCATGGTTTTCAGAAATCTTCCTCATTTCTCTCCTGCTGTGGGGTATGATGACTGATACGATCGCTCTCCCCATGGGGTGGCCAGATGGAGGGAGAGAGAGAGCTGAGGAGAAAGTTAAGAGTGCTCCTAATGAAGGTTAAAGACACTACACTAAAAACAGATTAGCTTTTAAAGCTACATTAGTGTCAGGTCACAAAAGATTTGAATTTACATTTAGGAACATAGCAGATGCATCAGTGCTGTGAATTGAAATAAGGTTACGGTTTTTTATGTACTTTTATGTTAATTCCGTTTTTAAACAGTAGAACAGATTTTCATTCTTTGCCCTTTTTTGGCTCGTGTGTTTATACAGTTGTGGAAACGATTTAGAGACCGTTCCGAATTTTCATTTAATCAGCATTTCTAGATGTATTGTGGCCAGTCCAGTGTTTGTTGAATTTCGACAAAATCAAACCTCGGGAGTCATCCAACAGCTATGTGAAGACTGACAGCCGGACATTAAAACTGATAAAAATAACATAAAACATATTTCTGAACTTTCCTAGGAACAAATACTGTCGTATCGCTTAAAAGTTAATAAGAACTTGTTTTCTTTGCAGTATTTGAGGACTGAAAAAATATTATATATATAATATAATATATATAGTTTGGTTCCAAAAAATCTTTTTTTTAAATCATGTTTTACATTTCTTTTTTTGTTTTAATTGTGTTAGTTAGCTGTATTTTATGAGTTATTGTGGCTCAAATCAAAACAAAACAACTACAGTTTGATTAATATTCATTGGAATACACAATAAAAAACATTATTGTATCTCAATTTGGAACCAAGATCTTCTAAAAAAAATAGTTTTGACCTGTTTCAATTTTCTGCAAATAAATGCAAACAGAAAAACTATTTTTATTTCAGATATGGGAGAAATAATATTTTAATAATTTTACCTAAACACATACATAGAAAAAGTAAATTCAGACAAACTGATTTTTTCCCGGCTGTATGGCATCTATGATGATTATAGTATCTCGTTCAGCTGTCTCTACACTAAAGTGAGAGCGCAGGAAAGATCACATATAGCTTAACTTTATCAGTGCAAAACAACTGAGGCTCAACTCATTGAGCCTGGTGATAAAGTCAGACTTTAATATATTTAGACAGCAGATGGTCGCAGCGTGTATAACAGGATAAGAGAAAAGCTGAAACAGGATACTGTTGGCTGTGGTACATGTGCAGTAAATAAAGGGCTGGTGAATAACATTTTTGAACCCATTCCATATTATGAGTTTATATAATAAAACTTGTGTGGGACATTAAAGAGTTTAATTCGATGAGATCTGACAAGTCTTAACAAACTTGCGTGTCACCTCTGTACTTCAGCCGGTTAAACTCGTGTAGGTTCTGCATGTTGACCGCTGCAGTGGTGTGTGAAGCTGGTCTTCTGATAGGCACCTGTTTGTGTAATCTTGCCATCTCAAACTCATCCTCTGGAGGGCGCTCTCTTTGCCTGTTCAATAGGAGTGCATAACAAACAAATACTCTATTTTAAAACCATAATGTTGAAGAGATGATAATACACAGCTGAGATCATGTGTCATTATACGTAATTTGTTGATAAATGTACCTAGTGGAAGATGGGTTGTCATTTCTAGTGGGTGGCATTAGCTGACTCTCCATACGCCTTTGTTCATTCCGCAGCTGTCTGCGCAAGGCTGAAAGCTCCCTGATCACTGTCCTCTTTTCTTCTAAAACACAAAATATACAGTTCAGATTTGTACCTTCATAGCTGAAATCCTCAGAGAGAGACAGACCGCATACGAGTTACCTGAGGCCCTGATCTCGTTCCTGCGAGCGGGCACTGGAGGAGAATGTGGTGCTGACATGGACCGTGCCTGATTGAAATTAAAAACACTCCGTCAAACAATATGATACTTTGACTTCTTTTATGCTTTCATTATATAATTGAACAAATTCAAAGCAAGCTTTACGACAGCAGCACAAGTACATGATTATATTTTAGTTTGTTTGAGTGTGAGGCAGACTCACAGACAGACTTTCAGCAGACCGGTGGCTCTCCACCGATGGAGGTCTTGGCACCTGCTGGCGAAGTTTCTTCTGCAAGGCTGGCAGGGGTGGTGATGGTGCCCTGTGAACCTTTTCAGTGTTAAAATAATCGACACAACTTTAGTCAGCCGTTTAGTTCGAGAGTGGTGATATCACAGCTCCACAAAATGGTTATCCATCACCTCTTCTTCTACTGTCTGCTGTTCTTGCTCTTGTCTCTTCCTCAATGCTTCATTTTCTCTCTCTTCTGCTTCTTTTCTCTTTCTTTCTGCTTCTTCTCGACGCTCTTCGGCCAGTCTGATCAATTCCTCGTTTTTGGCATTTTGCTGTAAAGAGGGTGAGAAAAGATACACTGCCTGTGACCTAATTTGCATCCATTATCTAACCAGGACTTTATGTTTGACCCCTATGCTTTACCATAGAGAGATCATCTTTTATCAGGATATGTTTTGGATTCAGACAGCAAAACTGCTATTCACCTCTTTCTCCTTCTGCCGTTTCCTCTCCTGCTCTTCCTCATACTCCCTCTGGATCCGAGCTTGTTGTTCGGCCAATCGTCTCTCTTCCTTTTCTTCCTCGAGCCTGTTGCGCTCCCTCTCTTCCACCTCTTTTTTTCGTTTTTCCTCGATCTGTTTACGTCAAATGTGATAAAGACAGTTAATGTGTAAAACCACAGATTCAATTAGATTAAATAAGGCAAGTGTACCTGTTGTCTTAAATAATCTTTGTATATTTCCTGCTCGTGTATCTGCTGTGGAGATGGTAGTTCATTGAAAAGGTTTCCCCGGGCGTGCAGTGGTGGCTGAACTGAAGAAAAACCTGTAGGCTCTACAGAGACGGAGCACCATTTTAAAAATGATTGAAGCTGGCGTCCCTAAACCTGTCCCTAAAACTGTTTATTCATGTTTTTAAAGTTGTATAGAATCGACAATATATTTTTTACTATATAAAACTTAAATACTACAGTGGGTCTGTGGACAGAAATGTTTTACACTTACGTACAGTTGCAAATCATCAGAAGTTCTGTTTGTTTCTGTATCATATTTAAAGGGACAGTTCACCCAAAAATGAAAATTCTGTCTTCATTTACTCACCCTTGAGTTGTTCCTAATCTACATAATGTAAAACAACGAGACAGATATTTGGAAGAATGCTTGTAACCAAACAGTTCTTGGCCACCACTGACTACCATAGTAGGAAAAATGCTTTCCTACATTTTTCAAAATATCTTCTTTTGTGTTCAACAGAACAAAGACTGCAAGTTTTCCTACTATGGAAGTCAATGGGGTCCAAGAACTGTTTGGTTTTAAGAGTTCTTTCAAATATTTTCTCTGTGTTCATCAGAACAAAGAAATGTATACAGATTTGGAACTTGAGGGCGAGTAAATAAAGACAGAGTTTTCATTGACATTTACAATGAGCTAAATATAAATTCTGTGTCCAGGGTTACTTGTTGGTCACCTTTCCTAGGAGCCGCTGTATTACGGGTCACCCTGCCTCCAGAATCATACGCTTCTACGTTTGTCTTATGCATTTGTTTCAAATCACCTGCAAATACGGAAATAACAACATTGATTCGATTTCCCACATACTTTCCCAATCAGTATGACATTATAGTGCCTTTAAAAGGTTATATATGATATACAGTATATATAAAATTTGTATCAGACACACTGTATTTCAATATCAATTCCCTCATTGCATCATGCATTGCACAAAGGCTTTATTAAATTACGCAGTTTGCAGTAGAGTGTGAATCGTGAGTAAAGTGATTTGAATAAAGTGTAAATTCAGATTGAGTACTGATGAGGTTTCCTTGATCGTCTCTCAGAGGAGCTCCTCCTCCAGCTCTACCCCAGGGCTCGAAGGCCTTCATCTCTGCTTCAATCTTAGCTTCATACACCTCTTTCTCCAGCTTCTCACGATGTCGTCTTGCTTGCCGTTCTTGAATCTGCGCTCCAGAATCATGAAATATTAAAAACTGTGCTTGTAAAAATGGTGCGCGCTCATGTTGTGATCAGACTTTTTTTTTTTAAAAGCGCTAAAACAGGAAGATTTTCAGATTCCCACCTTAAACTAACCCTAATCTCCCTTTACCTTAGGAAAGTGTGAATTCCACTCTGATCTCTGCCTGTCAAACTCCTGTCGAAATTCCTGCTAAACTCAACATGAATTCAGTTTCGTGTGAATTCAAACAATGCATTGCACTTTTCTAACTACTGCAGACTCGATGATCTTGCAACCAGGCAGTTTCATAAATATCTCTCAAGCTACAAGCGCAGAGTCAAAGCTCCCCTGGGAAGTAGGATAATCAAATCTGTTCCCTTCTAAGCCACTCATCTGTGTCTACTGTCATTACAGTATAAAGATATCATCCTCCGTCCCACTGCACACTGGTCATTACACTTAAGTTTGAAAACGGTATAGTAGAACACTGCAGAATTATATGTAGGAATGAGTGATTTCTGATGGGAAATGCCGTAGACAAGGATGTTGATTTTGATAATCGTATATGTGTGTCTCAGTGGGTACCTGCTGCTTGAGGGCTTCTTGGTGGTTAAGAGCTCTGTCCTTTTGTTGCTGGAACCCCTCAGGACATGCTGGTCCTGAAGGAGTGGCGTCAGCCCGGATGCTCAGCCTGAAGTTAGAGAAAGATCAATGTTTAAAATGATTTACAGGAACAGTTCACCCCAATGAAATAAATCTGTTATTTTTATTATAACTAAATCTAATACACTAAAAAATGTTGAGAAGAAATGACCCAATACGGATAGTTTTGCAACCCATGGTTGACTCAAATATGGACAAATCCTAACATGAGTCTTGTGCAAAGTGTTCTGATTATGAAGGGTTTACATTTTTTTATTTAGAATTTACAAATTAAAATCTGAATGGGTGAAAATCGTAAATGATCATTTTGACTTGAAGCCTGTGATTTCTTTACTTACAGAGGTGCAAACCTTACTTATTGAAAAATATAACAGCATTCTTTGTTATTTGTGGAAATAGGCGTCCCCTGCTGGTCAAAACGTTCCTTTGCTAAATGACTTGCAGTAGGAACTCATGCACCCCAGCTCAAACGCGATGTAGTTGTTCTGTCTTTAAATAATACAATTAAATATAACAAAAAATGTCATATAGCAGTTTGTTGACAGTAAATGTGCTGCCTTCTTTCAATACTGTGAGGTGCAAATGACTGGATTTAATAATCATGAAGGACACACATGAAAAAAGAGATTCCTTCACAGACAACAGTAAAACTAGGTGCCTACTGTGTGAGAGAGGGAGCCTGCAGGATGGGCCATTGTGCTTCTGGAGAGATGTTTGGTTGGTGACCTAGTGCTGCTCCATCTAACACACAGATCCAACATAAATATGTAACAAACACTGAGCATTACATCTGTAACAGACAATTTGACATTATTTCAAATGATATAAAACGACACTCACAGTTAGACAAATGAGGGTCTACAGGGTTTCTAGCTCCATAGTGATAATACACATTATCATAAGGAGACCTATACATTTCTGAGATGTAGGGAACCACTGGAGGCCGCACACCTGTAACTCTGACATCACAGAATGCAAACACTTCATTAAAGGGGTCATATGGCGCGAATACGTGTTTTTCTGTGTCTGTGGTGTGTTATAAGTGGCCCGTGTATGTATTAGACACGTAAAATTGCAAACGTTAAAGTGTCGGAACAAAAGATGCATTCTATCGAAAAGTGAATGCTCACCTAGACACCCCTACAAATCTACATCAGTTTTTGCTATGATTTGACTAAGACCACCCAAATATAAATGCGAGTAAGGTGGGCGTACCTGTCAGTACAATTTGGAACTTGATGTTCCAAATATGGTAAGAGGCTTTACATTTCTGTCACACACTTGCAGTATACGACCAATCACTACGCACTGGTTAACTTGCCAATCATAGCACACCTCGCTTTTCAGAGCGATGAGCTTTGTAAAACATCAGCGTATTTGAGAGAGGCGGGGCAAAGAGTAGATTCAAACATACACGGTATGTGGAAAATACATCGTTTTTGAACCTTAAATCGTGTTTATTGCATTACATCTAAAACAAACGATAATATTCGTTTCAGCTGTCTCATATGACTCCTTTAACCCCAAAAATCAACATTTGTACACCACTATATATAAGGATAGGATTTGAACCCAGGCGTCTTTGATCATTTAACAAAAGATTTACCAACAACTCTAATTCTAGTCTATACAAATCTTATAACATACAGATCTTTACAAACCTGGGAGCCACGACATCCCCCATAGTGCCTCTGTGATAGTCTTTATCGATGTGCATACCATTAACCAGACCTGCACCAATCTCCATGCCAGAGGCATTAGCCAGCCGGCTCAAAACAGTGCTGTTGTCCAAAGTTGGAGACTGAAATGCAACACAAGGCCTCTCGGGGGGTATTCTCTCTTCAGGTGCTTGTGGAGGTCTCTGATCCTTGGGCCGCCTGGCAGAGTCAGCCCTGAGGACCTCCAGGCCCACCTCTGGCTGGTAGTGTACATCCCTGCTTTTGCCCTCGTATGCCCGTGGCACGGCACCAAACTGTTTGATTCGGTCTGGCTGTGGGAAACAAGGTGAGATTACTGAAAATACTATATTTCACATGCATGATTTATCAATCCCATGGTCTAAAATCTTTACCTGTTTTTCCGGATCAATAACCCCTGTCGCAGCCACTCTTAACTCTAGCTCCTTCTCTCTGCAGTTGAATTTAGACATGTCATGATAGTCATGGTAATATTTCAGGTCTTAATTCAATATATTCCTACAACTAGTATTTAAAAAAAGATGGTTATCACCTCCTTTTGTTGTTTTGTTGTTCAGCTATTTGTTGCAGAAGGTCCTCTCTATACCGTTCCTTCCTCCTCCGAGAGGCCTCGCCCCCTTCAGCAGCACCTGAATTAACAGCCAATCACAGTTCAGACATCCCAATACATTTTCACACACATATCCAAGTCCGATTTGACCAAATGCTCCTTGTCTTACCAATGATGAGTCCTGTAGAAAACGTGCTCATGTTCTGCTCATTTACATATCTGCGCTGAGATGCAGTCAGTGCCTGTAGACTACATTAAAATCACACAAAAGCAAAAATGAATGAATAAATAAAGCAGTGTCTTATACGAAACACACCCTGATCTCCGCAGCGCTGCCTGGCTAAATCACCACGTAACTCACATCACATAAAGTCTGGCTGAAGAGCCATTAGATGCTTTGAAACGGCATCAACACAGATCAATACAATCTCACTGATAGAATGAGCCATAAATCCAGACGATCCAGAAAACTCAGCGCTTTTTGTCTCAATGCTGTTAATACTCTTCAATGATGTCAACGCAGATAGCCCTGTGGTTAGTGCACAGACATGTAGTGGCAGTACACTTGTGACCCGACCCGATTTCAATTTCCATCTCGAGCAAAATTTGCCCTCTCCCCTGTCTCTAAATCCAACGCCTTCCTGTCTGATCCCCAATGTCCTATGGTCTTTCAAAAAAACTCTTCAATGATACAAACACTGATACTGTAGCAGGGGTTTCTTTCCACAAAACTATATGAAATGTAAATAAAGACTTAAGTTTTATAAAGCGCAAGCAGACTCAATACACAAATAACAGACTTTATGACAACAGACAGGTGATGGCCACTTGAACTATTTGGTTCACTGCAGCTTTTCATATTTTTCACAAAGATTGCCTTTTAAACCTAATTACTTTAATTCCAGATAATTCACTAAATGCTCGGGATGAATTGTTGTTAATGTCTGACTACTCTCTCCTTCAAAGTCATCTCCATTAACTCAGTCAATAAGCTACACGAGTGCACGGAAATGCATGAATGAACAATTTTGCCCAATCTACTTTCTAACTTTGCTTACACTTGGCTTTGAAATTAAAGACTTGATTTTATTTATTTCATGTTACCTATGGATTTCCTCACGAAACTGTTGCAATGAATTTAAATATAAAACATAATTCAGTAACCTAAAACATGGTCATAACAAACATTTGTGTTCCTTGCAAAAGAAATTGAACAAATATTAACATTAAAAAATGTTTGCATTCTCTGCCGAAATAAATATTCAAAATTATTTTCAGTTTTTCTGAATTTACTATTCATAGGCAATTCTGTGTTTAGGTAAAATGGTCATTTTTGTTTAATTCTGTGAACTACTAACAATATTTACACCAAATTATACACAAAAATATTGTTTCTGTTTGCATTTATTTGCAGAAACGAAAAACTGGAGAAACAAGTAAAAAATAATAATTTTTCAGAACTCAAATACTGCAAAGAAAACAAGTTTATATTCACTTTTAAGCAATATGCTAGTTATACGTTTTTAAGAAAAGTATAACATTTATTTTTTTATGTTAAAACCTCTATTATTATCACAGTTTATAAGCGTCTTGTAATGCTGTTAGTCTTTCACATTGCTGTTGGATGACTTCACTGTATGTCACTCCTGAGGTTTGATTTTGTTGAAATTCAACAGGATGGGAATGACCAAAATTGTCTCTTAATTTTTTCTGTGGCTGTATTCACGATTTGATATGGAAGTCCCTCAGGAGAATATTACTATCATCATGTTTCTCCAAATATAAATCTATCAACTTCTAAATGGCACAAGAATAAACATTAAAGCATATTAGCTATAATTGTAGGCACCAAAATTAACATGTAGCATTAACTATAAGAGGCACCTGTGTGATCTGTTATCAGGTTTTCCATCTCTCCTGGCTACATCTGTGTCTTCATGGATGTTTCTCATCCTCTCCTTCTCCACAAGCTCCACCTGGTCCTCCTCAGAACTGGTGTGATCCCTGTAGTGCTCGTGTGGTCGTCCCAAGCTATCTGTCCTTTCTAACCGGTGTCTCCGAGGTCTCGATCTTGAATGCACTTCGGAAACAGGCTTGGTTTTAGTGGCAACATCCCTTCTTAAAGATGCAACGTATTCCGGGCTCAGGCTTCCCCTCTGTGCTTGTACCTCTGGAGAAACTGTATGTTTTGGAGTAACAGAGCCAAAACCATCTCTCTCTATGGCCTGAGAGAAACATATAAACATACACATCACATAATCAGTTTGAATAAGTTGACTTTGTAAATAAATCATATTTCTTTAAGTTTTGCAATAAATATGACTCTCACGTATGGAGTAGTCGAATGTTTCACTGTTCTCTGTGTTCCATGCCCTCTAAGAAACAGATTGTATTCTTTTTTTCTTTCATTTTGTAACTTTTCCTGGGTAGAAAAACAATTATATTGTATTGATTATTATTATTATGTTTGTGGAAATCAAAAATTTCAATTGCATTCTAAAACAGGACTGCAGTCCAGTAATATACTGGTTGCTATTAGATACATTATCAACTTCAAGTTAGTAACAAGTCTTAACAAATCGTTTTTGGGGGACTGCCTCAGAGAGACGGATTAAACAGAGTTATTTTGGCAGTAAATGGAGAATATGCTACAGCCGATGTCTGCTGCGTCTGCAAGCAGATTCACAACCACAGCAGACACAGTTACCTTCGCAGACTTGTGTTCTCTTATGGGAAGAGACAGCATGTGAGACTGTGGAAGTGGATGGGCAATACTCCGATTCTTTTTCTAAGGAGAAAATGTTAAAGAAATATCACAAAGATGTCAGGTCATCTGTAATGTAGGAAAGCGATACAATGTTCAGGCAAACATTACGATGAACATTACATCCTGATTCAATCTGAGTCAATTAGTTTAGAATCTGAACCTCGGACATAAAACGTCGGTAATCGAGACGCAACTCTTCTTTTAGCTTCTGCTTCTTTTTTTCATACTCTTCTCCCAAAGGTAAGCTGAGACCAGAACTCTCTTCTGCAAAAAAAGCAGGAAACAATATGAAAACTCCGACCTCATAACACAAATAATATGATATTGACACGAAACGTAACAAATCACTTCATTTATTACAATTCTTTAAGAATAAGGGATCAAACTTGCCTTTGGTCTGTTTGGCTTGTGAAGGTTGTGTTTTGTAAGCAGGTTTGATGTCCTCCTTGTCTTGGTTTTTGTCATTAACACGTGTCTATAAAACAATATATTAATGGTCAAAGAACTATAAAAGCATCATGACACGTTTCAATACAGTCAAACACAACAGCAACACTGTGAGAAATAAAGCTTACCTTCATTTCCATGTAAGGTGCTTCTTCCAACGTGGCTTTTCTTTCCTCCATAAAGTTGCTGATGTTGCCATTCATATTTTCTCGAACCAGAAAAGCTCTAGACAGCAAAGAATCAAGTACGCGGAGATAATATTTAATTATAATAGCAACACAAGGCAGGGAACTGCATATGCTGCTCGCTGGGCATTGAAATGAAGAAAGACTTGAGAGGAGGCGGCGATGTAGAGAATGAGGACTGCAGGCGCTGGCAGGCGCAGGTTGTTAGGCAACAACTCAACACAACACACGCATCTCAACCTCCCACAGTAACATAATGGCTGTTTCAAAACGTAGTCGGCTGCCCGACTGGAAGTGTGTTTTTAAACAATACAGGCTCGTTTCGAGTCATCTGCTATTTTGAGTCAATAACAGTATAGCAGTATAACACACACCAACCATTAACTTAGCTGTACGATCGGTCGGTTGATCTTGAAAATCTTGCCAGTCCAGAATTTCACCTGAAACGTTTAGTCTTAGCTTTTAGAGGTTTTCAAATGTCAATAATTCGAGCTAGTTTGTATTTAATGTTTTACTGTGATGGAACTGCTAATGCCTTTTAAAAGTTGTACTTACAGCTGACAATATTACTTTTTTCAAAATAAAGGTCCCACCAAAAACTAGCCTGGCAACCATATATATTCCGCTGCAAGTGCTGTTTACAACAGTGACAGTAAATGCATAATGTATAACTAATTACATTCAAGCAACAGCTATTATAGAATATGATTGATTGCTATTCATAAATGTTTTAAACAGATGAAAATAAAAAGCGAAAGTCTACATAAAGTAAATAAAAACAAAAGTCCAAAAGTAAGGTTGCCGATAGAATGGAAATACGAAGTAATACGAATGTAGAATGGGGCGAAATGAAATGTTTGGGCGCTTAAGTTCTCACAGCTCAAAGGAGTAGGCTCAAGAATGAATGAATGAATGAATGAATGAATTAATTTTGCAGGCTTCCGGCTCACACTTTGCACAAGGAGCGTGCGCAAGACAAGAAAGCCCATGACAGAATGTTATGCTTGGTATAAACCAGCAGATGGCACAAACAACAAATAAAAACAGCAAGGACGCAGAGGCACAACATGTAAACATGTATGCCATATTTTAGCTAGCATTTTCAGCAGAAATGTTTACATATAAACGTTTTGTAACGTATTAACAACATTTTAACACTCTAAATATTGTAAGACCTGTGGTAGTAATATTACAGAAGAACAAATGTGGTTTTGTGTTAATGCCACTTATAAATTGAACACGTGCAATTTATACAGTAGGTCAGTACGGGTCTCTTTAATCTATATAATATTTATAATTATAGTTTTATTCAAAGAGCATGTACTGTAAATCCTTATTTTATTCATATGAATACATAATAACTCGTGTCGAGTCTTTTCATTGGATCTTCTCACGTCTTCGCCGGACTTGTCATGACGTAACTTCCGTTCGGGTCCAGACAGGGAGGCGGGGCGCTGAAATGACATTCGGCCCCACCAACCAATGCATATTTCCCGAAGCTCTGTTGTTTAGCGTCAAGAAAGCGCTCTTTACATCCGTCCAGGAGGACGGAGGCATACATTAAGCCATACAGGTGGCAGACCACCTTTCGGCAAAATGGCGGCGGGTAACGTCAACCCGTTTAACGCGAGTGATTCGGAGGAGGAAGCGGAGCAGAGGCAGGATGGCGCTGACGCCGAGCGCAGCCCTAGCGATGAAGCGCAAGGCCACAGAATGGGTCCCTTCTCCGAACCGGCCGCTTTGCTATCCAGCAACCGAACCAGCCCGAGTGTGGAAGGAATACCCGCATCGGGAGCTGCGGTTGCCGGTATCGGAGGCGCGGATACGCGGGTGTCGGTAGATGCGATCGCAGCGCAGCTGCTCCGGGATCAGTACATCCTCACGGCCCTGGAGCTGCACACCGAGCTCCTGGAGGCTGGACGGGAGCTGCCTCGGCTGCGGGATTATTTCTCCAATCCAGGCAACTTCGAGAGGCAGAGCGGAACTCCACCCGCATGCAAGGATCAAGGAGTCGGTCCTGGAGGTCCACTTAGTAAGTAACCAGATAACATGACTATTAGACCTCTTAAAGTGGGCAGTCCTGTGAAGGTGAAGGTGAAGGTGCAGGTGTAATAACCCAGTATTTCATACTGCTGTTTATTGCGCTTCAAGACATTTTAAGATGTTACAGAGGCATGATGGGAGGGGTTTGATGAAGGGCTGGATGTTGTCTTTGTTGTGTGATGACCATTGTGAAGTGTTTCCACTGACCCCAGCTGCACAGGTGCAGGATAGAAAGAGGAGGAAAAAAGATGCTGTCCACGTGAGGGGTATGTAAAACCGGACTGTGTGCTGCTGTGGCGGATGGAGTTTGTTTGGTATAATCAGGAATTCTTTGATCTGTCATTTATACCTTGGACCTCCTGGACGTAGTAATTACATTCTTATCTGATTGTGCGCCCTCGTCTGCCTTTTACTATCTGCCTTTCAAAGCATGATGTTTTGTTTTGCTTTTCTTTGTAATCAAGGTTTGTGCATGTATGTTGTTAAAAGTGTGGATTCACAACTGAGAAGTTCTTTCCAATGTAGATCGTTTGCAACATGTGTTTTGTGTGGTTTCCGATATTTTGCAGGGGATCAAGGAGTGTGACTAGGGCCTGGCTATTGGGTTAAAGCCATGAATTACTCCTGTCTGTCTTTTAGTTGTTGTCAGAGTCTAGTCACACCCCTGGATCAAAACATAACATTTGCTGGAAAATTCACAAGGCTATTTTAAAATATGTGTAGCTAATGGAGCTCGTGGGACTGCTTTTGGTCGTCGTGTAAAATGAAAAATTCTGATCTTATTTCTCATCTCTCTATGTGGGGGAATGTGTATGTGATTGCCCAGCGTAAAAGCTCATCAGCAGCATATTTCCTCAACCCGCTGCTGACTGAACATGTGGGTGGCATACTGAAAACATTTCACGCAGGCCTCTTCACGATTCATACTAGCATAATATTAATCCATCAAATCAGCCTCCTGTTGCAAAGAGAGTTAAGCCTGTGACACCCATGTTTCCTTCATCACATCAAAGATGCTGGGATTAGTAAAATTACAGCAATTGCACAAGATTCGATACTGCAAAATAACATTCATTATGGGATGGTTGTGAAATAAATGGGTGTACTTTTTAAAATCCGCATTTATTCTAGGGATGGACAGGCTAGTCATCGATTGATGATGTCAACATAATGTTTTTTGTGTGTTGTGTTCTTTATTTTTCTAATTCATTCTACTTCATCTACATTTAAATTATTTTTAGCAGTGGTGTTATAAAGGTGATGAATAAAGAATGCGAATATGTACAGACGGTGTTGATGTGCTGACAGCATGCTGTGATTCAACGTGTTAAAAGTCTCACAGCATCTGCCAGCCTGCTAAAACCTGCTCGGAGAAATTGCTTCTTTAAATAATTTTTTATATTATTTCTAAACAGCAATTTTGTAACAGTCTTAAACAATACTTTAAATTTTAAGAACAGTATTTTGTATAATAAAAGGTAATAGATATTTATCCTGTCTATGTATTGAATAATTGCTGCATTCTTCCGTTCTTGCACCACTTTTAAATGTCGTACATTCATTTGTTTCTGTTGGTTTCAGCATCATGTGCTGTGAGCGTTACGTAGTTTCACTTTGGGAAATACATCTTGAGAGCCTAGCATTCTGTTACGTTCTGTACTCCATCTAGCTATTTTTGAACACTGAATCCTATTTGCATGGCCACCAAGTAACTGGCATGTTTTAAGACTGACTGGTCAAGTCATGCAACAGACAACCCAACTACCGGTTGAATTTGTATTTTCATGTCATATTCTATCAAGAATTCTCTTAAGAAGGTAGTCATCAAGAACCCATATAATGGTCTCTAGGAAAATAAAGGAAGTGACCTCATCGGTTAAGAGCTGGAGCCAAGCTCCTTTTTGCCTAAATTACATCATTCTCAGGGGAAAGGGGGATGCTATATAGAGGACTAGATGGGCTGAATGTTAGTATCAGCCAATCCATTTTCTTGACTGGAGGTTGAACATGCTTATTGCTCCTTAACATGTGTCCAATTGTTGCTGATGGCTTTGCATTGACCTGGCTTGAAGAATACTGTTTATTTAGGAACCACTGCATTATATTAGCATTATGAAGCTGCAGACCTTCCCCAAAGAGGATCTGCCAACCAGCTGAGAGGTAGCATATGGCTCTCAACCACACTTCTGTCACATCAATCTTTTTAACAGGATGCAGGAAGAGACGAATTAAGGTTTTCAACACCTCAGACAGTCGATCCGATATTCCCTTTCCCTATAGACACCAGCTGCTTGAAATGCAGAATGTTTCAGGGATGAAAAGGGCACTATTTGTTTAGGATGTAACAGGATTTGATGCTCCGCTGCATGAATTGCAAAACTTTGATTGTTTTTTGTGGAGCAGCTGTCGGGTACCCAGCTGTGGTTCTGCCACAGAATTGAGTGTAACACCCCAGCCTCCTTGCAGCATTATGAACATGTTGTGTTGATTCTTTATAGATAACTAGAGGAGAAGTATTGTGCAAAAGCAGGTGGCTTTTATGCATCACTTTACTTTCTATTTAGTGCTTAAAGGTAAATTGTACAGTTTCTTTGCCACGCCCATCACTAGTTGGAATTGCAAACATGTTTGCAATGACTCCTTGTAAATAGATTTCTTGAACACTCACCTCGTCTTCCATTGTTTGACAAACAGTTTGTCTGTCTCCATCATATGCCATTGTTTTAGTTTGCCAAATGTCGATTCATTGTACGAATTGCTTTTTGTTTCAGATGACTAAACTGGGACAAACAAGCGCTTTAACATTAAGACATTAAGAAATATAGACTAGAGATGGTAAATGTATTCACTGCTGGTCCCTCCTGGTATAAAAATCAAGTCTTTTTAATCTTAAAATGGAAGCGATGCCAGAAATGAAGCTAAGTGGCTAGCACAACTTCTCCAAGTGTTAATAAATAACAAATTCATAAACAAATGATATATTTTTGGAAGTAGAGGTTGAGTTTCTCACATTTTCCCATTTCTGTAAATTCCAAAAGAAATGAAAAAAGGTAATGTGACAAAATAAAGCTGATAATCAAGATAATTTTTTTTTATTATTGAAATGCCTGTTTGTGCTATTTTGGGCCACTCTATTTACATTTACCATTTCTGATGTCGTATTTGTTATGTGAACTATAACACAGAGCAAAGTAAGCAAACACAATTTTTGCCAAGTCACATGTTCCTCACCTGACACTTAAGAGCTCCTCAATTCAACATCATTCCTTGAAAAAAAAGCCAAGCTCTCACATATAGCCTTCACAGAACCCCTCCCTGTCAACCAGTCTGACAAGGCATTTATTCAGCACATATCAGAATTGACAGTCAAGTCACACCCTGAGAAAGACTCTGAAAAACGAATCAGCATTCCCCTCATCAATACATCTCTGTCCAAGACTGTCATGGGCAGATACAACCTCAAGCGTTTATTTTGACCATACACAAACTACATTTCTTGTGAGTAAATGTTCATAAGGACAGGAAAAGAAACACCTGAGATAATTTTAAAAAGGTTCTATTTGCCTTTTTTTCAAAGTCTTTATTATGTTTATGATGTTATAAAGAATAGTTGTTTATGTTTAGATGTGATTCGGAGGAGGAAAAAAAAAAGCTTTATATAATATATTTCCCCTGAGTTTCACACCGTCACCTCGATTCTCAGAAAACAAGGCTGTTGATTTCCTGGTTCTATGAAGTATATTTTTACGAAATGCTCTGATTGGTCAGGCGGAGCCAGTCTTTTGTGATTGGTCTACCGCTGAGAGTGAGTGTGGAGATGTACCGCCCATTACCCTATTTGTGTTCCAGGGGGCAGGGTCAATGTGAATTGTGGGGTTCATGATGTCACTAACTCAGGAAAACGTTTGTTGTAGTCCCAACGAGTCATTCATTGTAGTCTTTAAAAACAAAGGGATGTCTGGTAAAGAAAATACCTTGCGACAAGGCAGATGTTGTTCGTACTTAAACGCCTATACTACACACTAACTACATTTAAAGAGGTTCAATTCCATCAGACCTCCCAGAGCTGTTGAGAAAACACGTTGCGTCAACGCCGTTGACTCAAATGGAACAGTTTTTTCACAGTAATGGTGGTTCATGGAGGCTCTCAATAGTCACTGGAAGTAACACATGGAGACTAAAAAGGGGCTAAACGGACCGATTGTGATGAATTTTTAACCACTTTAAAAACCTGAGTCATTTAATGAATAAAAAAATGAAAGAAATAAAGCATTTAAAGAGAAAACATAACTTTCTGAAGGCTCCATGAATCACGTGACACGCGAAAATGTTGAACGTCTGTTGTCTCGACTCTCTCTCAACGCAGCCGAGACCTCCCCTTCAAGAGTGGTGAAAGGTCTCTGTATTCTTGACAGATGTGATATTGTCCCTCTTCTACATTGATAGCTTTGAAGTCACAGGACTTGAGTGCATGAGCTTTACTGCCGTCATGTGACAAATCCTCGAGTCATTATGATATTTAAGCAACTTGAGTGAAAGAAAAAGAGCCGACTAGTCAACAATATCACGCTAAACAAGAGAACAGCATTTAATAATGTTTGTAATCTTTTACAAAATTTGTTGCAGAGAATTTATTTTGACAATCATTTATAGGGGGGTCTATGTTGGAACTTGATTTTGAAAAAAAACGTTTTATCCACTTATGTAGACGGACCAAGTCCTCCGTGTGTCTGGAACGGCATACGTACAGATGGATACATGAGAAGTCTCTACTGTCTGTGCTGACTGCTTTGGTTTGCCAAAACAAATCAATATGTTACCTTTTTCTGTAAATTATACTTACCTTTCTGCTCTAATAAGGGTTGGTTTGTTGTGGGTAGAAGTTAAAGAGATCACCCAAACATAAAAATTCTGTCATCATTTACTCTTTTACATCATTTATTGTCATGTCCTGTATGAGTTTCTTTGTTCGCAGAACACAAAAGAAGATATTTTGAAAAATGGCAGCCATTCACTTGCATTGGTTTTGTGTCCATACAATAGAAGTCAATGGCCACCACCGCTGTTCGGTTATCAACATTCTTCAAAATATTTTCTTTTGTGTTCTGGAGAAGAAAGAAAGCCATACAGGTTTGAAATGACAAGAGAGTGAGTAAATGATAACAGGATTTTTATTTTTGAGTGAACTATGCCTTTAAGAACACGAGTCCGAGACACTAAATTTACCATCATGTTTTTTGTTTGTTTTCAGATCGTGCTGGAAGCATCAGTACATTAGACTCCTTGGATTTCGCACGATATTCAGATGATGGCAACAGAGAGTCAGATGAAAGGGTGGCAGGTAAGATGAACAGCAGTTACGAGACCGCAGATTAAATCTGATTTGTGCATCATGTCCAATGAAGTTATAAATTGGGTTAAATGTTTTTTTACGTTTCAGTTTAGTTTTGTATTTAGACCAGCGGATAGGTCCCAAGGTTTTGCTTGTACTTAATAAGCATGCTTTCTGGGTTCAGCATGAGCTAAATGGATCGAGTTGCTCATCTGCAAAATAAAAAGACAGTTGTTGAAGTGTAAACAAAGTGTATATGATATATCTTTTGGCTGATCAGTGCCATTTTCTTAACCTCAGTGATAGGCCATGTGGTTGGTTTTGAGCACGCCAGCCGTTTTAAATTCCAACTTCGTGTCAGTCATTTCAACACTGGAAATCTTTACTCCATTTACATGTAAACCTCTTGCATGCCCTGATCGCAAAATTACACCACTATTGACCGTAGCCAGTTTTTTATTTGCCAAGCCGTCGAATTTCCAAGAACACAATTCAGCACTTACAGTATGTGGCCGTATTTTAAATAAGAAGGAATTGGCTTTATTGAGCCCTTTTCTGGAAACTATTAGTGGTTTCGAGGCTTGTGAAACTGTCTTTTACGAGAGGGGATTGGGTCTATGTTACCGTATATGACACAGGATTCTTGGCATTCATGATTGATGTAATTTCGCACATGGTTCACTGACCGTTTTCATCAGCTCCCAGATGAGCTTTGTCTGTAGATGTGCAGGAGGCTAAATAAACAACAACGAACACAAAACCTTTCTTTGTAGTAGAAATGTACTGGTAATGGCAAACATGCGCTGCTTTATCTTGAGTCCTTCCCAGGCTTCAGTGTCATTTATCCTGGCAGATATAGATTTTTCAGATCGAAATGTAGTCACTGCTAAGAAAATGTTCACAGCCCTACCCTTTCCAGACAAAAACCTAGCAGAGATAAGTCATCCAAAATGTTACACAGTAAATATCAAACACGCATGCTTAAATATAAATACAGCCATTATTATTCAGCAATATGGATTTTCCACACCATGAATCATTGGGAATCGTTTGCTTAAACCTTTTGACAAAAATAAAAAAGCTTCTGTATGAGCTGCTTCATGCCACGTCTGAAATATCATACTATGGCTTAGCCATATTTTTCCAGTTTTTAAAATAAAACGAACATTCTTAATCTGTTGCTGCATACTCCGAGTTGTTATTTTTGTTACAACAGACTTGGTGCGAACAGGTCTTCAGTGTATTGTTAGGTAAACATAAACCTGTTAGAATTATATGCCTATGGTAATAAGGTTCATTAGTTTAGAAACGATCATTTATTAAGTGAATAGAAATGTTCTGTGCACTTGTTATGAATATTATTATTAATCGTTATATGTGGGGATTGGGAAGTACTGCATAAGGCCTAGGGAACCGTGCAGCAGAAAGAGTTTGCTTTGCACAAAATGTCACTTTTGAAGCCCAAATTGGGTGTCTCCTCCCAAATCTTGAGCCCTTCAGCAATGAGCACAGCCCTGGCTGTCTGACCTGGGGTTAACTGGCTGTCTGATGGGTCTCTATTCCAGTATTTCTCTTTCCAATACTGGACCACAAACCATCCAGGCAAGCACGTTTGCCACTTTTTTTGTTTCGTTTATTTCTATTTATTTTTGACATTGTTCCATTTGTTAAACTTGCATCTTGTGCTCTGTTGATCAACAGTGTAAGTGACTTTGTCCAATTAGAGCTCAGCATTCTCTCCCAGTGTTCCTCATATGTCTCCATTTCTTTTTCTCTTCCTTCATTTTGAGTTCTTTCTCTGGCCCTGTGTAGATATGAATAGTGTGCAGTTTGGGTCTTGTAACTGTGTAAAGTGAATGTGCTGTTATTTACACGTGAACTTACATCTTTTTATTAATTCATCATTAATAAATGATCATTTCCTACAATAGCTCAAGTAATATTCAAATCTTACAACATTTAATACTAGATTATTAGATTTGTAATGGGTTTCTTTTAAAGCTTTAGAACCACTTCTTAGTGAAATGTGGCTGATAGTGTCCTGGAAGTTATATTAGGAAGCCCATTTGCTGATCACTAGTGCACAGTCATGCAAGTGTTGTGAACTCTACATGCTTCTGTTTACTACTGTACTTCTGTTACTGTACTCGCCCAGCCGGTCCACAGTAGCAGGATTGCTGCAAGGTTTTGCCTAAACTAACAAAACCCATTCTGATCAAACTGTTCTGTTTTTTAATGAAGATCACATATAAATAGCAGTTCTTCTGTATTAGAAAGATTATTTATAATGTAAGTGTCTATGATATTTTGAGGGCTTTTTTTCAGTACAAGAAAAGCTTTTTCATAGCTTTATTACGTTTTTATATTTGTAGTTGCAGTTTTTATGTTTTATTTACGATTATAGGTAGTGTAAAGAGCAGAAAAGACTGCAACATAAGCTCAACCAATGACAAGAGTTTGATATGAGTATTGTTTTTGTAGTTCCATTTGTTGACACAAGTGGTGCAGAAGGTACCCTTCACCTTTTGCAAGTAAAGCACATGATGTAAAACATTTTGTGTATGTTTTTTTTTTAATCTATTTGAATGAATACTCTTAACATTTGGTTAAACGATACTGAAAAAGCCGATCGTTTTTTGACTTTGTCATCGATTTTCAAAACAAACCAACAGCCTTTGGTCTAAATCCCTGGTCAGACAGCTAGTCATTTTTAACTCAAAATATTTCTGTTATTTGGCAGCTCATCCTGCAACCTCTGCTGCATGTGTTCATTAGATCCATAGTGTGCATGTTCCTGTTTTGGTTCTGCCTCGGCTTCTTACAAAAATTGTCTTTTTTTATTTTGGTTTTTCATGGCCATCCTATGTTTTCCCCCCTTTGTTTTGTGTGACCCACTTCTCCCTGGTCCAGTTCTGGAGTTTGAACTACGGAAAGCCAAGGAGAACATTCAGGCTCTGCGTGCCAACTTGACACAGGCTGCAGGTGGCGTACTTTCAACTTTTACACGCTTTAGTCCTTCTTAACATGAACAAGTCGTCTTTTTTCCTACAGAAGGTTTGTAATGTCTGCCATGAAATGCCATCTTATCGGTTCTTATTCTCCTTTCTCTATTATTCAGAATGTGAGATCCCTTCTCAAGAGAGAAAAAACTACAAATCTAGTCCTGAAATTCAGGTTATCCCCCGTTTGCTTTGGATTTCATGCTGTTATTTTTAATGCTGAATATATTACATTTATTTTATTATCGCGTACTAAAGCTTTCCTCTTTTTATTTTCAGGAACCTATCCGCTCTCTTGAAAAGAGAGCCTTAAACTTTTTAGTAAATGAATATTTATTGAAAAACGAGTATAAATTAACCGCCATCACATTTTCTGATGAAAATGATGATCAGGTAATCTTTTATTTATAGATATATAATTCTTTTTGGCACTAATCTGTTTTAGGAATGTTACATCTCAATTTTAACACTTTGCAGGATTTTGAGTTATGGGACGATGTGGGTCTTAACATTCCCAAACCGCAAGACCTGCTCCAGCTCTATAGGAACTCTGGAAACAGCCTGACGTTGCACCTAGATACCGTGGATGTGGCGGTCGGTGTGGATCCAAGAGATTTGCCTGGAGATTGCTGTATCCAGGAACCTGTACAGCAAACTGATATAATTCAGGTATTTAAACTCAAGTTTACGTTACATCATTTCCGTCAACCATTGGTCAGAAGTTGACAGTATATTTGGTGTCATTCACAGCGACAGCAGCAACAGGAAGTGGTTCAGGAGCTGGAATATCAGATCAGTTTGCTGAACAGTGAAAAGCAGAGTCTAGCTGAACAGATTAAGAAACTCCAGAGGTAAGTTCCCATCTGGCGCCTGAGAGGCTAAAATAAAATTGGACTTCCAGAACCCTGCCACGTGAGCCAGAGCAATCAGAGTAACCTATGATTACTGTCAGAATTAATGACGGGCCATGTTTATGTAAAGCATATTTCTTGTGTGGAAATATATCAAGATGTGATTTGCCGCTGAAAGATTGTAGGGTCATAATTTATCCCGGCAGTTAGAGTAGAAGAGAGTGGTGGTTAGGTGAAGGTTAAGAGCTAGCGAATGGACCATAATGAGCTGTATTCTTGCACTTTTGAAAGCTCTAGAAACAAACCCCACTTCTCTTCTGCTCAACGGGCTTGCATCATTATGACCTTCTGCTCTCTGACATTTTGCTGCGTGGCATTTACGCTTCCTAGCAAGAGATGGGCTCTGTGTAGTTCCTTTAAATAGTTTTCTCCACTCCTTCATCGTCTGTGGCTTTGAATGCGTCTCATTTCATTCCCAAGATAGCTTTATTGAGAGCTCTTAAAATATTGTGAAATTAGCATTTCTTTGAATACATAAACAGATCTACATACATAATGACATTAAAACGAGGTTCATAATATAAGTGGATCAATGTTGTAGAAGGATATTTGACAGGCCTATTTTTCAAAATACAATAAAAAAATTTGGAGTATTTCAAATCAATGCTAAGGTTCGGGGATACATACATACAAATCAAAATTTTAAAACAATTTGAGTGTTTTTATCGATATAAATTGTCCATAGCCTTAAAAAATTTCCTTGATTTATCTTTAAAAATAAATTCCTTAACAAACTCAAAGAAATCCAAATCCAAAGTATTTTCAAACACTTGAAATACTGGGAAATTGTACAAGTAATGTGGGTTAAGTAAACCCACAGACAAACAAGAAGGGTGACCAGCCGTAATGATTTATGATAAAATGTAAAACAGAAAAAGTGGTGAAGCACGGTTTCAGTCTGAGAGCCACAATATAAATGTTACTCTGAATACAGTGCATCAATTATTAAACAAAAAATAAAAAGCTTTTTTTAATCTCGTAAATGTTTTTTTACATTTAATACAGGCTCTCTTTATACAATAATAAAGCCACCGGTCCCTAAAAAAAATGTTTTTCCTGTGCGTTGTATGAAGTTTCATCTTTCCCCATGGCAAACTCATCGACTTTCTAGGCAATGCACTTACTATTAAACAAAGGAGTGAATTAAGAGACATCTTTGTCTTGCTATTAGCTTTCTATACGAATGCTATATTTATCAGTAAACATGTGTGTGTAATTGATATAAAACGATTCTTTTGTTAATTCATTAATTGATGTGATTGATGTGTGTGTGGATGGATGGGCAGCGATATCCAGGCTCTTCAGTGGAACGTCTCATCAGATCCCACAGCCACAGTAAAGTCTGCTCAGTGTAAAGAAGACCCTCGGTTTGATAAGACTCCTCTAGACAATGGACAGTATTTGGACATACGGGGGGTCACAGATGCAGACGACACCCTAAACACTACAAAGACCTTAAGCTCTACAACAACCACTACTGATTGTACTGATGGCACAACTACTGCTACACCACCTCACAACAAACTCAAGTCTCATAGTCCACAAGTGAAAGGCTCGGTGCAGTTTGATCAGCCCAACAGGTGAGACATGCACTCATTTAGCACATGTAATTCTGTATGGTTGCTTACTGGTCTACGTCAACAAGATTATGATATTCGTTTCACCTTTATCGGAGTATTATGTTGTAGAATATAGCTGTTTTGTCCAGTAGGTGGCAGCACTGCATTGAGCACCACATCAGTTTGCACACAGACCTCAAGGCAGTGCTGACTGGCACCATATATTCCACTCATCATCATTTTGCACATCTGCTCCGAATAGATTTTAACCTATGATGCTGATTCAGACAAATGAACCTTTCCTTGTTTTGATTCTTCAAGTTTTAAGGCTGTATCCAGAGGTGGAGGGGCGTGTTTAATCATGTTTTGTTTGCCCGTGCAGAAAGCTGCCTCCGGCCTTCCATCAAGCTCTTTTGTCCTTCTGTCGAATGTCTGCTGACAGTAGGCTGGGCTCTGAGGTGAGTGTTAACAGGTTGGGTACAGTACACTCAAACACACGTGAAGTGTTTTAAAGAATAGTTTTTCATATTCTGGTAAGTGAATTGCAACATCCATAACAGTCTATAGTCCTCATAACCCTTACGAAAATTAACCATGATAACCAATAAATAACCATGGTTATGGAAAACATGTTTTTGCCATAAGAAATCAATACACAAAGAAAATCATGGTTCAGGGAAATGGTCACACAAAAATGTTATTTAAGTGACTATTACCTTCTCCATTTGTTGGGTATTGTTGCTTCTTGTTTGCACCTTTTAATTCACAGAAATCCTACAATATGTGTTATCTCTTAAAAATCATTTTTTGTCACATTCATAATGCATAGATTTTTCTCTCTTTTAAAATAGAGAATTCATTCATAGACTGATATTTTTCTGCCGTTTGGACTCTATCATCAGGATTTAGTCAAATAGAAACAGATGGTTAAATATGTTGTCAATAAATACATTCTTTGAGAATCTATATGTCTAGCTTTGACTGAAAATGTCATAATCATAACACTGGAACTGCCCATCTGCCTTCATGCTTCAGAGTTCATAAGAGTAGCCGTGATATCCACTTTGAGAGTGAATTGTCGTTCTGAATCGGAAACAATTCACAAAACTTCTGTGAATGATTCATTCACAAATCACATGGTCAACAATAGCTCACCCGGAGGGAAAGAGTAATGCATTTTCGTCAAAGCTTTCATACATCTTCAGAAGACTTTACATTGTTTATACTTTATGGATGATTGTTTCGATTGGTTTTATGGTAGTTTTGCATTCTTTCTGAACTTGACAGACTCACTATGTTCATTGTAAATGCTTAATAAAATTTATGAGGTTTGGGAAAAAAATGAGGATGAATAAATAACGACAACATTTTCATGTTTGGGTGAGCTGTTCCTTTAAAAGACCATACCCAGTTATAAGCGGACAATAAACATAACTACAAATCTTCTTTGTTTAGATCAATCTTAGCTTTGTTTAGATAAATGGAGTTGCATTGCATGGTAATATAGGCACATGCATGATGTCTTCTGCATTCAAAATGCAAAAGCATAAAAGGTTCTCAGGCTAAAGATATGCAGTAATAATAGGACATGTCTTTGTAAAAGCCCTTTATTCACTTTTAAAGTCTAATTATATGTCTATGAAGAACTTGACATGTTGACTTATCCACGTCCTTGTTTCTCAGGTGTCTCGAATTGCTGACAGTGAACACAGTGTTATGCTAATGCTGGGCCGCTGTCTTCCACACATCGTACCCAACGTCCTGCTGGCCAAACGAGAGGTAACCAATGAGCTTTTGACCCTGCAGCCACGCCCCATGTCCCATCAGCCACCACGGCTTTCATGTCCACTGCGGCCAGCTTCTTCCTCTCATGCCGTTCACAATTCAGCATTAAATCCACTTATTTTTCCATTGCAATACACACTGTTTCTCTCTTCTCCCCCACCCCATCGTCCCGTCTCTCTTTTGTTCTGTTCACTCATGTCTTCTCTTGCTTTTCTGCATGCGTCTCACTGCTCCGATAGAGAATGATTGCACACCTCTGCCAGGTAAGTCGAACACATGGGCACATATTCACGTCAGCCCTCATCCCTTCATTGCACATGTGACCTTTGACCTTTCAGTTGGTTTGGCTTTACACCTGCTTTTCTTTTTATTGCTGGCATCTACACTTTTGTTGATGAAGTTTGAATTTCTGATGACACTTTTTTGCTTCGCTTTTCTGTATTTAAGCTTGCTGCAGCGCAAACGTTTGGCGTAAAAAAACTACGGTATTTACTTAAGACACGCATTGAAAATTAGCGCTGGATAGGCTTGGACAAAGCTGTTTTTGCGACTGACCTATTGCATGCGCATTTGTTGGAGTTTCCTCTTCAGACGCAAACTTCATGAAAGGAGAGTATTTAAAAGAATCACGCAACATGATTTACGAAGGTTTGCGCTCGTCTTTGTACGGGTATTTGTTGCTTTATTTAACACCTAAAAAAGCATGTATTAAACTTTGCGCTAATTTGTAGATTTTGTTGATCATTATGGGAACGAGATATTGCACCTGTGTTTTTTAATGTGCACCTTGTTAGTAAATTACTAATACCATCTGCTTTTTTTCCACGCTATTTTGCCCTGTTTAGTAAATCTGGCCCTAAATCCTTGAAGTATCATTGTTTAATGTTACCAAGATTTTCACAAATGCGTGTCTCTAAATTGTATAAAGTATTAGAGGTGGGACATACTTATAGTTCACCTTTGACTTTCTTTCTTTGGCGAAACACAAAAGAGGATAATTTGAAAAATGTTGGTAACAGAAAATCGTTTAATCCCTTCATATGACTTGTTTTGACTTACCGCGTGCCGTTCATGTCCGGCATCTTTTAGCACTGGGACTGCCCCATCTATCAGTTTCAAACAAATTCAGAATACAGCGTTATATCCACGTTTATATAACATCCATCACGGAAACCTTTTAACAATATGATATCAAATTTGGTATTATTTTAATGCTGTATATGAATATTATTTGATAATATATACATATGATTTCATAGTATTTTATTAGCATACTTTTACAAATTAAATGATCAGTAATAAAGGTTCAAAACAGAAAAGAGAAATTTCACTATTTAGGCATTTTTTCCCCTTATTCAGTCATCCACAAGTGACTGTAACTGTTATTTTTGCAGTTGTGTAACCGTAGTTAAAAATCGCTGCATTGTTTGGCTTATATGATTTTATCACAAGAGCCACAACAATATTCACCAACGTTTATAAATAAGGTTGTAATAAAAAACTAAATAAACAGTTTCCACTTCCTGCAAGTGATATCATTCATTAACCTAACTGCCGAGTCTTCACGTTTGCCAGAGTGTTTGAAATCTGCTCATGTACGGTTTTGGAATTCGAAACTTAAAAGTTTGTTTTGTAAACAATAAGTAGCCAAATCTATCCAAATCTCTACGATTTTCTAAACATTGGCAGCAGAATGTGTCTGTGCTCTGATTTTCGGTTTAGCAGTAACACTGGCCGCCTTCCATCTGATGAAACATTGTCTGTGTTTAAATAGTTTTCTTTGCCGCCTGTTTTTAATGAGCTGACTTGGTTAAAATGATAAAACATTTATTTAAAACACACATGCGCACAGTTCACATCTATTGAGCAGGAACCCAAAGGTGTGTACTGTTCCAAGTTATTCCCACAGCTTTCCCCCTTCGGGCCCCGCTGATTTGCATAGGGCAGTTCTGTTTTATGGGGCCAGGTGACGGTTTAAGATGGATTGGATGCTTTCCAAGACGAAGCAGAGTGAAAACAAACACCACACTAGGAACGGAGATCCCTTTGTACCCGCCCGAACAGCGAACTGCTCGATAGACTTTGAACCCTCGATATAAACTCAGACTGTCAGTTTGCATCCGCCTAAGCCTTCTTTCCTGAATTCAATCTTACTCGTGTACAGACACACCCTCTTAGCTTTTCCGCTCGAGTCTGGCATCTGGTGTCGATGAATTAGTTTGAAACACCTGCCTTGCAATATAATTTGGGTCATCAACAAGAACTGTATTGTAAAGATAAAGTGTTTTGCAATTAAAGGCTATTCAGGTTATTGAGTACCGTGTTGTGGTAAAATAGATAAGAAGCCAGAGAGAACAGTTCATATATTGTGTGTTAGCAACAGCCCAAATCTCCCTGTGGTCTTGGTAAACGATGTTTTTGCGTGTGTGCAAGTTGCATTGCATTCTTATTGGCTCTCCATGCTTTCTGCTGCGAATAATTTTTATGTGTAGCACTTGATGTTTTTGTTTATAGGGAATGAGTCAATGCAGGCTCATGGCAAAGCTGCAAAATCGCATTTAAATGCAAGATTTCATGGGAAACACTTTAGGGGTGACAAGGAATGCAAACTTTCAAGTTTTTGTTTAGTTTGGGTGTTCTCTGTTTAGAGATTGGGCTAGTTGAGAACATATTTATTTTGATACCAATAGTGTTTCCACGTTTTAGCCAAACTTGATGTATGGATTTTAGTGTATTGGGTAATAACCAAACCAAGAGGATAGTGTTTATTTTAGAAATGCACCCATACTACATTTCTCCACTGACGCCGATTGTTCAGAGTGATCTGCCGATACGATACCAATTGAGTGTATGCATCGACATTATCTCCATGTAGTGGAAGTCAATGGGTGCCAATGTTGATCGCTTTCCAACGTTCTTCCAAATATCTTCTCATGTGTTCTGCCTTAGAAAGTCATACATTATATCCCTGTTTATAGTACCAGTTTCTGTACCCCATATGTTTAGTACAGTCGACATATACAGTACACGCTCTTATTTTGGACCAGTGCCAAATCAAACACATTATAAATGTCTCTCTATTCAAAACTGTCACTTTATACTGTCTCTCTCACACACACACACACACACACACACACACACACACACACAGAGAGAGTCACTACTGATGAACGGTTCACTACTGTCTCCAATAGACTGCTCTTTACATTCCGACGATGTTTTTATGTTTATTAAAGTTTGTAACTCTTGAAAGCTTACAGGTGACTTTCACAGAACTGGGTGTTTTTAGAGCACCGTCCAAACAAACAAGCATAGCGTCAAACTGCCTACAATCCTGCCACATATTTGCTTAACTTTCGTTCACCTTCAAGCGCCCGTTTGAGACTGTGGTTTGCATGCAGTCACGTCTCAGGATGAGATAAATGTTGAGAAAATAAACACTTCTCTGCCTTCTTACCAAATTTTATGCGAACCCTGCTCTGTTGTTTCTATTCTGGATCGTCGTGGAAAATTGCTCGTAACTGCTGTTTGGCTGTGAGACGTGTACCGAGGGCATATTGCCTGTTCCGTAACGTGATATGTGTTGTGCTGGTGAGCGTTCCTTTGGATGGATACGTGGATTCGACTCTCTTTCGGTAAATCGCCACGCAGCACTGGATTACGCCTGAAAATGCTTCAGGGAATGTCGAGATTGTATCTCTTAGTATATTTCCACACAAATCTTTGTATAAACACAATTACATGATCATTTTTAACACCTCTTTTTTTTAATTGACAGCTCTAGCTTACACAGAACGTCTTCGTGATGTGGTTTACTGCTGTGTAGATTCTCTCCTTTTGTGGTGAAGGTCTTTCTGAACTACCCTCAAAAACCCGCTTGCTTTAGTTTTTTTCTCCGAGCCCTCGTGCATGCGTGTCCTAATGTCCGTATGTCCCAAACACATATATGACCTGTCCTCGTGTGTGTCCACAGGAGCTGATACCTCTCATCCTGTGTACGGCTTGCCTGCATCCAGAACCTAAAGAAAGAGACCAGCTGCTTCACATCCTCTTTAATCTTATCAAGAGACCTGACGATGAGCAGAGGTGTGTGCAGCGACGGGAATCTTCACATGTGTACGCCTGCCATTTGGTTGCCAGTATCTTTTCTGATAATGCTCATTTGTGATGTTCATTTTCAGGCAGATGATCCTGACCGGGTGTGTTGCTTTCGCCCGTCAAGTGGGTCCCACCCGGGTGGAGGCCGAACTTCTGCCACAGTGCTGGGAACAGGTTAGCGGGACTTCTCTTGAGTTTGTCATGTTTACAGTTGGAAATGGAATGCAATTGGTTGGACGTTGAAAGCCTGGCTATTGGACAGATATAGTATCAATATATGAGAAGATTATTTTTTTATTAAGATTTTGAGGGCACATAAATAAAAAATTACCTGAATGGATAAATCATTTATAATATTGAATTGAATAATAAACACTACAATATTGCAATATAAAAATAATTCAAATAAAAATAATATTTTGATGGGGAAAGTTTGTTTGATCTATATGGTGACAGTTATACTTATATGTTTCGGACCCCAAGGACTTTTTGGGGCCGCTTTATACTTTCAATGTTTACAGTTAGTTTTTAGTGAAATTCACTCCCCAACTACTTCCATTGAGAAAAGTACAAATACAATTTCAATTTTCTCACAAAAATATTACTGATTGATCTGCACTTCTGTGGTCAACTCTGCAAGTGACGCTGGCATGTTATGTCTTTAATTCTTTGTGTACGTCTGTGTTGCGTGTGTATTTCTCGCACTCAGATAAACCACAAGTATCCTGAGAGAAGACTTCTGGTGGCGGAAGCCTGCGGAGCCCTGGCCCCTTATTTACCCGTAAGAGACGCCGTTTCTTTAAAAGCTGTACAAAGCAGGACACATCAACCATGTACAGCTTTGAACGATGTTGTGGTTGTCAAATAAGATTGTAATGAAATAATAATCATAATGAAATCAAATCTATAAGTTTACTCAAAGGTCAGAGCCGGGATAGTAACACAAAAGTGTCTCTTTGTGTATGTTTACGTGTGTGCAGATGGAGATAAGAAGCTCCCTGGTTCTGTCCATGCTCCAGCAGATGTTGGCCGAAGATAAAGCCGACATGGTCCGAGAGGCCGTCGTGAAAAGTTTAGGCATCATCATGGGCTACATAGATGATCCAGATAAATACTTCCAGGTGTGATGGTCATTTGGTCATATTCTAACGTTTTTGTACAAGGATTCTTTTCACTAGTTTAAAGCAGTCTTTTATCAGCGGTTGCTTGTTTTTTGGACTTGTTAGGGCTTTGAACTGATGCTGCTGTCTCTGGGTGACCCGTCGGAGAGGGTGGTCAGCGCCACCCACCAAGTCTTTATTCCTGCCTTTGCCGCATGGTGCACAGAACTGGGTAACCTACAGTCCCAGCTCATCCCCTCTCTCCTCACACGCATCGAGAAACTGCTCAAGGTGAAAACCATAAAGTTAAAATTGATTTCACAAATTATAAAGCATATCATCACAATTTTCTTTAATATTGTGCAGCCCATTATTCAAACAAAGTTTAAAATCTAAATAAGTGGTTCTCAAACTTTTTTGTTAAAAGGCATCGCTTTGCGCCACCCCCCCCCCAAATAAAGACTTATAATCTTGAACTTAGAATTTTAATTAAACCAAAATAAATTCAGTTATACAGTTCTGTATCATCAATTCTTTTGTTGGTGGTGTTTTTTTTCTGATGCGCGATTGCATAAAATGTAATATACATTTCTATATATCATAAAATGCCACAAAATCTGTTTGTGAACCCAGTCTGAGAACCACTTTAATTTTGGTTCTTTTAATCCAAAATTTTCAGAATTTTATATTTAAAGGAAATTTAACTATTAACCATTTAAGGTTTTGACAGGTTTCCATGTTTTTAGGAAGTGTGTCATTGCAGAGTTAAAGAAAATATTGCACAACAAATACTTTTCTAGTTACTTTATTTCAAAATTTTGTCATTACATTTTTTTCTTCTCTCTCTTTCTCTCTTTCTCTCTAGCAGGGTGAATATGGTTTAGATGAACACAAACTACATATGTATCTGTCGGCGCTTCAGTCTATCATCCCTTCTCTGTTTGCTGTGATCCTGCAAAACGCCCCGTTCACCAGCCGAGCCAAACTCCATGGCGACGTTCCTCCTATCGAGGGTGAGGGACGTCCAACGTCAACACGCACGTTTTTTGCTAACGTTCTCAGTCAGGCCACGTTTAGCAACGCTGACCTGGCGCCTGACTCTGTGTCACTGTAGGGTTCCTGCCATGTTGAGGTTGCTCTCTGGTTTTGGGCTCTCTATCAAAGTACTCTTTCATTTACACGCTGCGGTTGTGTCAGATGATTTGCGCAGTTGTGCTTTTTTAGTGTATTCCTGGTTATAAAAGCAGCTCCTGTGTGTGTGTGACCCCGCAGTGACCCGGTTCCCGCGGCCGGCCTCCCCGTTGCAGGACGTGGCCACCATCGTGGGCAGCCGAGAGCAGTTGGCAGTTCTGCTGCAGTTATATGATCATCAGCTCCAGCATGAAGGAACTACAGGATGGGACAGTTTGCTTTGGGTGGTCAACCAGTTGTGAGTGGATGACACGTTTTCTATTCCCCCTAGCAACAATTTAAATAAGAAATAATAATTCTGATAATATGTACAGTATGTAAAAGTAATATTTCATTTTGAATTCTCTCCTCAGTTTACCACAGGTAATAGAGATTGTTGGACGCATCAATGTCACTTCATCCACCTGCGTGCATGAATTCTCCAGATTCTTTTGGAGATTTTGTCGAACGTTTGGGAAAATCTTCACCAACACTAAGGTAGGAACAAACAAAGACATTACTATTTATCCGTGGCACCTAAAAATATTAATACATTTTTTAATTCTTTGTTGGGCCAAGTACCTAAATAGATCTTGAGCTGCAAATCAGCCATTTTAGGTACACAGTTTAGCAGTTTTAGCTTAATTTAAGGGTTGTTTTCCCCTCATTTTTGAAGGTAAAACCTCAATTCCAAGAAATCCTGCGGCTCTCTGAGGAGAATGTGGGTGAGTGGCTGTTCAGTTCACCAAGAATAACACCCCCGCTGTGAGAGGAGGAGCGGGCACACACACACACACACACACACACACACACGTCTCTGTTTCTCAAGTGTGTCAAATATGTGTTTCCACTTTTCATGGGATTTGGAAACAGAACTTCGTCTTTCATTCTTTGAATGTTTGCGGAGTTAAAAAAAGGGTCTGGTTAAAACAAAACACAAAACTTTGCATGTTGCATCAGTTTAATGACTTTAGTGTTACTGAATTATTATGAATTTGAATAACTTCTAATGTAACTGATACGAAAATACACAAAGTTATGAAATAAAATTGAAATTCAAATGAACACGGAATATATCCTGCAGACGCCACAGCAGGAAATGGCATTCTTACCAAGGCTACAGTACCCATATATGCAACCGGAGTCCTGACATGCTACAATCAGGTGGGTGTGACATCTACGTGCTTTATGGTCTCTGATGTTATAAATAAGGAAAGTCCCTTCCTAATTGAATCGTTGTTTGTTTCAGGAGGAGGACCGTAAGCTTCTGGTGGGCTTTTTAGAGGATGTCATGACCACACTTTCTCTTTCCCATGCTCCCCTTGACAGTCTGAAGGCTTCATTTGTAGAGCTGGGGTGAGTGTGTCTCAACACTGTTAAATCACACAGTCCACGGCCAAACTAAATTTTTAGTTGAAATTCCTTTAACTGTTAAAGGGACAGTTTAGAATCCAAATCTGGATAATTTCTTTGTTCTGATGAACACAGAGAAATACACTCACCTAAAGGATTATTAGGAACACCATACTAATACTGTGTTTGACCCCCTTCAGAACTGCCTTAATTCTACGCGGCATTGATTCAACAAGGTGCTGAAAGCATTCTTTAGAAATGTTGGCCCATATTGATAGGATAGCATCTTGCAGTTGATGGAGATTTGTGGGATGCACATCCAGGGCACGAAGCTCCCGTTCCACCACGTCCCAAACATGCTCTATTGGGTTGAGATCTGGTGACTGTGGGGGCCATTTTAGTACAGTGAACTCATTGTCATGTTCAAGAAACCAATTTGAATTGATTCGAGCTTTGTGACATGGTGCATTATCCTGCTGGAAGTAGCCATTAGAGGATGGGTACATGGTGGTCATAAAGGGATGGACATGGTCAGAAACAATGCTCTGTTAGGCCGTGGCATTTAAATGATGCCCAATTGGCACTAAGAGGCCTAAAGTGTGCTAAGAAAACATCCCCCACACCATTACAACACCACCAGCCTGCACAGTGGTAACAAGGCATGATGGATCCATGTTCTCATTCTGTTTACGCCAAATTCTGACTCTACCATCTGAATGTCTCAACAGAAATCGAGACTCATCAGACCAGGCAACATTTTTCCAGTCTTCAACTGTCCAATTTTGGTGAGCTCGTGCAAATTGTAGCCTCTTTTTCCTATTTGTAGAGGAGATGAGTGGTACCCGGTGGGGGTCTTCTGCTGTTGCCTCAAGGTTGTGCGTGTTGTGGCTTCACAAATGCTTTGCTGCATACCTCGGTAGTAACGAGAGGATATTTCAGTCAAAGTTGCTCTTCTATCAGCTTGAATCAGTCGGCCCATTCTCCTCTGACCTCTAGCATCAACAAGGCATTTTCTGCCCACAGGACTGCCGCATACTGGATGTTTTTCCCTTTTCACACCATTCTTTGTAAACCCTAGAAATGGTTGTGCGTGAAAATCCCAGTAACTGAGCAGATTGTGAAATAGTCAGACCGGCCCGTCTGGCGCCAACAATCATGCCACGCTCAAAATTGCTTAAATCACCTTTCTTTCCCATACTGACATTCAGTTTGGAGTTCAGGAGATTTTCTTGACCAGGACCACACCCCTAAATGCATTGAAGCAACTGCCATGTGATTGGTTGATTACATAATTGCATTAATGATAAATTGAACAGGTGTTCCTAATAATCCTTTAGGTGAGTGTATATTGGGAGGAATGGTTATAACCAAACAATTCTTGGCCACCATTAACAAAACATTTTTTATAAATGTCTTTGTTCTGTTGAACAAAAAAGAAGATGTTTTGAGGAATGTAGGAAACCAAACAGTTCTGGGGGACTTCTGACAACCATTGTAATTCTGTTTGGTTATAAGCATTCTTCCACATATCTGTCTCTATGTTCATCAGATCTACGTAATTTAACAGATTTGGAACAACTCAAGGGTGAGTAAATGATGATGGTATTTGTGTGTTTTTTTGGGGGGGGGTTGAATTGTCCCTTTAATAAGTCTTAAGCCCTAGATTGAGCAATGGCATTGTTGCTTGTCAGGCTGTTTTTCCTTTTTAAAGATACATTTTAGGTCATCATGTGTTACACTTCTCTTATCCACTATTTATATTAGATGGTTGATGCTAATCTGCAATTTATGCAATTTAATGAGCTAGAAGATCGGGTTAAGTAAGACTATCATTTGTCATTTTGTGACTCAAATTACTTCCTGTCTCCAGGGCAAACCCAGCATATCATGAGCTGCTACTAACGGTGTTGTGGTATGGAGTGGTCCACACATCTGCATTGGTACGCTGCACCGCTGCTCGCATGTTTGAGGTAAGATCTCCTCATTTAATCTGTGATCTGCAAGTTTTTTGTTTAGTTGTGCAATTACTAAAATCATATTTTCAATACCCTTACCCTGAAAGTTTGTTTTTAAGATTGTACCTGGCACTTTCCGTGAATGTGGTATGTTTTTGTCTTGTCACTTTTTAAAAGCTTTAGAGATACAAAATGAACCATTATTTAGCATTAAATAAACCTAGAATTGTTCTGTCAAATGATTAATTGTGATTAATCACATCCAGAATAAAAGTTTATGTTTACATAATATATTTCTGTATACTGTGCATATTCATATTGTATTTTTAAAAACATACATATGATGCATATATTTAAGAAAAATACAAAAATGAATAAATCTTTATTTATGATTTTAATTACTGGTAAATATATAAACAATCAAACTTTTCCTAAAAATGTATATGTTTGTTTTTGTGTTCATGAAAACAAAATTAATATGCACAGTACACAGACATATATTATGTTAACACAACTTATATTCGTGGGACGATTAATCGTGTTTAATCATTTGACAGCCCTATTATTCACCAATGTTTTATTTATTTTTAACAAAAAAGTTTTTCATTTAATTAGACAAGTCCCAACAATTTAGTAACAAATGCAGAAATAACAAACAGTTTATATCATTTTTAGTTCTAAATGTAAGGTTAACATTAAATATTTTTCAATGGGTAAATGACTCCATTCACGATTTGTTGAGAAAGCAAAACAAATATAAGTTTTCCTAAGGCTTTGTTTCATGCCTCATTTGTGGAAAGTGGCACTGTCATCTTGGCCAGTCAAATGTTTAGCTTTATCATACACTGCTTTTGTTTTATAATGTCAGACAGTTATTGTAATATATAAATGTATTAAAATGTTTATGGTTGGTGTGAGGTAGTAAATATGTCCTCAGAATATCTCCACACTCCCTCTAGGGCCCCCTGTGCCACTTCATTCCCGACACCTATCAAACCACTGAATGTCTACATGTATTTGAATTCGTCGCTTTAAAGCCTCCGTATGTTGCACCACAGCACGCTTGCTCCTGTCATTCAAAGATTACGTGACAAACCCCCACATTTTCATTACCTCCCCTTCCCTCCGTGTAATAAAGATTCAAAGAGTGGAAATAGAGTTTCATCCGAAAAGTCCTCTTCTCCTCATCTGTGGCCGTAGCATTAGTTTAATTTGCCTGGCCTGTGTAGTCTTTTTGTTTTTATTTATCTGTACAGCGCCTCGTTGGGCTTCCGTCATGTTGTCGTCGTATGTCTGCGCTGTTTTTAGTTTGTTACCGTTGTTTCTTGTGTTCTTTTTATTTCTCTTTCTCTCTCTCTCTCTCTCTCTCTCTCTCTCTCTCTCTGCGGTGTTCCATGACACTGTGCTCGTTCTTTCCATGCATCCTGTGTGATATCACCCCTGCTCTGACCAATCAGCTGTTGGTGAAGGGGGTGAATGAAACGCTAGTAGCTCAGAGAGTTGTTCCAGCACTTATCACTCTCTCCAGTGATCCTGAAATGTAAGTCTCCTCCTGCCTCCTTCATCCACGCACCTCCCTCCGCCTTGGTTCTCTCAGGAGGCCACACCTTTATTATTGCTGTCTGTGGGGCTCCGCCCACTGAGGTATGTAGGTAGGCGGGGCCAAAATGGATGAAAAAGGAGATTTGAATACTTTCCTTGATCATTTAAATCACAAAAATAATTGTCCAGATCACATTCAATTGAGTCGTCAGTCTCCGTAAAATTAATCCTTAAAACAGTCTATAAATGAAAAATGAATGCTAAAATCTGCTTCTCCTGATGAAACCAAGGCCTGAGAGACCGTGTGTATTTTGTCTCACATGTTCGATGTACTAACAACTCTCATTCAGGCAACACTAACCACCACACGCTCGAAAAGCTGGCACTTTTCACAATCCGTTCATCAATCGGTTCATCCATACATGTGATTCATGGCATGTTTGGCTGCGAGTCGCTCCCTCCCGAGGCCCATAGCTCTACAATCCCCACCCCTTCGCTAGGTTCTTGGCCATTTGTGTTTGACCCCCCTCTCTTTTGCATCTGACTGGTTTGCAGCTGGTTCTTCGAGGCATGAGCGAAGCCTTAATTGACAAGCGAGTAGCTCCAGCCCTAATTACCTTGTGCAGTGGTCCTGAATTGTGAGTTAACCACAGCTAAAGCCACATGTCCTCTCCGCATTATCTTGGTTGGATGTTATGATTAGTTTTGTCTTGTTTTCCTGGGGGGGTTGGATATTTGTTGTCTGGTTTGGTTTGGTTTGGTTTTCACACTGGGAACGATCATGTGACATTAATCATCTTGCTTACCATATTTTTCATTCATGTGATTGGTGTGCCATGATTCTGTTGCTTTTTGATATTTTGTGTCATTTTAATTGGAAAGGCATGTGAATGCTGGTTGTATAGTGACGTTTTTTTCTGTTTTCAGTTCAGTGAGGATATCCACAATACCTGCCTTTGGAACAATTATGGAAACCGTAACGCAAAAAGAGGTACAAGGTTCTGGGATACATGGTGGACATGCACATGACATATCACCTCTGTACTTTAGCACTACAAGGCCATACAGTATTTTGGTGTTTGAAAAAATCATTACAAGCTGACAAAGAGGGTCCAAGAGTTTGAAAAAAATTATTAATTTTTTATTTATTAAAATAAATGCTAAATAAATAAACCTAGTCCTTGTCGGACTAAAACCTTGCATCTACAAAACTGCTACAGGAAAACACTTTTTTCCAATAATAAATCATTGTATTGTCTAAGTTGACAAGTGTTTTTTATATTTTCTATTGTTTACATTTTTGCAAAACCCACAAACACGAATGATGACCAATAGTAATGATTTATGAGAAAATAAAAACAATTAAAAATGGGGAGACCACCAACAACGATGTAATAACGTGTAATAAACAGAATTCACATTTTGTCCATGACTGTAATATATGTGATTTCTTTGTGATACATTAAAACGATATAACATAGACAATGCAACCAAGTTTGATTAAAAATTCCTAAGGAAGCCCTTGCTGGCGACACTTGCTGACATCACGACTGAACAACTCTAAACTTCCAAATACAATCAAGAAGACTTTTTTTTTTATTTGGTTTGTTTCTCTGTGTGCTGTATTAGCTGTTAGAGAGAGTGAAAATGCAGCTGGCCTCATTTCTGGAAGACCCCCAGTATCAGGACCAACATTCCTTGCACATGGAAATTATCAAAACGTTTGGAAGAGTGGGACCCAATGCAGAACCCCGTTTCAGAGATGAATGTAAGACTCTTTTAGCACCTCGTATATAATGAAAGAGTGTTTACCTAAGTTGAAAACACAGTAGCCTTTTGCCAGCAGTCTTGTTATGGTTCTGTGATCATATTTGCACTTGAGTACACACGCATAATATGAGCGAGTAATTGTGTTGTTGTTTTTTATACAATGTCCTCTGTATGTTTTTTCCAACAGTTGTTCTTCCTCATTTGCACAAACTTGCTTTGTGTAATAACCAGCAGACGGTGGAGACTAAGAGAATTGACATTGCCACTCAACTGTTCGAGGCTTACAGCGCCTTATCCTGCTGTTGTATCCTTTACTGTTCAACTGAATAGAGACATTACTTCTAAATGTAAGGTACTCTCTACTTTCGAGGATCTATTGACAGAAATGCAATATTTACACATAACTATGTCTTCAGAGGTGTATAAACACCTTACGTTACGTTTTTATTACCTTAGAATGATATATTTTTATCTACATACACTGTGGGTCCCCTTGCATGTTATAAACTGTGTTGTTTCTGCAGTAGCCCAAAACTAAAAAACTGCTCAGCAGTGAACGTTTCGTAAATATGAGCAAAAACATTTCTTAGCACTTTGGTGGCTGACACAGAACTTTGAAAGGATGCAGATCGCAACCTCACCGCTAGATGCCACTTAATTTCTTGCACTGGACCTTTAAACACTTAGCAATTTTGTCTGTCATATAGTTTTGACTTATTGTGGCCATATAATCTGTCTTGTGTAGTTAGACCTTTGACTTTTGCTAATTCTGCAGCCAATCAGATTAGAGCTTTTTCTATTTTCCTATCCATAATGCATCGGATGGTCCATGAACATGCCGTCGGTGATATTGTTGGAGAAGCATTTAAATTTACTTTCTGACAAATCAATTCAAGCCATTTATTGTTTTTGTAAGCCTCGGTCACATATGATGGTTTATCTCTCCAAAACTGTTGAAAAAGTTGATTTTCTCCACACCTCCGTTGCTGATGTATGGAAGCAGAAGTGATCTTTTCACTGTTTTCTTTAGTTTTAACAGAGTTTGTGGCGTATGGCAGCTGACCACAATTCCACCTCTAGTTTCAACTGAATACCCAACACACACTCTGTGTGGCCACTTTTCTTGTTTTTTCAATTTTGAACAATGGACAACTATTTAAGATGGATAGGAGTCACCATCGCTCGCTCGCTCTTTCTCTTTCTTTCCCTCATCTTCAGAGTGCTTCAATGTTTCGAAAATGTTTGCATATCCCGCTGGCGGGGAAAGAAAGGAAATAAACCTCAGCCGTTTTTGTACACTAAATTGCAGGGTGGATGGCTGAATTTGTCGTTAAATGCTCTGTGATGTTGTTAGTTGGAGCAGAGAGAGTTTAGCCCGGCCCTTTGGTCAGGATTCCCAGCACCCATGCCTCTGCAGATGCTTCTTCTGTTGTTCTGTAACATATTTCATTTCGCTCCACTTATTCTTAGTTAAGACCCCCTTGTAGTAGTGGCTTGCCTCCCATGCAGTTTTGTGAAACCTCCTTGTGTCTGTATTCTGATGCGCCGTAACATCACAAGTTTACATTTTGGGTCAAGGTGAATTGATGTGTGTAGATTTTTATAAAATGGATAGCCTTATTTGTTTGGAATAGTACAAAAGTTTGTTTAAATAGGTTAGACATATTGTCCTTTCTTAACTCGTGGGCTTCAGTTATTTCTGAAGAGCTGATGGTGAATCATTTCCTCCCTGGACTGAGATGTTTGAGGGCTGATATGGAACAGCTTTCTCCAGAACACGAGGTACTCGATCTATATCTAGAAAACTTCTTAATTTATAAGCCAATACTAATTTAAATTGAAAAACATTTCCACATCTTATGTTTTAACTGTTCTTGTGCTTTGTGTCATACAATTTCTATTTATTGAATTGCCTGGTAATGGGCAGCTGATGTGCCACCCCGAACACGTGGTGTGTGTGCGTCTGCGTGTATGTCACACTTCCTGGCAGCGCATTAAAAATACTCCCGCCTTTACTTGTTTGTCTTTTAGGTTATTCTGAGTTCCATGATAAAGGAATGTGAAATAAAGGTGGAGAACAAAGGCATTGGAGAGGCACAAGGGTGAGAAGTCATTTTCATACTTGTTTTTATAGTGTTGTTTTTTTTCCGCTTATTTAAATGGAGCTCTACAAAAGTACATTATAGTGGAAAATCAAGTGAATACAGTGTTTTTCTTTTACCTCTCTTATTCCAACTTCAATAATTTCTTGGCCAGTATGGCGCTACTCTGCCGTAAAACAACAGGGCAAGTGCTTATTCAGTAGCAAAATAAATTAATTCAATATAAAAATGTATAAAAAATACATGAAACAGTTCTCTCAGCGAACTCAAGTGTACCTTTCTAATCCCTTTTCTAGGCAGAAAAGCTTTTAACATGTTTATTTCCTCAATTTATCTGTTTGAGTCCAGCTTTGGTTTTGACTCAGCGTCTCCACTTCTCACAAGCATAATGAGGTTTCCCATCAAGCATTGCAAACTACTGGCTCGGCCACATGATTATTGCAAACCTGGTTTAATCACGCTGGGCCTGTGGGCCCATGAAAGGGTTGTTTCACATTAAAACTAATAGCACATTAAGAAAAATCCTGGTTTAAACAGTAAGAACAGATTTAACCAAGTGTGAGCATTATTTATCTAATTCCTTCATTTCAGGTTGAGTAGAAAACTGGGAGTTTCTTAAAGGGACAGTTCACCCCAAATATTTAAGATCTGTCAACATCTGTATAGATCTCTTTGTTCTGATGAACACAGAGAAAGATATTTGAAAGAATGCTTGTAAACAAACTGTTCTGGGACATCATTGACTGTGTGAGTATATGAAGACAGAATTTTATTTTTGGGTGAACTGTTTCTTTAAGTCATATATAAAACACACAATGTTTTAAACCGTACATGTAAGCAATAATGTAGATGGTCATTATTTCAAAATGTCAACAGGTTGGTCAAGTCTGCCCAGGAAGCTGATGGGTCTTGTATTATCATGAGACCACAAGGTCATACAAAACAAGAGAGTCCTGAAACAAGTCCAGCTATGCAGATAATAGGTTAACAGGGGTAACAAAATATATATGGTTATACGGTTTCACTTTATAGTGAGAATTGTGTTCGGGAAGGTTTATAAACGTAGCTTCCCCGGCTTGTAAACACATGTGGCACACTTTTAAACCTTTAACTTTAAAATGTGGCTTGATCTTAACAGCACGTGTCTCTTTGATTTCACAGCGAGCAGCTGAACAACGCTGCCAGTGGTTTTCTGCCACAGCTCTTTGAGATATTTATAAATGTTTGAACATTATAACTTAACAGAGGTCTATCATTCTGACTGTCATTGAGAGCCATTATACATCAGTCCATCTGCCCCTCACAAACCGTGTGGGTTTCTCTGCCATGAGTCATCTAGGATTTTACTTTTTATATTTCTAAAGCTGGGTGGGTGACATTAAAGCATGAATGTTTTTAGAAGGAAATGCATCTTAGGTGACACTTTTGGTCATTTAAAGGAACTGTTCACCCGAAAATGAAAATTCTGTCTTTATTTACACACCCACAAGTTTATCCAAATCTGACAACACAAAAGAAGATATTTTGAACAATGTAGAGAAGCAAACAGTTCTGGGGCACTTTTTGGGGGGATTTTCTTTTTACGATGGTAGTCCATTGTGGCCAAAAACTGTTTTTATTAAAAGAAATTGTTTGATTTAGGGCATTTATTTATTTTATCAATATGCTCATTATAGTAAAACATGCTTTTCTTGAATATGTGCTTTTGAGCGTCTCCAAATATGACTGTATCCCTCGCCAAAAAGTAGGAGTGCGTATTCTTTCAGATTTGCAATCTCTAACTTAAATATTTGTTTTCAGGTCTATTTCTATTGCGGCCAGTCTGGTGGGCGAGGACGCAAAGACCAAGTTCCTAAGTAAGATGGGCCAGCTGACCACCTCAGGTGCCATGCTGGCTAACGTTTTCCAGAGAAAGAAATGAGAGCAGCTCCGGGTGTTTCCCACGATCCTGTCTGGGATCTTCTACTTGAAGTCAATCGTCTGCCTTTGTTTTATTCGTCTTTGAATTAATATATTTTAACATATTTATGTCTTAAAAATGTATTCCAGCCTCCAAAGAAATTTGCACTCATCTTTTTTCCCCCCATCATATTTCAGAGGCTTATTTAGATCACTACACATTCTTTCTGTTTTGAAATGGGAACTTTATGAAATCAAAAGAAGTTCTTCCTTGTCTTGTTGTCTATCTGTTGCCGTGTCTCTGGAGAATGTTTTCTATAAGTGTGGGGGGTTTTGTTTCTCTCGTTTGGGATTTGTTCCAATCGTAAATGACTGTAAAATACAGTGAATCAAGAGAACCGTACCTGATATCATGTATATTTGAAATCCGTGTCATAAGATAATAAAAAGCGAAGACCACTTGTGTACTTATGTACATCTGACTCTTATTAGTTTGACCTGTTTTTGATAAAGTACATTTTCAGTTTGTTTTTTTCCAATACCAGGCGTTACAACTATTATAATATGTTTGTGCACTTGAGTACCCTTTAGGCAAATGTCAGTAGCACATTGTTTGTCCCAGTTCCTCATTTATAGGGTTCATATCAGTTAATATATCGCACAGCCCTTGAACCTTTACTGCAAGTACACAATATTGTGGCGCCTAGTTTAAACTTTCAGCAGGTGTTACTACAATAAAAATATGGCCTTCAAATACTTCAAAGACATGAACTTGTTTCTGGAGAAAGTTTCAAAGTTCAGAAGATGATAGATGATCTTTTGATTACATGGTCATCAGTTGCTGTGAGGACATTTTGGTTTGATACTGCAAAAGCCTTTGTTTAGTAGTCCATTTATTGACTCAAGGAGATCAAAATTTGCATATTAATTTTAATCTTTAACTTTTGTGTTTATCCACTGTTACTTTGTCTTTTTTTTAAAGTCAGGTAAGAGGTTACACCGGGTGTCAGTGCTCCTGAGATTTGTGTCTGACTTTAGAGTCGATCTACAGTAGTATGTGTGGAAATTTCATCAGCGGGGACAAGTTACTCACAAGTGCAGGGCAAGAGTTGAAGAGGACTGTGAGTCACAAATCAGGAACATTTCCAAGCCCAAAGAGCATAAGAGAGACAGAATAAACCACAGGAACGTTCTGCCGCTCCTTGTTTTGATTTCTATTACTTTGTTAACCATGTGTATAACAAGACAGCATACACGATCTTTTAAATTCAGAGTTCTGCCCAAAATGCAAATTAAAATATGTTTTATAGTGCCAGGGCCAGTCTGGATTTCTTTGATCGACTTTAGTGCACTTAACACGTAGGTGATGAATCAAAACATATTTTACAGATGGGAGAAAACGCAAATGATCTCGAAGACCCAACACTGCAATATTACAGATCCAAATATTGTGATATCAATCATGTTTGATTCTGATTTAATGGCAAAACACCAAATTATTTTCTAACTTGTTAATAACCTGTTATTTTTCCTGTATGAACAATTGGTCTCTTGTGACATCTCTAAACTGCCTGTCAAAGCAGCTTTTTTTGAAAAGCCTCCAGGAACCGAGGGCAGCGTGAACCTGATTTGCATGCGTGGCTGTGGAGGAGCTGCATGGGGGCCAAAATATGCCCTTCAGCTTTATTGACGACTGTTATTCAAAGCAGCCTGCTGGCTTAATGGGGCATACACTGCAGCTTTGGGCTTGAAAGCGAGAGGATTGCAGATTAGGAAAACTTCTGGCAAAGTTTCAGACACACTCACGCCCTGAAGGATTTACTCAAAAGGTTTATTGCTATCCGCCCCAGCCATCTACCCCAGCCCGTTTACCCACCAACGATGGTTCGGAGGTGGAATGACAATTTCAGTACGTCTACATTTTCAATATGTGCTGAAATACGACCCAGGCCAGTGTTTCTCAAAGATGTCCCTCAACATTAAAATAACCAATCAAAATCAATATATTTTTCATTGTTTTTTTTCTAGTCATGCCAAGCTGTCGATTATTTTCCTGGGTACAAATGATCAGTGCTGCATGAGGTCAAATAAGGTTGTGTAAAATGGAGTCTTAAAGTTAATGGGTTGAGATTCACTCATTATTTTCTTGAATAATGCTGAGTAAGTGTTAGCTTTAGTTTAATGTTACAGTCTACGTGTTTTTACCCCCTTTCTGCTTCTCAAGGACCCAATTAAAGCTACACAATCAAAGCTATGACATTAAATACATTTGTTTACCCGTGTATGAAGCATGCAAGTTTTGTTTTCTAAAACACGGTTTAAACGGACTCATGCGCCTGGGCTGAAGTCAACTTCCGGTCTGTGTTTGTTTATCAGTCTGGCTAGTGGCTAATAAATTCATTTATAATTTATTTAATTTCTATTCATATTTTAGTTTATATTAATTGTAATTAAATAATGTACTCTTTCGTTATTGATTCTTTGCGAAAGTCTACCGGAAGTCAAGTCGGGTCACACGTTTTTCACGTCGTTGCAGTTAAGATCATCTATAGACCGATGTATTTTTAAACTGTTTATTTATTGTTCTGCCTGTTGTGTAAATGATAACAGCTTTTGTGCGAACAATACGAATGTATACAATTAATTATTATTCAATTTTAATTCATATTCATTTTAAATATTAATCCATATTTTTAAAAATACCATAGTAACCATTACTATATTGTTGGTTCTATTTTAAATCAACAGTATATACATATTGAGCCTAGTATTTGCAGTTAAACCAAGTAGCATGTTATTATATATATCAACCCATTCATGTGGAATACTTTGATTACGAGAAAGGGGAGGAGCTAGCGACAGACTGAGCAGCTTGCACATGACTCTAGTGCTGTGGAAAGTCAGCGCGAGCGGCAGTCGTGGCGTGGGTGACTGAACATCATGGGACATGATCTCTGAGACCGCAACTTGGACAGTTCATCATCTCTTCACACTGATACCAAGAACGCACAGAGGACTCCCGTGGACCGTAAAATCATCCCGAAACCTCCACAAACACAACCGAGTCCGGTTTTATTCGGCGCGTGTGTTTAAAGTTTAAGAATAATGAGACTGGATTTTTCAGCTAGCTGGATATTTCAGGGATGGATCACGCACTTGGTGCTTGCTCTGTGCACGCAGGTAGGTTGTTTGCGATTGTAACACCGCTTTTGTATTTATTTTACGTAGTTATTTTAAAACGTATTAAATATTACTGTTTCAGTCCAGACTTTTGACGATTTTATTTTGCTGTGTTTACTGGACACTTAACTTTAGTATACCTTGGACCTCCTCTCCTCCTCACCGCAATGCCAAACTCCGTTACCCTCTCCTCTCTTCATTTCAACTGCTTGTACAGTTTACACACACGGCTGTGTCTCAAAACCCAGTAAACTACCTAGCAAGACATTTCCCCCCTAAAAATACTGTAAGCAGCTACCAGCTGAAATATTGTAATGGTTTTTATTACAAACTCCAGTACGAATCATTACATTTTCCTTTAAAACAAGTTTTAGTTGTTGGATTGGGTCTTATTCCTGTGGGATCTAAGGATGTGCTTTTGGTACCCATCCACCAGCTATCATCCCGCCAGCAGAACCCATCACAGAGACCCACAGAGTCCGTTATAGTTTCAATTAAAACCACTTGGAAAGGTTTAGATACGTAGTCACTCTCTTGTTCTTCTGATGTAAGCAGTTTTCTGCTATCAGTCAGATTTATTACATGCACTTTTGCCCGAATTGTGGAATTGTGAGGGGAACTCCGTATGAAAGGGAATGTCTAAGGGATGTTCTTCGTGCATGTTGTTTTGAATGATCTCTAAACCATTAGTGTGCTGCATCCGGGCTTTTCCCTACAGAGCAATACGAGGTTTGCCCTAAACATTAATGGGATCGTCATTAAATGTCAATTATGAAATGTGCAAAACAGGCATATGTGTGGTTCCTTAAAAATCCCAACTTCTACAGCATTCGATTGAATATTTACATGTAACCTTTTCAAAGTCATAGCCATATTAATGCAACGTTTCCCTATTGTTTCAAGTAGCATCTTTCAAAGCTTAACATAATTGATGTTTCCTGTCTGGTTTGTAGAAGGCGTAGGGAAATAATATAGATATAAAGTTTGCTTTCATGCTATCAAAATGCATTCATTCATTCATTCATTCTGAGTCTCTATGTTATCTAACGGTCGATCAGGTCAGGAGTTTTAACTTGTTTTCTATTGCATCACATTCAGGTCTGAACTCGCCAAGTTGTGAGCAGAATTATACAAGAACATGTTATTGTATTACATTGAATGCTTTTCTCAACCTTTAATTGTAATAAATATTGTTATTGAAATATTATTATATTCTTCAGGCAATAGACCTGCATAGCCAAATTCATGATGTGGTGAATGTGATGCTATTTTTACCACTACTGCGAGTCACATTTCATATAACATAGGTTAAACGTCTCACAATATATAACATAGTATATTATACTGGTTTACCAAACCATTTACCGATTTCATGTCTGCCATTCTTTGCACATACAGTACACAGACACAATGACCTCGACCCATCTTAGAAAACCATTTGAATGGCTGTGAGTTACAGCGCAACGTATCGCGCAACGTTGGGCTAAACATAGTGATGTCCCGTGAGAAAGACATCTCGTGTCCGGCGCATATTTTCTAACGTATAATTTTTCAGGGCGTTACTGACCATGATCTTATATATTTAGTCAATGAAAATATGTTGTGTCGCTCAAGCGTACCCCGAAAACATTTCTGAACATTCTTTTGGGTTTCCTGTGTGTTTTCCTCATGCTTTCAACAAGGCAAGAAAAACCCTTCTCAATCAAGTCCATAAATGCAATTTCCTAACAAAAAACTGTTGTATTTGCCTTACAATCATGGTAAAGTATTCCTACATATCATAAGAGCGTTAAATTACATACAAACATTATTGTTTGAATATTGTCACCCAAAGGGTTGTTTATCAGGTCACAGTAGGACACAACCTGTTTTCATCATTTGAATAAAGCTGTTTTTTCCTCATATTTATTTGGTTACACTAAGCTTGACAGGCTACTTGTATAGGTAAAGGTTATGCCCTTTCAACAGATTTGATAAAGAAGTCTTTCCTTATGAATTTCCATAACACACGTGGATTTTTCCTATTGAGGTGATGGTTAAATGCACTGATCCTTAAACTACATCAGGAAACTGGAATTCGTCTGGATATGGTCACATAGGAAAATGTTTGCTTCTGCTTTCTACATTGTTTTCGTGGGATAAACAATGCTTTCATGATTCATTAGTCGTCCTCTAATTTTAAAATACAGTCCATGTTGGCTGGCATACGAAACCTCAACATGACCAGCATGGGGGACGTTTATCTTTTACTGTACTTGCATAAAGAAATCGTTGTATTCATTTCAAGCTATTTTAATGGTCTGTTAAGAAATATCTAGTATTTTAGCTAAGTCCTTTCCACAACCCTGCTCACCTCCGCCAGTATGCTGAGTTTAGCTCTGTTTTCTTTTTTATTGTCCTTTATATTAGTGACAGCTGGATTTTCTCATATTTGCACTGAATTAGAGGATTGCGTATAATTTTGCCCTGCTGTTAAACCGTGGAATGCTTTTGTGGTATCTGGAGGGATGTGGGTGGCGTTTTGTGTCTTATTTTCCTTTTTTTATGTTCTTTCTACAGACGGACTGTACTGACTTAAAAAAAATACCCCTACATATACAGCCTCTCTCTCTCTCTCTCTCTGTTCAAAAGTAAATTCACAATGTTTCATAAGGTTTTAGTATAACATATAAACTGCTTTAGGAAAAAAATTGTAAGGAAACTGACTAAACACACTAAAGTTACGAAATATCAAGATAACAAGAAGTAATGGCAAAGAAATCAGTCCCACATCTGTTGTTCGATGCCCCTTGGATGCATGTTATTACTATTGCAAACAGGTTTCCAAACAATCTGAATGTACAAGGAGGAATTATATTTGGATATATTGCCTTGACACTACATTTGACCTGTGATGTCATGTTTTACCCGTTGGAAGTTTAAGTTAGACTGAAACCCTGTCTCTTACACACAGTAAACATCTATATTTAAAACCTCTCATATGAGTTCAATGAGAGCACATCTCACCGCTGCACAATTACTCTCCAATTTCTACCCTCATACTCTTATGAATTTGGTACTTATGTGACATGTTGCTGTATAACGTTTATTTTACATTTGTTTCAGACAGGATTGGCCAAAACCTGCCGTCAGCCTGAGTATGAGCACAACGGGGTATGCTGCGGTAAATGTGAACCAGGTGAGTACTCCATATTGTACAACAGGTAACGGATTTACTTAATATCTGTTTGATTTATAAAGGCTGTGTGTGAGTGTAGTGTGTGTGAAAGACAAGGTCAGGTTTAAATAAAGATAAAACTGCTACCCCCCATTTTTCCGAATTAAAAAGCAGAAGAAGAGAAAAGGGAAGAGGTCCACAAATACCCACATAAACTATGACCTATAAACACTTCCACCCCACTGATCCGGAGGATTTCTCTTTGTGTTTTGCGATGTGCATGTTGTTTTGGCGTTTAGGACGTCATCAAGAGTGATCAAAACCGAAAACACAACTGATTTTTTGTATTTAATTGTACAACTGATTTCTTTTAAATGCAGGAAAATATGTTTTCGACCATTGCACTGGCACCTCGGTCACAAAATGCCGGGGTTGTGGTCATGATGAGTACCAGCCGGACTGGAGCAGTGACCTGAAATGCATCCCTCAGAAGTTCTGCGATGAGGGTCAGTCACTTCCCTTATGAAACGAAAACAAATGGGAATATACTTTCTGAAACATATAATGCAATATAATAAGTGGTACATTTCCATATATGTGACCCAGTCTGTGAAAACCCCGGATAAAGTCAATTTGTATACATAAAATCATTCTACATAATGTAAAAAACATTCTCTGAAAATATAACCAAAACATTTTCAGTATTGACTCAGTAAGTCCATGTCCAAGATTGAAATCCTAGTGAAATGATGGCTTGTTTTCTTTAAACTAGAGTTTGAGACTTTAGTATGGTTTTCACAGACTGGGTCACATATTAGTACCAATGTGGAAATTCTTTATGAATTGTTCAATATGATGAAATAGATGAACAATGTGTTATTCCATATATTTACAAATATATATTTTTGTACATCTTTGCAGGTAAAGGCTTCAACCGCACTCGTCCACACAACCCCATAGCGCCCGAACCCTGTCGATGCAAACAGGGTTTCCACTGTTCCTTAATAAACTGCGAGTATTGCGAGGCAATTGAGAAATGCCCTGCTGGAGAAGGAGTTGTGATGCGTGGTAAGAGATTGTTGTGACTAAACAGTTTGTGTGCTCATATATAAAAAAAGATCAAACTACTGTAATTCGCAAGTGCTTCAGATTTTGTGGGTTTGGAAACTTCTTGCTAACATGTTTGTCCTGAGGTACATTACACGTACATTATACGGATTATTAATCATAGAGAAGCATTCATTTAGCATATTTTATCAAATCTTAAAATGAACACTTCTGTCACTCTGTGTCTAAATTAACATCCTCCTCTCTTCATTTCAGACAAAGCGTCAGACAGAGCATCCTGTGTCCCGTGTCAGTATGGATTTTTCTCAGATTCCTTGTCGACAGAAATCTGCAAGAAATGGACAGAGTGAGTATCTGTGAGAATAATAAACTTTGTGTGCATTCACAACTTCACAGGTTAAACAACAGATGGGAGTGTGCGCCACAAACATGCTTGTTCTCTGACTCACGCACGCAGATCTGCGCTTAAACAGGACTCAAAGTCACAGCTTTTCTTCTCACGGGCACACTGTTTGTCTGGAGGAGGTCGCAGGAATGCTCAGTCATTTTTTCAAGCCCCCGCAGTCTTACCGCACTGTGGTATTATGATTAATTACTCCACCACTTCCCCTTGAAAGATCCCATTTTCTCTCTCTGCTTTTTTTTTCTGTGGTTACTTTTAGCAGAGAAAATTGGGATTGATGAAGCCAGAAGTGACCAGGCTGTTGAGCCGCCCTGTGTTGATATGTCTCATTCTCTTCCAGCTGCAAGGCCATTGGCAAGACTGAGAAGCAGCCAGGCAGCAGTAAGACAGATGTGGTGTGTGGACTGCCTTCTCCCGGTAGGTTGGATAAAGGGTTGTATGTGTGTGTGTAATCATTTGTATTGTGTGTTAGTGTGAACCATGATAGCTTTTATTAAAAGGTAAAACGACTGAAATGGCTGTGCAATGTACTGTGCTGGGAAGTGGTTACAGTATACCGCTATTCTTAATAACTGTGATAAAATCTATGAATATCAATACATCAAACTAGGGTATTTGTTGCTCAAGCTGTTTCGACACTCATCCAAATGGCATCATTAGATATAATTGTGCAATAGAAAAACACATCCAGCTGAACAGAAAAACTCTACGATGACCTAAATAACTTGACCATCATCACATACTGATGATACCGGACTAAAATGAGTATTTAAACCTTTTCATTGACATACTCCTCCAGGTCCTATGACACCCTGGATGGTGGTGGCCATCCTCTCCGTCGTCATCGTGGTATCTCTGGTGGTTCTTTTTCTATTCTGCTGTAAAGAAAGGATGACCTTCCTCTCAGGTAAATATTGTTCTGGATTAAGTTGCTTTATTACACTTTGAGGGATTCATGTCTATGTTGTGGATTAAAGCTTTTCTTTTGGCGCCGCAGTAAATCTTCGCACGTGCGTCCAAAACCTGAAACGAAGCAGAAATCAACCGGTGAGTAAGAATGTCAATACAGTGGAAACGAATGTTAAAAAAACAAATTCATTCAAATTTGATATGTTTGATACTCTTCGAACAAAAAGTCACATATCCTTGCTTCCATTAAAGCACACAAGATGATCTTTGAAACATTCTCTGATGATTTTGAGATATTTGTTTTGGTTTCTACTGTATTATATATAGTCACAGACCTCATTTAAATATAGGTATGTTTTATTCTTTAGGAGACTGGGATACCCTCACACTGTCCTACTGGTCCGCAAACCTGCCTTCTTATTTGCCAAGAGAAAACCCCTCCAGAGATCACGTGTCCCAGCACCGTATTAACCATCAACGATGAAACCTCCACTGACCATGAACAAGACCACGACCGAGCTGACACATCATCAGGGCGCTCAAGTGAGGATTCTGGAAGTGGATCCGCATCCCCGCTGTCAGGCAGCTCCTGCAGTTGTGTGCTCTCCAAGGAACCCATAGAGGTCGGAGAAAACGAAGACTGTAGTCAACTGGTACCCACAGGCCTGACAACCTGCTGCTCCTGCAGGACAGGAGATGCTGTTGGTACATCAACAGAAAATGTGCAGGTGATCAGTTTAAAAGAGCCTGTGCTATGTGAGAACTGCTCTTCCGTGGGCTTGCGTGCTTGCGCTGGCGACTGCGTTTACATGCAGCGCTCTCAGGAACTCTACCTGGACTACAGCAGTCCTGCTGGTAAGGACACCATGTCGGAGATAAGAGGCGACAGAGGTCGGGTCGAGGGGCAATATAGACAGAATGAACCCTGTTGCTGCAGCATAGACTCCACCACCATTCCTCCCTTGCCGTCTGTAAGTGCTAATGACCAGGGCCTTTCGCTGATCCACAGCAACGACAATAAGCTGTCTGACCCGGATGCAGACACGGAGTATCAGAACCAGTGCTCGGAGGCTGCTCTAACATCTGGTAAGAAACACTGTTGTGTGTGTGCGCATGTGAGGTATTCAAAGTATTGCTTCACAGATATTCCCAGATGTGCCAGTATTGTTATATGATTATATTCCTTTTGGATAAATATGATGAAAGATTGGAAGAGAGAAAAGTAATAATCTTACTGGAATATGGGTTTAGAAGTGCACAGTGTGGCAATTGTTCCTGTAGTTTGATTATGAAACACAGCCCCACCTGCATGTCTACACCTGTATGGTATTAACTAGTTTGTTTGCATTATGAATCGCATTGGATTAAAGCGTCTGGCAAATGCATTTAAAATGTAAATAAATGTGTATGGAAGTGCATTAAATATCTAATATTTTAATTAGTATTATTTGCAGTTCTAGGACCACTGTGACCATCATTTTTCTTAGCTAATGATTAGAACAAGCACATTCAGCTCATGTGCATTCCAGTAAGAAGTGTTTGTTGAAATAATGGCAGGCAGCCAGTGCCGGGAGTGGGTGTAGAGTCCATTTTAAACCAGCGGTAAATGACAAAAAAGTCTGTTTCTCTAAAATATGTATGTTCTGAAAAACGGGAACCATTCATTCAGCCTATATTTAAGGGTTTAGTGGGAAAAAAATAAAGGGATAGTTCACTTCAAAATTATAATCATCCATTGTTTACTCGCCCTCAGGTCATTCCAAACCTGTATCAAACCTTTTTTTACAAAAGAAGATATTTCTTAGAATGTGTTACCAAAAAAATAGACCCTTAATTGACTTTCATTGTAAGGACACAAAAAACAACATTCCTCAAAATATCTCCTTTTTATGTTCCTCAGAAGATACAGTCATATACAGGAGTCATATATTGTCTGATATTAGGGTAAGTAAATATTGACAAAATGTTTTTATGGGGTGGACTGTCCCTTTAAGTTTCTCAAAAAGAATACTTGTAAATAACAGGTTCAGTCATAAGCTAAAAATGTAGACTGCGAATCTCCACAGTCTATTCATCGTGTGTTCGAGGCTATAAATAAGTTTCCTTGTATGATTTAAAAACATAGGTCTGATTACCAAAACATGCACTGTTTGCCTTCACAACGGGGTCATCAAACGTAAATGGGTTTAAGTTCATCTCCAGGAAAGGAACACCTTTTTGGTGTTCATGGAAATATTGCTGTTTCTACTTCCGCCTTGTTCCGCTAACATCAACACTGATGTTTTCCCTATTTTCACCAGGTCAGGTGACGGGAAACAACAACACTACTTTTATTTCCAGCGGGCAGGTAATGAACTTCAGTGGTGAGGTCATTGTGGTGTACGTCAGTCAGACGTCTCTGGGCAGCGGAGGGGCAACGGAGGAACCATTCAGTTGCCCGGTTCAGGAGGAATCTAATGCTGACAGCCTTCAAAGTGAACCCAAATCCATCCCAAGAACAGCACCGCAGGCCGAAAATGAAATCAGCCATTCACAGAGACATCTGCCTGTACAGGAAGTGACCAATGACTGGTCCTGGCAAAAATAAAGAAGTTTACTTTTACTGGACAGGAATAGACTCATTTCAACCTTGGCTTTTATAGTTTTTTTGTTATTGATACAGTAGGTATAGCAACTTGAGTGCTATTTCATGAAAAATGCTATGCATTTGTTGACCTGTGTATTTATACCGTACTTTTTCTTGGTTTGGAGTAAACATTGAATGAACTTGATGAAAGTGAAGAACATTGGAAGAGTGGCTTGGTGCAACAGTAAGCCAAATCCTGGCCAAATATGATGATAGCAGAGCCAGAGAAAGCACAAATAAGTACAAAGGCTTTCTCTCCGCCTTCTTCAGAAACTCAGTGATCGAACAGTACCTCATTGAAAGACGCTTTTTAAGTTTCTGAGCTGACAACAGTTTAAAAAGCTACAGGGATAATTGACTATGTCTACATGTATGAATTTAAACCATTCTTTGTAAATGTTAAATCATTTCGTTTATTTATCGCGCCGTTTGTGCCACTGACCTGACAAGTCTGTCTGACTGGAGCAGAAAAAGATAATCATTGATGTTATACACAAGCATTAGATGTATATAGTGATTGAAAACTGTTGTTCTAAATACATGAGTAGTGATTTTCTATGAATTCACTTATTACTGTAAATAAAGCTTGTTTGTACGAACACTCTTTCATGTAAGTTAGTGTGATGGTATGAAAGGGGTGTTTAGTCGAGCAATGTTTATTGCAAGTATGTGGTAAAACCTTAGACTTTGAGTAAAACCAATGTTGACACATCAGTTTAAAATATAGCAGCCAATTGCCACCACTTGTCTCAAATACAGGCAAAAAGAGTTTAGCCACATGAGGTGAGAATTGCTGCATGTTTAGAGTAGGGAATATCATTTTGGGTTGTTTGCAGTGATTGAAGTAATGACTGACTTTGGGATGGTCTTACTGGAACAGAGACAAATAGATAATTCTTGAGTTTTGTCTGCCAAAACAGGAAGTTATGACTGGTCCTAATGTGGTTTTACAGGCATTTAGGCACATTTGGGTCCTCGTGACCAGCACTCAATAAAGTATTCTTCTAGTGCCATCTAGTGGACTACTTATCATTAGAGCATAACAATAGAACACTCAACTATCTAATAGGAAGAAACATGTAAACTAAACTATGGGTCAGTACAAGACGGTTTCAAATCAACAACAAAAACAAACGTTGCAGTGTATGCGCGCATTTGTGGCCCAAACTCTACTTATTCACATCTGCAAAAAATAGAGTCCCTTTAGATAACTAAACTAAATTACATCAGCTAGCAAGTTAAAAGTATTATTTTGGGTTACCAGTAAAGAATTTAAGTTATTTAAATGTTCCACAACATTTACATTTTTTAAACAAAATGAACATACAATTAAATTCAACAAATTGTTTATTCAATACAATTCGTATGTGTATGCATGTACTGATTTGCATCTGGCGGATGGGAATCGATGCCATTAAATCCTAATGGAATAAGACTAAACAAGATAAAAATTGGTTTTGTAAACAGTTAATGGTTCGATATTTGTAATATTAGATTTTTATTTATAAACGACCAGTTGTAAAAAACAGCATATGCTGGTTAGGTGGGTTTTGAAGCATGGTAGATGGTTTGCTGGTTAAATCTGGTCAGCTGCTGGTCCTTAGCTGGTCAGCTGCTGGTTTAACCTGGTCTTAAACCAGCACATGACCGGCGTAAACCAGCACAAACCAGTTACCATGCTTCAAAACCTACCTAACCAGCACCTGCGGTTTTTTTCAACATGGCATAAATATGATATGTTTTTTTAGGCCTGATTTAGTTTTTTAATTAATAAATGAGCCTCTATCAGCGGCATTTTATAATTCACCAACTACGGCCATGTGTTCTTTAGCAAAATGGGGATTTGGGGGAACACCTTCTTTACACCGTTATGGATCATTTTATATTCCCTTGGTCATTTATAAGGTGGCAGTGATCATAATACAGTATGTTCATGTCCGAACAGATCACATACTATCAGGTGACAGGGAAGCCGAAGGTTTGGACAGGTGAGCTACCATTTGGCTTGGCTGGAAACTACCTGATTTTTGTCAAGATGAATTAAAAAGACTTTCCCATCGTTTAAAATCAAGCAGTATTAAAACAATCCTCATGGGCCTTGTTGTGTAATTTCTAGCTATTTATAATGCTCATTTGATACAACTTTTGTTGCCAGAGCTGTTAAAAAGTACCTTTGACGAAAGTAAATGCATGTGATTCTTGCTAGTGGGAATTTTTTGTTGTAAAGTTTCCACGAACATGTTTTCATTAAGTGTGCTGCCAGTGGATCACATACTGTAGCTACACAGCTTTGTTGGCCCTTTGGATATGTGAAATATTAAGTGTGAGTTTATTTTGCACACCAAACATAATCAATTCGTTCTGACCTCAAAAGAAGAAAGGGTTTTTTTGTGTATAGCCTGCTTATTTAAGTATAAACGACACTGAGAGAGTTATCATAACACACAGAATGAGTAGCTTTGGCAAATATAATTCTGGCTGGTTAACATTTAATAAATGTGGTGGAAAAATGAATACATTAAGGTAAGGACTATTTTGTGCTTTATGGTAAATTGCATTATCCTTTGTCTTAGATTTTGAAAATGTATTGGTAAATCAGTATTGATAGCCTTAAATATTTTAAACATATATACAAATCAGTATTATTCACTTACATACAATATATGGGTAGTTGACAAATATACTGTACATGTGTCCTATGGTGTGTCAGCAAAAATAAAAAAACCTGTTAATAATAGATTATTTTATATTATTAATATTTGTATTTAAAATAAGACAGGTTTGTCACATTTGTTTTATTTTGTACATTTTGCTGTCGCACTCCTTAGGACACATTTATGGTACATTTATCAGCTACCCACACAAATCTTTTTATGCATTATATATTATATGTTTACCTATTGTTTTAGCGCTTGGTTTTGGCAAACACTTGTGAAATTGAAAGAAATAACTCTTTCAGGGGGCTGTTCTTCAAAAGCTGGTCATCAGATGTTCGGTTAGATGGTAAAACAGCTATAGTGACTGGAGCGAACACTGGCATTGGGAAAGAAACAGCCAAAGACCTCGCAAAACGTGGTGGGTTGCACCTTGTGTTTATTAGCATAATATGCAGAAATTAAAAACATTAACTCATTAAAGTAGCCGTAACATACACAGTAACTGTAACTGTAATAATAGTACAGAGAAGTGCTGTTGTAATGTCTTTATGTGGTTACAGGTGCACGAGTGATCCTGGCCTGCAGAGACATGGTTAAAGCTGAACAAGCGGCATGTGACATCCGCAGAGAGGTGGAGAATGCCATTGTGGTTACTTGTAAATTGGACCTGGCTGACACCAAAACTATTTGTGAATTCGCCGAGCTGATTTACAACAGTGAGTCACATACGAGGAGCAATATTTTGTATAATAAGTATACAAAATATAGTATTCATAAAATAACTTTTTTGGTTTTAGCTGAAAAATCTCTTCATTTGTTGATTAATAATGCCGGAGTGGCAATCTGCCCATATTCCACAACAGCAGATGGCTTTGAGATGCAGTTCGGAGTCAATCATTTAGGTTTGATGTCTTTATCACTCTTATTCCTTAAAGAATACTTATTTTCTACTTGATTGTTGTAAATGTGCATTGTGAAACAAAGTGTAACAATTTACCCAAGTCTTCCCTTATTCATCTTATGTGTTCCTGGGTTTTAGCAACAATAGAGGTCATTGAAGATTGAAGTGTATTCAGCGTATTCAGTGACGAAGATGTACTACTTCTTTTCTTCTCCAGGACATTTCTTTCTCACGTTCCTCCTTATGGATCTGTTGAAGCATTCAGCTCCTTCCAAAGTGATTAATGTCTCCTCATTGGCTCACTCCATGGGAAAGATCAACTTTGAGGATCTGAACAGTGAGAAGAGCTATCATCCCGTGAAGGCCTACGTACAGAGCAAACTGGCCAATGTACTCTTCACACGAGAGCTTGCCGCAAAAGTAGAAGGTACTCTTGCTGACATTCAAATACATATTATAATGTGTAAACAAATGGATCAAAAATCTTGGATGTATGTATTTTAAGCTTGGAAATGAACGGAACATTTTATGAAGAATTGATCAGAAAAGAAAAAAATGAATAGTAATATTAAAAAGTTAATATTAATTTATATCCAATTCATAAGAAAAATGTAAGTAATATTAAAGATTTAGTGTATACAAATCTATCACCACATTAATGCCTTTTTATAAAAGGATTTTATTATTTCTATTGAAAGACACGAGATCTTTGGAGCATTCTTGAATCATCAAAATTGGATCAAAATGTGTGTCATACCGTGTCCATATAATGGTGTTACGAATTCATCAGTATGGTATTTTACCGTGAGAGTCTCGTGTTTTACCCGCAAGCATTCTGCAATAAGAACTTTTTGTTTGGGTTTGTCCTGACATAACATATGAGGTCTTGTGGTAGAACTAGTGATCGAATAGATAGAATAACTGTACATCTTCTTTCTTTGACAGATGGGGTGAGTGTTTACGCCGTGAACCCAGGTGTAGTGAAGACAGATCTCGTCCGGCATTTGAAAAAGTCTCTTCAGTTCTTTGTGAAGACATTTGGCTTACTGATAAAAAACCCTGCAGAGGGTGCATATACCACCCTGTATTGTGCTCTTACCCCTGGCCTACCCAGTGGAGCCTACTACAGGTTTGTTAGATCTGATACAGGTGGTATACCTGGAATACCTCTGATAATAGAACACATTTTGCATCAACAGAAATGCCCCGAGATACTGGTTCGTACACTAATATTGTTTTACTGATCATTTCTTTCAGTGACTGTGCTGTGGCACCATGCTCCAGGGCCGCTAATGATAACAACACTGCAAGCAGATTGTGGGCTGCCAGTTGCCACCTGCTGGGCATTCGCTGGAGATGATAGAGTCTTATTTCACACTAACGCCCTAATTTAATATGATAATAACTCAGTTTCAACAGCAGCCCACCTGGGGCCATATCTATATTCCTTGTGCAGATGGGTCAAACTTATGATTTACTTATGACGGTTTCAGTGGCAACAACATAAACAAAGTTAGACTTAATTTACAGTAGAGAATCAATAACTATCGAGTAGTTTAAGTTTAATTTAATTCAATTAATATAATTAATATAAACGAAATGTAAAATATTTTTTAATAACAAAACACAGACCAGAAGTTAGCTTCTAGTTAGTTGAAACCGTCAGACATAATAGTTTGGAGACCAGTCTGACAACTGTTAGTTGGTAAAGGGGTTTGTCTTGGAATGTAATAAATAAGATGCTAGAAAGTAAAAATAAATCTGCAAATCTATCTACACTCCTCAAAATAAATATGGTAAAACGCGTTCTTTGCAGCTAACGTCTTTTACTTACCTTTTTTCTTACCTTTGAGTGCCATCACTTTTTCGATGTTAAAGTCCCCGTCAACCAGTAGTGATCATCTTTACTTCCGTAATCTGACGCATTTCCGATTGAAAGGGAATTTCAAGGGAGAAAATGAGTGGTGCCGTTTTTTACTGCGAATTGATTGGATGTATTAAAACAGCTGTTGCATTTTGAAATGAAACTAGCAGCAGGCTGACAGTTGAAGGGGTTGATGCCCCGCCCAAGCTTGTATGGATCGTCATGTCAGGGCGGAAGTGCATTTTCAGATTTTAATTGAAGATTATGAACGTACATGAATTTTAAAAAGAAAATGACTCACATCGATAAGCTATTTACTATAAACGCTGCAATATTCCATGAAAAAAATAAGAATTGCTTTATTTTATTTCACCGGGACTTTAAAGACCTTTGAGAATAAACACAGAGCTGGCTTGTGTTGGCCGCAAAATAAATGTTTATTGTGAGTTCAGCCAGTAAAACTCCAAAAATGTACATGGATACAGCAGTCCATGCCTCGAGACCCCCAGTGACACCTCCCTACAACACGTAGGAAGAAATTGGGAGGAACCAAGACTGATTTGGGGGGACCCATCCGCCGGCACATTTGAACATACTGTACTTAAATATGTACAAACAAAATTTCTAGACACATGTTAGTTACCTTTTAACAGCAGGAGTCCCGACCAAACTGAGCTGGAACTTTCTTATTTTAACCAAATAAATAGGCTACAAGAGCTGGAACTGACATCGTACATATCAAACTCACAATTCATGTGTTCGTCATAACAAAGAACTCTGTGGTTTGAAACAAAATAGAAATATTTCCCTTACAAAAATTAGCCGTACGTAAAAATAAGAACATATTTGGCACAGTAAATGATACGCTCAGATTTAAAGGTCGAATTACAGTTGCAATCTTGAATAGATATTTTTGCAGGTATTTTCTCCCTATTTTTAAATAATGTTAAAATGTTTCCTTTTGGGATGGTTTGCAACAATGCACACCGTGAGACCTTTATTTCGCTTCCATCCGTGCATTTAACTTGGGGAACGAGGACCTCTAGTGGCCAAAAGCGGCCGCGTCTACTTTGCGCATTTGGGAAGCTTTTTTGTTTTAAAATGGTTGTCGTAATTGTTGCGTTTGGTCTTTTGACATCCAGAGGAAAACCCGGCTTTCAGAAATAACTACCAAACACACCAGGATCTTTCAGAATATATTCATTCAATAGCCTACTTTATATAGACCTCGGTCGTGTTTTATTGGCCAGAAGACAATGATCTCGAGGGGACGGACTTGGATCTGGACTGCAGAGTGATATCTCATTCATAAATTACTCACAACGCTAGAGATCTGCTGTTTTCCAAGGGACACTTGCCAGTATATTGGAACAATGCACTCTATAAGGTAGGCGGTGCTTTTGTCTACAGCTGCTTTTAATTAACTGGCCTACTTTTTATGCTTTTACTTTTATAACCCCAGACGTTTTACCAAAGTTATAAATTGTGTCGTATCTGGTGCCAAATATATTGTAGTAATGTATGTATGACTCTGCTTTAAATATATTTAAACGCATTTTTGTGTGCATCACTATATACTGTACAAAACTTCTATTGAAGTGTAGCCTATATTAAACAAAATCTGCTCATTGTAAAGAAATGAAAACACATCTGTCAACATTAATATTCTCTCTATCTGTGATCAGAAGTTTCTTCTGTGGTCAGTGGAGTTCTTCTGTAAGGCTTGATGATAAAACAGTCATCATCACCGGAGCTAATACAGGTATAGGCAAAGAGACAGCCAGAGACCTGGCGAGAAGAGGTAAGAATTGGATTATCATACACTGTATTTTGTAATATACATTGTGTCAACAAAGCCTTAAAAGGAAAATGCTGTGTGATCGTACTCAAATACGAATGTATAGTATCATGCAATGTAAGTCGCTTTGGATGAATGTAAATGTAATCCTGTTTGTTCCATTAATTGCTCATGAAAAGCAGTGAAGGCATCAACTGCCGACCAGTTATGGGACAAAACCATGTATCTGCCACTAATAAAATTAAATAAGAAAGGGTTGTGGGAAGGTTAGGTGGAATAATCTAGATTGATCTATTACAATCATTGTTAACAATCATGTTGCCTGCAGTAAACAGAATTACTTTAGATCTATACCGTTATATTCATACATATTTCAGTCTGTTAAAACACTATAATCCATGATAAACAAAAAAAAAGATCAAATAAATTATGCCCAGCGTTCCAGAGTGTCAAACGTGACACCGCATATGTAAACAAAAACAGACAATATTTCATTTTAAAGTGACAGACTCTTGACAGCATTGAATGTGTGCTGATAAATAAATGACAGGATTATAATACTGTCTGCCAGAGAAATGTACGACTGCACACTTTCCCACATCGACCCGCCGGATTCCAACAAAGAAACACTGATGCTTGCCAACCAAATTGCTCTGAATAGTATAATAGACTTTCTGCACAGTAATTACCAGGCAAACAGCTATTGTGTTAGTTCATCAGCCTTACATCCCGGTTTAGCACCAAAATAATTGCTTATGCAAGGACAATTCACAGCAAGGGCATTTGCTGGAATATGTAAACAAAGTTTAAGATCCAAGAAGATTTTCTGTCTTTTTTTAAGTGAAATGTTCCATGACTTGTCCTGAACGTCTCTATGTTGCCTCCTCAGGAGCTCGAGTCATCATGGCCTGCAGAGATCTGGAAAAAGCAGAGGCCGCCAGAAAAGAATTAATGGAGGATTCTGGAAACCAAAACATTGTGTCAAATAAACTTGATTTATCAGATACCAAATCGATCAGAGCGTTTGCAGAACTTGTAAACAAAGGTATGATATTACTTAACATGGATACGTTGTATGTATTTACTTAAAACAATGTGAAATCTTTCTAATATTCTATTTTGCTAATATAATTCAGTATTTTCATTTCAATATATATTATTGAATTTATCATTTTATTAAAATATGAAGAGTTAATTTGCAAAAACAGAAAGCTCTGTTTAAAGTATGTTATTAATGAATTATGTTGTCCAGTTTTTTATTGTGCTTTATTGTGTAAGATTTGTATTAATATTAATGAATCAAGACAACCCAATTTCTTTTACCTAGACTATCAATGTTATTCCAGACCTACCTCACTTGTGTGTTTAGACATTTTTACCAATCCTTTATTTGTTACTTTTTTTTTAGAGGAAAAACAAGTCAACATCCTTATCAACAATGCTGGCATCATGATGTGCCCATATTCAAAAACCGCAGATGGCTATGAGATGCAGTTTGGTGTCAACCATTTGGGTACAGACGTTTTTTGTTGTATGTTTTTTAGCTTTAAAACTCTTATCATGACAGCTAAACTATAATTTTATCAACGTAAATAGCATTGCTACTTTTTCACACAGTAAACCAAGTAATGTGGTCAAACTAAGCACTATTAGCATGTACAAGAAAACCTTATTTCAGACAGGGTGTCCTAGACTTCCTCCAAAGTTGAATAGTTTGCTCAAGGGACATAACCTCTAAACTGACTTAACATTTGCTTTACTATTTATCACCCTCACCCCAAGTTGGTTTCCTGTTGCATGACTCGTCTGCCCCTGCCAAGACCCAAATACTCACATAATATACATCCTCTCCATACACATCCACTTCCATGCATTTATTGAGTCATACACAAAAGACATCAACAGGACACATGGAGACAATGAAGGTCATTATGGTCAAGCAACCCCTAACTATTTTTATCTTTCCTAAAACGCTGATAGGTCATTTCCTACTCACCTACCTTCTGCTGGACCTCATAAAGAGATCCGCCCCCGCCAGGATCATAAACGTGGCTTCTGTCGCCCATACGTGGGGCAGCATTCACCTGGACGACATAAACAGTGAAAGGAGTTACTCTCCCCGCAGGGCCTACGGGCAGAGCAAACTAGCCAACATCCTGTGCACTCGATCGCTGGCTAAAAGACTGCAGGGTATAAGACCTTCATAGCAAATATCCACGTCAGACTAAACATTTCTTTTAGGAAGATAAACTTACATTTCCTGTTATCATCTTTTGTTCCTAAATTCTATTTTATATGGTTACAAATGTCACGTCTCTAGGCACAGATGTGACTGTTTACTCCCTCCATCCTGGCGTGGTGCAGTCCGAGCTCTTTAGAAATGTCAGTAAGCCTGCACAGATAGCATTCAAGGTCTTCAGTCCCTTCACCAAGACAACTGTGCAGGGGGCTCAGACCACCATCCACTGTGCTGTGGAGCCAGAGCTGGACAAAGAGAGCGGGGGATATTACAGGTACGCAACACGGTATTATCATGATAATCAAATGCAAACACGGAAACGATTCTAGCTGTGTTAATGTTGTGTCAGGTTAAAGCTTAAGGATCTCATTCTTAACAGTGACTGTGCCCCGGCAAGGTGTTCAAGAGAAGCTATGGATGATGAAATGGCTCAGAAACTCTGGGAGCTCAGCTGTCAGATGCTTGGCATTACTTGGGACTGAAAGACGCAACGCCGCTACTCTCCTCTTAATAATAGAATTATGAGAAGAGCGAAACTGAAACTTTTGTACTAATGCCATAGATAATGGGAACTGCAGCATTTATACAACGCATGACCAAACCAGCACTGTTTTATATTGTAAATCTAATATTATTTTTTAAGGTCCTCGGCTGTTTCCAATTTATCTATGCTGTAATCATTTAAATAAAACTAATGAACTCTTAGGGCTTAAAATATATCCGGGTTTACTGAATTGTTATATGTTCTCAGTACTCAGCTTGTACTCAGCTTTTTTCAGAATATTTACATCCACAGTAAATGAACTAATGAATTTAGCTTATATTGTCTGAGGATGTTTTGCTCTCTACTACCTTAAGGAAACAGTAAATCTCTATATTGCTTCAAACGCTTACTTGTGGCAGGATACGTGTCATAATTTTTATACACTTTTATGTAAACGTAAACTTTTTAAATAAACTTTTCATCAGTGAAACGTTGACTTTTATGGAAAATTACTTTTCTCGGGCCGGATTTTTCAAATCATACGAGTCTTTTACATCCCAGTGTCTACACTGCAATGATGATGTGGACAAGTAGTTGTATTCTAACATCCGGTCGCTAGATGGCAGTAATCACGTCATCGTACGAAGCAGTTTTGAGAGAGCGCGCATGCGTCATCCTTAGCGCTGCGTCAGTCTTTCCGCAGTTAAATCTACGTGGCTCAACACACATAGCGTAGTCAGTGTCTACAGCAAGCTGAACCGTTTCGTCATCTTTTGATTTTCTAACACAGGTAAGTTTCTTCTTTATCAATCTTGTAGTTTTTAGTGCTCTGGACCGACGCTTGTTGAAGAATTCAGCTTTTTTAATCAAACCATTTATTCGTTTACGTTATTGACGCTTCTAAGCTGATCTTTGACTTTCCGCGTAAACAGCGTCTCAGATTGATCGGTTAGGATCGCTCTCCGAGTTTTATTAATATCTATCCTAAGATATTCATGATTAACAGGTTTATAAATAAGCTAACTAACGGATTAAACTTATTTTGTATCGTTTAAAGATAGCTGATTGGCTAACGTTAACTAGCAAACCGTGCTAGTTAGCCGACCAATTAGTTATAGTAAAGGTCAGTATTATAAGCAGCATTAAAGACTTCTAAGTAATCCAGCGATGAGACCCGAACGTTATATTTCATGTAAACTTGGTTGTATAAAATAAACTTTATTCAGCGAGATGTGGGAAATCAATCCGAGTGTAACATTAAAGTTGCGCTGTTGTGTAGATGACGTGATCCTGTCCGGTTGTGGTTCTTGCTCGGTTCTCATTCAAATTCTCTTTAGCCTTACTTCAGGATGGATCAGATTATGCAGTTCGTGGAGCCCAGCAGGCAGTTCGTCAAGGACTCCATCAGGCTCGTTAAAAGATGCACGAAACCAGACAGAAAAGGTACGTGTCGTCTCCACCCAAATCTTTAGAATGTAGCCTACGTTTTATGAGCTATTACAGGGACATTTATGCTTTTTTAAAGACAAAAACCTTAATGTAGTGACATTTTGTTCTCACTGATAATAAATAGTGGAACTGAATGAAATATGACAAAAATATTAAACTGTCTTTAAGGGACATCTTGTAAAATAAGCCTATACTGTAATGCAATACAGACTTTGTACAGTGTTTAACTTTACTCGTATTATTAAAATTACATTTGAACTTGTTCGCTCTCTCTGTGTTCTAGAATTTCAAAAGATCGCTATGGCAACAGCAATTGGATTTGCCATCATGGGCTTCATTGGATTCTTCGTTAAACTCATCCACATCCCCATCAACAACATCATTGTGTAAGTTTATTTATTTTATAATCCACACATTGATCGCAGTACAGAAACATTTATCACAAAAAATTGTTGTTATTATTATTATAATACAATTATGCTTGGACCTCAAGTGATAGATTCTTGGGTCTGCAGTGATTTGTGTAAAGATATCTTGACACGTTGTGACATGCAGTCATCTGTTATTAAAGCAAGAATTGTCTTTTGTTTACAGTGGTGGCTGAATCCTCTTCATAGTGAACCCATACAGACCCTCGGCTGCCAGAAACTGTGTTTGATGATGAATCGAATGCGAGAATTTGTAAAAATATTTTTTTTTGTGCGTTTTGAAATTTGGCTGTGTTAATAAATCAAAAGTTACACTAATCATTGTCGTTGTTAATAAAAGGACGTTAGTGCTGAAAAAGGCACTTTTTAAGGATTGGTGATTTTGTTCACAGTTTTCTAATACCCATACTCCATAAAAGTGGTTTGTCATTTGTGACCGTCACAGGTTTTCTGCCGCCTTTGGGGTCGTGGTCCTCGTAAGTGTTTGATGTGCTTACTAGCTCTCCAAAAGCCAATACTCGATTTTCTAAAAAAACAGAAAATAGAGGGGAAATTACAAAAGCAAACAAGTTCATCTTTCAATGGATGGTTGGATAGTTATGATGGTCTTAAAATGTGTTGTCCAAAAACACAAGTTGTTTTAATTTAACAGTGCAGTCAGTCTCACCAAACCTATCAAGAGTGTGTTATACTGAACTGGAGAAACTACATGCCCTAATGTAGCTTTGTGGGACTGACATTGCTGTTCTCTCATTCTCTGGGTCTCTCATTGAGTTTGACTGTTGACCGGAAACTCCAAGCAGCAGTGGTGCTGTAATCTGGGTGCCAGAGAGAGTTCAATGCATCTCACTTCACTGGCCAAGCTTTATAGGAACAATAGCATTTCTCTTGATCATTGAGCATGCCATTTCTGATGGACAAACCTATTTGCTGTTCAAAACAAGGCGTTGTACCTGTTGGGTGGTATTTAGACCAAATTAAAATTTGTGTTGGTGGTCCCTTGTGAAGTCAGACATGCTTGAAGTAATTTAAATCAGGCCACTCAAGCATTGGTAGAGACGCAAAGAATATTAACTGAACCAGAGTACTGAACAACACACTGGTCGGTCTTGACAATGTGGTTAGTAACAACAAAATTACAAATCATAAAGAACATTTACTTGCATTAATATAATTTTGTCTAATACATAAAAACTGATTATAAGGACGTTCCCAATAATCGTGGTAACAATTGATGCTGCCGTGAACCCCAGTGGCAAAACGCTTTATTGCAATTTCGAGATTCACCGCAAAATTGTCCAAGTTAGCCTAACTTAACATACATATTAAATTATCATTTAATATTTATGTTAAAAATACATAAACACGTTTATGTGGTAATTTATTGTAAGACATGTATAAAAGCCCCATTTCAATATGTGCCTACAATTTTGTGGATCCAACATTGCAAATTTTTCATAGAACACACTTTTGTACTATTTTATTAAGGCCATACATTGTTTACTATTGTGTATCATTTTTAACTGAGAATATTTTTTAACTAAAAGAATACAAGTACACACAATATATTATTGTAGTAGCCTTATAATACATTAGTGATTGCTATAGCCGAATGTCCTGCCCCAATTAGACAGTATTATAACATGAAAAAAGATACATAAACCATACATATTTTCTATTATATTAACCAAAGCAAATGAAAAGCATGATAAAGGTAAATAAAGCAACATGTAAAACTTGAATAAGCTGGTTTACACTAAGGCTGCTGAAAAAACACTTCAAAGTCTCAAGAAACATCAACTTCAAAGGCAGCCGTGAGAGTAACAAACAACAAACAGAAAGAGTTTCACTACAGGGACTGACTTTAGTTTGTCAACTGTGAATGGCTCACAGTCTCTACAAAGGCGGCTTCCACAAGTTAATCAAGCGCGTGAATGATTGTAGGAAGGCAATTTCAACCAAACAAAAGCTCGAGAGATCTAAAGCGCTGATAAACTTGACTAAACTTTGCAATTTTCTTTTCCTCTCTTCCTCTCAATGCCACCGTTTTACAGACATTTAGTGCGGAAAAGAGAATTGTTCATCAAAGGGTGAAAGCTTCAAATAACAGAACTCGAGTACTGAATCCTCTGCAGTTCGCAAATCGACCAGTGGTGGCGACAAAGCACTTTGAAAAGATAATGCTTCTTTCACTCCTCAACTCATGTTGTTCACGATTTCAGAAATAAATCTTCAAATGCTTCAAATGTATATTTATACTAAACACAAATGACATTTTGTTCACTTAATGTAATTAAAAACCAGAATTAGTATGATTGACTGTCATTGTTTTAATTAATGTACAAAAATATGCATTATTATAAAATGAAAAGGTCAAAGTCAGACAAGCAGTATTCTTGTTCGTTGTTATTTCTTTACTTTAAGTTACCAAGACTTTTTGCCTTTTTAGTCGACTAGGTATAAATATATCTGTTCTTTGTCATATATCTGTATTATCATTCATATCCAGCATGCATGATGGGTTACGTGGAAATGTAGCAATAACACATTTAATACCAAGTTTGCGAATGGAGGGAGGGGAAGAGAAAATGCTTGTTCTACTGTCTTTGAGGACACCTGTTTTTTGGAAGTTGGTTGAGGCTCATCTTCCAATCTCACCTGCAACCATATTAATTATTCTCTCTTTGTGTTTGAATGAGCGATATCAAGGTTTGGACAGTGAGTTGATCTCATGCATGTGTAATAAGACTGGCTCAAGCACGAAGCTAGTTCCCTGTGTTTCCAGGAAACTTCATTAGTAATCCCCTCAGCCTGATTCAGATCGATATCTGACTCTGCGGCAGGAGCAGAAATTAATGCGTGCCTGTTATTGATAACAATGAAGATGTTTGCATGTAGTAATTGCATTTTCAGAACCAATGCACTTCACTTAAGTACCCAATATTTACAGAACAAATTACACGGAGCCCCAGAGAGGACCAGGTAGTGTTAAAAACATGGTACAGTCATGGGGCGGAGTCATTTTCAAGCAAAAACTGTACCCAAAAGTCACCTGCTTATCGTGTGAGGTGAGGTTTGCTGCTGTAGTAGCCATCTGGTGTGCATTGATAGCGCTTCTATTAAATGTTTATGGCTTCATTGGAGGGAAGTTACAAGGCTGAGGTGACAACTCGATGCTAATTCGTCCTTCAGATAACATGGTCTCTGTGCCCGAGTTTCTTACAGGTAACTCGCTTTTTCTTCTGGAAAATCGCTGTTTGGTTTCCAAGAAGCAACATATTTTATGTGTATATGTGTCCGTGTGGGCTCAGTCTTTCCAGAGTTACCGTCGTACATCATTTCCTTCAAATGCTAAAGTCATCTCAACAACAGTCATAAAGAAAGTACATTTAAAACAATAAAAGCTGGGACCCAACAAGTAGGCTGACTACATATGCAGAGAAATGAAAATGTTTCATTGACATAAACTGTCTGAACTGTGCAATGCAGTGAGGCAGCCAAGGTTATGCACATTCATCGCCTTGCAAAGTGAATGTGTCGCATTGAACCTTGCAGAATAAATGAGAGTCTAATTCATCCATTTGTAGATACAGAGGCTGTTCGCAATTCGCTTTGGATAAAAAAAACCTCACCCAGGACACATATGGTCTTCCAAGCAACACATCTCATAAAAAACAATTCTCACGAGGAACACCATGACAACGAAGAAAAATCACTAGTTTGTCTTTTTCACTTTTGTTGAGGATGCAAGACCTTTTGAGAAGGTGGGAAAAAGTCAGGACGTGACAAATGGAACCAGCATGTTTTATAGTTATTAAGGTGAGAGAATGTGTAAGGAAAGTGACTTCAAGGTGAAAAAACGGTTTATCAAGTCAGCAACGATAAGGAACATTAAACAAAAAGTATCACAGCTTCTTAACAGCTAGGTATACTTTCTAAGGAATAGTCCTTGTCAATGCAGAATTTTCTTTGAATGCAAGTGTATGTTTTCGTGCATTTTATCCTAAATGAAGTCACAAAAGTAATAGCATAATTTGAGGTACATTTTACTGAGGAATATTTTCACTTATTAGGAGTTATGCACAGGAAAACAGGACAGAAAGTGATTTCTATAACTTTGACATCATGAAACATATTGAAGACATATCGTGGCATAATGATGAACTTAAAGTGATAGTTCACCCAAAAATATTAATTCTGTAATTTGTACTCACCCTTTTGTCATTTCTATCATGTATTACTTTATTTTGAAGAACACAAAAGGAGATATTTAGAAGGATTTTAGTAACCGAATAACAGTGGTAACCATTCACTTCGATTGTACAGACAATGCAAGTCAATGGGTACCACCGTTATTCTGTTATCGACTTTTACCCAAAATATATTTTGTGTTCTTAAGAATAAAGAAAGTCATACATCTATGAAATGACAAGAGTGAGTCAATGATGTAAGAATTAAAATTTTTGGGTGAACTATCAATTTAAAAGTCATCATGATAATGTAATTGAATCACTGGTAACAAAGCAAAACGGCTCTTAGAGTTGATTCATTACTCTTGTAAATTATATCATTCACTGTGACTATGTTTTTCTGATTGTTTAAAGCCGTAAAACAGGGTCTTTGTCTCTTTAAACGCAAACAACACTTAACACCTCTTAAACTTACGCACACAGTAACCCAAACTGGCCTGTGTTTGTAATTTGAAAGGATTTTCGACAGCCCTAGGCTCAGATTTCCCCACTAACGTTTCTCATCCATTGTCCTTTTGATCCAGTTTTACAGCATCTTCTCTTCACACATCATCCAGCCCCTAAAAGCATCATTAAAATTCAGACCAAAGAAGCTGCATCTCACCGGGATAAGGAGCACATTAACGAAATAGGAAAAGACACTTCTGGGACTCCAACAAGCACGAGTCCCTCCGAAATCATCCTGCCTGGGATACGCCAGCTATCCGTTGGACGGCTACATATCAGGAAGTCCTGCCCGCTTCCTCGATGCTCAAAAAATCTGAGTTATGGCGTACTTTAAAACCTGCTGAGTCATGCTCACTTTCCTTTACCAGAGCGCGTAATGTGGGATTGTATTTAGCCCAGTTTGAATTACTGTCATGCTACTGTTAGGGTAAAAGAGAGACGGACACTCTCTCCTGATCGGAACAAAACCTGTCAGCCAATTTTTGATGGGATTGAAGGCACTTTCCCCACTCAAAGTCATTTTGATATGCAAATGAGAATGCCGAGCAGGAGGTTTTGTCAGGCATTGTTCCATTAAGAGACCTGACATCTTTCAAGACCTCAAAAGAAGCTTTTTTCCCTGCGTGTGCTGTGGGAAGAGCATTTGAGTGGAAGTAATTGCATCTCTGACACCTTTCGTTGAAATTGACGTGCCTCAAAATAACGACATGCAATTTTGTTCAGTTTGTCAGGTTTGTGGATGTATAACAGTATTTGTCCCGTTTTGACCTACGTCTATGCAGGCTAATGATATTAACTAAAATCTGTGAACTGTTTGGCCTGGGCCATTACTTGGTACCTTGTATCGATTCACCAACACAAATTGCTGTATCATGTGACAATACTGTCGGAGCGGACAGGTTTTTTTCTTTTATTATCGCCGTGGCCAGAGAGATTCTGATTTTAGATTTAGGTCGATTTTCCATTTCCTCTGATTCAAACCACAAACAAGTTATTAACACAGTAATATCGCCAGTGTTAAAAAAGGTGAAATTAACACTCACAGTGTATAGTATATAATCCACACTCTCAAAGTGTGGATTATATAAACACTGTGAGAGTTAATTTTAGACCATTTTGCTGTGCATGAATACATGTGTATATGAGGATCTGTTTTCGAATCCAACACACAGACGTGCAATGTCAAATGGGTTTGGCAATGAGCTGTTTTTAATTAAAACGAAAAAGATGGCGACTAATTACAACAACAATCCCATTTGCAGTGTTTGACTTTGATCTGCACAGTTTTTACATCGTCAAATTTCATAGATATATCATGACAAGAGTTTGATTGGAAATCTCTGTGAGCCGCCTCATAAGCAGCAGGCGGTTCATTTATTACAATATATTGAATTTCATTCTTAGCTTTTCAATGATTTAACTGATGACCTGGAAAGTCGACCTGCTGCTAAACCTGCTTTCCTCACCCAAATCCCATAAAAAACCCATAAATCCCTCAGCATAATTTGATCCATAAAAACATCTTTAATCGGCTTCTCGATTCAATTCAAGTTTTGAGGGAGAGTCACAGACTATTCTGAAAAGACTTTAACAGACAGAGAGAGTCACAGAAGTCAGATTTGTCAAGTCAAGCTAAAAGAAAACCTTCATATGACCCTTTTAAAAAAAATCGTCCTGCACATGCTCCCTCCGTCTCAACTGGTCCGATCGTGCTATAAAGTATCAAAGGCAAACCTTTCTGTTATCTCGTCCCTCTTGTTTCAGAAGACAAAACACCAAAAATCAATGATGTTGGGTTGTTTCAGTCTGTATTGACAAAAACAAACTATTTTTAGAGGCCACATTAGAGGATGAAAGAGTACAAACACACAAGTGGACCTGTCCTTGGTCGGTTCTATAGCGATCGGTCCCCTAGATGTGACCTAATTATAATGCCACATACAAAACTATTATTCAATGCTATTCTTGTGGCTTCCCAGAGAACACACAAACTGATTGTATCATTGTATCAAAACGTCTGAGCTCTGTTTGCGAGATTCACCCTCGTGTCATTCAAAATCAAGTCCTCTGTGGACCACCAAAGAAGATATTTTGGGAAATGTCTCAGTGGTTTTGTGTCTACGCAAAGGAAGTTTATGGGGTTTAATGTTGTTTGGTTACCAACATTCTTAAAATATCTCCTGCAGAAGTAATAAAGTCATACAGGTTTAGAAAGACATTTGAGTGAATAAATTATGACAGAATTGTCATTTTTGGGAAAACTATCCATACAGAGAATATGTTGAGATACATTGTACAAAATAATATTGCTGAAAATGATATTATGAACATGCTTTGTAAGAGCAATCCAATGTTAGAAAAGATTATAGTGAAATTAGATTTATACTTCATAATTATATAAAATACAAAGTTATAAAACTGAGTAGATTCCCTTCTCCAACCTGAAGAAACTGGAAGCTGTTCTGATAGACGAAAATTTCACTGAATTTGTATAAAGTTGCATACATTTAAGAGATGGTTTAAAGCTGTATTAAAGGCAAACGGTGTACCAACACCTTGTTAAATAGGACACAACACATATTTCTCTGGTGTTCTCATTATTTTGTCCATACCTTGTCATTTTATTACTACAGTATATCGCCCGGCTCAACCCACAATGCATCCTGTCAACAGTATTTGTTTCATAGCTCTCTTCATCACAATAGATATTGCAAATCTCCAGTTCCACCTACAAAAACAATGTTTTTATGTCTTGGTAAAACATCACCGCAGCATGTTGTAGATAGGACTGCTTCTGTGTCTGTCTGTGCAGGGAATATAAATCCTCTTTTGGAGTCGGCCTTTGCTTCTTTCTTAGCACTCTCGCATTTCAAACAGGCTAGTACTCGCACATTCAGACGCGGCTCCCATGTGTCTCAATTTCCCTTTAACAGCTATACTAATGTTTCCAGCCATACACCCCCTGTCTGCGCGGGAGCGGCTAATGTTTGCACAGTTTTCCTCTCTGCGGTCAATCCCTAACGGTGGTCGGGCCGCCAGAGTTGGAGCAGAAGTATCTGAGAGCCATTATTCCACACGAATGAGCTTTATGACTTCCAACCTACAATCTCCATGTTTTCTGCTCTGGAAGGGGTCACAGATGAACTGCTATACATAGCAGCTCGAGCGGTGAGAGAACGGGCTTCTAGTCGCGAACATGTCGCATTCTTGTAACTTTACGTGTGTGAAGACTTGAGTTCAAACTCACTTGAACCCAATAATTTCCACTCTGGCGATCTTTATTTTCTCCTTGGAGACACAGATTGGGTGAAAAGCTATGGAAATATAGCAAAAAGAGAGCGAGAGAGAGATAGAGAGAGAGACAGGGAGCAAGTAAATAAGAGGTAAAGACCAAAAAGAAGACAAGCTGTCCTTTAGCAGCGGTGGGAAAAAACACATTAGCTTCTGTCCTTCAGAGGTCTTTAAGGTAATAACTGAAATCTGACAGCAAAGCTATAAATGGCACACTATAACTACAGTAATCACAATAAATATTCACATTGGCCAATGTTCTGTAAAAACACACCACTGACGACTATTCCACGTCACCCCACAGAGAGGTTTATGGTAATACGTCACATTGGATCGTAACACTGCATCCGCCTGGAGGACATTGAAGATCTATCATATGGTAAGCCGAGTGCAAAACGCCATCTTACGGTATGTTATAAAACTATGAATAGTGATACCACCTAGGCACCCACCCCACTTCATTACTGAGACAGAGACAATCACTGCTGTTAGCTGTTTGTGGAGAGGACTGCATGGGGTGAACATCAATATATCAAATATTTTTCTTGATTTAATGTAACAAATAACGCTATTTATATTTAATTTAAATTCATATTAATTTATATTATTATTTTATTGTAAAATGTTTGTATTAAATATAACATTTGTTGAACAATTTGTTAAATGGGTTGTGTAACTTTGTCGCATTTAAAGAAACCATATGATACATTGACATCTAGCAGTTGATCTTGGTATCGCATAATCTAAATATTGGAGAGGCAAGTTTAGTCAAGTAACGGTTCTTCTCTTTTGCTTTATATCAGAAATAATCCTTGTCTGTGAAAACCCAGCTAAAGTTAATTTGGTTATCTGCTTTTTACATAAATATACTGCTTCCTTCATAATATAAAGAACATTTGTGAAAACATAACCTTGAAATCTTTAATATTGAACAAGTAAGAGCATATCAAAGATTGACTTCCATTGTATGGACACAAAACCACTGAGACATTTCTCAAAATATCTTCTTTTGTGGTCCACAGAAGAAAGAAAGTCACAGGTTTTGCACGACACGAGGGTGAATAAAACATAACAGAATCTTTTGGTTGAACTATCCCTTTAAGACTGATGGGGTTGTGTGTACATACTGTATGGCAAGAGCGATTGTAAACACTGTAATAGAACACATCATCTCAAAGCTTTTCCATTCTGTATACTCTCACTTGTACAAACTCATGCTGTGGTCTCCTGAGGAGAACAGGGAGAGGTCTTTTAAAGATTCACATGAAAAAGTCTGTCAGTAACCCTCAATTTTCTGCGTTCATAACCCTTAGATTCAACCCACCCCCCAAAAGAACACAAGATGACCTACCAATGTCAACAGAGAGATAGCACCGAAGGCTAACTGTATACGACAAGTATTCAAAACGCATTGATAAAGCAACCAGTCATGTGACTTCAGGAACTAAAAATGTGTTGCACAAGTGAAGCATGAATGTTATGTTTATTTTAATGATCTAGACGTACGTCAATTCCACGAGGCATTTTTAAGGCTCATTAAAGGGAATTTACAGAACGGTACATATAGCGTTATTGTGAGTCATATCCATTTTTGTGTCTCCAGGTGCTAGCTGAGCTAACTTCAAGTGCTCTACGGAGTTCTTGTCAAAAGCCAAAACGAAGGTGTGATTACCATCTCAAAATGGGGTTCTTTCCTGGTCCTGATGACGAACTTTAATATTTGGCCTTGATATCTACCCTACAGCAATCTCAAGAGAACAGTAATGGGCCGTAAAGTCATCCCATTTTAACGCCATTACCAAGAATGAGTATCTAAGGTGCTAAATCACTCTGGGCCACAGCGGGCGTCCATTAAACAGCCTTTAATGAATTACCCATAACCTCTAGGAAGCCGGTGCCGTCAATGCCACCTCACAGACAAACCGCGTCTTTCAATGGACACGAATCTCGTATCCACTAAGCACTTGTGCTTACGTTCTTATCACCGGGTACCTGTACCGTTCAAACTGAAGAGTCTCTACCGTAACGCTTTGGACTGGATGTGTTGCAATTTGAGGTCAGCAGGGCTTCCGTTGCCAGTGTCATTATCCGCAGAGGTGCTGTTGAAGCGGAGGCGAGCAATATTCCTCCATATGTGGGCTATGAATGCTCTTCCCCTCTATCAGAGGATTGAATTGAATGCTTGGAGTGTGTTCTGTGATGAAGTTATAACCCTGATGTCAACTAGAGAACAATGCACCTAAAAACTCTAAATGGAGTAGTTGTGACGGATCGGTTTTAATTCTTGTAAGAAACACTTGTTTTAATTCAGGCAGTTTTAAACCAAAGCCAAATGAGATGCAATCTTTAAAAAATACTAAATGTCGGTGGGGAATGACAGAGCCAATTTCTTCAGACTTGGATATAAAATAAAGTGATGATAGCAAGCTCTAGCTTTTTAAGCGGTTTTTAAGACTACAAAAGGAAAAATCTGTCATGATTTATTCACCGCCATGTCATTCCAAACCTTCTGTGGAACACAAAAGAAGATATTTTGAAGGATGTTGGTAACCAAACCACATTGGACACCATTGACTTCCATTGTATGGGTACAAAGGCATTTCTCACAATTCTGTAGAAGTTTTGCCTCGAGTCCAACTGAATGTTTGTTGGGCTTCTTGTCACAAATACAAGTATGTAAACACAACTAAGCTGTGTGGTGCTTCTGTGTTAATACCACAGCGTGATTACATCAGCCTGGCCTTGTTTTAATACACACACATCATTAATATATTCCCATAGGTTTTATTTACTGCGCTACAGGCTCTGGAAGCCCCTTCAGCTTGAATGTGTGTGTACCTGAATGCTGTTAATGATGTTTGTAAGCATCATCTAGCTACTGGTTGTAAGTTGCTTGTGGTAAAGCTTTTGGCAGGTCTGCTTCCCAAGAGGAAGCTCTGAATGGAACTCCAGCGAAAGCGTGTGGAAATCTTTTCGCCAAGTTTAAATGTACGTCGGCCTCGGGCTATTGTGAGAAGCAAAACTGACATGCTTCAGCGCGTTATCTGAAAGCGTTCACAAGCGTTTAAGTAAATACATTTGTGGTCATGAATAATCCATGAAATATTGGGGATAATTAAGGCTGGCTCTGCTCAGACATTTTCAAGACAAGCAGGAATGAAAATGTGTAGCGGGCAGTGATTTCAATTTTTAGATTACTTTGGATGTATGTGTACGACGTTCAGTTCCAGAACCAAATGCAGTTTTCACGCTTGCGTTCTTACGATAGGACACAGCGACCCGCCTATGACTGAATAACATAGTTAGGGTTGGAATTTGGTAAAATCAATAATTCACCATCTTAACTCTGTGATGCTTTTTAATGTGATCCTCTAACCTAGTTCAAAGAGCAAACAGAGCTAATATTATTAGGGTATTCATTTTTATTAAGGCTCATTCGTGTAGATGATAAATGAGAGAACTACCGCTCGATTCTCTGAAACTCAATGATCTGAAAAACGTTAAGTAATTAATCATCTGCAAAATGTACAGAAATAGTCTTCTGTGATATAGTCAAGACAGAAAAAACAACTTTTAAACATTTTTCGCCGATAAAAAGCATACACAATAATTCAACTCAAGATTAAATGCTTGTTGATAGAACTGTGGTTTAAAAACCAAGCTGGTATTTAGAAAAACATCCCTCTTGCTTGTTTGATCTCGCTTATGTATTTTATGTCATATGTACGACCCACTCCCAAACTGATCTCTTTTCACGACATATTGCTAAAACCCCAAAGGCAGAGAAGTATTCAAACTCATACAGGAAATTATTAAACTGATCACAGGCAGTTTATCTCTGGCAGAATATAGTTTTGCCAAACATTCCCCCATTATCACGCTCAAGGGAGTATGTGCGAGAGCTGAGTGTAATGAGACAAAACAAGGCTAATAAACACAGCATCAAGAAATGCGACAAATATACGCTAAGTCATTTTTATGTTCGCAGCTTGCGTTTTTCTAAGTGAAGATGAGGCCAATAAGTTGACACATGGCTTTAAGGAATCTCACCCTGATGAACGCCACCTGTTATAATGTTTGCGTTTTTTTTACAATATATTTAATACAATTGACAAACAATAAATTCTAACGCAATACATACAAAGATTTTTTGTTTGGCTCACGAGGTTGGAAATGGACCATCTGCTAGATCACAGACCACTGTGAGTACATATTGGGAATATTATTTAAATGTAACTCACTAAAATCCACGCACTTTTACTTTTTTACTCAACGGGGAAATTCTGAATCTGCTAACACAGGACTGCAGAAAACAATACGTGCTAGCATTTGGCTTCATATTTGGTTTATAAAAAATAATTTTAGAGAATTGTATTATTATTATTATAACATGTATTTATTAGTATTTCCGTCTTAGTTCCCCCAAAATAATAATTCTTTCAGTATTTACTTGCTCTCTTGTCATTTCAAACCTGTATGACTTTCTTTCTTCGGCGGAACACAAACAAATATATTTTTAAGAAAACCGTCACGGCACATTTTCACTTGCATTGGTTTTGTGTCCATACAATAGAAGTGGATGGGTGCCGGCACTGTTTGGTTACCAACATTCTTCTTCTACTATTCTATAGTTTGTTTATGTTGTTAAGATAAAACCATCTATACAAGCAGCACACTGATTCCAGATTAACAATGACGCTCAAAACTACTCCGTTACACAGCTAACATATTACTACAGCAACGACAACATACTATATCTTGGTTCTGACAAACACCAACAACAATGTCACTCACATACTCATCCGAATCAAAACAACCTCCTTGTGTTGATTTTTTTAGACGATCTTTCTCTCCAACGTCTCTCTGCTGGAAGGCCTTCACTATAGTATAGTGGGTGCTAGCATTACCGTCACCATAGTACTGTAGTCCTAACCCTGCCTTCTCTTCATTTTGAAATATTTTCCTTTGAAAAATACTTTGCTTCTCACTTAAACGTAGAAATTTGTACAAGACAAAAAGTTAGAAAGGTAAGAAATTCATTTTGCAACAGTCCAAAAATGCGCCTGTGTAAAAAGTTGTTTTTGATAAAAGTGTCTAAAGGCAAGTAGTAAGTAAAGTGTTTAAAGTAAGAATTCAAGAGATCTGGGTCAAAGGGCAGATCCTCAAACCGTGAAGATCAAACCAAACTTTGGCACTTTCATCCAGACCGAGACCACGAACAGCTGAAACAATAACGCTAATCTTCTCAGTCATGTATCTGTCACTTCAGTCCCAGCACAACAACACCCCGTGTGCCCTCTGCAAGATTTAACAGGAGGAGGGGCAGATGCCTCTGCCTCCTGGATGCGAGCAGGTCGTGTATTTTTCACAACGGGGCCCGGCTTATTCTCAGTGACAGCTTGCATTAGCAGATCAAAGGCAAACAGTTGGGCAACATTACTATTCCCTCTAATGTCTTCAGTCAGAGCATTCACTTTGGCACACCTTTAACATTTAATGCACGTAGAAGGCGGTCGACTTTCAGCAACTGTGTTCTCCATTTACAACGTACCAGAGAAATGGGACGGAACAATACAGAGGCTTTTAGAAAAAAAAGTTTGATTCGATTTCAAGAGTTTAAGAATACCCGTTTGTAAACAGCCGTTTGGTGCAGCTGGTGGTGCAGGAATTTCACACTCCACCAATAATCTCTGAAAAGCATACACCTCCTTCTTCCATTATATATTCCAACAATAAAAGTAAACATTCTCCTCAAAGAAGATGGATTGCACGGAACAGCGTGTCTAGTAAACAATACAAAACCAATGTACCCCAAAAATAATTTTCTATCCGTTGCTTTTCCTTTGTTCAACGCGTGACTCATTCTCAATGAACCATCCCTGGAAAAAATAGCAGTTTCACACATCAAAATCAACAGAGATCAAATGCGCAGAGCAGCTAAAATACACTGATGTGAACACTAAATGTAGGCCTGACAAACTGAATCAACTGTAACATCAGTGAGAGATTTCAGCTGTCAGGAGTAATGAGCGTCTCCTATTCAGGACAGGCCGTACAAATGGTGCACAGAGGATGATGCCGGTCGTGAGTCCTCTGGGATAAGTGTGTTTGTGTGGGTGGACGGACGGACATGTGGGCTACAAACGTGCAACTCACCCAAGTTCCATTTGAGCCCAGAAGTGGTGGTGAGACAAGGGCAGCCCACCGGAATGAGACTACACCATTTACCCTCCAAACCAGTGTTCACATTTAGCCGATGCAGTCTGTTCTGTAAGTGAGATAGAAAGAAAGAGGTGGTCATTGAAAGAGTAGGAGAGATTCATTTCATTCCATTTATTTTGATATATTTCGTATTCTATTCTATTCTTTTGCAGACTTTATAGGTTTGAAATGACAAAAAAAGCTACATTTCAAAAGATGTATGTTCTCACCCGCAAGAGCCATTTGTAATAAGATTCTTGTCTCTCTCCCACAAACAGTTTGGTTCAATATTGTGATCATTTCAATTATCACTTTTCTAAAGCGTTACGTTATTGCCTACGTACACACACACACACACACACACACACACACAGACACACACACACACAGACACACACACACAGACACACACACACACACAGACACACACACACAGACACACACACACACACACACACACACACAGACACACACACACACACACACACACACACACACTTCCTTAGAAGCAAGATGAATGATGAGCCTTCCAAAATTAAAAAGACTCGAAAATTGCCAAGATGTTCCCAGAACGATTCTGTTCAGCCTAATTACCACCTACAACATTCGGTATAAAGTCAGGCACTAAATATAAAACCTGGCTTTTTATTTCAAACTTTTGCAAACTTTAAAGTTTGCCAGTTCCAAACTTATCGAGAATGATGCTTCTGGAATGCCATGGATGGCAGTAAATAAATGTCGCAATGACAGAGGACTGAATTCATATTTTATAGGTCTGCTTTATGGGAGTCTTTATATAGATTGAGATGCATTCATTTAAATTTCTGGCCCATTACAGCAGCTAACATATTAACATATTCGGAGTCGCCTCAATGTCATGTGTTTTCTATGAACTTCAGAGGTTGATTAAACCTTCTTTTACAGAATGCAAAATAATGCTGCCATAGCAATTCTGTAGTTGTACAAGGTCAAAATGTCTTGTGAGGTCGTCGTGTACACGGGTAATAAATAATAGTACGGTCCCAAAACTTTACTGCAGTATAACATCATTTAGCAAATTCTGGTACCTGACAACAAAGTGATGCAAGCATAGTGTGAGATTCGTTTTATTTGACATGACAGCATTTTGATGCAGTTTATCGCTACATTAAATCCATATGGGAACCATAGCAAGTATGCACTATATAAATATATTTTTCTACAAACATAAATGAGACCTTCAGACCATAGCAACAAAATCTCCTTTGTTACACAAAGTAAAGTGTGGTGAAAGTTTATTTAATTTAATAAATGTGCATAAGGTTCAGGTTTATTTTTGGGCACTTTGATGCAGTTTGATGAATACATTTTCGTACTGTGAACTAATAACAATATTTCTCCCAATTTTCAAATAACATTTTTGTTTCTATTTGCACTTCCATCCATCCATCCATTTTCTTCCGCTTATCCGGGACCGGGTCGCGGGGGCAGCAGTCTAAGCAGAGATGCCCAGACATCCCTCACCCTAGACACTTCCTCCAGCTCTTCCGGGGGGACACCGAGGCGTTCCCAGGCCAGCCGGGAGACATAGTCCCACCAGCGTGTCCTAGGTCTTCCCCGGGGTCTCCTCCCGGTCGGACGGGCCCGGAACACCTTCCGAGGAAGGCGTCCAGTAGGCATCCGTAACAGATGCCCAAGCCACCTCAGCTGACCCCTCTCGATGTGGGGGAGCAGCGGCTCTACTCCGAGCTCCTCGCGGGTGACCGAGCTTCTCACCCTATCTCTAAGGGATCGCCCAGCCACCCTGCGGAGGAAGCTCATTTCAGCCGCCTGTATCCGGGATCTTGTCCTTTCGGTCATGACCCAAAGCTCATGACCATAGGTGAGAGTAGGAACGTAGATTGACCGGTAAATTGAGAGCTTCGCCTTGCGGCTCAGCTCTTTCTTCACCACGACGGACCGGTACATCGACCGCATTACTGCAGAAGCTGCACCGATCCGTCTGTCAATCTCCCGTTCCCTCCTCCCCTCACTCGTGAACAAGACCCCGAGATACTTAAACTCCTCCACTTGAGGAAGGAACTCTCCACCAACCTGAAGTGGGCAAGCCACCCTTTTCCGACTGAGGACCATGGCCTGGGATTTGGAGGTACTGATTTTCTATTTGCACTTACTTGCAGAAAATGGAAACTAGAGAAAAAGGTCAAAATAACAGAAAAGATGTTCTGTTCATATGCACTTTCAAGCAATATAGAACAGTTAAATATTTTGTTTTACAGTTAAATATTTTGTTACGTAACAACCCGTTTTGTATCACAGATCACATGTGTCTTGTCATGTCTTTGTGTCATTAGTGAGTACCCAAATTATATTTAGCTGTGGTCCTGCAGTCTGAATTGAATATAATGTATTGTAATGAAATACAACCATATAAAGGGAAAATAATGTTCCCCCACTGTAAAGCACACACGTTCACATGAACTGGCAAACTCAACATTTAAATATATTTTTCTTTCCTTAAACAGGAACTGAACATGTTATTCACAAAATATGACATAAAACATGAATTATTGACACTCTTCTTTAAATTTTATCAGCCGATCTTGAAGACTGTTGAAAGGGAATTGATTTAGCATCTATAAAGACATACAGTACCAGAGGCTGGTGTTGTACCAAAGCCAAAATTCAGATATTGATCCTACCTTAGTGTCTCGCTATTCTCTGTTCCACATAAAACCACTGGACTGATACGCAATACATCTAAAAGAATATCTGAGCAGGTCTGAGCATTCCAGTGTTCTTGAACATCACTCAAATCTTGGTATTGGCCAATAGGGGAATAATGATGCGCTGAGCTGTATCGTCACAAGACACTCCATGATCCTACAGTCATGCACTTGCCTGAACTCACAATTTCCAATATTTATGACGACCGGGGTCTCTTAAAACACACACACACACACACAAAACTGTGCATATATGCTTTTATTGAACTTTGAGAAACCTATAATTGTGTGATAATTCTGATAAGCACAACATATTGTGAGTTGAGCGGATGTAATTCAGAGACGTGACCTTTTAAAAGTGCACAAACATGAAAACAACAGAGCGAAGGAGGCGAGGTGCCTCTGCGGTTGTTAACTGCTTAATATCACGATTGATCTTTAAGTGCTGCAATCAGGGTGTCAACAGCACACAAGTGCAAACATTGATTAGCAGATGCTAATGAAAGACAAGTGTTTACCTCTTGGAGGAGGAAGGCCAGAGAACAGCCCTGTATAACAACCACGGGCAGATTGGTCATCTTCTGGGCATGAAATAAAGTCTCCACGGAGGCCATGAGCTGATCGAAACGGCCTAAAAGACCACCCAGCGTTACTATTGTGTCCACCTGCAAAAAGACGGTAAAAAGGTGAAAAACAAACACGCACACTGATAAATAGATTCCCGGTATTGGTATAAACAGGAAAGATGTGAATACACAAACAAGCAAACTAAATGAATAAGCGAGTGACTTTGAGAGAAAAGTACTGCGATAAATGATATTAGGGATGCACCAATATGTACATTTTGGCCGACAACGGATGATTCTTTAACATTGTAAGCCGATAATCAATATATAGGCCGATATACTGTATCTAGATATTAATGTAACATTTCCTTAGACTGAAAATTAAGGCAAAAAGTGGACAAGAGCTTTTATATGAAAACAGTCACTGCAGAAAACAAAGTAACCGTTTTTTCTCTTTTCCCCATGAAAATCATGTACCAAGCCTACTTTACATTAGTTAAAGATTATTTAACCTTCAAACTCTTCTGGTATATTTTTTATCCAAAACAAATAAATTATAGATGTTCTTCCTGAGCAACCCAGAACAATTGTCTTAATAGCCACGAGTCTAAAAGATCTCAAAACAGCAGTCTGATTCAAACAATATGCTTTTTTTCCTATAATTCAGACATTCATAAATATCTACACACTGTACCTACATCAATAATGTGTTGCTAATACCAGTAAGTGAATGATCACGACAGAAAGACAGTACTGTACTGTATTTTAACTGTGAGCAGCGTGCAGCTGAAGAAGTTTAACCAGAGGAAATTATTTGTGGTTTATCGGCTATAATATATCGGCCTAAATTTTTATTATCAGCCGATAACATTCAAAATGATAATTTATCGGCTGATACAGATATGGCCACTAATTTATCGTGCATCTCTTAATGATATTTATGCAATATCGCTCAAGTAGGAGTGTGATTGTGCTCTTATATCGACATGGCTGTGATTAGGCCAGAGGCAATCACAGCCGCCGATACAAGAGCACTATCACACAGCTACGAGGGCGATAATGCATTTATACAACAGTTCGATGGCACAGGTTTATAGATAAATCAGAAACCATTGTGATACTGGTGTACCATCTCATGGCTCTCAGCCAATCAGATTCGAGAACCAGAAAGAACTGTTGTATAACAATAAATATCGCTGCACTCTTTTTTTTGTGCTGCTGAACAAACAAATGACCAGTGACTCAAACAAACAAATTAATGAATGAACAAGTGCATAAACACACACATTTATAAGTGAGGGATTGTGGGAGCAAAGCAGATGAAGATACATCATGCAGCCAGGATAAATGTTGTAAAAGTGCTGTTGCACATGCAAACAAATAAATGAATAAAACAATAAATCAATGAGCTAATGACAAAACGAATGAGGACAAATGTTTATAGGGCTGCACAAGCAAATGGACGAAAGAACACACATAAATAAATAACAAAACAGTACTAAAAGATAAATATCCTAAACATACTGTTGCAAATAAACAAACACATTTATGAATGCACAAATTAATACACAAACAAACTAAAATAAATTTGAGATCATTCTTAATCAACTGATATGAAGAAGGCTGCAAGCTTTCATAAGCACACACTATTTAAAATTTTTTTTATTGATATAGTGTGAAATCATATTGTGAATTTCATTTATTTTTTAACATTAGTTGATGCATAAGCAAGCAGAAACAATGAGCAATACATCTACAGCATTTATTACTGTAATGTTAACTTCAACATTTACTAAATCAAAAGTTGTATCTGTTAACATTAGTTAATGTTAACATAATAATCAATACACCTAAAAACTATATTGTTCATTGTTACTTCATGTTAGTTAATGTATTTACTAAGGTTAACAAATACAACCTTATTGTAAAGTATTATCATATTATTTATTTCGATATTAAATGGTATGGTCAACGTTTGTTTTCATGCTTTATTTTATCTTGTGAATCACTCATGCATCATGCTACGCAAATAATAATGAATTTATACACCGTTTCATCGGATGCGGTCGAGCCTGACCCCTAGACCCCTGACCACTATTATCTAAAAATATTATTATTAAAATATAAAAAAAATATTATTATGTTAACTTTTTATATTTTGTTTAATTTGGGTTAATATTAATCTACATTGTTATTTTATTGTACAATATAAAATAAATGATTTGTTGCAATTTGTTGTATGTTAATTTGATTGAATACACAATTTGTTGAATGGGTCCTGTAGTTTTGACGCATTTTAAGGAACCGTATGCAACACTGACCTCTAGTAGTTGAGCTTGGTATTGGTATCGCAGTCTAAATTCAAAATATTGGAAAGACAAGTTTAGCCAAGTAACAGCTCTTCTCGGTTTCTTTTGATTGTTATCAGAAATAACCTACAGGCACTCTATTGTTTGTGAATGTGCACCGGAAGTTAAGGTGGGGGTCACAAATGTGCGCATGCGCAGTAACGTTTTTTATGTTGTTAAGATGAAACCGTCTATAAACATTAATATAAAACAAGCCAAGTAACTAGTGACTTCAGGATAAATAAGTGCTGTTGTAAAGTCACGTCGTAGCTTTTCCCGTCCCTTTGCAGCCTCTGAATTATGCCCATCTTCCAGCAACAATAGACTCATTAATTATGGCAAGTATTCAGAGGGAACGGTGCGAACTAGAAAACGTTGAGTTGGCAGAATCTCTTTGACATTTGCTCCCGGGACAATTTGTCTGACTGTTGCAATGTACCCATCACCCTGTGAGATCCAACAACTCCATGTGACAAAAACTCTTTAAAATGCACCGAGGGTGATGAACGCTTCACAGGCAGCTCCTACCCGCTCGCTTAAATAGCAGGACTTTATGAGACATCCGACACATAAATTGTTCATGTTACGGCGCCTGTATAATTATGAGGACTGATTGCGAAACTTTTTAAAAAGCGAAACAGAAATAATGATGTGCTCGTAACTTGGATTCTGAGGTCAAAGCATCCTCGCAGAGCTGTAAACACTACAGTGAGCATGTGGAACCGTTCAAAGTCTTTCTCATGATAACAGCAAAACTTTGAGCAATAAACAAGCGTTATCTAGAGGTATCCGAATGAAAGTCTCGCAGAGCCAGACGTTTAATTATTGGCATAACGTCTGGTCAATTTCGCGGCCCTTGCAGGAAGGGGCCCGTCTGTAAAATAACCAATCACGTGTGACATTTAAGAGGTGGGTAAAACTGAAATCAATAATAATACAACCATAATTGAGCAACGTGCAACAAAGAGGCAGCTCGTTCAAATAATAGCACAGCGGTCTCCGCAAATGGTTGTGCAGCCTGTTTTGTTTATATGTCTGGGGAATAAAATGTGCTTTTTACTTCAAGAACGACAAAAACCACAAAGCAGAATATACAGCGCATGAGGACACCCCATTTACCTGTTATTAAGTGCAACATTCACGACATTGTTCAACAACAAAATATCCCAGCAGAACACTTAAACCCCCTCGCGCTCCACAAGAAGTCATACGGCCAATCAGATGGGAGCTTATAATTGTGAGAAATCTTTTGTGTGTTTTATACATCAGACGGCCAGTAAATGCTCTGCGGGTACAAAGTGAAGTCGACACTACAACAACTAGATAAATAAATATACACTATCGGTTTTAATCCATGTTTTAGACTGCGAAAGAGTGACAGAAAAGCAAATTATCTCACGGTTACTCTCAGTTTATTCAGGTCTATAAAAGCACACAGACAAAGATGGACCATAAACACAACGGGGAAAGTAGGAAAAGCACACGGCGCATATAGATTGAGCTCGAGTCTGGTATATCGATGGGACTGGAGTGTCTGTGAAGGTGATGGGCAGGTCTGTGAGGACCAACAGACAGTCTGACAAGACTACAGCTCAGTCCCGCGGCTTTGAGGAGGAGAAACCAGACACGCACACACACAATATTCATACATAGCTCTCTGACAGCTCCTGAAGGAGGTGAGTTCACACTGAAGCTGAGATGTGAGCTCAACTTTTATACATGAAAGGATGAAAAGAAAACGCAATGTTTCAATCACAATTAATTTAAGATTACATTCCTTGTTGAAAAAACAGCATATGCTGGTTTGGTAGGTTTTGAAGCATGGTAGCCGGTTTGTGCTGGCTTAAGCTGGTCCTAAACCAGCTCAGGACCAGTTTAAACCAGCACTAACCAGCAACCATGCTTCAAAACCTACCAAACCAGCATATGCTGTCTTTTTCAACAGGATTATTCTTGGTGTTATTGCCCGAAATGTACAGCTTGATATCTAGTTTTGGTGTATGCCATCATCGTTGAGTTTTGTTAAGTAAACGATTGACATCAGTGATTCATGCTTTATAAACTTGTTTTAGGTTATTAATATTTAGTTTTAAAGACATTTCAGGTTTTATTTTGTAAAATAAAGAATTTTGGCAAAGTCTTTAAGTTCACCCATAAATGAAAATTCTGTCATCATTTACTCAGTTTGATTTTTTTACTCCGCAGAAGACAAAGATATTCTTTAAAGCAATCAGTCACTTGCATTGGTTGTGTTTCCATACAATAGAATTGAATAGGTGTCGCTGCTGTTCGGACCAAAGTTTCTGAAGAAAAGAAAGTCATACAGGTTTGAAATGACAAGAGGTTAAGTAAATCATGTTTGGTTGAACTATCACTTTAAGTCATCACTTGATGGATCTCAAAGCAAAAGCTTTGGTTTAGCACATAAAATTACACTATGATATGAAACCACAGAATATTTTAGTACGAGAGAGAGAGATATAGATAGAGAGACATGAGATACAGCTGAGGAGTGAGGAAGTCCAACCTGCAATTTCTGTTCTTTGATCTTTTGCAGCATAATGGCCAAAGACTTGGTGAAGTCTGTTAGGTCCTGGTCTGGCGTTTCCATCAGCTTGCAGTTCTGAAGTAAAAGAAGGTTGGATATAAATTACAAATTGAAAAACAATATGTGTATTTAATATGTGTAATTAACCAAAAATTACAACCGCTTAAGAGAAAAACGTAAACCTTTTAGCAAGTGACATATAGTCCTGATTCACTAGAGTGCATTTTACAATTAACTTGATTTCTACAAAATTACTTAATATAAACAAGACATACATTTAGTTTAAAATAGGACAGTGTACAGGTTATGTTTACTTCCTATTTGCATTAAATAAATCTATATGACCCTTTATACAGTATCACTTACACAAGTTACACTTTCCATGAGGTTCAATTTAGTACATAAACGATAATGCACATTATCCCACTTATTACAGAACTACCCATGAGTAAATAATAAAACATGTAATATTCATTTGGAATGTGTTATAAACTCATTTATAAGAAATTTGTGTTTAATGGGAAAAAACAGGGAAGTGATGCATTAAAAATGTTAGCAGAATTCATTAATCCAGGCTCATTTGAATTTATTTACATACTGTTATTCATTGTTCAGGTTTATTTTAATTCAAAGAAATCTGTAATAAAAAAATTACCACATTTACTAATCTTGGTTAATGCTATTCATATAATAATGCAGTGTTAATGTTTATTTCATGTTGTATAGAACCATTCTGTAAAGGGCTTCCAACATATTATCAAATATATATTTAAAAAATGGTGTGACAAATAAGAACGATTTGGAAAAACTAGAAAGCACTATATATACAGTAGAGAAAGCCTCTTGAATTGAAGAAGAAAGTTGAGAAACTTAAAAGATGCTCGACTAGTGCAGACAAACAAGTGCCTCTTATGTCCGATAGTGTCTTGTTTTGTAAATGGGATCTCTTGCTGAGAGAATTCTTTGAGTGTCAGGAAGGACAGAGCGTCGTTGTTGGGCGTCTTCTGCTCTCAGTTCCGCTGAATGGGTGCATCTACACGCCCCGTCGCAGGTGACTTCTCACTCGCAGCAGGTACCACAAAACCCCGCATCCGCACGTCAGCTCAAGAGCTTGTTCCTGTTGTTGCTTGATCTCTCCTTTATCCTCCACATAGCTTCACCCCTGTTTTTATTCCTTTTTTAAGCCCATTTAAATTCAAGCTTCATGGTCTGTCAAACTTCCGTTCCCTCCAAACCCGCATACACGGGCTTAGGAATGAGATAAAACGCAGGATTATAACAATGCAAATAACCTCTAGTACTCATTACATTGCAGAAGGTTTTCATTCAGACTGACTTACAGAACGCCAATTAAAAAAAATGACAATCCTGCAAGAGCAACGTGAAGTTAAATGCTTTTCTCAAGGGCACGGAGGGAGCTTGTATTGCCAATGTCACAAAGCTCCGCCTCTCGGCACATCACACCTACCTATCCAGGCTGACGTGAAGCAGACAATAGTACGCATTAGAAACCATTATAATTGTACATTTTGTCCACACCGGACATGGCGCGGTGCGACTATCCCATCGCATCGGGCAGCGTCCGGTGTAGACAAGTTGTAATCTGATCCGCATTAGTTTCAATAAGTACAAAATTAAAATGCATACTTCTCATAACAACATATTATTGTGTTGTCGGTTTCCCATATTGATTTATTCATCGCAGCCTGCCACACTATCAACACTGGCCGCCATGAATAGATTTTTCATGATTCCCATGCACATTTTTATTTTTTTATTTGAAACCGCTTAATACATTGTAGAGTGAAGGCTGTAAAGGCTGTTGAGACAAACAAGTAATATAGCCAAAATCACCTCATATATCCGCTCTTCAATGTAAATGTATGGGGATTATGTCAGACAATGTCGCGTTTATAGCAGCAGTTAAAGTAACAATTGGTTGGACGAAACAGGAGATGTTATCGGGTTGTGTTTAGTCACAATTCTATACTCATTTATGTCTGATAAGAGAACAGATAATATGTGAAAATAGCATTCAGTTGTGTTGGTAGACAATACAATGTGACAGATCATAGAGTAGAAGCGAAACAGATTTCAAGCGCCAATGTCAAAACTAGACCCAACGCAAACACGAAGTGATGACGTCACAAATATGCTAATTAAACTCTTTTAAAATCTCGCGAGAAACACTGAATGTGCCATATATAGATGGTTCTCAATTGGTTTTACTTCAGAAAAAGAAACTAAATCATAAAATCAAATACAAAGTTATAAAAACAAACATGTAAAATTGACTCAAATTACCACAACACACCTTTTAACAAGACATAAGGCTGAAAAGGAAAATGAACAATTTTGGTTTCGAAACATCTCTTTAATTTTTATTATTTTGGCAGCCAATACTTTAACAAGAAAAATAAACTGTGGCTGAAAGAAAAACTATAATTTATCAATACTGCAAGTAAACCCATATTTGTATTTCATTTTACCAATATGTCAGGCATCCTCCCTATGTGTTGGCAACCCAATTTCACAACCTTTTTACAAAGCGACAGGTGCTAAAATACCATAGAGTTTGAATAAATGCATTGCTTTTTTATAGAAAAAACGAAAATATGCAAAGCATCTTACGCTTATTCATTTTCATTTCATCTGGTCAGTCGCATTTTATCAATTACGTTCAGTAATGTTTCCCCCCTGTCCACGACTATAAGAACAGATCTGCGGCCCACCAGCTGAGAAGCACTGCTTTATATAAAGCAAGAGCAGCGGAAAACGGTTTAAACTGAATTAATCAAAAACTCGCAAGATAGAAAATGAGACAGAATGTACAAATGTAAGTAAGGTTGAAGAGTCTTACCATTCCTCCGTAGAAATCCTTGACCTCGGTTTGGATTGAATCAAAATCTCCACTTATGTAGTCTGGGAGAAAACTTAATGTAAAGAAAGAGAAAAACAAGATCAGGGAGGCCGATGGGTTAAAAAAGGAAATCATCGCAATTTGTGCACCCATCCTAGACTTAATTGATGTGAAATAGAGGTGGGCCTGTGATCCAAGCCATGGAAAACTTCACTGACAGGACCTCAACAAAACCATTCAATTGGCTGCCAGTCACCGCGTTATCTGCTCACCGTCATGACAAAAGCAACACAGATGGCCTCTTTGACAAAGTGAAGACTAGAAAGAATTGATGCACACCATGGTGATGCTGTGTACCTCAAAACTGAAGCTACATAGATTTACACTATATGTGAAAGAAATGGCAAGATTTTCCTCGCTCAGATGGGCTGAGAAAGACGGATCATGTCGAAGCTTTTCCTTCAGAAAAGAAAGGCAGTGTCTGTATTGGCAGACGTTAATGCACACAGACTCGACGTTGAGATTTCACGCTCTGCTGGGTGGTGCATGTAGCTGTAATGCGGCGGCGTGGTATTTTAACACTGTGGCGGATAACAGCGAGAGCTCTATCTTCACCTCACTGCTGCGTTTATGGCCCAAATGTAACTGGATTAGAAGCAGGATGTGTGTATAAAAGTGCAGCGATACTAAACTTTCCACTGTTTAACTGCATCTCTGCATTTTTACCGAGGTGGTGGTTATTAGCGCCGTTCGCTAAGAGAAGCATCGCTATCATTACCGAACAATTTGTCAGAATTAATCTTCAGCACACACTCTTTGTGTTACGTAATCATTTGTCACACTTTTTGTATGGTTAACTCAGACTAGCATTGTAATTTTTCCTACTATGGTAGTCAATGGTGACCAAGACCTGTTTGGTTCTCTGTGTTTAACAGATTTTGAACAACTCAAAGGGTTTAGTAAATGATGACAGAATTCTTGGGCAACCTGTCCCTTTAACAAAAGAAAGTCAAAACATGTGGGTGCGTAAATGTTCATTTCAACACAAACCGTTCCTTTAAAAGCCACTACAATCGCTCTCATTAAAATCCTCAGATCACGAGATAGAATGTACCCGTGAAATAGCGCATCGTCCAGGAACGTCCCACTGGCTTTGATCCAGGATTCAATGTGCGAGAGAAAGCAATTCAAAGCAACAAACAGTTTTCAAGTTTCTCGTTCAGGTCTCTGCGACAGACTCCTAGTTAAACAAGAAGCCATAAATAACCCTCAACGGTGACAGTTCTGTGGCCACATTAAGGTGAAGCTAAATGAAACCTTTCCTTTTGACGTTTTATCAGCGAAAACCCCTCTTCCAACTGCTGAGCTCAAATTGGAGGCAAAATACACCTCTTTTACATTCAAATTAAAGTGTCACTTAAAGTTAATCGTAATGTAGGGACTCTCTCGTTGGAAAAGAACTCGATTCGAAGGGGCGCTGAGAAAATTAGAATTAAGAATTGAAGTAATTTCGTAAGGTCAAGACCGATGGCAACGGGAGACTGCGAGACGAGACGCCCCGTCGCATCAGACGGTTGATTCGTTTTGTCACACACAAACAGACAAGACATATCGACGAGATCACAGTTACCGGCCTTGGCTTTCTTGTTTTGTCCTTGTTACGCACTTTAGAACAACAGGTATGAGAATGTCAAAGCAAAGAGGTGGAGAGCGGGCTCCCGAGTGACATTGAAGAGAAAAACGACACAAATCCTCAAAGGTCTTCCAATTTGACACTGCCAATAAACTGCGAGACTGCTCATCAACTGGGTAGCGCATATTGGCTTGGTATCGTGTGGTGCGCTCTATTTTGTACGTCAATAAGCCCACTCAAGACTTAAATAACAGATCATCAGTTTTATGCCTCCCGGTTTTTACACACCACTCTGAATATCAAGAGACCTCTTCAGCTGTTGCTTCATTACAGACAAGCTGGTGAAATCATGAAACCTCCAGAGTGGATCATCCGAGCAGACGATCAGCTCTTGATTATGCCTCACGGTTTTCGACTCCTTCGTAATCAGCAAAGGTCACACGAGCGCTTCAAAACAACCGCATGACAGCTAACATGCTAAACAATGGTACGTTACTGAGCTTGTGTATGTGTCGGTTAGAACGGCTAATTTGTAAATCGGTCAAAGAGGACAAATAGGAGGCTTATCTGCAAGGCTCATCATAGATGTATCCTCTGAGTTGCAAAAGCAGGTTGTTCAGAGGATGGTCATGGTACTGATGTGACAGTCAGAACATGAACACGACTACCTGCAATGCTGTTAACCACAATACTTTGGATGACCAATCACAGAAAAAAAACAATGAAGGGAAATAAGGAAAAGGGATATATATATATATATATTTACTGTTTATATGTGTATACCTGGTATATCATCAATGTTAATCCAAGAAAATGCAATAATTCAATTAATATTGCATTAAAATTACAAAATTACTTTACTTAAATAAAAAAAGCCAGAGACTGCATCTGGTACTACAAATGTTTTTAAATCAATTATGGGTTCCCTGGGTGGTCCAGAAGGGGTACATTACAAAGGGGTACACAAAAATTGTGGATTCTTCCTAATAAAGGAAAAAAAAGATTCCACAAATTGAGGCACCACATAGATTTTTCTACATATTAATAAAACACCAATGCGTAGTGGGCCCATAACCATACTTTTATATTTTAAATAATTAAAACAATATATACTTAATAATAATTGTATTTCATAAAAATATTACACTTTTTGCCTGTAGTGTATTTATTAAATTGGCTTTATACATTTGTAACACGTTCCATAGAAATATATTTGAAATTAATGGATAAAAACGTAAAATAGAAAATGCACGAATTGTGTTGTTCCTGGTGTGTTGCATCTGCTTTACAAGCATTCTAAAAGTACTGCACGTTAGAAATAAATTGCTAAATATTCCAAAGTTTGACTACAAAGATGGTTTTTCATAAACAACAATGTGGCAAATTACACATTTTTATTTGCTGATTGTAAACCTCTTTTCAGCATTTATTCTCATTTTATACGTGCAAATGTTAGCCTTCTAGAAAGGAAGTGTACCTATAAACATCTTAGTATTAAACAGGTCGCTCTTGCAACTTCTGCTAAGAATAAAATTGCCATTTTTTTGCAGTTAATCTTAACTAACAGAAACCCTGCATAAAGTGAACTATGAAACCACACAGACTTTATGGAAACAGAATGGATTTTAAGAATTAAAATAATTCACTTTTCTGAAGAGCTCCAAATACTGTATTTCTGGGCCAAATACAGCAAAACACGAGGGCTTTAAAAACAGAAACTTAGACATATACCCTATTAACAGTTAATAAGGCATCTGAATGTTTGAAGATTACCCGCAGAGGAATCAATGTTAATAATCCAGACAGTCTGGAACCGGAAACCTGCTCTGTAATAACGTACCATCTGCAACGGCCAGAATATTGCCAATACCGGGTTCCCAGCTTCGGTTCAAATAAAGCTGAGCTTTCTAAACTAATCAAAGAGTACCGGGAAAGGTCAATGCAGTAATTACATTTAAGGCACTGTGCGATAATAACAGGATATGTCTTGATCTGTGCACAAGCTTCTCTGAAGATTTCTCTCCCTGTCAGTTTCTGTTTGCGCAGGGAGATTAAAAATGAGTAATCACTGAGGATGCATGTAATTAGGTAAGTACAGAGGTCCAGCAGACTGAGTTCTGCTTCTCCACCAATCGGACTTGTGGGATATGTCCAATCACTAGTTAAAACAAAAAACTCAAACTTCTGCTGGCAAATGTACAAAACAACAGCAAAAGATGACACAATCATGCATTACCATTAGTTACACAATGTAGATGTTGGGACGTTAAATATTTTTAATAAATTCCCTCAAAAAGACGTCAAAATGAGCCTCATTTCCAAACACAGAATGTTTTGCTTGCCGCTCAGATGCAAATTGTTTCCAGCAGGTGTAGATTCCCCTGTGACGGCGCATATGGCTAAGTGTCTGGACGAAGGCTCCTATACCGTGTTTTGAGTAAAATCTACAGATGACAACAAAAGCATACAAAGTAACGCGATGACAGCTACAAGAGAATTGATGGATGTGACACAGGACGCTTGCATATATGCATTCAAAACATATTGTTTATTTTTTACAACGTCCTTTGAGGTGTCTGGCCGTACTGCTTTAAGCTGATAAGCTGAAAAAAACAAGCTTTCGGTTAAAACACACTCGGCTAGCAAATGCGCTGAACGGATCATTAGCTCCTCGCAAAGTCGTTCTTGCTATCTAAATATGCCTGATGTTACAATAAACCAGCTGTAAGGGAAACAAGTTCAGTTTTTGTGTGCGGCTTATACAAATCTATTTCATCTTCTCATTTTCTAAAATCCTATCTAAATGCATGAAACATAAGGATTTTTGAATCCTTGAAATGGTGGGTTTTAATAACGCAGTGGAATTGAAATAAAGTAGGAGTTTTGTGAATTCTAATTTATGTTTGTTAGTTTTGAGGTCAACTCTATGCTACTGTACACCCACGTGAGAATAAACAGATGTTTAAAGGAACAGATCACCTAAAAATGATCTGCTATGTGCACACAATCATTGGTTTACTTTTAAGCAGTATCTAAATCAGACTACTGAGATTAAAATAAAATGCATTTTTCATAACCAGTCAATATCTATTGGTCAATACACTGGTTTCAAGATTATTTCAAATGGATTATACAGTTCTAGTTCATAAATTACTCAATGGCTGAAGCACATTACATTACAAACATGCTTCTTGAATGTATATAACTATATTAAATATAATCCGTCATACAGGTTTAAAACAACATTAAACAACAATTAAATAATTACAGAATATTAGGGCTGTCAAATCGGTGAATTGATTCCAATATATGTGGGGTGTGTTTTAGTTTATATATACAGTATATATATATATAAATAATGGACAACCATAACGCACTCACACACACACATTTATTTTGGACTTGATTTACTCGGATTGATTTCACAGCAAAACAGAATATTCATTTTTTTTGTGAAATATTTATATAAAAAACAAATGCACCAGTGTGTGTTTTGTTCCATCACTCAAATCCTGTGCTTGCACAGTCTGAGTTTTATTTGTAGGTGGAACCAGAAAGGGACCAAACAAGAGAAAACAGTTGAAACAGCTCAAGGGGGTATGGAAATACTCAATTTAGAGAGCTCGAGATGAATCTAGCCTGTCAGACACAGACAAAGGGTGATGGATTAGGAGTCAAGTCTTCTGAAAGCACCCTGGCAAACGGGATACTCTTGTGGTCTTGCAGTTGTGAGAGGCAGCTAAACTGCGTAGACCCCAGTACCCTGACATCACCACATCCATCTCTAACCTTGACAGCCGAGACTGAAATTAGGGGTTCTCACCTCTCACGACGTCCCTCCGTGAGCCGGTAAAGCTGATTGGCCCCTCCGTCGGCACATGCCCGGATTTCGGCTGAAACGGCACAGAGAACACGTAAGGGGCTCATTTCACACACATAGGATGTCACCTCAAAAAATCTCAAACAGTTACATTACAGCACAGATCTGGAAGAAAAAATTATTGAAGTAATAAATATCATTGCAATTGCATTATAAGACTATATGTTTTAGGCTATTTTAGACCCCCAGCCCGGTAACTGCTGAGATGCTGAAATTAAAACAAATAGATTATTCCAGATCATGGTCAGGCTGACAGTAATGGCCCCCTTGTGCCTTTCCGCAAAAGCACTAATCATTTCAGGATGAAGGTCAGACTGTCCTGTCAGGATCATCATCGATTCTGATAAGCATGGTGAGCCTCGTCATTGTCAAGGTAAGGCCGGTTAGAAAGTGAAACCATGTTAAATACGACACTGGTTTTGGAGAGGAATATGACAGCCATTAATGCATAATTTCTTTAGATTTACTGGTGGATAATACCACATGCACAATGTTGTTTAATGTTGTTTTTTACTGTACCCATAACATAAAAACAATATAAAAGCAGTGGATTCTAAAAATAATATTACATGCAAAACCTTGTTATATTTAAATATATATATGATTTACTAGTTAAAGGTAGAGTTCATCCCAAAAAAAAAATTTCACCCTCAGGTCATTCCAAACCTTTATGGATTCCTTTGTTCTGTCACATATAAAACAAGATATTTTGATGAATGTTGGTAAACAAACAGAATTGGCCCCCATTGACTTCCACTGTAAGGACACAAATCACTTCTCAAAATATATTTTGTGCTCCACGGAAAATAGAGTCATAAACAGGTTTGAATAACATGAGGATGAATACATTTTGGGATAAATTATCCCTTTAAGTAATGCATCTTAAAATGACGTTTTTTGTTAATAATTGTAATATATTGTCGCTGTCCTTCTGAAACCTTGGATGTCCAAATTTGCAAAATCCTGTATTGCATTAAATACAGCCTTGTCAAAGTTTACAAGCACTTTTAATACTTTTCATATTAGGCTATATATTTGCAAAGCCCAGTGACAAACATTGAGGGTGACCAATAATAATGATTAATGGCAAATCATAAAGATAACAAAATATTGAGATACAAGGTTTCAGAAGGACAGCAGCGATATTTGTGACTTACCGATCCAAGTTTAGACATTTCAAATCGTAAATCTATTAAAAACACAATTTTATGTTTTCTAATGCATTCTATTCTTTTAACGTGAGCATGAACACCCAAGTGTTTCAATTTGCTATGCGGCGCCGGGTGACAAATCTGGGAAAGATGTCGCACCATATGCTTAATGCAAAATGTACAAAAAGAACATCTAAGTGACATTAAAATGATAATCCTGCAGACTTTGAAGTTGAGCAGAAGTTCACTGAAAGTGCTCCGACTTTCTCTTCTTTTGTAACTGATGAACTAAAGCACAGAGATGTGGGATTGTCTCTCCAGACAATAGCAAGAGGCAAGAAAACATGAATTTACACATTCTCGCTGAATGCATAGTTATTTTAAACCAGGTGCTTTGAGAACATCTGCTTTCCTTTGAAGCCGTTTCTTCCTATTTATCAGGAGAGGGTTGGTTATACCTCAACAATCGTATTATTTAAAAGCGCATTTATAAACAAACAGACGTGACTTTATGCCTTTTATGTTTTCCGAATGCATTCCGATATAAAGAGAGCGAACATTTTCACGGCTGAGTGAAATAAAAACAGTTTTTCGGGGAAAAGCACTCAGATGCTGTGCTCATGAGTGTACGGAATTTGTTACAAAGATCATGTCAAGACGAATGTAATCTTGTCAGCACAGTTGGTTTATGGCCAAATGTCAGGGGAACAGGATTGCATCATAAGCCACATGAATAATGGAAAGTGCAAGACACTGTTGAAATCCTAGTGGACACCTACTGGCCTTGAGTGAATTGTTCCAGTTCTTGTAGCTCAATTCTTTATGGTGCATATCCTGTAAGTAACTTGGGTAAAAGCACCTGGCAAATGCATTCATGTAAATGTAAATATTTTTTTAAAATAACTTCCCTTCAGGTGTCAATTCACGGTGCACAGTTAAACACCAGAACAGTTTAATTGCTTCAGCTTTTTCTTCCAGGAGGTTGTGGGAGTGTTTGAGGTAGGCAGTACCTTCACTTTACCTTTTACTTGAAGCATCTTTAATAGCACAAAAAGAAAAAGCTTCACTCTTGAAAAATTTTAAATGCAGTCAAAATAACAGTCTGACTTGCCGAGGTCGTCTTGCTTTGGAAGGCACTTAGAAAAACAAAACATGCTTTTCTGTCCGTTCTCCCACTTGTCCAGACTAGATTTATAGTATTCTCAAAGTCATGTATTCCTATTTTGTGTTAATACTGCTTCTTCATAGTCTATTCTCCTGCGAATAAATGACGGACTTAAGTTATTGATTGCCTGATGACATCAGCAGGGCATTAACAAGACACTGTAAAGAAAAAAATCTGACTCCTTTCAAAAGATAATGGTACAAGGTTCACATCTGTCTCTCTAATGATCCAGATAAGATGTACTTACGAAAACACAACTAAAGCGCAAAATAAAATCTGCTCTTCCGTTCTGATATAACGCATCGTGATGGTGCATCCACGCCAGTTATTCATTAGTTTCCAGACGACTAAATTGGTCTGACAAAACCCATCATCGTTTGTACGCAGTGCCATTATCTTGGTGTTTTTAATGCGGTCTTGGGAGTTGAATCAAAAGATTTCTCGTGAAGATCCTATCAAAGTAAACAGCGTGTAACATCTCTAACTGGAGAACAGGGTGTGATTCGGTATACCAGGGAACACTGGCTAGAAACAAGACTTCACAAGGTCTGAATGCAAATGAGTCATTATTTCACCAGGCAAATATATTAAGATGAAGACGTTTATAAAATGAAGACCTCACAGGCAGAAGAAAAAAGGCATTATATAGCATCTATGACTGTGGATCTTAAGGAAGATACCTTCATTTTTTTCAGTTCTAAATGACCTGTGAATGTCTAGCCTGAGCGTTCAATCACAGTTTGAGATTATGCATTTACTCATCATGAAAAACATTTGTTTGCCATTATAAACACTCAAAAGATATGTAATACATTTCACATGGAAAGGATGGATACTAAACCATGAGCCATACAACAAAGCCTTTTAAAATTAGCACTGTAGTGAAAAAGATAGTCCATAAAATTATTTTGAAATCAATACGAAGATTTTATTTGCAAAAACATAACTCTCAAAAAAATTCATGTTTTTATTTGTCTTAGTTATTATTACTTCATCAAAACAAGCCAACTGCAGTTTGATTGATGATAATTGTAGTATATAATGTTATATTAGAGTATAAATAATAATCATAATCTTTAAAAAAAAACAATACTACTAAATCCATGTTTGCTTTGGCCTACAAACTATGGTAAGCCAATAATAGTATTTGATATAATTCAAAATAGTTTATAATGTATTATAATATATTTTACAGAAATATTTTTTGGTAGCTGATAGCTTGGATTTTCTGAATGACATTCGCTGTAACTTTAGGCATGGTTACATTGGTACATCCGATTTCTCTGTGAGGAAGAGTCACTTACACGATTTAAGGTTAAGAAACAAAACAGAATCAATCTTTTCCCATTCAAGTAAATTCCACTTGGTTTGAGATGACTTAAATACTGTACATGTATGAACGCAATGAAGCCCTTATGCAAAATATTTAATTTAACAGTGATGTGACTATTTTTCAGTCACTTGGATCTATAAATTAGTGTGAATTCTGTCATCTGTTTGTTAAATCAATAAATGTGTGTTTCATTTAATGCTTTCCACCTAATTTAGATGTTTTAAATGGATACTTCACCCAAAATTTTGTCATGATTTACTCACCCATAAATTGTTCCAGACCTGTAGAAATGTCTTTGTTCTGTTGAACACAAAGAAAGATGAAATAAAAATGTCTTTTCTGGGACATCATAGACTACTATAGTAGGAAAGATTAAAATGGTGGTAATAGGTGCCCTAGAAATGTTTGCTTTCCTAAATTCTTCATAATATCTCAAAAAGAGAAGAAACAATCAGTTTTTCTATTATGGGAGTCAATGATGTCCCAGAAATGTCAGTTGCTAACATTTTTCCTGACATAATTTAAATTTTTGGGTGAAGAATCCCTCAAAGCAAAACAAATTTCAGATGCTATAATCTAAAAGTCATCCAAAATAGAAAAAATCTATTTAAATAGCTTTACTTAAACGTAAGTAAACTGTAACTTGAGTGTATTTGAACTACAAGGAACTTTGACAAGCTAAGCAACTTATAATTTAAAGCAGCTATACTCGACACTGGCGGCGAGGCCTGCAACATTAAACAAGACACTTTGAGTTTTCGTTGAGACTGCATTATGCCACTGAGAGGTGCTGGAGAAGGTAAATCATTCATGAATGCTCTTTAACTGAAGCCCTAGTGCAGGACAGATAACCTTGTAAATAAACACTTCAAAATCCACGAGCAGTGCTTCCTCTTTCTGTCATGAACTTTTGCTACTCGGCTGGTGTTTTATGGGGGACAAATATTGATGAGGCCGAGTTTGCTGTCCCTGATTTAATGTCTTTTGGCAGTGGAGGTAAAGTGAAACTTGTGGCCTTTGTAAATCAAAGAGGGCCGAGTGGTCAGGGACCAAAATGGAAGGTTAATTTGCCTTTCAATTTGGTTTCTTTATTCTCAGTTGAGAGGGCGGGATGAGTGCAGAATTTCTAACCTGTGTCTACAGTTTAACAGAATGAATAACCATCTCACCATAGCTTAACGTCTTTATCACATAGGACAAAGGCTGTGCCGGAGAGACAAATGTAAGCAACGCTAACCCACAATCCGATCAGTGACCAAAACTTCAACAAAGCTTCGGTTTGAAAAAAAGGTTTCAAAAGACTGTAGTTTAAAAGAGGCGCTTTCAGAACAGACAACTTTCACAAGAAATCAAAGGAAAATGATTTCACGTACCACAATAAAGGTTTCTGGACAGGAGAGAAAAACGGTGTACTAGACTATATCCGCTTTCTGTGGCACTATAAATTTTTCAACAAGAGAAGCTTTTTTGAAGTTTAAAGCACTCTTTAAAAAAACAGAACAAGATGAGGATTGAGTGAAAAATCATACCGGTGACTATTAGAGATGGCTTAATCGGATCCCTTTAACAGAATCATTATTTACATGCGGTTTTTAAATTCAATTCTGTGGCTGTACATTGAAACAGAATAGTCCTTCAATTGTCATTTTCAAAAACAAGATTGGGAAATCGGTGATGTAATGCGTATTATGCATAGTAGTGGTGGTATCCTGGTGGTGGCTTCACTTCTGAGGCTCACTGGAGGAGGGGTGGAGCGTCCTGACTCGGTCCCTCAAGGTATACCATCTGGAATTGTTTGCTCAGCTCCCAGCAAAATATTCTGGTCCCACCTGCTTTGACTCCAAAGCTGAGCCTCATGAAAAATGCACAGCATCTCTGATGCAACACTAAAGGAATAACATGGCGAAATCTTTGAGATAAACTCAACGCTTCAGAGCACTGATATAAACTCTTGCCGATAAATCGGAACTGTGTTTATAGGAGCAAGTAAACAAGTTAAAAACAAAGTAAAAGTAAATTCATGACATGCTACATCAAACGGCAAAGAAAAAAGCTTGTTTGAAAGAACAAATTATACAAGCACTTATTTTGCAGTGGTGAAAAACCTTTGATACCCCTAAAAATATCTGACGTGAAAAACATTACAGAAGTAAAAGAATACGTCTGTGTGATCGGTCCTGTTGTGAACCACAGTTCAGACTGCAACAGGAATGTAATGTTGATTAAGATCAACAATGAAAGGCATAGCTGAAAATCTAAGTAAATAATAAAAAATGATAGAAAACGTGAGTTATGCAATCATGACTTATCCAATGATGGACCAAAAACATGACTAATGCTTTTTGGGGCTTTATAGCTTATGGTGCACCTATTTTATAATGCGTGGCTGACCTTTTCCAGAGAACTGTACATGGCAAGTCGTGTCACGGTTCTGTACTGCACAAGCATCAAATCAATGGACAATTTTCATTAGAAAATCAATACCTTTACTCCACAGCACATGGAAGTACTGCTCATCCAACGGCTGATTTAGGATAATCAAGCATATCTTTTGTTTTCCTGGGGAAAGAAAGGAGGAAAAACACACAGTGAATCCTTTGGTTACGGTGAGGTCTCAGATGAAAGTCCTTCCAAGTGCAAGAGAGAAAAACATTTTAATAATTTCATCTGGTGAGATAATGGTCTAAACAGAAGCAGCTAATAAAAACAGCAAGAGTAATAACCACGATAATCGAGGGTAATGCGTTCTGTAATTGCCTGAGTACGGATTCTGTTATTTTTTGCAACTGCTAGATATTTTTTATCAGTGCTGTAATAAAAAGCAAACCAAAACAATGCTTTTGAGCAATATAAAAAAACAACTTTGGATCTGATATCATTTTACAATTTAAATGTAGGAGAACTTTTGTGCATGTTGGGGCCACTCCAAAAAGAAAATATATGCAGTATAGTGGTCCTCATATTCTTTGAGCAAATTAGAAAACAAGCCTTGTGACATTTACACAGTAATATTATTACATTTTATTATTTTAAATCATTTATTTTCAAGTAGAGATGATGGGAAGCTACGATGTAAAACATTCGTAGTAAACACAGTAATCTTACCGTTCCAACATAGGGCAAAGCAATGAGAGTCACTGAACTAATGATGTTAGAAAACCAAACAGAATTTTGTTGCTCCATGCGTGTTTATAGTCTTCAACACTTTCCACAGTCCCAGATTTAGTCTCTTTGGTTTGGAGCAGAGTTACTCATGCATTTTTAAGTCATTCTAACATGATGCAAATCAACCGCTTTCTCGATTCAATGTGTTGTTTCATCAAAAAACATCCCCTAAATCTCTTAATGGCATTAATGCTCCAAGCAAAGGCCTTTAGTGCACTTATATTTCTGTATATTTGAAATTCATCATAAATCACAAAATGGGTATCCAAATGTGAATACATCGTGTATTTGTCAAAACTGCCTTCAAATAAATCACGATGCAGCGCCTCGATGCAGGCGAGAACAGAATACATCTTGTGGAACAGACTGGGAAAGTATTGAGGTCCCGGGGTGCAAACACAGAGTGTAAATGAATCAGAGCTATAACAACACCCTGCACTGTGAAGAAAAGGTAGGTGCCTCTGGCCAAATAACATCATGTATTTGCAACAATTGTGTAACATCTGTTTGTAAATTCAATCACAGATCTGTTGAATTCCTGTAAATTAAATTTATGACGGCCCACATGTTGAAGCTATTATTGCGCTCTTATTTTCTGGCTGCTTCCACTCTGTTAATAGAGCAGCAAGGACTTCCCCATTTGAATATTTGTCTCTGACAGAACTTGTAAATCATCAGTTGAAATGCTCGGAAATTATCATACACCAAATTAGTTCAGGGCTTGCCGTTCATTAGGATACACCAAATTTGCAATTCAACACAAACAAGCTCGGTTTAATTAGTTCACAAATGGAAATGAAAAGGACATGAAATACAGTTTCTTAAATATCAATTTATTGAATATGCATGAATCAAAGGATAACCCAAATATATTAACTAATGCCATATATAAGTGGTCTAAGGGTGTCTGTCTAAATAACTGTATTTTGGTTGACCACGGTCTTTTCCTTTAAAACCTCTTGTGTATTTAACAGCATGGAAATAAAGCACAGCCAGAAACTAAAATCAACATTTTTATGGCAACCTCAATGCAAGTGTTGGGAGATCTCTCTTCTATCGATGCATCAAAAGAAACAAAACCCTTTAGTTTTATTTCATCCATACTAGAATTTTTTTTTAAATTGGAAGAATAGAACAATAATATAAATTACTCAATTGTTTAGACATCTAATAGATTTAACATATGAGAAAATGACCACCCTATACTAAGAAATAAAATGGCTGCTTTTGAAAAATATGGAGCTCTCTTCTATTGTTTTTGGACAGTTGAACTTAAAACATAAATCAATGCATATAAAGAAGCCGGGATGTATTGAATCTTTAGTGACTTTATTCTCCATAAATAGCTCTTGAGTGTATTTGTATGCGTGTCTTATATTTTTGTGCCACTTATGTATTGTCATGTTACTGAGGCTTATGTTTTCAGTTGTTCTTTATACGAGCGCATTTGTCTTCACCTCATGCATTGTATGAGCTCAGTTGTCTTAACTTCATGCCTTAAAAAATGCATATTGCAGCCACACTTAATTATTGTCTGGCCTTATGCATTGAAATATTCAATTGCAATATAAATCAACATAAATAACTAAAATAGTAGATACATCAGAATGCATTCATTACTGAAATGACCACATGGAGCCTGAGAAACATTAAAACCGTGAATACAGTTCTTGGTACCTAGTCAGACAGAAATATAATTTGAAAAAAAAAAAATATTATTTGGCTTCGGGTTGCTTTCGAATTTCTCAAAACAGGGATGCTCTATCCACTTATATTGTCAGAGGCTGTTAAGCATTTCTGCAGTAAGGAAACTTGACCGGGCTCATTAGATCATTGTCAAACTGCTACTACCATCCTGTTAAAAAACAAAACATCTCCAGTCAGCCTTGGTTGACCTTTGAAGTAAAGGACCCAATGAAGCAGTGTTAATTTGACTTTTTTTAATAGTTCTCTTCTGGCTTGAGTGAATCTCCCGAAGCAAAGCTGTCATCAGACTAACCGGGTTGTGACTTTTGTATTGAACTAGTCTTTAAAAGTTTCTAATATTTTCAGCTAAATAGAATAACAATAGCTTCTTCACAAGGTCAGGTGTAATCTCAGCTGATGATTGAAGTGAAAAATTACACCGGAATCAACACTCAGCCTGTCCTTACTTCCATGAAAATGTCTTATACTGTAAAAACGTACAGTATTTGTTGTAGAAATAAAAATGGTAATGCTTTACAATAGGTTGTATTTGTTAACATTAGTAAATGCAATAACTAACATCAAATATGAGCAATATAGTTTTTCAGCATGTTAGTTATTCATGTTAGTGCTGGGCGGTTTGACAAAAAAATCATGTTATCATGGTTATTTTATGAATTCTGATGGTTTCACGGTTTAGCTAAAAACAAATCAAATATCCAAATAATTGATAAAACAAGTATTGAGTTGTACTTAAGCTATTATAAGGGATGTGCTGTGAGGAAATTTCCCCACCAATTCTTTGCAGTGCATATGGGTTGGGAGGATTGGAGTTCCGTATCCCAGCGGACGGAATGGAAGGTAGAGAACACGATATCAAACGGATGGAGGAAGATAGTTACAACATTTGATTTAAATAATGTGTTAGTAAAAGTTCAAATTGACATGAACTAAGATTAATAAATGATGTAGAAGCATTGTTCAGTGTTAGTTCATGTTGGCTAATGCATTAACTAATGTTATCAAATAAAACCTTATTGTAACGTGTTACCGCAAAATTATTATAAGAAAATAGAAACAAGAGTCTCAGACGAAGTGCTGTGTAACTGTACATGCATGCAAAAACCCTCTTTAAGTAACACATTAACTGGACAAAGTAAAAAATAAATAAACATTAACTGTGTGTAGTTTCTTTTGAAAAGGGTGTAAACGCAGGCATGCATAGACAGGAAACGCTGCGCTAAATACATTCAGACTTTTAAATTGAATAAATACCTGAAGGGAGAAGGCAATCTAATGGAGTAAATTCTTCATCCATGGCTTCGGTTATAATCAGCTGAATTCATCAACTGAAGAAAAACACAAATACAAGACAAAAAACATAAAACATGTTCTACAACAAACAAACTTATTTTCTCAGCAGAGAGGATCTGGTTACAGTACACAGCATTCTAATAAAACAGCATGTATACATTGAATTCATGGACAGGTAGAAGTGATCCCTCACCTTTGTTCATTCACTCTTCAGTCTATACTTCCCTCTACTCTGTGTCTACTAACCTCTATGTACGTACCTTTGCCTGCTTCTGTTATATGTTACTAGTATACATAAGGGTTGTAGTCTTCCCGCCTACCTCACTAGAAGGGTATCTAACTTATAGCATGCATGTGTATAGTAAACCCATTTCGAACTGATGTGGGATCAGTTTGTAGAAGTTAAATTGATGTAAACATTTAAAATTAGACAAACATCATAAAAACATATAATTCGTCCATCAACTTTTGCAGTGAAATGTTGAGCAAAGACAATGAGAAGAGTAACCTTTTTGTCAGGGTTTAGGGCTGTTACACCATTGTAAATACAATGTACAAGACTGAACACAAATAATCACTTTCATTCTGTCACTATCTGAATTCAGACAAGCTATGGTTTGTAAACCCCAAACCTATCCTACCTACTATTATCATTTTCTTTTTTAAAAAAGACATTTAAATGACAAAATGCTAAAGCTGAAGCTTGTTCTGACATGACAGGGACTATCATTGATTGTCACATCTCACCCTGAAACAGATATCGCACCCCTGCCTACTCCTGACAAAGCTGTTTAAAATGTCATTTACATGGATCAATCCAGCGGAGAGAAACAAATCAATGCAGGTACAGAGGTATCCCTAACTCTCTGCCAAAATGGATCAACATAGCAACTAAAAGGGGCTAATCCAGCCTGCCACCGGCAATACTACTGACGCAAGTGAAGTGCTGTCAGAAAGAAATTGCACCAGCACTGAAGGAGGGAACACTTTTCTCTAGCACTGGAGACTTGAAGAAACTGTTAACCCTCATGTCATTCCAAACTAGTTTTTTTACGGTGGACATAAAAACACTAAAAAAGCTCCATATGAGTCTACATGGTCCTATATTGCAAGTCCTCTGCAGCCGAACAATACAGGAACAGACTGACATCTAACTCATTATTTACTAATAACGTTTCCGTTTTACTAAAATCACATCGGCACAATTTGAATGACTATTTATATGAACTTCTTTTATTTCTTTTGGAGAAGAATCAAAGACACTAGGGCACTATGAATTGTACAAAGAAGGTGAATAAATAATGACATTTCTCAATTCCTTCCCTCATGAAAATGAACCATGCTTTTACTACAGCAACAAACCCAGTTTTATGTCGTAAAACCATGGTAAACACACACTCCCACAGCCCAAAGGCGAGCAGGTCAGATTGTTTGAGAATTCCAAATTGGCCCCCCAACTTGTGCATGATTAAACAGATTTATAGCCTTAGAGGCTGGAATGGTGTTAAATAAATATATGAATACAGGAACCATAGAAATACAATTAAACTTGTGTGTCATCATTATTGTCAATATGTAATTCTGAACGGAATGCCCAGTTCTTTACTTTATTTGTATAAAAATGTAAGTAAAATAACCTTGTACATTATCTTGTACAGAAACAAGACTAAATGCAAATAATAAAATGCAACCGTATATCTGAGCATTATATAGTTGGTATATAAAAGCATGAGGAAATTTGTCACAAATCCACTTAAGTTGGAACAAGTTAGCCAGGGTAGCCTAAGCTAGACAACCATGGGTGAATTTATGCAAGCAGAAAATGCAACCCAGACTACAATGAATACAGGTTTACTCAAAGCAAGAACAAATGGTTTATGCCGACCACAGTGTGCGGTGAATTATTGTCTGACATGAAGCCATAATTATTCAATTGACATTTAGAAACAAAACATCACTATGAAGACTGTAAATCACACGTTGGCTGTTATTTGTGCATTTACAATGAACTATACTACTCAGCATATGCTGTATTTGTCAAATTTATGCTTTCAAGTTAATATTAGTCTAAAACGTTTTTGAGACGTTATGTTAGAGATATTTTCTTAATTTGGAATGATAACCAACTGTTGGATTTCTACATTACAACACTTGAAATCAACCAGGTGAGAACTATTGTACAACTTTTTCTAGACTTGAAAAAACAATAACCAAGTAAAACTAAGTTAACCTTATTGTGTGTGTAATTCCTTTGGCCCCTGTTGTTGTAGTTTTTTGTCTCTGTGTGGTTTTGTAATTACTCATATAGACTTAAATTTCAAGGCTCTCTGACTTTGTCATGGAAAATTCTCAGCTTGACATCAGTTTTCTTTAAAGAAACCTGATCATTCTCAGGTTGCACGAATTACAACTATAAACTTCACTTACACATCCCTGATTCCTTCAATTTAAATCACAAAGCAAGTGCACCTTTACACAAACTAGAGAATGCATTCTTCTTAACTCGATTTGCATTTCCTAGGAAACACCTGTAATCCACGGAAGCATAGGAAATTTGTTTTGCTTGTATGTTTAAGGCTGTTTTGGAGCTCTACGTAAATAAAATAAAGTGAATCATGGCCGCTTTTTGTGACATTGAGCAGCACGCGATGTTCACAAGATTCAGTAAGCGAAACATCAAATAAGCAATCGAAATATATCGTTAAAATCGCACTGACATACATATTCCTAATAATCTAAACTGAACAGATAACAAACACAAGATGACAAGAATCATTTTCATACTGTACGTTTACCCAGTGAGTCTGCCGGTGTCGTAAATCCTACAGAGCCTCCTAGATAGACAGCATTTCTGGTCATTATATCGGCCGGTGTTCAGTAATCGATCAGTATTTTGGCGCCTATAATGCCCCAAAATGCAGTCTAGGTAGTCAGCTCACTAGGTTTCGAGTTACATTCTCTGCGTACTCACTTCTCTGAATGTCCGTCGAGGCAGCGTGTGTGTTCGGCAAGATTTCTTTACAGTCGACGACAACGAGTCCCGGCAAGACAAGCCCTTCAGCTCCTGAACGAACTAAGTTTATCACAGTGACATCTACAGGTGGACTGTACAACTTCACCATTTACGGTCACGTAAAAACAGGAAATGACACCTCGAGAGTGCACGTCATTTAATTGAAAAATGTAGCCGTGTTTTTTTGGTCATGTCACTACACTCAGCTTTGGAATGATATTGATGCATTTGTTAAGTGTAAGATTTGGCCAGGCTTCTCAATACATATGAGAAACATTATATTTGGGTACTTTGACTCAGACCCCACAAACGAGAATATCTGTTTTGTTATTAATTTGATTATTTTCCTAAGCAAATTCTACATTCACAAATGCAAATGTTCAAACCTGTCTTCTCAGCCTTGTTAAAAGAATTAGAAAATTATCTAAATATGATCTCAGTATCTACTAATAAAAAAGCTATAAGAACTGTAAGAATTTGTACTGCTTTTGTTCTCTTCATGTGAATATCTTTGTATTGTAATCTGGCCTTACTTCTTTTCTTTTTTTATTTATTTATTTTTTAATGTATTTTACATAAGTATATATTTGTCCTATTTGTTGTTTATCATTGTTTTGGTTGATATTATGTGTGATGTGTACTTTCTCCTTTGTTATGTTCCTGTTTTAAGCATCAATAAAAAAAATAAAAACGTTAAAAATAATTTAGCCGTGTAAAGAAAACTATTAGGCTTTGTTAACTCCTTTTCAAGAATGTGTGTTGGATCTAAACGATGCTAGTTTTGCTTTATTTAGAGCGTATAGCTGCAGTCCACACATAGATATCTTAAAATTACAAATAACAACAACAATAACAATATTAATAATGATAATAATAATAGTATCAGTTCTATTATTATTATTAATAAATACATGAATAAATCTGATATAAAGTTTATTTGACTATGGATTTGAACAGACTTCCTGTGGTACCTCCTGTACAATATACATGGTTAATCCTGCGATTTGTTTTCTATTACGAACTGTACTGTAATTAGCAGAGCATCCTGTAGTTACATATTTACAAAATAACCTAAATATGAGGTCAGGCCGTTCTCATTTGGACCAGAGAGTTCAGCATGCCATACACATTTACCATAAGTTAATAACATGTCAATAAATGGGACACAAAGTTTAAGATCATTAGAACATCAAGAAACAGCGCAGGAAATCAACTTGGATGTTCTGATTCTTTTGAAAGCATCAAAATCACTGTCACATCAGAAAACAGAAAACAAGATTGTTCTTCAACTCCAATAATCTGGTTATGTTGATCTATTTCTTGCCAGACAGGATATATCGATGTGTACAAAGTGGCAGGCAACTCAGTGAATAGATGCTTGTGATGTTCTAACCAGCTTGTCTCATGAAATCGGCCTTATCAGTTTTACCCAAGCTTTCATACAGCAGATTCATTTTTCAGCTTGCTGGAAAAGCTTCGGTGACCCCGGATTGTGTGCTGTGTGGGAAAGTTTAACCTTGGTGCCCCTTGTCAAATTAGAATTCCCTTTTGTTTACCACCGGCTCACAGAACGCTGTACTTCTGATGGGCCTTTTTTCTGCAGGTCAGCAGAATCGGTGATGGAAAATTTATGATGTATGTATATGTGGCCAAATGTACAGCTATTTGTACAACCTTGACATAACACCATTCTTGGAGACTATGATAATTTCTATCAGAAATAGAGTATGTTATATTAAAGGTATGAATACTACTTTATGCGATGGCCGTGTCAATAACTATACAACGAAAATGCTGGTAAAACGTTCTAATTATTTCATAATTGTAAAAATCATAAGCAGCCTTTATTAATAAGAGCAATTATAAAAACGGGTTGGGTTCCGCCCAAAATTTTAATTATTCACTCTTGTCTTTCAAAACCCATACATTAAATGACACTTTTTTTATGAACACAAATAATATGCTTCAAGAGAAATGTGCTTTTGTGTCCATTCAATGTAAGTCAATCGGGTCCTGTGTTGTTCGTTTACCAACATTGTTCAAAACATCTTTTGTGTTCTGCAGATGAGAAATGATGTGAAGGTAAGTAAACAATAAAAACTTGATCTTTAGTGTTTTAGTAAGTTAAATCTGTACTATTTTGACCATTGGGAAAATGTGCCTATTTTTAAGCTAGTCATACCGTGTTGCATGTACCTCATGTTTAAATTGTGTTTTGATAGCATCAAATCCTTTATCTGCAACAACTGGCCTCAATTTGCTATTTGTTCCTCTGGGTAATGCTCTCCAGATAAAGCTAATTAAACTAAAGATGAAATCAAGACACTTTGTGCCATACAAGAGTTTTTTACATCAGATAACAGACTAATATTAGTGCTTAAAGCAGCCTTTGACATGAGATTTCTTGCAGCCCTCAGAATCTGTGCAGGTTCATTCAATGAATAAAACAAACCTAGGCTATTTAATTAATTTAAAGCTATTTTTACATACGACAGGAAGTACAGAAATACATTATAGTTACAGGTGAGCAGACCTATGTTGCTGTGCGCATTGAAATTAAGTTGTGACAAAATGTTTATGCATTGTGTTGCATTAGCTCAGCTAAATTGAACAAGCAGCACAAATCAGTTTTTTCTGAGTGTTGCAATGCTCAGCAGTTGGTTTATTTCTCCATACTCCTTTTCTTGTTGATTTGTAGGTTTGTATCTGAAATGTAAAACTGAAAATGTACTGCTGACAAATGAAAGCAATCCAAAACATTGCAAAGTTTGCATTTGGTTTGGGAATTAGTTATGATCGATCATAACTATTTGAAATGTGTGATGAACTTGATGTTAAAATGACCTTAAGAAAAAGAATGTGAACACAGTGCACACATCATGAAAGAGGCCAATGATCACACCTCACAGAGAGTTATGTAAAAGCTTCAGTCACACAGTCATGCACTGTACGGTTTAATAAAAGGTAGATTGTGCTTGGAATTGCAAAGAAATTAAAATAATTAACTCTCCTTAGCATTTACCTTTGAATCGTTTAAAAAAAGCTATACATTTGATTCATTTGAAATCTATTTGAGATTTTTCTGAGTATTTAGCCCAAAGTCAGTAAATATATGTTTTTTTCTTTCTCTCAAATGTACTGCACTTTCAAGGTTTGTCCGAAGTGATTGCAAGTTCTGTGAAAGTGAATTATTGATAAAACTGGATTCAAGTGGATTAAATTAGATTTTTCTGTTTTATTATAATAATATATATTGCATATATATATATATGCATACCGTATAAGAAGATACATATTCATGTAAGTGTTTTATTTATACATTTATAGTAGCGGTTGAGACTTTATTAGCCCACGCAAACAATTAATGTAGAATGAGAGAGAATATTCTTACTAAATCTGATATTTTCAAGAAAAATTGCTGTTAAACTGAAGAAACATTTTAAATTGTAAAGTGAAAGTGCAGAGATACATGTGGCTGTCATACTTTTACTAGTTGTGAATAGAAATTAGAAACAATATTTTTCTTAAAGGGCAATTTGTTTCTTTCTTTGGAGACAAGAAAACCAAAGCTACATCAATTGTGTACCAAATCTACATAAAATCATGCAGATGTCTTTTATGTTTCCTTTTTACAGATACAATACTACTGGGAAATGCTTTTAAACAAATATGGAAAATGTTAAAGGCTAAAACATCGCAATAACTTTATTTTAGTCTGAATTTTAAGTTATTTCAGCATCCTGACTTATTAAGTGACTCGTGCAGTCAAAACATGATCCCCAAAAAATAAAGCTGATTTGCAAAATGAAGGCTTGCGAGTTCAAAGCTGTGTGATATTTTTCATACTCAGAAAATATTTTACCAACATTAAAATACCCAAAACCTTTTAGAAAGTTGAAGCACTGCACACAGTAACTTTCACAGGCGAAGGCTTTGGGGCAGGTCTATTAAGATTATTGGTGTGTCTTCAGCTGCCAAAGTGATTCTGCATCAGACCCCTTTTAACGGATTCCGCCTGCCAGAAACAGATATTACTGAATCAGAACACACACAGATTGAAGTATCTGACGAGATTGAACGCATATGGAGATGGAAAGTCTCAAATCGTTGCTGCAATAAGCATAGCTGAAAATTGTTTTGAAATTGTATTTTTATGGTAAATTTGTGATAATCTTCGCAGTAATTTAAATTCTTTCCATTTTTGTAGCAAAGGCTATTCAATATTACTGTAATAGCAATGCTTTGAATAGATTATCTGAAGATTGTGAGTGCCTTCTTCAGGCGCTGTACATTCTGCTGCTAGATTCTGTCGACCAAACAGGAACCATAAAAAATTATTTAATTATTATCAGCAAAAAAGCACAATGTTTGCCCTTTCTAAAGTAGAGCATGGCCTTTGTTAAGTTATATTTTTAGGGCTTTTATGCCTTTAATGACAGTACAGTGGAGAGAAGACAGGAGGTCATTTGGAGAAAAGACAGGGGAGAGGAAAAGGACCACTGAGAATGGAAATCAAACCCGGGTCGCCACTGGCGCTATGTGTCAGCACACTAACCACATCTGGCTATATCTAACTTAGAGTATAGCCTTTAAAACACATATTTGCAACACAGATAATGTCGTTTTAATAAAGCAAAATACTCAGCAGGTAAAACTGTAGGATGTTTACATCCCCACACAGCACTAGGTGTTTTAAACAATGATATTTTAATGATTTCACCATGTTTGTGAACATATTTTCTCCCAATAATGTTCGTTTTTATTTAAAAATATCTTTAAATATTCTTGGACTGGCAAGAAGGTTCTTTGTTCAAATCTCATGCCCAAACATAAAATTAGTATTCAGATTTTGGACAATCCCCTCAGGAATCAGGCCGAACGGCATGGAAACCTCAGCTTGGCAGAAAGATGAGAGGCCATTCATGAGATTTTCCATTAGAAAAGAACAATATGTACATATATAGAGAGGGGGAAATGGGTAAAATTATACATAATACATGAAGCTTCATTACTTTTTGGGAAAAATATTCTCTAATTTTCATTTTGACAATGAGCACTGAAGGGTCAATGGACAATGTTAGCACAGGTGATGAGAGGGTTGTTCAGTCTCTATTCAAATAAGCCTGAGTTTATGAAGCAAGCACGTGCATAACACGACTGACAGCTTTAACTGTATGAAGACATGAACCTTAATAAAGTATGTATTCATTTATTATAGTATACTTTACTTTTTCAATTTCCTCTGCATTCGTTATCATTCCTATGGTTAGTTTAATTTTTCTGTAATATACACCTGTTTTATAAAGATATACTGTATATATTGAAAGATACCCATCAAACTTGCATATTTATTGTAGGCTCAGGCTAAGGGTTCATTTTTCCAATAGTCTTTAGGTTCTCTCCTTTGTTTGTCCATATAAATGGTTGTGATTTGCGTTTTGGTGTTGGTTTGATACTTGAGCTTTACTGATGGAGTTGTGTGAAAATGTGAGGTTCCTGCTTTAGAAATAGATTTTTATTACGAGATGGTCCTGCGCTTACTCAAGCACACGATCTGTGTTGGCAGGTCCAGTTAAGGTACATACTGTATGCTCAATTTGAGAACAGAATACAAAATGCAAGGAAGATATGATTGCAATATGACTCAATACAGTAACAGTGGTTCGCATCTCACTTCTTAGTAGTAGTTAACCCATACATGAAAATCCGGTCATCATTTACTCAACCTTCTTCTAATTTATAACCTTTATGACTTCCTTTCTTCTGCACATCACAAGAAAATATATTTTGAAGAATGTTGGTAACCGACCATGGCGGTATTGACTTGCACTGGTTTTGTGTTGCAATTGAAACACAAATTGCATTGGGGTCTCCTCCCGGTAGGACGGGCCTGGAATACCTTCCGGGGATGGCGTCCGGTAGGCAACAGATGCCCAAGCCACCTCAACTGACCCCTCTCGATGTGGAGGAGCAGCGGCTCTACTCCGAGCTCCTCCTGGGTGACCGAGCTTCTCACCCTATCTCTAAGGGATCGCCCAGCCACCCTGCGGAGGAAGCTTATTTCGGCCGCCTGTATCCGGGATCTTGTCCTTTCGGTCATGACCCAAAGCTCATGGCCATGGGTGAGAGTAGGAACGTAGATTGACCGGTAAATTGAGAGCTTCGCCTTGCGGCTTAGCTCTTTCTTCACCACGACAGACCGGTACATCGACCGCTTTACTGCAGAAGCTGCACCGATCCGTCTGTCAATCTCCCGTTCCATCCTTCCCTCACTCGTGAACAAGACCCCAAGATACTTAAACTCCTCCACTTGAGCCAGGAACTCTCCACCAACCTGAAGTGGGCAAGTCACCCTTTTCCGACTGAGGACCATGGCCTCGGATTTGGAGGTACTGATTTTCATTCCAGCCGCTTCACACTCGGCTGTAAACCGTCCAAGTGCATGCTGAAGGTCCTGGTTTGAACGGGCCAACATGACAACCTCATCCGCAAATAGCAGAGACGAGATCGTGTGGTCCCCAAACCTGACACCCTCCGGCCCCTGGCCGCGCCTAGAAATTCTGTCCATAAAAATTACGAACAGAACCGGTGACAAAGGGCAGCCCTGCCGGAGTCCGACATGCACTGGGAACAAGCCCGACTTACTGCCGGCAATGCGAACCAAGCTCCTGCTTCGGTCGTACAGGGACCTGACAGCCCTTAGCAAAGGACCACAGACCCCATACTCCCGAAGCACCCTCCACAGGATGCTGCGAGGGACACAGTCGAATGCCTTCTCCAAATCCACAAAACACATGTGGATTGGTTGAGCAAACTCCCATGAATCCTCCAGCACCCTGTAGAGGGTGTAGAGCTGGTCCAGCGTTCCACGGCCTGGATGAAAACCACACTGTTCCTCCTGAATCCGAGGTTCTACTATCGGCCGTATTCTCCTCTCCAGTACCCTGGCATAGACTTTCCCGGGAAGGCTGAGAAGTGTGATCCCCCTGTAGTTGGAACACACCCTCCGGTCCCCCTTCTTAAAAAGACGGACCACCACCCCGCTCTGCCATCCCAGAGGCACTGTCCCCGATCTCCACGCGATGCTGCAGAGGCGTGTCAGACAAGACAGCCCCACAACATCCAGAGACTTGAGGTACTCAGGGCGAATCTCATCCACCCCCGGAGCCTTGCAACCGAGGAGTTTCTTGACTACCTCAGTGACTTCGGCTTGGGTGATGGACGAGTCCACCTCTGAGCCCTCAGCCTCTGCTTCCTCAATGGAAGACGTGACGGTGGGATTGAGGAGATCCTCGAAGTACTCCTTCCACCGTCCGACGACATCCCCAGTTGAGGTCAACAGCTTCCCACCTCCACTGTAAACAGCGTTGGTAGGGCACTGTTTCCCTCTCCTGAGGCGCCAGACGGTTTGCCAGAATCTCTTCGAGGCCAGTCGATAGTCCTTCTCCATGGCCTCACCAAACTCCTCCCAGGCCCGAGTTTTTGCCTCCATAACCACCCAGGCAGCAGTCCGCTTGGCCTGCCGGTACCCGTCAGCTGCCTCAGAAGTCCCACAAGCCAACCAGGCCCGATAGGACTCCTTCTTCAGCTTGGCGGGTTTCCCTTACTTCCGGTGTCCACCACCGGGTTCGGGGATTCCCGCCTCGACAGGCACCGGAGACCTTACGGCCACAGCTCCGAGCGGCCGCTTTGAAAATGGAGGTGGAGAACATGGTCCACTCGGACTCAATGTCTCCAGCCTCCCTCGGGATCTGGTTGAAGCTCTGCCGGAGGTGGGATTTAAAGATCTCTCTGACAGGAGACTCGGCCAGGTGTTCCCAGCAGACCCTTACAGTACATTTGGGTCTGCCGAGTCTGTCCAGCTTCCTCTCTCGCCATCGGATCCAACTCACCACCAGGTGGTGATCACTTGACAGCTCCGCCCCTCTCTTAACCCGAGTGTCCAAAACATATGGTCGTAGGTCAGATGAAACGACCACAAAGTCGATCATCGACCTGCGGCCTAGGGTGTCCTGGTGCCACGTGCACTGATGGACACCCTTATGCTTGAACATGGTGTTCGTTATAGACAAACTGTGACTAGCACAGAAGTCCAATAACTGAACACCGCTCGGGTTCAGATCAGGGGGGCCGTTCCTCCCAATCACGCCCCTCCAGGTGTCACTGTCGTTGCCCACATGGGCGTTGAAGTCCCCCAGTAGGACGACTCCAAGAAGGTCGGGTACTCTGCACTGCCGTTCGGCCCGTAGGCACAGACAACAGTGAGAGACCTAACCCCGACCCGTAGGCTCAGGGAAACGACCCTCTCTTTCACCGGGGTAAACTCCAACACATGGCGGGAGAGCTGGGGGGCTATAAGCAAACCCACACCAGCCCGCCGCCTCTCACCATGGGCAACTCCAGAGTGGTGAAGTGTCCATCATCTCTCTCGTGTGGTTCCAGAGCCCAAGCCATGCATAGATGTGATCCCGACTATCTCTAGTCGGAACCTCTCAACTTCACGCACCATCTCAGGCTCCTTCCCCGCCAGCGAGGTGACGTTCCACTTCCCTAGAGCTAGCTTCCGTATCCAGGGATCGGGCTGTCGAGGCACTCTCCTCCGACTGCCGCCCGATCCACTATGCACCAACCCCCTATGGTCCCTCCCGCACATGGTGAGCCCACGGGAAGGCGGCCCCACGTCGCTCCTTCGGGCTGAGCCCGGCCGGACCCCGTGGGGAAAGACCCGGCCACCAGGCGCTCGCATACGAGCACCGACCCTGGGCCTGGCTCCAGGGTGGTGCTCCGGTTGCGCCATACCGGGCGACGTCACGGTCCTTGGTGTATTTAACATCATAAGGGATTTTTGAACCACTCTTAGTCTGACCCATCGCCTAAGACCTGTTTGCCTTGGGAGACCCTACCAGGGGCATATAGCCCCCGACAACATAGCTCCTAGGGTCACTCTGGTACTCAAACCCGAGTTTGTGTTTCATTTTATACGTTTTCAGTCTTGTTTTCTTCGCTTATCTGCACAAACACTGTAACATTTTTTAATGAATTCAATATATTGTTAATATTTATATATGCTCATTGCATTTGAGCAAATAAAACAACATAATAAATGGATGCTCAAAGAGAATTCATGACAAAGATTTGAAGAAAAACACCTGAAAACAGACTATCCATCATAACATTATAAATTTAAGGCATAATCTGTGGTATTTTACTAAATCCAAAGGCAGGATGTGTAAACTGAAATTACTTTTTATCTTTAGAACCCCAGTGACTCACAAAGTGGAGCACATAGCATTTTTCATTTTGTATTTTGGAGAACATGATAAATTACCATGTTCAAACTTCTTCAAAACCACAATAGGCTGCATTTTTCTCATTTTAGGCGATGAACACGTTTTAATGCAACTGAATGTTAAACTTACATTGTTGAATGCAGTTTTATACTTTTATCTCATAAATGCTTATCTGGGCCCTTGGGTGTTCCAAAGCAAGATCCTAGTCGGATAAAAAATGACGTACGCACCTATCTCGCACAATATAATATTTTCCTTTTCGGCTGCATGTATATGCTTAATCCTAGATTTTCAATCTTAAAGTTAAAACCCTGTGATTGGCTATTTGGCAGGTGTTTTCCTAACAGGGTCCTGATGGAGAGGAAAAAGGCAATCAGTCTGTCTGCAGTTCGACTTGTCTGACTCAGTCATTATGGGTCTGTCACAACACCGACTGAACAACCTTATAATTACCCCCACATGTCGACAGAGCTACACAAACATGCGCTGCCAATAATATTCCTGTGTTGATCTGCTAATGTTAAAACAACTACCTAAACAATCTGATCGTTCGTAAAATATAACTCATTGAAGGAAAACTAGCAATGCATTATAAGAGCCCTCTTGAATTAACCAGTCGCATTTCCTTGTGATCTATTTATTGCTTGTGATAAGCAATAACATTTGAATACCGTCGGAGCACTGCTGGCTCGAATTGAGATGTCTTTCCCATTTGATTTAATAAGTAGGCTTACCAGCAAACTGTTGCAGAGTGAAATGACATTTGGCTTAAAACCTGTGAGTGCAGCAGTCTGTTGGAGCTTGAAAGCTCATCAGAAATGGATGGTGCAGGGTGTTATTGAGAACCGCAACATGTGATTAAATCACAATAACACCGGCATCCAGTAGCAGCAGCATCGCAAGTTTTGTGATTCGGGTTTCAAAATGGACACCTTGTATGTTTAAAATCATGATAAACATAAATAAACACCAATTAGCTCTTATAATGGATGGGTTTCTCACATCTGGGTTTACGTGTGTTCTCAGAATCACATCACTAGCTTGGTTCATCAAATTATATCTCATTTGTTCAATATTTTTCAATACAATTTGAGCTAAATGTACTTTGTCAGGTTGCCAAAGTGTAAACAATCCTCTCTGTAAAATCCACCAACAACTCCTCTCCTCACGGAAATATCGCTGTGATGATTTAGCCTGCGATCTATTAAAATGAACTTTCCTTTCATTATTGTAGAAACCACCCCTAGACCTTTGTAAATAACAGAGGCATATAGATATAAATGGCAGGCTGGGGCCATTAATCTCTGTTTCTCTTACTCCTTATACAATAAAAGGTCTTAAGATGGCATGATTACAACACCGATTGTTTCTCTCTGAGATTTATAGCGGTTGTATGATCAAAGTCAAGGAAAATAACAGTAATGCATCAGCTTTTGTTGATTGCCACTGATCAACCAATAGCTCATGGCCTGAAGCTGTAAAAAAATCTCATTATAACGCTTTTTCTTTAGACATCGCTCTTTCAAATGGACACTGACCATCTGCAGTGGAATAACAAGGAAGCTTGCCCAAAGCAGGGACAAAACCATTGCTTTGCTTCTTCTATAATCTATAGACTTACTGGACTAACATGTATTGCAACTTGCTCTTTCCTCACAAGACTGTTGATGAGTGAATCAAACCATTTATAATTTTGGGATGTGATCAAGATGATTTAAGAATAATACAGGCCACACGAGAGTAGTGAATCCGTAACTTTCTTTACTCAACTTTCTTCTTTCTCCGTACGTAAGTCACGTCTCATCACGGGACAACAGCACAGCATTACTATTTACAAATAGTATACACAAATAGTAACATTGCACATTACTCATGAACACAACAAATTTGTTTAAAGAAATACGAAAATCTTCAATTGACTTACAATACATTAATAGTATTTCTAGCATAAATGTAATAATGTAAATTGTTGAATTGTTATAATGCCAACCTGTCAACCTGATGAGACTTGGTACATGCAGCTTTCAAATATCACTACTTAAGAAACTGCAATGACATTTGTGTAATTCACACAAACAGTGTTGTTCAGTGCTCTAAATAATTACTTTTTATAATCGTGCATAACAGATGCTTACACAAGGCTGCTAAGAACTGAAATAGGTGCTTGAGGTGCGAATGTCAGAACAGATTTGACGTCATAGAGCTGCTAATCTAATACTTTGTTCACATAGTCAGATTTAGACGATGATGACTTTGTACTTTTTAGAAGGAAAACGTTTACCCAGAGGATGTTAGAGTTTTGTACTAATTTACTCCTGATGTAAATGTTTGTGATTAAAGATATTAATTTTCATTGTGTTTTGACGTGAACTGCCGTAGACACTAGTACTAATGTGTACTACTTGACATGCTATGGAGTGAAAACATTTAAAATGACTACATATCAATATATTCAAATATTTAAAGAATGACGTTTAGAAAAGCTTTCATATTCTCGATATCCTACAATGCTGGTGCAACGCTTTCGGTTTAATAAACACTGCACATACATTTAAACACAATACAACCAACAGAACAATTATGAATCAAAATGTTAAAGATTTAATTATATTTGTGAGATAAAAAAATTAAACCTGATGTGCTGCTGCTGGACCATTGTTAACATCTTGCGACGTGATTTTTACTGCTGAATTGAGATCATAATCGTCATATGCAAGTTGTGAGCATTGTGACTGATGTCGGATTTCCTATATGACAAAAGTCTCTTTTTATTACTAGCACCTGTTTTATCTATCTGATCCAGATTGTCAGGTTGCATCACTTTTGGCAGAAGGAGAGACAGCCAGTCAAGATTTGAAACCCAAATCAGATTTCTGTTCAGTGTGAACAAAGTCTGTAATTGACAACTTTAAAAGTATTTGAGCATCCGGACAGGAGCTCAATACGGAGTCAAGTTAGTTTTGTTTATCATTTGTTAAATGAAACGTGAGGTATGGGCAGGAAGTTCAGGGTTGAGATTCATCTCTACACCTCTTGCCTCTATTTCTCGTCAGCATTCGCTGTAGGAGACGTTTTGGGCAGAATGACAAATTGGTCGGACAATTGCTTGTAACAAGCTAGAGGGAAAATAAGGGCAAAATACTAATACTACACATCTCCCATTCCATCCACCCAACACATATTTTTCTTTCTCAATAATTCATAGCGTGTACTGAGCAAGCCTACCAACTCCGTTTTTCCCTCTAAAAGCTCTGCTCTTTTTCCTGGTGTGCCCCCTCTTACTTCCTCAGGGTGAGTTGAGCTGTTGTGGAGAGGGTCAGTGAATGCTTGTCAAATTTTCTATCCTGTGTAAACATACAGACATTCTGCATTTATGAATGGTGCTCGATCCTGTTCCTGTTTGCTTGTTGTCCATTTTGGAGACGATTGAAACATTACACGTATCATTTTGTGTCCGGATGCTTTCATTTTTATGTAATTCCATTCTTTAATTCTTACTTGAATTAGGTGACGAAGCGATGCTTCTAGGAGGATTCTCTGGTGAACATTTATAGCCCTAATGATTGTACCTGGATATGTTTTAGTTCTAGTTCATGAGACTACATTCTTGTTGGATGATTCTGAAGTTTGCCATCTCATCATTTATTAAAAAAGGCATGGTGGAGATGAAACGCCATTTATAAAAGCAGAGAGGCACTTAAATGGATAGTTGTACATACAGCAAAAGTTTTCAGCGATTAAGTTTGTCCCCGCATAAAATCATATACTCCATTAACTTTATGTATGTAAACCTATATGTGAAGTTCACTTATATCAATCACACTGTTTTTGAAACAGATGTTTTATCATATTTGTCTTAGGCTCCTTTGCTTGCTCTTGTGATATGCTTACATTCTACAATTCTGGTGTACAGTACTCTATGGCTAATGCAATAAAAGCATAGAGAAAAGCGACCACACATGCTGAGGTGCATCAAAATTAATGAACTGCTGTCAATTTTAATCCAGGATGCAGGCCGCTGCACTGTCACGGCAATGCGCTGTTAAAGCTCGCAAATAAATCATGCATTTGCATAGGACAAACAGTGCCAGATAACCCTCAATAAAAATGACACGCAGGAGATCTCGTCTGTTCTACCTGAAGAAACAAGAAAATTTGGTATTGATTGAAGAATAATGCTTTTCATTGTAGTGCAAATTACACCATAGCACAAAAGAACAGATGTGGAATTATCCAAGGTTATCAAAGCCCTTGACCGCACTAAACGATATTTTATAAATAAACGTTATTATGACACTCCCAATAACGCTGTGAAAATGACAGATTCACAGAGACTTGTGGAAGTATTTAGTTTGATCTCCTTTATTAAACTGTGCTTTACATTTTAGCCCATTTGAAGGGTTAGAAATGAGTCATCCCACCTGTCACATACCAAGTCGCTTTAAATAATCTGAGCGGACATTATGTGTGAGACTTTGGTTTAACATTAACAACTGTCAATCAGACAACTATATTTGCGGTATAGTGGCAATGATCTGAAATAGAATCCGGAACTTAACTATGTGTGTGCGTGTTTAGAGTCTTTAAAGATCAAAGCAATTCTTCTCATTCATGGGTGATCTATTCTCACCACCCTTTGAGCTATATTCAAGGTCTCAAAATAATTTACAGAATCTGTTGCAAAATGTTACAATGTCTTTTCAGATGAAGGCGATTTTTGCATAAGAATTTCAAGAGCGAAATATAGGCTATGCAGCGATCAAACACACAATGACCCTCATGGGTTTCGGTGTTCATTCGTCACACGTCAGTGGAGGTTTTTATTATTCTTTGGAGTTTGTTCACAATATGAGATTCAACATCTGTTCGGCAACTTTTTTTCTTGATTTCATTGACATGAGCGCCAGAAGCTCACTCACTTGACACTGGGTAGTTTTGAACATAAATCAAAAAGTGAGATGCCAAGGTGAACTAAAGGGAAACCAGGACACCTGCACATTTCCAGACAGATAAATCCTTTCTGTCCACCTCGCTTAAGACTTTAAACTTAAATTGAAATGAGCAAAAATGTCCATGTTCATTTCAAGCCATAGAGACATGATAAAAGTGTAATCTTGGGCATGGTGAAGATACTGATATGAGGTCCATAGAACAATATGAACAACATATTTACATCAATATACAGGACATTAGATTTTTAATGTGGTTAATAATATTCCTTAGGTTTTTTATACATGAGAAACATATTACATTGATTGGAAACTAGCTATTAACTTCTATCCTTTAACTCTTAAAACAAGCTTGGCGTAGGCGGAAGTACCGTGTCAGTGTTTACAAGTTGAACATGCAAATACTACGTCAAATGCCGTTTACAAAAAAGGTAGTTAAAACAACCACGTCGGACCATTTTGAACTTGGAGGAGAAGATGAGATGGATTTTTTCGCCCTGCTCTACCAACACCAAGCGTGACCTTTTCAACGTAATTACGTATTAAGAGAGATCGTGAGCGTGGCGAGCATTTGTATTTATAAAGCATATACATATTTTTAGACAATGTTTCGCTAGATAAGACCCTTATTCATCGTCTGGTATCGTTTAAAGCTCGCTAATGCAGATCTATGTTCCTGCCAGATCACTGCGGTCTGCAAAGGAACAACGACTAGTGGTACCATCCCAAAAAGGAAAAAAGTCACTCTCCCGTACCTTCTCTGGATCTGTTCCACATTGGTGGAATGATCTACCAGCTGCTACAAGATCAGCAGACTCGGTTGCCATATTTAAAAAACAGCTAACAACGCATCTCTTCCGTCAACACTTCGCTGATTGATTTATCCTAATTCTCTTCCCTTTCCTTCTTTAAAAAAAATAAAAAATAAAAAAATAAAACCACTTACTAACCTCACTATTCTTAGCTTTGTATACTGTGCTAGGCTTTAATGGACTAGTTTGATGCACTTATGTATTTTGTTGCCTATGTTGTTATAATAGCTTCCAATGTTTCCTCATCTGTAAGTCGCTTTGGATAAAAGCGTCTGCTAAATGACTAAATGTAAATGTAAAGCCCTTTAAAACTGCACTGAACCTGTCATTTTGACCTACAACCGTTTGGAGTGCATTGAAGACCACTATATGGAGAATAATACTGGAATGTTTTCATCAAAAACCTTCATTTCTTTTCGACTAAAGAATAAAATACATAAACATCTTGGATGGCAACAGGGTGAGTAAATTATCATGAAAATGTATGTTGAAAGTGAACAATTACTTTAAAATGAAGACAGGTGAGAGGGTGAAAAAAACAAGAAGCGGAATAAAACCAACTAAAAGTGAATGAATAAAGTATCAACAAAAACAGACATTTCATGATATTAAAGATAGTTTTACTGGAAAAATAAACAATTTCTAAGAATTCCAAACATATCCTAAAACAAAAGACTCTTTCTAGGCGTTTATTTTATTTGAAATCTCCCTGCTGTTTTACTATGGGGCGATGTAACCCAATCATCATATGAAAAATGAATAAAGATTATCAAATGAACATTCATTATAAATATTACATAAGTTTACCAAGGATTTTCTGTAAACATAGACATGAACAAATCGCTGGATATGCATATTCAAATGATTAAAGACACTTTTTAACCATGGTATCATTCAGTATAGCGCAGAGCTTGAAATGGTCATGTATTCTCTGTCTTTTCATGAGGCTGCATGCATCCTTGTTCATATGGATGGGAATGGAATATGGAGTCTGGTCTCCATGGTTACAATTCTTTTAGAGCGGCTAGACATTCGTGAAGCACAAATGTCTAATTGATTATGAATGTATTTGTGGGTAAAGCAACTTCTATAGTTGGTTGATTGTGCGATCCAGAATTGATTTCAAGACAGGAATTGAGAGTGGGGAGGGTTTAAGATTAAGAAAGAGACAAAGAGAGAGAGAGGACTGAGGAAAGAGCGGGCAGTATACTCAAACAGATGATGCCTTTGAGAGGCACTTTTCACAGAGAACAATTGTGGCAGTATTGGAAGTTTGTATAAACCTTAAAAACTTTGAATTAGCATTCTTCTCAATGACCATTCTTTTTTGAGATCTAAAATAAAAGCTTTTAATATTTAACTAAATAATAAACTCTGAAAAAACATCTCATGTAATTAAATCTATCAAAATAATATTTTTACAGTTCTAAAAAGAATAGACTAACTTTTCCTCACTGCTCAGGGGATGTGTTTTTTTTTTGTAATTTCTCCTCTCTTTGTCATCCTCAGGTATTGTATACAGTCGAGCTCAGGAGCAGGGTGCTGTCACCAGCATCTTGCAACAGAAACATTTCTCATCCTCTCTGCGTAAAAACAGTCGTCTCTTTGATGCGGCTCAGCTTATCGCTTCAGTGGCGAGCAACATCCAGGCCAGAGCTCTGTGTTCAATTAAACAGGTTCACGGGCCAGTCATCCTCTGACGAAAAAGTGCAGCCTTCAAATTTATCATAGTCTGAATATTATACTTTTCCTTAGTTTTCCTCTTTTGGTGTTTTATGAAAACTTTTAATACAGTTAGTGCACTGTTGGGAGTTAGAGGAGAGATAAATTATTATTTTTCTCTTTTTTAGATCTTTGGTTAATAAAGCATTTGCACTTATGGCCTCAAAAACATCCTATATGTGTAGTTTGGTAGTGCAAAAGTGGGTCTTAGAAAAAAATCCATTTGCAAATAAAATAAAAGTAAAATAAAGCAGTCTTATGAAGGTTACGTATCCACAAGCAATACAGACAATGTGAAGAAATTCTGCTGTTCTCGATTCAGACAAATGCTTCCAATTTAGCTTACAAAGTGCTTTTCTTCACTCATGAAGCTTTTTGAAGTTTATGCCAAGTCTGGAGCTCCTGTCTTTCAAATGTTTTTTTATGTTTCACAATTTCAGGTTTGATGCATTGTATTCTGCTGCATAATTTACCTGTGTAAGTCGTAATGGAATGTTTTAGTCAAGATTTTATCAATATCACACCTTAATGTAAAAAAATAGCTCACTCACTCGCTCACTCACCCTGCCTCACATTTTTTTTCTGCAGTCAGAGCCATCCTGCACACAAACTGGAAAATCGCTAGTGTAAAGTGACTCTGTACTGCTTCCATGCCGGCTGCTCTGCCATGAGAACAAGGGCAGAGCCAGGATGCTTCAGGCTCTGTCCTTTGGAGATTACTGGATGTGGCCTTTGAACCATTTTAGTTCAGCAAATGTGAACTGTCTTCCAAGCCCAGTAGAGCACCTGTGTGCCCCATCAGTCACAGGTGAAAAATAATCTCTCATATGGATGCTGTTGTCGTTTTTGTGATAGCTGTGCCACTTTAACCCCAATAACATAGTGTAAGAAATTACTGGGGTTAACCAAAGGAATTACTGTGAGATGAACCTGTGCTATAGAGTCTAAAATGAGCACCATGCATTCTGCGTTTACAAATGAATTGAAATCACTATGCATTCTCTGCCACACTCTGCTATTTCTGGAGTGAGAAAGTGTCAATGACATTTCTACTGGGGCAAAATTGACTTGCATGTGTTGAGTATCCTGCCCTGGCAAATTACTTTGTAAAGACATTACTGCTCCCTGTGATTATGCACATTTGTGAGAGTGGGTTCTTGGCATCTGCTGGCATGAAGGATAAATACATAGAAAAATACAAACCGTTTTGTAATATATTTACAATTTAAATATCTGTATATAAACGTTCATAACAAGGAAAGGATACAGATACAGGAGAACAGAAACATTATTCCCCCACACTACCCCAATCCCACCAAGACAATATGGAAACAAATATAAATATATAAAAAGGAGAAGAAAACTTACAATACAAACTACAAAAAAGTATGCAATACTGTATATTAAATGATTTAATATATTACCAGTTTACATATTTTTTTATATAAATTTATTTTACTTACCTGTTTATTACATTCAAGAAACATAACAGTGTAATGAAATGTTTAAATATATACTTTTTTATCATAGTAGTTTGACTGTAGTCTATGCGTGCGTCCAAAGGGAGAAGCTACACTTTTTAAAATAAAGGTGCTCAAAAGGTTCTTCACAGCGATGGAATAGAGGAACCATTTCTCATCAGTCAAAGGTTCTTTAAAGAACCATCTCTTTCTTATCTTTTATAATCTGAAGAACCCATTTATACTTAAAATAAACAGAAAGGTTCTTCGGATCTTAAAGGTTCTTTATGGAACCATTTAGACAAAACAGGTTCTTATATGGCACTGTGAAGCACCTTTATTCTTAAGAGAAGGAATATATGTTCGAAGATGTACTACATTGTAAACAGTTTTGATAAACCCAGATATTCAATACGGAAATGATTTTAAATATGCAGGTCTCTCAGTCTCAAACCTATGCTTGTGCAATTGCTTTTCTAATTAGGACATTCTTGTTGATTGTTTTAATTGATACAGGGATAAAGAAACAACAATTAAAACTGAACCTCTGGAGAAGGTTCTCCCGACAGATATGCTAAGCAGTCTTACTATAGACTGCCAATTTCTATTTACCTTCACTCTGTGTGATGGTGAAGATCTGCTAGACTAGACAGTTATTAAATACCTAGCTCACTGATGCCTATAATGAGAACCTTTGGGTGATGGCCAGCTCGCCTTGTTACCGTGGAATGTTTAGAAATGGATTTTCTTCCATCCCATTTTACTCCCCTCCTTCTGTCTCATTCTCCAGATTTTGTTAGTTTTTGTACTTTGATAATCAAAAACAAATGCAGTTTTCCTGTTTAAATAAATATTTGCTTTCATTTGTTCGATTTCAACTTCAACAGGAACATTTTTGAGGACTCTCAGTTTTCAAAGATCATGTCCATAAACCAACTGCCACGTTTAGACCTTAAACTTAAAGAGGACAATTAAACTTTTTAATGAAGTTTTGTGGAAGTTTCTTTACGGAGCATTAGGTAAACAGTCTGCTGCTTGTGTTTTGAAGTGTAAGATTTATGAGTTTATAGGCTATCAAGATAAGTCTGATAAAAAAGTGCTTCTCGACCATCACGCACCACAGGTCATGCAACATCTGACACAGACGCTGATTGAAACATTGGACCCTTACAGATAGGTGTCCTTTACATTAAAATCTTTTTGGCCCTTTCACAATTGGTAAGCTGGGCAACTGAAGCTAGCAGGGTGATGGAGCCACTCTAAATAAATCTCTCTTGTGGTAAAGGATGAATGGAGCATGCTGGGCTCAATACTCATTGAAGTATATTTAATAGGACTTAATTGTTCCCACAAGCTCAGTAATGTTTAAGTGCTGGATGATGCTGTCTCCTGCTCTCTTTATCAGCGTCCCTAATGGCGATACAATTGTTTGGTCAAGATTTAAAATGGTCCTCATTATCACAAAATGCACTCACTATATCAACCCACATTTGAATAGTTTGGCTTACATCAGTTTAGTTTTCATATGACATGGAACGGCAGGCTCTATTGTACAGTTTTTAGGCCGTGAGATCACATCCAAAGCCTTCAAGCTTTGCCAGACTCATATCTGTGACCGTTTTTTAGAACATTTTGATGCAGTGTAAAAACCCAAACATTACAGAATGTGCTTTTAGAAGTCAACCATGAACCCAGATGTTATATTATCAGATATAAATACATAGAAAACCATATTTGTTCTGTAATTGCTTTTCATTTTCAACACCTGTTTCCTGTTTACCGTATACACTGTATACACTGTACTGTGTATTAATACTGTGTTTTATATTATGCAATAGCTGTACTGGATAAGAATGCAAGATAGGCCCACAGGCTTGACATATTACCTTATGATTGATAGAGACCGTTTGATCTGTACATTTCACTTGCATTTACAGTGTATATTTACTTGAAACAACAGACTTGCATCTTATATTATAGTCCCTAATTTAACTTCTTTAATGTCATTTTGAGTGCTATGTTTATTCATTTAGTCATTTGTATTTATTTACTAAATTGTGTTTATTTTAAATAAATGTCTGCCAAAATTTGAAACACGACCAAACTATATATTCTCAGAATTCCTTCAGCAAATTCTTTTGGCAGCTCTTATGATTTAAGATCCCATCTGGTTGTTGGATTTCTCTGTAAAATATTTTTCAAACAGATTCCAGTTGGAAGAAATACACAAAGCACCAAGCTGTCACACACAATTACTGTAGGAGATATATCCTGAGATACCATTATCTATGCCTTTAACAATGCATTTTAATATGTTTGAACAGGATGAACAAGATTAAATAGGGTCAAAATATGTACATTATGCATTATCATAAGGATCAGTCACAGACAGTAAATCCCTCAAGAATATGCAGTTTCACGTGTACAAATTACCAGATGGTAATGATGCAGATGTTGATGATGCCCTCAACAAATCAGTGAAAATGTTTAGTCCCTCAGTGGTACCAGAAAAGAAACTCAGTTGTTCACATACAGAGGAAAGCTATTAATCATGTTTCAATCTATCAGTAAAGAGAAAGAAACACGGCCCTTGCCTCACCTGACACCACAGAGTAAACACGGCATACTTAGAGTGATATGCTGAATATTGCTTGTCTGTTCCTCGGGAAAATTATACATGAACCATCAACATAGCAATTCTCGGAAGAGATAAATTGAGGCACCTTGCAGTTCTGTGCTCTTCTTCAGTGTTGCCATTGTCAAATACTGTACCTGTTGTGTATTGGGGGATTGTAAAATCTTGAGCTTTTCAAACTTGAAATCATGCCGTTCATACTTTATTGAAGGTTAGTTAGACTGTACCTTAGCAAACCTTGAGTTATTAGTGAGGTGAAAAGCATTGATTGTACAAACGGCTTCAGTATGCATGGAGCATGCAAACTGCTTTCCTACCTCTTGTCATCTCGATTTTAAAGTGATAGTTCACACGGAAATAGAAATTCTGTTATCACTTATTCACCCTCATTTCATTCAAAACCTGCATATAAAAACCTGCATACAATTAAGATTTTTAAGAAATGTCTTAGTGGTTTTGTCTATGTTAAACGAACGTCAATAGGGTCCAATGTTGTTAACCACGTTCTTCAAAATATCTTTTGTGTTCCGCAGAAGAAAGTCACACAGGTTTGAAATGACACAAGGATGGGTAAATTATATATCCCTTTAAGCCTTCTGAGAATACCAAAGATGGGTCCTTAAGACATTAAAAATAAAACTTTCTGCAACTGTTAATGAATTTAAATAGCACTGACAAAGTTTATGGTTGGCTGTCTGTTGGCAAGTAATTTCAGGCTGGCACCATAAACAGGTCTGATATAGTTTTGGGATAGTCAATGTAAAACGTTGCTTCACCCAGGCAGGGTTAATCCTAGTGTCATCTGTAGTTTAAAATGACCAACCAAGGGTTAATGCTATTGCTTATGACATATCGCTTATTGCTCCCCGAACTCTTTGTAAGTCGCTTTGGATAAAAGCGTCTGCTAAATGACTAAATGTAAATGTAAATGTTGTCTCCAAAGCTTTTTGAAGAAAATACACTGTTGCAAAATATCTATCTCTCCATTCCAATTTAATATTTTCATTGTCTTGGTTGTCAAGTTTACTCACTGATGCAATTAAATTGGAACATCTGCCTTCGGTCCATCTGTCCACTGTCCTGACAAGCGAGAAATATGTGTTTGTGAAAGGTTTGGAACTTCATTAGCACTGTATTTTATGACCAAAACTATACTACTATCAGAACCAGATGAATGAATGTTTCCAAGCCTATTTGTGTTATCTATAATGATTCTGTACAAAAAGCATTTCCAACACCTTGATTCACATCGTACAAATTTATACAAATTAGCCGTATAAATAGGTATCAATTCCTGGTGGCCATTTTCCCTCATGTTAGGTGAAAATAAAATATGGTGCGCAGCAAATTTTCTAATAAAAATCAAGAATAAAACAAAATCTGTCATCAGACATTTTTCTTTCTCCACACATACAACTCATACCTGAGTTCTGTTGACTCCCATTACATCACAGAGTTTTAGTTTACAGTGAAGTGCCACAAAACTCAACATCAATTTAAGACTATGTCATTGAAAACAGACAGCACTATGGTTGACTTCGTGGACTGAAATGGCTAAAATAATGTTTCAAGTAAGTATCTGTTTCAAGACCTATAGAGCTAGTTAAAGCTAGTGTGAGCGTTATTGTGACCTATGCAATATGATGCTTGATCAATATTAAAACAATGTGAGCTATGAGATATCCCTCTTCAAGAGTGTAACAAGTTCAATAAAAGGAAGGAAGAAGGCGGGAACCGGCGAACGTACAACAACTTTAATTAATTAAATAAACAAACAAACAAACAAAACAAACTTAAAATACAAACATAATAAAAAAAAAGTCCAGGCCTGGTCTTCTCTCCCACTTCCCTGTTGTCGCTCCTCTCTTATGCTTCCGGAGCTCCTCCGTGAGAGATGCGAGACCGGTACACGCACAGCTGACGCTCATTACCACTCATGTGACCGGCCTCGCGCCTTTACCTCGCGGCACTCGTCCCGCCCTGCTCGCCACAAAGAGCAATATACAAACAAATCAATATATGACTCCAAATGAGCAGGCCACCATCCACACAATTGCCTCTTATTGGTTAAGAATGGGCAGTAAATCAAACTTGTTCCTTTAATGACAAAAGGGCTGAATAAATTTGAGGGTGTCTAGCTGTCTAGCTGACAATGAAGGGTGGAAGAGATGCACCATGAAATCTGTGGATCTTTAGTAATTGTGTCACACCAGAAAATGATGTATGGGGGACGGTCGCCTCCTACTTTCAATAAGGTTATCACAGACACGCTAACTTATTTATTCCTTGCCAAGGAAGTCCCAGTGAACCGGAAGTTGCCATAGTGTTTACTTCCATATTTTGACGCATTTCCGAGTGAAACAGAATTTCGAATGATAATTTTGTTTGGGCGTGGCTTGTTTTTTCCCTGCAATTTGATTGGCTGTATAAAAACAGCTATTGGATGTATAACTTGGAGCAGATTGACAGTTGAAGGGGAGGAGTTAACAGATCAACTAAGCCATCTAACTTCTGTTATTTAAGATGGACAGTGACTATAAAATAGGAAAAGTCTTTTTTTATTTCGCTGGGACTTGATGTGAAAGTATATAGATGCTTTCCTTTTTGGTTAGTTTGACCAATAAATGTACGAATAACTGACCTGGCTGTTGCTTAACAAATCACAAATGAGCTGTAAGGTTACAGGTCAAATAGCTGTTTTGGCTTTTAGTATTAAATGAGAAAAACCAAATGCTCCAGAAGGGATTTAAATGACAGAACACAGACCAAATGTCTGTCTTTTTAACTTGAAATTAATCGCTTGTCTCATGGGTAAGGTCAATTCTAGTAAATACCAAGGCTTACATACATATTAAACACCCACAAAGACACAATGCCAATAAGAGTTTCTGAATGTGAGCATGTTTGTGTCTTTAAATCCAGATTTATGACAAATGCACTCGATAAACAGCAAAAGTGCTCTTATGGCAAATAAATCATAATGATCTGAGGACCACAATAGGCAACAGGCTATTCTCCACAGAGAATGTTGTTGCTTTTGGTTCACACTAATGTAAACCCCAGCTTACTTTACTTTAACCCTGTTGCTTTTTGGCAGCACAAATCCCACAATGAAAACACACTAGCTTAAGATACAGTGTTGTTTTTGACACATGAATCTATAAAACCTCTCAGTATTTATCCAAATCCTGTTTAGGTTAGCTGTTTGTAAGACATAGTTTAGATGGTTTCCAAGACTAACCTCGGACCAGAAAAATAAAATGCTTGGACCAGTTAGAAACCAGCTATCATCTAAATATTTCTACATTTACATTTATTCATTTGGCAGACGCTTTTATCCAAAGCGACTTACAAGTAGTTTTTTACGGTGACACACTACTGCAGAGCAATCAGGGGTAAGGTGCCTTGCTCAAGGGCCCGTCAGTCATGACCTGCTGGCACTGGGATTTGAACCAGCAACCTTCTGATCACAAGCCCAACGCTCTAACCCTCAGGCCACAACAGACCCCTAGGCCACAACAGACACCTGTTATTTCTGCACATAAACATCCAATAATATGGTTATTATGGTTATTTGAAAATTGTACGCAAACAAACATTGAAAGGAAAGTCATGAATGGAAGCTTTGTTCCTCTGCAAGACCCAAAAGAAAGAATGAGCAATCATTGGTGGTCTAATGAGCTGGATATCTGTATGTTTTTTCATGTTTATCAAGGCACCAGTAGAGCAACCTTGAAAAGCTCGCTAGCATCAGAGACGTGGAAATAACAAGCGTGGCACTCACTAGTGTGATATTTAAAGGCCAGGAATGCCCGGCGCACACTATGCTCCAATCAGACCGCAGCCTTTTTGGGTAATGCCGTTCCACTCAAATGCCTTTTGAAACCTCTCATTTCAAAGACAAACATGCTTGCCCCCTCATCTGAACCCAATGTAATAAGATGTAAACAACCCAAACAAGAGTAGAGCAGCCCAGGAGATAAAACATGGCTATTCTTGGCGAGATTGTTGGAGAAGAGAAAAACACCACTGCAACCATAAAATACCCATAAAAATATTACAGTATTGTGGGGTGTGATAAATAAGGAGACAGGAGACAGAGATGCGTCGAGTCAACTTTACTCTCCACTTAAAACAATAAATCGAACAGCGAGTCAGAGTAAACTACTACACACCGGTAAACCCGGAACTTCATAACAAACACAAAACACACCCCCTTAAAGGAACAGTCCCTTGGTGAATGTCTCTTTCCTTGTGGATCCCCACAGTATGAACATTTAATGATAACAAAACAAAGTATTTCTGGCTAATTTTATCTGAAAACAAAACACAATATATCATATAAAGCAGTCTTAATGTGCTACGCAAATAAACTGAATTAAAAAATATGATAACAAACCTTTTGCCTTTAAAACATCAGATGTAGGTTGCGTGGTGTCCTACTTTCCGAATTATGAGTGAAGTTTGGGTTTTCATCATCTTCTTCTTTTTTAAAGCGGTTGGCAATGTTTGGGTTTTCTTTTCCAAGTGAGTTCCTTTCAACGTGCTCACTCACTTCAACTAGTTCGCCATTAGGACTAAGTAGGGCATAAGTGATCACCTTCGAGAGAAATTCGCCCTGTGCTTGACTGCTTCGCTGCGCAGAATGATCAGCGTATTACATCAAAGTACTGCGAGAGATTCCAAAAACCATAAAAGGTTTTCTTTCGAACCGTTCTCGCGGTACTTTGATGTCATCTGCCTGTCGGATCACGTCGAACAAGGATTATGTCATATGCTAAACGCTTTCTCACTTCTCAAATGGCTGTTACGTAGGCCTAACCTCTCTTCACTGCTTGACACGTTGTTGCTCCCAGACGGAAGGTATCTATCGCCGATCAGAAACAAACCGGAATTGTTTATTAAATGTAGTAAATAAACAATTTCATAATTACAATTAACGTTTCATAGATTTGTGTGCATTAATTCCGGCCAATATTCCCAAAAGTGATGGATTGTATTCGGGATCGCGTGCTTGAAACGTGACTGCATTCACATATTCACATTGCACTTCGCAAACTTCCGATTTTGCTCATAAATTAGATTCATGATTTGGATGTGTGTGGGGAAAAGTACAACTCCAAAAAGAACAAAGTTTAACTTGGTCCTGACTTCTTGTATGATCTCTTTGAAGAAAATAAAAAAGATTTAAGGAGTCAGGGCTTGAGAAAGAAGATCTTTCATGTCAGCTCTGATGGCCTCACATGTTTCTAAGGTTATGAACTGCAAGGGTGCGAATACTGACCCGATATCAAAGGAAGGAGTGTCCACAAGATTCTCACAAGATCCTGGTGTCAATTGAATGACTGATAGAAAAAGGTACACTATCTTTACTGTTGTCTTAAGTTTACTGGAAAAGTGTAATTTACCATCACCTCTTTTTGCCTGTTACAGTATTTTCAATTACAGTGAAAATGATGTAAATGTACCATGGGATCCTGGGAGATGTACACCATTAACTCAGATCAATGTTGATTTTATAATGTTTAGTCTGTTCTGCAGTTGTAATGGTCTTAAAGACATAATACATTTGCTGAAATACCATTGAGCTCTGAGATGAGGTATTATCACCTAACAGGTCTTCTTTGTCCTGGTCTCCTTGGTTAATTATGCTTATGCAATATTTCAGGAACCAATTATTCTCTCAGCCGGGCAAATGAATACGCTCACCACTGCAATTCAGATAGTTCCATTTTTCTGAGACATTTGTCCAGCACTTAGGTCACAAAGAGTCCATCTATTCAAGATTTATAATTCCATGACATTAGCGTTTCTACCTTTGCAATCAGATTTCATTTTCAGCTCTGATTTATATGAGTGGCCCCTGATTTGAATATAAGAAACAGCAGCCTTTTAAAGTTGAAAGAACTATGAATAAAGGCGTGTGATCATTGGAATGTTAATTAAGGATTTTTCTAATTTGTGTAGTAGAATACAAAAAGAGTTATAAACTGAGATCAAAAGAACCCAGCCTATTAAATATACCTTGTACGTTTTGATTTTGCAGAAAGTTAGTTGCTAATGACATTAATATCAATATGGCATGCTTTTGTTTTCAAAGGGTTCGTATTGTAATCCTTGATCTAAAAGGCTCTTTGATCTATGTGAGTCTTCAAGTCATACCCAACAGATGCATTAGTGATTTCCTTATTCATAATTCTAGTGTAATATATCTGCAAGTTTGGTGATGCAATACAGGAATACTTAAATTACTGAAATCCACTGCTTGTGCTACTCGGAAGGATTTATTTCTTTTTTGACTTATAACTCTAATCTGTCTAGCGTTAAATGAATCATCCCTAGATATGTGCTAAAACTTTTGAAAGTACAACAATCTTCATTACAAAACGCGTTGTATGCATGCCTTGGGTTTGCTTGCTTTATTTTGCCTGTTTATGCTGTGCAAAGCAAATGTTTATCTTCATGCTGAAGTTATTACAGAAAACACCTGCTCGGCGACAGAGGGATGAGACGTGCTGTTTTTCCCTGCTTCTGTTTTTGATAGGAGAGAACCAGAAGAAAAGTGGAAGTAGATGCTGTCCCCCTCTCGCTTTGCACAGATGGTGTTTCTCCTGTACTCTGCTGAGATGATAGTTTCAGGACCATAATCAAAGCGCCAAACCTTTATTCCACATATGACAATATGCTGCATGTTTAGGCGGATGTCGCAAGGTTAAAAACGTTTACATATGCTTTCCTGTAGCTCAATGCTTAGAGCAGGGCTAGTCAACTGGTGGCCTAGTCAACTTGATGTTATTTGCAATGTTATAATCTGCAATTCACAGCCACGTTCATTCCAAAACGCATCTAGTGCCCTTGAAAGTAACTGCAGGAAGAGTACTACACCATGTGAACTGTTGTCTCAGAAAAAGGGAAAACAATGTTGTTTTAATTACTGCATTCATAATGTATGAAAAGCTATATTTATGAAAATAGCTGTTCATCTCCCTCCAGAACTGACTCTTCAAATGATCTGCTCTTCTCAGTGCGTGGGGCACATGAATGCGATTGTAATTTACCCAAAGATGCGATAATAGTGGTCAGTTTCTTGCACAGATCAATTGATTCCCTTTACAAAAAAACTGTTTAGCGTCAAGGGGCAGGGATTAATCTTGTGCTGCATGTATAAGCGTTTTTGACTTTCATTAATTTAACCAAATACTTTTATAAATTTGACCATTACATGACCTATAAGAAGTAGCAAAAAACAGTACAAAAGGAACAAAATAACAGAAGAACAGAAGAGAAACTGGACTGCAACCTGTTTATACTTTTGAAATCTGGACCTCAAAGAAAAGTAGTTGAAGACCCCTGGGTTAGAGCATTGCGCTAGCAACGCCAAGGTCATTGGTTCAATCCCAGGGATTGCATTTATCAGAAGCAAATGTACAGTATAATGCAATGTAAGTCGCTATGGATAACATTGTCTGCCAAATGCAAAAAATGTCAATATAGTTCAATAATACAGACGGAAAAAACTTTTAATATAGACATCAACTAGATAGTGCTTCAGATAACCATGTGAATATTTGGTGTTGGACATTTAATAACGTCTTGCTTATAAAAACTTAGGAAAAAGTTTATTGAATGCACATTACGGGCATGCTGTCTCAGTAAGGACTGTGATGAGAACATGTTAATAAACAGCCTTAACATTTTTTGCTATTTTTAAAATAATTTTAATATTCTAAAACATCTTGCGTGACCACCCTAGAAATTTCAGTGAACTCCTTGTTCGAAAAACTGTCAATTATTAGTCTTCCTCCAAAAACGTAAAAGCAAAAGAGCTCTTATTCAAAGTGTCATCTATTCTCTGCTGCCCATAAGAAGGCGCTCAAAGCAATGCGCCCCTGTCCCGCGAGGGTTGCTCCACCGTTTCGTGGAATGTACCATCGCAAAGACAAGGGGTTCTCTATTTATATGAGCAAGACTGTGGGACAAGCGAGCGCTGTATGTAGTAACTTCAGCACCTGGACAGCGACCTCCGCGAAACAACCATTACGCACAACGCGGATAGCTTCGCTTCGCTCCACGCAACGATATGGCTTGAAATACTGCATTAAAGTCCTCCTGTAAAGTGTTTTATTGCTCGAGAGCCCGATTGTTGCTCTAACATAGTGTATATCAACACTGCTGAGAAGCGTCGTAGTGCGGCGTCTCCCCCATTTAGAGGCTTCGCTCTTTGGATCCGCTCTTCCGGACAGCGCTCGCTGGCTGTGGCACGAGGAGGAAAAGTAACTGTCAAGACCCGCGCGTCTCCGCTTACATCTCAGCAGCGCGATTTACTTGAAGATGCAGCCACCCGCCGGGACTGGATTGAAGCTCTTGCTGTGGATTTTTAGCCACATCAGCATCTCTCAGGCAGCTTTTCCATCATCCCGTAAGTTGTAGTTGAAACTGTGAAGCGTTTCGTGTCTGTTTTGTAATGTTAGTGCATTAAGAGAGCCGAAGTGCCACGGCAGTGGAGCTGACACGCTGGTGTGCGCAACTAGAGCGGAATGTACTCGAGCAATTGTAAGATTTGGCTATAATTTAAGTTGCATAAAGGTTGTGTTTAATGCATTGCTATTGTATTGGTTTTAACATAACACGACCAACCGTAGTAACAATTTGAGATGATACAAATGACACAATTGAGACAAAATACAAACTATTTAGGTGGTGTTCTGTACATGACATTCCAAATGCATTTCTGCTGCACCAATCCCGAAAAGACTTGCAGATACCTTGGCATTAATTTTTGACGTTAAGCGTCCATCTCACAGCACGTCGGAAGTCGATTTTTGAGCTTGCGCTTTTATGGATGGTTTGTTGAGAAAGCTGAAACCCAGCCGCCGGCTCTTCTGCAGAACTGCGCGTAAGCATCGACGCTTTACCCGTTCCGTTGAAGTCTTAAACATGTGTCTATCTGCCTCATGAAAAGATGTGGCATGGCATAGGGTAAACAGCGTTCTGCATGTGCGGAATGCTTTAGAAGTGAAGTATAACTCTGTTTGTGGTAGTGTGGCGCCAACTTAAGGACTGTTTCACAAAATTACATCTATTTCACATCTTAGGAACCTTTTAAATTCCAGCTGTAGAATCACACATGGTGACGTCATGTTGTGGTTAACAGTTTTGATCATGAATTATGGCACCTTAAGCGCACATACAAATTTAAATATTAAGTGTTAAGTTATTTTAAAAATCGACTGTAACTTATTGGTGAACAGCTTACTCATCAGCTTTTTTTGTCTTAACAATAAGGCTACTAAACATTTTTATAAGATAAATACATTTTAAACATTATTTATACTGTACATATACGCTGTAAACGTTTTTTTCTGTAGTTATGCAGCTAGTTGCCAGTAACTTACTTTAGATTGACATTTATTTAATTTACTGGCAACAGTTTGTTCAAAGATAAATAAACTTTAGGCATTTACAAGTCTTTATCTTTACATAAAAAGGTAAAAAATGACAGCCTCATGCAAAGCATTAGGGACCAGAAATTCAAACAAACCTTTCACTGTTTTATTTTTACTTTTGGTTCACAGAATGCTTTGCATGAGGCTGTAATTTTATATTTTTTATTTCTGTAAGGATAAAGACATGTTAATGTTTTATCATCATTTATCTATGAACAGACTGTTGCCAGTAAATTAAATAAATGTAAATCTACAGTAAGTAATTTTTTTACAGTGTAATTTAATTACTTGGCTAATTGCCTTGCAGAGAGTTTGCATGGCAAAATCAATACAGTCAAGGAGGGACTAGTTGTTATAAATAATTAGATGGAATGTCTTATAATATGAAACCCATGTTTGTGCTGCATCAAAGCCCAAAGCACGACATAGTCCAAATTTTCCCATAAAAGTTATGAATTACAATCAATAATTAAAATTGAATGTAGCACACGTTTAAACACTTTTAATTGTTTTTACACACATGCAAATGGTGAAAGCGGTGATTATAGGTTATAGGTGGCCAGGAATAATACGATTAGAAGCCTGGAATAGTCACTTATTTAATGGACCAAATTTAGAAGCAGCCAAAACCCACTTGAAGAAACGTGGCCAAAAGTGCAGAACAACAATTCATCAACAGATTGTTTACTTATGGACAATTTTCCAGCCCCGTGACTGTACGTGGGAGAGAACCTGAGCTGTTAAGATAGCTAAATTGTTAATTCTCTGACAGATGGATGGAGCTTTGAGATAAAGTTTGTTAATGTTAATTGAGTTGCGGAGGCTTTTAAATCTCTTACTCTCGTTGTTAGCTAGGACTACTGGAGCATTTGATATAAACATCCATCTTCCTGAAGTTCTCATGAGTCTGATTAAAAAGAAAAAGTACATCTGCACGGGTCGGACAGAGTTGCAGAGACATGAAATGAGAAGTCGTTTCATCATTATTTTTAACGGCATCTGAATATGTAGTTTCAGTACGGTATTCTTAAGGACCAAAATCACATTCTTTGTATAATAATTAGTCTGGACAAAGAAAGATATTAGTGCAGTTTTCTTAATTATATCCCCCACATGACCAACGAGGCTTGTTGTCTCGGTAGCGATTATAGAGAGTCGTAGTGACAGCTCAATGACCTGATCAGGAGTAAAGTTATTTTAGTGGAATGTGAACATGCCACTGTGCATTTTCTTCAGTGTAGACGCTTATTAGAAGCTGCCAAGGGATTAGGGACACCACATAGGAAGATGGTATTGTGACAGCAATAAAAAAGTGTTAAAAGGCCTTTTTAAAACACGCAGTCTTGTCAAAATGTTATTCTTTGACAGCCTTACTTTTATTTTCCAGAAGCAAGTTTAAAATCACATTAACAAATGCTTTTACGCCGCATTTTGCCGCAACACTCCTATTCCATAATTAAGCAGCAATTACTTGGAACTAAAGACTATTGTTATTCATAATCAACGAAATCCCTCTATTATTTGTTCGATAGAAACAAAGGATGTGCAAGAAGCATAGCAATTAAGATGTAGACCACTACTGTGCAGTGCAACAGTGGAAAAACATTGAAATGAAACCCACTGGTCCGGTATAGCATAGCACACCCCTTGATAAACAAGAGCGCTGTCTCAGGATGAAATGTGTGGTCACCTGAGTTCAAGAAAATCAGCTTGTCCTTACAAAACACATTGATGAAGCAAGTCTGTGTAGGTGCTAGTATGCATGCTTAGATGTTCTGTACATGTACCATTTGTTGTCCAGAAATACGAATGAGGGATAAATTCAATAATAAGGTTTCTTTGTTTTGACAATTACCACTGCTTTTCCACTTAAAAACAAATGATTGCGGATGTAGTTCCGTTCAGGTTGTTTCTGAAAGATTAATTCACTTAATTTCTGTAGGTAAATTGGGTATTAGGGGAACCCACACAACAACCTGAATGCAGCGCTGTGCTGTAATGACAACATTTGTCTTAGCAGAGGCGCAGAGATTCTCTCAAAATGTACCCTTTTGGGTTTGAAATTTAGGAAGAGCTGTCTCGCCAGTCCGTTTGTCTTTTAAATAATCGACACAAGTTTCTGCACAGGACCAGAAGGTCGAACTGACCTTTTTACAGCGTCTTTAGGAAATGGGTTGTTTGTTTGGTTGCTCTAAATACATTTGACATTAAAAAATGAAGTTTGGGCGGGTAACAACAATTATGTTGTTAAAGAATAATCAGAAATGTTAGCATACGTGAGGCGGTTTACTGAACAGTCAAGACAGGGCTTGAATTAGCTCTCTTTGATAAATGTCTCCAAAGAAAGGTAACCGTATGTCATGTCATTGGTTATATACCACCCACTTGTCTCTCTGTATCTGCTGTTGCTGCTACAAGCTGAATTAAACTGGTGCTTTCATTTTGTGTTTGCATTGTTATTTATCTTGGTGTTTAAGATCTGATACATTCCCCGGATTGGGTCTGATGATAATGGGAGAATCTTAGTTGATGGATGATTTTTTATTTTATTTTGAGAGACCTTGTTTCAGAATCGATTTTTTTCAATAGAATTTAAATTTTTATATTTGATTTATGCATTCGAACATGGGAAAGACTATTAATTATAGTGATAGTTCACCCAAAAATGAAGGTCATTATTTCCTCACCCTCTTGTCATTTCAAACCTGCATGACTTTCTTTCTTCCGCAGAACACAAAAGAAGATATTTTGTAGAATGTTTATAATAAACTTGGATTTGTTTTTTGTCCGTACAATCGAAGTGAATTGGTACTGTCATTGTTCGGTCACAAACATTCTTAAAAATATCTTGTTTTGTGTTCTGCAGATGAAAGTCAGTGATGACAGATTTTAAATTTATGAGTGAATCATCCCTCTAAGATTTAAAAAATATTTTTTAACGTTTCCCCTAAATCATAATTGGCAGACCGCCTTTAGTACCACCATGAGTCCCCTGTTAAACACCTTTGTAAGCATTTGACATGTAAAATATTTCCTTTACTGGTCCCAAGCTGTGTCTGTATGACAAAGACAAAAACTACTTTCAAGCCTATGGTACCTTGAACAGTCTCAGCATCACCGTTGGCCAAACGTCTGATGCATAAGGCGAGCTTTTCTGGAAACACTTCAGAATGTTCGACGCTGCATTTGATCTTGAATTTCACAGGATTTCCAGGAGACCAGCGTGTCGCGTTCTTTAACGACCAGCCTGCACACAACACAAAGTCTGATCTATAAAGTAAGATGTCTTATTTTTAACAGTTCCTATAAGAATAAGTTCATCACGATCAACAAAACGCTTAATACTTAAAAGTATGCGTAAACTTATAATCATTTTGTTGCTGTTAACTTGTGACACGTTTGTGAATGTACACTGCAGTGACATTTCCACGCCTCTTAACATAATGAAACGTGATTGGTTGCTTTACCTGTCAGTCAATATGGCCGCTTGGGCCGGCCTTGGCCGAAGAAAGCGGTGATAAATTCTACGGGAGACTATACCTTGAATGACATACATTCATTTCTTGCTCTGCTCCATTTTCCTCTTGTTCTCTGTCTGACAGTCTCTTGTATATATACACATACTATTTTTTTCTTTCTCTGCCTTACTCCCACACGTATACAAGCATCTGAACACACGCAGACATACATGCACACGATTTCTCTCTCTTTCCTCCAGGCAGGGGAGACACTGTTATGACTAAAGGCTGGAGACACAAAAGTGAGCTTTTCATCTAATAGCACAGCGGCTGCTGTACTTTGTGTTATCTCGCTGCGGTCTCTTTTAAAGCAGGCCAGTAATAAAGAGAAGCACTTTTCCACTGATGGTCATACACCAAAATTAAAAACAGTAACAGAGTGATAAAATGGATGTGCTGTTACTTGTTACTATTTTAAGTGCTTTTTACGCAAAGATTGATTTGTCACATTCAAATTCTTTTATCTGAGTGTAATGTGTTATGTCAACTATAAGTACAAGTACAAAAATGACATTCTTTTGGCCAAAAAACGCAATTGTAAACATTTGCCAGGCGCCGTATGTACCATAGCAATGTAATCTCATTAGTTCAGTTCTGACCAGTCTAGTCAAAGGATTCTTAAAGATTTGTTTGTTTTGCTATAGATGCGTCACACATTGTACATGTACTGTAGCATACATTTATATTTCAGGGTCTTGTTTACGTACATTTTACATAGAAAAAACGTACAAATATGAAGGACATGAAATATCCCCTTAAGCCTTAGAGATTTTGAGCATCAAAATTGTCATAGCCAGAACATGACAAAATGGGCGAAGTTTGTTTATCACAGAAAATGACAAGTTATCGAGATACAGAACAGTACAAACTTTCATTTACAATTCTGAAAAATGCTGGATGTTGGCTTCCTAACATTGATTTCAATTTAAATTTACGTGCTGAACTGAAAAATTACTTTAAGCTGAGTTTCACAGGCAGGCTCACAAATATGACCAAATACTTATGGAGCAAAACATTGAAAGCTGTTTTAAGGCTCTTGTTGCTAGAATTATAGTAAAAGGTTTTTTTTACTGCATGTGGGTTGGAATGGTTCAGAGCTACAGGCAGGGCATGACCACGCGCCTCTTGTGCTGTCTGGCTATTATTTCTGCAGGATTTATTCCGCCACAGGCATGCAGGTCAAATCCATCGCAGAAAGTGCTGTTCGCTTAAACTGAATTCACCATACACATCACAACATCCACTACAGCGTTTCAACCAGGATTTTATGGTCTGCTCTCTAATAATTCCCCTGGATTACTGTGGTCAGAAATGTTGATGATGGGAATTGGAGCAAATCTCAGGGAGTAAGAGGGATGAGAGAATGTGTGTGTGTTTAAAAGTATCCAAGAGAGATGCTTTCTGAACAGTTGCCTCCTTAGTGAGGAATTTGTCATGCTATAGCTTCCGTGATTCGGGAATCACATTTGTACACCTCTGGGAAATATGCAGGCTCATTTCCACAATAATAATCTGAGTGTTCAGCAGGAGATTATTCTTATCATTGTGTTTGAGCATCCAGCCAAGGCCTGTATATCATCGAAACCAAACATTTAAAATCTTGTCAAGCCATACAGTCCTAAAGCCTGGATTAAACCATTTTCTTTGCTTTTATGGACAGGCACATGATTAACCATTATTTGCAATTCTTTTTTGATTATAAGAAAGATTTGGCAGGTTTGCATGGCTCAGTGAGCCCCTGCTGGTAGATGCTGTAACTGCGCCATTCGGTTTCAAAATGCATCTTTTACTATTTTTCTCTTTTAGAATTAGCTGTGTTTTTCAAAGTATACGTATATAGGTGTGTAGAGGTTTCTTGAAAGTAGGCAAGTAGGTTCAGGTAGAGGTGGGCAGATCATTCCACCAGCAGGAAACAATCCACACATTTGAACTTTTAGCAGAAACACAAACTGGAAGTGTCTGAAATAGGACAACAAATGTGTACAATTGTGCGGACATTTAGACTTTTCTAACATAGACAGTTTTTTTATCTGCATATTCTCAACGTGTGTTTTCCACTGCGAAAGAAATGTATTCTCTAAACTCACAGTGTGCATTTTGTCTTGGTAAAATAAATAAATAAAATGATGTGAATTCAGGAAATAAAACTAAGATTAGTAGATACAGTAAATGCTTACATTTTCTGTATCTTACCTTCATATGTCAGATTTGTCATTTGACAACTTTTTAAAAGTCTTACGGTTTTACAGAATGCTCAGCTAAGCTCCTAGAGAGCAAGACGTGAGATCTAATTGAATCAAAAACTAAATATAATTTCCACTTATCACATCTTATTTGTAATCAAATTTTTCATCAAAGGGAAACTTTGGTTCTTTGAGGGCACAACCAATTTGCCTCATTTCGTAAACGTTTCCTGGATGTACCAATGACGGGATCAAATGAATGCCAGATCGGCTATTTTATACTTCTTTTAAATATTTGATTGGAATGATTATTTATATTAATTCCCCTGCAGAAGTGCTTCTAATCTTCTCAGCAAATTTGAGTCCGTCTTTGCTCTCTGATCTTCACCTACACTTTCATGTCTGATAATTCTCAGTAGCACATGGCACCCAATTGTATCTCTCCATCTAGTTTGTCATTTCTCCTCGGGCTCATCAAATAATCTATGGTGTAATTATTAATGCAGTTCGCTGAGAGTTGGGATTCTTCGGTTGAATGTTGGTGCCATACAGGCCAACTTCTTCAAGAGCTCACTCTACACAAATCAAAGTGAGCAGGGCATAATAATACACAAGTGCTTCCTGTATGTTTCAAAGAGGTACTGTCACTTCCCCTCCCTCTTCCATTGTGGTCCCTGAAGTGCAGTGGACTGGCTCAGACGTGTGGTCGTGGAGAGAAATCGCCCTATATGCTTCTGCAGATTGCATCTCTAAGCACAGTCACGTTTTCTTGTGTAGGAGAACTCTTTTATTTTTTTGCCTCTAATGCCAGTCTGTGCACTCTCCCGTCCTGCACGTTGAATGTCAATGGACCTTAGCCACCAATGCCTCTCAGGTAAACCAGGAAATGATGTTCCCCCTATAGATGTCAGCTGCAAGTGGCTTCTGCTGGAAAGAAACTTTAAAACTTGTGATCCTTCAAACATTGCATAGATTTGTATGTTTATATGTACAATTACATTTGTTTGGTTGAATCATTTTTGTATTAGCTTTATTTATGGGCAGCTGAAATATATAAATGATTGAGATATTGCAAATGTGTACATTGCACATTTGGCACTAACTGTAATGCATGCATGTGTGGAAGAAAGAATGTGTTTGTTATGTAATTTCCCTTTTTAAATAATTTGAAGTAGTTCATATTTCATATTGTGGCATTAAGCAATTTACCTTCAATTCAAACTTAAATTATACTTCAACATTACATATTTACAATATAATAATTACAAAAAACAAAACGTTAATAAGTACATACAGTAACATACATATGGTGTACAATACATGCCAATATAGCAGATTCTAAAACGGTATATACTTTTCTGACACTATGGGATATTTAAACAATTAATATAATATATAACAGGTATCATATTGAACCAGGCATGCATTTCGAGCTTACATGAGAATTTTATTTTCGTGTTTGTAAAAAAAGTAGTTTAACATGCATAAAGAGTTTGCAATAATACTGAAAACAAATGTGCAGATATAAGAAAGAGTGAAGTAGTGCAGTCTTTAATATTGTAGTTGGATCATTTCATTATAATAAAAGCTACATTGACAGAATTGACAAAACAGCCAAGCGCACGTCAGCAGTCTCGCGAGTAAGCAAGCAAACCAAAACTCCAATGATGTGCAATATCTCGCAGCCCTACTTTACAACTAGATTTACTGCTCTCAGCGTGTCTTAAAGTTACCGTGCATCCGAGTTCTACATTTATCATGGCCACATAAACGGACAAACTTGATGATTCCTACATGAATTTTTACTTCCCCTCAGCTCAACGCTCTGAGAGCCGCTTAAGGCTGCATATTGTTTATAAGCTAACTGCCCATTAGCCTGCAAAAGATTTTGTCAAGTAAACAGCACTTGTTTTTCTCACGGAGAGGCCACAGTTCAAAAAGAGCTCTTTGACTTGTTTGTGCTTGTTGATGTATCCCGGTCGAGTGCTCTGCCTGGTCAGCGCCATGTATTTTTAGAGAAGTGTGCGTTCGTGAATAGCATCTGCTGGCTAGAGCTGTGAGCTGTAATGGGAGATGAAGAGGCTGTTAGCGGGCTACTAAAGTGCCATGCGTTACATGTAGCCTGACAGAGTGTGTGTGTAGGGTGTAGTTAACAGTGGGACCAGGGCCTTAACTTTGACAATAGCGCTATTGGCAGTAGCTGGATGTCGGGCTAACCTGCCCGGCACTGAACAAGCAGTCGATGAAGGCTCACGAGCGCCGTGTTTACGAGTGCAAACGCATACCAAGCACTTTCGGGCCCTGATAATTAACACTACACCTCAAGATTATAATAAAGATGCATCATTTGCATTGGGCAAGCTGTTTTGTGTCCACTGAGTGCTGTGATGATTATTAGCATATTACGCTTAAGTGTTGTGAGGTATTGGCCTCATGGCTTGGAGTTGTGGAGTGATACAGAATGGTAATTTTCTCTTCTAGTTAGATATGAGAAATGTAGGAAGGGCCCTTTCTGAGGCGTTTTATAGCTGTATGTTCTAGCGTTTTGTCTTTTTAGTTCTTCCTCTAACTACCGTCAAGTTGTGACACAGGTTCCTGCTATCGCACAGGTTTAATCTGGTTTTACGCCTGTGAAACACCCACAGTCTGTTTGCTGATGGTATATCTGGTAGTTTATAATGATTTTCTAGGTTACTGAATTCCGTTTTTTTAAGGAATTTAGTAGCCAGTTAATAGATACAACAGTCTGTATCCTACTTTGTTGTCTTGGATATACTGTATCTTTAAAAAACAAGCCTGATCCCACACAGGGATTCTTAGCTACTTTATGAGCTGGCTAATTCGAATGAATTTGCCCAATGTGTAGCGTACAAAATTCCTAGAAAAAACTTAAATAAAACCCCACCTTGAAACCTAACAAAAGCTTGTACTAAAACATATAAATGAGTTGAATGAATTCATAAATAATTGCTATCATGTAACATAGTTACAAATAGTCTTTAGACTCTTTTGCTGAAATACAGTACAAGCAGCTACATTGTTCATTCTACATACATTATTTTAATATGATGTAGAAACTATATTATATATACAAAACATTTTCTGTGATAAATGTACCCATAAAAAAGAACGTTTAGATAGTGGTGGTTGGTCACGTTAAATGTCGTTCAGGCAGATCTTTTTTGCCTGAGTGGGCATCTATAGGCAAAATAAGCTGCTATGAGGACCGTCAGTTGCACGCGACTCAATTGAAACGCACAACGGACTGAGTTCAAGGAGTTGTACATTATTACTCATATACATCATTACCCACTTCAACAAGAGCCTCGAGGGAATTTCTGGCCCTTCACTAGCAGACAGCTATAAATTAACACACTTAACTCAGGTACATATGTGGACCTCATGCGTGGGTCTGACTCATATGCAGCCTGTAAGAAATTATATATTGCTGCTCCTTATAATGGTAGCGCACGAAGCCGCCTCTGACTATGTAATCAACTTTGATTCATAAATGTCAAGGCATACACTTACTCAAGTCCTTAGTTAATATATGCATATATTTTCATGTGACTTTAAAATCATGATTAGATTATGTGGGGCGATGGCACGAAAAATACCAACATCTTAACATGTTTTATTCTACAGGCAGGGTTAAAGAAAAGGTCTGTAGATGAGAGGGCAAATGTTGGTACAGTCACCTCAGGCAAGCGTGTGTTTTGTATTTCAGTCAAATTTGTCCCCCAGTGGCGTTGTTTATATGTCTCTGTGGTGTTTTTAATATGCTTTAAGATAAACCATGTGCAAATTCATCATGTTAAACCATGACCAAGTATTAAACTGCAGCTTAACACTATTGAAATTTGTGTAACATAATGAGAGTGAAGCTCAGGGTGACTGTGTATTGTTCAGTCTGAAGTTTGAAGTGTAATAATTCGTCTTTATTTTATTTCAGGGATTACAGCTATGTAAATTGACTTATGTCAGCTTCAGCACATGCCCAGAGAGAGACGCTTGTTTGCACTGAACTGATAATGCTGCAGGTTTAGTTTGAACACTGGGGTCAACTCTGTAATGAATCAATAACTTACAATGGAAGGTTATATAATTAAATTGCCCCCCCTTTGAATTTCGAATATGGTAACTAATAATGAACAGTCCTTTCGGAAGAAAATTAATCAAGCCCCTGTCATTTCCATCTATTTTATGCCTCGGAGGCTTTCCCCCATAATTATGTTTGGTTATGTTACCTACAGGTAAATCTTCTAAAACTTAATCAGAGCTTCCAGAGGTGCGTATATATACAGTTGAACGTTGTCATCCTATGCTTTGAGAAATATGAAGAATTTTCGCCGACAACTTCGAGGGTAATTTGCTTCATTAACAGACCGCTGAATTAGAGAAGAGAATTAGATAAAAAAGAAATGTAGCATACGACATCATTTCACAGCTGTACACCTAGTAAAATATGTTTATCCACCTTGTTTCCGGACTAAGCACCTCTCAAGAGCTTCAGTCCTGTCGGGAATAGAGAAGTGTTATTTCATAACGAGCCAATGGAAAATGATGGGTGTGAGTATGACAAATACATACGGGGCCACATTGCAATGTATTTGAATTATCGTCACATGACTGCTTATTACGGCTGTTGGGTCATTTAGTGTGATGTAGTTAGATTGCTTTTTTGATTCAGAACAAAGAAAAACAGGCCTCCAGAACAGTGGGAAGAGAGAATTTTGTACACACCAGACTAATGCATAACTCCATAAGATCGAATATCTTCATGCAGTTTTTTTCTCGTTTCAGGGCAACAGTGGCAATCCTGGCTCTGGTCTATAGGCAAGATAAGACATGACCAAATAATTTTTTTTGAGAAATGACAACCGTCTGTAGTTCAAGAGAAAGAGTTAGCCTTCTCTCGCGTAGCCAGACCGTCATACTGAAGGTCTGGGAACTTTCGCGCTATCTTTGGTCATGCCTGCCCAAGAGGCCATATGACTGACAAGTAAAGCAACAATCACACTTTGTTTTGTGCCGCGTCATGTTTAGAGAAGTGGAAATGTCCTCGGAGCAACAGACATTGTACATTGTCGAACAAAAGTTTAACAGCAACAACAACAAGTTTATGCTGTGAACCTAGCATACTTTTAAGAATTTAGCGTCGATCGTGATGAATTCTTAATGCAACTGTTGTAAACACCACAGCTTACTTCTTAGATCAGATGGCTTTGTGTTGTTTTCAGGCAGACCGTTGAAGAACGCGACACGCACATCTCGCGGAAATCCTGCCAATTTCAACCAATTTGATGATGACTTTGAAAGTGCTGAAGTGTTTCCAGAAAAATTTGCCTTATGCACAAGACGCTTAGCCAACGTTCCATGGGTGTGACGTCTGAGACTAGAGATAGCTTAGTTGTGTAATTTCTTAAGGTGACTTGGGTTCCAACTTTGATACAACATGTATATGGCTTTGAAATTAACCTAGCAAATTTGAAGAATGACTATTTTGAAGATTGTTGCTAACTGAACAACAGCTGTGTTTTCGGTTACCAACATTCTTCAAAACATCTTCTTTTGTGTTCTGCAGAAGAAAGAAAGTCATACAGGCAGGCACACATTAACACCTGGGCTTGTTGGGCATGTGCCCAGGGCACTAGAACGGAAGGGGGCCCTGGAAAATGCTCTATATGTATTCATTTTTAATTTATTTTATTTCCTCAATAAAATACCAATGTGGAAGAAAAGGATTATTTTTGCAGTTGTGAAGTATTAACCATTGCGAATAAATCAAATAAATAATCCTAATGCATTGCTGCTATGTTGAGAAAACACTGTAATATAAGTGTGCAGATGTCACGTGTAGAAGACGAGTTAAAAACGAGTTTAAAACCACAAAAATGTGCCAAAGACATCTCAGTTCGCTGTCTTTTATGGCCATTGAATGCAGTCTTGTGAGACAGCTGGATTTGGATTCTGTTGTGGAAGAGTTTTCTCTGAGGAAATCACGAAAGATACCTCTCAGCTAAGTTAAAACCAACTCTTTTATTAAGATAACGTTAAATGCTTTGGTGGTTGATATTGCTTAATTTTTGATGCATGGACTGTTAAATGCTTTTCTTATTAATGCAGAAATGTAAATGATGCAAGCAATTAGCCTATTCCCACGTAATATGAGTAAGAGAGGTCAGAAGCTTTTTTAATGTGTCGATTGCGGCAAAATGTACAAAAAACAACACAAATTGGTTTGTTTATATTTTACACGAGACTTTTTTCTATTCTGTTTAACTACTTTTATATTGTTTTTCTATGTAAACATGCTCTAGACGGACGTGTTTAACTGTTATGCCTGCGTCTTGCACCGTTTGTTGCTTCTCTCACATAAGCGCCATGGTGTTCAGAAGCTGTGTCAAGTTGAAATCATTTTTATCTCTTCAATGACAGTTCCATAGCAGTGTACCAATCAGAAGACCCCAATGGCAGGACAGGTGTCATATGGCAATATCTGTTATTAAAAGAGTGCCACGAGACTCGCGGTTTGCGCTGCGCTCATTCAAACCCTTCCTGAGCGCTGTGTCATGCGTTTTTAGATGCAAAATGCATTCTGTGCGAAGCGCTCCTAAGTCCTGGGTATTTCGACATAGGTGCAAATATGTGATACCAGCGGGCCTTTAAAAGGTCCGTGCCCAGGGCACATCAAAGTCATGATCCGTTCCTGCATACAGGTTTGAAATGAGAAGAGGTTGAATAAATTATGACAGAATTGTTGGGTGAAATTCCCCTTTAACATTTTGATGATGTCACATTGAGTTTTTTATGGGAACATAGTCACAGTTGTAAAAGGTGAACCAAATTCAGGTGTGTGATTTCAGCCACAGATCCTCAGACAAAATCCTTTAACCTACATCATTCATACACAGCTGGTACAGGCCCAGTGCTTCCAATAACCTACCTAGCTCTTAGATCTCTCTTAAATTAAACTTCCAGGCTATTACTGTGCAATTTCTAAAAATATGAAACTTGGAAGTGAACGCCGTGGCTCTTTTGTGCAGTTTGTTGCCGGGAGACTTCTCTCATTAAAATGACTCCTGCCACCAATTCCTCCTCCAGTCAAAGGGTTTGCATGATCCCTGGTGCGGCTGTCAGAGACGGTTCATGTAGTGAGAGCGGAAAGTGTGGGAGCTAGTACACTTGGCCTGCAGTGCCCCTCTCCCAGCCCCCCACGGTGAGTGGATCAGGCCTAAAGCTTCTCTTCACTCCTATCCATTATTCATCAGTACAACTCAACAGATGCCGCCTTCCATTTGATTGACTCAGACTGGCATACTGAAACTCCGTGCAACTTGAACATCCAATGGCATTAGCATGTAAAACCGGTTCCTTTGCTCGTTCAGGGGAACCGGCAGCCGTGAGATATTAAAGCAGTCATTAGAACGAAAGATACGTTCGCACCTTGGAGTTATAATTGATTTTGCAGTATGTAAGTCTGCATGTAGAACACTTTCAAATAAAAGAGATGCTTACACTAACTGTGTAATGTCTCTTGAAACGGTTACGTGCAGGCATTTTTCTATTTCCCATTTGGGCATTCTTCATGTTATGAAAAATGACTGCAGTAACATTATATTTTGTGTGTTAGCGTCTTTGAACCAAGACGGTCCCAAAAGACTAACATTTTTCAAAGGCATTTTTTTGTCTTGTCTCACTAAACTTGTACTTCTGTGTTTCATCAGCAAGTTAAAGACATTTTAGATTAAAGCAGGTCACCTTATGACTGTCTTTCACCCGCTCTCAGCAAAAAGTAAACTATGAATATTTACATATGGTGGTATTTATTTTTTTAAATATTTTTTACATTATCTTTTATTTTCTCAAGGTGTAGGCCAATTCTGCACAGCTGTTCTTAGATTGTTAGTGCATGTGGTGAGGTGATCACTGTACACAGAAATTTTGAGTTAGTTTGAGGTGATATTTTGATATTAATTTTACATAAAAAAATTATGTTTTGCTGAAGACATCCTGTCATCATTTTCATTGCTCACAATTATGTCGCTCTAAAACTATTATTTTCTTACATTGTGGAACACAGAGTTTTGAAAGAATGCTTTTGGGAAGAACACTTCAGTCATGACAAAAAGCTAGTGTTATAAAAGAACAACATGTGTCTTTAGAAATAAGTCCTCTATAAAGTTGTACCGGGCTTTGTAATGAGGAACAGAGTCATTATTCATGGAAATGCCAGTCTGTTGTATCAAACAAGTCCCATCCAAGTTCTCGTCTGTTCACACATGCAGCATAAAGAATTTTTGAGCATTTTTTCAGATCGCATGTCAGTGATTCAAAGCTTCATTGTTTCTCTCTTTTTTCATAACTGAACAATTTGATGTTTGCAAATGCGATTTTTATGAGCTACAGTAGAGGGCTCGATTTATATGACTTATATGACCATTAAAAATAAATGCATTCAGTTATTGAAGTCCATAGAAATCATCCTTAGTCCAATTTGCAATGTTACACTTACAAATATGATTTAAAAATCAAGCTATCAGTTCGACGTCATCTAACTATAATCCACAGAAAGTATGTGAAGTAACAGAGGCAAAAGTTATGGATTTTTTTCAGGTTTTACAGCTCTTTTACACACGTTCCTCTACCAATTCTGACTAATTTTATAACTCGTAATCCTATTATGATGTTTTACCTTACAATGCTGTTTTATTTGTTGAGCATTATTGCACACAAACAAGCCAGAGGCTCTTGTAAACACTCTAGGTGTGTATTTGCTCTGAATCTCTGTCCTGACTTGCCCTCTCCAGCTCTTCAAAGGCACACAGCCCACTCTGATGTGCTCGGTGCTCTCACAGCCCCGCAGAGGACCTTTGTGAACTGTTGCTATGGCAGTTGTTCGCACAAGACCTGAGTACAAATATTTTCCGGTGTGATATTGAGGAACAAGTCATTAGAAACAACCCCTCACCTCTCCTTCCGAGCAAACAAGTACATAATCAATATAAACATTCTGACAGGGCTATCTCCACAGCAGTAGTGTCATTCATCTGTTTAGCATGAGCGACTTGGGTTTAAATACAAATCTAATGACATTTTGGTGAAAATACATGACATTTTCAATGATCTTGACAGCCAAAATCACCAGACTTTGAATTGAATAAAGTTTTACAATTTTGTTCCACAGAAAAAAGTCAAATACTTTATTTGAAACAAATAACGTGCTTGATTGAAGTAGGCTTAGACATTACATTTATTATTATTGTCTTTTCTGCCACTTTTTGTATGTAATATATATATTTTTAGAAATAATTAATTTCAAAATTGTATTTATTGTCAGTGTCACGCTTTTCATTGTAAAAAAATCCTGTAAAATAATCGTAATGTTCGTTAAGCGTAGAAATATATTTGTAAAGTAAAATGACACGTTTTCATTTCAAACACATTTGAAAGACATTTTTTTACAGCAACGTGTGATTTAGTTTTACAGTAGAAACAGTGGACAAACCGTAACCAGAATGAATTATCATATACATTTTGTTTTCAATCTGACCAGCTGTGCACCGGAAGCTTATGTTTTGCACCATAAAGCAAGCCTACTGTATATGAGAGAAAACAACATCAAATCACAAAAAGTTACATCAGTAAGGTGAAGCTGGGATTGATAGATAACAGGGATCAGATTTACTCCTCCCCTTTATGTTGCTTAGCAGCTCTGTTCCATATTCACAAGTCATTTCCTACACACTCTTCTTTTTCATCCAGCCGAAATAATAAAGCCATATATTGTTCATTGGAGCTATAGTGCTCCAGAGGTATTTTATGTTAATGAGGCTTGTTAAGAGTGCCACTGGGGTGGCAAGTGGCATTATTTTCAATGCTCCATCTAATTCACTGAAATATCACCGAACAGCGTTGGAAAGCGTGTTTGATAGATTGCTTTTTAATGTCGTACTTGCTTGGGTTTCGCAAACATCTTATTTCGTGCGCTTTATTTACAAATAATTTTCCAGCTTCGGCATAGGGAATGGGTGCTTGTGTTTAAAGACAGTAGAATATTACAGCCCAGTAGATTATTGCTGTGTGGTTAGCCGCTGTGTGAAATTGCCTGCGATTTAGCATGCTGTTGTTATTAGCTTTTTTCAGAATTTTTTTCCAGAAAAACATTTAATTTGAGATAAATTAGGTGAAGTTTTTTTCAGGTTGTGCTTCATAACTGTAAATGATCAGCTGCAAATGAAATTCTGTCTGCAATAATATTTGATAAACAATGGTGAGACCTTCATTTGTAAATGAATCTGTTTTAACAAGATTTGATTATGATTATGAAGATCTGATTTATAAGTCTGACAAAAAACAGCCATGCTCGATGATCGCATTGTCAGAATGTAAACTCAGACTCTGATTCCGAGTCTCAAATGAAACCCTTTTAGTCAGATTCGTAAGATATCAGTCCAACCTCAACTGTTCAGACCAGTCCTATAAAGGAAACATTGTTCAGTGACATTTAGCCGAGCATCACCGAATCACCATTTAAAATGTTTCTTTGAAACGATCTTTGGGTATGTTCAAATGCAATGCTTTGTTTGAAAGACCCATAATGGGAGGAAGCTTGAATATCAATAGTGTGATTTAAAACATCCCAAAAGTATAAAAGGTACAAATATTGTTTACGTGCTTTTCTGAGCATGCACGGTTTTCACATGGGTATTTACAACTAGCGTTTCAAAACAACACGTTTCACATGTGACCACATGTGTTTTTGCACATGTGAAATAATTCACGTTGCTCTATCTAATGGTACAGCACTTAAAAGAGCTTTTCAATACTCTGGAGTTCTTTTGCTGGTTTCGTATTAATGTACTGTATGTGTAAACAAGAGAAAATATGTCAGTGCTGAGATTCACCAGGTAGGTTGGATTAAGAGTATTGTTGATCTGCTGTAGATACACATAACTAAATGCACTCCTGTTGTAAACACATTAAGGTTAGTCTGAGAGCACATCTGAGAGGTGGTGGAAAGGTCAGGATTGGTCTGTGATAGTCTGTAGAGAGCTACGGAAACCATCTGGATAACTCAACCGAAACTGGAGGCATTTTGTTGTGGAACTCCCATTTAGCCGAGTGTAGATATTTTATCTGTTCAGATTAGTTTCCTCGTGAGAGAAGAAGGTTGGTGCCCCCGGTGCTCAGAGGTGAGTCGGGGGCTTAGACAGAGAATCTGTGCCGCCGGCTGCTAGAATGTTTCAGCAGAGAAGAGAAACGGGGAGGGAAGCAATCAGTGTCATTAATCCAGCGTTCACGTGAGTTGAATAACAAAAAAAGATAATCGCAAACCACCACCAGCAGATGCATAATCGCTCCACTGTGTCTGGCCTGCCTCACCTAAACAGCTGTGTTCAGTGCTTAAGCTCCACTGTTGGTCTCTATCTCTTGTCCACCCTGAAGCACCCTACTGACACCCCTAACTTAACTCAATGTGCTTCTATTCTATCCCTTTTGCTGCTAAGGTCAGATTTCTTAGAATTTTGTCTGATGAGTGTGTTTTTTTACTTGCCTTCTCTCATTAGGGACAGTCCACCCAAAACATAACATTCTCTATAAATTTACTCGCCCTTACGTTGTTTTCAAATCTGTATACATTTCTTTGTAACACTTTTATGCTTGTGACCAAACAGTTCTTGGCCACCACTGACTGCCATGATGACAGAACTAGTATTTTTGTGACCTGTCCCTTTAAATCTTGAATGCTGAAAATGTCAGTCCGACCAAAATGTGGAAAATAATTGCCCATTTTTATATAGATCACTTTGTTAAGATGTTTTATTGTATAAAATATAATATTCATTCTTGAAGATATTGTTTATAAATGTTTGGTTGCTTGTATTTTGTTCAAACGTTTGTGTATACAGTATATATACAGTCAATAAAATAGAATTAAACATAAATATAATATAATTTTATAATTGAATATAAAAGATCATCTCTAGGTCAATTATAATTGAAAAAAGTAAATTCAACCAAATGATTTATAGGCATTTAATTTTTTAAGGTTTACTTACAAAGAAATGGAAAAATTGTATGATGTTGACTCCATGAGAGACATTGCCATTTAAGAATTTAATAAATTCAATCATTCATCTTCTATATAATATAATTCTATGAATACAATAAATAAGTTAGTCTACAAATTTTCTGTCTATTTTCCACATTTAATAATAGTTGCAAGGGCATTAAAGCTTAGAAATGACACAAATTGTATTATGGAAATGATGTAGTGTCCGATAAAATGTAATGCACACGGGCCACCCACAGTCTGTATACATTATGCCACATTTTCCACATTTGTGATTCAGCTTGGGCCTTATAGCACAAGCTCCACATATTTTTCTTATTGACCCCCCGCTAGGCACATATGAGAAACTGTACTGTATGTTGCCTTATTTTTTTGTTTACTACAGCCAGCTGTCAGATCCTGACTGCACATCCATTCCCCCACAAACACCCCCTGCTGTGCTCTTTGGGTTTGACTCTATCCTCGCTGATGAATTGTATACACGCAGAGGCAGATTAAGCTCTGTCTAATCGAGAGAACTATAATCCCTCTATTTATTGGGTCACATAAAAGAGTTTGAATAGAGTTGGGTTTTTCTTCCTCTGTCTCTCTCTCTCTCTCTCTCTCTCTCTCTCTCTCTCTCTTTCATCGCAGAGACACCTCTGACACAGAAACACACAAACCCAGTAAAACTGTAGCTTGTGCGACTGTTCCCGCAGGAGCTAGAGAGAAATGTATCCTCCAAGGTGAGTGTAGAGAAAAAAAAAGAGGAGATCATTTTTTTGCATGACAAATCTCTCTGATCCTGTGTCTGCGCTGTAGTTTGATGTGTTGATCAGATGAATCTAGCTCAGAAGATGGAAAGTAAATGCAGAGGGCAGCAAAAAGCCCAGCTCTTTCTCTAAAATTACACATCTCAGTGGGGCGCTTCCCTTGACCCTTCAGGTTACATGGGCATGCCGGCAGTTGTAGTACAGTTTTGTCTATCTAGTTTTGTAGTCCTCATGCAGCTCATGTGCTCGTCTGTTGAACTGCAGGGCGGTCGGACTGTCATTCGCAGCGCCCGGCTGCATAAATCATGATCCCTGTGCAATGCATCATCTTGGTGATGGTTGGAGTTGAGGCAGCTTAGTGGATACAGATCTGGGCTAGTGACCTAAAGGTTTTGGGTTCAGGACCTAGGACTGGTGATTCGTGAATCTGTGGGTTTGTGGGATTCAAATTTACCAATGTGAAATTGAAGCAGGTGTTTAAACAAAGATTTCTCTGTTTCTGCAGTTCCTCTGTTCCTAAATTACATATATATATACATATATACACACACTGTAAAATAATTGGGAAAAAACAGAATTTTCCTGTAATCCTTTACATTTGTATTGTAAACGTGTTGTCTTTTTCTGTAATTGTACGTTTTTTGACCATAAAAGAATTTAAGAAACGAGTGAATTCAGTTTTTTGTTTGGTTTTTTTCGTGGAAAATTTGTAAAAAGATTATTTGTAAAAGTACACTTTTTAATATGGGTGGGTTGTTCAATTCAACATTATCTCTATATCTCTACATTTTTTCCATGTACAACTGCAATATTCCTAAAATTTGTTATTTGATCAAAAATAATCCATTTCAAAATAAATGAAAGTAATTGATATTTTGGCACAAATATATTTTTGTCAACAGGAGTAATTTTAGACATTTATGCCTAGACCTTGAGAATTTAAAGATCATTAAAGCATTTCTGTCAAGCATTTCCATACTTTTCTCTGGTACTGTATATGTAATATATATATATATATTCGCCGGAAAAGCACATCCAAAACTCTTATTGCAAAACACAGTAAAAAATGCGAAAATATTTGAATGTTCACATATTCTGCAGTCTTATGTCTTTACAGTAAGTACAATTATCTGTATTATAATATTTGATACGAAACCATACTTATATCAAAGCAGCCTTACAGAAAATTATTATTCTTATATGAGAGGTTTTGTTTTCTTGCAAATATTTTCCCTACCACGACTTTCATTATTTGTAAACCTTTTACCAACATGCCAAGCAGTTTTAAACAGGGCATTGTGGATGACTTGAATTTTAGTTGGTCTTCATCTTTAGTCATTAATCATTGCAGCCTTTAGGATTTAATGTTTCGTTAACAAACCCTATCGGACAAGACAACGAAGTAATTACAGCTGGAATAAGGAATCGTGCCGAGCATGAGACTATCGGTTCTTGTCGATTGCTTCCATGAACGGGCTGTGCGCAAAGTGCACTACAAGGCATTTATGGATCTAGTATTGACCCGTATGACTGTGGGGACATTTTCCCTCCTCAGCACAGGAAGAGGAACTGACTCAGCAGACTATAATGCATATCTATCCATTCCAACATTCCATCAATCGAGTGTAGTCATTTGACTCATATTTCCATGTTTTATCCAGAAATATGAGAGGCTCTTCCTGAGCGATGTAATTATTACGAGTGTAGGATATTGTGCAGCAAGAAAATTACTTTGGTTTACATGCGCATGCACGAGACCGAAGCTCAAGGCTCTTTTATGTTTTTTTCACAGGAAAGAAAAATCACAAATTAGATATTTGTAATATCTCAGTTATTTGTCCTATATGGCAACTTGTGCAAAAGGAGACATCTGCTTTTTGGATTTTACTCCCGAGAAATATCACATAAACTGTATTCTGTTTAAAGCAAACGTTGAATAAGTGATAATAATATTAAATCTGTTGATCCTCTCTTATGGTAATTTTTCTTCTTTTTCGATAAAGCCCTTGAGATGCACCATCTCCTCTTTGTAAACTTTGCCCATGCGTTGTGTGTCATTTTCTTACCAAGCTTCAGATTCAATTCCAAACACACCAATGCAACATGCATACAGAATTTTTAATGCATCTTTAATGAAACGTTTAAATAAAGAGCGAAGAAGTTGGACATCACGTTTGGCCACTAATGATACAGAGCTGGATTTCATGTTTATTTAACATTTATTTTGTACTTGTGCTTCAATCATGTTTATAATTTTAAGATTGAAAACATGTTGGTGTATATGACTTCTACATTAAGTATGAAAGATCAATTTGTTTCATGTAAAATGCATGACACCTCAAGTTTATAAGATTGTGTCAAATGCATGAAGTATCAGTATGCAGATGGGGTCTGTGCATCTGACCACTAATTAAAATATCTTGAGGTTGAACGAGACCGTCAGGGTTGAGGTAATACATTATAATTCTTGTCATATGAAGTGCTGTTAACCTGCTGGAGGTTGGGCTGGTGGGTGTGTCATGGAACGTCTGATTGGTTCACTTGTTTGGGTGACCGTCTGTTCGACTGCTAATGCTTAGCATTCTCAAGATGTGTGAAACGTGGACTCTGTCTTTCTTTTTGTTGACCGTGTTAAGTAGATTTTCATGCTTTGATAGTTGCATCTTAGAAAACGAAGACAACGGCAGAGACTTTCTCAATCTTTATTTTTTTTCCTCAGAAATGTGCAACCTACCGTTTATGGATGCTGGGAAAAAAACGGATGTTTTCCAAACGTCAGCCAATCAAATTAAAACACGAAATAACAATTGTGTCTGCGATATGCATCAGACGGTCAAAAAACCCTCCTGGGTGCCAGTGTGCATGCCAGCTTAGGCTGAGGAAAGAAAGTATAACTACACTGAAACAAAGCCAAAGCATTCAGTCTTTTTCTTTTTATTTACTTTAAAAGATATGTTGAACAGAAAAAAATCTTAAAAAACGATATTTCTAGGCCCTCTGGCATGCCTATGTTTAGATCACAGACATGTCAGGTCATTACTTCATCTTCCACACATTGCCAGAATCTGTGTGAAGAGTTTTCTTTCCTTTCCATTAGGTTATGGTTTTATTAAGCACAAACATTTCTTCTCACTCCTCTCAAAATTTCAAAGCAATGTTCCGTAAAGCACAGTCACAGCATGCTTACCTTCTCATCTCCCGTAGGTATTGCTGCTATTCATTAACACCACGAGAGCTCTTTCGCAGGAAAGCCGGCTGTAACTCTTTTGGGCCGGCTTTAAACACACCCCACAAAGGCATGAAGTCACATGCAGACAGTTTAATTGGATTGCGGTGTGCCCTGAGGTCCGCCCTGAGGCCTTAACCCAAACTTTCCTAAAATAATCACTGTGACACCTCAATGCTCACGCATGATATTTCATCTACAACAAAAAGAAACTGCTGCAGTTACAAAATAACACAATGAAGAGCAGTAAAATAGCACGATGAAAACTATTGCGTGCTCAGCTCGACTTTTGAGCTACCAAAAATATATAGAGGCAGAAAAGAACTGCATACTGGGGTCCAGGACGTAATTTTTCTGTTGTAATGTCGAGAGAACATCCGAGTGAGTTATTTTTATACACAATGTCACCAATTTAACTCCTGCTAGGACTTACCGCAAACGTTTTAGTTTGTATTTGCACTTTTTGTTGGTAACATGCGTATTCTATATCCTCCGAGTGCCATCTTTAAAAAAAATCGCTTTGACAGTGACTTAGTTCTAAAGTCGTTTAGTCTTAATGTCAGGTGCGTTTCTTGTCTGCGACGATAAAATGATAAAGTGTAATGCGTTCGGTGATATGCGGTGTGAGGGGTTGCAATGTAAATGAAGTGGCGCATCCATTCCTGCCTGCTCAGATGTCTTGGTTAAGCAGCCTTGAAGCTTTCATGTTATTAGGTTGTTTTGGCCGATAACATCCAGGTTCTAGCCAAGATTCAACATTCCACTCTTTTCGGTAACCAGATTTATAATCAGGCCAGTTATTGAGTCTGGCTTATCTTGGAACAGAGATCTCCGATGCTAAATGGCCCCTGTGGATGTTTTGCTGGGTAAACCACTGCATTGACACGCAGACCGCTAATCTGAATCTGCCCCAGGTGTCCATGTTTAAGATATACCTTGTGGGGAAAACTGATGTTCGGAGGTTTTGCTTTGGTGGATAGTCGTGGAAACATCTGAAGGGTTGCGTTAGAAGTTGATGTTAATGGTTTGCTTTGGGGGATAGGAGCACTCTCTGCTTTACTAGTTGTAGAAGCCGTAGAACCCAATAGTTAGAGAAGTCACTGGTCAAAATGTTTTCCAGTGACTGATTCTAATAATTTTATAATTTGTCACTCTGTCTCTGAAAACATCTGTCTAATCAAATTTTATGAGATTTTGAGTATTTAATAGTCATAATAAAATGTTTCATGACAAAAATAGATAATCAAATTCTCAGTTTTTCAGGAAAGGGAAAAACACTGTAGTTTTTAAATGATTAAATACTGTTTTGTTAAAGTTGACAAGCACTTATCCTTATGGTAAGGTATTTGTAAAACCTAGTGCCAAACAAAAAGGGTTATAATTTATGTTAAGAGATTTTAGAAGGATAGCTGTGACATGAGATACAGTACTCAAAATGTTATTTATATAGTGAAATTAATTATTTTGAAAACCAAAATTTTTACTTTAATTTACTCGTTTTATTGTTCTGCACATCAAATACTGGAGTTTGGAGGTTTAGATACATTTATCCTTGTTAGTACTTTATAAATATTGCTTTTACATAATGCATCATCCACTCCACCAGGTAAAAAAATCCACGCAACATATACAGTAGGTCCCTAAAATGACTTTTACCTTTCACTCAACTCCCCTTCATGAAGCGCTGACTTACATTTTGAAGAAATCTGAAAACAGTTATTTTTTGTTTTATAGTAGAGTGCATATGAATGATGTGATACAGAGACAGTGAAGCCAATGAATCATTGATCTCTCGTCTGTTCTGCGCCAGGAAGTTCATGTTTTCTTGCTACCAGGGCTGTGACTTACTACAGACCCTGGAGATATTTTTCTTAGCACCCTAATTGTAACATTTATCACAGTGGGGTGTACGTCATCATTATCACCAGGCTATCATCATTAGCACGACTCTAGGGCTCAGAGATCACAGCAAACTTGTTAATATGACTTTTTCCTAATCTTCTGTGCTTTCCTTGCCATCTAAAGCACACTTACAGGCTCAAATGTGCTAAAAATCTGAATTTCAATTGTTTTGCTTTATCTGCTGGTTTCATGGGAATCAGGTTTTGTGCTTATAAAATCTTAGGAGAAAGTCTTAGATGGCCTATACTGTATGCATGCGCGCAGACGATGCAGCTTTGCAACTTGTTAGACCAATCCTGCTGTGAATCCGAACGACTGTCTGTATCAGTTTAAAATGTCTCAGCTTGTGTCAGATTCAAGGTTTCTCTCCGTGTGTATTTTTAATTCACTTAAAGGCCAACCTAGATAAGATACAAACCTTAAGAAGTTTGGGGTTATGCAAGAGTGTGTGTAATATATATATATATATATATATATATATATATATATATATATATGTGTGTGTGAATGATAGAGTGTGGAGGACAGTGCTGAAAGATGAATGATTCATGAGTATGGAGATGAGCGATGATCCCTTCTGCTGTTCTCCGAGGTCATCCAGTTCAGCCTGTTGGTGGGTGTCACTGCGTCTCTGACCTCACTTCCAGGTCCTCAGGAGATTTACTTTCCCTGAAAAGATGCCTGGAGGTTCATGTCTACTTCAGCCAAATCACTCATCGCTTGGGGAGTCGCACTTGAACTTGAAGAATGGAATAACTTGTTTTTTATTAGAAATTATTCTTTGAAAGGAGACAAACAAACTACAAACTTTCCTTATCTGTGATTATGACGTTTAGCTCAAAATAAAACAAAACACAATAAAACGTTAAGATTTAATGGTGAGCTTAACTTTAAGTGCGGTCTAATTCAATGAATGTGCATGTTTTGGAGTTAACAAAAACGTGATTGGCTCTTTTAATTGAAAGTCAGGACTTCCGTTCCCACAGACGCTGTGTTGAATTTACAATTCCTCACATTCATTTTGTCACAAGTGGTCTGGCACTTTCTTTTGTTCTGTCTCTGGACGTCTCCCATTTTCTCAGAGCATAAAAACTTGTAGGATCCTTTGGGAGTGCTACTGATGATGGGCATTGTTTGGTACAAGTGTTTCGGCTTGGCAATATGTCTGATTAAAGTGGTACAAGCATCCTTACTGAGGCTTTAATGAAGGCTGATAGAGATGCTAGTTAAATCAAGTGAGACTATAATTACAAATTGATTTTAATGTTGAGGGTTATGGCCTGTTGCGGGGTGCATTTGCAGACTGAATAAAGGACCGCAGGAGTGGTAGTCAGATGCAGAGATTTTTATATAGAGTTATATTTTATTCTTTATGAGTTATTTTTATTACCTCTCAAATGTGGGTAGGTTTCTTTAAACATTTAAATAAAAACTAACACGATTCCTTTTTTTCAAATACTTTGTCCAGATCGAATTCAGAACAATGACCCAAACATTGTTGCTATGGTATCCATAGATGCAGCTGCCTCTACACTCTTAAAAATGTGGTTATTTATTTTTGCTTTGTGTCAAAAATGGACAAACCCAGTCATTTTTATAATAGCTTGGTTGCAAACATTCTTCCAAATATCTTTCTTTTTAACTATAAATAGCATACTGGGTTGATTTACTATGTAAATACTGTCGCATTGACTTAACCAATGATGTGAGTTGGGTTGGAGCTATTTTTTGTACAAACAAATGGCGGAAAGGACTAGCGTTATAGAAACATTTTGACTATGCAGTTCCGTTTGTTGCCAGTAACGGCGCTAAAATGACACACTTAAGCTTTCAAAAAACTTTAAACACCTTTCAGTCATCTCTTTTATTATTCTCCAGGACCACCTGTGCTCAAGTGCTTAGTGAAACTTGCTGTTACTGTCAGTCTTCTTACATGTGTGGACTAAATAATGAGCTCTTAGCAAGGTTTAGCACTATTGGTATTTAGCCTCCTGCAGGGCTCCCGCTGGCTCCTCCAAAGCTTTACTGGCAGACTTCGTTCTCCTCACGTTCCCGCAACGCTGTACGTTTTTTTTGGCCTCGTTCTCCACACAGTCCATTCATCTTGTGCTGAGAAACCATTGCTGTCAGGGTGGACCGCTGATCACACTTACAGTACTTCGGTAGACTTTTTCTCTGTGTGCCTGTGGAGTCCTGGCTCTCAGTAAAGTGTTTTGCTGACCAGGCTGTTTGGTCAAGTGCTGCTCAATGACAGATGACATTGGAACCTGTGTGGAGTTGTAGTTGTTTCTCTCCCAGATGAATCGAAAATGATGTTTAGAGTAGTGGAAGTAGAGTACGTTCATGTAAAAGCATGAATTAGTTCAAGCAGTGGTGCATTTTAAGTTTAAAACCTAAGTTTTTTGTATTTCTATGGCGCCAGTGTGCCTTTAAGCAAAGCGTGTCAGTCCAGATTACTCCGGGAAGATTGTCCTTGCAAGTGTACTTAAAATGGGTTCGGATAAAAGTGTGTTAAATGTACTTATTGTGTCCTCAGAACAAACAAGGTCTCTGTTAAATATATTCTGAGGAACTCCTTTGCAGGAAATCCCCGGCTCAGTTAGTGCTCCAATCAAGTTAAAGGCCACAGTATGTGCCAGCAAAACTAAGAGTTAAATGCTAATTAAAGCTAATATTTGACCTTTTTCCACTCTTAACCTGTGGTATTTTCAATAAAGTGACTTTGACCAAAATTAATTTTTGTTTGATATTTAACAAGGATTTTGGACGGCTTTATTTAAATGTACATTTTTAACATTCGATGAATGAAAATTGTTCATCTCAGCGCTTGCACCTAAACCTTATACCAACAAACTAGTGTGAAACCAGCTACAATTTTGGTTTCTGACCTGAAAGGACTGAAAAGCGTCCATGTTCCATTAGTTTTTCTTGACTTGAGAGCACAAAGGTGTTTATAAACATAGCCATTACGCTTTTGTTGGAACTGTGTTTTTGTAGCAAAGTGGACATTGTGAGAAAGCCAGGAGTCTAAGCAAAGACAGCTTTTATGGTGTCAGAATTGTTTTCTGTGAATCACACTCTTTTTATAATCTCAACAGACAGATTTAGAAAGTGACATCACATACAACCCACAAAATCCATACCTGTTGACATACACAAAGTAAATTGCATTCTCGCTGTTCCTTCATGTGTAAGACTCGATGGAAATGCGCTCTCCATTGGATCCATAGTTATGTGATTAGATTGTAGGAGCTATGACTCCAAGACATCCAAAGATAAGGTAAAGTGGTGCTTCACATCACATTAATATGCATGAGCAGGCTGACCTATAGGATGAGATTATAATGTAAAAAAATTTATAAATGGATGTAAAATGTTCTAAGCCATCTGTTTATGTAAAACCTGGTTAATTTTAATGTTCTTTTGGCACCAAGAACATGGTATACTTCTGTTCCTGCTGTCTTCTTTTGTTATGTTTGGTAGAAGTCATCAATCCATATCTGATGTTGAGCCACTTTAAGCATTAGATTAGGCAAACATTTTCAACAAGTGCAACCAATTTCATTTACGCTAAAAAAGATTTGAAACAAATGTCTTTGGAACATGTTTCAGCTCAGTTGCCAGCGGTCCAAACACCCGTGGACTGCAAGTCAGTCTTTTAAATGTTTTATGTTAAAGGTCTAGTGTATGAAATTTAGCGGCATCTAGTGGTGAGTTAACAAATTCCATACCCCTCACTACATCCCTCCCTTTTCGAAGCACTACAGTGACTGACACAGAAGTAAGATGTCGTCACGTTTTTGCTTCTTTGCGAAAAGTAGATAAAGTATTTACAAACTGCGCTCTGTAGAGCAGTTTGTCTGTTTAGGGCTACTGAGAAACAACATGGCGAATTCCAAGCAAGCGACCCGGCAGTGTATGTAGATAGAAATCATTTTTTATTATCTCATTCAACGGTAATAATGAGCTCTCCATTATTTAAAGTCCCGTGAACCGGAAGTTGCAATCGTTTTTACGTCCGTATTTTGACGCTTTTCCTAGTGAGATGGAACTTTGAATCAGAAAAATAGTGGGCTTGGCTTCTTTCTCTGTGATTTGATTGCATGCTTAAACAGCCGCTGACGGAAGTGCATTTTCAGATTTTAACTAAAGATTATGAGGGCACACGATTAAAAAAAAAAGAGATTGACCCACATTGATAAACTATTTACAATAAACGCTGCAATATTTCATGAAGAAAATTATATTGTAAATCTTTTTTCACTGGGACTTTAAGATCTTTATATACATTTGAAGACAGAAATGTATATTGCATATCTGTCAATAGATACTGCTAAAAATTACACACCTGACCATTTCTTTCTTTCTTTCTTTCTTTCTTTCTTTCTTTCTTTCTTTCTTTCTTTCTTTCTTTCTTTCTTTCCTTCTATCTTTCTTTCTTTCTTTCTTTCTTTCTTTCTTTCTTTCTTTCTTTCTTTCTTTCTTTCTTTCTTTCTTTCTTTCTTTCTTTCTTTCTTTCTTTCTTTCTTTCTTTCTTTCTTTCTTGCTTTCTTTTTAAAGGTTGAGGTTCTGTATGCGTAACAGAGTGCTTGATACCAGCAGGTGTTCGGTTCAAACTGTCCCTGACAGTAAGCTCTTCCCTCCGGGCTCAACAGATCAGCCTGTCTTTCATCTCTGGTCTCAGGCTCTCTGTCAGAAGGGCAAATTGAGTATTTGCTTTAATGTTTTAATTAGGTGTTAAGGTTGAAAGCGCGTCCGTGTACGTTTCTACTGGTGTGACATTAACCTGCAGACATAACTTGAAAGATATGTAGGCATCGGAGTGCACGGCATTAGGCATTTCTCATCATGGAATAGATTCCGTCTACCATCGTACTTTGATAAGCGTAAGTGAACCATGTGTGTAAAAGAAGCCAAATATAGCCTATATCTAGGCTAAAAAGTAGCCTATATATTTGAGACATGGGTCTAAATTGTGTTTTTAAAGTTATTTATAATAATAATTATAATAATCTTTATTTTACATAGCATCTTTAAAAGTTGGATCTCAAAGTGCTTTACAGGAAACATTTGCATTTTATGTGCATGAAAGAAATTAGTTTCCCATGCATGTGCATAAAGATACAGTATACCTGCACAGCAGATGTTGTGATGTGATATATCACATATGTTGTGAACTAATATATCACACAAGTGCACTACATCATCTTTGCCCCACCATTAAAAAAAAATCTAAACATTTTTATGTCTTTTACACCTATCCTTGTCCTGTGTCATTTTTCCTCAGTAAGTCACTGGAGCCTATCTTTGCTGCCAATACCGAGCTCTAATACTATTACACACAAACATAAACACATACACAAAAAGAACCCTAATGAAATTTAAGGAGATGCCAAAAGCCTCATTTCAGGCTGAGTCATTTCTTTCAGTATGGTTTTAAATACAAATCAATAGCAAAATGGAGTGGAAAACCCATTCATGTTCTGTGTATCGCACAGACACCGTGCCATTCTTACATGTAAATAAAAAAACATGTATAACCAGAGGGGACACTGAGCTTTGAATGATCCATGCAGGTATTCAATCAGATGTGTGCAGGATAATTATCATTGCTGCTTTAATAATTATTTTAATAAATGTGATGGAATGTACAAAATGTGTTCAATTCACATTAAAACGAATGCTTTCAAACATGTCACATTTTATTTTTAAAGCAAACTTACTGAAGTAAGTAGCCTAAAACATCCACAGCCTAAAAAGTAGCCTATCCACATGCACACGGGTTTAAATAGTCTTTTTAAAGTAATTTATGATAATAATAATAAACTTTATTTAAACGTTTATTTAATATTAAAAGTTGCATCCAAAGCGCTTTACAAGAAACTGAAACAAATAAATTCATTCAAATTAGAATAGATCAAAACAAAACCAATAAAAAAACTGAAAATTGACTTGTGTGCTAGCCTGAAAAAGTACATTTTTAAGTGAAGATTTCAAATTGTATCGTCAGCAATATTTTGTTCTTATGATAACATGCGCCTGGCTTGACCTCTGCAAGTTGTCGAAAAATGCCTGCAGTAACAGCTGCCCTAGTAAACCTTTCATTTTGTATTTCTGGACTCGAATCAAGATTTTAGTACCTACGCTGCATGCGCAGCTGTCCTCTTACTGAACTTCCAGCGCGATCATGTTTTTGTTTGGTTTCATGTGCTCGACTTACGATCACACTTTGAGGCTCTGACTTTCTTCTGTCACCATCGGATATTACTTCACCTTTCCTCACTTAGACACCAGGGTGAGATGCATTCCCGTACATCGGATCTACATAACTTCCTGACAGGTCGCCTGCACCAGACCCCATTCATCCAAACAGGCTGACGGAGAAAAACAGACCCGAAGAATATAGTGCAGTTACATCCGTCCTATTAAAAGAAGTTACAATGCAGCGTGGCTGTTGTTTCTGGGGCTGGAATGTACTGCATGGAAGCCTCTTGAGATTTGGATGTAGTTTTGTCAAGGTGACAGACATCTTGAAAGTTTATAGATATCGAATTAGACACTGAAATGATGTTTTACATCTCATAATTAGTTTTGTTATTAGTGTTTCACCTATTTTTAGTCTCTTGGTAGAACTGCTTAATCATAACATTGCCTGAGGTTTTGCTCTAGTTTGGACGCATGCATTTTTTTAATAATTATTTGGGGAGAAGAGCTTTCGAGAGCGACTGCTTTGACAATTTGATGAGAGCAATGATGTCAGTAGATTGCATTAGCTTTTGTAATGAGCTCTCTGGCTGGTGTTCAAGATAACATTTGGCTCTCTTTACAAATTGGACCCCTACATCTTTGTTAAATATCTGGCCTCTTTGAAATGTGAGCTCATAAGAATCTCTTTTAGTAATGTCTCATTTTGTAGTAATTTTGGGTCTGTTTCCTTTTCTTTCCAGGTGTTTTATCACAATGGGATCTTAATGACAGAAAAGGGAAATTTGATGGAAACGTAATGTGTTCACAGTTTAGAAATGGTGTGTATTGCGAATAGCGCCATTCAAATAAAAATGACTTGATGCATTGTTATTGAAATTTTCAGCGGAAGACAGTGAGGTAACTAGCATCGTGTGTTGTTTGTGTATATGGAGTCGTCCACGTTTGAACAAGTGATTTGATCATCAGTGTACTCATCTGACTAACCGAAACAGTTGCAGAATCCATTCAAAAGCGGACCGTTTTTATTTTATATCACTACAGTGGTAAGGTTTCTCAATCACAAAGTAATTCAGCATGACATTGGTATTCCTCACTTTCTTTCTTTCATTTTGAGAGGAAGGGAAGTGCCCGGGAGCCTGACACACTCATGAATATAGTATGAAACAATTTTACACAAAGGACAGAAACGGCGGTTTAAATGAGAGGCACAGCAATGTTAGAGTAATTCTTTATTCGGCGGTCTAGTGTTTTCTGTTTGACATTTTGTAAGACAAATTACATAAATCATTGTAAATGTTTTAATGATAGACGTAAAAGATTGTATATTTATTTAACACAATGCCTAGTTTCCTTATGTGTCTTGCTTCAAATGTGTGTACAAATGCTTCATGTATATAGTCTAACATTATCCTTTAGGGACATTATTATGAATCAGGGGGTCTCCAGAAGGTTGCAGGGGTCCCCAGTATTTTCAAAAAGACAAAGCCAAAACTGTAAAGGTTTATTGATCAATATTATTGTTTGTGTTTTTTGATACATGTATAGTGTCAGGAATTGTTAATATTTGTACCTATCTAGTATGTATTTTCTCACTTCTCAGTTCCATTTTAGCCATCAAATTGAAAGTTGATACAGTACACATGCATTTAAATAAAGTTTAGAAATACTATGTCTTTATAACAATTTTCTATTATATTTTAACAATTTGGGGGTGCTTGGCGGGGCAAGTTTGAAAAACCCAGATATAAATAATTATTATTTGTATTATTGTTTCTGTTGTAATCGTTATTGTTTTGCCTCAATAATACATGTCAAATCACAATTTGATTTAAAAAGTATACATAAAAATACACTGTAAAGGTAATTATAGATATATACAAAAACATTATTCTCTTAAGAGACCCTGCATGACATAGCATGCAAATAGTATGATGTCTTTTTCTACAAATGTTTCAACCTCTAAAAACCTCTAAAAGCACTGATCAATGGCTGAAGCTTTCTCTCTCGGTCATGTTTCTGAGTTTGCACTCCATTCAGTTTTTTTTGTACTCATGCAGGGATCAATAAAGGGGAAACTGAGAAACTGATCTCAGATTAGTATTAGAGGTCAATTAGTCATTTGATGCCAGCAATGGCAGGAAGGTTCTTATCAACACAAACTAATTGTTTGACTCGCATCAAAGTGGTTTCTCATTTACATTTACATAATGGTGCATAAGTCTCGGCAAACAGTTGAACAGTGAGCATAAAATGATTTAGGGGAAAGTCTGCATCCGTCAGAATTTCCATCCATCCCACAGTAATTACAAGTTTCAATCAAAGCTAAAATACAGGTATTTTGGAAGATATGTGTGTTTAGTTGCTGCTTAATAAAAACATAACTCTTAAAGATTTAATGCTGTGGAATTTATGAACTTTAACACATCCGGGGATAACTTTTCCTGTTAAGATGGTGACAGTATGGTTACTTTTTGCATCAACCAATTGAAATGCAAGAAGAATATGATGACAGTGATGACTAAACCCTCCATTTTTACAATGGTATGGTTCTGGTTTATTATCTCAAATCAGACAGGTCTGATGCTACATCCACACAGTTGCTTAGACAAATTTGATGCTTCAAAATATACAAAACCTTTGAATCAAAACAACCTAGGGTAAATGTTTATTTTTGCATGAAATACTGTTTTAAGTCGAAAAAAGTCGAAAACATAACATTTCAGTGCAGCAACACACATTCCTCAGTAGAAAGAAGGATTTCCTTTTCAAAAGATTTTTCTGAATTGTTAGTGATATAATTTCATGATTGTGTACAGGTACAACTTTAAGCATCACTGAATCTTTGCTGAACACGTGTATCTATATGCATACAGTATATGTGGAAGAGTTACAACAGCGGAAGACATATTTTTGGAATCATAGACAAACTGGTACTTCTTGCAGGCATTACATTATGAAGGATTCTTTGTGAAATGTGTGAAATTCTGAAATTTGTGTGCATAAACATTCAGTATACAGCAGATGAAATGCAGTGTTTGTGTATACACTGAATATGTTGTGAACTAAGGTGTTGCATGTATGTGCACTACATCATGTTTGCTGCCACGATTTTAAAATAATTAAAAAAACATTTATGTTCCAATTCCTATTTATAATTTCCTGTGTCATTTTTCCTCAGTCAGTGAAGCCTAGCGCTGCTGCCAATAGGGAGCTCTAATACTATTACACACAGACATAAACACATACACAAACAACCCTAATGAAATTTCAGGAGATGCCAAAAGCCTCATCTCAGGCCAAGTCATTTCTTTCAATATGGCTTAAAATAAAAATCGATAGCAAAATGGAGTGGAAAACCCATTCCTGTTCCTTGAGTCGTGCCGACACTGTGCCATTCTTACATGTAAATAAAAAACATGTATAATTTGATTACATATTTCCAGAGGGAAACACTGTTCAAACCCCTAAACCCATTTTACCCGTAAACGTCTTTTGATGAATCTTCACATCTGACTAAATGGAGCTTTGAATGAGCCAGGGAGCGGGTATTGAATCAGTTGTGGGTAGGCTAATTATTCATAATGGAATCAGATGAAAAGGCTAATCAATAAGTTGAAAGGGCCCTGCACCCCCTATGTTATTGAATTTACTTCCTGCTGCGGCACAGCACTGAATGACACGCCGTATATGCTCAGGGACCGGCGGGCATGTACATGCTGGATTAGGACCATTAGGGTAAATTAGTTTTTGTAAAGGGGGCATGTGTGGCCTCCTTCACGCCAGCTATAGTCTAACTCCCACAGATGGTTGAAGAGAACCGAACTTGGGAGAGAGTAATAAACTTTCCTTTCTTTCTATTTTTCTCGCCGTGTCAACGTATGGTCATTGGTTGGACCTGGCACATTGCCCCCTCCGGCTTTGGAAGGGTTCCAGTCCTACTGTAATCCACCTCCCTGGAGTGGAGACAAACTCAATTTGAATCCGCCCCTTTTGCGCCCACATCAACTTGAGAATTTGGCTCCATGAGAATTTGGCTTGGCACGTTTTTGGAAAAGTGGTTTTCCATTTTTTGTAAAATATTGCCGCTATCCTATAATTGTTTCAGCTGTGAGTTTTGATTTGAATGACTGATCCCCTGGTTACTGCAGTTGGCATGACAATCCATGCTAATAGCAGGTGGCAGTAAATGCACTATTTAGGGTGAAATGTCTGCGCTATTTAGTGCACTATTTAGGGTGCAAACATTTGTCACTGTGTGTTGTCAGATCACAAATATGTGACCGTATGCTGTGACTGGACGTTTTAACCGTCATGTGATAGTATGGCTGAAGTTGCCATTATGCAGAACACAGAAGCACATCTGCCACCATAAAGTTCATCTTCAATCATGTTAAACCTTTGTGATCATAGACAGTCACAGTATTTAACTTCCTTCGTAATGCCATTGACATTATCTTCTTCAGTGAAACCTAGCTTTTGATATTGACCGTGCATTAAGTGTAATGCAACTCAAATATGGGTTCTTATCAGACAGAGTGATCTAATTTATTTGTTATTTGTTGTCTTTTGAATAAATGTGTGCACTGACTTAATGCCAGTTGCTGTTGCCTGGACAACAAAAATCTAAAGATAAATTTAGTTGCTTTTATACATTTAGTTTCTTAGATTACTGAAAATTAGGTTCCTTGGCTAAGATGTATTTCTTTGTTATGGAATACACATAAAACACGAATTATGGTTACATTTTAAACATCTACTGTATTTACATCTTGCTCGATGACATGACCAGCAAATTGGGCACCCTTTCTCTAATTCATTAGAAGCAGTCGGACCTATGAAGTAAAAAAATATTGATGAGAAAAACATAGCACCATGGTACAATAGCACCACTTGCACCCTTAAAAGAGAAACACTTAAACTGGATCACAAATGGAAACGCCCCAAAAGAATGGCTACAGTGTCTTTTACCTATAAAACAGGAATTTTTTATTTAACTTATTGCAACTTCTAAACCTACAACTTGCTTATTAGACCCCATACCGACTAAATTATTAAAGAGTTACTTCCCATTGCAATTGAGCACATTAATAACATTATCGAATCGTCAATTAATCCTAGCCATTTCCCAGGAACCTTTAAGCTGGCCGTCATTATGCCTCTTATGAAGAAACCAATCCCCTCAGGGATTGGTTTTAGGACCCTTGCTATTCTGCATATACAAGCTGCCCCTTGGAAACATTTTTAGAAAAAACATGGAATAAGCTTGCACCGTTATGCAGATTATACTCAGCTATATATCTCATCAAGACCAGATGATTCCTTTCAGCTGCATCGAAGACATAAACATTGGATGACTTGTAATTTCCTTCTTTTAAATTCGAATGAAACAGAAATATTATTTATCGGACCAAAGACACGTGAGCAGGATATTTCGGATTATACCAAAGTTGAAGGCTGCATTGTTAATCCAACAAATACAGTAAAAGATCTAGGCGTTATATTGGACAGCAACCTGTCATTTCGAAATCACATCTCAAAAGTCATAAAAACAGCCTTCTTCCACCTTAGAAATGTTCTCATTCATGCATTTGTGACCTCAAGACTTGACTACTGTAATGTGCTACTTAGTGGTTGTCCCGCATCATCAATAAACAAACAAACTACAGTTAGTTCAGAACGCAGCTGCCAGAGTTCTAACCAGGTCCAGAAAATGCAATCACATGTTTATAATTCAAAATGAAAATGCTTTAATTTTGTACACTCCCTCTTGTCATTTCAAACATTTATGACTTTCGTTCTTCTGAAGAACACAAAAGAAGATATTTTGAAAAACATTGGTAACAATAAACCATTGGTCCCCATTAACTTGCATTGTTTTTTTCAGTTCCATTTCAGTGAATTTGGTGTTCCTTTCACCCTCCCTGGCTGTCTTTTCTCGTTCTTTAATGGCTTCTATCTGTTTGTCTAGAGTGACGTTGTGTTTTGTCTGAACTGACACTTGAAAAGAGATATGCGTGGTCTGGTGGAGGCACATCTATGATTAATTCTCATAGTCCTCACAATACTTTACACTGCAAGTGCTGACATGTTAGCTATTGTTTGACCCTTTAGTGCTTGGAATTTGTTTTATTACCCATGAACTATTGCATTACAAAGTTTCCCGACTTGAATCCTCCATCTTTCTCACTTATTATTAATGGCACAATAAAAGTTCCAAATGACATTTCTATAGTCACAGAAATGAATCTTGTATGGTCTGTTGGAGACATTTGCACATTGGTGGGTTGTGTGATGTGTTGGGAGTCTGTGTGTATGTGTGCATGTGTTACAGCACATAAAATCCACATGATGAACAAAGCCAAAACTAAATGGACAGTGAACGACTAGAAAATGCAGATAATTGTGCCTCTTGGCCTCCTGCTTGAATTCTTGACCGGAGATGCAGAAGCTATGACATATCCTCATGGGAGATTGCAAATCGGCTCGTACAATTTGCAAAAAGAAATTGCCACATTATGCAAATAGCTGCATTATATTGCATTGGCATCTTTCGGTTTACAAAGTGGTTAAGCAATTAACTTCATGGGATATTCATTGAGAACTATAAAAGAACAGCAATTTGATGGCACTGCTCAGAGTTCAGTAGACGTTCAATCATGTCATCCCATTCACCTTCTCACCAGTGCGTGTTTAAGTAATTCATTGGCCTTCACCAACATACACCGGCTATTACTTTGTCCGTAAATAGAGCAGAAATAAATTTAAAGACAATTCAGTCCACTGTAAGGTCTGCTGATCTTGTATCGAGCATGTCATTTTATTTACTTCATGTTTTACTTTTTTTGTGTAATTTCATGTTTAATGTATTTAAAATTTTAGGTTCAGTTTATCTCAATGTGTTCGCATGTGCACAATATATATACTGATCTCTAAGACAAATTAGTTTCTGATGAAATCACACGGAGTTATGTTCTGGCTGTTAATCTTGAAGGGAGTCTTCACCTAAAAATGATGTCATCATTTACTCCCCATCGAGTTCCAAATCTGTATTTATTTGTTCTGTTGAACAAACATATTTGAAAGAATGCTTATATCCAGACAGATTTTGCCCTCCACTGACCAGGAAATATACAATGGTAGTTAAAAGTTCCCAAAACTGTTTGCTGGCCAACATTCTTCAAAATGTTTCTGGTGTTTAACAGAGCAAAAAAAATGTATAAAGTAATTGTTCCTACTTTGGGTGTCAATGGGGGCAGGATCTGTTTGGTTAAAAGCATTCTTCAAAATATCTTTCTCTGTGTCCATCAGAACAAAGAAATGTATTCAGATTGGGAACAACTCGAAGGTGAGTAAATAATGACAGAATTTTCATTTTTGGCTGAAGTATCCTTTTAATAAACTCAGGCAGAAGTTTGACTGAACTTTTCAATTAAGTTAAAAGTTAAGATGAACTGACAAATTACTTCTGGACACCCTCCTTATGACCCCTGTTGATATATTATTTATCACCAAGCTCGGGACCCAAGTTGTGTGCCTGGTTTTTACATAGGAAGTTTTATGTCTTTAATAAAAGTTGCACAACGGCACCTATTGTCATTAGAGGTGAAATTAGGCAGAGCGGGCATTGTTTTGGAAAGGGACTGTAATTTATGCGAGTTGTCAAAGGAAAGTCAGTTTAATTCCTCCGGGCTAATGAGCTATAAATCAGTCGCTAGTGGCTGTCTGAATGTTATCAGTACCATCTCAAGCCACACCTCCCTCTGTCTGATCAGCTCTCTGGCTCTCCCCGCATCACTTTTTTTGCTCTGTTTGAAATATTTGGGAACTGCTAACTTAGGTGGAATTTTAAGGAATCATATAAGCGTGCAGTTCCACAAAATCGTTGTCTTATTATGCTGAATAATAAAGAAACTAAATTTGGCCTGAATTAAAGGCATATAAAGGATATAATTAGCAGAGGAGGTAATCCCAGAATGCACCAGAACAGTGAAAAATGATATGCCAGAAAAATGAAATTAAAGAATTGCGCATATGTTTATTAAACACTGAGAATTCTGAATTTACTATTTACATGTAAAAAAAAAGATCATTTAATTTTTTCTGTAAACTAATGACAACATTACTCACAAATTCCAAATGAAAATATAGATTTTTAGCAGAAATGTAAATCGGGACAGACTACTTTACAAAAGATGAAATGTTTTTAGATCTTAAGGTTAATATTCATGTTAAAACACAATACAGTTATGTGTTTAAGGATCAGTTATGTGGAATAAGCCTGATTTTTGTTTTAAACTGGTCTTTGTCTTTCACATTGCTGATGCAAAACTGTTTTTCTGTTAAAATAAAACTGTACTGGAATTGCCACAATACATGCAGAAATGCAGATTAAAGGCAAAAATAGAGTATTATTTCTATGCTTGTAAATTCGTTCTCATACAGTACAGTGCTGTTCCTCCCATGTCGCATGTTCTGAAATCACCTTTCCCTTGTGTACATTGCACAAGAAGTACTATTTGTATAACATGTGATGTTGCTCTCTATGTACAGCATTCTCTGTTGACTGCTTATAAGGTTTCATGATTGTTTGGATGCTTATGTAGGCGGTAGGCAGCGAGGCAGCTCACTAGATTGAAACAAAGCTTTTATATCATCCGCCCCCCCATATAACCCCTTAGTCACTGCTGGTGGTGGTAACACATCAGTCACATGAACGTGTGTGCGCAAATATGTGTCCATCCATTAAAGACTAACACATGCCATCCAGAAATAACCCCTCTCACTCAAGGGAGACTGTGACTGTGGAAATTATCATCTGTATTAACAACCGACAGTGTGTGATGGCATATGCATTACACATCAAAACCTCAATATCTCACTCATCTGAAGCTTACATCTCAAAAGCTATTCTTGCATGTTTTTAACACCCCTGAGCAAATTTGATTAGTGTGCCCACCCACAACAGACACTCAACTTCCGTCAAGACCTGGGAGAAGGAAATTGATTGCATGTTTAAACTGTTAATAGCAAGCAATTTATCTTCCTTTCATTATCAAATCAGGAAGTGCAGGAATGGGGGAAGAAGATACGCAAGCTTCATGTGTGCCGTTTTGGCGGGCAAATCAATTCACCTTCCTCTATACTCAAAGGACAATGGATTGGTTTTGTCTTTCTGTGTTGTGCAGCTAATGGAGTCAAGACTTAAAGGTGGCATAAGTGATTTCTGTTAAACACTGAACTGAACACTCAAACTACACTTGAAGAAAAATGTTGTGAATATTTGCAATATTTTTTTATTGTTAATTAATGTTCCTGTCAAGTTAGCATGTTAGCATGTTCCTGTCAATAACTGTTTTGTAGATTTATTTGACATATTATGGTGAACAGGTACATTTTTCCCATTAGAATATTATTTTCTCGAAGCCATCAGATTGCTGTCTATTGACAGCATATTACATTAAATGTACCTATATAATCATCAACTTGATCTCCTGCAAAAGGTCATTTTTAGTATATTATTATACATATTACGGATATTCTATCTAATTAATTTTCTTCAAAATGTATCTGTACATACAGTAGTTTAGCAGAGATTAAATTGACTTTCTTTTTAATACCATTTAACAGCCACTGGGGCCGTGGAAAAACATTTTAATGCCAGTATGCATGTGAAAACTAAAGATTCGAAGAAGAACGCTGAACCCTTGAAGTCTCAAATGTTGACAGACTGCATCAGTCTGCGAGAGACAAGAGCTGCAATTGCTGTCATCTAATGTTCTCTCATTATTCTGGAGGATAATGCCCGCCTACACAATGCTAAACAAATTAAAGAGCTGCTGGATGAATTCCCAGATGAAGTCAAATGATTTGGCCTCCCCAGTCACATCATTGAACAGCTTATGGAAGAACTGAAAGATGTTCTGAAAGACAAAGGGTGGTCCTACTTTTACAAGGTCCTTAATATTTATATATTGTTTGGTGTTTCAATTATTTTTACACCCCCTGTAGGTAAGCAAAACAGAAAAAATGAGTGCTGCTGAGAATGTTTATGAACTGCAGAGGTTTTGCAAATCCATCTGTCATGATAGACAGCTGGAAGTGAAGAGCGCAGATTTAATTTGATGGTTGACTGCCCCCCTTTAAACTCGCAGGGAATTATTCCTATAGGACTCTTCAATTTGCACCACCAAAATGAATGAATAAATGGAAAAAAGTGAACTAAATATTTTTAAATAAATGGCAAATAAATTCAATAGAAATTTACAACATCTCAAAAAGCATTGTACATTCTGAGTGTGCTTTTGAAGTGGATGACATTTTTTGGGAACAGTCTGTTTGATGTTCATTCTTGTTCCCGCGTCATGCTGTGTGTGTATAGTGAAAAAGAACAGTTTTTATACTGTGTGAACACAAAAGTGTTGCTCAGCTCCCACATTTCAACATTTTTTAAAAGTAAAAGACTGCTTTCCAGTAATTAAAGTTCCAGCTTAACCAGACTAAGCTGGCTTGAGCTGGTCTCTCAGCACGACCAATGTAAACTTCAGCACCATGGAGAGATCCTCTTATGTCTTTTAAAGGGTCAGTACACTCAAAATAAAATTCTGTCATAATTTTTCACACTCCTGATATTTAAAACCTTTTAAGAACTCTTTATTCTGTGGAACACAAAAGAAGATATAGTGGTTCTGTGTCCATACAATGGAAGTCAGAGAGGTCCAGTGTTGTTTGGTTACCTATATTCTTCAAAATATCTTCTTATGTGTTCTGCACAGACAAGTCATACAGGTTTGGAATGACATGAGAGAGTAAATGATGAAAGAATTTTAATTTTGGGTTTTAACTGCCCCTATTTAATACTCCAAAGTCTAACATTTATCTGTAACCCTTGACATTTATAGTTATTCTTACTGCAGTATTCTACTGTGCCTTTTTTCCTTATATTTTTGTCTTTAATTATTCATAACTTTGCCCAAAAAATTTTAGCATGTATAATTTCTCTTGAGCACATATTATTCTGCTTTGCGCTGTGCATTGTACTTATGAAATCTGATGTGGGCTTTGGGTTTCTGTTTTGTCCGACCAATAAAGGCCATCATCACTTGAGAGGGAGCAAAATCTTCACTTTAAAAGAAAGCTTTGTTCAAATCAAGCTAGACATGAAAGATGCACAGTCACCCTTCTGCGGTTTCCAGGTCAAATGTGTATAGGGAAATACCTGCAAACTTGCTTTATTTTGATTAATGTTTAATTTCTGAAGGTAATTAAAGCCAAGGTAGGTGTTTGATGGAGTTAAGTCGTTTATTCCCAAGGGCACTGTTCTCGTAATTTGGTAAATCAAACAAAATGTAGGCCTAAATATGAAACGACGCCTTATGAATATCTAACAGTCTTATCTTGACGCCTGAAACATTTCGATGTATAAGTGGGTGTGAAAACCTCATCCAGTGTTATTCAGCGCTACTATTTCATGTAGGTCATGTTTAGAGCCACAAGAGAGGCAGGCATAGAGAGTTCACGTCCTTTTGTACATTATTTCTGAGTGAAGGCAGACAGAGGCCAGATCCCCAGGCTCTCCGTGCCTTGGGCTGTCGAGGGCTTTGGGAACGAGTTTGTGGAGCAGGGCAGGTGTAGGCCAGGTCACCTGGTTGACGGCTTGTCTGTTCAGTGATGTTGCAGAAGGTTTGTGACGGGGCTGTGGTTCATCTTGGCATCCGTAGCAGCTTTGTCAAGCAGGTGAAGGAGAGACTTCAATTTATTCGACAAGCGGCTTCCGGCAGGAGGTTGGTGGGGCATGTCATCCAGCAAAGCCAAGTAGTGTACTGTTTTGGTGTATATAAACTTCTATTTATATATTTAGACCAACATTTTCCTGTCAAAATTCGTCGAAATTATGGGGCGGTATTGGTTCTGCAGCAACAATACTTGCAGCATTTGTTTTCTCACATCTTGTGCATGTGCATCTAGATGATTTCACTGAAAAATCACTCACTCACTGTGGAAAAAAGTGCAGCAAAATGTCTTTAAAGAGTGTGGTTCTTTATTAGCAGGCCTGCTGTCAGAGGGTAGGGGTGGTGGAGTTGAATCGGGGCATACAGACAAATAATTGCACGGTTATTGCATCATCATATCATACTCGGAAAGAAGCAAGTATTGCCCTAAAGCCACGCCTAATCCAAGCATCATCTGAAATTCTTTGTGCTGTGACATATTGCATTATATTGCCAGTCTAAATCTTGCCTATGGTAGAAATAAGAGTTCAAATTGCTTTGAAAGATTGTTTGTTGCACCTGCATGGGAGGGGTCATTGTCAAAACTGTTGAAAGAAAATTAGTGATGTTGAGTCCAATGGTTCCCAATGAGTCAAAAAGTTACTTTCAAAGATCCTGCATTTAAAATAAGTCTAAAACCAAAGGCCATGCTAAAGTTTCTAACCTGAGTAAGTCCACAACTAAAAAAACTCACTCAAAAATTTGAACATGATAAATCAAGAGCTCAAAGATATTATAAAGCCCTAAGGAGTTGAGGACAAATGGGAAACGCAGAAGTTCAATTCAATTTTATTTATTTAGCGCTTTTCAAAATGTGCATTGGTCCAAAGCAGCTTTACAGGGGAAAATAGAAACCGAAAAACACACAAAAGGTAAAACACAGTACATGGTGTTAATATAACAAGTTCAATTATTCTAGTAAATCATATCTAATAAAAGTGTCCCGGTGGTTTATTTAGCATATTTGCATTAAGTAAATGCTTTGCTGAAAAGATGTGTCTTTAATCTCGATTTTGGGCGAGTGTGTCTGATCCTCGAATAGTGTCGGGAAGGCTATTCCAGAGTTTAGGTGCTACATATTAGAAAGCTCAACCCCCTTTGGTGGATTTAGTTAATCTAGGTGTTATCAACAATCCTGAGTTTTGAGATCTTATAGCGCGTGATGGCTTGTAGTGTGATAGAAGTTCTGTAAGGTAGGTAGGGGCTAAACCGTTTAAGGCTTTATAGGTGATTAAAAGAACATTAAAGTCAAGTAAAGATACTTAATGGGTGTAAGAAGTGGGTGTAATATCGCAGCGCAGCCCAAAAATGATCAGAAAAAAGATGCAGTAATTTTCTGATCATTTCCACCACAGTCACCAACCTGTAAGTACAGGTTTAAAATTCTTTACCTTCACTTGCTGCAAAGTGCTTCCTAATCAATCCATTTAAGTGCTAATCACACAACTTCAATAAAACTCATTAGGTCGCCAAGAGAGGATAAGGGTCTAAACCCCCACGGACTGCTGAAATGAATTATGGGAAAGCTGGAATAACAAGGTAAATTTGATCAGTGGCTCTGCACACCGTTTTCATTTTGAGATCACCACTGTGCTTCCCCAGGGTAACAGAATGGGTTTCCAGTGCTGAGGGACTTGTTTGATCTGAATTCAAAATTCAAAATTCATGTGATGGTTTTTAAGCGTGGAAAAGCATTGCAGTACACTTTTTAATGATATGCCTATTGCCACTTAAAATGTATTGTAGAAATTACAGTTTAGATCTTGTTTTGAATGTCTTTGTTTCATGGTTTTTACGGTAACCTTCTTACAGCCTTTTCTTAACTAAACTGGTATCGCGATTGGTAAGCCACACAGTCTTCACCACTTCTACATAAACCGTGACGAGTTGCCTTTAACGCAGTGAAGTGATGGATGAGTTATGATGAAAACATAATGACTATTAACAGCCTCTCAAGAGACACAGAGATGGGGAAATGCTGGAAGCGAGAGGTGGTATAACACCATAAAGAATATTTAGTGTTTGCTCACAAAAGACACCTAATGGTGTTTTCTCAATATGTTTTTTTAACCGTTTATTCACATTCCTCCATCATCCGGCTGCATCAGCAACTTAAATCATATCTGGCGGTCAAGATTGTGCCAGAGAGAGGCGAGATGAGAAGGGAGCTCTTGAAATCGATTGCCTCCGCTGATTTGGTGGGTTAACTGGTTTCTGACACTGCCATCCCCACAGCATCTGCAGTTAAGCATCACAGTCCAGTGGATATGACACTCCATCTGCTAGAGTAGAGCTCTACCAAGGACCTTTAGGGTGATAGTCAAGACAGGTGAGAGAGAGAGAGAGAGGGAGAGAGAGAGAGAGAGAGAGAGAGATCGATGTAGATGAAGAGAGGAGACAAGGGCTATCTCCGCACTTGTACTGATGCTCATGTGTCTCTTCTCATCGCTCTGAAAAGACGCTGCTCGCTTTTATTTAAATTCTAGGCCCTCTCACTCATATCACTCTCTCAGGAGAAACTCCACAGGAGAAAGCTGTCAGCAAATCCCTTTTGAAATATTGAACCTGCTCTTTTGAGGTCAATATAATGATATTGTATGAGCTGACCTGCCCTACCTTAGCGAATGGGACATTGTAATTTTGTCCACCAGTGCTCACTCTGACATCGATGGCTTTAAGATGAATATCTGAGTATCTTAAGTGAAGATCAGAGGAATTGTGTTTCTCAATGTGGGTTCTCCGGGGGTTGGACAAAATTCTGAATTTAAGTATTGATTTGCTCTCACAAGTTCATGAGTAGGAATTCGAATAGACATGTAATTTGACCATTGTTCATAAAATTATTTAAGATTAGATTTTTTTATCTTTATATTTAAATGCGAAGTATACAGTATATACAGTATATATGCAATACATAAGTAGGAGTGGGTTGTGGTTGAAGGCTATTTCTATCTGTGCTTTCTTAAAGGCATAAATCACCCAAAAATAAAATTCTGACATCACGTATTCACCCTCAAGTCATCTTTTTTTCTGTGGAACACACATGAAGAGATTTTGAGAAATGGCTCAGTGGTAATATAGGGGAAGTCAATTGGGGTCGATGTTGTTTGCTTATCAACATTCTTCAAAATATCTTCTTTTGTGTTATGCACAAGGAATAAAGTCATACAGGTATGAAAAGACACAAGGCATTAGTACATGATGAAAAAAACAACATTTTAGGGTTAATCTTTAAATTCAGAATTTTACATTCCGTTCACTTTCTCATTCCAAATTGTATTCAAAAGACCACCCGATTGTCTTAAAATACATTGTCTGAAGCTAATACTTATTCTTACTCATATGGACATGGGCACACCTTCATAGCTCCACATTTAGACATGTTGTTGGCAACTGACCTGAGGGAAGTTTAATGTACTGAGACAGGATGCTATGTCCCTGTCAGGGCATGAAAGTGATGTGACGCTCTACCCTGACTAAGCTGATGGATGGTGATAGATGCTCATGAAAAAGTGATACATGATTATGGATGGTGGTTATAGTTTGTCACAGTGACGAATACCAGCACAGCTGGGCTGCCGTGTCCTTCAACATACTGTCAAAAATACTGCCCAGACTCTTTTTTTTGGAAATGAATAACAAATGCCGAATTCTGTTTCATACCAATTTTCATTTGGCAGTGCATGCTGGGACTCTTTGCACCCATGCTGTACGGACAGTTTCACCTTAAAAAACAACATAAAAAACCTTTATTGCGCATGCATATTTTTGTGACCCCCACTTTACTTCCGGTACACATTCACAAACAATAGAGTGCCTGTAGGTTACTTATGATAACAAGCAAAAGAAACCGAGAAGAAACTCACCGATGTGCGAATTGAAAAACTACAGTTTACAAAAAAATGTAGTCAGGCATGGAAGAATTGTGTGATTTTATCAAAGCAATTTTTGTAAACAGATGTGTATGTAGGTGTTGATTCCCCAGCAAACAAAATATTGAAAATTCCTTAAAATCTAATTTGGTTGTAAATTACATACCAGCCTTGACTGTACAGGGCTCCATTAATGACTTGTTAACGTGACTACTTCCTGATGTTTCTGGATAGCTTGTAGACTTGCAAGTTGAATGCGGGTAAATGGCAATGAAAAAAAGCACACCAGAGATGCCCGGAATTACAGTCAATCCTTGAAATAAGCACTCTCATCCACGGTGAAACTCCAGCACTGAACTACAGTACACCGCAGAACTTTGCAGATGATTGAAGATCAGCAGCCGAGTCATTCTCTCTCTCTTGCACTCGCTCACACTTACACACACTCTCAAACACTCTCTTTCTTGAAGCTGAATGCTACTTCAACTATTTCCCAAAGGACCTGCCTTATTAACAGAGCCATTGGACCCCTTGCCATGTTGCTTGCGTGTTTGTGGGGACACAAAACTCCGTCGAGACGTGAGTCCATAATTACTGTAGGTCAAATTCGAGTTTTACTACATACTTTAAATAGCTTACCAGTTTATTAAAATAAATTCAGAATTCAGATATCACCTATTTTGTTGCATCCTCCGTATTGTGTGACCGAGTCAAGAATTTTGGTAACGTCAAAATCAGCGCCACCGTAATGCACTCAGAATGTCAGACTAATGGCATTTCCTTGAGACTCTGCAGCACAAACCTCATCCAATCATCTTCTATAAATGTCAAAGGTGCATTTCCTGCATCAGCTAAAGTTAATAGAAAATGGCTATAGTTAGCGATCACAGTTTGATTTTAGAGATTCTTACTTCAAATAAAATAAAATGAAAAAGAGGGGTTGAGTTAGAGGGAGTCGTGTTTGAAGTCAACTTCAGCTGCCGGGCTGTAATGCTGTATTAAGTGCATCATGGCTATTTTAACACCTGACCGTTTCCCCCATATTATTGAATAACACTTGGATGCTGACGGTGTCTGCAGATAAGAACCTCCAGTGCAGTGCTTGCTGATCCAGACAGTGTCGTGACTGGCATTAACATCCTGCCATTTTGGCTGTCATGCCAGGCAAAGAGAGATTTTTGATGCAAATGAGTAAGAGAGCCTCGGTTGCGGGGCCATAGCTCTGCTGGTTTTTATGGTCACAGGGGTATAGGAAAGAAAATTCACAAATGAGGTCCCTTTACTATTTCAATAGTTTTTTTATAGATGCCATTGAGGATTGCAGAGAAATTGGAGGCTTCTGCTTAAAGGAATAGTTCACCCAAAACTGAAAATGCTCTCGTCGTTTATTCACCCTCTTGTCGTTTCAAACCAGCATGACTTACGTTTTTCTGCATAACACAAAAGAAGATATTTTGAAGAATGTTGATAACCGAACAACAGAGGTACCCATAGACTTACATTTGGTTTGTGTCTTAACAATAGAAGTGCCATCGATTATCAGTATCCTTCAAAATATCTTCATTTATGTTCTGCGGAAGAACAAAAGTGGTGTGAAATGACAAGAGGGTTAGTAAACGAGATCTCCAATTGTGCTGAGATTTGCAAACACAGTGGAATCTATAAAATGTTTAACATCTAAGATAAAGATAAATCTATTGGAGAAGTCTCATATACTAAACATGCTGGTTATTTTAAACCGAGCATTGGGTCAAAAAGGGAAAAACCCAGCCGTTGGGTTAAACATTAACAGTGTAGTCTACTCTACTCTATTCTACTCTACTCTACCCTAAATTACTGTTTACCTGGATTATAGAGCAGCCATAATACAACATGACTCCAGCTATCGGTGATGTTGCTGATATGTGTATATTCTACAGATAACATTGTAAAACGTAGACAGAATGCCCATTACTTTTAAAAGAATGTGTCTTTGCAGATATCCCCATTACTGTTCCTGGACTATTGGCACCCAACTAGCACTCCCTGCTGGCTGCAGTTCCACATCTTTAGTTTTCTCTTGCAGGTGAACATCCAAGCACCGATCAGGCTTAACTCTACTTAACTTCATTGAAAAATAAATACAAATAAAAACTGATGAGCCCACCATACAGCAGAATGAAAGAAAGTCAATTTTGCAGGATTGTTTTAATTATATGTAAATCTCACGTCCACTCAGGTTCTTTTCTCTAAAAGGGAGATACAAAATGTTCTGCAATAAACTTTCAGGATGTTCCAACTAAAGTTGGGCGTACTTTGAAAGGATTTCGGCTGAACAGTTTTCTTTACAAAGGAACGTTAGATAAGCAAAGCCATTCAGGCAAAGCTAGACACTTGCACACAAAGCACAACATAATGCTACTGTTCTTCAACTCACGAAACAACAAAACACAGAACAAACACTGACAAGGCCTTGATTTCATTGTTTTATCCCGTTCCTCTTCTGGCGAACGTGTGCGTCAACATAAATCCTTTGCTGTTTACACCAAGGCTGCAAACTCGCTGTGGCATTTGGTTGGCATTTGCTGTCTGGTCTTTACAATCCATCACAAGGTCTCCGTCTGCTCCTTTGAACCCTCAGTGTTGAACCATGTCGTTACGCAACTTCCATTTATTAACAGCCTTTTTACAAGATACTTTTCCTCAGCTGAGAATACATGGATATTGACAGGGGCCTCTGTGTGTTTCAATAAACCACTTTGGAAAGACACCTCAAAGGGAATGGAGGTCTTCATGTGGAGAGGGTTGGAGGTGGTGCATCACGAGGAAATGTTGACGGCAGTATTGCATGTTTGTTCGTTTAGCAGATGCTTTTATCCAAAGTGATGTATGGTGCATGCATTCAATCTATACATTCAATTATGTAACCCATAACCCTTACAATGCTAACACAGTGCTTTACAAGACAGATCTAGAGTCTGCAAAACTATATTTAGTTAGTCTTAAGAATCGAACCTTCATGAGAGTTCTTACACATGAAAGTGTAAAGGACTTTATGATGGACTAGATTAATACACAAAAAACAGCTTACACTGGTTAGTAATAAGGATCATTGCATTCATTAAGTGACAGCTAAAGTGGGGATAACATGGAGTTTGGTCAGAGATGGAGTCTTATCTCACACTGTGTGGTTTAATATTTGTATAGATTAGAATGAGCTACGGAAATTACTGGGATGAGGATCTGGGGCATTCTCTCGCTAAAGTCTTTGGCATCCGCGACGGAGAGCAAACTCTCGCCTCAAAGATTAAAAATTTCGTGTTCATCTAAACATGAAAGACTTGATGTGCTCGCTGACTAAACTTTTATAATTCACTTGCTACTTTGAATCTGTTAATTGCTCTTAGACAAGAAAGCTAATGAATAGAGTTTGACTTGCAAAGGTTGTTAACCTTGATGAGTTAAGTACAGAACGTGCATTATACAGTATTTCCACAAAATTGTCGACTTGATGTCTAAAGAGAATAATCTCACTGCAGCCATATTAAAACCTGTCAGACGTGTGCTGACCACCGGGGAATATTGGATGCATGTCTCCCAAGCTTCTTCTCGAGTCTCTTGTCTTTCCAGTATGTGAAGAGAATATTATAATATATCCTCTGGAGGATGAGATATTGACCATATAGTTAAAGGGCAAAAGCCATAGGATTTTATTGAGGTCTTCACCCAATGCCTCTGAGGCAGTTTGGCAGGAAGATCAGAGGCGTGCTCATTTCTGTCATTATATTTAGATGTTCTTGTTCAGCGAGCTCATTTCTGCAGAAGATACAGATGTATTTGTTTGATCTTAGATGCTGCGTTTTGCAACGTGTATTTTTCTAATACTGTATGTCCTAGAAAACGTCGACCCATTCGTAATGCAAGATCATGAATATTTCAGCTTGGCACACTGTACTAATAGTGCGAAGCAGACTCTGCTATCATATTACAGTCGTGCCTACAGTAAATATGTAAATTTGTGATAATTAATCATGGGTGAGAATTATTTATGAGGGATTGCCAGCATCAGGGACTCATTCACTGGAGAAGGGTTTCTGTGAAAGAGACAGATTTCATTTCTATGTTTGATAGACCAACCGTATCCTAATCTCAAAGATGTCTTATAGAGAAATCAGTTTTTCCTGAATTTTCAGATTAGTGAGATATGGGCAGACATGTTTAGTAATAATAAAAAAATGATCAGAGAATGTATTTATTACAATATATATATATTACCAATATATTGAATCATCTGTTTACAGTATATTTTACTAAACCCCTGATGATATAGAACAGACATCAGAAACATATCAGTCTATGCACAAGATTTCTATTTTAAAAGAGAGAGCAATTTACATTTACATTACATTTAGTCATTTAGCAGATGCTTTTATCCAAAGCGACTTACAAAATATTCAGGGGGCAATCTTTTGTGTGACAAAAAATAATGCACATTTTGAGAGACAACATACTTTGTAGGATTTCTGTAAATTAAAATGTACAAAGCATAAGCAATAATACCCAACAAATAGAGAGGATGACTCTTTATAGAACACAAAATAGTGACTGTATTTAACTTCATGTGTCCATTTATGAGAAATTTGGACTGTGAAAATGTATTTAAAACTGTTCTTTAAAAACTTGAAGTGAGACTTCACATTAGTATTTAAACCACCAAATATCGACATCTAACCTATCATCATGGTGAAACCTTAGGAAAAAAGTGTGTTCATCTTAAGTTTGACATTTGCATGGAATTGGCCAAATGCAGTGTTTGGTAGTTTGTTTTACAGTCCTACCCTTGTTTACTGGTCCTTCTGTTATTCTAAATGACAGGTATTAGGATTGACTCAGAATCCGAAGGCTGCAATAATACATAGTTATTTAACAAGTGAACATCGCAAGGTTGGACATTGTTGCTGTCTTTTAATGCCATAAACATGCGAGATATGGACAAGGATGGACAAGGACAATGACAATGTACATTTCATCTCATAAAAACGAAATACTTTTAGGCCTGACATGATCTAACAGCTTGGCTGTTTTACATCTCTACCTACATTCTCCATACCTGATTCTACAGAGTTTGAATAAGTCTTTTACAAAGGTGTACCTAGAGTCTACACTATATGCTGAAACTTATGTTTAAAGATTGTTCTCCTTCGCTTGAATATGATTATTCTGCAGGATCCCATTTTTATCAGATGCAAAGGTTTGATTGAATGTGAACCAACAGCCAGGGGGACTATGATGTCACTTTGATTCACGGTGTGTAAAGCATAGACACTGCAAAGAGTGCGAAGACACGTAGTAACAGAGAAAGAGAGAAAAACAAGAGCCGTGAAGAACAAGGAAAAAAGTCGCAGCGGTGTGAAATAGATGCTGTGAGATCCGAAGCGGGATGTCAGGAAACGACAGTTGAATTATATGGCTTTACTGTACGGAATATTTGTCACATTCTTAAAAGCACTATTTTTGCAATTCTTGAATCTATTTCTGTCAAAAGATTGTCACTTCAGCGGGTTTAAAACAAAAAGCCACATGCCGCTGAGCCGTTTCTACATTTATTTTCAGCGAGGACCAAACAATTAAAGTAGATTAAAATTGTAAAAGGCGCTCTCATTGGACGGAGAGGAATTTCTTATTGTTTTCATTTGGTCAGTCATTGGAGACATTTTAATTGCTTTTTTAATAATGATTGTTTGCAAGTTCTTACTAACATATCTAGTGCTCGCACATGATCCCCAGGCAATACTAAACCACAGCCATTTGGTTTGAGACTTTTGATGTTGGACCAATAGGTCAGTTTTCTGATGTTTAATGTTGAACCAATAGGTCAGTTTTCTGATGTTTAATGTTTGACCCAAAGGTCAGTTTTCAGTCAAACCTACGAGTGAATTGATTCATTTATGGACAGAATTGACTGACAGCAATTTCCATAATTTCCACAAAAACTGTGTTTGCTATAGGCTACTGTAATAATCTGCTGCCCCTGGGGCTACCCTCCCAGCTTGGTACCCTGTAGTGTCGCCTTTAGAATCACTATAGATCTCACAATGGTAAAGGTTTCTTGTAAAAATAGACGTGAGGGGAAAAGTTTAAAGCCAGCTCTGTCCTGTAAAATTGAGAAAAAGAGACACTCTTCGGGAATTTACGCACATTTCCCTGCCAGGAAGATCAGCATTGCTGCATAACAGAGCTTTTAACATCTTAACCTGCGAGAGGTTTTGATTGATTACTATTGAAGTCAGCAGAAACTCACTGTAGAACATACAACAGTGATAGAAGCCATTACATTTAATAGCGTAGTCTGAAGTGTGGCAGTTTAATGGACATATCCTTGCTGACTTTCCCCATCTAACAGAAAACATTAGCCTGATGTCAATTTCTTTCAGAGCCGCCCTCCAACGAACGCTCGGATCGGCTACAAAGTGGCGAATTTCATTTCGAACCTGCATCTGAGATAAAAGGGCATATTTTAGTCAACGTCTAGGAAGAATGCCAAGCGCAGCACAGATTGGCATCATCTCAGCTGTTTGCATTATAGGTTTGTTGTTCTCTTATATTATCCCATCCTTTAGAAAAGCATATGGTGGCATAGTGCCTATAATGACCTGCTGCTTCAGTGCTTCTGATACTGTTCTTCGACTTTGACATTTGCATTTATTACACCGTGAGGCTTTTTCCATGCTGGTAATTTATCGTGCTGTAGCTCTACCTTGTGTTAAGAGGTTTTAGACGCATATCTCAGTATGACCGAGCATGTCCTTCACATCTTGCGTCTTTCCCTCTCATTAGTCACAATATCTTCCTCCTGTGTTATGTTAAACTGTGACAACTCTCGTTCAAGGGAGAACGTATTTGGGATAGATAGCTCCGAATCGAGCTGCTTTAGTGAGGAAATATCTGTAGGGCTTCAACCAAAACACACATTTAATCGGGCTTATTACAAGATCAAAGCCTGGAACGTGTTTCCTTCATTTATTATACATTACAATTCAGACTACACAGCGAAACGGGAGGGACCCAGAGGATGAAACGTTCACATTTGATTTACTTTCCAACCCCAGATTAAGTCTCAGTCTACCTGAGCCTGCCTTTAATTGCGATGGCTGGTGATAATTCTCTGCCAAAACTAATTGCCCAAGAACAATCAACCAAATTGCTTTGCAGACATGAGGATGGTTTATTGTACCTGCTTTGTTAAATACACTAGAACATGTAGGCGGAAAAAATGGAACAGTCTAGAAACACCTCATGTGCTTGAGCATTTCATTTAAAATCATTAAAAGGAGTTGGTCTTTCCTAACAGCTTTTGCTCTTCTAAGAGGAGGAGATGTTGGAACATGACTTCGGGGATTTGATCCCATTCAGACACAAGAGCATCAGTGAGGTCAGACATTGATGTTGAGCGATGCACTTTGACTTGCTGTCGACATTCCAATTTATCTTAAGTGTTCTGTCGGGTTCATACTTGGGCTTTGTGCAGGACTGTCAAGTTCTTCTGTAGCATTTCTATTTGGGCTGTCTTTACGGCTTATAAAACCTTAAAACTTTATATACTAATATATTTTAAAACAATGTTGCTTCATCATCCTCGTCATCAATTTGTCAAGTAAACTCTTGATACAACTTGTTACATTGATCCTTTTACTTAAAATTGCATTTAATTTTGATTTCGTTTTCAGTTTTGAATCTTTTAATCCAAATGCAGAATTAAATTAAATGCTAAATGAGCCAAAAAGTTAGTTTTATTTTATACAATGTAGCTATGACTTTTAGTTCAGTGGCGTTCAGATCAAAGTCTTGTGCAACTTGTTGCAAGTATTTCATAAAATGTTTATTTATAAACTAGTTTATTAACAAGTTAGAGTGATAAAAGCGAGATCTGTGGTAAATTAAGCCAGGAGACTATAGGATCAAAACTTTATGCTCTAATTGCAAAGTTGTATGCTTGGCCCCTCAAGCCAATGAACTACAGTACTAATCCTGACTTTCTAATAATACCATAGTAAGTGAAGGGAATGAGTTGTCCCATGTGTGAGAGATGTGAGAACTTTATATAATGTAAAGTGTAATTAGTTTGTCAGTGTAGATTGTTTCATTGGTGTTATTCTATCCCAAGAAGAGCAGTCATGTCATCCTGCAAGTCCTCTCACAGTGAGACAACCTACAGCTCTAATTAATCTCCTGTTTTCTCTGTAAGCGATGCGAGAGATAATGAAGCCGCCTGCTTTTGCCTTCTACATTTAATGAAGTTTAAAAAATAAGCCTCATCTGAGCGTGTTTTAAAGAGCCCGTCTTTGATCTCATTGTTTGGATATGGTGCTGCTATTACTCCCTGGAGTCCTTTTAGAAGATTCTTTGTTTTGTTCTGTTCATAAAACCTTCAGTTAAGGGTTACTGCTTTCTGTCTTAAGATTTAGATTTACTTTAGAGAGGAATGTGTACGAGGAAAGAAAAAGTCATCATGCGACATGTTGTTTTTGAAGGTGTATTATATAAAGTTGCGATTATAGGTTCTGGTTCATACGTCAAGACTTAGGCCCCCAAAGCATGGGGTGTTAATAAAGACATTGCATCACATTTGTAGCCTTGCATTGCATCACATCTGTCATTTTTAGCAAATATTTACTCACCCCTTTGTTTTTCAAACCCATATGGTGTTATTTTTGTCTTTATATTTTTTTCAGTTTCTATAACAGTTCAAAATGTCAAGCTTTCAGTAGGGAAACCCATTAAAACCATTAATGCACTATAAAAGTACACCACAAAAGAATAGGTGTTATATTAGAGGGTTAGTTCACCTAAAAATTAAAATAATCATTTATCATCATTTATTCACCCTTTCTAATGTGGAGCACATCAGAAGATGTTTAGAGAAAGAAGAGAGTCAATGGGGGCCAATGTTGATGGTTACCAACATTCTTCAAAATATCTTCTTTTGCGTTCCACAGAATAAAGAAAGTCATACAGGTTTGAAATGACATGAATGTGAGTAAATGATAAACACATTTCCATTTAGGCTAAACTATCCCTTTAAGAGTCCTCTGAAGTCACCCAGTAGCGTTTTGTTTTTCCTTGTGTTCTTCAAAAAAGCCAACAATATTCAAGTCTAAAATGTTAAGTTTTGGTGAGCTATTCCTTTAAGAGATTAAATTAGCAAGCCGCTGCCCTTGGTGGCTCATCTGTTGTCGTGTCCAGCTCCAAATGTATCAACTCTTTGAATTCATCTGAATCAGGCTTTCTCCTTTCTGCAACAAGTATCAGCTGGCATATTAAGCCTGGCGTGACATTTCCATCTTTCCATGATAAAAACCAGACCAGCGCTTTGTCACACCTGACTGGTTGCCATCACTGAGCTTGCTCTCTCTGACATCTCATATCTGTGACCAAGGTTATCATCTTTACTTCATTCCAACCCACCACTCCATCCACCTTTATTTAGCTTGACGGGTGGCTTGACAAAGGTGAGCAAGGGCATACTTGAAATGTCAAGGGAGAGTCAAAGGTCAAATGGATAATAATTTTTTCTCCTATTTTGTTTGTGCGCACCGCTAATCTGGTCGGATTGTCTTTTCACTTGTTGCTCAACATGGAAGCGACCACAGGACACAGAGACTGTGAGAGAGCTCGCAGTGCTCCAAGTCTGATAATGTGACATCTCCCAAAGCCATCTTGATTAATGCTTGTCACAGTTACACACGGCCTGACCAGAACCCGTTCCGCGGTCTTCTGGTGAGTCTGTGATTACCATCAACCCCTGCTCTCACGCGTGTGGAAAATTGGTAGCATTATGTTGCAAACATCCCGTTTGTGAACGCAGTCGGGAGGACGTTTATCAGCTTGTGCGGAAAGTGCACGCAGCGGTGGTTCACGGTGGTCCCCACTGCTCACACAAATACGCTCATTTGGTAATCTGCTCTGAACACCCGACCGCCGGAATATTATATTACTGTAATGCTAATACAGTTAGTATCAGGCTGGTGTCGGAGGCGGAAGATTTCTTTGCAGGTAAAGGCCTCCCTGCTGTTCGCTGCGCAAATGGGAATTGGTAAAGAGAATTGCATGTGAAAAAACACAGATAACGCATGAAGATTGCTCAGCCTAGAGACTGAGATATCCTGTACTTAAACGTCAAATATTCAAAATACATTCTTATGTGTGATATAAAACTATGCTTACAGATAAATATGACATAGATTTAATACATATTGACAATTGAATAAGAGGATTTGGTGGGGGAAAATCGAATGGAAAAAACTAGAAATTTGTTGTAGAAAGTCGTGCCATTGTGCTCGATTCTCATTTGTCCAGAAACTTGATTGGATTTGGATAGATTGTCTGAAAATAAGATAAGGCAAACAGTGTGTAGTTAGCCGGCCCTGTATAATTTGTATTGTTGTAAAGGCAGTGAACTGAGTCTTAAGCTGTGAGTAATGTTCATGAATAATGCATTGTATTTTGTTCAATGAGTCTTTAGCAAACATGATTCCCACTAGATCACTGAAAGTTAAGATGGTCTTCAAAAAATTGTGTTTTAATATAGAAACTAATGCATGTAGAATATTTCCTAAAATGCCCTTTTCATCCTTGTTATTTATTCTCCTTTCATTTTTATTAGGATGTGGTCTATGCATTTAAGAATGTCTATAAATGTAATTTGAGTTGAAAATGTTTATTATTATTTTGAAATAGCATGTGATTAAAGCATAATTGGATTGGGAAATGGTGATGGGTTTTGAAGCCCCTAGCCTTCAGACAATGAGCAGATATGAATGAGATCTAGACAAAAAACAGTCAGTGGTGATTCTAGAGGGAATAAGCCAGTCTAGCCAAACAGAATCATTTTAATTTGCTCAGACCCTAAGGTTAAACTGATTATACCTATGAAATCCCATTTTACCTAGACTTTTGTGTTGTTTTTCAAATATTCATCACACAGAGGCATCTTTCCAGCCCAATAGATGCATGTGTTTCCCAGTTGCTAATTAATATCCACCAGCCTGATATTCTGTTAACATATGCTGCACTAAATGATTCATCTTAACACTAAATGCTTGTTTCTCTGTGTAATGGGAGCGCAGTTGTGCTTCTTTGGTTTGAAACATTTTCTTTGGGGTATGAGCGCCTATGGAAGAATAATTTTTCGCGTAATTGGCCGGAATGGTAACATGAATTATGATAGGGATGCACAACCGGTTTAACATCTTTGTCTGCTTATTAATGAGGCTACTGTGGGACAATGTTTTCACAATTAGCTAGAAATGCCAATGTCACCCGATGTTTGTTACATTGCATGTGATAATTAAGTGTTTTCACATTACTTATTATAAAATAAATACCTTTTTCCCGCATTACACTGGATACATATGAACTAACACGTTAGCTGTTGTAAGCAGTATATAGTGAGATTTGCTTTAGTTTATTCTAAGAATCTTCAAAAGTTGAAATGTTGAAATTTTCATATTGATACTTTTCTTAGATATCTCTGTTTCTTCTCTTTCTTATCTTATCTTTCTCTCTTATTTTCTGCTTTATTTCCCTGAGTTAACTTGACCGAATCTGCCATCTGAAATCCAGCTGTGTAAATGTCAGGCAGAATGTGCGAGGAAAATAGGTAATGTAATCCATCTCCGGGGAGTTGCCTGATCCATATTAAAGATTTGATAAGATAAAGGGAGGTGCAGAGCCTCATGCGGAAGAACATAGCCGTTCGTGGGTACCCGCACATGAGAACTTCATTGCGGTCATGCTGACTTTTGCTCTGTAGAACACAATGATAGCATCCACACTGGAGGCCTACAAAGGATTATCATGTGACCCCTGCTGCAAAAGGAAGAATCAGAGCTTAGCTTCAACCGGAGTGTTCTGGATTTGACACCCTTAATGCTAGAATAGGTGATGTCCTAACGCTTTCCTTTGAGCAAGTCGCACCATCTTTTTTAAAGACAGATGTTTGTTAATGCTATCGATACTTGTGTTCTTGTGTTGCCTTTTGCCAAGACAGCCAGCAGTCTTCTGTCGAATATGTGTCATTTCTCTGGTGTAGATGTTTAACAGGAGATCTTCTGTTCATGAAGGTCAAGGGATTGTTTGGACGGAGAAAGCCTTCAAAAGGTCTGGCTGGTTTCCAGCACTTTAACAAGCAAACCTTTGGTGTGCAGTTTAGCTTACACTTCAAGTCCAAAAGTATGAGACTATCTGTATGAGACTATCTTCATTTTCATTTCACTGTTTTGGAAAGGTTTTCCACTAGATATTGGAACATGGCACATTCCAGTTCATCTTAAAGAGTGGCTAAATTTTTACACCAAACTCAGTAAGCAATCTTTGTTGTTCTTTACGAACCTTGCAATGTGCAAAAGGGCATTGCATTCCTATGATCTCACTTTCACGCCTGTAATGGTTAGGTTTAGGGATGGGGTTAGGGGCATCAGAGCTTTTGTCGAATAACTACGTTTTTGAATAATTCACTTTGTGCTAATTTATACAAATTGTAAAATAGTTCTGTCATGACAACTCTTGGAGGGTTTAGCATGGTAGTGTACATGACTGTATTTTGTCTTGGCGCAATAGATCTGCTACGCTGAGTAAGTATGGAGACTTGCTACTGCCAATACATCGACAACATATTGCTGTATGCATATAAGGAATGCTGCTGCACATTTAACATAAAGGAATAAACCTTGCATAGCTTATGTGATCACCTTGTAGCAGATCTATATGTGGAGCTGGGGAAGGAGGAGGGTTTCTGAAAAGCGCTGCACTGCGACAACAATCACTAGCCAAGATTTAAACGTAGAGCAGCAATTTCATTGCCTGCTGATACGGAAAGGAAAACGATTGTTTTTACTTCTGTCTTTTAATGCATTTCCGAGTGAAACAGAATATCAAATGAGAAAGATTGTAGCCGTGACTTGTATTGGATTATATGTATAAAACGGCCGTTGCATTTTGAAATAAAACTGACAGCAGACAGACAGTTGAAGGGGAGGAGTTAACAGATGCACAGCCTATTTGAGATAGATAGTCACTAGAGGGCGGAAGTGCATTTTCAAATTTTAAACTGAAGATTATGAGGGCACATTCATTTAAAAAAAGACTTTGATAGGCCATTTACAATAAATGCTGCAATCTTTCATTAAGAAAGGGGAATTGTTATTTTTATTTCACTGGGACTTTAACTTTCTTTTGACTGGAATGTAATGACCTTGAATTGAAGGGTCATTTTGGCCATGTATATTCTTGATATTCGTCTGCTTTAGATCAGAGATGGTCCAAAGGCAGCTGTGATTGTGCAAAGTGGGCAGTTTTTGACAGTGACAGCTGATCTTATTGACCTTTGGTGTGGTTTGAAACGTCTGATCAGTCTTCACTCTGAAGCACAGGGTGCTGACACAGCTCCAGCTCTCAGATGAGGTTTGCGGTCTCTGTCTCGCTTGTTTTCTGTATCAGCTTCAAAATACCAAAAAAACAGTGACCCATGGGCATGCAGCAGGCTGAGGTGGCACTGGGTTTGGCTGTCGACTAGATAAATAACCTGATTAGACAACTGCTTACAGATTCCCTCAGGAAACAGAATTGTGTCTACTGGCACACTAATGGACGTCTTGCAAATGCACCAATGTTCTGTCCCTCGATAGCTGTAAGACGCAAAGACTAACCTCCTTTAACTTTTTTATTTCACCCACAAATCTTTAAAGAAAAGGCCTTAAACTACACAGTGACCCTTGTCAACTCACTACAACTGAATTGTAACCAATTTCTTTTAGTGCTGGCCTCTTGAGTTAGACCTTACTGCCACAACTCAACGTGTTTTCAGCGGCAAGCAATCAGTCCACCCTAAAAGTAACTTGGAATCACAGGACATGAGAACACGCTGTTGAGTTCTCTCATAGATTTGTAATGCAGTGTAAAACGGAAACATTGGGTTTTCAAGGATTAGCAATATAATGTTTGATATTTCTTGGAAGACACTATTAGTGTTTAATTTTAAAGGTATCAGTAACTTTTTGGGTTAACAACAAACAAAAAATGGTTAATAGGCATGTACATTAAACTGTCAAATCTCTCCTTGCCTTTAAATATTGATTCAAACTTCAGGTGTAACGTCAGTTTGACTTCATTCTTAAAGAAAATAATTGAGTTTTTATGTTTTAAACAGACATATTGTAATGAAATGTCGGACACAGCAGGATCCATTTGCAGCTTTATTTGGAACAATCAAACAGGCAAGGTAAATCGGGGACAGACAGAACAACGGAGATAATCCCAGAGCCGAAGTCAGTCACAGGCAGGGGTCGAGACAGGCAGAGAGCAATCGGTGGTCGGTATAACAATCCGGGTAGAGGCAGGTAGCAGAAGAATCAGAAGTCAATGTACACAATCCAAGGTCGATAACAGAATAGCAAACTCAATGACTAAACCGCTCAGAAATTGTACGCCGGGGCAATGCAATACTTCACGAAGAACTGAAGGTAAGCGGGGCTTATATGGATGGATGTAGATTAGCTGCAGGTGTGTATGCAATCAGTCCCAGGTGAATGGCATGATGGGATGTTGAGTTTGAATCGGTTAATATACTGGTGAGTTTGTCCTACAGTGATGGAGAGGAGGTGGAGAGGAAGCCTGCTCTGTAACACATATGGTGATAGAGAGGCAAAAGATATGGATTAGCTTTAATATACATGAAGAGTGGGAGTTCTTGTGAGTTAATGTTGTAGTAAGTCACAGTAGCTGCTGCTTTAAACAAAACTTCTAAATGCTTTAATCTCCTTATTAGGACATGACATTAATCCGAAGTTTTAACCTCATTGTGAGAAACAGGGTACGGCAAAGCATTGAAAATTAATAAGCAACGGATGTTTTCGGTTTGCGCGGTTCCTCTGAGGTTTTCATGTTTTAAAGCAGAAAGATGGCAATAGGGGATCTTCATCACGCTGGGTATCAATCAGTTCTCACCAGATGAGAGAAGGTGCCAGAGGACCTGCCAGATGGCTGTGAGAACATGAGAAGTAATTAAGCCCTCCAACTGAAAAGTTCTCTAATTGATCGTCCGATGTACGTGAGCTATAGAAATACATTTAAAAGAGGCGGATGGATGGAGAGATGGAAAGATTGATACGTAATTCGGTCCTTAAAATGAAGTAATACGTCAATTGCAAATGATGTGTGGAATTATGTGAATCCACTGTGACGTGTGTGTGTGGAGTGTCTTTAGAAATGTGTGTGTGTGTGTGTGTGTGTTTGCAAGATGGACGATCTCATTGGCAGCAGCCCAGAGCTTAATGAAGCAGAACAGACATTAATGAGAAGAATGTTCATGAACGCATTATTTTCCCTCCGTCGCATTTTCTGATACTAGGACTTGCATTGTTTAAAGTCAGACTTTCGAAGAAGCCATTGACTTTCAGCTTATTATATACATTTTTATCTTTTTATTATACAAAAAATAAGACAAATGTTTGATAAATATTCCTTAGAGTAGGTTTGGGCAAAAATATTGACTTTCTGATGAATTGCTGTCTTCATCTGGACGATTCAGAAGCAATGCATCAAATCCCAAGACTCATCTTTTAATCTATGCTCTTTTCTGTGGGTGCGTCAGTATTGTTGTTAAACATTATTTGTAGCTCGCCTCCCGTCTTGCAGATGTCGGCAAGATCCTCTCAGATGCGTCCTCGCTCGTGTATTCCGTATCAATGTGAGTTTTACTGAATTGTGCCCGTCTACTCCTTCTACTGGAACGAGGTTTGTTCCAGCAATTCACTTTTTTTTGGCTCTCTGCATGCCCATCCATCAGACAATCCGTCTCATGCAAAAGCCATAAGGGCAGGATGACAGGTGCTGATGTTAATAGCGATCGACATCAAGTAAATCAATCAAGAATCTACATTTGATTAGTATCAAATCAGGAGTGGAATCAAGCGTTTTGTCATGACACAAGCTTGTGCTTTTCTTTTCTTTCATGAGACTGTCCAGGTGTTTTATATAGCTCTCCGTGATGAAGAATGCTTTGTGAGGAGGTAGGAAGCATGTGGTTCTCTTGAAAGATTAACGGGATGCAAACTTGCTTTCATGCATCTGTATGACAGATTCAACATCTTTGAGGTCTTCTCTTTTAATCTTATCTCCTCTGTCTGAATGTCACAGCTCCTACTTCCAGAAGAGTCATTATTTAGGTTTTTTAATGCAGGTAGATATCAAGAATGCACCTGTTGGGTGAAATGTCTTCTTGGATGCATTTCTTGTTTTTGCCGGTGCTCTTTTATATATAAAATGATATTGTAATTTCGGTGTTGTAAAGGGATTAAGTAGCTATTGTTGCATTTTACATACAAAATTAATAATAATTTTAGGAAAAATAATGCATGATGTACCCTTGTTGCAAAAAGGTAAAGTTTGCATGCTGGAACTGATAAAGTGTTTCTGTAGCTTATTTGGTCGTTCATAAGGTTAACAAACTATTGTCATGGGTTCCATTTCCAGAAAATGGATTTTGGATATCAGAGTTTGCCTAATGCATAAAAGTAAACGTAGAAAAGCTGATTTATTAAAAATTACATGTGTCCCCACGTGTCCGGCTGTTTTATGCAATTGATGAAGTGGTAATAATAATTAGACTATAATAAAAATGAATTTTCTTTATCTTCCTTTAGGGCTTGCATAGGGCTCAAGGTGAAACAAAACAAGTGGAACAATTAGTACAACAAACAATATACATACACTATTACAGGCACTACATAACAGTCAACAGTGTTATGTCTAAATATATTATAAAGACCATAATGTTTACAGTTACACAGTATAAATGTATACATAGAAAATTCAATGTCAGTTTCGCTTGGAGCGGTAAAACAAATGCACTTTTACATTTTATAATATATTAATACTCTTTTCTTTCTTTTTCCATTTCTGCTTTCCTGCTGTGTCTATCTTCTAAATGAACAGGTAAGCCCCTATTTACTGCCTTATTAAGTGTGCAAATATTGTCGCATACAGTTCCTGAAATAATTGTGATATATCAGCCATCCAGTCCGCATTTGTTATGTATGAGCGCTGTTTGCGACAAGAGTGTTTGTCTCTTTGTTCTAGTGTTTTTCTGTGTTATCTTGAGGGCGAAATGATTCAGTCATGTTTTAGCCGTTGGGTTTTTACATAACATGTTTTAATTAAGCTCTCTCACATTGCTTCTTGATCTCTCTCTCTCTTGTTCATTCTTTCTCTTTATTTTTAATTTGCCATATCAACACGTTCCTGCAGCTCACCCGGTAGAGCATTGCCAAAATGTGTATTCCTGTATATAAATGTAAATACTACAGGATGCAGTTATAATGGGTTTGAAAAAATGTTTTTTCTGTAGAACTGTGGTTTTGTCAATCGACATGCACGGCAGCAAAGGCGAGTTTAATGAGCAATGCTATTTGTTTCTCTTAAGCTAAGGTCTATAACCAGCTCAGCATTCTTATCATTCTCACAGTGGATAAACCCAAGGCCACAGCATTCAAAGCTCTGTAATCCTCTGCTCTGATATGCTTGACAGGGATAATGCAATAGGTCCAGGGTTCTTTTTTTACACCCGAAGCATGATTTAACAGTTTGTTAATGCGTGTCGCTGCCGACAAGTGTAGTCACGTTGCTTTGATTGGTGTCCATAAGTGCTGTAATACACCTATTTTCTTTACCGTAGACTTTCTTGTTATGCTTCTAAACTTTTGCCTTCTCGCAAGGGGGAACAAATGGAAATTCTGACCATTTATTTATATAAATACCAAACATGAAAATAAGTTATATATTTCAATGCTTATATTCTGTGTGGAGATGTAGCTCAAGCTTCTTAATGGACAAAACGGACTAAGTGGTTCATATAGACCACTTTGCAAAATCTAAATAGAGATACAGAGGCACGTCCGGTTTAAATTTGATTTTTAAATCTAGCATATAATTGAATCTTAAATATATCTGTTTAATATAGATTCAGTTCCAGTATATGTTCCGTTGGTGGTATTTTGTTCAAACAGTTGTATAGTGTTAACAAACTGAAAAAGGAAGTTCTTCTGGACCAGCATTGTTTACGTCATTCGAAGTGGTCTACAGCACTAATTCCATAAGCAGTCACAGGAGGCTAATGTGATCATAACGAAATGTGCCTATTATTGTCTTTATATGAAGACATCGGTCCCAAAATAAGATAACACACATTTTCAAAAAACATGTTTTTAATTATGTTATCATGTTTTATTGTGTCAGATAGCTGTATTTTTTTAGTTGTTATGGCTTAAATCAAAACAAACCAACTGCAGTTTGATTGATATTATTTGGAATGCACAATAAAAAAACGTTTATTAGTTGCTCAAATATGGCACCAATATGGCACCTGTGGTTGAGCACCAACGTTTTTTGGTTCTTTTTAGTTGACTCGCTTTTTTGTGTGTGTGTGTTTTTTGGAAATGACAGCATACAGTTCGAAACTACGTGGTGGTGTGTAAATAATGACAGAATGTTCATGTTTGGGTAAACGTTTCCTTTACGCAGTCGATTCATTTAGCAGTTAAAACTAAGACTGTGCAGGCCCCATTTGAGATCGGAGATTCTCAGTAAGGACACTCCTATGATATAAAGCTCTGCTCAGCTCACAAATGAGGCAAATACATTTTCATATTATTAATTTTTTTTGCATTTGGAGGACGAAAAGAAAACTGAGCAGACAGTGCAAAACAGATGCACTGCTGTGTCTAACATATGCATCCCCTGAGGGTCCCAAAGACTGTCACCAAACAGAACGTTAATGCTGAGACGTTAAAAGTTGCATACAGAGCTGTAGTCTCGTCAGGTCATATAGAAGCAGAATAAAGCATTTTGATGATGCCTTTGGTTTCCATATCAGAACAGTAGTAGTGTTTTCATGTTCACCCTGATATGGCCACCTGAGGGTTATGAAAGCGTTATGGAAAGTTTGTGTCTTTAAATTCATACTTTGTATTCATACTTTCATAAATCTCACCTTTTTAGACCGTTCATTCATGCAATCCACCATCGAGTCAGTTAAAAAAATATATGTAGCTTTGCACATCCCTTCATGAAAGACATAAAGACCAGACATCAGAGATTAGCCCTTGTTCTCACAAGCTTCTCTGACATCATTCAGCACAAGGTGGCCACGATGGCAAAAGCGTACTAAAGCGTAGAGCCATGGTTTGCCTCGGACGGGGACAGAGGGGGATTGTTAAATTGAGAAGAAGTTTTGGTTGAGTGGCACCCTGCTCATCGGAGCGGTTGTGGATGTGCCTGTCAAATAACGAGACGAATTTGCACTTGGAAATTTGGAAGCCATAGTTGGATTTTTATCACTGGGGATGACAACATGTACAGGCACCCTCTGCCCAGCCAACTTGGCTCAGAAATACACACGCACGCTCTCATGCCTGTTTGGCAGGTTTTCTAGCATGCTCTCTTCTGCTGGGCTGATGACCTTTTCCAACTGGCACATTGAGGGGTCTGGGAGAGGTTGAGGCGCCGTGACTCTTCCAAGCTCCGCCAGCGTCCTGTTCTCATCACAGATGCAAACTCATTAGCTGTGACACTCTGAAAACAATGCGAGCTGACAGCAGGCTGTAATCATTAGCAAATGAGCAAATTACATACATCATGATGGGGGAGGTGGCTGTTTGAGAGCCAGGAGTGCTTTTTTGCCATCCGGAGAAGTTTATAAATAATTAGGGCTGAGCGATATTTAGTATTTGTGACAGTCTGCGAAAAACGTTTATTTCTCCATAAAGTCATCATGCACAATGTAAAGAACATTTTTGTGGAAATATAATCTTGATATCTGTAATATTGGCTGAGTAATACCATGTCTTATTTTACAGTATCAGCCGGCTGCTTGTACATTATCCCGCTTATTACATGGCTACTTGCCACATGAGAAAAAACTGGACATGAAATGTTGTCATGATTCCGCTATCATGTCATGTTTATTCTTGGTCTTGCAGCGGAGTCATGGCATAGCCTTAGGTTTTGTGTGAGAAAGACATGGCTTTGTTTTGATTCTGACTTGCCATGTGCTTTCTCGTGTCTCGTCAGTGTTTCCCGCCCTTTTGTCTCGTTAACCTTCCCTGAGTGTTTCAGTACCTGCACCTGCCCCTTGTTAATTATCCTGTGTTTGTTCCCCTATAAGACATCTTCGTGTTCATTGTCCTGTGCTCGTTCATTGTATGCTGTACATGTTTCCTGCACCATAGGTAGAGTTATTTGGTCATGTCAAGTTCTGGTCTGATTAATGTGAAGTTACCTAGTGTTTTGTTATTTTTGCCCCCCTTGTGGGAAGTGATTGTTTTCGGTTTTTGTATTTAGTTGATTTAGAGTTTTCCCCCATCGTGGGTGTTTGTTTTGTATCTGTTTTGTTATTAAAGTCTGTTTGTTAACCCCTTCATCCCCGTGTCTACCTGCACTTGGGTTCTTCCACCACGTCCACCCTCCACGCTCACAACAAAATGTGAATATGAAATTATTAGCTAATTTTTACCGAATGCAAACCTTCCGCAAGGTAAAGCCATTTTCTATTAGATATTAAGGTAAGATATGACGTTTAAATGTCACAAACAGACAATTTGGTTCAATCATTTGTTAACATAATGTCATATAAGTTAAAAGACACATTTATATTTAAATTGTAAAGAAAACTGTCAAAATTATTTGTTGCATATGGGTTACCATGTGTTGTTAGTTTTAGGAAGTTGTTATATCTGGGAATCACAAACCTGCAAATGTCCCGACTGGCAAATCTGATTCAAGCATTCCAACGCGCCGTGTAATAAATATACATAATCATTATGTAATATTAAAAGTACGATTTTGACATGTGACCCTGGACCACAAAACCAGTCTTATGGGTAAATTTTTCAAAATGGAGATTTATAGACCACATGAAAGCTGACTAAATACGCTTTCTGTTGATATATGGTTTGTTATGATAGGACAATATTTGGCCGAGATACCACCATTTAAAATTCTGGAATCTGAGGGTGGGAAAAATCCAAATATTGAGAAAATCATCTTTAAAGTTTTCCAGAAGTAGTCTTTAGCAACGCAATTTACTAATGATGGGAAATATATGAAACTTACACCATTGATTAACCACAACTTAAACTTTATACACACAAAATTTCATACAAATAATTTACCAAGAACATATAAAACGCAGTGAAAACTTTGTATTCCTTCATGGCATAATTTTTCATAACGGAGTCGAAGTGATCCAAACATTGATTGAATTCGTCGTCTTCCTGGGCATCCTCTTTTGTCACGCCGGTTTCTGGACATTCAGTATCATCTTCCGAATTATTTGCAAAAAAATCATTTACTAGGTTCGTTAAATAATGCTGTCATTAGCGATTAGATTGAGCAAACTCGCTATTTCAGAATCCATGTTTTGAACCGCGATCATGAAGGATTGTGTACGCTACGCACGTGACAAAATTGGCAGCCAATTATAGACGCTATAGCAGGCCAGAAGAAACAGGTTTGTTTTAACACACTCGATTGGCTTACCCATGTAATGACATAGAAGAGAGTAGATGAACTTGAAAGCGGAAACTCTAAACTTTACAAAGATAACAAACATGAATGGGTAGTTCTCATAGAGCGGACAGCAGCGAGTTAAGTTTGTGGGCATGTTTCGGACCATTTTTTGTTCACGATATTGAGGGATCCACTCACAAAAAGGATGTTTTAATATATTTACGGTAGGAAATTTACAAGATATCTTCATGGAACATGATCTTTACTTTATATACTAATGATTTTTGGCATAAAATAAAAATAGATCATTTTGACCCAAACAATGTATTTTCGGGTTTTGCCAGAAATATACCCGTGCGACTTACGACTGGTTTTGTGGTCCAGGATCACATATATATATATATATATATATATACCATAAAAGATTTGTCTGTTGCATCCAAAAGTGTTTTAGGAAGAGCTTATAGATACAAAAATATAAATGGAATCTTTTCTTATTTCTGTACCTGTAATACTGAGCTTGTCAGGGTGAACTTGATTATTTGCAGAATGCCACGTTAGGCTCCTTGTGGACCAAACTGGCAAGCCTAAATAGTTCTTCAATTGTTCCTTCATAAAAGAAATACCATTTAACAGTATTTATGTAAAATTCAAACGCTTTCATGAATTGCAATATTTGCACTTATTTTTAAATCGCAATTTTAGTCCCTGGAGCAATTACATTTTATTGGCAATTTAATACAGTGCTCAATAGCGCTCTTCTTGAATGCTAACTAGGCTGACAAGAAATGTTTGTTGATTTTGAAGCTGTGACCTAGCTCCGGCACATTGAGTCATGGCACTTACGTGGGCGATGTCAGTTTGAATCAAGCTGTGGTCACTTTCTGTCTTTGGTTTACCTCTTGCAAACATTGATACAAATAATGCACCTGCTGCTTATGGAAACATTTAGATGGTCTCACCATAGATTTTCATCTCTTATGCAATGTTTTAAGCTTACTGGGATATTCTGTTAACTGGTGTTGGTTTTCAAAGCCTTTTTAAAGAACAAAGAATGTTTTGCAGTATTATCACAGTCATAATGAGTTCTGAAGAAAAGCGAAAGGCTACAGATTTCGCTCTTTCGTCTGCAGGGTACTAATCTCTCTTTAATGCTCGTGAGGGAAAGTGCAAGAGGAAGAGAGCGATTGTGTGGGAGGCGAGGAGAGACTGTAGAGCTAAATCAATAGCGAGCGTTGCCATTGTTGTCTGTGGCGTTCCTCTGCCACGCTGCCGTGAGGAGACTCCATAGATTCAGTCATTAGCAGCTGTTACTCGGCCAGCTCTCACCGGGATCTCATCCTTCATTTCCCAGAGCTCATCACGATAACTGTAAAACACTTGAGCAACAGTAACAGCTGAGCTAGTATGTAGATAAATATAAGGTGTCCAAATAAAAAGAGAAGATCTGTTGTCTGTGGAGACATTGTTTTGGTGGCATTGCACATTTGAATTAAGACGTTTCAAATGGGTCCAACTGTTGTTTCATAGCCTTAGTAATACAGAGACATTATAGGCGGTAAATATGGACCACGTTTGGTCAAATGAATAGGAAAATTGTGCTGTATGGGAGAAATAGTGATGTAAAATGCATTAACACTAACCTACAAAACAGGTGTAATCTTTCGACAAACAGGTTTGGAGATTTTGATCTTTTTGTTCATTCACCACTTAAGATACAGTAAGAACTTATTGAAGTTATTATCAGAAGTTATACGTCTTTGGCCTACAAGGAAAATTATATCCTTAGTGAATTGATTTGCTTTGAAGGGACTTTAATAATGCTTCATTCTGTATTGCTTTTATGGTTGTATTCTTCGCTTGAGCTTGATCTCTGCTCTTAAAGTATGTCACTTGTGTCTCAGGGGAGAATTTCACTCTAGAATATTAAACAGTTTAACTCGGGACTAAAACTAGTGACACTAATGAGATTACTGGCTGATTTAACAGCTAATAGTTTTTTTTAGCTCAACAGGGAAAGCATTGGTTTGCTGGGGCCAGTGATGGCTGTTGTTGTCCAATTGCAAAAGTACTAAAATCGCACAATGTATTATCACTTTAAAATGAAGTAAATGTAAAAAGGCAAATAAATACACAGGTTTAATTTGTTAACATTATGCATTAGGAAACATAGACTAACATTAAAAATACTACAATGGCATTTCTTAATCTTAATTCATGGTAATTAACAAACACAACCTTATTGTAAAGTGTTACCAACATTTTTTAATAATCATCGGGACACCATCTATCCTGCACAATTTAAAGTACTGTATACTGGACGTGATTACTACGAAAATGAATAGATATAAAAACAAGTCTTCGAGCTGTCTTGCCCCTAAATTTGTGAAACTTACATTTAGCTTAAAAGGTCTAAAACGAACAAAGCGCTGGAAGCTTTAAACTAATCCACAATCTATAAATCACGTTCCCTGGCCAACGCGTCCCTGTGACGATCAGCTGAGCTCTGGCCTAATCCCCATGGTTACAATTAGGAAGTCTGTGATATATAGCTTGGCGTTTAGAGAAGCGGGCAATTATCATGCTGGTTTATCCACAGATTAAAAATCATTTCGTTTTCATGACTCCAGTGACTTTGGCTGAATATCATAATGTCCTTCATGTACTAACTGCTGGTTTTGACGGTGGAACCAATGGGGGGAGTCGATGGGGCCTTTCATCTCAACATGATTTTTTTGAATTTCCCTGCAACAATATACAGAAAACCTGTCCTAGACATGACCTATACTTTTTGTACCCATCACATCGAGCTGTGGTGCTTGCAGAAGAGATGTGGGTTTTAAGTCAAACCTGAATTATGATTTCATTAACCATATAGTCATTTTATCAGTTCCTCCCTGGCATTTACTGTATGTGTTTTTGGCTTCGTTAAGTCATCCCATCAGCATTAACTGCATTAAGTACTTTGCGAGCTGGTAAACGTTTGTTGACACTCCAATCGCTATCTACCAATTGCATCTACTCAGGTCAGCAAAGTTTATTTAAGCGATGCAGTAATTAAATGAGATCTAGTAGTGTTTCAAAGAGACGGATGATTGCTGTTGTTTTAAAATGCCAGGAGATATGCATATATGTTTTGAAAAAAAGAAAATGAAATTAATTTGTCTCGTTGAGCACGTAATTGCATCAGCGCCGCTGTTTTAGGTGACGGACCGTTGTTTCTTTTGTAAGTCTACCTAAGCCCCAACATAGGTACTTAACTACCAACTGTACCAATTTTTCATTATTGACGTTAAATTCACAATGGTGCAGTGACATTTCACACCAGTGGATAAACTGTGCTTATTTGAGTTCAATACTAATACAGAACAGTAGTACAATACAAAATATTTTCAATACGTTTGAGATATTGCACAGAAATCATTGCTTAATATATGAGCTAAATCTATATAAAGTGCTATTGTAGTAATATAAATTAAACTCACATCTAGCACCTCACCCTCAAAAATAAACTAGCTAATCAGTTTAAAGCACTCAAATTATAATAATAAATAATTATTTTACATAATAAAAATGAATTCATCTTGTAGAGCAACATAACAAATAAACAAAGAGCTTCTAAAATGATAAAAGTATATACCAAAATTGCTAAAACTAAAATTAACATAAAAGTATATACCAAAACTATAAAATTAAAATCAAAACAGAGTGACTGGTTATTTTAAGGGTGCATATCTATTTGATTATATCAATTCACATTCAGCATATTGACTCATCGTTTACTCACCCTTATGTCACTGCAAACCTCTATGACTTTCTTTCTTTGACAGAACACAAAACAAAATGTTTGAAAGACAATGCTAACCACACAAAATTGGCCCGCATTGACCTTCATTGTGGACACAAAACCACCGAGGCATTTTTTTTAAAGTTTTGTTTTGTGTGGAGAAGATGACATCAAACACAAAAAAATAAATAAAATGTTATTTAAATGCCACGTAACACGTAAAAATGCGCCTTTCACGGTATGAGGACAGACTACTATACAGCTTAGGTTTCTTTAGATGTGCTCATTCAGGTTTTGTTGCAGAAGCTCTGTATGATCGGGTTGCATTAAGTGGAAGGTTCTCCCACAGGCAGGTATTCTCAGTCTCTTCAATACACTTCACCTCACATTCTTTTACAACCTGCCACTCAGGCAACACAAAGTTCACTCTCTCACTATTCATGGAAGCCTGGGAAACCCGATGCTTTTTTAACTTCAACTTCATATTTACTTATTTTTCGCTTTAGCTACGTTGAAGAGAAAGAATACTGGGTGTAGCTTCCTCCACTGTGTTTTTTTTCTTTGATAGCCTCAGTTGTCTGGTTTCTCCTTTTTCTTTTTTTATATTTTCCCTTTCGGCTGTCAGAATGATGGAGCGAGAAATGCTACACTGCTGCATTTTGCTGAGAGAAAACAATTGACACACAGCTGTCAGGCCCTGGGCACACTGGGTGATGAGAGCAATTTCCCCCAGAAGTTTGAGGAAAACAAAAGACAAAAAATAAGTTGATTATAGACAACCGAAAGACCAGTCAGATGAGGCTGTGTGGTCTGGAACCTTAAGGAACACAACTGAAAATCACATGAATGCTATTGAAAATGTAAAGCTGTATACAGTGCATCGATAATATCTGTTGTAGCGGAAAATATCTGGTTGTGTTTTCTGTCTAAATATGTTTTAAAATATCTCAAATTTGTCACAAACTGTCATCGTCTTGACTCTTTACAATGAATGTATGTTCTGAGCTTGGAAACACAGAAACAGTATACAAAGCTGTCTCTTCACAGCTGTTGTCTGTTGTTTTCTACACGATGTGTACACACTGTGCACATCTGTATGGGGTAAGGTGGTATCTGATTTTTCATTAAATGATTTAATGTACTTATTTTCATGGCCTCACATTTAATGGATAAATACACATCTGTAAAATTCCATAGTTATGGCTGACCTCTTCCGTATATGAGAAAATTCAAGCACGGTAATTGCTGAAAATGATTTTTTCGTCCCGCAACGGAAAAATCAATATATTGAGTAAAGTCTAATTTCCATGGTACCTTTTCTCATTGAGAAACCGACTCGCATGGCTGAGCCTGTGCTTAACGCAATAGATTCGAGTCCGATCTCCATGACATTCACAGAACTGGATTTGCGGTTATTTGAACTGGAGCGTTAATCGCATTATGAACAGTTTGTGTTATTAGGACTACAGGCTTACATCAGGCGATAACGTTTATGGATTTTTGTTTTGTATGTATAGGGTTTACAAAAGAAGCAGATCTTGTATTAGCCTTCAGTAGTCATTTTATTTAATGGCTTTATTTATTTGACACAGCAGTTCTGGTCGTCTGACCAGCGCAACAGTGTTCAATATTTAGTTTTTAGAGCATTTCACTTCGTTTTACTACTGTAATCCATACCAGGGCGTGGAATTGTGTGATCTAGCCTCGGATTGTGGTTTGTAAAGGAGTACTGATTTCTCACCGCCGCCATGTTGAAATTGAAAGCGAGGCAGAGGGGGGAAGAAATCAAGAAGGACATATAGACTGCAATGGTTTGGACAACCATGGAGTTATTAAAACGATTTATGATATTAAATGTGACAATATAAGCATAGGAGGGATGTCACACGAGCTGTTTTACTTGACCACTTGAGCCGTACCATCACATATAAGTGACTGTTTAAACTACCATAAACAGGTTTTATTCGCGCGCACACAGCCAATCTAACATTTGTTTATTCATGACACAGACACCCGATGGTAGTCCAAACCATTGTAGTCTGTCCTTCCGGTATTTCCTTTGGCAAAAGGAACATGGCAGCGGAGTGAAATCAGTTTATGGAAACGGAATTGGAAATAGAAAAACCGGAGTGGAACTGAAACAGAACTCTTTCATGAACGAGGGGAAACTGTTGTTTCCCCACTTCACTCATGTACTGCTTCAATCTTGTAGCTGCTTTTCTTTGCATGAAGAGGACATGTAAATACAATAGTGGCCAAAAGTGATGCCCAGAGGACTTATTTGCTTTTAATGGTTCCTAACGATAGATTAAACCATATGAATATGAAATGTATGGTACAAAATGGGCAAAACACTAAATGTAAAACGGTATTTATTGTACAAAATTATTTGGCAGAAAGGCAAATATACAGAAATATGTGTTTCATTTGAATATACACAAAACGCAAAGAAAGCAAAACGCTAAAGGAAATAAAGCATACAGTAAGTTCAGTTTGATGTTATAAATATTTTGTTGCGCATCATTTGTGCCAAACGTCTTGAAATTCTTCTCAAAGCTGAGCTTCAGTTTATATTCCAAGCATATGCAACATCAATACAAAGCTTTTAATACATCTTTGATGATATTTGAATGAGGATTTACACACAAAGTACAACTATGGCACATGAACACACCATTTGAAATGCATCTTTTTTTATAACATTTGATAAAGATGAACATGCCAGTTTTTTAAAGTTGGGCACCACTTTGGGCCTCTACTTTATGAACAACCTGGCCATTCTGAAATCTTACATTTACTCACTAATAGTAATCATTATTGTCTAATTCAAGCACACATTGAATATTAGCATGGTTGTAATGATCTGTGACAGTCTTCAAGCCATTTCAACAGCGGCGCTGTAGCTCATGCGGCATTGCTTAATTTATTAGAAGCGCAAGTGAAAGTGTACTCTCAGTTTAATGAAGAATGCGTATAGAAATGCAGTGAAACAGCTGCTTTAATGCAGCTGAGATTTGGGCCATTCCTTACAGCGTAGCTCAGAACCAACATGTAACATCTGTTTTCTCGAGACCAGCAGAAATGCCGCCCCAGTGCGACAGCGGCGTCGGCACATATGCATAGTGACAGCCGGAGCCCTCTTCGTGCTGTGTGATCTCCACCATCCAGCGGCAGAGAAATGTCTTCTGGCACTGATATATCATCAGCTCTCATAGATGGTTACACAGCAGTCGGCTGATGCGGCCCTGGTGGAAGTGATTTATCCAGGCAGAAATATCTACCGATTGTGCTCAGATCAAAAGCAAGGACATTCTTGTTTTTTCACGACGCCTTTTTGCATTAAATGTGTAGGCCTACTTAGACATTCAGCTGTTTAATTCCATATTCTAAAGGGATGCTAGTCATAGTGCACCTGGTTCAATGATTTACCGACACATCTGGATGATCTTGCTTGGTTTGAATTTCAAAGGGTCTTTTAAATCGAACTTATGAAGGCAGTGTGTGGCTTTATCATTCAATTAACTTGTTTTCAATGTCACGCGTGAGGAAAGTGCAAGGTTTCTTTTTGCATGATTTTTCGCAGGTTATGAAAACTTGAAACATGTCAGGGTTCATTACAGTTTTTTCAGATGACCATTAGAGATGTTCAGACATCTCTCACAAACGTTTTTCTCCGATACTCTTGATAGTCCTTTTTAACAGCTGTTGGTAACACATTGTTTTGCTGTCTAACTTTAAGCTCGTGTCTCCAAGCCCTGTAAATCAAACTTTTTAGCATAATGTGATTTTCCTGTGTCTGCAAGAAGTAATCGCTTTATTAAACACATGAATAGTTTTGAGAATTCCGTTTTTGTGCCCTTTCACTTATTCTTATGTAATTTGCAGCAAATGATCTGTTTTGTCATTTTGGCACATAACTTGAGTAGTTTGTATTGAGTGTAATAATTTTATGGCGCTCATTAAAGTCCACGATTTTCTGATTCAATAGTTAATCACCAGCTGCAGTGTGAAAAGCAGTGTAAATAAACAATTTCATTAAACTGTCAGCTGCAAGCCTTTGAAACATTCTGAACGCTCAATTATCTGATATCTGAGTCAGACTGAATGACTGTTTAAATGTTTTATCCAAAGATTGCTTTTTGACCTGTAGAATAAAAAGAACTCGTTTATCAAATCACGTCTTTGCACGGCAACAGCGGAAAATTTCAGGACTCCCAAACGTGTGATATCACGATGCGGTTAGCTAGATAAAACAATTAAAACATGCTGGCCTGATCTATTACTCTGACGATTAACCCAGCGCCTGCTTATCGTCTGGAGATCTATGAGAAATATGCTCAGGTGTTTTTCGCTAATAGCTATCCTTCATCACACAGACGGAAAGTGTCAACCCAGCAGAGATTTCGAAACCATTAGCATATCAATGTTTAAAATTCCCCATGCCAACATGTTTTATCCTAACTTTTAAAACAGCTGTGTTATACACTTCATGCAGACGCAGACAAAATTTAAGAGAACATCCCAAATTTTTTATAAATCAGCATTTCTGGATGTATTGTGGCCATTCCAGTCCAGTGTCTGTTGGATTTCAACGAAATCAAACCTAAGGGGAGTGACAATGTCCTCCAACAGCAAGTGTGAAAGACCGACTGACAAGATATGTGCACATAAAACTTCAGGTTATCAGATATTTTTATTTTATACTGAATACATGCTTGAAAGGGAATATGAACTTGTTTTCTTTGCAGTATTTGAAAAATACAGAGCATATTTTCTGTTGTATTGACCTGTTTCTCTGGTTTTCATTGTATACCAATAAATACGAAAATAAACAATATTTGTATTTGAAATTTGGGAGAAATATAGTTAGTCCTTCACAGAATAAAATAAAAAAATGTACCTATAAATAGTCAAATCAGAAAAGCTGAAAATGGTCTTTGAAATGGTCTCTTAACTTTTTATCACGGCTCTATATCTCAAGGTAGAAGTTATTTAAAGCATTAAGTTCTGAACAAGTTGGGAAAACACCTTGAGAGACATTCTTTTTTTCCGAACTGATCATGTGGTTATTAAAGTTTTGCCCCGGTGGTTTTCAGTATATTTAGCATTTATCATGCGACAGGCTGTTGTATCGGCACTGAAGAAGTGCTACACAAAGGGACATTTAATTATCACATTTGCCAAAAATGCTTTCCACCTGTTGCTTTCAAAACAGGTTTTCCCAAAAGTCTCAGTACTCACTCATCCTCGCGTCTGAGCTTATATAAACGGAAAAAAGTCTCTGTTTTATGGGAAATGATCAGATCCGGGATTTGGATTGTCTTTCTCTTACCATCTGTGGGATGCGCTGTGATTATTCCGTTATGTTAAATAACCTCACTGCGCACTGTGAAACAAACACGGGGAAAACAAATATTCACATTCCCTACATTTAAAGAATCGAGGCAAAACTGGGAAGAATAATTATCTCTCAGAGCAGATTTTCTTCTAAAAAATAGCCCAAAGCTAAGAAAAAAGGAGCAAGTCAATCAATCTAGGTTTTGTAAAAAGAAAGCATTTAAGGCATTTTAAACAGTGCAGCCTCGGGGCTTCGTGAAACATCGTGTTATTTAGAAGCGTGCATACCATAGATAATGTTAGAAGAGATTTATAAACAAACAATTAACCGCCACTCTTTGTTTTCAATCAGGTTGTCGTGGTATTTATATATTTTTAATACACTCACGTATGTTTATGTTTGTTTTGTCCTGTCAATGTCTGTGTCTGTTGATATTGAAAAGCTTTTCCGATGATGTATTTGCTACTGTCACTGATTTATCTGGTTGACTTTTCTTCCAAAAACAGAATATCCGATGCCGCCTGCTATAAACATTAGTGACATGGCACTTCACATTTTAACATAATTATGTCTCATCTATTTTCCCACTTAAGCCTGATTAATTTATAATGACCAGGTGGATTAAATAATGAACTCATCGTATCAAGCGAACCACTGACATATTTCATACTGTGGTGTTGTCTGCCGATGATCTTCACCTCGAAGGATTTTCTGACGACTCGCACAGTGTAATGTACCCAGCGCACGCTCCATAAATCTACTCTAATGGGGATTTCTGATATGATGTTGCCTTAGGCTTGCAACATTAGAGTTAGGTTAATGTAGAAACCATAATCATAGCTCATAGTCCTGGGCTTCTAGTATCAACAACAATACACAAGTGTATACAGTTGGGGCCCAAAAAATGAAAATGATTTTGCATTTTCATAACTTCACAGTTTGAGTGTGGTCGAGCTAAAAGCATAAATCATTTTTAGAATTCTATAAAATTGTGTTAGATTTTGATTTAATGACATGCACATAACATTGAACAAATGTTACAACTTTGCTTATTTAATTGGCAAATGCTAGATTTTCAATATTGCTTTTGCAATATTGGATTAAGGAAAATATTTCAAATTGTGAGTATGTTCTCAGACCTTTGTGAACAGTGTAGAGTATACACGGATTATAACTGCATTCTCTGCAATCAATACTTTCTTAAACATGCTGTTCAAATGTTATACAATAGTGTTATGGTCTTTCTGTGCTTTTACTAGATCACGTTTCCCTGAGATTATGAAATAAAAGCTTAATCGATATGTGAAGAGATTTATTCCAAAATGAGATCACTCCATATTTATCAATATTTTTTAATCACGTTGTTTATTACGTTAACATGTTTACATATTTTATTGTGTTATTAGCTGTATTTATTTGCGTTATCATGGCTCAAATCAAAACAAACCAACTGCAGTTTGATTGATATTAATTATTTACAATATAAATGATGTAGTTATCTCATTTTGGAACCAAACTCTTCACGTTTACCTGTATTACCACTTGTGCTAGAGTATGCATTATCAGAAAAAACCACAATATCTGATTTGTTCGTAAATGGCTGCATTGATTAATGCAATTCAATAGATTGTCAGGATTTGTGCTGTTTTTACTCTTTTCACTTGTTTTTCCCCCGTTTCAATCTCTTCTTGCATACTGTATTTACAGTGATCTATACCGATAGATTTCTGTTTCTTTTGTGTGTGTATGTGTGTTTGTGTGATGTAAGCATAAGTGATTCTCGCCCCCTCTGCAGCCTACATATACAAGAATCATCTCCACTTTCCAACGTTGGAGAGCACAGTTATTTCTAATTAATATGCAGGCATTGCCGTTTCTTCTTCTTACTTGCATGTGTTTGTTCCCATCAAACCAGTCAATCGTTGTTGTTTTTTTAAGTGAAACAATCCTGATCACTTGCTTCTTGCTTGTTTTTGTGGGAAGTATCCCTTTTGAACCAAACAAAAACAGCACAAACCAGATGGTTTGCTGGTCTGGGTAGATCAAGCTGAAAGATCAGAAACTTAGTCTGGGTTTCGGTTTCGGTTAATTTTTTAGCCACGATGGACAAGCCGGCATTCTGCTTGCATCCATGTCCAGAAGAATGAACTTGTGCAGTCTGCTCCTCTGACTGAATTGACCTCTGTCTCATTAATGAATGCAGAACATCTGTTAGTCCAGAAGCTAAATTCAAATCTTTCACAGGCCTCAAAAGCTCTCCTTTCATAAACCTGTTACTACCCCTGACAGCCTGGCTGATTATTATATGATTATGAATGCCCAGAGACTGATAGTTATGTCTGATCTCTGAGTCCAGACACGTTTGGAACTACAGCATGCCACATTTCATGCACTGGATGGTGATCTAAGACCCCTGTCCAGTTAAGTACTCAGGACAGATGTCTGTTCGACAGTGTGTGTGGGTGTTGGTGTAAAGGGTGATGCCATTTTTAGTTCTCCGTATATTAAATGCACATGTATGCACATTGACATGTGTTTAGAGGTAAAACATACAACATTAACCCATTGACAGCATCTAATTTGTGACTAATTTTATTTGTTTATAAGATTATTGATCTTCAGAGTAAAATGAACAAAACTGAATTTCAGTTTTTGTGGGGGATAGCGCTGTAGGTGAATCAGTTAAGTATTACAAAATCCCATAGTGGGACTCTCATTTAGCTCTAAATGACAAAGAAACATTGTCAATATTGAAGACCAAATTATGTTATAATTGAAATCTAGATGAGAGTAATAAAAAAAGTGAATTGCATTCTCTATATGCCTGAATTTATTTATCAAGCCTTTGGACAAATTAAGAAATACAGTGTTCTTTCTAGGATGTTTTTATTATAATTCATTATGAAAAGAACAAAATCAACTTGATGTTCATATATAAAATATTTTGTTTTACAGTACAGAAGATGCTGTCAGTGACATTACTTTTCTGTGATTTTTCAAGCGTACACAAATCTATATATGTTTATATCTAATTCATACAAATACTAATGAGATCCCTTGGTGTATGTCTGTCATGTGGGCCAAAAGTTAAATCTGTATGTGTATGTGAGTATTCTTTTTTCGTGCGTGTGCGTTTGTGCATGTTTAATGACATACTGCTTAAAAAGATAACTTTAGTGACTGAATTACCTCATGGCTCTGTTCAGAATAGTATATATGTACCGTACTAATCTTGCAATTGCCGCAAAATGTCGGTTTGTGCATTTTATGTTTTTTTTTATAAATCTACAATAGCACATTTGCCAAAATGATCTTACTGAGCGGAATACTGTTTCCAAGGATGCTGTACGGTTTCTATTTTTAGGTTGAACACTCATTATTGTACCGATTTATTTTATGTACTTTTTTTCGACATATGTTTTAAAAAGATTGATTCAAAAACGCCAAATTACTATTTAAAGTTTTTTCGTGATTTTAATTAGACATATTAACCAGACACTGTGAATAAAATGAGACCATGTGACTAAAGCGTAAAATGAGCTAGCGCCGTGCTCTAACCACTGAGCCACAGGACAGCTATATCTTGTGGATATGGATATCTTTAGACTGCAGATGGTTATTTACTTCCACTGCTGAGTCAAGAGAAATGACATTTAATGTTTGACCTACAAGACGGCTGTAATGTTTCACAGTTAATACGAGGCTTAACAACTTCAGAGTACCTTCTCTAAAAATCATTATCATGTCAATATCTCACTCATTCTGTCTCCTGGGTCTCCGGAAACTGTGATGTAAAGAGCTGTTCATTGTGGTGAAGTGGAGTCTGTGATTGACGTCATAATATTTCTTATAGCTTTTGATGTTAAATTATGGTTATGAAAGGACTATAAATATTAAAATGATCTTTCTCTTTCTTAAAATAAGTCTCTAAAGGGTAAATCAATTTTGGGCCTATTTTGAGTCATTTGAACTAAGCAACTTACTTGGATCAGGCACGCTTACTAAGACACATAAATAAAATAAAAAACAGTTTCAAAATCAATGTCAAATGCTTTTTTAAGCCATTTTGCCCATAAAAAAAGATACGTTGTTTTAAATCCCACAAACATTATCGATACTACTTCTACTTCTAAGAAACACATATTTTGGTGAAGGCAGCACAAATTATTTCGTGTTATTTCATTAGCCCTGGGCGTTGGTTCAAACTCTTTGTATTTGACTCAATTCTGCTGTGAGCTATAGAGTAGGCTAAGTTGTCCAGTCTTGGGTGGACAGACTGGTGCATTGTTGATCTGCAGCCCCATCAATCAGACAGCTGCAGAGGGGAAGAAAGGGCAGCCAATCAGAGCAGAGGGTTGTTGGGCCGACTCCAATTGAAACCTCGGGAGAGGTCTGACATCCAGGAGCGCTGCTTTACTGTCACTCTTATCTGACATGCTGTAGCGCACACAAAACATACCAACTTAGTTTCGTCCTTTAAATCACCTTAAGTAGAGATATTCATTTACGTTTAGGAACCGTGAACCGGTTCTTATCCAGAATCGTTTTTTTTTAAAGAATAAGAGTAATTGATTTAAGTTTTGGTTTTAAAACGATTCTGATGTGACGGGTGGCCAAGCATTGTGAACAGCCTTGTGCCACTGTGTTACCGAAATGGCCAGCCTTGGATGCTATTGATGGTGTAAAAACATAAACTTTAAAGCACATGTTTAATGGATTAGCATTACTCGACATTACTTACTACCTTACAGTCAGCAACACTACATTCAATTGATTAAATGCCTGTATCATGTCAGTTTTTGCATTTCTGTACAGTAGCTGTTAATGATATCCGACAATACTGTTGATGTAGTTGAGCAGTTTGTGTTCAAAAAGGTTAAAAAAGTTAAAAAGGTCATCAATTTATTTTAAAGGTGCTTCGTGTAATTTTTTCAGGACCTATTGACAAAAATGCAATATACATAACCATGTCTTCTGAGGTGTATAGATCCCTCACATAATGAAGCATTATGTTTTAATGAGCAATATGGATCTACATACACCGCGGGTCCCTTGGATGGAATTCGCCATGTTGTATCTACAGTAGCCCTAAACGGACAAACTGCTCTATTGAGTGTGTTTTGTAAATATTTGATCTCATTCGGGAAAGAAGCGCAACTCGCAATCTCACCTTTAGATGCCGCTTAATTTCATACACTTGACCTTTAACAAATTATTTTTACCTGGTAAACAATCATTGTAGTCATGAAATACTTGATTGGATGTGTCTAACTTTGTTGTAGATCATTGTGTTTTAAATCAGAGCTTTAGAGCGATCATTTACATTTTACACCAGATGTTCTCATTACTCTGCATTTCTTACCTGTAAAAACAGACGCAAGAGCCTCGACTGAACATTGTACATAGCATATGGGAATTAATTATTTTCAAACATGTAATGCATACCTACTTTATGCCGTGATGTCTCACTGGATTTTAGCTTCTCCATGGAAGAGAAATATTAAGCAAGAAATAACAAACCACAGCTAATAAATGCTACCGGAGGCTACTGAATCACAAAGTTAATTTAGACTCAAGGGTCTTCTCATAGATACGAGCACTCTTTCTACCACACAGCAAATTATTTATGATGTTTGTTTACATTGATGGACCTGAAGGATGTCAGAGACAGTGTCCCAGTGAGTCATTATCCCTCTTCATTACTGTATAGAGTAGAGGCAACTTTACACATCATTACTAAGAAGCCTGAACCAGACAGCAAACGACAGAAAATCACTGCCTCCCTTTGTCATTGCATTGGCTGTATAAGAAAAAAACGACTATAGATGATTGCGGTAATGTTGGCTTGTCTTATGATCAGGTCTTGGGAGAGCAGGTTGGCAGGAAAAATGACTCCCTGCGCTTGTTCGATAAAATGAAATTCAAATGAAACCTACGGCACTGGAGAGACGCAAACCGAAATTCAAATGAAATATCCTGGAAGTATTCGTTTTTTATTTAGTTTTTTACTTTCTATTTATTTTATATTTTTGGAGTTCAGTACGCCCGGTGAATTTTAGTGTTCATTTTAATACATACGGCGAGCATAAAACCTTTGATAGATGTTTGGAAGCTGTGGAACCCCATTTAAAGCAAACCTATTTAAATCTATTGGAAAACAAGGAAGCAGTACTGTAAAATAGATGCAAGACATTGTGCGTATTGTACAAAATACAAAGTGAATTTGCAGATTAATAATGATGTTGGTGCATATTGTATAGGCCTAATTTGAATTGAACATATGGTTTCGATTCTGTGGTTGTAAGCTATAGTAGTTTTCCCTCAGATCATGTGACGTAAGTTATAGACGTTATAATAAAAATCCATATCCGGGAGACGTTTTGCCTGATGTTTCGAGAAACATTACCTTTATAGTGAAATTAATTTATACATTGTCGCTTGATACTCAAACAACGTCAAGGATTTTAATTAGAACCGGCTCTTATTATTAGTCTGCTACACATCATATTTCACATTTTCTTTTCCTTTGAACTGTAATTAGGGCCATTATGTACACAGCAATTATTTTGACTAAATTTTGAAGATGTGAATTTTGAAGAGGAAAATGGGTCTCCTGTTCAATTAATCCATTGCTAATAACCTTCAAAATGAGTAAGAAAGGAGCTAATACACCCCAAACCCATTAGTCCCCCGGGCCGGTGGACTTGTGTTCTTGGCTTTATGAAACATTACGTACTCGTGTGATCTTGTGCTGTGCATGGACAGATTATAGCGTTTTGTGTTTAAAGTTGTTGCTTTAATTAGAGACTGGTGGCTGACACGACAACAAAGCTGCAGACCCTTTAGCGCTCAACATGTTAGCGTGTTAGCTTCACCAGCCTCAGGCTCCCATTAACCCGAGTGAACCAAACTTCTTGGTAACTCCATCCCATAATATATCAGCTCGAGCTGGGGTCAGCATGAGGAGGGTTGCCAGAAAATGGAGTCTGCCCTTAATTATTTTCAGCCTGAGCTGTGTGTGAATGGACGCGAGAGTTTAATATGTTGTGGTGATGGAGCTCGTATCCGTTCAGAAGTTGGAATGTAATTGTACGACCACCTGTTTATCGCTCTTGCCGAATCTGGAATTGAAGTCGAGCGTGCGTATCGCAGAGGTTACAATTAAGCCTGTGAAATGAGAGAGCCAAATGTCCACCTGATACAGATAGCAATTTTGTGCATGACCTCATTGAAATAATTGAATTCTTTCGTTCTTTTTTATGTATATTTTTGATGTTCAGTTGTTTTTTATAAATGGTGGTTTCAGAATATAATCAAATTGCTATTTTGTTAACCCAGAGAGGTACTATGTAAAAGGGGTAGTTCACCCAAAAATGACAATTCAGTCATTATTTACCTTCAGGTTGTGGCAAGCCTGTATAAAGTTTATACTTTATATATTTGGAAAGATATTTGGAAGAGTTTTTGTAACCAAACCAAGTTCTGGGGCACTATTGACTATCAAGTACTATGATAACTACTATGGCGATGCCTCAGAATTGTGAGGTTTCCAACATTCTTCAAAATATCTTCTTTTGTGTTAAACAAAACAAAGAAATGTATAGGTTTAGAACAACAAAATATCAACAGAATTTTATTTTTTGGGGCGAAGTTCCCTTTAATATTCATTTATGTATATAAAGCATAAGTTTCTTTCCTCTCATATTCAGGCACGGTAGTTGAAATGACATCAAGTTTCAGAGTTAACAGGACGACTCATTTCTACTTGCTGGCATTTGATAAATCAATATATATTAAGAAGGTATTTTAGAAATACTAAGTGATTCATGTATTTCAGATTTCATTATAACTGGACAGATAACCATATGTGTAACCATCACTGCTAAGAGACTGTGTGTGTGTTTGTGTGTGATAGATTTGGTACGGTACAGAAAGGTGATTTGTGTACCTTGTTAAACCACAACAATATGTCACCCAGTGAAGATTTGTTATTTTAATAGTAAAACCCTTAAACAGTAGGAAGCACCACAGATGCCCCTGGCATACTTATGGCCAATGAAATCATCCACCATGCTTGTCATTTTAACATGAGTACTGGAAAATCGTGACTCTGGTTGTATCGCGCCTGTGTGGCTGACATTTGTTGATAAGCTTTCCCTTTGGACTGTCTTTCTTTCGGTATCTATTGATTGCATAGAGCTGTTAATAGTGGATGGCATCAACCCCTTCAAAAACAGACGGCGTGAGAAAACGGGGCCACGCTGCTGTACCTCCTCCTCCGCCCTTACGCCGTTTCTCTGATGTTTTTAATTCCATCTCCCCGGATCACATTCACAGTGACCATGGAACAATTTCACACATGAAATCTTGTGCCAAACAGTATGTGAACGTTGTATGTTTGCAAATTGGAAATGCAGGATTTGGGATGAAGAAAATAAGATGCAATTTCATATTCATAGGGAGATTTAGGGTCTGAGAGATTCCGATTTGAGAAGTAGCAGATGCTTATTGGAATGATGTATTATACGCAGGGGCGCACCCGAATTCATTTATCTAACCCACTGAAATTGAGCTATCTGTGTTACCAAAATGGAACAGCTTGACAGCTCACATATGTTTCACGCTCACTCTATCACTTTTATTTTTTTAATAAATTGCAAATGAAGTAACAATAGAAAACGGCTTGTTCGTATGGTGTGACAGTCCAGAGCAAGGGTCCATTTTCTGACAGAACCAAATGTGACTGTGACACAACATCTGCAAACAATATATCTATGCTGTCCTTCTGAAACCTTGTATCTGCCTATTTCGTGATAAATAAATCATTATTATTAGTCATCCTTTGTTTTTTACTGGCTTTTGCAAATATCTAACCAATAAAAAGTAGTGCTTTTCAACTTTGAAAACACAGTATGTAATCATTTAACATTTTCAGTTTTTTTTATTTCCTGAAAAACAGTGCATTTGGACATATGAGGTTTCAGAAGGACATCGACGATATGTTATGTAGAGTTCTTTGAAGAGCACGCCAGCCCTTTGTTTTCATCTGAAAGTCATGAAATTGTACAACACAGTCTCACGAGAATTGTCACGAACTGCAATCTATTACCCAAAAATTCTGGCGTCATTTACCAAATTCTGGTGTCGCAGTGTTTCCAAACCTGTATAAATGACTTTGTTCTGCTGAACACAGAGGGAGATATTGGAAGAATGTTAGCAATTTTCATGGCCACCATTGACTACCGTAGTAAGAAAGATTTCAATGGTAGTCAATGGTGCCCCAAAACAGAAAATTGCTTACATTCTTCCAAATATCTTCCTTTGTGTTCAACAGAACATAGAAATGTAAACGGCTTGAATAAATTGTGACAGAATTTCATTTTGGGGTGAACTATCAATTTCATTTGTGTTTACCCAGCACGACTTTCAATCTAATGGATTTTAATAAACGGTATCTTTCATATGATATATCAATGCAATCTGATGGGAATTCATACCAATTTTTCAATGTGGCTCATTAGTGTGAATTTCCTAAAACCTCACTGGTATGTTTTGTTATGATTTGACTTCTCTTGCATTTTTAGCGAAATCATCCTTGGCCGCTGTGACATAAGGGTATGGGGTGAAGTAAGGTGTTGGTTAGCCACATCCTTAAATATGTATGACTTCTTTTGATATCAGGGTATAAATATATAAATGTAAATGTCTGTGCATTGAAAGTCGTGCTGAGTGACAGGAAAAGAAGGTCGTGCTGAGTGACATTAAAAAAGGTTGTGCTCACTGACACGAAACAATCGGATATCAGTGTCCATGAACACGAATGAACAGATTCCTAATTTCGTGTCTCTATTCCACGAACTGCCTTGAGACTGGGTAGAATTATATGGGTTGCAAGTGACAGCGGTGTTTGGAAAATTTGTTTCGAATCAACTTTAGAAACTTTTCATATTATCACTTTTAATATTACCTACCCTATTTCATTGAATCTTTTTCCAATATAAATTTACAGCAGTTAAATATCAGTTTCCATAACGGGAGTGAAAAGAATTATGAATTGATAAGATCATAATCTAATGTTAAACGCAAAGGGCCCATTACTTATAGCAATATGATTGTAATTATTCTCATAAACCTGATTCTAGTACACCGCGCGACTCCCTTTGACAGCAATATTTTTCAAAATGCTTTTAATCCTCTATGAGTGTATCCATCATATTCACCTCAGTTACTACTTACACACACACATAATCAAATGTACCTGGAGGCTGTGGCAAAACAGACTTGTCAGATGCTCACAGAATTGGACGGATGAAAAACAGAATTTGATCTTGCATAGATGCTGATCACTCGACATTCCTTAAGCAGAGCAGTCAGTTGAGACCGTGATTAAAATGCCCCCTTCAGCTTTCAGGAAACACCCAGGTGACAGTCCGTAGCCAACAGGACAAGATGTGCTCATGAGGCGCAGGTGCACATTAAGATAGGAGACAAAGGAGAGGTAGTTAAGGCCCCATGATTTTCTTTTTTTTATTTCTTTTTTGCAAACATAATTTTTCCCATGCTGTTTGCATTGAATGTAAGAATCTGTGATGTCAATTTGAAAAGTTTGAGTGATGGACTATAGTATGAATGAGGGAATGAGTCATACATGTAGGTCTACTGCCCAAAGACCAGACTGACCACATATGAATGAAACAAAAGCAAACATCAATGCCATTTCTCAATTTATTTCAGTGTAAAATGGCGATTCAGTGACTCAGAGGGGGACTTTGGGGGAGGCTTATTCATTTGCTTTGTTTGTGATGTTTCAGGACTTGATTCACTAAGTTAATTATGCAAATCAGGAATCAGAGCAAACATGTCCAAAAATCACAATTTGTGCAGCGCAATTCCCCATCTATGTTGGTTCTGAGAAACGGTGAGGTATGGAGAAAACTAACGTGAATCAGATATTCAAAATGCTGAGAGTACACTACACTATGGGTCTAGATAAATGTCAGATTTTAATGCTCTTCTTTATTTGATCATCGTTGGATGACTCAATGCAGCCATGATCGATGAAAAGTCTTGTGAATTTACCTCTTAGTGCATGTTTGGGTTGTTCTTAGAAGACATAGTTTGGCCGTCTAAGGCATTGCGTAAAGATTCCAATGAATATAATGTAATATTATTGTTTTAATCACAGCCATTGTTCATTGTTTTATAGCCCACTTTCATGGAAATTGATTTGTACATAAAACCAGGTTTACTAGTTCAAAAGCAAAGGCAGTATTGGGAAAATCCAGAGAAGAATAAGATAACATGAGAAAATGACCATGCTGGGTATGTGGTGGGTCCACCTCGAGCGAGGTGACTCACTCTCATAACCCCCCAATAACAACCAACAATCTTTCCCACATGTAGTCCGAAGACACAGAAAGCAAGGTTTTAGTGTAAACAGTTTTCAAGAGACCGAGAGTGATATAGACAAAGTAACATTTTGTAATCACACTTACAATGCAATGCAAAATAAAGATGAGCATTACTCATTATAGTGCTGTGTAATTCAGAGGGAGTTATGTCCTGTTTGTTTCTTTTTCTACTGTATGTATCGCATTATTTTTATATTTTTGACTTTAATTTAACTTACCGATAAATAAAGAAAAGAAGAAAGGTTGTTGTGATCCTTGTTTCATCTGTAAAATACTCAATTAATAATGACAACAACTGTGTTATATCTTTGAAAGCTCAAAGAAGGCTGATATTTGAATGTTACTGAAATTTATTAAAACAAACTTATGATTTTTTTAAAAGTTTGTATCAAAAGTTAAAGGTGCTGTGTATAATTTTTGGGAGGATCTATTGACACACACGCAAAAACGTGATTACATCTTAGACCTATGTGTCAGGAGAAGTGGAACGAGTCTTTAGATGCAATTCACAACCTCACCGCTAGATGCCACTACATTTCATACACTGGACCTTTAACGTTAAACATGCAAAAAAAAACAGCCTTTCATCATTTCCAAGTGGCTTCTTTATCTTTACATTTTGGAAAATTACTTACAATTTCACTATACTGTAATTGAATGATTGTTGTGGATGTTGCCAAAATATACATTTAAAATTTATCTTTCAAAAGTAACTAAAATATCTCTGCAGACCAAAAGGTTCAAGAACTGCAACCGTTTTGCTCTTGGTATCTCATTTGTAGGCATGTGCTGTTCTTAATTCATAGTGTTCTCTTTGTTCAGATTGTAACACTGTCTGACACACTGTTCACAAATGATAGAATGGGCAGCTCATCATTACGGTTACTCCGCTAGTAAGCGTAAGAAAGACAGCGTGCTATTTGCTCAGGGTTGAAGTATTTGTTCAGAGGAAAATGTCACATGGACGAGTAAATCTATTTTTGTGACATGCTTCTCTTTCGTCTTTCTCTCAGGAATACGATGAAATTTGTTTTAGGATTGAACAATGATTTGCAGGTCTCTCTGTAATGTGTGTTGCCACGATCTTGATAGATGACCCATCAGATTTCCACCGTTTCAGCTCTCCACATGTACCCCGATCAGTTTTTCCCCGTCCAAGTTGGGCCGATTTTCTCTGGAGTCTTGGAAATTTCTTTGTACTGATCAGAAAGCAGTGTGTATCGTGTCAAAAAAGTCATCAGAGGCAAAACTTTGAAACAAATTGTTCAATAAAACCATCTAGAAACTTGGATTTTGGTGATGTCATGACTATAGTTGTTTTTCGATGCTCTCAGCATCTAATGGATAGAAACATTTGCTTATGAAGGCAGACTAATACATTATCTGAATAGCTTTGCCAAAGTTGCTACTTGCATGGCTTAATCCAAAATGATTTATCCTGAAATGCGGAGTATAATAAATGACACACCAGTGAGTCATTTTACACTGAGTCATTAACTGACTTTTTAAATTTTTTCATTTTCAATTGTGCCTCACCAAAATGTCACAATCCGGGGGGCGATCGTAGTGTTCTTTTTTTGGTAGGCCGGATCTAGATGCTTAGCTCTCTTGTATCTCTTTTTTTGTCTCTTTTGCTTCATAATTTAGCCAACACTTTTATTCAAATTAACTTATTAAAGGGTCAGTGCTCCAGGAGACCTGGGGTTAAGTGCTTTGCTTAGTCAAAGCTTTAGTAATTAGGATTTGGAACTTGTTGGTTACTCGCCAGAAATGTTAAAAATAGGCAACACCAAATAGCACAGAGCTTTGTAAATAAAGTAATACATTATTGGTTATAAGAAAAAGGCATGATTTCACTTATTGACTAACAATGACTTAATTTAAATATGCTGCAGTGTTTTTTCCTATTCAGCTGGACTGGATTTGTTTGGTGAATAAGACTTTTTTTTCTACCAAACTAGACCTTTCTTACACTTAACTCTTAAAGATAAACTGTTTCATATTATGAGGATATACAGTATATTAGTCTACATGTTACCATAGACAGTTTCTTGCTACTAGTGACCGTCTTGTTTGTATGGCTAATCTCGACAGATTCACAATGAAGTAAATCTAAGAGACATTTCCATTAAGAGATTAAATCTTTTGTATTTTAACTTTACTTGAAAGGGATAGTTCAACCAAATTTTTTTATTTTGTCATCATTTACTGAGCCTATTTGTTGCTTTAAATCTTTATTTTACGAGTTTGTGTCAACATGGAATCGAATTTTGAATCAAATCACTGTTAACAAAAGAAGATATTTGGAAGATTGTTTGTAAACTAACCGTTGTGAGGCACCATTAACTACCATAGTAGAAAACTAAACTACTATGGTAGTCAAAGGTGCACCAGAACTGTTTGGTTTTTCCACATGATTTCAAATCTATTATTCTATAATTATTTCGTTTTTTACAGATTTTTTTTAAAAGGTTTGAAACAACTTGCTGGTGAGTAAATTATGAAAAAAAAAACATTTTGGGATGAGCTATCCCATTTTCAAATATCTGTTTTTCTTTGGAAAATTGGTAGTGTCACAATATGTCATTTTTATATACATCATATACATAACAAATCTGGTACTTTCTTTTACTGGAGTAAAAGTTTTAGTAAAATGTGCGTAAAATTACTTAAAAAAATACTAGATTTGAATATACTTAAGTATTCATGGTAAAAACTATGATTTTATGAATCGTAGTGGAGAAAAAAAGTATGGTGTATGCTTTATAGTGAGGAAAACTTTCCTAGAGTAAAAAACATTTTATTTACTTCCAAATGTACGTAGTAAAAATACTGTTCACACAGGGGCATAGTCTCCACTGGGGACAGAGGAGGCATGCCCCCCACACTTTTCGTGTCCCCCTCACTTTCAAATTAGTTTGTTATGATTTTTTAACCAGGCGCCATCATTGCCACGGTGAAGTAGTCTATAGGACCGAGCAGGACACAGTCTGCCATGGGTCAATGTACGCGTGGCGTGCACACTCTAAAAATAGATCACAGAAAGATTATTTTCAATCACATGGTTTTGATTAGTTTTTATGTGGTCGTTGCTTCCGTAGGCTATGTTAAACTGTTTCCTCAGAATGGACTTCTATGGGTTTCTAACATAAAACAAAAACATTTCCCCCTGTTCAGTGTCCCCCCCACTTCTCAAACCAAAGTTACACCCTTGTGTTCACATCTTAAGAAATCCCCCAAATTGCTAAAGTCAATTTTAGAAATCATTTAATTGTTTGTTTTCCATCTCAGACTGTCACAGTAATACCATGCAGATTACAGTAATTACTCTCTGTTGACACTCTGATGTCAAGTGTAATTGGGCTTTTCTTCCATCCACCAACAGGTTGAGAAGGTTCGCATGACTGAGCCGACCATTTCCACGTGCCCTCTGGGCAATGGGGATCGTCTGCTGCGAATGAGAATGATAAAAAGATACAGTTCTCAGTAAGGCCAGCCATATGTGTGTAAAATGCGTTCCTGTTTCACGCTCCTGGTCAAAAGGCCAATTTGACTTGGGATTTGGAGACAAATAATGCTTGAACGTAGCAGACACTCATTAGAACAGACATCGGGCTGCAGACGTCTCTAGTCTCTCTACCCTCCTCACATGTCAACTGCTCCTTCTCCCCTCGCAGGGATGGTGATTGAATGTACCGCGTCGCAGCTGAAGGCAAATATAGAGAATGTGTTGTTTGTGCTTTCATGTTGAATACACCAAACTGCTGTTATCAGTCACTTCTGCTGTTGCTGCTTTGGGACACTTCTGGAACTCAGAGCTGTCTGTGCATTCGCCGGAGCGGTTTTTCCTGCTCATCATTGGGATGTTTGTGCAGTTCGGTGTGCCCTGTTGTCTTCCGGTGTTGAAACTTTTTCTCGTGTGGTATAGCATAAATGTATGACTCTTTTTTTTGCCATGAACTTTTTGGGAATTGTTAATGGGGAACACATGATACACATCACAGTTTGGATGTTAGCATTTGTTAGCAAAAACAGTTTTGTATTCAGTTAAGGGCACATCTCTGTTTTTTCAAAGAGAAATAATACATTTTGTGTTCCTTTAAACTCATCGTGCGTTCATTTATTTCATACAAATCAACGCAGAATGTGTTAAAATTACACACAATATGTTAAAAAGCACAACACAAACAGTGTGTAAATCAGGGTTCTCAAGTTTTAAAAAAAGCTTGGAGTGAGATCACATGCGATTAGGGGAGGAGCCCTAATTGAGCCCCGCCCCCACAACTTTACCCATTGTTCATAATTAACCAGCAGAAATTACATGTAGCATTATTAATGTGACTAGAAAGACTATTAATACAGTATATAATTTTAAATAAAGGAAGAAATATAATCTTCATTCCTTCCCATATCCTTTATCATTTCCCTTAGTTTTCAGATAATGTTTTGACTGCATCAATATGTATACTATGGGCTTTATATTAAATGTTCTAGCCTAAAATTTTAGACGAGCTTTCTTCCAACTACCCTTCTCCATCACAACATGTGTTCGCGCGATATTGTTGGTTACCTAGTAACGAACGTATGGTGGCCGAGAATGTTCCGTCAACTTCCGTGTGTTTTCGCGCATCTATGTTGCCTAGTAACGACGCAATCTGGCCCAGATACGTGCTGGCGGCAGGAAACTTCACTTTGTGTGCCTGCGCCTCGTATACAACGTTATATGTAAACTTGGTAGGCATTGCCTTTTCGGCGTGAAAAATATACGTTGTGGCGTGTGTGCGTGTGAACTGGTTGAATTGCGTGTGTCTCACGGCCAATGCGTGAGACTTGAGAACCCTGGTGTAAATAATAATAGTCTTTTCTGAGAGTGTACCTGACTGCAATATCCAACTCAATTTGCCTCACAAATATCTCACTCTCTTCAATCCCATTGGTTGTGGCCGTATTACATCACTGCTCATTTGCATAAATCCAACTTTCAGCTCTGTGCTGTCACTCAATTTGCCAAATTTCCATGAAACTAATGTCTTTTCTGAGAAATGTGATAAACGACACTTTTCGCGGCAAAATGCTGTCATTGTGATTTCCAATTTACACCTGGGGAGATGTCACACATCCAGCAAAATCTACAAAATTTTGTGTGAACTGAATGACTAAATTCAATTCAGTGCTAATTTAACTTTATCTATTTAAAGAGAATGGCTGGCATTTAAAAGAATTTGGGCATTTAAGCTTTTGACCGTGAAACGGGCCTGAGTAATGACCAGTGGACCACAGACTCCATCCTCCTAATGCTTCTGCTGTTTAATATGCCGTGCTGTCAGTAGAGACGGCAGTCGGGAGGTCTGTCAGGATGAACTCAACTCCGTAAACAAGGGACTCGCTCATTTCTCCCACATTTAGCTTGTGGCAAAGGCGTTTGGACCGTCTCAAAATAGATAGATGTGAAACTGAAGTGCTGCATCAGTGATTTATGTTGTGTCATTTTGTGCCATAGTAATGTTTCCATTTTCTTCAACAGAAAAATGCGATGAAGCCCTGGTCACACCCCTCCCTCATAATGCCTTCACCAGCTCCTCTGTGTTCACTGGTGGCTATGCACCTGGATATGCCAAGCTAAATAAAAGGGGAGGTAATAACATTTTCTTTCTCATGCACTCACAGATTCACGCCCACAAATGTGATAATTTGACTGGCAATATGAAACAAACGCTCATTACAACACCTCAACAAACACTCTTAGGCTGTTGATTTTTTTATGCAAACCATGTAACACACACTTTCATGGGTGCACATAGTAGATACGGTTTGTTTTCAGTCCAATACGCATCTGTACACTATACAGCAAGGTTTAGCTCAACACAACAGTGACTCCAGCCGGGATTTATTGCGTGAATTTCTAAATTACAAAAGCTCATTCAATTACGCCAAACCTGCGCCTTTGGAAAAGTCATGTTCTTAAGATGATCTACATCAGATGCGACAACGCGGTAATCTATCTCTGTGATTTGGACAAAATTGGCTTATTGTTTTTCCTTTGGTTCATTGTGACTCTCATTGAAAATGTAATTTAATGAAAAAGGAAGTTCTCGAGCCCACACAGGACATCTTTGGAGTTTTCGGTTTATGGCAGAATGTCATATTTTAATGAGGGGGAAGCTAAAGTAAATTTTACATGTCATTATTTATATCACAGAATAATGCAGTCGCATTCTAACTAGGCCTTTTACAATTGTGGTCGCGGTTAAAAATTGAAATAGAACATTCATGTTTTGCACACAGTCAGTAATGCAATGTAGGGGTCTCGGGATGTGCTTTTCAAAGTTGAACTACATTAAACCACAGTGCCCGGATGGGACTCTATGTGAAAGAGTCTCTTGTCCAATGAACATCGATTTGTGCTCCATTAAATTAATGGTGTGGACATCCAGCATAAACTTCTGTTGAAGCATGGTCGTCCACAAGGTTCTAAACACAGATTCATGGAGAAAAAAAATTTATTCCCAAACAGTGCAGGCTAACATTTAACATGTATGTGCTAAAATATTGATAGATACAGATTATTTGGGAACACTTTACAACATAATTTTGTGAAATAAAAAAAATGTGTTTACAGGATTGATTTATTCTTCTTATGTTAGTTAATACTATACGTATTCATTGTTAAAATTATTATATTTATTTAAACTTATTGTTTATTATAGTTCATGGAGTATCAACTAATGTTAACATGTACATCTTCTTATTTTGAAAATGTTTTAGTAAATGATAAATATACTAGGATGAATATATATATATATATATTTGTATAGACAGAAAGTCAATGGAGGTCAATGGGTACCGCCGTTGTTCAGTTACTACATTCTTCAAAATGTCTAATGTTTGTGTTCAGCAGAAGAAAGAAAGCCTTACACCGTGTCTACAGTGTACACGACTGGCGCGATGGGCATCCAGTGTGGACAAACTGTACAATTATAATGGGTTTTAATGTGTTATTTTGTCAAGTCACATCGCGCTGCGGTCCAGTGTAGACACGGTGTTAAGGTATTGAAATGAGAAGAGGGTGAGTAAATGATGACAGAATTTTCATATGAAGGTGAAATATCCCTTTTACATATACAAGCTTATTGTAAAGTTTAAGAAAAAATAATGATTTAGTTTTATTATAGAGGAATTCCTAATTAACTTAATAGTTTTTAATTCCTCTCTTGATGTAGTTTTATTAATCTGCCCTTGTGTTTTCCTGTCGTTTCTCAGCCTTTCAAGTGAGAAGATTAATATTAAAACTACTTCTAATGCAATAGGCAGTGATTTTTTATAGTGTAATACAGCATATATTTATGAAATCGATTATTATCCAGCGGTATTTGTTTGATGTACTTAATTTAAAAAATTCCCCTACCGAGTTGTTCGTATTGATATTATATATGTGTTCATATTTGTGTGTAATTGCAGTAATCAGCATATCTTGTAATTAAAATTGAAGTCGATTGATAGTCCAATACGCAAGTAATGAAACACTTCACACTACGCATCAGAAACATTTCGTGTTGTTTGCAGATTTGGGCTCTCATGGGGAAGCGGGTTCAGCTCATAATGGATGTTTTATATACAGGCCTCTCTGTTTGGATTTTAAAGGATCCAAATTACGTTTTTTCCAAGCATGCTGTGCTCTATATGTGCATAAAAATGTTAGCAATATTAATTGCTCCTGTAGTTATGTCTCCTATTACACATGCTGCTTAAAGCATCTATTCACAATGTGCACTACGCAAAACACTGTTTACACAATATTTATTTTGTCAAGCAGATCTCAGGTGCACATATACAGTATGGCATTACTGAAACAACATCATAGTTTTTTTCCCCGTGGCCCATTTTTGAGGTTCCAGTATTCTAGCATCTCTGCTGACCCACAAGGGGTCGCGACCCCAAGGTTCAGAATCTTTGATTTAATGCCAGAAGTGAAGATTCTGACAGAACAAAGACACACAGACTTGACAGTTGGCTGTACTGAATTCAGCTTCTATTCAGCCCCTTTCTCACCGAGGGCCAGTGGGGTTTGTGAGAATAAGCAATGGGATATGCCCTCTGGCACTGCCTACATCAGCAGTCATTCACCATAGCGACGCAGGGTTCTCTGTTACTCGAAAGGTGCACTTGGCCTGAGGGGTCCACGGTAGTGGCCAATGAACATGTTCTCCTACCTGCCAGTCTGCAAACGTAAGGAACCTCTCTCTCTCACTCTCTTTCTCTACCTGCCCTACCAGTCTTTGACAATGCCTAGGAAAAGTTAAATACATTTTGATATCTGATGAATCAATTTAATTTGCTCATTGTGTCATTTTTATGTATACTGTAAGTATTATCCTTTAGTAGATTGAATTCTCAGTTTTCTAGTGGAGTCATACCCCACGATTCTGTATAACAAAAGAAGACCTCCTTGGAAACAAAACCATTTTCATCACATTTCTCAAAATATCTATTGTTTTTCACCGAAGAATAAGGTTGAATGAATACACGATGAAAGTCAACAGTTCTTGAAAGGGGTGGTTTTCCTTTACATGCCTTCTTTTCATTTCAAACCTGTATTGACTCTGCAGTAACACAAAAAAATATATAATTAAAATGTTGGTAACAGAAAACCGTGGGTCCCCTTTGACTTGCATTGGTTTTGTGTCCATACAATAAAACCAACAGTTTTTGGTTACCAACATTTTAAATGTCTTATTTTGTGTTTTGCAGAAGAAAGAAAATCACACAGGTTAAATATGAACAATTTTCATTTTGAAAGTGAACTATTCCTTAAACGGGGCCATAGCTAATGTTATTCTTGGCTGGTGTGATATTGGACAAAATGTTAATATTTCCATGCAGACATGTAGTTGTCATCGATCTGTACTTTAATAATTAAGACTGGAATGGCAAAATTTGGACCTCATCCTGTCGATGAAATATTAAATTTTTGTGTCTGATGGACTGTATAATTTCTTACTGCATATTATGAATAGCAATGTCACTTAGGACCTTCTAATAAAATCTACATGAAACCTGTAAAGCTCGGCTGAAATAGCATTGTCAAGTTTTTTTAAAGATAATTAGCTTCCAAATAGTCACTCCGAGCTGTCAGTTTCCAATTTTACTGAACTGGTGAGCCAAGTAGTGTTAGTTTTGACATCATATTAGCATCTGGCATGAGAATTTTCACTTTTAGATGCCAAACTGTCTGGTTCAGCCTGGGTCTCGGGGCTCCAGGGTGTTGCCATGACACCCTGATTGCCAAGCCATTGATGATGTCAGAGGAGGGTTCAGCGGTTATTTAGTTGAATGAGCAGTAGCATCAAGGACTATGGTTGCTGATGGAAGATTCGGCTGTCCGTATGTCAGGCCCAACTGTCTGTCTGCACCAATGATTCATTATTTAGCTTTACTAATGTATTTTAAAGATCCCGGGCTGAAAATAGAACAGAGATCGCAGAAAATCAATACAAAGCAGGGTTTGTATTTATCCACTTTGGTTGACAGGTTGTAGTGATATCCACTTGTGTAATGGATGCTCTTATATTTTGTACAGTAGGAGAGTTAAACTTCATATACATTTAATCAATATTTGGATATTTATTTGCATTTATAACCTATACTGTATTTAGAGAGATTAAATGGAAAATAATTTGTTATTCATGCTTTTTTTTAGGTTTTTGTACAAGAGACTTTATAGGGTCAAGTATTATAAAAAATATGGTAGGTATAAATGTTTTTTCTTTTTCAAATTTTGAACACTAAAACGTCCAGTATTACTTTTATGTAGAGCTAACTCAAACTAAAAAAGTATTATTAAATACATGTCATCAGTCAAATACAGAAATGTATACGTAGTGTAATTCTGGAATTGAGATACAAAGAAGAAAGACGGAATAAAAACAGTAGATGAATGACAGACAGTTCGAGGTAATGTTGTTGAGAACGAATCATCAAGTGTCCCTGATGCAACGTGCTGCTTTAATGTGGCGATCAGAGGTGTCAGTCTGAATGATATTGACAGTCCCTCATCTAGGCTAATGTTGCCTGATCTTTACCTCTCAATGTAATGAGATATACTCCCTCTTCACACGCTACACGTCCAGTAATAAATTCACGAATTTATGTAAATATTTCCTCTACGTTAAAGATAATAGACATATATACTATATATAGACATCTTGCACAGGGCCACGTGTTTGAGTTTGTCAATAATGTGTTTATCAGTCAAGGATGTCTTACATAGATTATCACAATAGTAATTTATGTTAACAGGGATGAATATTTGTTTGTAATGTTTGGACATTGCAATAAAACGAGATTGAGCATTCAAGACCAATACAAAATGGACTGAAGCATTAGATCAACACACATTTCTATATAGTGTACAATAAACAGATAACTCTGAATTAAACTTTTATTTATGAAGCGCTTTTTAAAATTTTCATTGTTACAGAGCAGCTATACATTACAAAATTCAGTAAGAAAATATAAATGTTAGTAATATCAAGTCACCGGCCCTTCCCAATACATCTATGCAAAGCCGATTTGTCGCATTCTATTATTCGGCCAGAGGGACATCTATTTAGCAGCTGTTCACGTGTGAGATGATTCAGAGGGAAAGGTCAAATCATCCTTCTGCAGAAACCTGTTTGCCCCTCACAGCTAGAGATGGAAGAGGACAAGAGTTTGTCCTGGCTGGTATGCAGGGAAAAGAAAATGTCCTGTCGGAAGCTAATGAGGAGAAGGATTTTGAGGAACTGAGGTGAATGACAGAGGGGAGAGAAGGTTCAGATCCCCAGTGTGGAGTCATGTAGCCCAATCTTAGCTGAATAATAATGTTTTCATGCATGAGATTGAGGGACTAATAGAAGACGTGTGAGCAGTGATCCATGTCCATTGTTTTCTTCCTCACTCTACTTTGGACGCCAGATCTTATTCTCTTACATGTATTTACTGCATAGACCTACATACAGGTTCTGTACCGTAATATTGTGGGGTTTTTTAACACATTTTTATTACCCACCCATAATATACGTTTATGTAACGGCAGAAAATGTTTAACCAAACTTCAAGCAACACAGTAATAAAACTCTAATAATAGCATTTTAATAACGAGGTCAAACATATTACTCTTTGATTCATATGCAGTTTCTTCCCATCAATATAGTCTGGGTTGCTTTATGCCTGCAGCTGTCTATATTCCATTCTCGTGGATTAGAGAGTAAACAATGCTATTACTCTGCAAATGTTAATATTTCCTTCATCTATATACACGTGTATCTAAATATGGATTTAGAAAAATAATAATTATGGTCAGTAAATGATAAAATGAATATATGACCACAGCCAAACACAAAAATGAACATAAGAAATCACAAAGATTATCGATTGTCAATGGTATGAAAACCTATTTGTGACAAATATAAGCAGAGGGCAAACTTTTTTGCCATTTATCATGGCTATAGTGTGCCATCATCATCACAACTTCCTTTTGGAAGTCATACATCTATGCTGCACAGATAGCCCACCAGGCAATGTTTAGACCAAAAAAACGCACTTTATTTTTCATCTCTTTGTTTTATCTGTGTCATCTGGGATTGTTTCTTATTTATTTATTTATTTCTGTTTGGTCTGGGCCAGGCTCTAAAACTCAATGGGCTTTGTTGTTTTATTTTCTTCTGTCTTGGTGGCTGGTGTCCTTCCAGTGCCCTTTTCTGTGCTCTCTTTATCTCCTCTGAACATCTGCCTTGGTGGCAGCTTGCAGGTTGCAGTGAAGTGGATGTCCCCTGACTCCCTCACACTCTCTTAAGCTTCCTTCGTGTGGTGATCCCTGGACATCCTAATCTACTGACCCCCTGCATATGTCTTTCGCACTTTCCTTGTGCCTGGTTTCAGTGTCATTTCAAATGAAGAGTGTAAATGGCTGTTAAATGAAGGCTTTGCATTTGCTACCTTAGTTTAGCTCCGCCCACTTTCTATTGTTTGTCTGAATATTTGTCTGAATATTGCCATTGTACAGATTTACAAACAATTACAAATAAACAATCTGTCTGGCTGAAATTAGGCTTTCAAAACCTTTTTAAACCTATGTTCAGTCTTATAGTAAATCAAAGTCAAAAAATGTATTTTCAAGCCTTCTATTGAAGGCAGAATGCATGATTCTGTTCGGAAAACTTTTTTGTGAAGCTGGTTGGAAATCTTTTCAGATCCTGATAGCAATCAAGAACTATAGTGGTCAAATATGTTTTTATATTTATATGTCATCTGGCCGAACGTTTTGACGATTGATGATTATTGTTCCATTTTAATAATGTTAGGACTCTGTCCTTCCTGTCTCGAGCTTTCTAGCTCCCTGGGCAGAGTCATGACATTGCCATGTCTTTCGTGTTTCTGTTGTGTTATGTGTGGAGACATGTGGCTTTATGTTGTTACTTAATGCCACGTGTCTTCCTGTTATGTCTCTCAGCCCCACCCTCCTATCTCCTGTAATTTCATTAGGGTTTCATTCCCATCGTCTGTTTTGTAATTCACCTCGTTAGGGTTTCATTCCCATCAGCTGTCACCACTCTCCCCATGTAATCACTCCTCGTTAGTGTCTCCCTTTATATGGTCTCAGTTTCTCTCTGTTCAGTGTTGGTGCATTGTCTTTATCTATTGTCTAATGTTTGTGATCACTGGATGTCTTGCTGCTCTGTGGACTTCGTGTTTTGGATTACCTGTTTCTAAGTTTGTGGATTTATATAGTTTTCCTGTTAACCACGTTTTGTCCCCATAGAGGGAAGTGTTTGTTTTTCTAGTTTTGTTCACATTTAAATAAAATTTGTTTTATCTATCTCCTCGTCTGCCTGCATCTGGGTTCTGTCCAAACCATTTCGTGACAAATAATGCTTGTCATCAAAGTCTGTAATTGAATATCTTCACTTTTTATAAATATAGAACATTTTACGGCACATATTATTCCTTTAAACGTCCCTGTTCAAAATTTCCAAAAGCCTCTTGCTAAAGTCATATATAACATCTGTACAGCAGTCTGTTCTTTAAAGGTGCAGTGTATGAAATGTAGCGGCGTCTAGTGGTGAGGCTGCAAATAGGAACCAATGGCTCATTCCAGCCCTCACCCCTCCATTTCAAAGCACTACGGCAGCTGACACAGGACAAAGATGTTATAAAGTTTCCGCTTCTTTCTCAGAAGAGATCATGTATTTATGAAACACGCTCTGCAGTCTGTTCGTATAGGGCTACGATTAAAACAACATGGTGAATTCCATGTAAGGGAACCCGCAGTGTATGTACAGTATATAAAAATAGCTAGTTCATGTAAGGTCTTTACACGCGTCTGGAGACACAGTTATGTACAGTATATTATATTGCATTTCTGTCAGTAGATTCTCCAAAAAATGACACATTGGACCTTTTAGGCTTATTAAAGAAGACAGGAAAGCACAGATTCCTTTGTAAAACATGCATTGTGCACAACAGCAGATAAATCCATAAAATCGGGCTTTGGTAAATTACAAGGCTGTTGTAGTTTATCCTGTCGTTCACGGCCCCCTCAAGTCGTACCCTTAAGAACACGCTTAGGAGAGCACACATAATATATACAAAACACCAACAAGACTTGTTCCTGTTCTGTTTTCCTCTGGTTCCTCTGTGGAACAAGTGCAAACAGATTTCAGATCAATACGACAAGCAATCGAGTATTGTGTATTTTCTTCAGGTGCTGGGGGCTGGTCTCCGCTGGACAGCGATCATTATCAGTGGCTGCAGGTCGACCTGGGAAGCAGGAAACAGGTCACAGCCGTTGCCACACAGGGTCGATATAGCAGCTCCGATTGGACTACGCGCTACCGACTTCTGTACAGCGACACAGGCAGGAACTGGAAACCATATCATCAAGATGGTAACGTCTGGGTGAGTACAGTTGTTTGGTATAGGATTGTTAACACGGCACTTTTGAGGTTGTATAGTAGGTTGCTTGTTTGTTTAAATCTGTTTTAAAACTCTAATTTACAATAACGTTTACACGTGTAAAAGTTAAACAAAATAAAAAAATAAGATGCAGATAAAAATGGTTGCAAATTCAGATGCTGTAGGGGCTGGTTTGAGATGCAATTTTAGTTTTGTAGTTGTTAATAACATTTTATAGAAAACCAAACAAAAGTAAGAGGCAAGCATCCCATAGTTTCCTATAAAACGAGCTAGTTTGAGGCGAAATTTCATTTTGTTTAAAAAAAGAAGTTATATTATGGAAAACTTTTAGTCATATAAAAGTGAATCATAATTATCAAAAGGGAAAGATCGGTAGTAAAGTTTGTAGTAAATAACACAATTTTAGAGTAAACAAAACAAAACAGGGAAGAATCAAAATTTTACCACAAAAACTAGACAAATTTTTTATTTGAATTATTATTAAAATGTTATATTATAGAACTTATAGAATACAAAAATATAGTTCTAAATTTTTTATACAATTATATTAAAGTGCACTATAATGGCAAAAGGGAAAAATCCGCTTTTGAAACTTGTAGTCTGTAGTTATTAATAACATTTCATATTAAACAAAACCAAAGACAAGACAAGATACCACTTTTCCCTATAATACTACAGTTTGTATTATAAATAAAATGTTATATTATATAAATGATCAAATAAGAAAATGAATTACATTAATACAATTATTGTATAGTAATTACATAAAAATGTTAATCTTAATATTAAATTGCACCATAATCCTCAAAAGTGGCAAATTATATTCTGATATAAATCAAAAATGACACCGTGCACGTAAATGTATAACAATCACGATTAACAAAACCAAATCAAGATTCTAGACATGCTTTGTGCTTCTTGTAATTGAGACATTTGTAAGGCATGCTAGTTGTTGTAGCAGGGCATTAGCACTCACCTCGTTCACATGGTGAGCTCACCAAGGACGGCTGAAGATCAATGAGTCAAGAGGATGCCTTGATTTCTTCCTGGGCGCTTTAATCAACAGTAAGCAATCAAGGAAGCACTTAGATTCAGAGAAAGACAGTTGCACACACTGATTTCTGGATTAACAGCTGATGTACCGCTGGGTCCAAGCTAGAGCGGAGTGGAATTATTACCCAACCAACCAGTGATCCACACACTTCCTGTGTCTTTACAGGAACTTTTATTGCTACATTCTCACATCTCTGCCCAAGCCTCGGCAAACTTTCCATTTGATCGATTTATTAAATTCTGAGCAATCTCCTGATATTCTGCTCGTGTTGAACAAACGCTGAGTGAATTGAAGTGCTCTTGAATTCAGGACAATCCTGAAACACTTGTTTACTAAATTCATTCTTAAAATGACTGTTTAATGCAGGGTGGATCAACACTTTTAACGCATTACGTATCGTTTCTGTTGCTGTGGTGGTGTGTGCCATACAGTGTGGTATCGGTGAGGTTTTACCTACTAGACTGACAAATATAACGCCAATGCAAATTTCATCTAGATGAGCTTGATTGAGGGGCATATGTTTTTATATTTCATCTGAAATAATCAGATTGCATTTGGCCTCTTAAAGAAATTCACCACTGGAGGATAACCGCTCCACCAATCACGGCCTCGATATTAAAGATGCAATCAAAACAATCTTTCAAAGCACCCAGAGTCCAATTGATTTATATGCAGTGCAGTTTCTGACCGGATCATTTTCACTCCTGAATAATTTTCATCACATTTTGGGCCCTGTCTTTAATTTATTTTCTTTGATGGGGTTATACATCTGAATATTAATTAAGCTCCTTTGTGTCAGTGATGAATAATGGCGTGTTGTTGTGTTTTTACCCGTCGTGTGTAGCATTTTCTTCTGCTTGGTTGTTTAAATCATTTTTCGATGTTTCCAAATTTTTTGCCACTTTTAATCAAAGTGTCACCTCGCTCAACAAGCCAATCTCCTTATTCTGTTAGTTTCAAATTATTTATTCTTTCCTGCAAGGTTAAATGTCAATTCAGCCTGGGGATTTGACAGTGCTAGGTAGAGATAGGAGTGTGTACTTGCTCGCTAAATAACTTTGGCTTATGGCTTAAAAGTCGCATGCTATTTATCAGAAAATGGCAAACCGCAATACATTTCGGTGACATTATATCCTTTAGCCTTTAACATCATGTTGTGCTCTTTTCACATCATCGGTGAGAGTGCCCAGAATTATGAACATGAACGCTATTGCTTTTCCTAACAATCAAAATATTTGGCCTGGTTAAGTATAAAATGGATGAAAAGATGGGAAAATACGATATACAATTGAGTCAATAAGTAAATAACTGCTGGAAACAATCATCACCTGTCGTGCAACTATTCAGGGCGCTGCCATTCGTTGAAATTCGTTTTTTTAAGTACACTGGTACAATAATATCTGTTATTTATAATGACATTTGTGTAAATCATTTTATACGTTTCCATGGAGATGATGGGTTGAAATACAGGTGCTCAGATTTGTTATCCGAGCACCTCCACACCAATTATCCCCCAGTCTGTCAATCAGTTTCTAAAGCTGGTGCGGCTTATCCATTAGGGCGATGGGGGCGAAGGGGGCGAAGCACCTACAAAGTGCGAAAACAAAGGATTTTTCGCTTGCTTTCACCATTCTAAACTGTGTGTTCTGCCTGTAGAAGTACAGCCCAATCACGTTAACTCTTGTTCCGTAGAGTACCGCCCCTTTTTAGGGCGATTTCACTCTCACCAAGATTTCCCCCGAGTCCTCTCATTGACTTCCATACGAATTCCTTTTATTTCCAACTTCAGGCCCTGCAATGCATTCTCTATGGGCTTCCCAAAGGGCTGGCCCTAATATGCTTGCTTCATCATAGGCAACCTTAACTTGTGCCTTAACAATTCTCGACCCCCAGTACTGCGAGAGATTATGAAGTCAGACCCGTTAGATCTCCGGGTATTTTCTAAATATAAAACTAGATTTATTTCAAAGCGATATACTGTACATATTCACAGCAGCAGTTAAATAATGGAGGAAACTGTGCACTTTCTGTATAATGGACATGTCACGCGAACGACGCGACATGGTAATGGGTGAAGCCATTAATCATGCTATACGAAAACAATGTCCACATTGAATGCTGCGTGTTGTGTTAGTTAAATGTTTTATTACTTTCCCTGTTTACCATGTCAGAGTTCACTCCCAAAACTCCTTTTAACAACAAAACTCTATTACCCTAGATAATGGTCAAACCACAGACTTAAATAGGGTTATTTGGTAGTGGGTTAACAACCATGAGAAAGGTATCACTTCCAAATGCGTCATGTGCAAATGTACAATGTCAAATACTTCAAAGCAGTGACATAGGCCAGCTATGCAAATTAACCTGACCAATGAACCATTTGAATAGGGGCTCAGATCAATGATTATGCTTTTAAAGGCATGTTAATGTTGTATCACCTGTCAAATGCCTATTTAACAGTTACATTTAGTCCTACATCATTGATGGTGAATCTTTTTGGTTATTGTTCCTGTTGTCCCCATCAAAAAAGCTTTTGCACCAGCTGCCACTGGTCTCAAGAATCATTTCCATAATAACAGCAAAAAATGCAAGCATACTCTTTATTTAAAGACAACTAAAGAGTAAAATAGTCTTAGATTTAGTTCGTTTGAAGATATTTACAAGGAAATTTGTGAGAAATGTTTAATGCATTCACTTTATTCTACTCACTGTCAGACTTTTTTTATAACTCATTACTATTGGTGACCTTTTTTGTCTGTGAGGTTTGCAGATATTGAATAAATAAAAAATATAAAAAATGGCTTGTCAACATGTGTGATTTTCTTTAAAGTGGCAGTTTTGGAGATGTAAGCTTTCAGTCTGACAGTGAGGATATATATAAACACATGACAACAGTTTGTTCTATCTTTCATTAAATTAACATCTGATGACTAACAGAAAATAAGCAATAAATTGTCAGTTATAAGTTTATTCCCAGTGTATTGCCCATAACAATAGCATGGCATAATAGCTGTTATATAAACTGTTAACTGTAATTTGTATAAGAACTGAGCAACAATAAAAAATGTCTGTTTCAAAAACAGCCTGCAGGTTTAGATTGACGTGTGGTTGTTTTAATTATGAAATTATAGCAATTTACCACAGACTTACAGAGAGTATATTTTGAATGGGTCCTTTTGGAGGCTTATACATTACCCAAACCTTTTCGCAACCCCTGCAGTTAATGGTGAATGAGCTTCAAGCAGCTACCTTTATACTTAATGAATGCGGGCAGAAATTGTACATTTCCGCTCTCACGACTCTACAGTAACCACAGCTCTCTACGTGGCGTAATGCTGGAGACATCTCTCTATCAATGAATGTGCGGAAACATGCACTTAGAAAGGCTGTACAGCGAGCCGTACACCTGGGGAGCAAAAAGCCCTTTAGTTGTTTTACTCAATGAGAGACTTTGCCCATTACAAAGATCCCATTGTGACGGCTGGGCTTTTATTCTTTGACCTTTCTATGATATTTGACTTTATTTTGGTGCTGTCAAAAATAAAGGAAGCACTGTTTCAGGGTTTCAGAATTTAGAAAGTGTTTTTTTTTTATTCACAAACATTTTTATGGTGTGTAAGTTATCATCAAAAACGACTGAGACATCACACACAGACACAAAAAAAACACTCGTACTCTTGGGCAGGGGTTTTCAATCTATAGATGCCATGGTCATCCTCAGTGGTTAGAGCCTTGGGCTTGTGATCAGAATGTTGCCGGTTTAAATCTCAGTGCCAGCAGGTCATGACTGAAGTGTCCATGAGCAAGGCACCTTACCCTTGATTGCTCTGCAGTAATGTGCCACTGTAAAAAACGCCTTGTAAGTCGCTTTGGATAAAAGCGTCTGCTAAATGAATAAATGTAAATAATAACTTGCTATGCTATTACATTTACTTGCTAATATGCTATTACATTTTTATTCATAATTTTTTTTATATATTCATAAAATTTATTCATAAAAGATTTAATGCACTTTTGTGTCTATTTAATGTAATTTATGTAATTATCTGTTTTAATAATTATTTATTTACACATTTTGTCCTTTTTTACAGTTGTTTTCTCAACTTTTAAAGAGTCTCGTATATAGAGTTCTGTTTACAAAGTGTTACATTAAAAATGCTTTTATTTGCTTTTATTTTTCTATTTGAAATTCTTTTTCACAACTTTTCACAACTTTCAAGCTTTCAATACTCATTCGTTGCCTGTGAGTTTGGCAAATTTATTCAATTTCAGATAAGGACTATTTCCCCTCAATTTACTTTCTTGCATTTCAAGACTTTCAAGAGGGCTTTCAAATAATAACAGTGTGATGCTCCCTTCACTATTGTATCCTCCCACAATATCAACAGTAAACAAAATGATCTGGAGTCACGTTGGGTTTGATAACTGTGGTGAAATATGTTCAGCTAAACAGGCCACTGCTCAAAGTCTTGTGAATGTAAGCACTTGGGGCAGTCTGGATCGAACTGTGTTGAACTACTTAGGTATTGTGGTGATTAATCATGAGCCAGGCCACGTGAGATCAAACCAGTGAAAATTGTTTGCATCCTTAGTACCAAATATCCTATAGGCATGTTTGGACAAGGAAGAATTCCAAACTACAATAGAATAGAATAGAACTTGTTTTGGATGCATGCACCCATTGAAATAAGTATAATATTTAATGAAGGTGAGGAATCTGTTCTGAACTGAGTCCATCTATCCTTTTAAAAAAAAAATCTTTAGATGGTACAACATCAGTATCTAAACCACCAACTGTTTTTATACAGAAATGTGGCAAAAGGTCTACATTTATAATGAAGGTGCATCGGTTAGCGCGGTGAGAATATTAGCTTTTAGTTATGGTATTTGACAAAGGTCAAAATAAATGAGGAGAAACACTGAGAGTAAACACAGACTGCAACCAAAGGCAGATAGGTTTAGACCCCTGAGTTAGTAAAAAACAGTAGGTCATTTTTACAGAGACTGTGCAAGAAAAGAAATGTGTTCAATTGAAACTTACTTAAAAACTCAAAGTCTGTCTTTGAAATGTGACCATATTAGTCATTTCTGAATAGGGGCTCATATTAATGTTTATGCTTTTAAATGCATGTCCAACTAAGAAACAATTTTTCAATATTGCATCTTAAATTAATACATATTGATCAAACCATTTAATTTTAAATGTTCTACCTTGTCCACACTTAGCTCACTCTTTTGCCAGACTTTACCCTTCTTACTCTGTTGAAATGAGTGAGGCTTATTTCCACATGTCAGGTTCTCTCTTCCCTCAGATGTCCTTAACTATACCCCTGACCGGGACTCATGTCGCTAAAGTACGAAGACTCAGAGTGTCATTGAATTGGCTGGCCCTGTCAGCCCTTCACACATATGCGTACGTCTGCCATTTTGACTGATTCAGCTCTGCTCTCAGCCTCAGAGAGAGGGAAGCTGTCTTCACCTCATCCGTCAAAGAGGGCCCCGAGTGGCGCGAAAAAGTACGAAGGTGCCAAATGCTCTCAGTTGGAGGATAATGGTTTCTTAAATAGTGGATTGCGTTTTGCTTTTACTCTGTTGGCAGTGCAGTCTATCTGGTCTATCTGCTTTTGCCATAAAATGCGGTTGTGACTACAGATAAAACATTTATGTAAATGACTATAAAACATTTAGGCAAAGCTGTGATTGTGTAGTTTGTCGAACTTTGCAATACAATGTTCGGTAACACTTTCTACAAAGCCTGCATTTATAATGGATTATAAGGGCATTCTTAATGCATTACAAGGTATGCATAATGACTTATAAACAGCCTTTTAATATGTTATACTGTTTTATGAATAACAACAACAACAGTTACAATATATTATAATACACACCTATTTGTGGTTGTAACTTGTACGTGTATAATAATCTTTAACACATGATGAGGTCTGCATTTATAATGCATTATAATGTTAGTCTTATTGCATTATAACAGATGCATAATACCTTGTTAAATAACCTTACCAAATGGATTGTATAAACTTATAAAGCCTTTTCATTCTTTATAAGAAGAGTTTGCATTGGTCACTTTACTTTAAGTGGTAAAAGTCTATTCATAAGATATAGTGAGCTATTGTACATTATAACCATAGTAAGTATGTGGAGTTTATCATGTGTTATACATCTCAATACTCTTACGTTTTAACCACAAATAGGCAAGTATTATTACATTACAACCAATGTTTGATTATTCATGAGACGATACAATCCATTTTGTAAGGTTATTTAACAAGGTATTATGCATCTGTTACAATGCAATAAGACAACCATTATAATGCATTAAAAATGAGACCTCATCATATGTTATAGATTATTATACACATACAAGTTATAACCACAAATAGGTTGGTATTATAATATATCGTAACTGTTGTTGTAATTATTTATAAGACAGTATAACATACTATATAAGGCGGTTTATAATGCATTAAGAATGCCCTTATAATGCAATAGAAATGCAGGCTTCATAGAAAGTGTTACCGAATGTTCTAGAATGTTCACTTTGGGAAACATCTTTACTTTGTTTCTAGGGCGCTCAAGTAAAAAGGAGGCTTTTAGACACGTTGGTTCACTGCATGATCTTGCCGCATCTACTTGGCCTTGTTAAAAAGTAATGTACTGTAAAAAAGAACAGATATATTTAGAACATTTCACATTTGGATGTTCTTTGTATGTAAACATCTAATGACACAAAGTTTCTGATTTTTGTTGTGGGACGCTTTAGTATCTCATATATTATCTAACCTTTAATAAATCTGTCAGGGTTTATTTTTGTGATACTTATTTTGTGAACTTTCTGTCTGTAGATTATCCCGCTTATTACACAGCTCCTTACCTCATAAATTATTGAACATGAAATATTGATTTGAAAAATATTTATTTTGCTTATTTTTGAAGAATGCAAAACCTGTTTACTTTCCACAAACAATTTGGATTAATCACTTGATGTTAAATATAATGTCCTACATATTATTTAAGAACATATTTATTTAACATTTTTGTGTTATATTAAATATAAACTGTTCCTGTAAAAAATATTCGTAGCATCTTGTTCACCATGTGTTATTGGTTTGGACAATTGTTATCTGGGAATATAGTAATAATAATAATAAAAATTATTTTCTATAAGGCCTTGCAATATAAAAATGCAACAAAAATGCAACAAAACCAATTTCTCAAAACCAATTTCAAAACCACAAATAACATATATCAAACAATATAAAATAACAAAGCTTGGAATGTCGCAATTGGCCAATCAGAATAAAGTATTCCAGAGTGCCTGTGTAATAAAGTAAATTAACCTACGCTAGGTTGAGTTGGGTTTCTTCGTGTTTTAGCCAACCACAGGTTGAAACCAACCCAGCGTTGTTTGGGCAAATAAATGTATCAAAAATTGTGCAACAGCTTTATTAAGGCCAAAAATGCAAACCTGCTACTTTCTATCCTGTTACACATTTTGGCATAGTTTTATTTTATTTTACAATTGACCAAAGTTCATTTGTCAGTTGAGGCCACAACAAACTCTGCACCTGTATTTGCATAATAATTTGATGATCTAAATGTGATACGAGCCTCAAATAGATGAATGCATTGAATCATAATGTGTGGCAGCTGCATGATTGACTTAATATTGATTTAGGACCTTCTCACATTGCTTTGGTCGTGTACTATGCTTTAATGGATTGCTCAGACAGGAAGGCTCCCCCTGTCTTCAGATCCAAATATTACATAAGTAACACAGAATAAAACGATGGCTACAAGAGCTTAATGGTTTATTCGGAAGCTATCCACCTATCTTCTCTCAGACCACATCAATATCTTAAACAGTCTCGGAAGATGGCTTGTAAAGAGATAATGATGAAAGCATTTAATGCAGAAAAGTCCTCTTTATTTGTCCACTCTACGGTTTTTTATCCAAACCTTCTGCATGCGTCCAACAATTTCCCAGTGTTTTGTTTGAAGTATTGCAACCTACAAACAATTACAGCTCAAGAGAAGAATAACAGAATTCAGAAGTTCTAGTGTGGACAAGCAGTTTTAACCAGGCCTGAAAAACAACATGTTTATAATAGTTAGAGCTCTTGGGTATTTGATGGCCGCTTCAAGGTCAAGCAGTGCTACATTGAGTTGCATTCATTGCGTTCTTGTACACCTTCCATCATGTGTTACCGTAATGAATCCTATCTTTTTGTTTCCAGTTGCTTTTTTATCTGATACAGAAAAGTTGCTATCCACAAAAGCGTTTTCTCTCGCTCTCACAGTTAGAAATTTGCAGAATGGCTGTTCAAAGCCATTAGAGAGAGAAGAGACCCTGGGAGTCTCTTGAGCTTTGTCACAAAATAAGTAAAAGCAACTTTAATTATACCATGGGAAACCAGTGAATGTGGCGCTTATGATAGTTACAGCTGGCTTCCTGCCTAAACCCAGACTCTTCGGCTTCTGAAAAAAAGCCTCTATCTCCGTCAGGCCTTTGTGCTTTAAATTGTGAAGGTGCTTGATTAAACAACATGCCAGGCAGCAAAGCTCTCAGGGTGACTTCACATTTGGCCAACTAATTACACACTTGCTGACTGTTAAGGGTACGGAGCTGGAATTAACCGGGCCTGAATTGAGTCATTCCGCTCGCGAATTCAGAAACCTTTGGCCTGTGTGGTCGGCGTAAAGTGCGGATTTGTGCATATTAATCAGCTTTTCTCAACACAATGAAGTAGAAATGAGGTCAGCTGACATTCAAGATGTTAATTATCTGGTCTTTGAGGCCAAACAAATGTTGTGAGGGCAGAAACCAGTTACATACATTGGCAGTGCGGGGACAAATGGAAACGTTGTTTTGGAACCTCTGATAAGGACTCAATCCTTGCGTCCAGATTTGAAATCCTAAATAATTTTCGAAATTAGAATTAGTTTGTCCCTTGTAATAATTGTAATATGTTGTAATGAGTATATGCTAAAATATTATATTACTCACATTGCAATAAAAATGTATTCAGTTTTATGTTACAGAATATTCATATCTTTTTCAAATTACGAAGTAGACTGAACTGATAATTTGCAAGTGTAAAAATTTGACATTCTGCCTCAGTATTACCAATATTACCGTACTGTTTTGTATACAGTATGCAGGTGGGCAAACTGGAACGCAGACATTGTTCCCTTGGAAACAGTTTAAGCCACGCCCGGGCTGGAATCCATGCCCTAAGGTAAAGCCACTCATTGGGCCCAGGAGATGGGCTACAATGTCACCAGACCCCGTGAATTTCAGCAATGGCCCTGAAACCTCAAACAACTTGTAGTTTCTCGATCAAAGTGCATTGAGCACTCCCCAGTCACCCAGTACAGAGACCAGTGATCAGCACTTCAAACATTACCACCACAATACACAGCGTCCAGTATTGACAGGTTCAGCGTGTTCCTCTCAAGAAATCCCCGGTTATACAATAAAGTCCATCTAATGGTGTGTTTGGGGGGACGAGTTCTGTAAGCCGCATCATTTCAGTTCGGTGGTCTTGAGCTTCTTATCTCCAATCCCACATGCTCTCAAGTTCTCCACCGCTGAATGAGACTGAATCAATTTCTTGCACCGCGTGACACAGGAAGCTGCGTGGGGTCAGCGTGAACCACAGAGCCATGCGGTTTGAGCCCAACTCAACTCAAGGTTTTTTGACGGAATATTATGCTCTGCTGCTTTTGAGACAAGGCAGTGGAGAGTTTGATCAGATCACTCAAACCTGCACTTGACCTGATAAGATCTAACCTACATACAGAAAATCTGCGGTATGCTTTAATTTGTTGCATTTGTCTTACAGGCATTCACGGGTAACTCCAATACGGAGAGCGTGGTTCGGCATGACCTGCAAAACACAATTGTGGTCCGCTACTTGCGTATCATTCCTTTAGACTGGAGTGAAGAGGGACGGATCGGCCTCAGGTTCGAGATCCACGGGTGCCCTTACTGTAAGTTCACATTCTTTAGAACATTCAAAATTCACACTCACATTCTTTTACAACCAACAGACATCCAACAACTGGTTAAACACCAGTTATTTTGTGAGCAAAAACAACCTAGTTTGCTTTTTAGAGGCAATTTATATGATCTTGGCAGCTGATGGGATTTGCATCTTAACAACTGCGCAGTTGAACATTTTATGTGGGTTGATCTTTATTATAGCTGGAACATTTGCTAAGCTCAGTATAAAAATCGACAGTTTTATCTTTCCAGAGTATTTTGTCATACCAAGGAAGAGCAATCATCAGCTTTTTAGGATCACTGGGTGATTTATATGCACTACAAGATTGCAATATATATTCAGAAGGTTCCCAGTACAATTAAGAGAAATTGGCTGATGCAACTTATTTTGAAAGTCAAGGTCAGCTATCTACTTATTTCACATACAGGGCAATCCAAGTTTTCATAATTTTCAAAGATATACACCAGTATGCCAGCATGGTGTTTAAGCTAATGAGCAGAAAGTGAATACTGCGTACATAAAAGAAATGGTGTCATACATATCGCTGCTGAATAGAGACAGCAATTATGGGATAAAACTTTAATTCTGTCATCATTTTCTCACCCGTTTGCATGTACTACTCTCTTCTGCAGAACAGAAAAGAAGATATTTTAAAGAATGGCGGTAACTGATCAACGGTGGTACCCATTCACTTACATCGTCTTTTTGTCAGTAATTAATTATGAATGGATACCGCCATTGTTTGGTTACCAACAACTAAAACAATATCTTCTTTTGTGTTCTGTAGTGTTCTTCACAGTGTGAGCACCCCCTGTAGGAAACCGTTATTAGTTAATAACGTTAGCTGTTCTGCTTGCATCAATTCAGCGGTAATTCTTTCAATCTAAGCCTTTGATTATATTGTAATTTCACTAGCAATGAAAGAAGAGCAATTTTTGAAATATGAACGCATTCTGTTTGCAGTGCCCATGACGAATTCATCATTTTCATTACATTAAGTGTTGCAAAATTGATCTCGATAACAAATTTCAATTAACACCCACATAAATTCGATTGAAGAGTATCACACGCAGTTTTCTCATCACAGTGATGTAATCATTTATCATTTAATACCACAGCAGAAAAATGGGCTCAGCTAATTATTCTCTGAATCACGATTCTTAAGTTCTTCTATTTGTGTTTGTTTGTTTGTTTATTTATCTATTGATTTGGGTGGAGAGGGATATCTTCCTTGAAAAATCCTGCACAGGGACTACTTCTACACTGTCGATGAAGTCATATTAATCTGTAGCTCTTCAAAGCGTGTTTCCAAATGAAGCCTGGTAGCTGTAGATACGTGTCATTCCTGAAAAATATGAGGGGGCTTCACTGATTTTCCTGTCAGAAAGCTTCTCATGCTGGTGATCAGTGACAGTGATAAAGATGTAACACATCCTCCAAACTGTAGATGAAGAGAGCTTAGGGAGAAATGTATGAACAGTGCCGGAACACCCTGCTGGAAAATCCTGTTTAAGAAGCTGACTGTGTTTAAAAACATGCTAGCTGATCTAAACTGGACATTCATTGGAAGAAGATCATATCGAACCAACAATTAATCATCTAGTCATACCAGTACTAAGGTAGTCAAGCTCTGCCTACTTAAGACCCCACCAGGAAAAGATACGTGAACAAGAAAGATGAATTTGAAGATCACTAGAAAAATATCAGCAACCACACAAATGCATGATAATGTCTTTATTCTGAACTCTTTATATTCGAGTAGATTTTATTTGGCTGTAAACGCAACAAATTACGTAAATTTAGAAAGTTTGTACTTTACTTAAAGCCTTTATGTATAATGCATTATAAACGGTTATTTACGGGTAAGATGCATTTTAATCGTTCATAATGTGTGTTGTAATACATTAAACGTTGTTATTAATAACTAACCAAATTAGAAGTAACCAAATTAAATATGCTAAGTGTAACAACAAATCGATTTGCGTTTTAATACATTACATGTAGTTACAATTATTCATAAGACATTACAATGCACGATAAGGTGCATTACAAGGCATAATCAAAACATTAAAACTACTTTTTTAATGCATTATACATTGTAGGAAAGTTTTTTTTCAAAAAAAAAAAATATATATACATATACATTTTTATAGTTCACAATATCAGAATATCAATAATAATTCACAAAGTCAGAGCTTTACTACACGTTTATTGTGGACAAAAGGATTCACAGTAATAATATTGTGTTTATTAAAAATCTTTTGAAATATATAAATTATGATATCAGTAAAAATCATCTTTACTTTTTGGTCAAATATTTGGTCAATGTGTGTGAATAATAGTCATTGAACCGATAATCATTGTTTTTAATATCACCGTTATTGAAACTACTGCTGTACGGTGACACCTCTACTTCATAGTTATTGTTTATTAACTGTGACTCCTACTTCGTTGTTTAGATAGAGAGATTATTTAGATTATTTTTCTTTACCAATATTTTATGCCATAATAGGAGACTTGACAAACAGAATTTCGGCTTATCCAAACTTAACTTCCTAGAATGCATCTCAATCTGATTAAAAATTAAGAATGCATAAGAATGGCTAATCACGTGAAAGTTTGCCCGATCTACAAATTACTTTCCAGCTTCCTATGCAATATACTTAGACAGGGCTGGACTGGGATAAAAAAAGGGCCCTGGCATTTTTGCTCAGACCGGCCCACCACAATCGGTCGGACACAACCAACCAGTACCCCATCCTTGCGGTCCCTGTAGATATGCATATCTACTTTTCCATTCCCCAAAACCCCTACAAAGCTGAGAACTAAGTGCCATGGACCAGTGTACTCACTCTCTCTTGACTGACTCCGTGGTGACCAAAGGTGGCAGTGGAGTAGGGCCTACACAAAGTGAGAGAGAGAGAGAGCGAGAGAGAGAGCGAGAGAGAGAGCGAGAGAGCGAGAGAGCGAGAGAGCGAGAGAGCGAGAGAGCGAGAGAGCGAGAGAGAGAGAGAGAGAGAGAGAGAGACGAGAATGATAACTGAATGAGAAAAATGATCCCCATACAAGTATCTTTAATATATAACAATGTAGAGAGATGGTTGCACATATTTTATACTTACTTAGTGGAAATGGCTCCATGGTGAACATCATCTCTCTGAACATCAAAGACAACGAACTACAAACGTAAGGGCATCCTGAGAGAGAGAGAGAGAGAGAGAGAGAGAGAGAGGGGGAATAACGAGTCACATTTCAGTCTACAATATTCTGAATATTTTTATAATAATATCAATAATCTCAACTCACCTTACAATAACAGCAGTTTCCTCAGTAGCTTGCTCTTCTCTGCAACTCTGTCAATTACAATGTGCTCCATGTTATAAAAGCTAGTTAACATTAGAATAATCAGCCGAAGTTGCAATTGAATAAGTTAACTCTGCTAACCTAGCTACAAAAACAATGCAAAATAGCTTATGCTGTGTTATTTGACTTAAGCTGACTGAGTGGCTAGTGCAGTAGGTGACAATCTGACAGACATTATAATAGCGACAACGATTATGTTGTCTTACTATAATATTCATTAATTTAGGTAAATCTTCATCTTCGTAGTGGCCCAACCAGGCCCACACACTGTGATGTCACCGTCCGGAGCAGAAGGTGGCAGTAATGCACCAAAAAGCTGTTTACCGTAAAACACGAAGAAGTCACCGGCCGGTCCCTGTATGGTGGTGGCGTCACTTACTGGACCAGGATCGGTGATCCTTAGCTGTTGTGTTTCCGATATGAGCTTGTTCTTCAGAAATGTTTGGTAATATGTAACGTTAGCTTGTGTGGACGCTACCGCACTACTTGATCAACAAAAGAGCTTCGCTACGGAAAAGCTATTTGATTCAGAAAACAGCGACGTTACCACTACGCTACTGAAAAATGTAGTTAAGCTAGTAGCGTCACTGCTTGTAGCGACGCTACTGCCCAACACTGCTTACAGTTTCAAGTACACTCTCCTACTCACTCTGTCTCTCCTTGACTTCACTATCAGACACCTACTCCTCTGCCTGGGTGCCGCCATGGCTAGTCACCTCTCCTCCATGTGCTATGTTCACCTGTTTTTGCAAAATTTCGTCAGGTACTATAGGCTTGGAAACTGAAGCTACAGCACTTAACATGTCGGTTATTTTTGCACATGTTGAGGCATCAACCTCTAGAATTTGTATTTGTTTGGCCCGCAACTTCTCCGCACCCCCCTTGCCCTTGCGCTTTTGTTTCTCCATCCTAAGTCCACAGATTTCTGGCTCTGACCCACTGACTGCATTTGACACAGGAAACCGAGGGGGAGGGGTGGAGCCCTAACCATAAGAGATGATTGGGCCAGCCCAGTGTCAGTCTGGATAATGAACCAATGGGCCGCTGTCCCTGCTTTATGGGCCGGTCGTTGGCAAATAAAAAAAAATAATTTTATATTAATCGGCCCCCAAGTGCGTCGGCCCACCGGGCATTTGCCCGGTATGCCAGATTACCAGTCCAGCCCTGTACTTAGACAATCATTTAACATAATGTAGGCAGTCCACAAGTATGCCATCAGGTGCCATCTACATTACCAGCAAATGACCAGCATGAACCTGTTAATAACCACCTTGGACCAGCTATAAGCAAGCTTCCACTTTCCAGCATGCTGAATTTCCCTTCTGGGTAGGTATTAAAAAGCACAAACATATTTTATTTGTCTTTTTTTACCTCTTCATACAAGAAAATGCAACAAGCGCTGAGCGAAAATAAATAAGATGTGCGCTGAAGGAATATAGAGCCCTTCTCCAGCAGCAGAGAGGGAAAGAATGGGAGTTAGATAAGCAAGCCCTGCGGTAGAGATGAAGCACAGAATGAAAATGGATGCAGTGCTCTGACCTTGTTGATCGGGCGAGAACGGATGAATGCATTTGTGATGGAGGTGAAGGGGATTGGCAATGGAGGGAGAGAGAGAGCGATGGGAGAGGAGTGGTGGAGCGACTGGCCAGACACAGCACACATTCTCATGCATTAGTGTAGTAATCAGTCCCCAGCAGGGTGCATGGAGAGAATTGAATTAATTCCATATGCAGACAGTACTCTTGACAAAAACACACACAATTGCGCTACATACCACAGTCCCCTGGTGATGTTGCACATGTCAGATTACCCTGAGAGTGTATTCTCGCCCGCTTTGTCCGTGTAGAACAATTGTGGTGTTTGCGTCATTTCAGATGATGTTAATGGAAGCTGATGAATGCAAATAGATTTTTATGTGGCATGGATGCACATACAGTACGATACATTATAGATCCATTGAAATGATGAAAAGAAACACTTCACACATTAAATTTACCTGCAATGCAACACAATGTTGTGTGTTTATTTTCTTTTTCCCAGCTGTAGATTTTGCTGTAATCATCTGCTAATATAAAGAATGAATGAATGACGTACGAAGCAGTTGAGTGCCCTTGAGAACTGTGAGTTTGCGTAATTTATCCAAAGGCTATGCGGTGTCAGGAGTGGAAATAAAACCAAGAGAGCGAGACGAGAAATTTACATTCATAACTTCCGGTATGTATCATTCAGGGCCACAACAGGGATAAAAAATCCTTCTACTCTGTGCAATAAGCAGAATGGCTTTGTCAGCAGGTAATAGCCAGCTGCAATTTTCTGCCTCCTTTCTATAGTTTATCACCTGATCCCAGCTGCAGTTTATCTGTGAACTTCCATGCTTTCGCCGAAGCGATCTGGAGAACGCTCGCTCAACCCATCATTTAACCAAAAATGTCCATGACACCCATTCACCTCTGGGGTGCTGATATGTGCTTTTTCTTTTTTCTCTCCCTTTCACTTTCTCGTGGCCTTCAACAGGGGCAGATGTGATTAATTTTGATGGGCAGGGGGTGATCTCTTACCGCTTCAAAATGAAGAAGATGAAGATTTTGAAGGATGTGATAGCCCTGAAGTTTAAAACATCGGAGAGTGAAGGTGTGATTCTGCATGGAGAGGGTCAACAGGGGGACTACATCACTCTGGAGTTGAGAAGAGGCAGACTTCTTCTCCAGATAAACCTCGGTAACGCTGAGGAACTCTTAGACCTTTGATGTCTGTGAGATATGTTGGTGTTCCTGCTGTGTACTCTGTGTGTGTCCTTGTGTGTGTGCAGTATTTTTTCATGTGAATTACCTAGTAAAAAGAGTGTGGGGAGATCAGCGTCCAAAAATATTTTCAGTAGGATACCGTGATGTGAATTCTTTTTAATACTGTACGAGCATCCTTAACTTATAAATGGACTTAAACTTTATGTATTTTATTACATGATTTCTTGATCTCCATAAAGAAATGATGTGTCAAAGTTCTAGCCAAAAAAACAGAAACATTCAACGAATATTTGCAAACTCTGGATATTTTTATACGATGGACATAATCAACTCATATCCAATGCTGGAGATAAATGATGTTGCAGGAGTTGCTTCCATCCATAAGTGTCCTCATGTTTCACCGTGAAGGAGAAGATGTCATGCGTTTGATATTAATGATGATCTCCTCTGTCTAATAAACTGCAGGCAGTAATCAGTACGGCTCCATCCTGGGCCATACATCTGTGACCAGCGGCAGTCTTCTGGATGACCATCATTGGCATTCTGTAGTAATTGAGCGCTACAGGAGAAATGTCAATTTTACTCTAGACCAGCACACTCAGCACTTCCGCACCAACGGGGAGTTTGACCACCTTGACCTGGATTATGAGGTACGAGAAAGTGAATGATTTATTGCGTTGAACTTCATTTCACAAGCAGGAGAATTATGGGATGCTAAAGATGAAATTTCTTCAGAAATGTAGCATTTTTACAGTGTTGGAGTTAAAGGAATAGTTCACAGAGAAATCCACAGAGAAAAAATGAACTATTCCTTTAACTTTCTCAAATAAAATTTCATTGTACAAGGATTGTTTGCATTGGGGGTTTTCATCCCTCAGCTTTGAAAATTACATTCGCTTCTCGCAGTATTAATCCAAGCCAGTAATGTGTAGCAGGATGTTAAAGTTATCAAACAGAAATAATGCATAATTGCATATTAATACGCACTGTTGAGAATTGTATGGGAAACTTTTCTTCTGCGACATAAAGAATATAGTCTGTGAAGAAATGCTTGTCTAAAGCCTGGTTGGATGCTAAAGGGCTTGTTACAGCTCAGTTTGTCTAGGACAAATTGACCCCAATTAAAGGGAAAGTGTCTGATTAATTGAGCTGAGAAAGATCCAAACCATTGAGTCGTTTTCTGCTGGAGCATGCTCTGCATTTACAAACAATTGCATTTATCGACTGTTGTGTTTAGGCGTCTTTGTTTGAGATTTAATTTGTAACAACAGGAAAGTTTTGGGTAAGATGCTTGTCAATAGGCGAGCTGTCTGCTTGTCATAATACTATGTATTTAAATTGGGTATATCATATACAGCTGTCTAAGTAACTGATCTTTTTCAATGCTAGTAACATAGTTTTTACATGTCAGAGTTTATTTTCTACCTATAAGTATAAAGGCATGGTGTAGTGTTTTTATTGTTATATCACATAAATCTAAATGTAGACATTTTTGATCAAGCTACAAAAATTGTGATATGTATTGTTGCTCTATTGTGATATCTTTTACTATATGACCTCTGTTTAATTCTATTGGTTGAGGTGTTAACAATATATAATGTTTTAATGACAGTACAGACCACTTCTGAAAAGACATAAACAATGCTGGTCCAGAGGAACCTCCAATTTCAGTTTTCTGAAAAGACATAAACAATGCTGGTCCAGAGGAACCTCCAATTTCAGTTTTCAATCATTTGTAACGGAATCAAAATGTTAAACAATTATCTTTTAGATTTTATCATGTATGTTAGATAAAAAAGTATATTATTACATAAATATAAACTGAAACCGGAAGTGTTAACATCTTGTGAAGTGGTCTGTAGCCCCTTTCTGGTAAAAAGTGTTTGGCTTTAAGTTATGAGATACAAAGCATTTATCATTAAGACTTTTATAAGGTTCTGACCTGATCAGATCTACTTAATTTTTCAAATCTAGTAGTTCTAGTAAACTATTATAAACATAGAAGATTTGATAACGTCTAATAAGTCATTTCATGTTTATGATGTTTACCATGTTAGCATTCTATCACAAAGCCTTATTCCATTTTTGTCTGGCTGGTCCCTCTGAGATGCTGTGATTTGTTCATATAGCTGAGTTTCGGAGGAATGCCTTATTCCGGGAAGCCAATCTCTGGAAGCAGACGAAACTTCAAAGGATGCATGGAAAGCATCAACTACAATGGAGAGAACATCACTGACCTAGCCAGAAGAAAAAAACTGGACACCTCTAGCTTTGTGAGTCGATTTCCTTTTTTCTACGCCATAGAAACCATATCAGAGGGAAGTAATCAGAGTTCGATTTTTCAGTCCATAACTTTTTCTGGTCATGACAGTTTTGCGCATATTTAACATGTTTTTGTGGGTTGTTTTGCCTGGAGGGTTTTGCGGAGGTGTGTGACCATGAAGTGCTGGAATATCGCTCAAGCTGTGCAAGGTTGACAGCTGAAAATGCAGAACGCATTTCAACTGCCGTGCCAGAGACATGATATTGATGGAGCTTGCATTTTAAACCTCATGTCTATATGCTGTACGGATTAGTTTCATTTGTTTCAAAGTGCTGATGAAAATGTTGCAGTGATAATAATCTGATTTTCCAATTAAATCAAAATGATCTGATTTGCATATTATCTTTCTATTGTAATCGAGAAATTAAAGAGTTTTAATGATTATTTGTGATAAGTAAAATACAATCTTACTCTGCTATATTTTACACTTAGTGATAGGTTATTAGGCAAGCATTAAAAATGTGAAATCTTATTTAATCACTCAGGAAGGCATTTCGTATGATAATGACAGGCTGACGTAGTTTGCCACAAATGTTCATAACTTGATAACAATGATAAGAGGAGCGGTGTGCATTTCAATTAAATGTTTCGGTTCCGCTTGTCTGGTATTGCTTTTGACAAATCATGCTTGTACTGGAAAAACAAAACTTTAATGAACATGATCAGAGAAAGTAGTAGCTGTGACAGGGTCCCCAATCCGACTGTTTAATAATAAGAAAATAGCACAGCTCTCCTTTTCTTCAAATTTGACATGTGTCCACCATAGACTCTGAGTTATATTCAGGGTTGATAAGGGGGAAGGTTCTGTTATGAAGTGTTTAGAAAGGCTGAGTGCACTTTTCTATTTCACTGCGGTGATTAAGTTCTCTTTATTTAAAATGATTAAGATGTGCATTTGGTGCCTTAAAATTACCATTTAGAGGGGCGTAAAGCTGCAGAGTTATGAATGAAAGCACTCGGCCTTGCTTTCATGCGCCTTCTTTCCAGCTTAAGGTTGTGAAATCTACGATGTGGTTTGAACATGCTGCTGCAGCAGTTTGGGAGATCTTTCTATAAGCCCATGTTCCACATGAGAGGGCTTCAGCTAGACTCTTATTTAGTTTCTGGTCACCAGGGTTGGGCAATAGTCTGAATCAAAGACCTGGCTTCCTTTCAGTTCACAAGTGAAATGGGTTATTTGAATTGACAGCACCCCACAGGATGTTAAATTAGATTTTTGAAGTGCAATTAAAAAAGGATTGTTAAGTAATATAAAAAACTAATAATAATAACTTTATTATAAATATAATTAAAAAAATTCTTCTTACCTTATTATTATTGTTATTATTATTATGATTATTACTATATTATTAAGACGATTAATACTTCCACTACTGCTACAAATGACACTAATACTAATAATAAATAAGATTATATTTATTATTGTTATTATTATTATATTCTTGTTATAAGTATATATTAATTATATAATTAAATAACAAATAATGTATGTATTTTATACATTCATATGTTATTTAAATTTGTATATAAATTGATAATCATAAACTCATAAACTTTCTATAGATGGAATTTCTGTGTTTTTTATGTTATAATCTAATATGTTAGTACACTGAACTCTTATGTAAATGGCTTTTAATTGTAATGATAACTCACTTTCAGCGGAACCTGACATTTTCCTGCGTGGACACGCACACGTTCCCGGTGTTTTTCAACGGCACAAGCTTCCTGCAGCTGCCAGGCAGAAGAGACCACAACATGGTTTCTATAGGTTTCCAGTTCCGAACCTGGAACCCCAGTGGCCTGCTCCTTTTTAGCTCCCTGGCAGACGGAATGCTGGAATTGGCTCTGAACGATGGAAAAGTCACAGCGCACATCAACGTCACCCTGCAGAGAAACATGCGCGTAGACCTTGCGTCAGGTGAGCCCACATTCTGCCTCCGCGCACTGATTTATGGCTTCTTAAGTGGACGTCTCATAAGGTTTCACCAGCCTGTTTTAAGAGTTGTTGTCTTTCTAGCATAATAACCCAATCGTTGAGAAATTAGTTGTTGAAATGATGTTATACAGTTTTGTGGTCTTCCAACAGTCCAATCGGTCTATACTCATCTTAACAATGCAATTTAATCAATGCTGAATAATGCAGTTGTTAAAGTTACTTAATATCCCAGAAGTATTACTTTTCATAGCTTAAAGCAGTTTTTGGTAAGGTTTAAGTATCAATTTGATCTCAGTCTTTCTCCTACATGTACATTTCCTCAGAGGAAATAATATAAACAGATGAGACAATTATTGACTTACAGTTTATAGTGATAAAATGAATGTGGACGGCATAGCTCGGATAATTTTGTCTTGAAGGAATTTGATGAGAAATGTTTAAACTCTTTACGAATCTCTGAGTTTGAATTAAAGTCTTTGGTGTCTTGATAAATCTGACCACAGTTTTTGATATACTTTGCATGTTTAGAATTGACAAAAATGTAAGATTTCCAGAGTCTGTCTTATTGCTGTTTATTACATCGTGTTGCAGTCCAAGACAAAAAAAAACTAAGATGTATTAATTTGTACGTTTTATTTGACATCGGCAATACAGAATAGAATTCCTATGTAAATATTGTGCAGCAGATGCTTGTATATACATGTATATACTATTCAATACTAAATTGCACACAGTAAAACAATGTGTATATTTTGGTTTGGTTTTATTCAATTATAAAATATGAATATATATATATATATATATATATATATATATATATATATATACAGAATATAGAAAGGAGAGTTTTGGCACAAAGATGGCTTTAGACATTCAGGGCACACTCTCCAAACTCATGTGCTAATAGGCCATTAGGAGGAAGGGTAGTTACTCTTACATTGTTAACCTCAAGGCTAATTGGGCTCCAGCTGTTGGAATCCTTTATCGTTTTTAAGAAAAGCAAATTGACTTCGCATTGAATTTCAGCATGGAAGAGACAGGTAATAACTTGATGCATAGTAAGGGCTCAGCAAAGGCTATGAGATTAATGGGTGATGAGCTGTGGTCCGGTCTTAGCTAATAGGTCTCCACAAACCGGAATTTTGAGCCGGTTTTAAGGTTTAGCATGTTATTGGATTTACTGGATCAATGGTAGACAGTGTCAGGAGTGTAAGAATTGATATACAGTATGGATGAACCGTGGAACTGCTATGGGTTCATTATTATTTTCACTCTGTTAGCGTTTGACATTAATCATTATGCATTTGAGAACATCTGTTCTTGATCCCGATTTGATTCATTATTTCTTTTCTTAAAATCCCAGTTTACATTTTGCAATTCAACACTGTTTGGTGGTGCTGGTGGTGGATTTGGTCTTTGCAACAGTATTTATCATGTGTAGTTAAGCATCTTCAAAAAGTTTTGATAAATCTCGGTTTTCATTTCTTATTTTAATAGTTTGTATATACCATTACAGATGTTCGCACTTTCTTAGAAAGCCTCAGAGAAAAGCTTCATCTTTGAAGCATATTTTTTGTCAATACAACATAAAAGAGCTTTATGCATGTGGCTGCACAACGGGGCTTCTCTTGTCAGTCAAACTTGGGCTATTAGAATGCAGTTGGTATCCTTTTTACAGCTTTGAGGTTTTATCCATCTGCGGAGACTCATTAGCTGTCGACATATTATGAATTAAGAAATCATTGCCTCAGTCATGCTTTGTCGTGAAGATCTCAGTGCTGAGGTCTTGCTGAATTGAGATCATACTTGATCAGTACTTTCATAGTCTACAATATTCTCAAAAGTTTACATCTAGAATGTTGCATATTTTGGAGATCAGAAACAAGGTTGCTGGATGCTGATGTTCAGTAGGTGTTAGGGCCTGACCAGCTGAAAAGTTCACAAAAGCAGAGCAGTCGACTTCTGCTGAACCATGTGCTAAACCAATTAAGCAGCCATCAAAGGTTTGGATGTCGGTAATTGGAAGTTTCTTTGACCCCAGATGCCTTTCCATTGACTGGAGATTTAATGCCACAGATTAGAAAGTTACCAGTTTCTTAAATATATAGGATATAGGAATGATGAAACCATCAACTAGGCAAAGGTCATATAGTAGAAGTTCATCTGTGTTATATGAAATATTATTTTCTTTGCAGCCCTAAGCCCTGCGTGCCTGCCGGCTCTGTCCATTTCTGGTTCGGGTTAAAGGTCCATTCTGCATGTCTTGAGCTGCAAATTGGCTTTGGGAAGGTGGATGAGAAGTAAATTGATGAAAAGGAAAAAAAATAAGCGTAGTCTCGCTAATAGGCAGTAGTTAAGTCAGATTCCAGAGGGGCCGGGGGTTGCCACAGCGTCCTGATTTTACTTAGTATTTCAGCAATTCATTTTGTTTTCAGCCTACTGAGTTGAATCGGTTGAAGCAGATTTTCTTCATCTTTTCCTTTAATCATTGAAGATTAATGGCCGACATGTTGTGTTAATTGACATGGGAATTACATCAGGAGTGACATAGTGTGAAGGATCCATTTGCAATGAATGGGAATGTTAGCAATTTAGGGAATAGATTTTCCTGGCTGAGTCTCTGCTCTTTTTGAGTCCACCAAAAATGCATCTGAAATACAGTATGCAGAGCACTGTTAAAAGTATGTAGACACGGCACGAGCAGAGATAAGCAGGTGTTTGCAGGAGCTCAGTGGCAGGCTCATACAATGGATTGTGGGATTGACAGTGGGTTGGAGGAAGTTGACAAACTTCATCCAAATGAGAGCCAAAACACTGGGCAGTCTTCAGTCACTGTGAGGTATAGTACAGTAAAGAAAGTGACGTGTTTTAAAATCTGCTGATAGTTCTGAAGTTAAGACTGTGTTGATTTTAGATTTTAAGTACTGTTTGTGTACACTTACTGCATTAAAGGGATTGTTCAGCGGATAATAAAATATCATTAGACATTCATTTCTATAAGTATCTAACATTTGAAAGTATTAAACACAACTCTAAAATGTCTGAGAAAACTATGTATTGGCTTTCACACAAAAATATAATTATTATTATTGTATTGATGGAAATGTTTCGGTTCTTTTTAACGTTTAATCACCATCACTCGCGAGCCAATGGTAAGCACGGATCACTTCCCTGAGTAACAGATAAATAGTTATGAGATGGTGCTACTACAGGGTTAGCTTTCCTGTGGCTCAGTGGTTAATGCATGGTGCTAGCAATGCCAAGGTCATGGGTTGAATCCCAGGGATTGCACATACTTACAAAAAAGTATAGAACAATGCGACGTATAAAAACGTCTGCAAACTGCATTAATTTAATGTAAATGTAATGGTTATCTAGTGTGCCATTGTCAAGAGAACAATGCAACTTTTGAAGTGTTCTAATTAAGCATGACGAATCGAGTGAAAATATGTTTAGTCTTAATGTTTTGTTTGTGTTTCCACTTTTTTGCTAATGAAGCCAGCTTGCGTTAGTCAAATGCTGCTGTTTGCTGTGAACTTGTTAATCTTCATTATGATACTGTCAGGAAATGGACGTTACGTTTTCGGCAGTAAGACGCTAATGCTCTAGTGTGTTGATAGCATGGATATAAAAAAACTCTTTTATTTTGTTTTCCTCTAATCACTAATGCTTTTATACGTTCTAAGTAAAACTAATGGGTATTCAGAGCATTGCTGCAGGTTCAATTACTTGCAAAATTGACAGGGTGACTGAAAATTGCCAGTGATTTTCCACTCATGAAATGTACGCCTGTAGAACAACACTGACAAGTCATGTTGCTGACAGTTTGATGAATCGCACCGATCACAGACCTGTTCCATTGTGTTAATGGGATAATTTGGAAAAACCTTCAAATTGTCATGCTTGGTGGCTTTTGTTGTGCTCCTTATATGCATTCAGCTGTTCTCGTCTGACTCCGGCCAAGGTCTGATACCTTCAAGGCATGTGGACTCTGAGGAAAGAGAGAACTGCCAATTGTCTCGCACAGTATTCTATCATATATTGATCCTGCTTGTTTAAGTGAATCTGTTTTCTTTGGAATTTATGAAGCCCTCTGGCACTTATGAGTTTGAGTTGACTGTGTGCTTTGGTCTTTAATATTTGGCCCTCTGAGGTAATTCGAGAGGCTTTTTCAATTCAGGCGGAAGGCAATTTACCAACCTCATAAACTGGGACAATATAACATTATAATCATAGTAAGGTATAGTGTTTTTCCTATCATTCCCTGGGGGAATTCCATTATTGCTGTGCTTTCGCATTCAATATTGAACTTTCAGCTTCACCAAGAAATTTAAGATGAACAAAAAATTTGATTTGTTACCTGCTATTTATTACCGTGGTGAAATGACACACAGAATTGACGGTATTGTGTCGGTTCTTACAACCTTCACTCTTGCTCAAAGGCTCTTGTATAAATGTTTTAACAACCGTCTGTCTGTGGTGACAGTGAACAGTGTTGTTGGTTGGTATGGAATTTTGCCTTTGTCAAAGAAAGCCCACAAATGAAATACGTTGTTGACATTTAATATTTTCAGTTTATATATTTTTTTATTATTAAAATATTATTTAATTGTTTATAAATATAATATTTAATTATTTATATAATAATATGCATTTGAATACATGTTACGTTAAAGTATTATTATATGTAATATTATTCAATAACTCACTTAGTTATTCATTTTATAATAAAGCGTGCTACACTGTACCTTCACACATTTTAAGTGTGCCTGCTTTTTTCTAGAATACAAACTTGTTAATTAATCATATTCAATATACTACATGAAAACACCACAGGTGTGTACATTTAGTAAGTTTATGCGACCCCGTTTCCCAGCTCTGTGAGCACAAAATGTCAGATGATATTTTATCAATAAAAACGTACCATCCCCATGGACTGTTCACACCGGTGTTGTAGATGTAATCAAAAACTGGATGTTTTTTCTTCTCTGAAAACTCTTAACGCCTGGTTTGTTGCAGATTGGTTTCAGAGGCATGTATATTGTATAGACAGACTACAAGTGATGGAAGAGATTGTGGGCAGACCGCTGAACTGATGCAACGCAGCCATTCCTTAGGTCGTTCAGAAGAGATGATGTTTATTTCCTGTGCGCTAGAAAAAATGTCCATGCTCTGAATTCCAAGTCAGTGAATGAACGTGACGAATGTTGCGCAATAATCCATTGATCTTTCTGATGTTTGTTCACAGCAGGACTAAATCGCTCCCAAACAGATTCTTTGCACTGTTTGCATTCCTTCACGTTTGCTTAAGCGAACAGATGTCTCCGGATGCCTTTTTGATCATTCGTTGTTTTAAGCACATCCAAAATTTACAATGCTATCAGCTAGATGTTTTTTACCTGTTGTTTTGTCCTGTACTTTTTTTCGCAGTTTCCTGTGTGAAATGACATGTGTCAGCTATTCTCACCATTGATAGTATCTGTTAAGTGACAGTGTACTTTAGTCTATTTTATTGGTGTGTCTAGTTACTCACTTCAGGCCATTGTCTCTGTCTAAAAAAACTAGTTTAAAGCAGCTTGGAAAAGCTCAAAAGCATTGACCCAATGAACCTCGCTTAACCCTGTCTATTTTCCAGCGGAAAAACAGGAGGTTTGTCTATTTCTGAGCCACGGCCCTGGTTAAATTCTATCAGTCAGAAATAAGCTGAGCTCCTCTCACGCTTTCCTGTTCCCTTCAGGGCGGCGATGGCTTCAAAAATCAATGTGATATCTCGAGGTGACTGGGAGCAGAGAATATCAGTTTTATCCCTCAGGCTTCTGCTGAAATATCCAATGTTCTCGACACGGTTCCACATAGCCTTTGACATACGCAGCTTCCTTTGTTGCACTTTTTATATCTTCCCCTCAGTTACTTTTGCTTCCCTTTAATTTGTTGAGTTTTTATGAAAAAAGGTAAAAGCAGGGACTTAGTTGAAAGGTTTTCTAATATCCAAGTTTAATACTGTATGCTGAGGCAGCTATAAAAGTATGCTATAGGTTGGTCCTCAAGTGTACGGTGGGAGTTAAAGGGACAGTTAACCCAAAAAAACAATTTCTTTCATCATTTCCTCACCCTCGAGTTGTTATAAATCTGTATAAGTTTCTTTGTTCTTACCAACACAGAGAAAGTTATTTGAAAGAATGCTTGTAACCAAACAGCTCTTGGCCACCATTGACTACCAGAGTAGGAGAAATTGCTTTGAAAAGATGAAAGAAATTCATACAGATCTGGAACAACAAAACAGACTTTTTTGGGGGGTGAACTGTTCCTTTAATAGATTACAAACAACCCGAAATAGCAGCATTGGTTTAACAGAAAGTGTGCGTATTAGATAAGAATCATAAATTATTGGATGTTTAATTACATTGTTTTAATAAAAAATAAATATAATACGAAAATAATTTTCATTGCTTAAAACAGGAAGTGATTGGTCTAACAATGGGGCGTAGAATCAGGACATTTCACCAGACTGTGATTATTTGTGTTTTTCAAATATGTAATTTCCTTTCACTCTGAATTATACCCAAAAGAAACACATTAATCACCGATCCATTGTTCAGGCCATTTAGAGCAATTGAGAAATTCAGCCGGTTGCTTTTAACACAGCATTAGCTGGCACTATTTTTGATTTGTTGAGGATGAAGGTGCGAAGGCCTCCGAGCGGTCTTGTGTATTTTACATCCCTCACAAAAGCCTCTGCAAACAGTAATTGCAAGTTTGAGCTCTGTCCCCAGGAGCCCACAGGCTGTGCTTTAAGAAGTGGACCTGACCACGACAGGCCAAAGTCAAGAGAGAAACCAAACTGATTAAGGTCAGCCTCTAGGTAAGAACTAAACAGGATGGGGCCTTAAACGATGCTCAGATACATATCATTAGACAATTGGATAAATAGTAAAACCGCCATTGTACTAGCTTATTATTGGCCAGGGGTAACCTTAATTTGTCTTTGACAGTCAGAGAGAATCAAAATTTATCACATACTGTAACCAAGACCTCCCACTGAAAAGTCATTTCTTTGTGCATTTGAGAGAAGACCTCATACGTATTTCATGTTTAAAAGACAATTTCAGACAGACCACTATCAAACAAAACATATTCATGGAAACACAGGAGCTGGAAGTTCTCCCAAGAGCACTCTTTGCTGGCACAGCCCAGCATTAATCATGGCCGGGTGTCTGTGAATGGTAAGGAGGAGGAAACTTTCCAGGCAATCCTTTTCAGATGACATTATTGCATCTGGGGCTTCTTGGCTTGAGTTTTAGAGGGTCTGTTCCGGCTTTACCCAGACCCACATACTCAAATAACAGCCTTACCATGATGACAAATAGAGCTGCGGGCTGTGTATCCCAGTAATTGCATCAGTACCTTTGAACCTCATATGAGGATGCACCTGCTTTTAAAGGGCACTGAATCCTTCAAATGTCATTCAAACTTTAATGGACTTGTCCACATGAAATCCACCAGGCATTTATCAAAGACCATTTGGTTGGTGATGGCAGAACTATGTAAGTTGGATATTCTTTGAATGCAGAAGTGAGTCTTGTTATGGATGTGAGCATTACTAGCAGTCCTGGGCAATTTCAGAAAGCTTTTTGATTGTTCATACAATGTCATACCAAGTTGTATGGTTACCAACGTTCTTCAAAATATCTTTTTTTGGGTTCTGACAGATGACTTACAGGAACATTCTGTCATCCTTTACTCACCTTCACGTTGTTCCAAATCAGAACATTTCCTTGTTCTGATGAACACAGAGAAATATATTTGGAAGAATGCTTGTAACCAAACAGTTCTTGGCCACCATTCACAATTCATAAAATTGCTTTATACATTTCATTGTTCTGTTGAACACAAAATAAGATATTTTAAAGAATGTAGGAAAGAACACAGGTCTGGGGAACCTTTGACTACTCTTGTAATTTTTCCTACTATGGTAGTCTATGGTGGCCAGGAACTGTTTGGTTACAAGCATTCTGCCAGATATCTTTCTCCGTGTTCATCAGAACAAAGACATTTACTCACAAACTTGGAACAACTCCAGGCGGAGTAAATGATGACATCATTTTTATTTTTGGGTGAATTGTCCCTTTAACTTGAGGTTTAAGGTTGGCTGAGATGAAAACAGACGAATGAAGCTCACCTAAATCAGGTCTAGCCATGATTTGGTGGAGTCCAGTGAGGTCAGAAGTGAGAGACAAAAGCGTGTATGAGATTCCGAGGAGCTGAGAGTCATCATGGGAAAGTTGATTAATCAGGTAGATAAGTAATGACACTAGCTTGATCTGTCAGAGTTCGAAGGACCCACACTGTGTTAACAGAGGGTTTCTTCCTCTGATAATTAATCTGTGTCAGTATGTAAAGACCTCAGGGTCTCTCACGGGGACATGCATGGATGCTGCTCTTTCACACTGTTGCAGCGTAATTAGATATGCTGCGAAAGAGCTGGAATGCAGTGATGCTGTGGCAATGAAGAATGCATACCTAGAATGAACTCCCACAATGCACCTTTCTGACCTAATTACAGAACCTTTGAGAATTCTCGAAGGAAAGTGGAAGAGAAAACATTGTGAACCTCATTTGCCCAGCTCCTTAATATTAACTAGGGGATGTAAGATTCTCTCTGTCGTCATTTGAAATGTGGTTGTGAAAAGTGTTACAAGTGGATTGCCAGTTTAACATTATCTGTATTTTCCTGTTGAAAATACAATAGACAACTTTGAACAAGTTATAAATCCAAAATTTTCTTTAGGGATTTCATTGTCCCAAAATGAAAATTCTGTCATTTGTTTACCCTCGTGTTGTCAATGCAATGGAAGTCAATGTTGTTTGGTTACCAACGTTCTTAAATCTATTCTAATGTGTTCTGCAGTTAAAAGAGAGTCATACAGGTTTAGAATGACATGAGGGTGATTAAATGATGAAAGAACTTTAATTTTTTGGTGAACTACCCAACTACTGGCTTTAGCTGAACGGTAAATATCAAGTCCCTTAAAATTTGCCTAAAATGGTAAATAAATCTAAATAATGGTAAATAATACCAAAATGGAAGAATCTCTATTAACTGGCTTTATTCATGTATAAATATTTTGTATTAATTGAATCAATTTGACAAAATTCGTTTACAAAAACAAAAGGAATTTTTTTGAGTCACCCAAGTAGAAATAGCTTCTTAAAGTAACAGTTGTACAAGACAATTGCTTATTCTTTAAAGGCATGTTCAAACCACACACAAAAACAGAGACAACAATATCTTTCTATGCAATACATTTTATTGTTCAGCTAATAAACAATTAGAATTTATTTGACTTTAAAGGGTTAATGAATTTAAAACATGAAGCTACAGCTCACAAGCTTAGAATAAACATGGCATTATCGTTCTTCAGTGTGGACGGAAATGAAATTATTATGATTTGTATAGTTATCATGTTTGGTGTAAACAAGTATTTTATCCTTAATCTGAATCATAGCTGGTCTTCTTTCAGCATTGTGTTTACACTCTAACCTCATCGGCTTTGTTTTCTACAAAGGTACTAACATTTATTTGATGTTTTTGTCGTCACATTATGTCACTTAACATAAATGCTTTATACACAAAGGCCATCTGTTGTTCAAACTGTCCAACAGATCCAGCTGTTTGCCACATTGTTGTTCTAAAGATATGTTGTTCTGATGGATGGCATATGAGCACACACCCAACATTTGAAAGACAAATTTATCAGAGGTAATGGCGTGTAAGGTATTTTGGCCTTGTTCGTGCCAAGAGAACTGCGCCCACGAGAGAGAACGAGTGGGAAGGAGAGAACGGTTGTTCTATGTTTTGTGGTGTGTGACGGATAGGTAAACTGGTCACTAGGGTCTTTCAATGAGGTAATGTCTTTCCACCAGCTCGTGATTAATGATGGAAGAGAACTCATTCTTCTGAGAAAGCTTCAACCTGGTTATTATGTTCGGATGACTTTTGCCCTTCGTGATAGCATCAGAGCAAATAACAGCTCTCTGATTTATCAATCTTCAGCAGTTGATGCAGGTTTGTTGGACCTTCATTGCCTTGAATCGGCTCTCGGTGGATGCTTGTCAGCCAATTAATCATCTTCATATGCAATAGATGATGGCTGACTTGAATGGCCGGTAATCAGAGTGAAAGAAGGGCAGAATGCGGAAAATGGATGTCCTACTTCTGTAACTGAATGGTTGGGAGGTCAATGTAGGCTGCAGAATATTTTGAGATTGGCTGGAGGTCATATAGGTTGACTTGGAGAGCATGGTGCTAGCAACACCAATGTCGTGGGTTTGATGCAAGGAATACACAACTGATAATATTGTCGTGTCGGGAGACATCTTTGTATCTACATATTTTGTGATTTTTATTTGATAAATCATTAAAAATGGTCACCCTTCACCTCTGTTTGTGGGTTTTGCAAGAATATGTATTACAATGAAAAGTATTACATAAAAAGAGTCAACTTTGATAAACAATGTTTGATTGTGTTTAAAATATTGTGATTTCTGAATAGGTCAGAAAAATGCATAAATTGGCAATTCCCGTATTATAGAATTTTATTATTTTATAATATTATAAATATAAATATAATTTTGAATTTCATTTTCATGTGCCTGTTTATGAGCAACATGGAATGTTATGGATGTGACAATTCTGTTCTATGGGAAACTATGCTTTAAAAACACATAAAATACCTTCAAAACTTTAATAGATATGTCACATGGGTCATTAAACCAACAAATGTTGACATCTGATCAGTATGGGAAAAACTATATATTTTTATCTTAAGGTTGATACCTTCATGGAATCGCCCAAATGTAAAAAATATATAATGCATAATTTGTTTCTTTTATCATAGGTTCTGGTCTGAATGATGGAGAATGGCATGATGTTCGCTTCCTGGCTAAAGAGAACTTTGCCATGCTGACCATTGATGGCGATGAAGCGTCGGCTGTGAAAACCAACTCACCTGTCCAGATCACAACAGGGAGCACATACCACTTTGGAGGTGCGTTCTTAAATGCACTTGCTTTTTTTAACACAGAGACCAATATTACATTGACTGACTACCATGAGAACAGATTTCAGATTTTCTCAGTATTCCTGGTATACTGGAGGCTGGTGCGGATTCACAAAGGCCTTTGAATTCCGTTCTGCTTAGAGTCATAGGCTCTGCTTGAAAGGATTTGCAAACTTTTCTCGCTGTGCATGCATAAACATGACCCTTTAAAGAAAGAAATCTTGATGGGCATTAAAAATGCTGATAGGCTTTAATGTTTTATCTCGTTTCATTGAAAAACTGAAGAAAATTAACAAAGGGATGGTCCATTCAAAGGAAGAAATAATTGGCCGCACAGATTAGTGTGAAAGTTTGAGGTTCTGCTTCCATTGTCTTTTAACTCTCATGAGAGCTGGTTTGTCAAGGCAGAATGTCAGCGTGGATTTTGATGTACAGATGAATAAAAAATGTCTAAAACGCATTACTTATTTAAAATACACTTAGGGCTTTAACTGCACCTTCTAGAAAAAACAATGGGCCGCACAGTGTGACTGAGATAAAAGTCAAATGTGAGCCACAGCCGGGCTTCTCACTGATGTGTCAAGTTGACAGTCAGAAAGTCTAAAACTTCGTCAGGAACTTGTCATGAATTCAGTCGGACAGCTAGATTTGTTAAGATTAAAGCTTCAGAAAGTCCAACAATGCTGCGCGGGTCATTTTTTATCTTTTTATGACTTTCTCCAGCAACAAACTTTTTTTAAGCATCCATCTTTTCCTTTTATCAGAGTGCTAAGGCACTGTGACCTTCTTCCTCTTGTCAAAGCTTTAGGTCCAAAGTTGCATGTGTTACGAGACAAGCTCATTTCCCCACTCTGATAGAAACATACCCACCCCGTGCCCTCTTCAGCCCACCATCTGTCCAATCAGACCGTTGGCAGATAGTCAGAGATAAGAAGGTGGGCAGCGGCTCAGAGAGGCTAAGTATGCAAAGGAAGCCCAACAGTTCGGATAGACAGCGGTGTCTGCCGCTATCAACCTGACTGACTGTTTAGGCTGAGGGATTGTATGGCTGATAGCTTTATCAGCCTCGCACATCCTCCAAAAGAGCCAAATGAGGTAAGAACAGCAGTCCCCCAGCTCTAGGTCTGGCTGGGCCCGACAGCGCATTTACGCATGACAGCCCTTAAAATGAGATCAAAAGCTTCACTTCTCCTCCCCGCGCTCCTGTTGGTTCACCTGCGCACTGCTATTATTATCAATCATGCTGCTTCATCCATCACTTATATTCCAGGGAAGATTGTTTACTAGTGACTGGATCCTTGTATAAATAGAGCATCCTTGTGCCCGTTACGTAATATTTTTCGTTATTTTTGGTGGGAATAGATTAAATGGTGAACTTAATTCACATAAGCAGGTTCCACTTTTTGTTTTGTTACAGGTCATGTGTGTCATTTTTTAAGTTGAAATATTTCTTATCCTTTAACAAATGTAAATAGGTTACTCTGGCTCTGTGACAAGTCGCTTTGTGAGCATCCCGACTGATTTGACAGAAAGTCACACAGTGCATGATGGGTCTGAGTCTAGTCGGAGGATATAAAACATGTTTAATCATTTGAGTCAAAACTTTGTCTTCGATGCTACACAACTTCGAATTCTGTCAAATTCATATGCTGACCAGCCACAGAAAACTTCTGTTTCTATTTGTTTTGTTCAGATATTGTGTTTAATTTCTTTGTGGTTCCCAGCGGTTAAAGTGATTTCAAGCCTGGGTCTCATTAAGAAGTATTAGTCTCTTTGTTCACTTTAAAAATAAATTCTGTTTAAAGGGATAGTTCACTCAAAAATGAAGATTCTGTGATAATTTTAAACCTGATGATTTTCTTTCTACTGCATAATCTACTGCAAACTCATGGGACCGCTGTTGTTCGGTTACCAACATTCTTCAAAATATCTTCTTTTGTGCTAAAACCTGTCATACAAGTTTCAAATAACAAAAAGATTAGTAACTGATGACAGAATGTTCCTTTAATGGGTGAACTATCCCTTAATAAATGAATCAATGACCACTTTACAAAACAGCCCCTCGTGAATCTCCTTCTACTCTTTGAATCTGCCACTTGTGTGTTAACACCGGCCTCAGAGCACATTCGTTTTTACGGCGGTAGAGTCATCAAAGACAGCCTGATCAGCCTTGGTTAACAATGGCAAGGTCAGCTGCAAAACAAGCAATTTCAGGCCCAGATTGAATTTCCACAGGCAGCCTATGAAAAGTAGTTAAGTCATGTATTACATTCTCCTCTCTTGCATTAACGTGAACATACGTTCTCATGTTGACAGATTGAAACAGCATAACAATCTTGCTGTCATTCCTACGCATTGACCATCGCATGTTTATTTGGCCTGCTGTATGACTGAGCTCGCTTCTCAGAATCGATATGAATGAGGAAATTGAATCCGGGAATTGGCTTTGTCTCTGTTCAGGAAACATTCCGTTAATATTTAAATGGTTCAAACGGGATGGCACGAAATCCCTCATGTAGCTAGTTGCATTTAACATTTAACTATTGTTTGTTTTTCTAGTTTCTGAAAGGCAGACTATCCCATGTGGGTGGCACTTTGTCAAAGCTTTCTCCTGCACTTTTCATCCTAAAATAGAAGTATGTAGATAAATACAAGACGAGTTTGGTTTTTGCAGTGTGCAGATAAGAAAGTGAACTCCCTGTTGGTTATTACTCTTATCAGCTATGAGATAATGACTCTAAATTCCAAAGACAGTAATGTGTGTTTGTTCAAGATAAGCTCCTGGTAGCTGCTCGGTTATACACCTGATTTTGATCCTCATTATAGGGTCAGACATACCCCAATGACACTGTTAGAATTTGATACTAAATGTCTGAGACATTTTCAGGCATTCAGAATCCTGATATTTTCTTGGACATGTTATTGTAAATATGTAATTCCAACTTTTGTTTGATGTAAAAGTAAGGCGCTTTTGAGTATTGAGCCTACATGCAGTATATAACACACTATATAGATTGATTTGTTGACAACGGTATTAAACCATAAAGATATTCATGATTCGGTTTTTCTACCTCCATCACCCAACCCATCTATTTGAATAACTATTTACATTCACACTCCACAGAATTCATCTCTGTTGGTTTGGTTCCCACCGTGTGAAAAACCTTAGACTAGTTCGCAAAAGTAGGTTTTACATCAAATGCAAATTAGCGTAAATATTTGCATACCGGAAATGATTTTTTAAAAGTTTTTTTAGTTTTGAGCAAAGGAATCCAATATAACAAAACACTTGGGTATGCGACAAACGGTTTAGGCGTAACTAGCAAAAATGCAATTTTTATTTAAATAGTTATTTTATAACCCTCTGCTGGAAAGCAAAATCAAAAGAAATCGCCTCATTCATTGTTTTCCAAACCTCTCCACTGGGACATTCACCTGCAATAAATATAACAATGTGTAATCCATTTTTAAATCAAAGAAATGCTCTTGCACAGACTTTCCCTCTCCACTACACAACAAAAAGATACTCATCGTGGGTTCATGTGGACAAATATGATTATATTCATCACATATTTGATCATTTAAGTCCTTGTGGCATATTCTGACACAAAAAATCTACCCTCAGTCCTTCATATCTTCAAAAAAAAAACAGTGTCTCACCTGTATTTGTTTGTTTTCATTAGAACAGGGAGAATAACTGTTTTTTTCTAACTTGAGAGCTGATGCTATCTTGGCTTGGTTGGATGCTGGCCCGTCTGACGGGAGATGGCAGTCGATTGGATTTTGTAATAAAAAAAGACCGGTGAACAAAGAGCCTCAGAATTCCTCTGCAGCGGACTTGGAGTTTACAACAGTCATCAACCTGTAGGAGGTCAGCTTTTAGTTTAATGACTTTAATAAGTGGAATCAAATAAATGGGCTAAATGTCCCTGTAAGTGTTACAAACATCCAAGTAAACAAAAAGGTGTAACAGGGTTTTTTAAGCTAAGAAGAGTTTTACAATAGGATTACCGATAGATATCTTCAAATTCTGTTTGCCGGTTATGAATTATAATTAGAGCACATAAACACTCATTAATCTTACAGTAGATATTCTCTTATCTCTGCATTATACTTGTGCGTGCCAGGGTGTGAATTGGAGTCAGCTTCGGCCTCTCTCCCATAATTTACAATGTTATCTTGTCGCAAAAGTTACTCTCCTCAATTAATTACGACACCAGGATGGGACGAAAGCAGTCTCCAGTAAGTCACATCCAAGCGTGGGTGACAAAAACCTGCATTTTCATGCGTCTCTTGCTGATCAACCGTGGCTGCTGGCAGCTTCCCTGTTACCCACAAATCCTGGCAATCATTAAGATGCCAATGCGGCCCTGCCTGAATTTGTCAGCAGATGCTTGTTTTTTCACAGTTTTTCCCTCAATAACGGGACACATTTCATTCAGCACACTTTCCGATAGCCCGACTGCCCACCACACCCTTTCCAGAACCCCCTTCCTCATCTTCGGTTGACAGCTCAGGCTTATAGACTCCTGGACAGGTGCAGAAAGCAGACAAGACAGATGGTTAGGCAAACCTGCGAAAACTTTTTACTTCGATATTTTAAAGGAGCTCCATGCAAATGCTGTTCCCTCCAGATGCTCTAATTTGTAGATTAATGTCAAGGGGCTGCGGGGTGAATCTCAATAAAATGGGCTTTGTTTATCTTCAATAGGAGTGTAAACAACCCTGTGGATTTGACAGATGTAACAAGTTTCAGGATTTCAGTATTTTTTGAATCAGTGGTCCATTTAGACATAATGCGTCTTATGGTTTTACCTCACGGCAGAACATTTAAAAATGCTGTGGAAATTGGAATTTCATTGTTTTATGGTTACTAAAGGTGTCACAATATACAACTTTTTAGAATAAACATGATATTAAAAACCACGATTATCAGTATTATGTTAATTCTATGTAGCGGTCCGCAGAGGGGAAGGACAACGACACGCAGCAGCCTCCAGATTTTAAGGGCTAAAGGTCCCAATTAAAGAGTTTGACCAGATTTTTAGTCGACTACACGACCTGGCAACCATGTGAGGAACAATTGAAGTACGAATAAGAAATCCAAATGATTTCAGGCAAGAGACGTGGGTATACATGTACAAAAATTCTTTATTCAATCCTAGTATTCTTCGAATGTATAACATTTTAAAATTGGCTGCTTAATTGCAAAATTGGCGAACCTAGACACACAGAAAAAAAGAATAAACTGCTTTTATAGTAGTTGCAAACTTACAATAAATGCCAAACCACATCCTTCAAACAGCACACAAAATCAAGCACATAATGAATAACTCAGCACAGCAACCCAAACGGACAAGGTAACACCAAACATGAAATACACAAAAATTGACATACAAGACAGCAAACGGCATCAGCTAAGAATTTTAAAACGGCACCTTCTGATACAAAACGCCAAACGGGGTCTAACGCTAATAAGGGCATCTAAACCAGTTTATAAATAAAAGCAGAAAGCGCCCACATGGACTGCCACATAACCAAATAAGGGCAAAACAGAAACGTTAGATAACGGCTAAATCCGAAAGGTCATTGAAATCCTTTTCCGCATTCATTAACCTGCCGGACATGAAAAATAATTATTAGTTATTAAACTCGAAAAAAATAACACGAAATGAAGTAACGTAATTGTAAGGGTAGTTCCATAGTGGTTCAGGCTATGGCAAGATTACATTAACAGCAAGATGGGATTTAACTGTGTATTTCTTGTCAATTTCCACCGCTCTGCAACTTATACCAACGACGGAAATTAGCACGGTGATTATAGCTATATACAGTGGAAGAGCATTGCTATAACATGACTGTATTTTCTTGCAATATGGAGCGTTAAAATATTAACACTAATACAACACTAGTCTGTAGGTTTGTAAATGAAAGTTTTAATTGACGTAAAATGGTTACAAAATTAACACATAAAATTGTAAATAATTCTACGGACAGTTTCCAAATGTATGTGATAGTACCTGAGATGATAGAAAAGAAAAGAGAGAAAGTATAGAAGAGGAAGAGCCAGAGCTCACGGAGAGAAGCTTCCAGCGAGGAGACAAGAAAAAAAGCTCAGAGCATCTTACATTTCCTTTTTATCCGTTTCTTGACCATGTGACTAAACTAACGTGATATATTCAAATTGATCAATCAGGACTTCCTTTTACACCCCACTGTACTGGACCTTCAATAAACAAACATCATGGACAATAGTGGTTGATCACTGTATCAGCTCTCCTGTGATCTTAAGAAGACCAAATGGTGCCCAGCAGGACATTAGCCCAACAGGAGAAATGGGCAGCAAGTACTCAGCCAACAGTGGAAAGGAATGATAAATGATAAAAAATAATATAAATAAATATGATAATTGCTCTTCACAAACAATGCACGGAACCAACCAAAAGCTACAAATAAACCACAGATGACGTCACCAAGGGGCTGTACAAACAATGACACGCGTCCAGGTGGACAACTCTCAACCAAATATGACCGCAAGTTCAAGGCTACCAATTAAAATGAGTGAAATCACATGGCCACCAAGGCACAAGTGATTCACTCTGCTACATCTATATGAATTGTTGGCCAAAAAGAGAGACAGCACAGAATAATCCAAAATAAACATACATTTGACTGATAGCATAATTAGTTTTTATCAATTTCAAAAGATATTGAGTTATATCGTTATTGTAAATGCTTTTGTCCCGATAACCCTGCAGTGAAAATCTAATTTTGTGACAGCCCAATGGTTACATTTGGGCAATTCCAGTGTTATGGATGTGAAATGTTTTGTCAAATCTTGAAATATAAATGATCAGAGAATGTATTTATTACCAATATATTGAATTATCTGTTTATATTTTACTAAACTCCTGATGATAGAGTTCAAACATCAAGTTCAAGTTTTCTGTTTTAGAAAGGAGAAAGAATGAGAGAAAAGATTAAGTGCTATTGATGACTATTAGGTTTTGAGAGATTTCTGTGAATTAAAATACACAACAATACCAAACAAATGGGGAAGGAATGGCTGTTTTTAGAAATTTTATGATGAATATGGACCGTTTTGGATCTGACAATTAATTTACCTGACTATGAAAAATTATGCTTTAAAATAACAAAAATGTCATGGTTCTCGTGGTGAGACACAGAGAGAAGACCCAGGTGTAGACAGCGGGTAAGGGGTTTACAGATAATTTAATAAATAATAAAACAAAGACCCACGTGGGGGTAACATAACAAAACATGGTAATATTATGACAAGACAGAACTGGACTAAAACTAACTATACATAAACAAGACTTGAATAAACTCTTGACAAAAACTACAAATAACTAAACTAACACAACACAGGAACTCACCACACAAACCACAATGAACCAGCACAAGACGGAAGACACAAGGGCATTAAATAAGGGAGCAAATCAAGAGGGAAACAGGTGAAAGGCATTAATCAATAAAGAGGGTAACGAGAGGATGGGAACAAAGACGAGACCGGAGAGAGATTATGGAAGGCCATAAGAACAATAATTGTCTCTCTCCACATTTAACATGAGGTTCTGTCATGATCCTGCCACTACACGAAGAAAACATGACATGATGCAGCAGAATCATGACAAAAAATGCTTAGGTATTTAAACCACCAAATATTGACATCTGACCTATCAGTATACAGTAGTAGTAAAAGATTTGTTTCATCTTAAGGTTGACATTTGCATGGAATTGCTCATTTGATGTTTGTGTTTATTTCCTATTTATTTTGCCTGCAGTAATTAGTCAAATGATAATCAAACAGTGAAGAAGTTACTTTAAATCTGGGCAAAAATCCAGTGCAGTGAATTCTTCCAATGAATATAAGTTTTTTTAACTTATTAGTAAGCATCTGCGTTTCAGTTGAATGTGGTTGTTTGGAACGTGAATGACCTTTTGCGGTTTCATAGATATCACATTTGTTAATTAGGTTAGTTTGATAAGTTTGTCCCAGTTAAGGGTCCTTATGTCCGGCTTTCGCACCTATGACGGTAGATTTCCTGCACACGTGTCATTAGATCACACTCAGCGAATGTGTATGACCTTTTTATTCCTAAGTGATTTACAGTACACCCCAATTACTGTTTTTGCCTTGCTCGAGGGCATGATGGTTGTCAACAGCTCAGGGTCACCCATATCTAAAAATGAAGCAGTAATCCCTGAGTTACTATGGCAGCCAAGTTAAGTCTTCTCTGATATGAGAGTTGCACTGGAAAAACAGAATAAATATAAATGTCAATTGGAAAATAAAACATATACAGTAAAATTTATTTTTGTTTTATTTTTGGAAGATAAAAGGATATGCAAACTTTTTATTTATAAAAGTTTAGTTTATTAGAATTTTTATTTTCATTTACATATTTATGTTTTGCATGTCCTATTTTATGTAATTGATGTCATTTATGATTATTACCCTAAAAGTGTCCTTGACAATCTTACAAGTAATGTCATAAATGGATACATACAGAATCACTTATTTGCGGTCTCATCTCTTTGTCTAGGTTATTTTTTACGAACCAGAGCATCTCCGTCCGAGCGCTCATTCCAGGGCTGCATGCAGCTCATTCAGGTGGACGATCAGTTGGCCGATCTGAAAGCGGTGGAGCAGGGAAGAACGGGCGCCTTCGAGAACGTCAGCCTGGACATGTGTGCCATCATTGACAGGTCAGAACCCAACCCCCCCCCCCCTGCTGCCATTAAACAAACACTGGCTGAGACTGTGATTATCGTGTGCAGCAGACTGAGACAGTGGCTTTATCCCCACTGGCAGCGTCTGCCTCGGGGGCAGGATCTGTTGCATTCTTCCTGTGCTCCCTGGAGCTGACCTTCCTCTAGACACTTTATTCCTGGAGTGAGCAGTCCAGCAAATGAGAAGTTTAATCTGTATGAAGAGGCTTTGCTAAACATGCCATTCCTTTATATGTTGTTATTGAATATTTTAGAGGTGTAGAAAGGAAAGAAGGTTATTTTCTTCAGATTGATTTTACATATTCTCGCTGTCTGAGGTTTAGCATGCAGTTGAAACAATTCGTCTTCTTTAGCATGTAGATGAATGAATGGAAATCTACGCTTTACGGTCTCATGTGACCTGAGAATAACTGTATGCAATAAAAGACATGGTTGATTTACTAAAGTTAAAAAGATCAGCGGCATGTGAATTCATATTTTATCGTTTTCCTAGCACATTTTTTTGAATGGAGCATAGATTTGATATTTTGAATAAAAATAGTACATATGTGCGTTTGCAATTCAGCGTTTCCTTGAAAAAAGGACTCATCTTCCAGACTAGAGGATTTCCAGGCAGATGTTAGGGCCACATTAGCCATTGCTATATTTCCTTACTTTCAATATATTGTGTATCCCTGGTTGTGAATTATCATCGCATTTATATATATTCATACCATTTGTTCTACAATTTGTATATCAGCAAGCAGAAAGATTATGATGGTACTTTAACATTCACATGGATGGCCTTTAGCCGGAAAAGAAAAGTCATTTAATAAGAATGGCTATTTGTGCAGTTGTTTGTAATTTGCTCATTTGCTCATTTATATTTGTAGCCCATTTATGTAATCACTGACACTCCAGAAAGATAAAGTCCCACAAAAGAAGCCATTGTTTACATTCCATTAGATTCCTTACGGCTCATTTTAGAAGCTTAAGATCCACTTTAATTGTGTGTAAAGATGTATTGTGCATTAATGTGTCTCATTAGACTTACAGTCCACGGCTGAGTACATTCTCAACATGATTTAAACACCAACTCAATTCATTTTGCACATCAACGATTAGTTTCTGCTGCGTGTTTAAATTTACATCCAGCGCATGACAGTCGATGTTTAGATGACAGTGCAGATGAGGTTTCTTTCTCCGCCGCTCTGTCATTGTGTTTATTTATGCTGTTGAGATTATGGTTTATATTGCGATACAGTTAGTTCTGGGTCCCCAGAGGAAAATCTTTTCCTTTATTAGATCAGGCCAGACAGTGACTTCCTCCGCCTCCCTTCGCTCAGAAGAGAGCGCTCTGTAATAACAGAGCAGGCAGGAGACTGTTGAACGCTCTCTGTGTGTTTTTATTCCGTCAGTCTAATGATGCTTCGCTGGCAAAGCTCCACAGTGCCGGCACGGCGAGGAGCAAACTCATTACGAGGAATCGGAGGGGGGCTACTCGCTCGCCACACCATTGATTTTATGTTCGCTTTCATCAGCCGACTGATGTGCTATCAATCTTCTTTACCAAACCCCTCCCTATGTTTGACGTGTAAAAGAATATTCCACGTCCTCCCGTCAGGAGACTCTAAAGCACGACCTTTCGAATCGAAGCACGCCCGTGGTCCTTCTCTGTTTTTTTTCTTCTCACCCCTACAGTATTTGCATACCTCAATTGCTCTCGCATCAAACTATTTCACACACAAGTTGTTTCAGGGGCTTCTCAAATTGTGCCTCATCCCTAAATAGCTGCGCAGATCTGTGTCAGGGTGGGGGTGCAGGGGTGAGACGCGAGCAAAGAGAGGAGCTATAAACTAATCTGCGGCCATCTCAGTGGTGTCGCACCCTGACGAGTCTAATCTGACGGAGGCATTTGAAGCCACGTGCTATCGCTGCTCATAATGGTCGCATTAAAAAACTGTCACTTTCCATTACAAAAGCGCAGCTAGGGATGTAAACACCCAGAGATTGGGGAAAACAATGCTTTGGGTCTCTTGGCTTCAATAAGATGCTTCCTGGACGAAAATGCAGACAGGCACGTATTTTCTTTATCTTACTTTTGGAAATTGGGATGAAACCACCAGTATGCCAAGTGTCCATGAGCAGGAAATGCTTTTTCAGGCTCACTGCCCTGCAATCTCCGGCTCTTTGCTTGATCAGGAACAATACTGAGATCATTTTCGCCCTTCAAAAGCTGAGCCATTACCAAAATACACATGGCTAAATAAATGCTGACAGCTGATTTTAATTAACAGGCTGGCATACATTGCCATTGTAGAGATTTTTAAACTGTAGTTTCTAACTTTATTGCAATTGTGTATGGAAAGCATCTTTGTTCTTTAGGCCCGTGCACAATACAGAGTCCATAATGAAACCGAAGAGCTTGCATAAAGTCCAGACCTGAAACCATTTAACACCTTTAGGATAAAATTGGAACAGCTAGACCCATTCATCTAGCACCAGTTCTTGATCTTATCGATATTATTTTGGGTGCCAATCCCAATCGGTAATGTTTTAACATTTAGTGGAAAACCTTCTCAGAAGAGTCAACGTTTTTGTGGCATGATAGGGAGGTATTGATGCTTAAAATCTGACAAATTCTGATGTATTTCCTAGATAAACAGAATATTGAATGAGAAAGTTGTGGCTTATTTTTTGCATCATTGCAAATGTATTAAATCTAGAAATATGTGCATTTCAATCAGTAAAGGAGCAGAACCACAATTGGAGGGAGAGGTTGAACCGCATGTTGTTTGAAACCTGTATTACTTTTTTCTGTAGAATGCAAAAAAATGATATTTTGAGAAATGTCTTAGGGGTTTTGTGTTATCAACATTCAACAACAACCAGTGTTGTTTGGTTATCAACATTCTTCAAAATATCTTCTTGTGTGTTCTGCAGAAGGAAGAAAGTCAAACAGGTTTGGAATGACATGGGAGTGAGTGAACTAAAGAATTCTCGTTTTGGGTTGAGCTATTCCTATAAGAGATGTCTGCCCAAGCCATTCCACAGCTGAAGTACATTTTTAGAATTTAAAAGATAATTAAACTTGTGACTGCCACAGAATTGTTTACCACAAATGCGTGCTAACGGAGTAAATAGGGTCAATTTTGATTAAATGTGGACTTTAAAGTTTTGTACACTCGAAAAGCGAATATGAACGTGATGTCCAGGCTTCCAAAAACTTTTGGCAATATAGCGCAGGTCTTATCTCGCAGTGGCATGCTGCTGTTGACTCTGACTGAAGTTTTATTATCGAACTGTGTCATCAGTGCCCACATAGATATCCAGGGACCGTTCTATTGTAGGAGTTTGATTAATGAACATTATAAACGTTGTCACCGCACCTATCTCCTTCAGGCACAGATGGCCAATGAGGTAACCCAATTAATCTAGACATGTCACATTTTGGAAAACTACGGTTTGACAGCACTAACCCCCAAAAACATCCCACAATAGCACTGCAGCAGAACTTGTCAGATTTAGGGGTCATTGTTAGTGGCTTTGTCACAGCTCCTCATATGAGGCCCACTCCTAATGAGTATTAGCTCCAAGGGGATTGTTCCCTAATTTTATTTTATACCGCGTTCCGCCGTGTTAATGGATTTGACATGCATTTGGCAGGACTGTGTAGGGAAGTCTGGAAACGGACAGCTTAAATTCAACACAATCTCGGCACTGAACAAGCATTGCATCACCAGATTTGAGTTTTTATCCTTGACCAGTTGAAAACACTTTTGATGAAGACTCTTTCTTAATTAAGTTGAGGAGAAAATCATTGAAGCCATTGATTGTTTTAACTTTGGCGTTTTAATTAGGATTTCAGCTTAGACTAGGATAAAAGATGTTGGCAAATCTGCGCAACTAGAAAATCTTGGTGTGTGTGTGTGTGTTTTGCATTGTGGGAATAGTATACTATCTATTCCTGAGGCTAAAGATATAGGCTGTTTAATTGAAAATGTCCACATGTTCCCATAGTCCAGGAAAATAGATTAGCTGGTAAAACAGGAATTAGTATTTCATGTGTAAAGTATCCTGCATACCTTCCTGAAGGAAACTAGCCAGATTGCAATTGTCATCATACTTTTAACAGTTTGTTATGATTGAATGACGTATTGTGTTACAGTATGTATAAAGTTAAATGATGTCATAATCATTATCGTCACCATCACAACCAACACATTCTCACATCGTCTGTCCCCAGTGCCTTTTCAAAGGGAAACACGACGGTAAGCGGCAAAACGCGGTGCTTGTGCATCCAAAAATAGATTAGCTGGTGAATTGAGTTGTCGACATGCGCAGCTGAAGATGAAAATATTGTATCCTGTTGTGAACGGCAGCGGCAACCACATCGTCTTAATGTCGCCTGCCGTGTGGCAATTCCACCGCCAACCACGTACCGTTTGGATCCAGCATTACAGTTCTGAGCTGACGCTGAGTAATGTATTTCCCAAATCCAATGTGTTATAACAATGGGAAATAAGGGATGATTGTCCCTTAGAAATAATGTGGATAAATAGCACTGAAGCAAATTTGATAACATTGATATTCTATTTAAGATGAATTTGCTTTGTAGGCCGATGTGTGTTTTATGATAGAAATTTTTTTTTCAGATGTATGCCAAACCACTGTGAACATGGAGGCCGATGCAGTCAGACCTGGGATGGGTTTACATGCATGTGTAATGGGACAGGGTATACAGGAGCCACCTGTCATACATGTGAGTATGTGTATTTGCATGTATGTATGTATATTTGTGTTTATTTACAGAGAAATGTGTATGTGTGTTTGTGCTGGGAGGTAGAAACCTGAAATAAGATGCATTGTGGGGTCCAGTCAATGACCCATTCATCTTATAACCATAATGCACAATGTTTTATATAAAATCTAAGAATGTAAAACATTCACTGTAATGGTTGGCCTAAAGAGTTGTGATGTAGAAATATCACTAGCTCAGTATAAAACATTCAAGCTTAGATACAAACAACATGCAACAAACATGCACTGGCATAGAAATAATAGAGAACGAACAAAATGACGTTCTTTGAAATTATGGATTATATGGAGAATGCAAGGAACATGTGACAGTTCTGTAAGCTTACATCTAAAAACCTATTTGAGAAATGTCATGGCTTTGCATTTAAGTATGTGCTTAACAGGCAAAGGTGATGTGAAGGGCTTTTTGCATTGAATGAATTGTATGAGATGTCTAGTTGTATGATATTTTGACATCACAGGAATAATAACATTATTAATAGCTATATTTTAATACGTTTGCTTATTACACTTTTAATCAACATCATTTGTTTAACAGCTTTATTAAACACGAGTGGAAAGTCATGAATAATTCAGATTTATTTCATATCATTTTTAAATTAAGACAATTGGTTTCCAATGCATGTTTTATATTATGACTGAAAATATGCCATGTGATCCTGTCCACCAATAGAAATTCAATAGGGCATTTATATTGAAATGAAGAGTTTAGAGTGCCCTGATGTCAGTATAACTTATATAAATCTCCACAGGTCTCTATCTCCTGTTTTGTTTCTTTATACACATTGATTCATAGAAAGAGGCCTATTGTATTCTCTTTGAAGTCCTTTTGGAACCACTTCTGGAAGCTGAGATGGTTCACTGATGGTTCAGTTAGTACCAGTGCATAGAGAAACTTTATGTGACCCCTGAAGTTAGATCAAATAAACAAGAGAGTAGAAAGATACACAGTGGGACCGGTTGCATGTACGTCAACAAAGATGAACAAACCTTGCCCTAAACAAAAGAAAGGTTATACCGAACAATACTACGCCATAAAAACTGTCAATTATTGTTTGCTCTGTTTTTGCACAAAAAAAATTGGATTTGTAGATTTTAAGACTCAGCATTTAAAGCTTATGATTTTCATCCAAAGTGAAAATATGCTAATTTAGGATAAACTTTTTGGAAGATCAGTTCAAATGTCTTGCTAAAACACCATGGTGATTTTGTCAGATTGGAATCTCAGTAAGCAAACATAGTGCATACAGAATTGGTAATTTAATTTCCTAGTTCACTTAATTAGTTTTGCACTGCTAGCCTGCATCTCCAATTTGTGCGAAAATTAACATAAAAACAGAATTTGATCTCATTTTCAAAATGAAGGGTTTTAGTAGAAGCTATGGAGAGGTGCCTTTGCAAAAATGAACACGCCAGAACCTTCTTCAGCTGTTCTGTTTAAAAGTTGTTTGATATAACTTTTTTTTCTGCAGCGGTTTATGAGCAGTCCTGTGAGTCCTACAAGCACTTGGGCAGATCATCAGATGCCTACTGGATTGACCCAGATGGCAGTGGACCTTTAGGCCCCTTCAAAGTCATCTGCAACATGACGGGTAAAGAGTGTTTTTATGTGGTTTACCCCAGCACCATCAAAGTGCTTTTAGAGAACAGTCCCTCACACCTGTTTAATAAAACAAGCAGTGGATTACATGCTTTAGACATCTTTCTATTCCCAAAACAAACCATGGTATTCCGCAGAATCAATCACTTCGACATCTCAAGCCATTTGTTTCCAAGACAACCAAGCATTTCTCTATTTAGGGCGTCGTTCCTGAAAGTTTCCTCTGATCCAAAAAACACGTAGGAAAATTAGGACATTAAAATGTTATCATCGGAAAAGCGACTTAGAGTTTAATGGTTACATTTTGTTGTTGTTTGAGGCGGGAAGGAAAGATTACAGTTAGAGGATGTGGAGGATTTCACAGAGAGAATCTTTCATAAGCGACACATAAAATCGAATTGAAGAAAATCTTGAAAAAACAGATACCGTACCACGTATCTCTTGAACGTACAAAGTAGCTTTTCCGACGTCCAGTTGACCTATTTAATAATCATTATGGTATCCGTGTTTTAGAGGACAAGGTGTGGACAACTGTGGTGAATAACCTGCCGGCACAGACGACAGTAACAGGCTCCAGTCGGGAGAGAAGGACTGTACTTCAGCTCAACTACAGCGCCACTATGGAGCAGGTCACAGCTATAACCAACAGCGCTGAACACTGCGAACAGCACATAGCCTACGCATGCCGAATGTCACGGCTGCTCAACACACCAGGTATTGAGAGATGGGCGTGAGTGTGTGTATGTGTATACAGTATGTGATGGCATCGTGGCACTGGAGTTGGATGCTAGAGCCTTGTGAGTGTTAGAGGGTTATCTAAGACAGAAATGTAAAAAATATATAATTTTATCCAGCAGTCGCGCTAGTTCCCACCAGAGCATATGAAGGTCGAGTGTCTTGGTAATGGGGTAAACTGATTGTGGAATAGGATTGCAACCTAAATAGCCCCCCAGTCTCTGACAAACTCCCACTTTCCCTGCTCTGGGTTTAGATCCCACATTTATTGGCTCTTTGCCCAGCTCTCGAAGTGCAAGAATACTTCCAGAACAGGTTTTTATATTATAATAGCTCAGTTTCAAGAGAATTACTGTGTTTGCTTGTTCGTTTCATAAGTGTGGGCTAACAGCTGGACCTGAGAAGTATTTGGTGCTAGATATAGGCTAATGTGTGTTGTCGAGAGAATTTGGTTGAATAACACCTCACAGAGACAAAGTACAGTATAACTACTGTGGTGAGGAAGGCGGGACGAGAGCCGTGAGGCGGGGCCGGTAACGTGAGTGATAGTTGCAATCAGCTGTGCGCGCACCGGTCCCGCATATTTTACGGAGGAGATCGGAAGCTTAAAAGGACGACCGGCAGGACTGTTGACGAGAGAGGACCGGGCCCGGACATGTTATGTTTGTATTTATGTTTTATGGCCGGCAGTCGACCGTGAGGTGGCTGTCGGTCTTAACTTCCGTGTTTATTGTTTGTTTATTTTTGATTAAAGTTTGTTTAATGTTCGCCTCCTTCCTTCCCTTCTATTGGATCTCATTACAACTACATTTACAAATGATTTACTTGGTAACATGATTGGCTTCAATTTTTTCATTTTCAAAATGTAGTTAAGTAAAACAGTTTCATTGGACCCACGTGCCAGACCCGAAGTTAACTTTCGGTCTGTGTTTGTTTGTTTAAGTCAGGCTGGCTAGTGGCTGAAAATTAAAACGATTTATATTTGAGCTAATTTATATAAATATTTAATTGTATAATAATTGTATTAAATAAAACGATTTGTTTTATTTTATTGTATGTTGATTTTCCATCCATCCATCCATTTTCTACCGCTTATCCGGGGCCGGGTCGCGGGGGCAGCAGTCTAAGCAGAGATGCCCAGACATCCCTCACCCTAGACACTTCCTCCAGCTCTTCCGGTGGGACACCGAGGCGTTCCCAGGCCAGCCGGGAGACATAGTCCCACCAGCGTGTCCTAGGTCTTCCCCGGGGTCTCCTCCCGGTTGGAAGGGCCCGGAACACCTTCCGGGGAAGGCGTCCAGTAGGCATCCGTAACAGATGCCCAAGCCACCTCAGCTGACCCCTCTCGATGTGGAGGAGCAGCGGCTCTACTCCGAGCTCCTCCCGGTGACCGAGCTTCTCACCCTATTATTTAATTATAATTTTATTCTAGACACTTTTAATTTGCTACAATGGGAGATACTTCGTGGATGTGTACCAGAAGTTAAGTTTGTGCCACAAAAGCATGCATGTGCAGTAACGTTTGTTTGTTGCTTCGAAACCAACTATCTGCAGTAAATTCTACCAACCCTGTAGAAAATAACTGCCAGGAGGTTATAAAGTAAAATGAAATAAAAACAACATTCAATTGGATCTCGTGAGAATCTTTTTAAGTATAAAACTGTCCAAATACATATCTGAAAAATATAGCTCTTCATATACATTAACAAGATTACTTTTTAATCTCTCCCCTTATCTAAGCCCTCAGCCCTTGGTCATTTACCTTCTCTCTTATTTGCGCTTCAGTGCTCTACCAGTCTTTGCCACTATCCCCTGGCACTCCAGCGACCCAATTTCTGATTACAGTCAGCAATAACAATTTGCAGCATGACTGTGGCGCTGGGTGCTGATGTTAATCTATTAATGAGCATGCAGCACGGTGAGGGCCATCAAGTTTACTGCTAATCTGACTTTGGGAAAATCTGCCTCTATTCTTATTATGGAGCCTTTGAGTTTCTCACACACTTACATTTTAACTATGACCTGTCTCTCTTTGCTTGCTTTACATAGTTCATATAGGTTATTGCCTGTGTTTAATTAAGCATGGGTGGAATCCGTGGGTGGAGGAAATATGTTGTAAACTGACGATACTGTTTAGCATGTTGACAGAATGTTTATATGCTCTCCTACTTGGATAAAAGCATCTGCCAAATGAATAAATGTAAATGTTGAACGCATTGATTTTCTACTGGCCGCATTAGACAAGCAGAAGTTTTATTGAATAAAGATGAAATTGAAGTAATAGTAGAAACTGAAAATTATAATTCTGTCATTACTTTCCATATTCATATGCTATTGTTTTTCCGAAGGAAAATTATTCCGGAACTAGTGCGATTCACGACATGTCCTTTGAGGAGAGAATCACTGCATTCAATTTAATTTTTTGTCTGAAAATAATATGAAAAAGTACAGTGTACGTTCAAGGTAGAATTGCAGTCTGAATGTTCATCATTTCACGAGTTCGCCTCGCATATAATAACTGGTGATAGGGGACGGATATAAAGCGTATTTGGCGTGCTGTCCCGGGGAGGGGGCTCCGAGCTGATGTGCACCTGGACTTGGGTCGATCCCCCCCTTGGGCTGTAAGGTGCTGGGCTGTAAGGTGCTGGGCTGTAAGGTGCTGGGCTGTAAGGTGCTGGGCTGTAAGGTGCTGGGCTGTAAGGTGCTGGGCTGTAAGGTGCTGGGCTGTAAGGTGCTGGGCTGTAAGGTGCTGGGCTGTAAGGTGCTGGGCTGTAAGGTGCTGGGCTGTAAGGTGCTGGGCTGTAAGGTGCTGGGCTGTAAGGTGCTGGGCTGTAAGGTGCTGGGCTGTAAGGTGCTGGGCTGTAAGGTGCTGGGCTAAACGGTGCTGGGCTAAACGGTGCTGGGCTAAACGGTGCTGGGCTAAACGGTGCTGGGCTAAACGGTGCTGGGACGGTATGGAGGAGGGGTGTTGAAATCACTAGAGATGGTGAAGGTAAGGCAGCTTGTCTATTTGTAAGGTCTCCTCACAGGCTAATTGGGTAATTGGTAAGATTGGTTTATGGGAACCAGCTGGGTTAGTTATCTGATTGTGTGATTAGTCATGGAAAGCCAGCTGGGTTGATTATCTGTTTAGCGAGATTGATAATGACGAACCTGTCGTGTTAGTTATCTGCACGTGCTCCTCCCGAACTTAGTTAATAGGCCTAAAACATAATTGTAATTTTTTTGTAATATTCATATTCTTAGTCCTTATTCATTTAAATTCCTATATCGTATAAATACTTATACATGTCAGAATGGAAATTGATTAATCAAGTTTTTCTTACTTTCCTTTAAGTGTGATAATTATTCATAAATCATACGCATGAGCTGTGGATAGAGAATGGTAGCTGATGATATGCACTGGGCCATTAGCTTGACTCTCTACAATTCTGTCCTCTGGTCTTCGTTAATATTCAGTGAAGGACAATCAGAGCAGATGTCATAGTTATGTGCTGTGTTGTCAAGCAGGAGCGTTAGCTGGCAGAACGGACACTGACCCCCTGAAGTGTTTGTGTGTCCCCTTTATGTGTATTCATGCATGACAGCACTATGGTGAGTTTTCATTTTCAATTGATGTTTTCGTATTCAACTGTTTTAATCGTGTCACTCTTTAATGGTTGTAGTCATGGTCAATAATTAATATTTGGCAAGTCAAAATTGGTGAGTGAATAAAACAATTGCTCTAAATTGCAATCCTTGTTTAAAAAGTAAAACTTCATGTTACTTTTTAATCTTTATGTTTGTTAAGGTCAAATGACATCAACCTGGTGGTTATGTGTAAATTGTTTTATACTTCTTTTTGCGAATTGGAGTAAGGTAAAGATACTTTTTTTAAACTAGAAACTAGAAAAACGTGAAAAACACAAAAATACAACTGCATGAACATAAATCTGATTCTCTTTGATTTTAATGATTCAAATCCATCAATATTTAAGACAACATTCTCCATGTAAGGTAAATTATTGTTATTTGTTATTCATTATACTCATTATAAAGTTTCCCAACACTGATTGTGATGGGATGGAAAAACATGAAGATGAGTAAGTGAGAATTTTTTTTTTACAAACTATGCCTTTAAACATCTGTTTAGAAGATTTATAAAGTACCTAGCAAACAGATTAAGTCCATGTTGAATCCAGTCACATAAGAAGAGACTATTTCCCAAAATATGCTTTCTAAATTGACTGTCAGGTTTCATCAAATTACGAGGAGGGCTGGCATTCTGCGACCAAATGAAGCGTTAAATCAGAATTGCAACCAGGGTGCATTAAGTTCGGTAATTGGGAAGTTAAGCTATAATTGTCTTAATTCCTTGATGCCTTCAGCCCTCACATGGGTGAGCCATCAGGTTGTTATATTCCAGTCTCTTATCGTCTGCGCCGTTCCCCAGCGTCCTCACGCCTGTTGACCTCCATTAGATCTGCGTGGGGGACGGAGTTGAGAGATTCCTGCTGTACATGTCCATTTGTCATCTCTTCCCATTATACCACAATCAACATTGACGTTTTGTTTACTCCCCGTCTCCTTCGGAGGCACCAGGGGTCCATTTGTATTTAAATTGTCCTCCTTACAGCTAAATTAACCACTTTCCATTATGATTAGACCTCTGCTGTCATACAAAGGAAATTGTGTTTGATGGTGATGAATTGAGAAAAGTGTTTTCATTTTTGGCCGGTCAATATAAAGAGACAGTACATTGTCAGGCGGGAAACTGTGTCTGATTGTGTGAGCAGGACAGACATTGAGCCGGGAACTGTCATGGTGGTCTGTGTGTGTGTGTTAGTGTGAATGTCTACGCAATTAAAAGACTTCGACATCTGAACGATGGGAGCTGGATGCTCGACTTCAAGCATTTTATGTCATCTGATGGAATAAATTCAAACAGATTTTCTATCTACTGTATATCTTTGACGCCATATTGTGCATGACTACAACATCTTAGTCCTGTTTGTTATTTCTTTAAATGAATGGGTTGTACCTGGCACACACGTTAGTGTAAACACATCCCTCTAACATGCAGCACATAGTCCAATGGGAACATAAACAGGTCCCATTTAGAGATGAAATTGGGCACACTTTGGCATTTCCAGATGATATATTTGTTTATCCTGATCTGGTGTAGGCTGCTGTGTTGAAATGTAATAAAGGCGGGATGCTTAAGTGTACACTTTAATGCAATGTAATATATCAATAAAAGTACAAATTCTTCCAAAACTGCACAATATGTCTGTATTAACCTTAGTTTATTTTCAAACTTGTGTGCTCTTGTTTTGTTTGTTGACCACAAAGGGAGAATTTTAAAGCAGTTTTTGCTGATAGTGACCAGTAGCCATCAAAATGATTTTTCCACAGTGGTTTCACAAAAACAATAACAGCAGGTTTGGAATGAATAATGTGTGTGTAAATGATGAAATAAGTGTCTTTTTCCAAAGTAATTTATATCAAATTGATAAAATAAGCCTTTTTTATCTTGGTTTTGAAACTTTGTATTAGTGTAATCTGTTGTGTGAAGGGCATGTGCTGAACAACCATATTCTGTATATTTAGATTCTTGGCTGTGATTTGCTCTTTACATTCTGGCTGTAGATCACGCAGGACATAAAGATTTTACGGCCGTATGTAATGTAAACCTCAAAGGGCAGCACTCCGTATGATTAACAAGATACTCTGTGGGGTGTGTTGAGCAGGGGTGGAGGGCTTGTCTGAGGTTTTCTGCGCTCATCTATTTCTGTCTTTTTCAAAGTCAAATCACACTTGCAATCTTTCGTTCTACAAATCTCCCACAAACCCCAAGTTTAAAGTGCGTTGCACTTCCTAACTAAATTTACAGCTCTATTATCTGTTCTCACATCTCAAAAATACGCAAAATGTTTGAAGGTCTTGATGCATGAGTTTTGATGCATCAAAATGCCTATAAGATTCCTGTTACTTGTGTAAGGGAAAGGAGGAAAGCGAGGAAATGAAGAGTTTAATCGAATGAAATGATGAAATCCCAAGTTAACAATACATGCAATTCGTGAGACAAATGCTGAACGAACCATCAATAAGTAATTTAACCCTTGTTTTGTTTTCTATTAGACAGGTTATTAAATAAACACCATTTCAGCTATACATTTATGTATTTGGCAGACGCTTTTATCCAAAGCGACTTACGTTGCATTGTATTATAAATTTGTTGCTCAGCTATGGAATCTGGAGGCGTTTCTCGTGTTTGTTGCGTTTCCATGAGGATTCATTTCTGTGGCATTTTCCTCCTTGATTCGCTGGTAGTCTGTTCATCTCTGGGGTGACGTCTTGGGAAGCCAATCACGTTGGTTGGTGTTGGCCGCTATAGTGGAGTCTCGTGTTTGCGAGTTTAAATTTAAGGGTGGGTGAAGACAATAGTTGCATGTTGCTTTACTGCCAACTTAACTTAAAACCCGACTCTCGAGGAAAAGAAACGAAAATAACCAAAAGAAAAGTAAAATGAGAGTAGTAAGATGGCTTGAAGTCCGGTCTTAACCCATCTTAACCATAACTCAGTTCTGCTAGATTTTCAGTCGCTCGTTCTCCTAGCTTTAAGCCCCCCAACCCACTCCACACCCCCGTGTCAACGCATATTTTCTTTGAAAATCAAGGGTTAAGGCCTCTTCTGACAATTTATCGGGTTTAGCTGCTTATCATTGGCACATTCTTCCTTTGTCTTCAAGCCACTTGACTATGGGAGGAAGTTGAGTGGTCTCAGTCCAGGTGGTATCACATTTGGAGTAGGACTTTTCTTGATTGATGTAGCTCTGATTAAATCATTGGTGTCTGATTTCCTCCGTTCCTACACTTACCCCAACACACAGAATTATACTTAGAGTTTACAAAATTAATTTTTCTTTGTTTAAATGTTTTCTTTACAACAATTTCAAATTTTTACATTTTTATATACAGCAATAGGGGTAAATTCTGCATCTGAAATGTGTCATTATCAAGCCCCAAGAATATAATACTTATACTTTCTAGTTCTGTTTGTTAAAAAGCTTCTAGTAACTGAGATCTGATTAATCAATCCTTTAAAACTATAATATTGCTTACAGTAAAGTTAAACACAGCACTACATGATTCATTAATAGCTGCAAGTGCGCTGCAATCAGAATGAATGACTTCTGTTAGTAGTGAATACCTCGTGTTTTGTTGTTAACCATAGATATGTGTGCTTGTCCGCATATAAAGAGAAAGATGTGTGTTTTTATGTGTGTGCTGGTCTTTATATAGAGTGTATAGAGAGATGTTGCTTTAATATTATATAGGAGTAATCAGCATGTCCATGGTGCACAGTTTAAAGAGAAATATACCCACATTAAAATGCAGATGGTCTTTTGTGCTCCTGAAATTATTACAGTTCCCCAGACGGCTCGTTGTCGTGACACTCTTAAACTGACCTTGCCGTCGTTTGGTTTACTCAACATGAACCCAACCATTTGGCCTTTGACCACCAGACTATTCATATTGAGACAGATACGCAGAGAAATGGCTTAAATGCATAATGAGATGCAAAGTAAGAGGTTGATATAGGAACTCTGTCAAAGTGAGAAAAGACGTTGAAATTAACTGCAGTGATCTAAAATAGTTTTTTAGTCAGTAGTGTTCTAGCTATGGATGTAATTACAGTGCCAACCACGGATAAAAGTGGAATGCTATGATTTTTTTTCTAAATGGTCCTGAATAGTTTGTGAAATCACCAACTGTAGCAGAAGAAAAAATCTGAGGAAAAACCTTATGCAGGTGCTTTGATTTTTTTTACAATGGAGGTTTATTTTTACAATGCAGTGACATTAGTCATTTAAGAGTGCGATTTATTAAAGTTTATTATATTAAGTTTATTTATAAATTATATTTTAATAATTGTTTTGAAATTTAAGCTACAGTTCACCCAAAATGAAAAACCTGTCATTTCCTCACCCTCTTGTCATTTCAAACCTATATGACTTTCTTTGTTCTGCAGAACACAAAAGAAGATATTTTGAAGAATGATGGTAACCGAACAACGGCCGTCATTCCCTTCTATTGTACGGACACAAAACCAATGCAAGACAATGGGTGCCGCCATTGTTCGGTTGCCTACATTCTTCAAAATATCTTCTTTTGTGTTCTGCAGAAGTTTGAAATGACAAGCGGGTGAGTACATGATTTTTATTTTTTCTGAAGCTGTGAATCTTTCACCATTAACATGACACCAATAATCTGATATTTGCATTTGCAATGACAGAAAAAATCTGATTAAATTTAATTTCCCAAAACAGGCCCGAGTTTTACCCTTCAGGTCGCATTGCTCAGGTGCGACCTTCAGCAAATGTTAACTAGATCCGAGCTGTTTGTTTGTCGTTCAGCGATCCTATTTAGAGACGAGTCAACCGTACACGTCCTATTGGATGCACCTTTGCTTCGGTACCATGTAAATACGTTTAGCATTTCTAAAGTGCCACATGGGACACGATGACAGTAGCTGAAGTTTAATTAGGTAAGAGATCCTCAGGGGTGTGGCAAACGCACCTTTCCTGTCGAATGTGTGAAATAGAGTCTCTGGTGTTGTGCTCTACCAAGTGTGGCTGAATTTTAGGGCCCCAAACTACAATGAATTTCAATTTCTTTTGAATGACATGAATAAGTAAAGCAGCGCTATGGACCTTTCACAGCGTAGATTCCATTTTTAGGTCACATCTAATTTTCACTACCCATGTTTTCCCAGAACGAAATGTTATAGTTCAAAGGTTACTGTTACATGGCTCAGGAGATTTTGAGTTGCTAATAATGTTTATTAAACTCTGTCTGTAGATGTGTCTTCTTAACATTCAGAGTAGACAACGAGGACTGGTTTTAACAAATGGCATTAAATTCTATAGTATAGAGCTATTAAATATCACTTGATACCATTATATTGCTTATTTATTATGATGTACCATAATATTGCACAGATAAATTGGTTTTGAAAGAATTTAATTACAAATGTTTTATTTGATATTAAAACCTCTCAGTTGAAAGAGTTTGACTATCCCTTTAAAGTGGTCACATTTTTACCCCTTAGTAATATTTTACCAACACATATTTTCAATAGCGGAAATTCCACATCTTCACCAGACACGCAATGAAACACGACTGATCTGCTATCCAGACCTACAGTCCTGTCAAATTGAATATGCCGTCCCCCCTGACTAAAGTGCATGGGTGTATTCGGTGTGATGTTAAACCATGCAAGGTATCGCCGCACTTACTTCGGTTAACTAGATGTGAGCTGCATTGATGTGACAATCGAGGACATGATGTTTGAAGTCTCATCAGCATGCCTTCTGTACATCAGATATAATAGAAATAGATTCAATTCCTGCCTGATGTGAGCTTATTAGAAGCCTGGAATGTTCTGTGGCTTTCAATGAAGGTCTGTGTGTCTTACTGTGAGTTAATGAACAGGCAACAAACCAACATCTTCATCCAATCATTTACCTCATGAAATACACATTACCATTTGCATATATTAATGCGTCATTAAATTCAATAATGTTGTCATATGTTTCACTGACACCATCATATGTCATTTCCCAGCCTGCTTTGGTGCACGAGGGAATGTCTTAAATGGTCACGCTTGGTGTTTCATATCAAAGTTAATGGAAAATTAGTCGGGGGACAGAGATCAGACAATCAACCTATGACCCACACGGACCAGTGCCAACAGGGACGTTTTTCTACTTTACAAACGCTTGTTTGTGCCTTTTACGAGTAGTCTATGCTTTCACCCCATTGGTTTTCTATTTATCAGTGCAGTAACAGCGAGCAAAGCTTCTGAGCGTAGCACACCGCCCACGGTTATGTGACGGGCATCTGTGCAGTTAACTCTGTGAGCAGAAATTAAAATTTAGTCGTGACAATAGGATGGACTTTACCCGGGATGCAGTCTCTCTCCCATGGTGGCGATAGCAGAAAAGCAGAGTCCAAGAGGAAGGCGCAGTTAATTGCGCTGGGCAGCCACACCACCGTTTGCCTCATATGCTCCAGATGGTTCAGGACAATACAAACTGCTTCATTATCAACATGGTTAACCCTGTTTGTGCCTCCTGGCATGAGGGGTTCGGGGTACGCTTATGGTTAAAACTAGGAACATATTCCAGATAAACAGCCTTTACCTTTTTCATCTCTGTCTATGTTGAAAGTTGGGAACAATATAGGCGTATTAGTGTTTGATATACTTGAAACCAAATGGTCTGTGCTGGTTAAAGCATTGTTCATCTGATTCAGTACATTGCTTCATGCTCATCATTCATAATTGTTTATGTGTGTGGTGAAGTTGAATGATTTTAACAATCTGATGCTAATATGAATAACTACAGTGCGTGATGGCAGAAGGCTGGGAATATGATGAATAAACGTGGCTGATTTCATTTATTGACTTCGGTCAGTATTATTTAGTTCTTGGTTGTTTGAGGTGCATGAATTTCCCAAGTAATGGCACCATAAAAGCAGTGCATTTTGATTTATATTCATACAGTGATCATGCATGTGTGATGTTTCTCCCTTCAGTGTTGGGAAGAATCAAAGACACTTTAGCAAGACTCGGCGTTCTCCGCTTTCAAAACATTTCCGTTCTGTACAGTAAGGGGATAAAAACAGATTTTTTTTGTCATTTTATTCCGCTCTCTTGGAAAATTTTGTTTGACACAGTTGCATTTTTTGTGCATCTGTAGACACTCTTCACACCCTGCATGCATCTCATCATGATCCAGAGTTCCTGAGAGATGCAAAATGCTCTACAGCTGTGTGATCTTAAAGCCTATTCTGTTTTGAGCTTTTATATCAGCGGTTCCATATACTTTTACATTTTTAAACGAAAAACTGCACTTAGGATTTTTAAGCCTGCCTTATTCTTAGGAAAGTGATATTTTAGGCTGTTGCATTTTTCTCTTTTTTCATTTAGATGTTGTAATAGAACATTTTCTCATGCAATATATTGTTCTTTGTTGCTTTAAGGGTCTTATTACTTAGCTCATGAGATTTCTTAGATTTCTTAAGATGAATGATGAAAGAGTAAAATAAAGGGATTTACCTGTAAGACAGGATTAATACAACCGGGAGATGGTGTACATGTTACTGTCTGGCAGGGGTTTATCTCTTTCTGTCTGTGACATTTTGACCCCTGGAACTTCTACACGATTCAACTTTTTTTTTTTAAGTTGAGAGGGAAGTGTAAAGATACTTTGGCTAACCAAAGAAATCACACAAGTATTTAAATGATCTGATTAAACACATAAACACTCAGCATATGCATGATTCACTGTCATGCATTCTCAGCTTTAAAAAGATCTTTCAATTTATGCATGGCACATCTCTCAATCTTACAAAAGGCAATGTCACAACAGAGTTAGCTCTCTTTGAGCCAACCGTCTTGTGTATCTATGATTAATCGCTCTGACAGTAATTCTGTCTATCTGTGAAGAGTGCCAGACGGTACAGAACGAGGAAATGATAAATGATAACCCTTAACCCAACACAATTCAAAGTATTTGATAAGGTAATAGATCTACTTTTTGCTGAGCTGTAAGTAAAGCGAAAAACGTCCTATAGAGAGAATCACTTACTTTAATACACAAGAATATTGGAGCCTTGAGACGTGATGTGACATAGTGACAGTTGTTATGATGGTTTCTAATTCTTAACAACAATGTTCAACACATTACAAAATGTCAGCATTTAAATTAGCATCAACTTGTTAATTGTGTTTGCAACACAAGTTGTGAGTACTTTGGACAAAAGCAGATATCATCGTTGTCCTTTCAAAACCTTGGACTTCCACATTCACTGTTTTTTAGGAAATGGAATCAACACTGTACTTTTCAAATGCTTAAATTCTGTGTTGTCAAAGTAGACGAGGAGTTTTAATACATTTTATTGATTCGATATTTGCAAAACCCAGTGACAAAAATGAAGGGTGACTAATAATGATTTATTACACTATACAAAAAATGTAATCACAAAAAGGACAGCAGCGATATGTAAGATATACAGGACATACAGTATATAAGATAAAAGTGGCATAAGTATAGCTCAACTTTTTCCATTCACAAACAAACCTCTCGTTGCACTGACAATACAAATGAGTCCAATTTGTGTGAAACAAAAAGGCGTCTGTAATGATGATCTGATACCAGCAGCACTGCCTGATCCACACATGACAGATCACCTCTTTAGTGTCCCGCCATGATTTAGGACACATCACAAAAGTGTGAAAAAGCTTTAGACATCGACTGCACATAATCTCACACCGAACAAATGACTAGCTTGCATTCCGCTTCTTCCAGACAGATCTGTATCCCCTCACACCAACACCAAGATATAAAGTGCTGAGAGAAAAGTAATGTTAGGTTTTGGGGAGGAAATCACTTGTTTTTCCAGGAGATTGTATGTTTTAGTAAGCACAAATATGCTCTTTAGCCTTATTAGCTTGACCAGTCTGGTTTATGCAGAAAATGTGTATCATTATACATGTTCAGAAGACTGAGGATGTATGTCCGTTCTATAACCCCTGGAAACATTTTAAGACGTGAGGGGAATGTAGTTTCTTTTATGAGTATGCGTGTGCAGCAAACAGCTCGCTTTCCACTCCTCATCACACGCACAAATGTTGAGAAACAGACATGAAATACACACTCTTCATCTCACACCCATCTGCAGACACACACCCAAGCACACAAACACACATTCCTGCCAGGGATCTCATTTGTCACATCCATCTGCCACCTGTAATGCACATTGTTGCAACTGGAAAGCAAAAGAGTTCTTGCCAAACACCTCTCAGCTGGCGACCACAGTGGCAACAAAATACGGGACTGAAATAAATTAAATCGAAAGCCCGCAATACAAACATGGCGTTTCTGTCCAGGAGCTGGGGAACAAAGAAAATTGAATTGACAGATGTGTCATATGACCATACGTGTTGTTGTCTGTAGATTTATGATGATGGATTTCAATTGTTTAGGTTTGTTGTATGTTTGTTGATTATTTATTATTATGCCAGATAATAATAAATGCTCTATTTTGTTATTATCTCATTTCATTAATATAAGTCGTAACGATTTTGTTTTCTAACTGTAAAGTTGCTGTTATGGTGATATTCACACTTAAAACGCAGGCAGAGAGAGAGTTTGTAACGGTTGTGACTTTCTGCAAAATGTTGAATGAGTGCTTAAGGGTTTACAATATTCTGATATGTGCAGAATAAACATATCAATAAGCCTGGTTCGTATCGTGACCCCTAGTTTGAACCCATAACCCAAGTAAATTTTCTTTTAAATCACAAATTTTGTTCTGAGTCTGAATGCTGATGGGTCACAAATTGGTTTTAAAGCTGTTTATACTTGTTAATACACAATATAGTCCCAGCTATGACACATCAGCTAAATTATACCAATAACAAGGGCCAGCTGGAGAAGCGGTCACAGGTGTACTGCAACCCTTTCCCCTCCTCTTTTACTCGACTGATCTTCACTCAAGCCACTGATGCATTATAGATGTATATACATTGAGCTTGACCTGTCACTGTCCTGGAGTGATCATTTCCAATACAGTTCTGCTCCGGCAGTATACAGATTGACATTGCAGTCTCAGGTCAACGGGTCCTGTTAGGTGGAAAATGTTGGACAGAGAAAGAGAAAGAGAGAGAAGCAGCACTGCGTGAAGGGGTCTCTCGATCGTGTCGTGATGGTGAGTGGGCGATGGCATGAGTGGCAGATGGTGGCTGCTGCTCTGGTCTCCCTGTGTCACTGATCAGACACTGCGGCTCTGACCTATTCAGCCTGTAATGATGGCTTGAAGCCATTTTGTAGATGGAGCATAAAAGACTTGCATGTTATGATAAATTTGGTGTGAACTATGCCTTCAAATGAAGAGAAATGTTTAGGCATTTAGAAAATAGAGGGTGTAAAAACAAACCTGTTTCTTCTTATCAACAGCCCGCTAAAGAGCCTCTGATCAACAACTTAAAGGACATTTTCTGATTATTTAGATTATGTATAAATCTCCATTTCAGAAAATTTACCTCTTTATCTGGTTTTGTGGTCCAGTGTCACATATTACTGTATCTTTACCTGTAGATTTGATGACAATGTTTGAGACACTGTTCTTTTTGGACTTTTGTTGGACAACAAAAAGCACAGAACTGGTCTCATATAGCCTACCACAGTGTAGTTTTATTTACATTTTTTATAGAAAGATTATAAAAGAGATAGAAGTCCGAACTGAACGGTTTAGGAGCTGATTGAAGAGATGTTTTCAGCCGATTCTTAAAGATGGCTACAGAATAAGGTACATGAGAGTTAGTTAGCACTATAAGACGTCGTCGTTTGATCTGGCGTGTACAAAAGTCAGCATTAGCGAGTGAAGATAAGCGGTGCCGAACCTCTGGTGGTCTTGTAGGCCATGAGCAGAGCCTTGAATTTCACGCGAGCGACTATAGGGAGCCAATGTAACATAATGAAGAGAGGAGTGACGTGTGCTCTCTTCGGTTCATTTGAAGACCACTCTTGCCGCTGCATTCTGGATCATCTGTAGGGGTTTGGTTGTGCAAGCTGGAAGTCCAGTCAGTAGCGCATGGCATCGCATTGCAATAGTCCAGTGTGGACAGAACAAGAGCCTGGACAAGGACTTGAATAGCATGCTAGGACAGGAACTAATATTGTAGAGGATGAATCTACAGGACTGGGTGGTGCTGACAACATGATCTGTGAAGTTTAGCTGATCATCGATGTTTCTTCTGAACTTTATGAAGTTATGTGAGATCATTGGGGTCTTTCTTTTTACTATCACAACAACAAATAGCTGATAATAAAGCACACAATCCATGTATCCCCAAATCGCTTCCAAAGAACGGCTTGCTAAGTCGGCCTCCGAGCGATTCAGCCTAAACCTTCACTCAAGAAGATTTGCTTTGTTATGTCCCATTGGCTCTATCGTCTAAGTATTCAAAAAGTTTTTTGAATATATTGCTCATGCAGATGTGAGATGGATTTGGGCTGTGATTTTAAACCTCATGCATTCATGCAGCTGTATCAGCGAGGGAGTCTGTGCCGCATGAGCACGTCAGGGACTTTGTGTTAGCGTGCGTGTGTTCCCATGCAGCGATAGAAAGAAAAGCTTTTCTCGAGAGCTCTCTGTCATCTAATTACGCAAAAAGGTTGTCATTCAAAACAGATTGCTGTCTCTGTTTGATTGATGGCGGCTGTTATGGTGTTGAGTTGCTCATTCCAAAAAGTGTAAGAATAACCTGCGGATTTTGAATATCTTTATTTCTTTATTCAACACCCGAGATCAATGACCTATCACAAGGTTATTCTGTGCTCCCTAAATGGGCTGTGTCGATCTGGAATTTAAAATAATTGTCATTGCTTTTCTCTTTTCTTGTTTTGCCTCTGAGTGTTCAGATTATTGTTCACAGACCATTGTCTTTGCTGTAGTTAAGGGAAAACAAATATGAGTGCCAAAGTCCATCAGTCCCATTCGCTAATACTGTACAGTCTGCTTTGAAGTAAAGACCATGTTTTCCAAACAGCCCACTGATCTTACAAGGTGGCCAATTCGTATGAATTCGTACGATGTGAATCAACCGTAATTATTAGAAAAAAGCAATGCTAAGGCCCTCCCCTAACCTCACCCCAAACCTAATATCAAAGAGTGTGAAAGAGTTCATACGAATAAGCCACCTTGTAAAATAGTTATACATTTCTGTAAGATTGTGTTGGTACATATGAATCTATTATATGAATTAGCCAGCATATGTATATCACCTTATTGTATTTTTCCTGATAAAGTTGTTTTATTAGATATTGTATAGAGTAGTTGGTGGAGTATGGTGCTAGCAATTCCAGGATCATCCAGGGAATAAACAAAGTTATAAACTATTTAAAAATACCTTGAATGCTCTGTAGGTCACGAGTGTCTATGAAATGCATAAATGTAAATTACAAATTCTATGTAGCAGGCACTTTGGAATAATAATTTTCATGTGGGCCTATTGTTTAGTCATTGGGACTACGCATGGACATCACGTTTTAAAAAATCTTGATCTGCCAAACAGATTTAATGTGGTTGCAAATATGAAAATCTGACCTTGTTTACAAGGAAGTTAACATGGTCAATGTCACAAGTATGCTTCTTTAATTAGTGACCTAAACATACAGTAACATTATAACATTTTTGTGTATTTTAGTTTTTTTGAGAATTGAGAACTTTCTATTACATTTCCTAGACTTATGTACCCCATTGTGTATGTATTTGTTTTGCATGTTGTACAGTATTGGTGCTGTTGTCTACATTATATTATGCTATACTATCAGTATTAGAGGTGCATTAGAATTCAAATGCCACACACACCTATTGCCCTTTAAAGTTTAAGGCACCCTAATATATCTGGATCAGATCCAACTTCTTTTAAGAAGTCATTTATCTCCTTGCTTTGGTCCTGGACTTCATACAACTGAAACATTGTAGTGTTGATAGCCCTGGAGAAGAGTATTACAGCAGTCTGATAGAGCTGGCCCCAGGCATTGCTTCTGGAAAAGGGGACCGTGGAAACGTTGGTCTTTTGTGTGGTTCTCAGAGGTACCGAAGAGTGCTGTGTCTTGTACGGGTTCTTTCTGGGACATGCCTTTAAGTCATACAATAACACAGTGTAATGTATATAAGACTTCAAATCGTGGATAAAAGCTTTACATGGTCGTAAATTGCTTAAGGCGGAACTGTCTCGTGTTCAGAATGTTTATTAGCATGAGGCTTTGTACTTTCAGACTGGAAGGTGATGGGGAGGTAGAAACGAGGATCAGGCCTGTCCTATAGGATATTTATGGTTAAAGGATACCTTGGATCTGACATGGCACCCACTGTACAAGGTTGTCCATAAATCACGAGATCGCAGCTTCTGATGCGATGATAGTTAGCCCTTGTTCAGCGCATGAAGGTGGAAATGTAGCACACAACCTACAGGAACTGTGACGATAAACACAGGTAAAGACAAACTTGATTTCACAATGAATATATGACAATACAGCATGAGAAAAGCAGCTAAAAGAAAAACTGCATTAAATATATATTTTATGTGGTTGTCCTCAAAATGGATTCCCCAATCACATTGAAGAGGTTTTTAATGTTTCTCTTTTTTTATTTTGCTTGTTTATTTGACAACATGTCTGCACCTGACCGATTAGTTCTGACTTCTATTTCTTTTCGACTCTTTCTATCCTTAAAAAATAAGTGTTGCTTTGTATACTGTGGTAGGCTATGTGTGTCAGGGAATGTAATCCATACAGGATAACGTAGGGTTACACAAAACAGAGATTTATTAACAAAGTCAAAATATGTAGGTAGCACACGGAAAAAAAACACACTGACATTTAAACAATACCGGACAATGAGGGGGCAAACAGAATGAGTATATATAGTCCACTGGTGATGGGGGGATCGCTGACAGGTGCGGGGATCGCAGACGAGACACAGGTGTGGGAGCATGAAGGATTGTGGAAAATTAAGTCCATGGGGAAACACGGGGAGAGACAGAAGGAAACGTGACAATAGAGGGTATGCATTGACGTCATTTTCTCACGTGAACACCCCGGGACATGCCCCCCTTGGGGACCAGGACATGTACCCTTGAGTGGTAAAACACGCAGCAAAATGGCCGAGGAGAATCGCGACTAAAACACGCAATTATTTGCTGAAATTACAAGCAGCTGGCCTCGACGGTGATCCTTACGACTTTCCTATGACTAACAAAGGAATCAGGTGTTCCTGGACACTGAAATGTTGCACGGAATTGCATTTCCTTATATTGTAAGCAGTCTCAAAAAGTTGGTACGGGGGCTGAAAATGCAAGACATTTTGAAAAGATTCAGCTGATGGAACATCTGTAACAGGCCTGTAACATGATTAGCTATAAAAGAGATGTCTTAAGAGTCTCTTAGAAGTAAAGATGGGCATAGGCTCTCCAATATGTGAAAAACGTGCGTAAAAAGATTGTGGAATACTTAAAAAACAACGTTGCTCAACGTCAAATTGCAAAGGCTTTGCAAATCTCATCATCTACAGTTCATAACATCATCAAAAGATTCAGAGAAACTGGAGAAATCTCTGTGTGTAAGGGATAGGGCCAATAATGACTGTTTCAAAGTGGAAAAGTGTTCTATGGTCAGACGAGTCCAAATTCGACCATCTTGTTGGAAATCACAAACGCTGTGTCCTCCAGGCTAAAGAGGAGGGAGACCTTCCAACATGTTATCAGCGTTCAGTTGAAAAGCCAGCATCTCTGATGATATGGGGGTTCATAAGTGCATACGGTATGGGCAGCTTGCGTGTTTTGGAAGGCACTATGAATGCTGAAAGGAATATTAAGGTTTAGATGGCGTCTATTACAGGGAAGGCCTTTTGTATTTCAGCAGGACAACGCAAAACCTCAAATTTTAGCTATTACGACCGCATGGCTTTGTAGTAGAAGAGTCAGAGTGCTGAGTCTTTCACCTATAGAGAACATTTGGCGTATCATTAAACGGAAAATATGTCAAAGACGACTATAAACTTTTCAGCAGCTGGAAACCTATATCAGGCAAGAATGGGACCAAATTCCAAAACTCCAGAAACTCATTTACTCGATGCTCAGACTTCTTCAAACTGTTTTCAAAAGAAGAGGAGATGCTACACCATGGAAACATGTATTCTCAGTTTAAACATTTGTTATGTTCTTTATATTCTATTGTGAATAAAATCTGTGCTGAAAAAAAACACAGAAACCCAATAGAAACTTTCACAGAAATTCTTATGGTTTCCATTAGAATACCATTACAACCTGATTGCTTTTTCCTTTAAAACCATTACAAAATTCCTTTTTGTAGTGTGTTTTGGGCATTATTCCAGTAGGATTTAACATCCCACCAATAGAATCAATCACATACCAGTAGACACCAGTTTCCATTAAAACCAATACAAATCCCTTTAAAAGTTCTTTAATGATTTTTATTTTTTTCAGCAGAGATATTGACTCCTGTGATTTGAAAGTCTTATAGTTTTCATTTTATTCAAATTTTAAAACGTTCCAACATTTCCGGAATTCGGGTTGTATGTATTAATCAATAATATTTATTTTCTTTAAATTTATCTTGTCATTATGGTGTTATCAATGCCAAGGTTCCCTGCTGTAATAAACAATAGAACCTTGCTCAAAACACAATAGAAAATGTAATGAATACAATGGTTAAAACTAACCGTTTATTTTTTTCAGGTTTGTAAGTCAATTACAAATGCATATGAAATCTATTCCTTCCTCCCAAATTGAGAAATGCATTAAAATATGTTTATATAAAAAAGCTTGGATTGCATTGAAGGTCCACAGTACATTTCATCAGCTTGTTTTATCTTTAGATTTAACCCACAACATTTTTGTTGTGAGTGCAGTGCTACACTAGTTAAGCTACTTAATATGTAAGTCTGAGAGCCGTTTCTATTGCTCTCAACAGTCGAAAGCAAATGAAGATACAAGACTATTTAACAGGTTTTCACCCTGTTCATCTTTGATAGGGCCTCCACTGTGGATGTTTCTGAGGCGTATGATGATTTGTTTGTTTCTCTCGTGCTGTTTGAAAGCTGTACTATAATCATTTGACAGAATGCCACAGGCTTCTCTCCCAGTCTCCTGTAGTTTGTATTTACTGTTAAAACAAATCTGGATCACAAGTGTGTATTTAAAACAGCTACAACTACAACTTTATCAACGTTTTTACCGTCTGGGAGAAGAAAAAGTCAAACTCTAAAATCAAATAAGTGTAAACCCTTGTAGGTTTGTGATGTTTAAAACCAGCATGACTCCCCGTATAATGACAAGCTTAAATGTATTTTTAGGAATAAAGAAATTGCACGTCTATATATTCACCTCATGGCAATGACAGCTGTCAGGATGCAAATTTCACACAGTTCAATGTGATTTATTAGCCCTTGATTGTAAACATTTCTGCAGCATTTCATCCCCTTCCATGTGGCTCTGTTAAACAAATCTCATGACAGTGTTATACACTGTACTATACACCCAGTCAAAGCAGATGATGGGATGTAATGTCTGGAAACGAATATGTAAGCCGTAACACATTTTCCCTGCGGTTTCTGATGCTTCATGTTGTGATGGTGCATATAACACACATGTGCAAATGGTCTTACACGCTCTTGGGTTATTATATCTTCATAATCTTTCTCATCTATCTTTGCATTTGTTTGCCTTTTTTTATTAAGTGGCACATTGACAGCTTTTTGTGTAGGGTTTTTTTGTTTTGTTATTACTATTATTTCCAAAAAGAAGATCATAAACCCTGTCATTCAAAAGAACATCTATATTCTTTGTTTTCAGACAAAAACTCTGCATAAAGAATTTGAACTCAGCGTGAACTGAGGAATTCAATGGAGAAGATGAATTAATGCTGAATTCATTGTACAGACATAGAGCATATAAATGACATTCAGAGATTTAGAAGCCCTCATACATTCTTTTAATGTCTAATCCATTACAGAGAGAGAGAGGGAGAGAGAGAGAGAGAGATCCAGGCGTGGAAAAAAGAGAAGCGAGATCTCAATCTTTTTTTCAGGGAGGAGGTGGTATTCAAAGTCCTGTTTGAGTCGAGAGGTTGGATAAAATGCATTTGCTGGCTGCAAGCTGGCACGGACAATTTTACCAGCTCTGTCACCCAGAAGGCTTTACACTTCATCTCAATAAGCAAGGTCTCTTCATTTCGTTCTTCTCAGGAGCCGAGGGAAATAGCCGAGAAGATGTAATGTCAGTTCAGAGAGAGGGTCATGTTTCATGTTGTCAGTAGTGTTTGGCACATTACCCAATCAGGAATCGGTTTTATCTTTAACCGTTGCACTATTTACCCCATCAGGCTGAAACCTGCATCTCCGACCTTAAAACCCCATGACCATTTTCCCCTTGGAAAGCCAGGGGCTTTACTTTCACATCTGATCCTGTCATCACTTTCCGTTGCTTATGTCACAGCGAGACAATAATCCTTGTATTTCCACCCGTTTGTCCAATATCACCTTCAAATGAGAATTCCATTTACTGATGTGAACATAAAGGACAATGTATTCACTCAGGAATATACTGTATCCCTTAGGATATAAAGTCCATCAATCCAAAGCCTCTTTCTTATTACGCAGAAATAATACTAATGTTTATGCATGACCTTGTGCATAACGGTCCTTTGTCTCCTGCTCGGGATGACTGAATATTTGCCTCCAAAGTCGCTCAATGCTCTTATGACAAGGTTATTCCTGGTAACAAGCTCCAAAAGGCGGCTTTGAAATGTCTGTAGACAGCAGAATGTAATTCCACCACAATCTTTAGCAGTATGGAAATCCTGTGTCCTTGCAGTAAGACCAGGTGACTTGTAAATGCAATTCCTCAGTCACAAAGAGATTGTGTTTTAGATGTCATTCCTGGATAATAATAAGCGTCAGCTCCATTACCTTTTGTCACCTTGAGCATGCTTGTCTTTACTATGAATGCGTTTGCCTTGCCTTAATGCACCGAGTGTCGAACATGAGAAAATGTAAAGGCTTTACAAGTTGAAAGTGACACGTATGGATGCACTAATAAGATGACAAATTTAATTAGATTTTTTTCACCGAGAGGGAAATTAGGTTTCAGAGGAAATGCTGAGGGGGAAATTATGTCCAGACTGTAATATGACAGGATTTCCTCAAGGGCATGCTAGTTATATACACTGTTTCTGCTGTTTGATTTATTTATTTACTCATTCATTGTTGCTATGTTATTTTTGTCTCCTTGGAGAAAGAATTCGATTGAATTTTATCATCTTGACAGCCATAAACAGGGACAATCTGCTTGTTTGTTTGGTAAAGTATACTTACTCGGTTAGATTCAGTTGAATCCAATTTTCCAGTTCCTTTTTTACATAGCCAGAGAAAAAATGACCACTACAAAATAATTTTCAGTTTATATGAATTTATAATTTTTACTAAAAACTTGACACAACAGTTCTTGAAAATGAAATGCAAATCTGGTTTTTTATTTGCAGAAAATGTAAATGGCACAAGCTGGTGAAAATAATTATAAAAAATGCTATGTTTGCAGATCTTGAATACGGCAAAGAAAACAAGTTCATCTTCATGTTTAAACTACACAATACTAATGTTTTACATGTATTTTTGGATCCGTTCAAAAATGAATTATAAATAGTTTGCTTGTGGTTTCATAATTTAAAAGTTCAGATTGACAAGCCTTTTGTTTCACCGAATAGAGCTTCTAAATAAAGGTTTACAAAAATATATATTTTTCAAGCCAAGACTGTGTAAAGATTGGATCATAGCCGTGCATCTTTTGTGCTCCCTCCCCCTGTGTTGATTGACAGGAGTCGAGGGGTGATTTCCATCTTAAGGCTACATTGTTGAGAGATTGACAGATGTAACTACTATCAAAAGCTGTGTTTCTTTCTAACGTTTGTTGTGAAGCACTGGAGAAGCTTATGAAACTGGCAATAAAATCCATTTCAGCCTTGTGCTCGCAACAGAAAAGGTTGAAACCAATGGGATTTGAGCTGGGCCAAGGCTTAGTCACGTTTTATACGTGACTACATGGTTAACAGTTATAATATGTTTGTCCTGTAATCTCCAGACTCTTTCCTTGAAAACCCTGGTTCGCTTTCACGAGCAGGTAAAGTAGGTTGAAAGGTGTGCAGAGTTTTTATAAAGGGTTGTTTCAGCACCACTGTGAGACAAAGTAATGAAGAGGCTTTTGAATGATTCACTGAAGGGATTAGTGCCTGTTGAGAATGACTGTAGGTCATAAGAAGTGTCTGTCACCTTCGAAGTGTTTCGGATGAACGTAGCTTCAAAGAATTCCTCAGGAAAATCAATACCGGGAGAAGCTTAACCATAAGTTTATTTTGTGGAGTTGTGTTCTATTTTTCTTTGCTTTATGTCTCAAAGTCTTATTAAGTCAACTTGACTTGAGGTGATCGTGAAAAGATTATTTTAATGTTCCATTGTTTTTCCACAGTGACGTAGTGTAAAAAGTTGCACTGAATTTTTATGTATTTTTGGAATACGAAAAAGGTGAAATTACAGGAATACATTGACTGGCAGTTGTGCATAACATGAAAAACATAATTTTACTTTACTTTTCACACAAAACGTTTCTAGGGCAACATGTGTTCTACATGTGTTTCTGCACATGTGAAACGTATCTTGCTTGCCTGTAAGGACATTCTTTTGGTAAACCAAAGACATTTTATATTTCTTCCCATTGTTGCTGATAACTGACAGTTCACAAAGTGCAAAAATATTAATCTAAACCTCACCTCAGACCTCTGTGTCTTTACAAAGATGGACAGAGTTGTTGTTAAAAGCTTTGTCAAAATGAAAATAATTGAATTGAAAAAGATTGTTGGACTGTTTCAGAAAATAATGACATCTCAATCTTATTCTATGACTTACGTAAGTGTATGCGATTTGTTTTAACTACAAATGTTTTTGTCACACTGACACCTTTTTAATTAAACGCTAATCTGGCTTTTTTTATTTGTCTGTAAACAACACTGAATAATCGTTGCCGAGAGTACAGAAGACTGAACTGTTTGTTCATCCTTTAATGTGGCAGTTCTCAGTTTTGCTTTAAATGGAACTCTGAGAAGCTGTTTGTGTTCATATCCAGTGATATATAGAGAAATTATCGCGTTGTGTTGATGTCTTTTTTTTAAGTTTTACAGGCGTGAAGTGTTTCGACTTCAACATTCTCAGAATTTCCAACATTTACTTTCTGAGTTCGTGTGTGTAGGAAAAGAAGCTGAATTCGATATCTCCCTCTATCTCTTTCTGGAAGGCTCAGTTTGAATTATTGATTTTGCTGGGAAAGTACCGTTCAGAGCAGCTCCGGCCTTCCCCATCTACCGCAGGCAGGAATCTTTTTGACCATGGGCAAACTACATTTCGGGGGTCCAGGAGGAGAGTGAGGATTGGTCAAATGAGAACCATGTGCTGATGTGTTTTCTTGGTTCACTCAACATGAATCCTCGTGAAGGTTGGTTTACATTAATTGGTTTACTCAAGTGTATGGCTCAAGCTCTTTTGTGTTGTACTTAAATCACAGTAGAGAAGCTTTTAGGTGACTCAGAGGTGATTACACACCTGTCATCCGAATGGAGGATTTTGACAGCCTGTGAGTGACGGGACATACTGCAAACCGTGTCTGAAAGTCCCAGTGATCCTGCTTCCCACATCTATTTGAAATACCTGGCAATGTCTTACAGTTTAAAGGCATCTGAATTGTCATCCATTCAGACCCTAAAGAGGAAAGATCTAAACATGATATTTCTACAAGGAAGGATTTTATTGTGCTGAATTTGATGTACGTTGGGTTTTCCTTACATTGAATGCAATCTGTGACTGATTGCGTAGAGTCTGTAAAGCGACATTTAGCATTTCAGGTAACTCGGGTGGCAGGACTTATGTGTGTGAACTTTGTGTTTTCAATACAAAGGAATCTATAATTAACCTGTTCCTCGTGTGTCTGTTGGAACTGTTGGCCACAGGTTTTGATAGCTAATTGTTAAACATGTATAAGAATCAAGGCTCTGTGATTATTCCTTTGGAGATTTGCTTTATGGAAGGTACTACAGCAAAGATATCAAATCTCTCTCTTTCTTCTGAAAGTTTTTCTTGTTGAACCTGAGGGGTTTGTTATATAATATCCAGTGTTTTACAACTTCCATTAACAATCTCTTCTTGTCATGTATATTTGATGTTTAATATACACAAAGAGCAGGATTCCACTCCAATGAGTTTTTTTATTGCAACACATCTGATAAGAACGCAGTATTGCTATGAATCTTTTTTTGTGTATTTTCCACTGATAACCACAGAAGTTAAACTCATAAGAAAGAAAATCACAGAAGAGATTTATTTTCTCCTTGACATCAATGACATTCAGCTGAGAGCAAATGGAGACTTCTGCTTAAAGGAAAAGTTCACCCAAAAAGGAAAATTATTTTATCATGTACTCCCTCTTCAATTGGTCCAATCTGTATAAATGTTTTGTTCTGTTGAAGATTTTTTTTAAGAATGTAGCAAAGCAAACAGTTCTGGGCACCTTTGCCTACTATTGTCATTTTTCCTACTATTCAATGGTGGCCAAGAACGGTTTGGTTACCAGCATTCTTTTAAAAATCTTTCTGTGTTCATTAAAACAAAAAATGGATTCAGATTTGTAACAACTTGAGGGTGAGTTAGTGATGACAGAATTTTCATTTTGCTGTGAACTGTTCCTTTAAGTCCTCTGTGTTTCAGGGGGCATAAGCAGACACCAAAATATCACAAAATTCTCCATTAAAGAGATCTAAAATATGTCACAAACTGAGCTCAGACTGGTCAACATTTCTTAAGATTTCAATACATCTCATCGAATTCTAGTGATTTTATAGCCTCATACTTCATTAATGATTTTAAACCGTTTTCTCGTGTGTGTTTGTATTTTCCCTTAACAATTTTAGGAGACACATCTGAGAAGTTGATACTGTAAAAGAAACACAACTGATACCTCCTGAGCTATGAAACAGCAATAAAATCCTCTGGGATGCTTCACCGCCGACTGATGGAGTCATTCAAAATTGATTCATTCAAATTGCCGCATGAACAGCACATCTGGCCAACAAAGTTCCCATTACTATGAAGTCATTAGCATTCAACACAGCCGATGTAATTGAGATGACCTGCAATAACAATCCGTCCAGTCAGTGATTTTGATGCACTTAGTGTCAAGAAATGCAGCCTGCGCAGTGAAAGATGACTCAGTCATGACGTACACACACACATGGCTGCAGATTGAAATGAATGGGAGAAAATACGCTGCGTCCTTTTCAGGTGAAAGAGGCAATTACAGTGACACAATTAATTCTCATTTAATAAACGTTCATTGTTTTCATTTACGAGAACATCGCAGGCCTGACGTTTGGTTTTGCCAACCTACGGATAGGCCGGTGTAATTATTCAGATATGCATGAAGGCTCGACTATTGAGCCGAAACAGAACTGGATCAGTGAATCCCGGAGTCATGGACTTTGAATACTTATAAGGGATTATAAATCGTGGTGACACCTGTCTCAAGGCCAGCAAAACTGTAGAAAACAACAGGATGTATTCCTGTGGTGGTTCATTAAGGAAGGAAATGAACTCCGAGCGGTTTGAAAGCAGGAAGATATTCAAAGAGAAAACCGTGGGCGGAGCTCTGGAAAGTAAATGTCAATCCTTCAAACTTTTGAATGCACACTGCATTGTGCAACAAGAACCGTAGACGTTTATTTAAATGTGGCATTTTGAAAAATATCTTTGTAATAAAACTACTTGTTTTTTAGCTGTTGTTATTTTTGCTGACATTGGTTGATGTTCCTCTTCAGAGCCGTGTGATTCCGCCAAATTACACTTTCCACCTGTGATGGCATGCATTGAGAGTGTGATTTACTAGTAGTGGAGAGTCAGGCTGAAAAAGGAACTTATTCCCTTTGGCTGAAGGCTGTAAACCGCTAATGGAATTCTAAAACCCTTCAATGCGGCGTGCAGGTATTTAAATCAGCTAAATCACTGGTGGGGAAAAAGCTGCCTGCAAAAAAGCTTTCACATTAAATCCGCTGAATCTTTAATAAGTCTGAGAAAAGAAATTCACATTTCTTAAAGTGTTATCTTTGAGAACAAGACTGTGATTTTACAAAGGAACAGCTTCATTTTGGTCTCTTTCCTGCAATGTTTGCCTCTGTATCGCCATCTGTGTCTGACTCATTAAGTTGCAGGTTACTTTACAAATTTAACTTTGTGTTTAAGTTAAATGACTTAAAATAGCATAACTGTTCCTGACAGGTTAAATAGTAAATCATGTCATCATTATAATCCTATTACTTTTTATTGAGGTAAGACAAGTTTTGAATATCACACGATTGTTATGGCCAAAGCAATTCATAAAAACTTGATCTTTAATTTAATACATTTTTTTGTTTCAGGTTTTTTGGCCAATAAATCACAATCGGAATACAAGTTTAGGGAGGCGTAGAGAGAGAGTTTGTGGCTCTTACGGCAAAACTTTAAACCGGTGTTTATTAGCTATATTATCATATGTTTAGAATGAACACAATATTGATAATCATGGCTTTTAATATCACGGTTATTGTGTATACTGGTATAATGTGACACCCCTAGTTTTGAACACTGATTTATTATGTACTTACTAAGTAACTTTTTGTTAGTTTTTATGTATTGGTTTCGACGAGAGTTGGCTTAACACTTATTCTGAGAACACAGTTATATTTGAGCTTGCTAGTGCTTGGCCCCATATGGTAATATCATATGATACCACAGCTCATAGCCGTTGTCAAATATCTCCACCTGCTGTTTGAGTCAAACGCCATATAACTCTTTATTAGTAGCATAGTTTAACTTTTCTTTCTGTGTTTCTGCCCCTTTACATTACTGCACCCCCACATTCAATAATGCATAATTGTGCTTTAACCCCCAGAAGAACCAAAGCACTGGGTCTGCTAATTTAGAACTATTAGGGTGTTTGTTTTGTCAGACTAGGTTGCTTATCTTTCTAACGAGATCTGGCAACACTGGTCTACGGTGGCCTGGGGAGCACAACACAACAAAATTAGCAAAGCCCGCGGTGTCCCTTATATCCTTTGTGTTCTACCTTAATTTCATTGTGCTTTTGGGCTAATTCACAATTTTTATAATTTGGTTGCTGTGCTAGTTTTATTGTGCTGTGCTGCTTTTTGTCACAGAACACAAAGCTTAAAGGGACAGTTCACCCAAAAATAAAAATTCTTTAGAAAATGTACTCACTTTCGAGTTGTCTCGTATCTGTAAATCTGTATAGATATCTTTGTTCTGACAAACACAAAGAAATATATTTTTACGTATGCTTGCAACCAAACAATTCTTGGACCCCATTGACTACCATAGTAGGAAAAATTACTTTATAATTTTTTCGGTTCCGTTGAACACAAATGAAGATATTTTGAAGAATGTAGGAAAGCAAACAGTTCTGGGGCACTTTTTACTACCATAAAAATGTTCCTGACATTGTAGTCAATGGGTTCCAAGAACTATTTTGTTTCAAGAATTCATCCAAATATCTTTCTTTGTGTTTAACAAAACAAAGACGTGTATAGGTTTGGAACAACTGGAGAGTTATTCATTCGTACCTTTAAGGGGGCAGTTCACCCCCCAAAGAATCTGTCATCTACTCGAGTTGTAAAGTTTCGATACTCTTATGAACCCAAAGAAAGATGTTTGGAAGAATGCCTGTAAACTCCAAAAAAGAACCCTGTTCAATTATCTCTCACATATTTTACAATATTAAGTCTGTATATAAGATAATCTCTATGAAGTTAAGAACAATGAATTCTAGCTTCGCCACTGTTTTTTTCTCTCTGAAATCTGATTTACACAGCTCAGAATTCTACAGTATGGATGAATGACCTACTGTAACTCCTCCCTTCTCTTTCCTCTCTATTCTGCTCTGCATTCACAAAACATCTTCTGGACTGTTATCTCCTACCTGCCATATCAGCCCAGAGGATTTTTAATGACTGCTGGAGATGGCAGGATATTTCCTGTTATCTGGAGGGAAACAAGTAGGCTAATAATGCCGTATCTTAGGCATTACCTGTCTCTGGATGTCTAATTAACTCCTTTAAGGTGTGAAGTGATAGGGAGTGGGTCAAGGTAAACTGCTAGAGTGTAAATCACTTTCTGGACTCACATTAAATCCAGACAAAGTCAAACAGAAATGGCGTGAGATTGCCGTGTGGATCAATAGAGATATTGTTAAGGGAGTTTTGTCTGACAGAACAGCATCTCACTTCTGCGATAAAAGTGAGAAGGGAGACAAATACCTCAGGGTAGCCTGGCAACAAGCGATGGAGCAGACTGCAGAATTTTTGGCAGAACATGCTCCGCAATATTAATCTTTTTGGCAAAGGTCTCGCGAACAATAGCAAATCACATGGTAATTGGTTTCATAATGACTTTCTGAATTGATGGTTATCTTCTCATTGGTGTTGTTCTTGGGACTTCAACACCATTTTATAAATGTCAAAAGTCTATAGATAACACCAAGCATACACATAAGTGAAAAGTATTAGTCACACAACAGATTTGAACCTATCGCACCTTGACTCAATGTGCCAGGAGTACTTAAGTGATAGTTGTGTTAAAGTAATTTACTCACGCTCTTGTCATTTCAAAGCTGTATGACTGTTCTTTCTTCCGCAGAACACAAAAGGAGATATTTTGAAGAACGTTAGTAACCGAACTGCTGCGGCACCCATTCACTTCTATTGTATGGACACAAAGCCAATGTAAGTCAATGAGTGCCGCTGCTGTTTGGTTCTGTTATAGAACTATCGCTTCAAGTTAACCATTAGGTTAACCATTATTAACCACAGCAATGCTATGTTTTTTTAATAATTTGATTTGTACCTTGTTCAGGTTGAGCACGATTTGTTGTAATCCTGTTTTGCTTGTTTGAAAACAAGTGAGCGTTTCGCTTTATGCTTTACTAATTCCACCATATTTCATTTCATAGCATCAATCAGCGTGCCACTCCATACCTGACGGAACAGATAAGCTCGATAAGTCCCATTTATCAAGCCGTTCTCTATTTAAAGAAAGAACAAGTGTCGATCAATACAAGGCTCCCACTGGGGGAACATTCCACACAGTGTGTTCCACTGTCAGTGAATCATTATGCAACAGTAATCCCCCCAACTCATAGAAAGAGCCATCCGTGTCCTCCGGAGAGAAACTTCCCTGCCATACCGATGAAGAGATGAATTTTCGATCAGTGCCAGGTTTCATTGTGGTGGCCTCAGAACCTGCCATTTTTCCTCCAGTAGGAAAACACCACTCCCCCAATTTAGGCCCATCTGATGAGCTTCTCTTTCTGGCTGTCGTGTCAGACTTTCCCCTCGAGGGGTGCCGGGGAGATGCAGACAAGCGTTTTGTGACGGACAGCGGAGTGAGTCATTCTGGCTGTGAAGAGCTGGCCGTGATACCCCTGACAGGGAGATGAAGCTGTCATTCATGGTCTTGGTGCGTATAGAGCCAACATTCTTTCATTTACATGTGGCGACAGGGCTTTCCCTTCCACAGAACACAGGGAGAGAGATGGAGATAGAGATATCGTAGGTTTGTTCATCATTTAAATAAAATGGGCAAGGTTGTGGTGGACCTAAGAAGAGACAGGACTGATAAAGATGGAGGAATGTGTCCTTTAAAGTGACAGAATCTGAAAATGTAAAAGGGGCAGTGTAATGTGTATCTCAGGACCTGATATGATGGAAATGTGTTTTGTGGCTAGACCATAGATTTTTTTGGATTGAAATGATCACGCCGGGATTCTGTGGGAAGGAGGGTTACATATGGAAACAAAAAGAAAGGGTGAGAAAGAGCAAGAAATGTTGAGTCAGAAATAGAATTTGGTGTTTCGTTTATAAAATGGCTCTCAAGGTGCATTGTGCCCCTCAGGGAGGCTGTGTTCATGCAAATACAGCGCAAGTATTGTGATCGAGACACTTCCCCTAAACAGCTACTGTTCTGGTTACTTTTCAGTCTTATTTTTATTGCTACATTGTGTCTTTTCATATAAAATAAAAAACAAATGAACAAATGAAAAAAACAAATGAACCTCCAGCTTGTCATTAAGGAGGTGTTGATATCAGCTATTTACCCTGTGTTTTATCAAGGAGAATTTCTAAATTAGCCTATACACTCACATGATAATGTTGCTGTCTTTTTTAATAATTAGAAGATAACCAAAACAAATATAGTATGAATAACGTTTAAATATTAATATAAACTAAATGAGCCACTGACATTACAATGAATGGGGAGGAATGCAACGCTCAATATGGCCACTCTAGCGATGGAAGTCACGCCTTCCAGTGAAATGAGCCAATCATCAATCAATATTGACTGAGGGTTCTCTGGAGCTGGGCTCTCGTGAGGCGCTTGCCAGCCTGTGCGCATGCACAATAGATGAAGCAACCTCGAAAAAAGCGATTTTTAGCGCAATTTAAGCTTAGCAAACCGAATTTATGGTACAGTTCAGCCTTACCCATTCAAGTTAATAGGACTGTGGACTTACTATGACATAAAAAAACTGATCAGAGGCGTTACAAAAACATGGCCGCTGAGTGGCAAGACTTCCTCAAAAGGACTATGGTAGTACTTAAAGGTTTTTAGGAGGATCTGTTGACAGAAATGCAATATAATTTACATAACTTGTATAAAGATTTAAATTATTTTTTGTATTATCTTCACCGTAAATACGTTATCTCAAAAAGCAAAATCGTGATCGTGCTGTGTCAGCTGCCGTAGAGCATTAAAATGGAGGGGTGGAGGAGCCATTTGTTGCAATTCTCTAACACTGTGTCTACACCGGACATGACCTGCGTGCGGCATCCAGTGTGGACAACATTTTTAATTGTAATGGGTTCTAATGCTCTAGTTCTATTTTATTTTGTCGCGCTACGTCATGTGTAGACACAGTGTTAATTTCATACGCTGGACCTTTAAAGCTACAATGTATTTCTACTATCTGTATCTAACTCTTTTTGGTTAAAAGTAATTGAGCAAAAATTGTGTTGTGTCTATTTTTCCTTCCCTGATTCACAACACAACCACAGCTAGCTTGTACTTATGATTCATCACTAGAGCGGTTTTGTTTTGTTTTGTCAAAGTGTAATTTTGTGTATGTACTTTATATGTGCCATTTCAGAGAACAAATGTTTTATATTCAGACCCTAAGAAGATTGTTATTATGGAAATGAGTGAACACATCTCAGGGCGGTGAAGTGGCAGCTGGATAATCAAATGTGTTATTAATTTGCACATCACGATTTATTTTTACTTATTAGCTGCTATTACAACCAGTCTGAATTTTAGAACCTGAATTCAAAAACATATTTTTCCATTTTTTCTTAAACTGTAGTCTACCGTCACACAAAAATCACAAATCCAAAAATCTATTTTAAAGCTTATCAAGGTCATGATCAGATTATCGGTTTAGTTTCTGAGAATTTATGATGAACGTTGTAACATTGGTCAAAGAAGAATAAACAGTTCGCAGGCACAAAACTCATACACAGTGTTGAATCTTGTTGTTGTTTACACCTGCTTAACAAACTCTGGGTTCCGGTTACAACCGGTAGATCAACTTAGACTTTCAGAGCTCAGTAGGAGTTCCAGAAGAGCTCCATCTTCCTGCAAAATTAGCCTGGCTCAGCGTCTGTGTTTCCAGCCAGGACTCAATGGAGTTATTGATTGAGTCTGGTGTGAACTGAGGTGGGGGGAAAACAGGAAACAGCACATGCAGATTGGTGGAACAAACTCTATTGGCCCTGGAGTTTAATGAGGCATGGGCTTCCTTTCGCATATCACCTCGGACCCCCGCTGTGTCCCTAGCAGAAGTCCAGACGAAACATGCTTTGAGCGTGTGTCCAGGGGGGCGTGTTTCATTGTTATGCACCTGCATTTATCTTTCTGGGTCCGCATCTTCTCCAAGTAACAACTCTACGGACCGTGTCAGAGCTCACTCACCATCTGTTATAATGTCTGTCCATCACCAGAGTTGTTGTTTTTTATCTCGGTTCTTTGTTCATATTTTCTTGTCATTCATGCATATTCTGTTTGCCTGCCGCTTCTAGCTTGGCTTCACATCAGTCACTCAGGGGGAGATTGCCTGGCTCCCAGCCTGTCTGCCTGTTTCCTACCCGCAGCCACCGTGTGCCCGCTCCCTCCTGTATCTATCAGCGCTGTCGGGCTCGGTCGGATATGTGCGGGTCTTCATTCCAACCTCCTTTGTGAAATAGCGGGAGTCTTCGTTACTAATTAAGTACGGTGGAGATGAATGTCCTTGAGAAGATTCACTGTCTGTTGAATTTTATTGTTTCATAATTTTGGGATTGTTTCCTTGAAAACTGTACAGACCTGAGGCAGATCAAGCGCATTACCTCATATTGAATCACAGCAAAGCACAGGTTCTGTTTAACTGGATCAGGAAGGATGAAGATGTAGTCAAATCTACATCTTTACATGAAGCATTATCACGAAGCACACTTTACTTCTATTTCATTTGGGGCAACCTTGTGCACCAGAGTTTTTTTAAAGCAATTAGACTCTTGCAGATGTGATGCTGGTAGCCAGGAGTGTGTCATCTGCTTTAATAAAGTGTTTTAACTCTGAATGATTGCAAAGTTCCAGTGATCTTAAAGAGCTTTTGTCATAGACGTCAACTATCAATATTGTATGAATATTCAGTATTACCAGGGCTTGACATTAACTTTTGTGTTCACCTGTCAAAGTGGCTAGTGGTTTTCCAAAGTTACTAGCCACTCAGCATTTTCACTGCCCCCACTTTTGTTGTTGGGAAAATAACATAACATTTAATGTGATAAAAGTTGGCATTGAATTACTTGAATAGAGCTAAATTACTTTATTTAAATTACCAAAATGCTGTATATCAGCTGATATAGTCCACAATCCTGTACATACTCGTACATCCACACACTTAGTACTTGAAGGGTCGACCTGTCTTCCCAATAGCGGCTGCATCCTCCTGAGGTCCATTTGTCACCCGAATATGTCATTGAGGTTTCCTCATTTCAGTTATAAACCATTTTAAAATGAACAATTATTTATCTTAAGACATAATCATTGTAGTTTTATTCTTACATTGAAATGTTTCGGTTCACTTTCTGAATTAAATCCTGAAAGAATAAACCTGGATGATGTATGTGTCAACAAATGCGACCTCCGGAGGACGCAGCATTCGAATTGAGACGCAGCTAGTATCTTCATCTTCTTGAGCTCAGCAGACTTCATAAGGACAATCCACAACATCTTGTAGCGAAGCTGTCTTCGCCCAGTAGTTGACATGCTGTCGAAAACAAACTTTTCTGTTAATTTAACTTTTTCACTTGTGTCGTTGTTCGCAATCGGATGACCAAACAGTGAGTGCATGGAGTGCTCAAGAGAGTTGTAGCTTTGTAGTGTCGCATTGTTTATTGTTTCGCATGACTTTAAGGAAAACTACAAATAAAATAAAAAAAGTCAACCCGCCAAAGCTATAATATGTTATCTGATATGACCCAAACATGTTGTTTATGGAGCAACATGAAAAGAAAACTTGAAAAAAATGTATTTAGTTGAATGAAACTACCGGTCAACATTAAAGTAATAGTTCAACTAAAAACAGTGGCGATCAGTGCCTCCTCTTCAGGGGATGCAGTAATGCGAAGCTCAGACAAACATGTATGTAGCCTGTCATGTGTGTGCTGCATCATGTTTACACCATCATTTACACCACTGAACATATTCCTATAAAGCTGCTTTGCAACATGTTTGTACAGATACACATACATTGTAGCTGCAATGTTGTTTGTGTACTTAGTGTACGCCTCCAACACACTTCCCAGTTTATCTGGGCTACTCATGAATGCAGATGTGGACATTTGTACGCACATCAGTGCTACTGAATGGCAGTCCACCAGGCTCGAGAGTTCCGGGTTCATTCCAAAATAACAAAGTGTTAATCCTATTGAGTATGTTTTTACAGTGTAGCCTACAGATACAAGTACTGGTTCCGGCTGTGTGTGAAGTCCTCTTCAAATCTCAAGTACTGTAATTACATTTGTCTACATTTTATAAGTATCTGTCAAACAGTTGTTCAGAGATTCACACATGATAGATGAGAATCAAGGACAGATTTTTGGCAGGCTCTTGACAACAAAATAGATCCGTCATGATCCATTTGAATTTACTTTGACTACTTTGACTAAGTTTTTCTGTTTTCATCATTTTGATTGACGTTGAAAATAAAATAATTTGTTATTAAAACGATTAAGTATGTTTCTCCCATTTATAATCAAAATTTTACTGGAGTTATGTAAATGCCCTGCAGTTTTGTTGTCATTTGTGGCTATACACTTGGAATAACAACGATTTTAACTTGAAAATGTATTTAAAATGTATTGAGTTCTATTGTATGGACACAAAACCAGTGCTAGTCGCAACGTTTTCTGTTACCAACATTTTAAAAATATCTTATTTTCTGTTCTGCAGAAGAAAGAAAGTCATACAAGTTTGAAATGACAAGAGGACGTGGAAATAATGACAGAATTTTCATTGCTTTAACAAATTTCTAATTCATTTTATTATTCAGTTTAATAAAAAAAATGTGACTTTTAAAATGTTTTTAACAAAATAATTGAAGACAGCTTTTGAAGTTTGTAACTTTTTGTGCAGTGTACCCTATTCAGTTTTCAATAGTTTACGTTGTACATTTACATTCCATAGAAAGCTTTGAGGAACATTTCACAAAAAATGAAACTTTGGATATCAGTTACTCACCCTCATGTCATTGCAAACCCATATGAATTTCTCAAAAAAAAAAATCTCAAAAATAAAACATTTAAGGAATTTCTTGTCTTACAAATGGTCTGTGGATTTTGTTTCGTCACAAAAAGCTCTTATGTCTTTAAAGGCTTGGAAAATACAGAATACGGTGTGTGAGTTTGTAACCATAGACCCTTCAAAAGAACTGTGAACTTGATGGCACAGTTTATCTGACACTTGTCCAAATTATATAATAGTCACGGGATATAGTACACCTTTCAAACTGTCTATCTCTAAAATATGTCTTTATGTTCTTTTGACACTGTGTGCTGCTGTGCTCTTACCATCTCTCTTCAATGTCTGCAGATGGAACGCCCTACACGTGGTGGGTTGGCCGGGGGAACGAGAAGCACTTTTACTGGGGCGGCTCTGCACCCGGCATTCAGAAATGCATGTGCGGCATCGAGCGCAACTGCACCGACTCCAAATATTACTGCAACTGTGACGCCGACCAGAAGCAGTGGTAAGTCGCCGCATAATCTGTGAGGATATGGTTGCCATGGTAATTTGTCAGCTAATTATGGGTTTTTGAAAACTGCTATTTGTGAGTTTCTGACCTTCTCAACCCACCAATCAAACTCATGAGAGACAATCATGTCATGTTCCTTCCTATCTGTATCATTGCAAAGCGTGTGCCACGTGTCAAGGTCGGCTTGACCTCAGAGCTTGTGCAAATAAACAGATTGTGCTGATAGACAAGCGTGTATAGAGACAGACCCTGATATTTTTCCATCCACAAAAGCTGTGTCTTTGTCTTGTGGTTTCGTTACGGAGAAGAGCTGTGGAAGATGATGCAGGGGAGGGGAACAAGGTCATTCGTCGCATGTCTTCATCATAACATTGAGTTTGACGCATGTGGATGTGTTGCTTTCAGATGCATTACTTTGAGATCCTTTAACACAGAACCTATTAAAACAGTCAGCTTTTTAAAAAACCTGATTATTTATTTCTGTCATTGCACATGGAACACATCTCTCTCCTTCTTTGTGAGATGTAACAGCATGCAAAAAACCTCAATGCGTGCCACGCTTTAGCCGTTTGTGACCATTGGCCCTCCACAGGAAGTGCACTGATTGTGTTACCCAGGGATTACTCAGTCCTTGTGAATACACAAGATTTATAAAATTGTGTTTGTTTGCACAAGATTTATAATTCTAAGAGATTTGAAATAATCCGCTAATGCTCTTTTCCTGTGGTTAACATACATTAGCATTGGTCAATGCTGAACTAAAGAGCTGTACTTGCCCCTTCAGTCACTGGTTTAGTTGGGCACACAGTATGTGTGCTAATGGCCCGTGCACAGATGGACAGTGTGTTATTGTGATACTCTCGCCACTTGTCATAAACCCCAAGCAAACCTACCCACCATGCATAATGGATACAAATTAGAACACTGGATTTCAAAGCGACAGGTTTCAGTCCCAAACACATTGTTGATGTTGTTTTTCTCCCTACAGGTCTGCAAAACATAATTGTTTTTAAATGACTTTTGCAGTCGTATTGGCACTGTAATAGATGATGGTATTAAAATAATGCACATATTGCCCCGTTGCTGCACCTGTGGGTTTTTATTGTGTGTATGTGTGTGTGCATGTTTACTAATGTTTATTCATTTGCGAAAATATGTGGAATGAGATTTTGAATAAACAAAATGAATTGCTGTCATTAAAGAGCTAACCATAAATGTCATAGAGAAAAAAATACTTATAAAATGCTTTAATGAGTTTATAAGATCTTATTAAAATATATCAACACAGATTTTGCATACAAATCAATAAAAAGCATGTAAGAAAACATTGAATAAAAGCGTGGTGTTAGTTTAAAAAATGTACTGGATCTTTTATTGAACATAGGTGTACATGTGTTCTTTAATGTGTCACATCTTGTTGGGAAGGCTTGTATTGATTAATAATTATGTTGTTTTGTAGGAGGGAGGACTCTGGGCTTTTAGTGTACAAAGACCACTTACCGGTAAGCCAAGTGGCCATCGGAGACACAAATCGACCCGGGTCAGAGGCCAAGCTGACGGTGGGACCTCTTCGTTGCCATGGAGACCGTAAGTCTGTTATTTTTAAAAGACTGTTTTGCTTAGGCACAGAAAATTACAGTTTGTGTGAATCATATACAAATAGCTCCAGATCTTGACGAGTTGTTTATGCAAAGAAATCTTTTTTGCAGTATATAAAAGAGATTCATGCAAAACTATTTCCATAAAGATATTGCGATACTCTGGATTGCAAACTTTCGGCAGAAAGGGATAGTTGGCTTCAATAACTCAAACTCAAGTTGTTCTACCTTGTATAATGTTTATTGTTATGCTGAACGCAAAGAAAGATATTTGTAACTAAACAGTTCTGGGTCACTATTGACTACCATAGTAGGAAAATAATCTACTATGGTAGTCAATGGTGCCCCAGAACTGTTTGGTTTCCAACATTCTTCAAAATGTCTTCTTTTGTGTTCATCAGAACAAAGGAATCTAAACAGGTTTGAAACGACTTGAAACCCAAACTTTACAATAGATAACTAAACTACAAGGTTGCTCCTTCTTCCGCTCTGCAAAAGGACACAGTGCCACGTATAAATGAAACACAGAGCTATGATCCCAAATCAAAGCTTTTCACAAAGGTTCCCTGTCACTCATTTTTTAATCAGTCTCAACAGCCAGCACGCCATTGTGATAAAATCTGTGGTTTGTTTTACATTTCTTTCTGAGCCACTGTGGGGAGAGCAAAAGGAATTGAATACAATGAATTATTAGCGGCATCCTTATTCTGTGAGCCAGGCGCAATTACAAACACCAAACTTCCACTAGACCGAGTCAAAGAACCCAAGGGTAAAGTATGCAGTCATCCCCTACAATCATCACTGTGTGAAATGATGCATTTTTATGCCTCATTATTCTTGTTAATTGCATCTGGCTTATTACTTAGATCAGGTGCATTTGATTACACTCACCTGTTTGACATGAATGTCAGCCGCTATATTTTTCCATTTATATTGTCCCTGCACACCTGTGGCTGGAACAGATATTTTGTCCTATTTGTCCAAAAGCTTCCATACCCACGGGTGTGCAAGCCAGGATGTGCAAGTACCACCCCAAATTCACCCTCATCTTATTCGAAACGGGTATGACTCTTTCTTCTTCAAAAGAAGATATTTTGAGAAAGGTTTTAGTGGTTTCGTGTCCATAAAATGGAAGTCAATTGAGGCTAATGTTGTTCTCTTACCAACATTCTTCGAGATATCTTCTTTTGTGTTCCGCAGATGAAAGTCACATAGGTTTGTAATGACAAGAGGGTGAATAAATTATGAAAGAGTATTTGGGTGAGCTATCCCTTCAGACTCAAATCCTTAATGTTTAAAATAAAATCTGTGTTTGATGGCTTGGGAAATGCATCAGCTTTTTATCCTGGTAGAGGTGAACTGGACTATTTCTTCAAGGCACGTACATCCAAATTACACCAGGGGAACAAAGCTGGTAATAATATGGCAAAAAAAAGTCATTTTCGATAAAAGTCTCTGTTAAATAGCCATTTCCCCGTATCTACATTTCAATTGCACAGTTGTCTCTGCCAATCAGAAGCCACAAGCTGCATGGAGCCACTTATAAAAGACTTCCTGTTCTAGAAATATAATCAATGCTCATCGGGGGTCCCACAAATCATGGCTAGTGCCCACCACACAGGACTGAAACTGCTATTATTTATTCATTTCCTCATTTATTCATGGGCTGTGGAAGGAGGGGAGCAGCCGCGCATTAATGCAGCACGCTAGCCTCACTATGGTAATGCAGCATATAAATGTTTCTCTTAGCTGCCTGTATGTGCACGGGAAGAAAGTTATAGGCCTCTAGACACGCCACACCCCTCCCGGAAGGCCCCTATGGGCATGCAGCAAGTACCGAATGTAATGGTGGTCTTGCTGCTGCTGGGTTTCTATTGAAATCGTGAAATGTTTTCCAGCATGGGTCCAGCAGTTCCCAAAATACGTTTTGCACTCATTATTTATTTACTGGAAACTCTCAAAATTAGGTAATTGAATGCATAATTATGGACTGAATGACAATGTGGATATCAGAGCATTTATAATAATGAAGGAAACGAATGCAGCCTTACAGTTTTAGGATTAATAGTGACTGGTTCCAATCTAAACTTGTAGTGAGAAATTATTTGGAATATTTACATTTAGTCATTTAGCAGACGCTTTTATCCAAAGCGACTTAGAAAGAGTTCGGGGAGCAATAAGCGATATGTCATTAAAGAGCAATTGTACATTAGGTGCAAATAATGTTGGACCGGTGAAAAAAAGCATTACAATATACCTTTCATTTGCCGTATTTAAAAATGTGTGTGTTCAAGCTTTCAGCCCTTTAATTTGTCCCCTCAAAACTTCACATTAAGTTGGGTTTCTCATTTATTAAATAAAAAAAATTGCCACAGGGACAAACACCATCATCTTAAGTCAGGAAGCATAATTAATAATCATTTATAATAGAATGAAAAAAATAAGATAACAACCAGAATGGTGATTTAATGATGCAAGTCGCCTGGCAGTGATGTACCGAGGCATCAGACTGGCAGTTTCAGACCACTGGCTGGTTTGCAAATTAATCGAGATAGATAACCTGTCAGTAACAGAGGAATATGATACTCCCGTCTTGTATTATTAACTAAGCAGCGGGTCAAAATTCGGTGGCAATGCAGTGGCTATTCTGTGAGATGTGAAAAATATTGCATACGTCTCATTACGATGCATTAGGCTTTTTACATCTGAATAGTTTTCCATTTTGATTGATAAGACTTATCCTCCGCATACAATAATGGGGCTCACGAAAAACCAGCCCGCAATTGGTTTGTATCAAGACATTTCATGGCTAGCTGAGCTATGTCGCTGATAGGTGTTTCCATCTTCATTGCAAAAATGTTGTATTAGCCGCTATTAAAACTTGAATTCGGGGTCAGGCTGGAGTCCGATCGATTGGTCATGCTCCAACTACGGCGAAATTGAATGAAATTCTGCATGGCTACACGGTTTCAGATTTAGTTCGGCACAGTGCAATTGGGGTCATAGTAGCAGCATCGGCTGTTTAGGGTTTTAATGATTAACTCATTAAATTTAAGCACCACACGTTTATGTGTTAGATTGAATTCATCATTGCTGCACATGCTAAAGTTCCCTGACATGTGTTGCGTTTCTGTCTTGGTTTAGTCTGGAGAAAGTAAAGTAGTTTCAACTATAATTTCCCCGTAGTTACTTCTTGTTCCCAAAATACTATAAAATAGGGTAAAATTACTTGCTTGCTTATTATTCGCCAAGTGATGGTGGAGGCTGCAGATGTGGGCAGAAGGATAAAAAGATAATTCAGGAATAGTTGCAAGTGCACGGAATGTCGGCTAGATAGGTCAGTAAATTATCACTGGGGATGAGGATGTTCAGTGTTGCTTAGTTACGAAGTCATTGGACCGTGGTGATGTTCTCAGTGCTGTTTTTCATGCATTCGTGATTGGCGAACCTGGAGTCCAGCGACTAATTCGGGCTATGATGGGTGTCACATGCCCAAATTCTCAGAAAGTACCTCACTCTAACTCTGTCAGAAAGAAGCATTCAACATGCCTTTCAATCTCCTCTTTGCAAATGTCACTTTTACAGTGCCTGAAATCTATGAATATCACTCAGAGCCTCAGGCCTATTAGACACTTAAAGTGAATTATTGTAAAAGGTCCCTGTGTCTGCAGCTGAAAGGGCGGCCTGCTGTTTATGATGTCATTATCAGGAAACACATTTGAATGCTCATTAGCAGGTGAGCCTGGTCTATTAATCTACATCAGTCTAACTGTAATTTAAAACGATTATTGTGACCACTTTGGAAGTTTATTTATTTTTAATGTGTTCATTTGTTTTTATTTACATATTGTTGTTTTCATTTGTTACTCATAATTTGACCATAAAGCTGTTTTTGCTTTAATAATCCTGGCAGCGACTAAAGGTTCTGATTTTTTTCACACTGGGCATTAGAATATACTGATTTGAAGAATAATTTACAATATTGCAATCTGTATATATTGCCAACTGTATTTAAACATAAATTGAGATTTAATTTGTTTTAATTCAAGCTTTGCTTTGTTTAATAGTCTTAATGCATAGAACAGGGGTCTCAACTACTTTTCTTTGAGGGCCAGATTGCAAAAGTATAAATATGATACGTTTTTTTTACCATATCCTCATTTCATCTGTGATTTTGTATTTCTGATATTTATTGCATTTTTTTTCCTTTTATACTTTTTTTGTTGCTGTTACTTTTAGATCATATATTAAAACATGCACACAGATATTGCATCTGGTATTTGTGCCTTTTTATGATATTTTATTAAAAGGGATATTGTCTTTTTATTATTATTTTTTTATTGCTGTTTTATTGCTGTTCATTAACTTTGGTTGATGCGTGGGCGTGCTGCGTGCTTTTGCGGGAGAATTGCCCAATAAGGAACTAAGTAAAGTTGTTACGTAGCAATTTTTAGTGTTCGAAAAAAACTTTCCGAAACCTGTATGAACAATGGGGGAGTGTATTGCGCACAGAAATGCTACGTAATACGTCCAACTAGTTTTTTGACAAGTTGACAATGTTAAGTATGAGAAGACAGCACGTTTTACACAGTAAAGAAGTCAGAATGCATGACGCACTTTTGCACCACCCCTTTAATGGTGAAGAAAGAAAATCTGAACTTCTATGTAATCAAAACGTGTTTTTTTCTCAAGCACTTATAAAGGTCTGGTAGCCATGCGTAAACATAGATATCACTTCCAGTTTTTCCAGCGGTTGTGTGCCAACCATTTTTATTCACATTAATGAGCTCATGGGGTCATTTAGACAACTGGTTTCTGTACGCCTGCCCTCGACCCAGACAAAGGTTAACTATCATATTTAATGAGACGTGAGTCAAAATCTGACATCGTTCTGCTCGATTCATCACCATGCCACGACTAAACACATTTTGATGACCTCCATTCCAGCGGTCTTTTGTAAAGGTGCCATCTGGTGGACTCGCAGTGCGACAAATCTTTTCAAATGATAGATGAGCGTAAAAATGAATCCTGCTTTGTGAAGAGGGTTTAGCAAGATTTGAGGGCTTGAAATGCTTACAGGGATTGAGCAGTCAAGTCATTCCTCAGCGGGACAAGCATTTTTGTGTATTTAGTAAGTAATGCGTGTTTTAACGAAGCTTAAGATGTACAGTACGTCAGGACTCACAAGTAGCTTAGTTGACCATGGCTGATTGTAAATTTACATTTAACAGGGCTATCTGTGAGGCAAGATTAGACGTAAAACGTAAATAAGCACTATGTATGTTTTGACAGAAATGCAATATAATGTACATAACTATGTCTTCAGAGGTGTATAAAGACCTCTCAACAATGAAGCGTTATGTTTTGACTTGCTAAAGGCTACCTTAAGTGTAAGTTATTGTGGTGCGAAGGACCAACAAAGTATGCTGTGCGTAGCCTGACGTGCACCTCTCCAAAAATTTAACAACCATTCTGAAGATACGTCTGATTGCAGAACCATACGTCCCAGCAGTCACAAGGCAGCAGTGCCATGGCAGCAGTCTCATGCCGGAAGTGGGCGGAGTAAAAGTTATCAGTTATTGTTAATGATAAGTCAAAATATTTAGTTAAAAGGTTTTAATTGAAAAGATGTACTTTTATATACTAAAGTTTATTAACATTTTTGTTGTGTGTCTTAAAAGATGAACAGTATAAATTTAAGTGCAATGCTATAACACATTTTTTATTAAAGGGCACCACACAGATTTTATTAAAGATTTTGGTGGGTTCTTATCAGAACTAGTACTGTCTGCAGACAGAGTCCTTGTTGCTGGTGACTTTAACATTCATGTAGATAATGATAACGATGCTTTAGGAATGGCTTTTAAAGACACTCTTAACTCCATGGGCGTTAGTCAACATGTGTCAGGACCTACTCACCTTCGTAATCATACTTTAGATTTAATTTTGTCTTACGGTATAAACGTGGTCGATGTTAAAATCCTTCAGCAGAGCGAAGACATCTCAGATCATTATCTGGTATCATGCTTGCTTCAATACCCAATGGTGGCAAATCAAACTCCAAGTTACAAATATTGTAGAACAATAACTTCGACTACAAAAGGTGCGTTTCTTGATAATTTGTCTGAATTGTCTCAAATCTCTAGCATGAGTAATAACGTTGAAGATCTTGACTTTACTATTGAAAATATTAATGCCACCTTCTCGGAAACGCTAGACATAGTTGCTCCCTTGCGCTTAAAGAAGATTAAAAATGACAGACCGACACCGTGGAAAAATGAACACACTCAGGCTCTAAAGAAAGCGGCACGAAAAATGGAGCGCAACTTTAAAAAGACTAAATTAGAGGTATTTCGTACTGCCTGGAAGGATAGTACAAAAAAATACAGGAAAGCCCTAAAAACGTCTCGATCCGCCTACATTTCATCACTAATAGAAGAAAACCAGCATAACCCTAGGTTTTTATTTGATACAGTGGCTAAATTAACCAAAAATAAATCGTCAGCGACTTCTGCTGCTGTATACCAGCATAGCAGTGATGATTTTATGAACTATTTCACAAATAAAATCCAAGATATTCGAGAGAAAATTATAACTATGCAACCAGATGCGAAACCCGCTGAACAAACGACTTACTACAGCACCCCTAAGGAGAAATTACGTTTATTTTCTACTATAGATCACGATGAACTGTCGAAAATCATTAGATCATCTAAATCGACTACATGCATGCTAGACCCTATACCTACAAATCTTCTGAAAGAGATGCTCCCAGAAATTATAGATCCTCTACTTAGCATTATTAACTCATCTCTGACATTAGGACATGTGCCTAAAGCATATAAGGTGGCTGTTATAAGGCCCCTTGTCAAAAAACCCCATCTGGACCCTGGAGAACTAGTTAACTATAGACCTATTTCGAATCTACCTTTCTTATCTAAAGTTCTGGAAAAAGTTGTCTCAACTCAAATATGTTCCTTCCTCCAAAGGAATGAGATTAATGAAGATTTCCAGTCTGGATTTAGAGCACATTACAGTACAGAGACTGCTCTGATTAGAGTTACAAATGATCTGTTTATGGCGTCCGACCGAGGTTGTATCTCCTTATTGGTGCTGCTAGATCTTAGTGCTGCATTCGACACCATTGACCACAGCATGCTCCTACATAGACTTGAAAATTATGTCGGTATTAAGGAAATAGCTTTGAAATGGCTTAGATCTTATTTATGCGACCGTTTCCAATATGTAAAAATAAACAATGAGGTATCACGCAAATCGCAAGTCCAGTACGGTGTACCACAGGGCTCAGTACTAGGGCCTATGCTCTTCGCATTATACATGTTACCCCTAGGAGATATAATAAAGCGACACGGAGTAAGCTTTCACTGCTATGCTGATGATACGCAACTTTATATTTCCTCGAAGCCTCACGAAACACAGCAATTCCATCGAATAGTGGAATGCATTGTCGATATAAAAAAGTGGATGAGTAGCAATTTTTTATTACTGAACTCGGACAAAACTGAAGTGTTACTTATCGGACCGAAAACCGCCCTACGTAACAACCAAGAATACTGCTTAACTATTGATGGATGTTCCATAAAACCCTCATCTTCAGCTAAGAATCTTGGCTTTATATTCGATAGTACTCTGTCATTTGAGAACCAGGTCGCCAAAACCTGTAAGATTGCGTTTTTCCATCTTAAAAATATATCTAAATTACGTCATATGCTGTCATCATCAGATGCGGAGAAGCTTATACATGCCTTTATGACATCAAGACTAGATTACTGTAATGCACTATTAGGTGGTTGCCCTGCAGGCCTATTACAAAAACTCCAACTGGTCCAAAATGCGGCAGCTCGAGTTCTTACACGTACAAAAAAGTATGAGCATATTAGCCCGGTTCTGTCAACCTTGCACTGGTTACCTATAAAGCATCGCATAAATTTTAAAATCTTGCTTATTACCTATAAAGCCTTGCATGGTTTAGCTCCTCACTACTTGAGAGAACTTCTTACGTATTATAGTCCATCACGTGCACTACGCTCTCAGGCGTCAGGTCAGTTGGTAATACCTAGAATTTCAAAATCAAGTGCAGGCGGCAGATCCTTTTCCTATCTAGCGCCTAAACTTTGGAACAGTCTTCCCTGCAATGTCCGGGAGGCGGACACACTCTGTCAGTTTAAATCTAGACTAAAGACGCATCTTTTTAATCTTGCATACACTAGATTATCATAATATATGTATTTCAAAGATCTAGGCTGCACTAGTTAGATCAACCGGAACCAGGGACACTTCCAATAACAACTGATGCATTTGTTGCATCAAAGAGTGCAGAACAGTACTCTACTCTCAGCCAGTCTTGTCTCATTGTTCCAAGGTTACAAGAGCGGAGCGGGCAGGGCGCAATCCATTCCTAGACCTGACAAATGCTGGACGAAGGAAGTGACGTCCCTACAAAACTTCAGCCACTATTAGATTATTAATGATAATTTTAAATCTAATTTTTTTTTATTTTCGCCTTGTTGTGCAAGCACTGTTGAGCTTGTGCAGAGGCTGCAGTTTTTGCCAGAGGGGAACTGGAATCCCCTGGTTAGGCCTGGTTTCCCTCCGAGGTTTTTTTTCTCCTCCAATGGAGTTTTGGGTTCCTCGCCACCGTTTGCATACTGTTTTGCACTGTTTTGCCTGGCCGGGGGGGCTGCTAGAATTTGATAGTCTTATTTAATTAACTCTGCATATAGTAATTTATTGTGTGTCTGATATTTGACCTGTGTTTTGAATTCCATAACCTTTTATGTTTTACTTATAGTCATTTTTTCTTGTACAGCTGCTTTGTAACAATGAAAATTGTAAAAAGCGCTATATAAATAAAGCTGACTTGACTTGACTTGACTTGACATTTCTTTTTTACTTACCAATCATTTATGTACTAACCAATTTTTCACAGTCTTACCATCTTACCATGTGCTATACACTACACATAATTACAAAATCTAACAAAAGTTGTAGCACAGAAGGCACACAATAAACAATAAAAATCAAAAATTAAACCTAACGAAAATTAGATGTAAAAGAGAGTAAGCAAGAAGTAAGCAAGATGAATTCTTCTTCCGTGTGACAAGCGAGTGTCAGAAGCATAAAATTGTGCAGCGCCACCTTGCTTTTGCTTTTGTAGAGTAAAAGAAACATTGCGTTTTTGTTCCACAAAACAGAATTTCAAGAATAAATGATAAAAGATTATTAATTTCTGGGTAAATTTAAAATGTCTTTTTGGATCACACCACTAGAGATTTCTGAAGAGCTTCAGCAAAGATAAAGAAAGATAATTTATTTTCACCAAAAGAAAAAATAAAGAAGAGTAGCTGCTTTCATGTAGTTTTGACATGAATGACCATGAAAAGCACTAGGGTCGCATCTCATGTATTCAAAATAAGTTAGCATCACAGTATCCATTTGAGAACACTTCTATACAAAAAAACACATGGCACCATTCACACCTCTGAAACACAGTTTTTGTATCTCTCACTTCAGGGTCAGCCCTCAGGGTAAACAAGACGAAGGCTAGACTTTTTACCTCACTGAGGAGAGCCTGCTTTGATCTGAAAGGATGCAGGTTTCACTGCGTTTCCAATGTAATAGCCGCTGCTGAGAGACCATAGCTGTTGCTGTTGTCCTGCTTTCTTGTGATGATATTGCAGACATGATACATTATTCATATGTCCCATGATGCTTTGTGTGAATTATGAGAATGAATGATGTCGTATTATGAGCTATCACCAAATGCAAATAAACTTGCTCTACACACAATTTGAAATGTTGGGGATATTGTGTTATAAGGTTACGAAACAGTGTTCCAGTCATTCTGGGCAAATTTACGTCTTGTGCACGGCTGTTGTTAGTGGCAAACACATGGCACTTAAGACTGGTTTGAGACATTCTGTAAGCTACAAACCAACGTTTCTTCACAGGCATTTGAAATTGCGAACAAACTAGAAAAAGCAGCCTTTTTTAAAGGGTCCCCATACAGTTATATCATAAAGATTGACAGCCGGTAACAGCAGAGAGTCAATAACAGGTCTGCTTACTGATCTGTCAATCAGATGTCAGAGCAGTAACACCATGTAATCCAGAATAACTGACTCTAAAGCCTCCTGACTGCTAGGATATGACCCGAGCTCATAACATGTGTAAGGAATGAGCACAAAATGCTTTCATTTGTTCTACCTGGAAGTCCACCTTTTTATTGGGTGCATACAACATTGCATTGGTCGTTTCCGGTATGTGAAGTTGCTTTGGTTGTGTTTCTCAGTGCCAGTGTTTTCAACAAGGCTGCCTGGACACTTGGGGTCCCTGTGGAAGGTTTAGGTAGGGGGTCTAGGAGTTGGCAATACTGTATGAAACATTTTGTGGGGGAAAAAAAGATATTTTGAGAAATGTCTCAAAAATGGTTTGGTGTCCATCCAGTGGAAGTCAACTTTGTACAGTGTTGTTTGGCTGCTAACATTCTTCAAAATATTTTCCTTTGGGTTCTGTAGAAGAAAGTAGTACAGGTTTGGATTGACGTGAGAGTGAGTAGACTCTGCTTTATCTCTTTCCATCTGTGCTGTGTTCACAAGTGTGGCTCATACAGTTGATGTAATTCTAGTCCGAGAGAGAGAGAGAGAGAGAGAGAGAGAGAGAGAGAGGAGAGAGAGAGATAGACAACTTTAAAGAAGAAGCAAGTGCTCAGTAAATGTCAAATAAAAAGCATGTGTGAAGTAGACTTTTGTAGTAGCCTTTGTGCTTGGTCTCGGTGGAGCTGACTGTTTAATAGAGGCTTGTGATCATCCAGCCAGCACAGGAGTGGTCTAATGGGCACCCACTCACCACTGCAGCATCAACACAATTGCAATTATGAAAGAGGGCCAAATCATCAGACACTGGTGTGTGTTTTGCCTTACACCATACTGAGCGTTTGGCTTTACTGCCACGACAGCTCACTCAAGAATCTGCAAATGGAAACACTGAATCAAGTAGATGTTTCTCACAGCAGAAAGTAATGTGCTGTTGGCATGAATAGCATTTACAGTGTGTTGAATAAACATTTACATTTAAACGTACGTATACAATGGGATCCAAAATATTGAGACCACATTTGTTGGGTATAAAAAGATAAAAGACACAATGCAAATGAGTGAGATTTAGATACATTTACAAATCCTGTTGCTGTATATCCAAACGGTGATATAAAAACAATGTTAACATTGTTTTGTAATCCTACAGTACCTTCATGTAGACCTATTAGCATATGCTCCCATTAAACGTTATTCAGTAAACCCAGCAACTGGTTTTATTTATTTTTAAATGTTTTAATTGAAATTGTAAAACAATACAATACCTTTTACTAATCGTCTTGATATATTTTGTAGCTGTAGCCTGTGATCATGAGTGACTCTTCAAAAACACTTCATCTGACTTCACCGTGGCTTCGGCTGGGCCGTACACATTTGGACGTCCTCGTCTGGCACCTGTTAACACACTTCAGACCCATCACACTCCTGGGGTCTGAGTAAAGTAAACAGCATCTGTGCTACTGATAAATGAGATTTCACTCACATGTTTACTTTTATCACCTCACCTCAACAGCATTGTGCCCATCCGGGACCACTTGTTTCCTTCTTTAGTGCAAAAAGCCCTGAAGTGTAAAGAAACATTGGTGTAAAAACAAATATTTCTTGACTAAATATTTTCAGAATAAACATGTCCAAATACTTGTTTTCTCCAAACAGACTGACCACATAATCCAAGACACTTTAAGGCATAGTTCACCTGAAATGAAAACGGACATTATATGCTTACCAGTATTGTTTCAAATTCAATTTGGTACATTATTACTTAAGAGGCATTTTGCCCAATGCACTTTGAAATAAAGAAGCTTTACAGACAAAATAGTTATGTGCAATATTTTAAATTGCATGTCATTACTAAGCAGTTTTACTCAAAGCTTCAAAAAAAAATGTAAAAAAAATTTATATAAATATATCTGTGCTCCCAAAGAGCAAACTAAAGAAGACAGTGGCAAGGAACAAGAAACTCTGTGATTTCACAGAACTCAGTAAAAAAATGGTGGGCTATGTGTTAGGTGGGCCAGCTCTTTTCTATGTAGTGTGAATAAAGTAAAATAAGGTAAGATAATTTCATATTAATTATTAATAATTATTTTTACCGTTTAGTTTTACATTGTGTGATCCCTCAAAGTTCCTACTGTTTGTGAGAAATGATAGGGTTACAAAATTATATTTGTGTTAGGAGTCTACCGGCATCATCTGTGAGTTTGGCTCTGGTCCTGGAGTTGTCTATACTCTTGTATCCATGTGTGCCAACACACCTCATTCACATCATATCAGTCCCACTAAAAACAAAGTTACAACAGTTTGTTATTTGGTTTGAAGAGCAGAGGTGGGTAGAGTAGCCAAAATCTTTACTCAAGTAAAAGTATACAAGTAACAAGAGAAATTGTTACTCAAGCAAAAGTAAAAGTCACTATTTTAAAAATTACTTTAGTAAAAGTAAAAAAGTATGCAATGAAAAAACTATTGAAGTAGCTAGTTACTTAAGCAGATATCTTTGCAATATACACACAGAGACTTAAGAATAGACAAACACAGAAGACACAAGCATTTCTGTAAATTGAATCTAGTCCTAATATCAATGTAGCCTACACAACTACTTATTTAGAATAATAGACCATGTCACACTGAAGTGAACCTGCAGAGTTTTGCATTTACAGTCCATTTAACTAAACTCAGAGCATCTCCTAAAATCTTTTTTGCTCTCTTATGTGAAATACAAACTGATTTTAGACTAAATTAATCACATGTGTGTGTTGTGAAAAGCTCTTTCTTGTAAACATACAATAAACTGTGTACCACACGCCCATCAACAAGTTTTCTTCCCTCCATTCTTCAAAATGTATATTTCTGCAAGCCCACATCTCTGTGTCTAACAGGTCGCACGCATGTTGCTGTGTCTGACGAACAGGTCGCGGCGGTGAGCGCATATGGCAGGCATTTATCATTGCTGGCAAACAATATGACACATTTGCAGTTTTGATAAGATAGATATAGATTCATATCCGCTCTTTGTGTTTTGCATGTTCTTATGTTTCGCACTAGGAGGAGTGAGTAATCCACCGCTTCAGATGATTCAGATCGTGCTGCGAACTGAACAAATCATTGCAACTGATTCGTGAACCTATTCAGACGGTTTTGCCCATTGTTCAATTAATGCTTTCAAAAGAATCGACTCAAAAGAATCAATCATTAGGGAATGCCCCTAAAAAGAGATGACAACCTTGAAATAAACAACCATTTTATGTTGCATATTTTAAAATAAAGGAACGAAGGAACATCACGCAATGTAACAAAGTAAAAGTAAAGATTTTCTATTAGAAATATATTCAAGTAAGAGTAAAAGTACATATTTTCCAAAATGTTACTCAAGTAAATGTAACGAAGTAAATGTAGCGGGTTACTACCCACCTCTGTTGAATAGTATACCTGAAGTTTAATCATTTGCCAAACATGAATGTTCCGTACAAACGTAAAAAGCATCCCTTACTGTTCAGTGTTGAAAGTAGTGTTTTTTACATTGACAAAGCAGAATGTAAATACGAGGGTTGAGTATTTTTCTTTTTGGAAGCTAAGCTTTCCTGAAATCTCTCATTTTTGGATGTATGCGTTAGCTATAAAGTACTTGGGATTACAGGATCTTTACAGCCAAATAGGTCTGCTTGTGTTGTCCTGGACTATGTTAGCGAACCGCCCAAGAAGCATTCAAACATGAATTCGGTTGTGACACAGCTGAAGAACACTGCAGCTTTTATTGAATCAAAAACACCTCATCTGACATTGTTCAAAAACAGAAGTGACGTGTTTGATATTGAGATGCTTTTTGATGATCAATGCAACGTTCCATTTCAACCAAACATTTTAGTCCGTTGTTTAAAAACAGAGAACGTCAGGGTCAGCATTACAACATGAACTCAGAGGCTGAAGTATGTTTTGGGTAGATGCCATATTTGCTCAGCATCCATCATTCGTGTTTCTCACTTTTATTCCAAAAACATGGGGTATTGGGTGTTAATAGACAGACTGAAGAACAGTCCTTCATTCAGCAGGCTTGAATAAAATCTGAATGCAGGCGTGTTCCTGTGCCGCTGTGATAAGCCCAAACCTCCCTCATGGCCTTGTGGTCCATTCCTGTTCTCCTACCAACATCCCAGTGCTTCTGGGGGAATCTATTCACAATATACAAGCAGACATTTCTGGACTTGAAAGTGAAGAGATGTTTGTTGACGTATGTCCGCTTTGTATTTGTAATGAAAGCACTTGGCTATAAAGTGAATTTCTGGATGGGTTTTGGATGAATCTCTCTAAAGACCTCCTTGATAAACATTCTAGTCTCCAAAAGGTGATATGGGTACAGATACACATTCACTTATTACTATCTTGCATAAAAAGCTTCATTTATCGATCACTTCACTCTCTCTCACTCCCCTTCTATCTCTTTGTCTCCATGTCCTCGGATGACACCAACCCTTTAAAATCTTTCCCTCCTGTTGTCACAATGTTCTTCTCCATCACATTCAATTTTTCTCCTTCGTGAGCTCTTTTATTCTTTCTCTCCTGCTCTCTTCCTCTCCGTACCCTTCTGTTTTATGCATGACATTACAACGGAGTGAGGTAACATTATTTAGGCCCCTGATTTAAAGCACTAGAGCCGCGGTAAAAGTCTTGAAATAAATCTGATCTCTCTGCCACAGGAGTCATTAATAAAGGCCGTCTGTCGACAAGCGTGCAGCTTTGCAAACTGTCTATCACTCTCTGTTTGGGTTTTAGCATTTAGCCAGTAGCTCAACACAAGCAGCATATCATTTCAGTCAGGCGTGCTTCCTTTTATTTATTACAACAGTGGTGCATTTTGAAAGAAAGTATCTCTTAAAAAGTACACGCTAGGAGGTGGTAAGGCAAATGTTGGTTTAATTTTACGAGGAGATATTCCAAGGGGCAACATGTTATGTTTTTACTGTCTCCCACACATACACCTACACACTAATACCACTAGTACAGAAATGAACTGCAGTACAACTGCGGAATGATTTGTATTACAGCAATCTGTGCATAACAAATGCAGGTTTGTGTAATACAAGGATGCAGTACTGAACACTGAGAAAATGTACTGAAGTTACTGTAAATTGCTGTTAGTGCAGGACATTTTCTCATTATGAAGTACAAGATCATTGTGCCACATACAGTAGATTAGGTTTGTGTACAGTTCATTTTTTGACATATATTGAAATGATGAGCCATGAAAGGCTTTCAAGGTGTCATCTATTTAAAAGTGCAGTCTGTGTTTCTTATTTTTTTTTGAGAATCTATTGACAGAAATGCAATATAATGTACATAACTATGTCTTCAGAGTGACCTTGCATAATGACGTGTTATGTTTTATTACCTTAGAATAAGGTATTTCTATCTACTTACTATTTCTATCTACTTACACCTTACATGGAATTCGCCATGTTGTTTCTACAGTAGCCCATAACGGACAAACTTCTCTACAGAGCTGGTTTCGTAAATATGTTATCTCCTCTAGCAAAGAAGCGAAAACGTGACAACATCTTATTTCTGTGTCAGTCACCCTAGTGCTTTGAAAGGGAGGGGGGTGGAGTAAGCAGTTGGTTGCAGTTCACAACCTCATCGCTAGATGCCGCTAAATTTCATACACTGGACCTTTAAGTGATAGTTTAAGAAAAATCTACATTTACTTAATATCTGGTAATTCATGTTAAAAAGCTGCCTACAGTTGTCTACATTTTAGTAATTTAGACAAATAAAGTACAAATGTGATAATTTTTTCACAATGTCTTATTATTTCCTATCAATAAGATGCATAAAACATTTAAGAAAATGTTTGTCACACGTCAGTATAGGGGGCAAATCTTGCTATAAACAAACCATTATCTACGACGTTTCCCCCAATAAACTCTTGCTTTGTTGCTTATTTATAGTTAGTAAGGTGGTAGGTTAAGGTATTGGGTAGGATTAGGGATGGTCATGCAGAACATGTGCTTTATAAGTAGGCCTACTAATAAACAGCCAATATGCCAATAATATGCATGTTAGTTAATAGTGAGAAATGCACCCATACTGAAGTGTTATAAGGGCAGCCAGATGATGTCCAACAGCCCACTACAAAAAAGTTTCATACATATTCTGAGTTGAACAGTTTTGGTTTTGATTGATCTCTTGCTTTCTCCCTGAGCCCGCCTCTTACCAACAATACCGCCTTAACCTGAAACAGGCACCACTTATCATGTCGAGACAGATGACACTTTATTTTGGTCTTTTCCACTGGACTAAGTGTGGATTCGATGCACCTCTTTCACAAGGTGGGTGGGGGTCAAACCGTCAGGGCTATTGCAAAAGAGAGATGTTGGCAAGCTGGCTTTGAAATGACTTTTGGGCAGAGGACCTCCTTATTCCCCTTTGCCACAGAAATAAACAACATTCATTGCAGTAATGGTGGAAACTGGCCATACAGAATGAGATGGGCATTGCACTGTGTCTGATGTAGCTTTGCTTACAACCCCTTTGTGAGAAATAACAATGCCCTGCAGAAACTAAAATGTTTGTAGTTGAGGAAATGTATGCATACCTTTAATATTACATGTCTAATATTAAAGATATTAGGGCTGTTCAATGATCAATCGCACCCAGAATAACCGTTTGTTGTTATAATAATATATGTCTGTGCACTATGTAAATTAATATTGTATTTTTAAACACATACATATACTTATATATTATTTAGAAAATATGGGCATGTATAGATTTATAATTATATATATATTTTTTTATTAATATTTTGTACTTTTCTTAAATATATACATGTTTGTATGTGTTGATAAACACCAAATTAAATTTACACAGTGCACAGACATATATTATTATAAACATAAACTTGTATTCTGGATTTACAGTAAAATAAGTGATTTGAATTATATAAAAGAAACATTTAAAAATGTTTACATTTATTGAGATCAATTTATTAGCATAAAATATTTGTATGAAAAGATTATATGAAACCATGAATTTCAATCAGGTATTGGATTAAAGCATTTTTCATAAATATACTTCAATAATATATGTAAATTTGAGAGAAATTAACTGTTGGAAGTTATATTTTAGGGGCTTTTTGCCTTTTCTGTTTGATAGGACAGTGGAGAACAGACAGGAAAGCTTTTAGTTAGAGACAGAGGAGTGGTACCGGCAAAGCACTCGGGTCGGACCGCAAGTGCACTGGCACTGTATGTCGGCACAATAACCACAAGGCTATTGGCGGCGACAACTGTTGGATTTTTTATCAATTTTGTAATATGTCCCACTGAAACGTTTGGTTTTGTAATATTTTCTAGGCCACTGAATTATTTTTAAGAGAAATTGCAGACCAGATAATTTTCTAAATCAGGAAAAAAATCGACCCACTACCTCAAAACAAAAATGACTAATAAAATAGAAATCATTTTAAAATAGCTTTACTTTTACCTGCCCAGTTTTACAGACCACTAGTGGCCCACAGAGCAGTCCAAAGTCCTTGAGTCTTCAGTTTCTATTACAGAATTGTTGAAATCTTTGCCTGCTTTTTGTTTTCAGGAAGCTATTGGAATGCAGCGTCCTTCAACACCCCGTCCTCATATCTGCACTTCTCCACTTTTCAAGGAGAAACAAGTGCTGACATCTCCTTTTACTTCAAGACCTCTGCTCCCCACGGCGTCTTCCTGGAGAACCTCGGGAACACGGATTTCATTCGTCTGGAGTTGAAATGTAAGGGCCCGGCTTATATTTTCTTTCTTTCTCTAGGTCCCTCTCTCTGAATATCAGTCTTCCTTTCATTTCTTTGAGCCCCCCATGTCTTTTTCACCGGCTGTTATTATGAATCCCACAGTTATGCACTTACTGCAGAGGAATGATAAGTTGTAATAGAGGAACTGCTGAGATGGCACTCCAGCGGAATCGCATCAGAAATGCACTCATTGCCCGTGTCCTCTGTCCTTATCTTTTTTGCTGGTGGACTGGTGCGTCTGGCTATTGTGATTAGGTCTCAATTTGTAGCCCTGATTACAATACATTTGCCTCAAATTTGTTGCCGATTGTTCTCCGTTGAATATAAATCAAGGCTCGGAGAGAAGAAAGATGTGGAGGCTTAAAACAGGCTCAGTAATTACTTATAAATTTCTATTTACTGAAATGAGATGTTTTCCTCCAAGATGGCTAGATTGTAGATCTGGCAGTGTAACCAGGCATTTAAATATAAGTTATTCGTACAGAGCTAGAATGAATGAAAGAGAAATTTCTTTCTGGCAGATTGCGTTTGCACCCCCCGAGCCGAGCTGTGTGATTCCTTCACACTGTTTACCGCAGAATAGGCAATCCGGAACACAATAAAACACCATCACGGATAAATCCTGTGTTTCATGCAGCGTTTCACGTTTCCTGAAGTGGCTCATTGTTGCCGAACAATTTTTGCTCTTTTCAATGTTTAACTCGAATATCTGTGTAAATCTCTGAATGCTGTTGTTATGTGCTTTGTCTCTCATTTCTGAATCAGCCATTTCCGCCATTTTACTTTGACCAAGCCAAAAAATCAGATGGAAAACAACGCATGTAGTCAGCAGTATTGGGCAAGTTACTCTGAAAAAGTAATTAATTACTAGTTACTAAATACATATTCAATAGTGATATTAGATTACTGTACAAAAAGTATTTAATTACTTCACACTAATTACTTTCTATGTCCTATATCAACCTTGTTTAGTTAAGTGATTCAAAGAACGACATGAAACAGCTCTTTTAATTCATTCAAATAAATCATATAAAAGTACATGACGTAGTATTATTAAGTGAACAAAGTATTCCAAATTTGAGTTTTATACATTAAAAGCCCAGATTTTAAAGTTAGATTAGAATTTTTATGTCAATTCCACTATTGCACTCACACATATTACACACAGTGTTTAGTTTAATTACATTAGAGGTAACTGTAATTTAACTAAAGAAAAAATAAGAATCCCTTACTTACTTTTTCAAGGGGAAAGTAATTAAATTACAGTTACAAATTACTTAGTTACTAGTTATACCCAACACTTGCAGTCAGCAGTGAAAATAAAGTAAATGGCACAACTTTTATTGTTTAAAGAAGTTCTTATGAACTATTTTACAGTAAATGTAACACATCGCCGCAAACTGGATTTGTTTACCCGAATGCAGATTTTCGCTTACATTTGAGAGTTAAATATATCAAATTGAATATGATATGGGCTGGTTTAAACAGCATCTCCTTCACTTATATTGTATGCAAGAGAAGTTTCCACTTTTTGTTCTGCTGAATAAAAGTCGGTAACGGCATAAGTTATTTTTTTAAGTGAACTCCTTAAAAAAAGTAAAAATTTGCCTTTCTTAAACTCCATAAAACACGTTATCTGGGCACCAGAAAGCCACATTTCTTACACCCAAATCCCCCCCACACATGCACCCCCGCACCGAATCCTGAGCCAAGAGTGTGTCCTTTAGCCGGTTATATATCTCCCCAGGCAACCGTGTATCTCTCAAGGGCTCTGAAGAAGCACATGGAGGGCTGGAAATCAGCTTACTGGCTCCATTTGTCGAGACGGCACCTCCTGCAGCCCCCCTGTCCTCAACTCAGAGAAACAAAACACTCGGGTTAGGACGTCACATTCCCTGCGCTTGTATTTACAAATACGTTCCCGAATCCTCACAAAACTCATTATTTTTACACCCTGCTGCTTTACTCTTCCTTTGGTCTGAGAGAAGCAAATATTGTTCTCCTCCCTTCCCTTTTTAAATAAGAATTGAACAAAATGTAGGTGAGACCGAGCAGAGAGAACGGCGACTCGCTTAGTGATTTCTTAGAGCTGGGTGACAGCAAGGCATCAATCACTAGATGCGGGTATGCTGGAAAGGACGGCCAACTGGGCATTATGCATACATCACGTGTAGAAGTCTACAGACCCGTCTGTGGAGAAGACAGCACTCTCGGCTTTGAGTGTTTGTGCTGCTAGCGGGGCATGGATGCATACAAAGTGGCCCTGAATGAGGCTGGCATGATGATAATATGGGGAAACTGGAAGCTATTAGTGCTTATTGCTGCTCACTTTGCCCCAGCAGTAGCACTGTCCTCCGGAGAGCAGGAGGTTATTGGCATCCATGAAGGAAGGGCTTCAATATGACAGATGTGCTCACTTTTTATATTCAGCTTCTTACTAAAGGATTCTGCTTAGCTACAGCCTTTGCTTATACGTGAGAGCGGCACTGCCATATGTAAGACAGAAAAATCTTGGTAACGTTTCACTTATTTCTCATAGACATATTAGAAGACAATTTTGTGAAGTTTTATGCATCTCACAATTGATTTCTAAGGACAAAATCTAAGTAATCTCAAATCTCTCATATAAATATTGTCATCAAAGGATTATGAACCGTACATTTTTATCTCCCTTTCAGAGACCTTTTAAAGGCATCAAAATCTCCCTCATGTCATTCAAAACCTTTGTATGACTTTTTAGAAATATATTTAGAGAAATTTGGTTTTGTGTCAATACAATGGAAGTCAATGGAGGCCAATGCTGTTTGGTTACCAGCATTCTCCAAAATCTCTTCATTTGTGTTCATCCAGGTTTGGAATGAAATGAGAGTGGGTAAATTATGACAGAAGTTTCATTTTTAGATAAACTGTCCCTGCCACATAAAACAAGAAATAAAACCTCACATTACTCCATTAATGTCCTGAAATGTGACCCTGGACAACAAAACCAGTCTTATGGGTCAATTATTCAAAATTGAGATTTTTACATCAACGGAAAGCTGAATAGTTAAGCTTTTTATTGATATATGGGTTGCTAAGATTGGACAATATCTGGTGGAGATACAAGAGTGTAAATCTCAAAAAATCTAAATATTGAGAAAATCGCCTATGAAGTTGTCAATCCGAGGCACTGTAGCAGGCCATCAACTCACAAAAATAAAGTTTTTATATATTTTGGGTTGAAAATGTACAAAATATCTATATGGAACATGATCTTTACTTAATATCCTAATGTTTTTTGGCATAAAAGAAAAATCTATATTTTTTACCCACACAATGGATTTTTGGCTTTTACTAAAAATGTTCCCGTTAAGACTGGTTTTGTGATCCAGGGTCACAAATGTCAATAAAAGAGCCAATCTGAACAATAACATTTCAGATGAGAAATGTGTAACAAGTCTGTTTTTGTCCATTTGGAGAGCGCGCATACTTTTATTTTTGTAATTCACCACTTCGCCTGATACAGTGGCATCAGAGTAGAACAGAGACACAGACGCAGTACAGAAAGGAAAAAACTAAGTTGAAAGTACACGTGTACTATTTGTATCAGTGTCTGAGTTTAAGCCTCAGTGTCTGAGCTTGTTGACAGCACCAGCAGGTCATCATGTGCAAGACCCAGTGTAAACACTCCAGAGCTTTTCTCTAAAGCTGGATATTCACCTGCTGCATGTATCCATCCAGAAAAGAAGAGAAATCAGCCCCTGCTGCAGGCCTGTGTGTGAGATTAAGGGTGTATTCAGACCAACCGTGTGTGTTTGTGTGTGTGTGCGCACGTTGGCAAAAGTGCAGATTGTTCAATCGAAACTCTCTTTTTCTAGCCTTCCATTATGTCTCATCGATTTATGCCTATACTCCTAATCCTACTTCCTTATTTTGGTCTGCCTGGTTTTCTTCAGTAATGACTCAAACCGAGGCCTGAAATGAGCGAGAGGCATCACGTACGGTTAGTTTAGAACGGATGTGAGATTTCAGTCATGTAGATATGCTGCCCTGTCTCTTCTGGCTTGGTGCAGGAACCAGAAGTCAGTATTGACAAAACTCAAAACCGAGGCTAAGGGATATATATTTTCTTTAAAGAAATTTTTTTGTTTACATGTGTGTGTATATTGAACATACTGTATTAAATTATTCCAGGATTAAATTAAATAATGCTAACTTGGTAGCATTTGTGTTAACTTAAAATAGACGAATAGTGCATCTTAAGAGGTTCTGACCTTTAGAAAGATTGAAAAGTTTGAAATAAAAGTTTGAAAGACCATGTTTTATGCTTGTGTGTGTCAAACCCAGTCTTAGCCTACGCATAAGAGAAAAAAAAGGATATTCTGGAGCTTTATCTGCCCGGTACGCCCTCGAAAAGCATATCAAAATGTCACCTCTGTAGTGCTGACTGCAAATGAGGTCTGAGCACATGCCACAGTCTTCTGATTCACAATTGGTCTTCCCCACTGATCCCATGAAAAACAATGCATCCTAGGGCCAGATTTACTAAACAGGGCAAAATAGCGTGAGAGCACAACTTTAAAAAAACACAGATGGGAGAGAACAGATGCAATATCTCATTCCCTTAATGATTTAGCGCAGGGTTTAGAGATGCTTTTTGGGCGTGATTCATTGAAATACTCTCCTCCCGTAAAGTTTGCATCTGAAGAGGGAACTACAAATGCATACGCAATAATGTCAGTCGCACAGCGTCTACAGCTTTTCAGCGTTAATAATCATTGCATGTATTTTTTTTTTTTATTTATGCCAAAAGAGGTGTAAATCTGGCCTCTAACTCTTAAAGGAATAGTTCACCCCAAAAATGGTCATCATTGACTTTCCATAGTGGGAATAAAAAATACTATGGTCAAGTCAATGGGAACATTTTTGGGTGAACTATTTCTTTAATACTTTTATTTCTTTCTCTTTGTGCCCTCTGTTGGCATGATTCATCATTGAATGATTGATTTATGCCCACTTTCTGCCTTCTCTGACCTGTTTTAGCTCAAATCTTTTTCGCCGCTCCTTATCTCGAGCTCTGAGAATTTAAGGTCTCAAGTGACATCAATCCACCATTGAACAATAATGTGTAATTTTCACACTCTTTCTTACTCGGCCATGCAGATGAGGCTTTCAGGCTTCAATTGGATTCAGCCATATGTACTGTATGCTGTGAATTTTCACATCTGGAGTTTTTCCAAAGCAGTCTGATGTTTAATTACAATTTGATGTTTAATTATTTCATGTTCAAAATGAAATGATTGAAGCTTCCTTCATTAAAGGGCATATGTTATTTTTTTTCATTAAAACATTACATTTCAATTAGACCAGCAATTTGTAATTTTCGTTTGATGTGCTGTTTTTAAGACTCTTATGCACAAGTGCTTACTAGAAGTCATCGCTGCATTCCATACATTTTAAAGTTCAGAGACACTAGAATCCCACTTTCTGGACATGGACGTGTCTATTAGACTTGTCAGATCATCGCAACTGGTTTATTCCTGAACAAAGCTCTTTTCTACACTCTGTTCGGGCTGCTAGATGAATGTGAAGACGACTTGGGTCCGCTGTGGCCTCAGATGGAGGAAGAGCTTCAGTCTGTCTTTGATGCATCTTTAATGAAGTGGGGGCTCTCTGTGGGCCTGAGGGAGAAATGGCAACGTGACTCTTCAGAACACCTGACCGTTTGTATGAGAGTCTTGCTTGTAATACATCGACAAATAGATGTGAAAACCATGAGCCTTTGGTGGGGTTCAGACCTCTAAAATATCCTTGGTTTTAGATAAAAAATTTAGCGAGACAGAAGCCAGTATGGGAGGACATACAGCTGCTTCACAAATCAGTTTGTTTTTTGTTTTTTGCCTATTCCATCACAAATTTACATTGGTAATGCATATAAAAGCCATTCATGTGGTATCATGAAATGTTTTGCTCTATTGGTGTGATAGTTTAGCTCTCAGCCAGTTTTGCAGATTATCAAATATAAAAACAAACACACTTTTCACTACATTGGCTTGCTGGTTTTGTTTGGTTTTCCTGCTAAATGTAAAAACAGTGGTCGGCTGAACGCCCACAGTTGTGGACAGAACAACATTAAACTCATATAAACAAGCACACAAACACACACAAATGAATGCACTGCAGAAGTATAGTGACACAGACTTGATGCTCAACGTTGGCTGGCCATGTGCAGTAAATCCAATTACAAGGATCAGAGGGTGGAGAACGATGGAGCAGCCCTAGTCTGAACCGCACACCTGCCAGGCCTGCCCCTTCCTCTCTCTCTCTCTCTCTCTCTCTCTCTCTCTCTCTTTCTGTCATTTGCTATCTCTCCCATGAGAAATCTACAACACTCTCAAAGAGGGCTTGTTTGTGTTTTAGAGAGATAGTTCACCCAAAAACAAATTCAATTTTATGCAAATTTACTCTTGCTCATGTTGATCTAATCCTGAATCTTTTTTTATAACGGAAAATCTAGAGGAATTTACTGGTTGTTGGACTTTTTCAATTAATCTGGACTGGAGCTTTTGGATTTATATGATGCACACTTTATTTTTCAGGTTCAATTTATTTAAATCCCATTCGGCTTCTTATACAAACAATATAAATCTATTGCTTCACAATAATTGGTGCATTTTGATGCTCCACGCAATCCCCAAAAAATATTGTTTAATTTTGGCTAAAAATTATTGATCCAGTTTGCACACCTGACATTATAATACAAACGTGGACTCAAATACAAAACGTATGTGAATTTATGTGAGCATGTGCGCCCATAAATCTGCATAAACTGGCTACAACTGTTCCTCTGTGAGTGTTGATGTAACAGCTGTCTCATGGCACTGTGCCACAGGTTAGGAGCGCTAGCTGACCCTGCCATTGTTACCTTCCACTTCAGAATGTGAGCTGAACAGGTGGCTTTATGAATGGCGCTGAAACACCGTCCTTCATTCTTAATTCATCCTGTCTGCACCGCATCTGCATGTAAAGAACAGTGAAACAGCACCCCCTAGTGACCGCAACAGGAACACTTGCGTAGAAAGACTCATTAGAAAAACAGAACAGAGAACATAAATGGTGACTGTAGAATATATCAGTAATACTAAGGGATATTAAAATATCTGGTGAGATGATGATGATGATGATGATTGTGACTTCTGGATGAAAATAAAGAGAAAGTCCTGGAAATAATAGTTAAAAAGTGTTGTTTTGTGCAGCAGGGTTAGAAATTAAAAAGTGCTATGAGGGATTGATGTGTGATGTAAGATATATGTAGTCACTGTCTTTAAAAAGTAAGTATTGTTGGATGGGTGACCAGTATAAAGTTAAGATCAGTGTAACTATTTTAAAGTAAAATTATAATGAAGCGTTATTGTGGTGTTTTTTTATAAGTTTGATTGTTAAGAATATAATTAGTTAAATAATTTATTAGTGTATTATAATAAAAGATTGAAGTTTTTAGATGTAAATAGATGAAACAAGTTTTTTTATGGTTATGCATAGGGCTGTCACAATATCAGATTTTCACGTATAACATTATCGCGATATATTTGAAAAATATAGTGCTGAAAAAAGATGAGTGCTGAATCATTTGCAATATTATCAAATGTTTATATTAGTATTCACACGATATTGATGATTATGGTATTTAAAGTATTGTAGTGTTTTTATAAATTATTTATCCGTGCAGTTTATTTGTATTTCTTTTTATTTAATTTATGTGCCCTCATAATCTTTAATCAAAAACGTAAACCGTTCCTCCGAAACAACTTCTCTTCCTTTTGACAGGTTATGGCGTGAGGAGGGGGGCTATCGAGCAACATGTCGCGGATCAATACAAATCCGTATCCATTTTGTTTCCAGTCAGTTCTCTGTGAACGAAATCCCGCCTAAATTTCCTTCTCATTTCAGAAGCTGCCTCACTTGGAAATACTTCACAATGGGGGGGGACAGTCACAACTTCCGTTTCACGGTGACTTTAATGTATTGGTTATTGTCCAAACCGGAATATGACACTCTTAGTTATGCCCTTAAACATTTTTAAAATGCCCCTCAAAATTAATCCCAGAAGGAATGTTGCCCTATTTAAAGAAAAAATGTTTTCACAGGCCGTTTAACCAGTCAGCACGATAAACGATGTTTAAATAAATGCATCAAAACCAGATATAGCAAGTGCGCTGTTTCAGTTGGGCAGTAAGTGTGTGTGTATCTTGGTGGCCAGCTGTTCAGTCTGTAAAGGGCACAGATTGTTGCAGTAGTCAGAATCTAAAACTTCCGTAAAAGGCACACAGGTTGATTTTCCACTGTGTCACAGATACTGTACGCTTGAGTTCCTAACTGATAAGATGCTCCTGCATCATATCACAGCACCTTAACTTCCTAAAGTGGTGACAATAGCAGTGGCCGGCTATCACGTCTATAGCTCCTGCCTTCAGTATCTGCACAGTCATAGTAACCCTGTCCAAACAGAGCCGGTCTACCCAAGAAATTCAGAGATATGTTTGACTCGAAGCCAGGTTTATCCTTTAAAATGAGTTCCCTTCACTGTGCAAATGGCAGGATTTATGTCATGCATATCATATTGAATCTGTATCACATTTCTAATTCTGAGATTATGCTTTTACCTATCGTTTATGGAGGAGCGGTGCATTATGGGTTAATGATGACTCTGCTGTAACGTGTCTCAGGTGTTAGCGGATGATTCTAAATCAGGATTTTCTCACCTTTTGAGGACAAAAATGACATTAGGCAGTCGTGGCGCAAACACTTTCCTCCATTCGTTATAAATACTTATCCACCTCCAGGAGTGCAGCTGTCAATCTTCGCTGTTTATGCAGAAGAATACTCAACACTGACTCATAAAAAGCTGTAATGAATTCAGCGTGGTAAACATACGAGCTCCCTAAGCTTTTTGAAGGGCTGTAATGATGTACCTAAGCTTTTACAGGTTTGGTTATTCCGAATTTTTAAAACACTTCATCGTTCTGAAAACATAAGGCAGAAAAAATAAACCAAATTATAGAATAAACAAGTATTCAGAACTATCCGGATTCATAACAAATAGCATAACAAAAAAGCAAGTGTGTTTATATACTGCATAATTATGTAATGTGCGTACAAATTATTTCCTGGGATTTTTGCTCTTGAGGTTATACGTACTATACTGTAGAAATGCAATGCTGTTACTTAAATCTTATTCAATACCAGAACATTTCGTGCTTATAAAAATGATATAATTGATTTACCATGTACCGTTTTTTCATTCTTCCTAATTTAATATCAAGCCTTAACACTCCAGAGGCTTTTTTATTTGTTATTAAATATTCAATAAAATCAAGATGTGAATATGTCACAAAGCAATGCATTCATTGTGTTTGACTCTCTCTGTAGCCTCTACGGTGGTGTCGTTCTCATTCGATGTCGGGAACGGGCCTGTGGAGCTGAATGTTCACTCTCCCAGTCCTGTGAACGATGACCAGTGGCACCGGGTGAGTGCAGAGAGGAACACGAAAGAAGCCATTCTGACACTAGACCAGAAATACAAAGAGATCCGTCCTGCTCCGACACAAGGACACACACGTCTGGAGCTCTACAGCCAGCTTTATGTTGGTAAGAACCACACACATTGGTTAGATACATTCTGGTCCCAAATACTGAATGCTTTTACATTGAAAACAGTAGCTTCATGTTACACAGCTACATATACACAATGACACATTTGTGTTACATACGTCTACACATGTAGATAAGTTCTAACCAGATGTGCAAAAGCATGCTCAGATATTTTCAGAAACTTTCTGAGGAGTTAATGAGACTTGTATTTAGGAAACCTGGAGGACAACGAAGGATTTGTTTTCATTACCACATTCAAACAAAAAACAAGATTCCTCCTCATTCTCTATCTGTTATTTTGACAGTTTATGTATGAATGAATGAATGAATTAATATGTATTTTTCTTGCACTTTTCTCTATCTCTGTCTGTCTTTGCTGAAAAGTCATTTCTTGGAGTTCTTGAGCACTTTGTTCTTTCCTGAAAGTGTATTTATAGTCAGCACTTAAGATGCAGGTGCAGCTACTTAAACCTTAACTTAATGACACAGGACACACGGGAGTTCACCGTTCACCTCCAAAGTGAGAGAAATCCACTGGTAGAAGATGGGTTTGACTGAATACGGTTGAACAAGTGCTAGGTCTAATAATAGTGTGTGTGTCACTCATAAGGCAATTATCTCTTGAATAGCATGGCTTTGGGCATTCATTGTGCGATTTTGTTCTTTGACTTATTCTTTTCAGCAAATGTCTTTGATGCTCATTAAGAAAAGATTGAAAGATTATTCACCGATATGGTTCTCCTCAGGGAGCTTTTAGAAAGCACGTCTAGGTTGTGCATTTAATAGTTCATGTCAGGAATATTTCTTTTTTGAACAAGCTTTTCAGTCAAGTCAATTCAAGTCAATTGTGGGGAATTTCTTCATCTTAAAGGGACAGTTCACCCAAAAATGTATATTCTGTCATCCTTTACTTACCCTTGAGTTGTTTGTACGAATGTCTTTGTTCTGATGAACACAGAGAAAGATATTTGGAAGAATGCTTGTAACCAAACCAAGTTCTTGGCCACCATTGACTACCATAGTAAGAAAAATGACAATGGTAGTCAAAAGTGCCCCAGAACTGTTCTACATTCTTCAAAATATCTTCATATAGTCAATGGTGGCCAAGAACTGTTTGATTAAGAGCATTTTTCCTAATTCATACAGATTTGGAACAATTTAAGGGTGTGAGAAGAAGAATTATTTTGGGGTGACCTGTTCCTTTACATTTGCTGTAACTTTCATTCGTATGTTATCCATGGAGCAGGTCAAAATATAATTTACATTTTCAACTAGAATCTGAAAGATATTGGACGTTGCAGTTTGATTTATGTCAGGTGTATGTGTAATGAGCAATCCAAACGGATGTTGATCTAATCCTGTCAGTGGCTCAGTAGAAATGTAAAGTCTGTAGAGATCAACTCGATGTCTTCCGTCTCTGACCCTCCGTGGGAAAACTAATTGGTTTGTATGTGCTGAGTGAGCAGAGCTGGAGATGTCCAGACCTGTCAAGCATCTCTCCTGTTCACATCTCCTCATGAATTGCTGCGTGGAACGCTCTGTGTTTCATGTCATCATTTATTGATAAAGCCAATTTCCTTCTATTTCCTTTCACCCTTGAACGCTTGTGTCTTTTTTGAATTTGGTTTGCATTTATAGTGCCCTCTTTTATTAATGGAAGATTAAAAGCCTGTTCATTCTTTATTGTCTTCATATCAAATAACAACTAGACTCCAGAAAAGTCCTTTTCAGCAGGTTTGCATTCGACTATATTCAGAATCTTTCATTCTTTTTAACTCTCTCATTACGTTTTCTTTTTAGTGCCGTTTTATTTCCCTCTGTTTGGTCTTTGTTATGCACTGTTAAGTATTCTAAGCAATGCATACTTTTAGTCTCATTGTGTTGTTATTTTTTTATTTTTTGCTTGTGTTGTTTTTCTGTCATCACCATCTTGCTTGCATGTCTGGGTGGCATTGGCTCTCCACAGGGAAGCCGGCATCATGGGCCTGTCAGGACAGTAGGTAACTTTTTTTTTACCCCAAACAAGCAGTCTTGGTGTGACTAGAGAATGAACAAATAAATATTAGTTTTATCTATATTTGTATATCTCTCTATCTGTTTTGTCTATCGTTCTGTCTATCTCGCTATCTGTCTGAACATGGAGTACTATTTCGGGCAGGTAATCGTTTGCTGCAAGGCCAAAGCCATCCTACGCACTGCAGGGGTAAAAGTGAATGAAAACGATTCCACTGGGCGGGATAGTCTAATAAATGTAATATGCTAATTCATTACAGTTTTATTAGAGAATAATTTCCCATGCAAGTCTCATCGGAGATGGAAGCAGTGAACTTAAGAAGGGTTTTAACAGCTCGCCATAACAGCCTTTTTCATTCACTCTGGTTTATTCGCATTACAGTAAACTGTGAAAAAACACGATTTGACTAATCGTGGCTTTGGGAAGAAGAAAGAAAATATATATATTTGGCATTGATCGAAAGAAATCCCTTTTACAGCTGATGAGTGGAGCTTTGCTTGGCTTTATGAGCCAAGAATCCAGGTCATCATCTGACTTAAAAGTTTACGGAAAAATAAAGAATTGAGTTTAGGAAACTTTTCACAAAAAATCACAATAGTCAGATTATAGTGCAATAGTCAGCCTATACTCTAATTCATATCATGTCTTTGGAAGAATTAGTACAACTTTCCGAATTTGACAGTGTGATATATTGTGGTAGGGTCATGGATCTGTTCACCTTTAGTAAATATTTAATGCAATTGCTTGGCCATTCACTATTAATCTACTATTAATCTAGCAAAAGATTTCATGTCTTTTGTTGAAGTGGACAGATTCCCACAATTAAAAAAAGTGTCCCAACATGACATTGAAGAGTTCCCGATTGTGAAATTCTAGTTCATTTCCCAGTGTAATTTCTCTAAGGTCTGTTTTATTGAATAAACATAATAGATGCAACAAAAGGCTTAACGTCTCATTAAAGTCTCATTCTACATTGTTTTCCAGCTAGTTGTTGAGTTAATGAGTTAAGTGATTTTGTACAATGCCAAATTATGCCATGCGAAATATTGACCAGTCATTGTCTATTCTCGTTCAGGTGCATCGGGAGGTCAGAGAGGATTTCTTGGATGCATCCGATCTCTCAAGATGAACGGGGTGACCCTTGATTTGGAAGAGAGGGCGAATGTCACCCCTGGAGTGAAGCCCGGTTGCTCGGGTCACTGCACCAGTTTTGGGATGTATTGCCGTAACGGGGGCAAGTGTGTGGAGAAATACAACGGCTATTCTTGTGACTGCACCTCCACAGCGTATGATGGACCTTCGTGTACTAAAGGTCAGTTTTTAACCCAGTATCCCAATCTTTTTGCTCCTGAATTTGGATATTAAATATGAATAAATTATAACGCACACCGTCATTTGTTAAATAAAATGTTCTCTAGAGCAGTTGTTCCCAAAGTGGGTGCCGTGACCACTGGCTAGAGGTGCCGCCAATCTCAGGTTTTTTCCAGTATCATTTAATAATCTTTTACATCTTATATTTAAAAATATATCAAAACACCAACATATGAGCATATCCATACGAAAATGAATATATGCGAAAAAAACACTGATATCTTTCATACATATGTAAAGTTTAAATATAATTTTAACGCACTTGGACTGTTCCCGAGAGAGAATCGCTCCCCTCAGCTCCGCCCACTGTACTGATACAAAGGGGAGCCTATCTTTCAAAAATTTTGGGAACCACTGCTCTCGAGAAAGAATGTCCCTTCCCTACCCTTCCTTCCCACCTATGATGATCAATTTCTAACCCCCCCCTTCGTTTGAATATGCTAATAGCATCACTGACATGATAAGGCCTTGCTCTCTCTATCAAGACCTCCATCAAGCTAAGCGTGAAACACATTTCCATTTCACACATATTTACTCATGCCGTATTGGGTATTGCAGTCAATAATGAATTCTTTCAGATTTAGTAGCCTTGGGTCAATGCAGCTGCTCCCAAATGCTGAGTTACGTCTGCGGCTCGATAATGCGCATCACCTTCACTTTCTGCACTTCATGGATGTGCTTCATTAAACTTTATGTTATCAAGCACATTTTTTATACATTTAATAAATGTGGGCCTGTAGATACTGAACTTAGAGATGTACTGTAATTTATTACCAATAATTATATACCGTTATATATTTTCTTTTACAGGTGCATATATTACATGGCTACATATAAATTACATATTATACATATGGCCAGGAACCATTTCACCCTGTAGACCTGGGACACTATACTGTAAAAAGCACCGTCCTTTGGATGAGACGTTAAACCAATGTCCTGACTCCCTGTGGTCATTAAAGACCCCATGGCTCTTCTCGTAAAGGCCAGATTCCCTCCTGGCCAGATTCCCTCCTGGCCAGATTCCCTCAACTGGCCCTTGTCAAGCATGGCCTCCTAATAATCCCTAACCTCTAAATTGGCTCTATATCTCTCTCCTCTCCACCTATAGCTGGTGTGTGGTGAGGGCAATGGCGCCGTTGTACTGTGGCTGCCGTCACATCATCCAGGTGGATGCTGCATGGTGGTGGTTGAGGAGACTCTCCCCTCATATAATTGTATAGCGCTTTGGGTGTTCAGTAATACACAATAAAGCGCTATATAAATGCCTCATTCCTTCATAATATGACTGTAATGTATTTGTTCCTTTTTAGTTTTACTAAAAACTATTTTTCTTTATGGAGCTGTGGTGTAGGCAAACGCTCTCACACTATAATTGGACCTTGAGAATAAACCAAGATTCTGATCCCACCAGTCCATCCACATTCTTTTTCCATTGTTTTACATTCATACACTTTAATGATTCTTAACCTAAAGGTTTAAATCTGTTTATGTATTCAGGAGTATCGCCAAACCATCTGTTCGCCTAATTGTAGAAGATTATTGGGTATAGGAACTCTGTGGCCTCTCTGTTTATCGTAATGACAGATACTTTTAATTTACTCATGCTTTTGCCTGTGGCTTTAATCAGCAGTAGGATGTTTATTTATATCCTGTGTTCCTCTGCAGAATGAGCCAAATTCTAAATCTTCTCTTGCCAAGAATCACTGCACGGTAAATGTGACAACATATAGTACACTGTGATTAGTATGGACAGTAGAAGTGAACACTATATTGAATAGCTTTAAATGGATAGTTCACTCAAATATGAAAATTCTGTATTCATGGACTCTCTTGACCCTCTTGTCACTTCAATTCTGTATGAACACAAAAGAAGATATTATAAAGAAAGTTGCTAACTGAACAATGGCGGTTAATGCCAGTTAACAACATTCTTCAAAATATATTATTTTGTGTTCTGCAGAAGAAAGAAAGTCAATGATGACTTTTTTGGGGTGAACTATCCTTTTTGAAGTAATTGTACAGTAGTTAAATGATCCATACGTTTGGAAGTAGTAATCCACCTACAGTATATTAATATTTTACATAAAAATCTTTGCATGCAATGTTATAACAGAAACATCCTCAGGATGAATCATAAAAGTGAGCTGCATTTTCTTAATAAATGTATAGAGGGAAATCTTGTCCCCGTTGCTCTTGAACCCCACAGCGCAGCCTCATAAAAAAGTAGAGAATGCTCAAGGGCTTCTCCGCAAATAATTAAACCAATCTATAGTCTCTGCACTGATTTTCTCTTCCTCTCCCAATACAGCATTTGTGCCAAGCTCATTTGTCTGTTCCCGTGGGTTACATGCCTGAATAGGAGAATATGAATGCAATGAATAGCAGATAAACCCACCTCGTCCTCTGCGTGCATGAGATATTCAGCGCGGGTTCGCGTTGTCATGTTCGTTCGCTCTCTTTTTACCCTTGTGTGTATTTACTTCATTACTCATCTTGATTTCCCACGGTTCTTCCTGTTCCACCCCATATGCAACAAATCCTGCGCTGTTTATACAGCTCGTGTAAGACAAATCCACGCACACTTGCACACACTTCCTAGCAGTCAGGTTAAACGATCCGTGTAAGGACCTTTGTTCTCCCCTCAAGTAAAAAGGTAATAAGAAGGTGTCCTCTCTATTTTATAGCTTCTGGTGAAGGCCGCCCATGAATGCAAAACATGAGGGTAATGTCCGTTTTCTGAAAGCATCTCTCTCTTCTTCCAGACGTCGGAGGTTTCTTTGAGGCAGGGACACTGGTCAGATATAACCTCACAACAGACATGGTGGCCGCAGCCTCCGGCCTGGATGACAAGAGCATAACTCATAGCGTTTCAACAGAGACGAACCTTACACGTGAAGACCTCACCTTCAGTTTCAGTACCTCCACGTCTCCCAGTGTCCTGGTCTTTGTCAGTTCTAAAACCCAGGACTACATGGCCGTGGTGCTTCGTCTTAACGGTAAGACATGTTGATGGTATGAAAATTCTTGTCTGCTCTGTGTCTTTGTATTCACCTTCAACCAAATGTTGCTGTAGAGTCCGTTCAACTTGGAGCTGAACTCTTGATCAGTCCTAGTCTGTTTAATATGTCATGCTGTATTAAGTGTAGACTTTAGTCAGAGTGGATGCCATATTTAAGTATTGCAAATACAAGGGTGTGAGGAATCGAAGTACAAACAAATCAATGAAGAAACTACATTTTTGTTTGCTTGTACAAGAGTACAGTATGAAATATTGAATCATAATTCAGTTCCTCAAAGCATCGCTTTCATTCCAGGCAAATTAAATATGGGGTTCAGTATGGAGTTTAGAAATCAGATACTAGTTACACACTCATTCAACCACGTAGAGAATCTTTACAGTTCATCGGGGAGACGTGAGATTTATAGGAGCGTCAATTATGTGGCGTGTAAATTAACAGTAAAAGCTAATTATGTGACAAATGACACAGAAAATGACATCACTGTCTGTTGGCATAAGCAGAATCCTATCATCCGTTCACGTCTGGAGTTGAATGTAAAGACTTTAAAGGTATAATTTATCCACTTTCAAACCTTGGTGCCACCCATTCACTTGCATTGGTTTTGTGTCCATACAATAGAAGTGAATGGGTGAACCAATTTTTGGGTGAACTATCACTTTTAACACAAACTCAAACATACTGTTTATTTTGTCATTAAAGACCATTCCATAAAATGTAAAGTTAACACACAAGACTGACTTTACATAATTCCTTTGGTTAAGCTTCCGAAGCCTACAATAAATGTGTATCTGTTGCCGTCAACCCAAATACAGTTATGTTTTTTCTGAATTTTTACAGATTCCCTATGACCTCACTTGTTTAAATATTTCTGTTTCTTTCTCATTCTCTGTCTCAACCGGCTTTGCTCAGGCACCCTGCAGCTGCGTTACAACTTGGGTGGTCTCAGAGAACCATTCACCATTGATATTGACCAAAGGAACTTGGCCAACGGGCAGCCTCACACCGTCAACATCTCTCGCGTGGAGAGAGACATAGAAATACAGGTAAAAGACATACACAAACAGAATAATATACAGTCGTAGTGGTTAAAGATGTGAGCTAGTAGCCGCACACTTGATGTTGTTCCAATTGCTTCCATTGTTTACCGAGTTTGTAAGACGCTAAATGACTAAATGTAAATGTTCACACTAGTCTGCAGGATAATTGAAAGCCCATATTGATCCCTGAACTTAGACTCAGTGCGCACTTTAGATTTTTATTATGTCCTAAATGGCGGGACGCACAGCAGCCTGTGTGATCGATAAGCAGGACGCTCAGCAAAGATGGAGCGATAACAGAGTAATCAAGATCCCAGGAAGCATGAGTTCCTCCACACCATCATCTCAAGGCCTGATGTCCGATCTGCAGGATATGTGCTTATAACAAGTTGCGTCTCAGGTGATGGAGCTGTATGCTTCCTTTCACCCCCATTCCATCTCCATGACACATGAGCCAGGAGAACAATATGAATGACAGAGGGGCACAGAGCATGTCAGATATACTGTGACCTTGTCGACTAAAGTGTGTTCTGTTGACTCTCGCTCCTCTCTCTCCACTGTCTATCTTGGGTCCCTTCGATGTGTTTCACGCTTCTAAATCAAATAATCAAATCCCCGCTGTCTAAACGCATGAGGCACGGCACTGAGATAAGCCTGTGGGCATGAGGTCTTAAAGCAAGGCTGTAGCTCTCTTTAATTCAGCCTTATTTCACTTCTTGTGACACAACTCTGCCAAGCGTAAGATCCTGCAGACCACTAGACGTCTGGTTCAGAGAGAGAGAGAAAGAGGACCATAGCCTGTTCGCCCTTCTTTTATGGACCCTTGGAACCCTGCTGACATTGCAGCAAAAACCAAGTGCCATCGTTCACATTTGTGGGTGTGTGTCACATATAAAATGATATACTGTATATATATATATATATATATATATATATATATATTACAGTACATAGTTTCGTATAGTTTTGTCAAGATAATACTGCGTGTGTAATGATACAAGAATAAGAAAAATGTTTTCTAAATTAGTTTTGGGCTGCAGGACATTAAAGTTGCTGCTTGAAATTCCACATCAACCCCGTCAATGTATCAGTTCTTGCGGTGTTAGATACAACACATGCATTTTCCAAAAGAGAAAAGAGTTCGCTTCAAAACGGATACAGGTAGGAAAGCCAATAACATCGGTCCATCTGACCTTTCCACACATCCACACCTGTGATAAATGAAGCGTCGCACCCTTTTTGAATCGGACAGTGAAAGGTCAAAGCATAACTAAGAGAACAACCATACAGACAAAGCAATCAGAGTTCTGCTTGATCTTTTGGAAGTTTTTTTAACCCTAAGGCAATTGGCAGGCACCGTTTCATTCAGGAATGCATTATTCATATAGAGTAATGTATTCTTTTAGGTTTTTCCCCCATCCTATCAGGTCAGCTTGCTATCAAAGTAATGCGGAGGACCCGGCACAATGCTTTTGTGAGTCATGATCTAAGAGTTGACCTATTCTAAAGAGATTGAAAGATCATCCCCTGCTGGACCCTGGAGGGCGTAATTTCCACTGGGGACAGGGGAGACATGTCCCCCCTCACTTTTCAAAATCCTGTCCGTGTCCCCCTCACTTTCAAATCAGTTTTTTAATTATTTTTTAACCACACGCCGTCATCGCCATGGAGAAGTAGGCTATAGGACCGAGCAGGACACGGTCTGTGTCGATGCGCTGTGTGCACACAAAAAGAATCACTGAAAGATTGTTTTCAATCACGTGGTTTTGATTTGAATTTAATAGAAATTTGCTTTTACGTGGTCGTTGTTTGGATAACCTCCCAAGAACCATATCATGTTTCCCAAAAGCTTATTTTTAGTACACAAGGGTTCTTTTATAATATAAAAATGTAAGAAGTTGTAAACTCATAAACTCTTTAAATAAATTGTGTTTTAAGGGACCAACAAAAGGTTCTTCTATGGCATTGCTGTGAATAAACTTTAAGCTAAGATGGCACCATGCAATTATGATCGCCTAAAAACATTTTTTTTCACCTTTTAGAAATGAATAATGCGCACAGACAGAAATGTAGAATAAACATTGATCCCCCAACATTTTCACTTTATTTGATATTGTTTTCCATTCTTATATACACTGTCTTTTGTATTGATTTGCTCTCTCTCTCTCTCTCTCTCTCTCTCTCTCTCTCTCTTTCTCTCTTTGAATTATTCTCTTAATGGGGTGGTGTCTATACCTCAGGGCTGTCCCTCTCTGTGTGGCCGCGGTGCAGAAGAGGCTTCTGTCAAGCAGCTTGTTGGATGGTGATTAATTATAGGCTCACAGCAGGGCTCATTAACACTAGCTGCATCAGAACAGGGCAACAGCACTGCAGGGGACAGCCTCTCTCTCTCTCTCTCTCTCTCTCTCTCTCAAAGTCATACCTACATCCCAAGATAAAGGTAAACAAGCTGCAAGCAATTAAATTTGGTCCCATTATCCCATTGATAAACGGCAACACGCCCTCCCCTGTTAGCAGCAGTGGAAACACAAGAGCATGAGACATCTTATGAGATTTAGAAATGCAATTGGACAAGGTTCCAGATGAGTGATGGTTTACGGTGAGGGAGGGAGAAGTTCCCCGGATGAATTTCCCATCACAAGTGCACCTGGGAGGCGTCTGAATAAACATGCCTGCATTTATCAGTCCCTCACAACAGTGAAACAAATTAGAGCTGAAATATGTCAGACAAACGGTATTGTGTCGGAGCCTGTGTTTCTTTCTGTTAGCCTCATTGGTATTCACGTCATTGTGCGGCGATGAGAGAGCCGCTTTCACAGCACAGAGGAGAGTAGGAGAGCAGCCGTATCTTCAAGCACAATAAAGTAATTTAGTGGAAATAATAATTTTTTAATACAGAGGTTGAGATGCCTTGTGCTTATTACGAGTGCCTGTGAATCAGCTGTAACAAAACCAAACTGTGTGTGCGTGCGTGTGTGCGTGCGTGTGTGTGTGCGTGTGTGTGTGTGTGTGTCTGTGTGTGTGTGTGTCTGTGTGTGTCTGTGTGTTTAAATAAACAATAACAGCTGTAGGCCTACTGGATACCATATTGAAATATGGTCTGCAAAAATATGTTTTTAATCAAGTCAATCTGTATTATGCAATAAGTAAAATAACATAAATAATGCTAATATAATAAAAATATAAAATTAGTAACCAAATAAAACTGACTGTCTGTTTGTATGTGTTGCTACATATAGAAAATAATTTCTATATATACTTGTTATTATTACGTGTAGTAATTGTTGTTTACATTTTTATTTGCATACATTTAGATTTAATGTTTCATTTACAGGATTGACTACTGTGTACACATTTTGTTGTTTATAAACTATTGGCCAGAAGATGGCGCCAAAGTTCACTGAAGGACACTTAAAAATATGCATTGGCATTTGATGACCTCAAGAGAAGGTTTAACAGTGTTGTTTTCAATCCTAATTACATGTGTTTGTCTTGTAGCTGGATCATTATCCATCAGTCAGCTACACCCTGCCTGAAGCCTCAGACGTACAGTTCAACCGGATCAAGTCCCTCTTCCTGGGAAAGGTTTTTGGTAAGTCCTCCTGTTTCTTCTCCCAAGCCTTGGATTAACCTTTCTTGTATCAAATTCTAGATTAACTGGAAAACGTATTGGCAATAAACATTCTACCTAACAAAAAAATTATAGTTTTTGTATATTTCTATTTAGGTAAATATGGCATAAAAAGGTTCTGCAATGCTGCATGGGTGCCACTAGGGGGCAATTAGGGATAATTTTGCTTAAATGATTTTGGGGCATGCACAGTGACTTTCAGTATAAAAACGTAGTATACTATAAAACGTTATTATACAATTATACATTAAACAAATGCACAAAATGTATTACATTTTAATTATCATAAGCTGCATAGTAAAAAACAAAGCATAGTTGGCCATCACAGAGTCTCCAATGTCATGCTCTCTCTGCAGTCTGCCTTACTTCTCACAGTGTATCTGAGTCAGGGTCCTTAGGGGTATAGTTTACCCCAAAAAATATCATTATTTTGTCTCATGTAATTCCAAACCTGTATGGCTTTCTTTCTTCTGCAAATCACCAATGAGACATTTAGAAAAATATCTTCTTTTGTGTACCAAGAAGTCATATACAGGTTTTGATTGGCACGAGGGGGATCTTTTATTTTAGGGTGAACTGTCCCTTTAAATGTCCTATAAAGACATTAGGACACGCACTGAAAGGTCTCTTACCCTGAAGCATGTAACAGACATGCACTTTCTTTGCACGCGTCTCTCAATGAATATCAATAAGGCACCAACCGGCCCCATTATGCTCAATTCCCCTCAGCGTGCCGACACGCCAAAAACAGCAAAGTGACCTGCTGTTGTTTCCAATAGCAGGAGACAGTTTGTCTGATAATTACACCTGTCACACAAGCACCTGCTTTCATTCGGCCATGCCCAAAGCCTGACAGCACTGTCTGTTGCATATGCTTGAGACTAATGACAGGACATTTTTATTCAGCAGTTTTATTAGGATTTAGGTCACACTGAGCAACAGAAGAAATGATTCCTGCTTAACAATAAAAAACGACAATGTCTATCCTGTTTACTCACCCATCACTCAGTGGGACTGAATCTTGTGAACTGCCATAGGAAAGAAAAACACAATTGAACGTCTCAGTTGTTTCTCCTAGTGAGGTTAAATAAAGATCAAATGAAGACATAAATGAATTCATAAAACTCCTACAGAGTTTGTGTGTTCCCCAGATATTGCAGATCACTTAGAAGATGGACATTTATTACATCCAACCTCATGGATCAAACGTTAGAGCATTTAATGATGTTATTGGGAGCACGTGGAAGGTCTGCCAACCTCAAAATAAGTCACGTCTGCTTGTTCTAAAAATCAGCTATAACTAGGACACCTAGTAAAAAACGTTGTGACAGGGAAACATTGACTGCTGATTTTGTCCTCTGTTGACGGATACAGGGTTTCACTGCAGTGAGTTGCGAGTGAAACCGATGCTTGTTTCTCTCTGAGAAGTATTAATAAATCAGTCTAATTGGACAGTGAGCTGAGGCGGTTCTCTGTGTCTGTGGACTGTAATTGCGTTTTAGGAAATCAGAGCAACATTAAGGCTTCTGCCTATGAGCTCACTCTTTCAGATAATAAAGCAGTGTTTATTCCCCTCTGTACAACGCATGTGGAATCAGTGATTGTGTCTGTGTTTGTCTTCTCTCAGGTTCATAGTAGGTGTGTCCCCAGCATTTTAGTACCACGCTAATGCTAATATGAATATAATAACCAGTATTTATAACGTACAGTATCTGAATAGTGTACATTACTGTAATTTTCCATAATGCAGCTGAGCATGTGAGTGATTGAGTGCACTTATTGGTCAGGTATTACAGGAACAGTACACCCCATAATGTAAAATTGCTTTATAAAATTGTTTGTGCTGTTGAATACAAAGGAAGATATTTTGAAGAATGTTGGAAAGCAACAGGAATATTTCCTACTATGGTAGTCAGCCACACAAACATAATAAACCATAACTAAAAGCCAGGCCTGGTCCTCTCTCGTAGTACTCTCCTGTCGCTCCTCTCTTATGCTCCCGGAGCTCCTCCATGAGGGATGCGAGACCGGTGCAAGCACAGCTGACGCTCATTATCACTCACGTGACCGGCCTCGCGCCTTTCTCTCACGGCTCTCGTCACGCCCTGCTCGCCACATTGGGTTGTTTTGTGAATCTTTTGATATACGTTTTTAGATAAGCAGTGTTCAGTTTCACATAAGTGTTGCTGTTGAATTGTTATTGGGAATCTTCACAGATACTGTATGTTAATAGAATGCCAAGTATTTGTATTACTATACACATTAATATACATATATCGCACACAAGCACATCAAGTATAATGTTGCAGATGCAGTCATTTTGGCAATGTGTCAGAGTATGCAGTACTTTGGTCAGTGGATATGCTGTTGGCAGAAAGGCTGATGACATAGCGGTTTGAGCTCTCCAGAAACCACATGCAGTCTCTCTTTATCCCTTCTGTGTTCTGGAGTCAGCCTACTAGTCTGTCTTATCACTGCCATTTTCTTGTCTAGGAGACTGATCTGGTCAATACCTAAAATGATTTTTCCGAAATCAATGTTCATTGCCAGATGACCAAATGATTCTCTGCAGGGAGAAAATGTAGCAGACATTTGTTTGTGTTTTTTATCAAATAATTGTGTGCATATTCTTCTAATCCACCATTGCTGTAATTTTCAGATGATGCTGTAACTCCTTCAACATTATTTGTGATATAACATGAATACATTGCAGTGCAAGCAGTCAGGATAGACATTCATTAAACTTCAATAAGCACAATGACCATCAATATCACATATAGTGGCAAACCACTCAGCACACGCTGATCCATGTGAATTTGCAGTAATTGCAAATGAGATAAAGCTAATTAAATGGCTGTGTGCTTTATGGACCCTGGAAACTGCATCAGACTTGTAAATGTTCTGCATGTCACCCCTTACTACACCTCCACTATAAATCCTGCTCGATTGTGATGATCTTCATTCCCCCCCAAAAAGGAGTGAGAGGTGCAGTGCGTTCCGTGCTACCACAACATCCAGCCCCACCCCCCTATCAATTGCTCTCCCCGTCTCAGTGTTATCTCACAAGATGCATTGTCCTGGATAGGTTTGGATCTGATTTTTCAGCGGACTATCACAGGAGTTCCCAAACTTTTCAGCCCATGACCCCCAAAATAACAGTGCGAGTGACTCGAGACCCCCACTATCCTGGGAGGTGATTAAAAAGTAGCCTATAGGCTTCAAACGTTGTGCACGTACTGTATCAGGTCTATCCAGACATGCTCTTAATGACAACACAAAAGAACATAATATTATTTTATACTCTACTTGTTGTTATACATAAACCATGAAATATTGCTATAGATGGTCAAATCTTCTCCCCCTGCTGGCCTCCCTACATTGTCTTTGGTCGATATTAATCATTGTTTATTTTCAACAAATAAAAATATCCTAAACTTAAAGCCTGAAAAATAATCTGCGTGCACATCTGGGGATGTTTATCGTGGTGCTGTTAAAACGACGTGCTGCACCTAAACTAATGCGGTTCCCTACTTGGGACCCCTACTTTGGGAACCCCTGGACAATAGTGCTGAAATTGCTGCTCTTTGTTCTGTCTGGGTGGTGCTGCACCAGTGCTAAAAGTAGTTATCCATTGCAGAATTACTGTGTTGAATGTTTTTGGTATTTTAGTCAAGGATTTTCTTCAAAGTGTTATTGCTTATCAACGAAAAGAGACGGATATCATCTGCTAATGTGAAATGGCTCTTCAAAATGAGATTAAACAAAGCAAGATTCAGAAAGAAAAAACATTTTTAGAAGGAATGTAGGACGCCTTTGAAGTGTATTTTACAATTTTGACAAGCTCACACTGCAGGAGAATGAAGCCAAAAGTTTTGGAGGAGAAGAAAGCTCCACAAAGAGGATATGATTTAAATATAATATATTTTATTTGGCATGTTTTAATGTGGCACCTTAAACTTTCCATCCATTCTGATGTCGAGTGTTATGCACCCCACTAAGGAGATAGATTACCCAGAATTCTCTTCGACACTCAATTGTTTTGTTCACAGCTGATAAACCATTGCATGAATGATACTATATTGGTTTAAATCCCTGAGTTACTGAAACCAAATCATATCTTATGTATTCACCTCACAAGAAATGAGATTGCAATGATTCAGCAGGAGCTGAGGGTTCGTGCTGGTTGCTTTCAAAGCAAACGTTGCAGGTGGGAGTCAGACTCCCCTTATTTTTCTCAAAGAAACCAGACATCTTTAAAAGAAAATGTCGTGACAGACTCCGAGGGCGTTAATGTATTCTGCCCCTGATGTTTAAAGAAAGGTGTCTGATCTACCATTAAAAGAACACCTCCATCTCCACATGTGAGGAGATGATTCATTATATTTCCACATGCTGTGTCCTTGTTAAAATTCTCCAATGGACTGCTTAAAGAAATATTTTGGGTTGTTTACCTAAGTAGGCTATATCAGTGTAGCCTAACATCTTTGTTGTAATCCACGGTACACCACAGATATTGTACAGTCAAGAATTCGATGTTTACCTCAGTGTGTGTATACAGACAATGTGTTTACAATAGAAGTACCACAGATTAATGTTTGCAAAATAAAATATAGTTTCACTGTTTTAAATCCGGGAAGCACGGTGATGTGATGCTGTGTTCATACGATGTCTATAAACATAAGCAGCTATATGCATTAAGAATGCACGATAGACTGACTGTAATGTGTTTAATCCTCAGGGAAGCTTATGAGACTATCCCTCATCGAAAGGAATTCATTTGTGCGCCTTTCTAATGTAAATTGTCCCTTGAGGGTGTAGTCTGCTATAAATCTGTAGGTTATCCACAGCTTTATTCTTCAGCGTTTGAGGGGGCTTCTCATAATTAATACTTAATGACTTTGTGGTAATACTGACTTGAGGGAATCTGTCATTTACTGAAGCAATAATATTAGATGTATGATGCTGTACGCTGATACTTCAATGGCAAATACATTTGACAGACAGAGCTCAAAGTGAACATTGCAAAAATTTATTTACATGGTCCTTTAGACTAAAGCCTCCCTTATGAACACAATAAACATGTGGTTTGACAGACGTTTACTGTTATATATTTTTTGAAATCATATTTTTGAAATGCAGTAAAAAAAATATTACAGGACGAAAAACTTACAAATAATATTTTGCTGCATTTTACTGATGCAATGTTTGGGATTTCATGATCTTGAATCAAATCTTGGCTTTGAGTGGTAAGGACAACAAAATTGTAAAACAGATCTCAATTTAGTCAATCTGGCCTCCATCAAAGCCCTGTTGAACAGATGATGTCATTGGCTATTCCATGAACATTGCACAGCTCTGGGCACGGTCATCGCCCAGCAGGGCTGCGTCGTGGTTTACTGACATCACCAGCGCAGCAGTGGAGAGTGATCCAGATCCAGGCAATATTGAGATCCAGTTTTCCAGGTGTTCCAGGATATGAATGTGTCTGGAACGGCATAGAAGCTGCAGTCTGTGAGCATTCAGCCCCAGCTGCAGACATACACACACGCAAGCGCAGACAGAACGCAGAAGAATCTGCGGCGTGGAGCATTAATTTGACAGAGAAGAGGGCAGGTATTTTGAAGGACGTATATATCTGAGAGCAACCGTTTGCCTGGCGAGGTAATATTTGTTTGTGTATGGCAGTATTAAGGATGCTGATGTTGTGTTTAAGAGTAAAGGACTCTGTGCATGTGTTTATATATTTTAAAGATAACCTTCCTGACGCACGTATGTACTTGATATTAGAGGGGTCAGTGTGATGGCTCACGGTCATTTACTTTGAATTGTTGAGCAGATTTCTGCATTGTGTTTTTATTGTGTGTGTGTGTGTGTGTTATGCAGGTAGTGTAGAATAGAATATAGCAAGCAAATACAGAAGAAAACGTGCAGTGTGCAAATCTGTTCTAACTCACCTGTTCATCTTTTTCTTTCTAATTATACTCAACACATCTTTATTTATTCCATTTTATTCTGCCCTTTTGTGTGGCTGTGTGTCCTAGATAAACTCAGTGCCTTTGGCGCATGTTTCGGATGCTGTTTTCATGTGCCGCCTGACAGGTGCTGTTGTGTCTGTTAGCACATGGGTCATCATGCAGCAAGATCTGATGGTCGACCCCTCCCCCTTTTCTTGCCCATTCTGCAAATAGACCATCCCAAGAGAGAGGGAGAGAGAGATGAATAGAGAAAGAAATTCGAAGATTGCCATAAGTACAGAGAGATGCATCAACCCTGTGATGTGTTTGTGGTCAGCGTGTCATTGAAATTCACATTATCACTTTTTCTACACAGTCGATTTCCCACCTCCCTCTGTCAGACAGCTTCCATTTGTTACCATAGAAACCCTTTCATCCCTCCCCTTCTCTCCATCTTCCCAGCCCATCCATCAAAAGACAGTCCTCAATCCCTAATTTCCCCCCTCTGTCGCTGCTCACTTCACACAGTCTCTCTCTCCCGGGCAATAATGGTGTGTACCAGGCTAGCAGTGTTTACCTTATTGCTTCTGAATAATTCATCACATTGTTTAGCAGCTCGGAAACAAAAGAGCTGTTAAAGGAATTCAGAGCTATTCAAATAGCAGTTTTACTTAATTTAAACAATTCTTTGTGTAACTTGGCCTGTGGAATGTTATAAAGAATTTTTGTGGGCTTTACTGTCTAGAATCAGTTCATTGCTATTCTTGACAACCGTAAGTTCAGAAATTTAGAGTTTCTCAGTCATGTTAAAAAACGGTAACAGGCGTGGACAGCAGTTGGCCACAGGTGATGGGTGCAATGCAGCATCTGTTGTTGGTTTAACTCGCAGTCGGAGAATCATGCACATTTTTACTAAAAGATTATAGGCTTCAATAATGGCAATTTTAAATACTGACACATTAAAGTTACACACAAAAATGTTAAACGCTAAATTTGTGTTTGGTCAAGCACCGTGATTGTGTCGGTTTCGTCTCGCTTTTTTCCCTATGTGGTGCGTAAACATTCCTGTAAGTAAATAATATAACATAATAGAAAAGACCAGCTGCTGCTTACCACTTTTACATTAGTTTGTATAATAATAGCAAAATATGATAACTACTTTTTAATTGCACGATAAAAATTTAATACAAATAAATACATTAATGCTCTCAAGTGTGTAGCCTACATAATAACAATGCTACAAAAAGTAAGCCACAGTATTTAATATAATTAACTATAATTAAATTAACTTTCACAATGTACAAAAGGCAAAGGCAAACGCAAACTCGTGACGCGGCGGGCAATGCCAGTTGGGTGATTTTCCACTTCCGGCGAAGTGATTATTCGTTGTTCCCTGATTCCCTACACCGTCCGCAGTGCCCTTCGAACTGAACACGTTCACTCCCTTTGGATTGGAATCTCACTTAAGAAGGCGGAACACCCTGTGAAGTCCACTTCGCAGTCCATTTATGGCCAAATGGAACGCACCTCTACAGTAGGTAGGGGGAGACAAATGGACCACCACTAGAAGGTCATCCTACTGTAACCTTTTTCATGTGAGAGAGATCTTGAATCTGATTAAACCTATAGCAATGCACCTCACTTGAAGCATCATGTGCCTTCTGAGACCCACAGGATAAAGACAGTAAGATTAAGTTATCTTAATTGTATCCTCGTTCTTAAAACATTTTCTTGTCTGCATTGGTCTCAATAGAAAAGCAGATTGTCGGATTTTGCCCGCCTGCCTTTAATATCACATTTTGATCAAGGGGATAAAACCTTGTAATGAAAATCCCGTTTGCACTAAGCAAGTGATAATATCGTGCAAATATTGCTGCACAGCCCTGGCAATCAGTGCATCATGAAAGGTTCGGCGAGAGAGAGCTCTCAAGAGCTTTCCACCTGAATTTACAACAGCGATCAGTCAGTTCTCATGAATATTCCAGCCACGTTTCATGGCTGTGCAACCGTTATACAACAGAACATAATATTTCATACACGCATGAACCAGAATCCTCTGGTTGATCTGCAGGTGCTCAGTATCCCTTTCTTATCGCAATACTTGTACCGTAAAGAAAACGATTTAGATCTGAATGTGACAAGAATAATTTTTAAACCCAACGTTAACCTAATTTGCTGAAATACCTCTCTGATTTAATAGTGTATTATTTAAACAAAAGCAGTATCACATTTTGTAAGGCATAACCTCAGAGATAGATCAGAGATTATGTCTCTTTATTAATGCGGTCGCTGCACATGAAAAACGGACCCATGAGGCGGATCAGATTTTCTGTATTGGAATTCATGCGCGTCTTACTAAAAAATTAACAAGTGTTCTGTCTGGCTCTGTGCCAGTGAGCGTGCAAGATGAACACACGTTCATGAGGACGTTATCCCTTTTCCTTTCTTTCTGGGATTTTATCAGTGAGATTGACTGCAAGATTGTTTCAATGGGCAAAAAATCTTATTGAGGTTTATTGATTTCTAAAGGTTAACCATATTGAATATGTTAATGTTTGTGGTCTATTAGTAGGTTTATTCTGGATTAGGGACTCTTTATTGAATGCAGAGACCCTTCTCTGACCCTAAAACAGTCCAGGAGAACATTGATGTTGTGGTTTGAGATGCCGATGAGATAATGTCTAAAACAGCTATCAGGTTGCGGACTGTATTTATTTTGCGTGTTGAAGACATGGATAGCTCAATGATAGTACAAACTACTCTGACAGGCGGGTAAAAGTGTATCATCTTTAACAAGATGATGTTGGAGATAAGTTAAGAATCTGTTTATTCTGTTTTTTATTAATGAAATGCCGGGGTTATGAAGAGTATAGGGCACAGTTACTTTGTGCATATTCCCATGTGAGATTTGCTAGTATTTTATTTAACCTTAAGCTAGACTGGTATAAATTTCAACACAGCATCATTTCAATAGTCCAACACAACAAAATGTGCAAGAATTTTGAATGCTTTCTTGTCCTTTTTTGGCTTTGGCTTATTTCCAAACCTAGTCTATATTTCATTATACTTTATGATATAGGCCTAACAGTGAAAAATTTATATATAAATTAATAAAAATTTCTGTTTTGTGGCCGTTTAAACATTGATTATGTGTGTCTAAAACAGCTGTTTATGTAGGCCTATAAACATTGAAGGTTATTTAATGAAGCAAATTAGAAACTGCAATTTGTTGAATTGTTTAATTATGTAATATTATGAATAGTAGTAGCAGTAGTAGTATATTCAAATTGTTTGCAACCTTTATATTATTTCGAAAATGAATTGGAATTTTCAAATAATTACAATTCACTGTGTCACAAACACCGTAAAAAGGCAAAAGACTGTACTTGCTTGAGTGTGGAACTGAAAAATATGACTTAAAATATTTTTTGTCGTTGTCTGTATGACAAACCACCATTCTTAGTGTTTTGAAACCAGAAGATTTTGAGTCTGAGAACTCTGCTTCAAACATCAACATTTCTTTGAAACTTATTCATATGCACCACATAAAGCTTCCTTTGTATTGACTTGCTGCTGTGTGTCTTCAAAGTACTATGATTTTTGGAATGCTCTACTGCAGAGTTTGTAGTGTGTACTTTACCCCAGGCTGTGGTGAGACGAGAGATTGCCGCAGTTAGCTCACGCTGCAGCTTCTTTAAAGAGGCTGAGTCTGTGATGTGCAGCAGTCGGATTCTCTTGTGTGTGATCAGTGGATACCTGCTGCTGCACTCCAGAGATGCCAAGATATCTAGGTGTGCCTGAAAAAAAGAAATAGTGAAAGATAACAACTGTTATATAGTGCATTTTAAGAAAGGTTTATGTTTTACATTTCATTACATTACTATTTTAATAATGATTTTAAGTATTTTAATTTAAACATTACATCATCATTAAATAAATACACTGGGTGAGTGGGATTTATCACTATAAAGTGTTAGGTGTGTATAATAATTTCTCAACACCTTGAGTGATAAAATAAAACACTAACAAAGTGTTTTCAAAATAAACACTTTTGTCAGTGTTGTTTTAACACTAGCAAAGATGGACCTGAATGTTCACCCGGAAAGTGTTAATTTTAACACCCATGTTGATAAATAAACATATTTTTGCTGTGCACTATATGCGCTTGATATGTGTTTGGGTATAAAGATCATTTACAAAGATTTGTTTGGTTATTCATAGCTATACAGTTATTTCACCACAGTAACGGACTTTGGAGACTCCACCTAACATCCGGGCCTCAAACACATCCCCTCAGGAGTTTAATAATACAGTGCCAACGTAATGCCCTTCTCCGCATGTACATTATACATGAACATGCATTGATCTTGTCCTCTGCCTTCAATGAAACTGAATACATTTCCCGGAACAATGCTTGGATCAGTTTTCTGAATATCTTCTATTTCTGGCTGATGTTCCAAACATTTAGATGCATGTTATTCTCTTGCGCTTACTTTGGGTGCCTGTTTGTCTCGCTTGCAGAAACCGGACACATCGACCCAGTGATTATAGAAAAATACAACACCCCAGGCTTCGTAGGCTGCCTGTCTAGAGTGCAGTTCAACAGCATTGCTCCTTTGAAAGCTGCCCTCAGGTCCCGTGGTTCTGCACCCGTCACACACCAGGGTAAACTAGTGGAATCCAACTGCGGAGCTTCACCCCTCACCATCCCACCCATGTCTGCTGCAACTGACCCGTGGCACCTAGATGCAGGTGAGCTAAATATCTACTTTGCCTCTGAAATGGGTTTTCTTTGTACTGTAACCATTCCAGCAGTATATATACCGCAGTATTTCCCTGTAGTGCAGTAAAACAGCAGGGACGTTTCATTTCAAATACCAGCTTATTGATTTCCCCACCCTTTTTAAAGCAAAGCATTAAACTGCCCAAATACTGTAGATGTGTCCCCTAAAAATGTAAGTCCCTTTGCAGAAAACTACCTCTTAACTGCTCCAGTTATTGGATTCCTTTCAGTTTGATTTAAAGATGCTACAGAAACACTGAATAAAACTTCAATACAGTACTTTTTAGATTCTGCCAGTGTATTCCCATTAGACTAGTTGCCACGACTGTGGCTGAGTAAACAGACCTTCAATTTTCTTTAATGTGAGACCTAGTGAAGGACATTACAGTTACCCTGCCATTCTGCGAATGGTCAATGTCCACTTAATGGACAAAATTTGTTCTGTACAACCCAATACACTTAAGCTGTAAGTAGTTCACCTTGAAAATGAAAAATCTGTCATCATTTATACGCCCCCTTGTCTTTTCAAACCTTGATGACTTTTTCGTTTCTTCTGCAGAACACAAAAGAAGATATTTAGAAAAATGTTGGTAACGGAACAGCACAGCACCTCCATTCACTTCTATTGTTACCAATGCAAGTGAATGGCTGTTAACAACATTCTTCAAGATATCTTATTTTGTGTTCTGTGGAAGAAAGGACGTCATACAGGTTTGAAGTGACAAGAGGTCACTTGATGACAGAAATGATGACAGAATTTTCATTTTCAAGGTGAACTACTCATTTATATTAGCATTGGTGTGTGTGTGTGTGTGTGTGTACGAGGGGGTGAAAGACAGAACAAATGGCCCATCAGATCCTTAAACTTCAAAAGTACTGTATATATTTGTAATTTTGCTAGACGGTTCTTCATGAGTGTATTGTTGGGAAAAGCAATAAAGTATGAACATTAAGCATTAGCAAGACGCCAGTTTGCTCTTGCTATAGCTAGTGTGAGGCAGATGGTGTTTATAATTTATATGCAGGGGACGTTCTCATTCCAGAAAGCTTTTTATTGAACAAAACATACCCTTGGATACAAGATTCGATTTTTATTGCAATAGAGGCTATAATTGTTGTTTGGTTTTGTTTACTGGCAATTCTGTGTAGTGTTCATCCTCTATCACACCTACAAGAATGGTTTCACTCCAGGAATTGATTTGCCTTGTAAATGTTATGTTGAAGAGCATATTACATTTTACAAATGGCTAGTAAAAAATTACCTAATAATAAATATCCTGTAGGTGCGGATTTCCCCTTCAATGAGGAAAGAGTCATACCAGATGGGGTTAATAGGAATTCAGCTATAATAGGAGGTAAGATTTGAGACACACGGGTCATCATTTACCTTTACTACCAACAGAAAATAAAAATAAATAATGCTTTCTATTGCACTTTTTAATAAGGTTGTATTTGTTAACATTAGTTAATGCATTAGGTAACGTGATCAACAGTATTTTTTAATCTAACAACATATCAACCGTGGCATATGTATTCTTCAACTTGCAGGAATCATTGCGGTTGTGATCTTCACAATTCTCTGTACCCTGGTTTTTCTGATCCGGTACATGTTCCGCCATAAAGGCACCTACCACACCAATGAGGCCAAGGGAGCCGAGTCGTCCGAGTCCGCCGACGCGGCCATTATCGGCACTGACACCAATTTCACAGAGACCATCGATGAAAGCAAGAAGGAATGGTTCATATAATGTGCCGGCTCTGATCTGACATGAGGAGCTGGTTTATATAAACTCTTTCAGAATCTTTTTTTGATTATCAAATCTACGTTTTTGAACCAAGCTCATCACCAGTTTGAGAAACTGCTCTGTACATAGTGACTGGCTGGTCTCTTTTTATTGTGTTTTTAAGTGTGTAATCTCTGGATTACATGTTAATAAAGGATTTCACCGTGTGTTCTTTTTTTAACAGATATATGATTGTTTGCCAATATTCTTTGTTTAAATGAAACCTTTTTTGGTTATCTTACAAAACATCCTTGTGTGGAAAATGTTTTCGACAGACTGTAAATTCAGAATGCTTTATTTGAATATGTTTATCTCATTCATTGCACAAACGAGAGATATTTAATTTCAAATGACATTATATTTTATATGATCAGTATTATTCCACTGAGAGGAGAAAATTGAAGCATGCACCAAGAATTGGGTCGATTCAACACTGTCTATTTGCACAAGCATTTGTTTTACTGAAGGCTTTATCATGGCATAAAGATTATTTTGAGATATAATTATTGTCTATTTTTCAGTTATGCAGGTTGTGCGGTCAAAGCAATGGCATAGTGGTATCTGGTAGATTAATACCCAAACATGTATCATCAGCATTTGTTGTGGCAGATGAAGCGGGTGGGATTACTCACACCCAATCAAATTAATTCAAGGTGCCTTTAAGATTGAGCCAATCAGCTTTCTATTTGTTATTTTATCCTATACTTCAAATTAAAAATCTCAACAAATCAAATGACTGAGATGTATTGACACACCTGTCTGAGCAGTGTAGACTGAAAGTTCATAGGATTAGCAGTGTGTTTTACAAATGTTCTTCCTGAGACCTTTGATTTTGCAGACATGCTACAATATTTGAAGCATTTATTAAACATGTGCACTTGTGTTTACGTTAAAGACGTGCATTTTGTCAAACTGCTGTTGACATGTCAAAATATTTTTCATTTTGCTTTTGTATATTATCATTTACTTTCGAATATAAAATGTGAAATAAAAGTTAATTTACCTAAAGATTATGATTGTTCTCAGACTGGTTTTAAGATTGAATGTAGAAAACTGATATTTAGAAATGATGTTTATTTGTGATATCGAGGTATATAAGATCTCTGTCAAGACACACAGGTCATTTATATTCTCTCAATGAAAGATTAGGCACTCGTCAGCACTTAATGGGGTTATGAATGGGTTTACCAATTTATTCAGATGCACACGTCCAGATGAATAATAAAGTGTTATTGAAAGTTCATGTTTTATTTGATATAAAATATATACATATACTGTAAAGGATTAGAAGGTTTGGTTCTGAAGAGTTCACAATCAGATTACGGACACACATACTTTAACATGAAGTTGACTTTGGTATTTATATTTACATTTTAAGCAAATTTACTTTTTAGGGAAGCTTGGGGATAATGAAGGATAGCAGATTCATGAGAATTTAAGTTTTGATGTTTACATAATTGACCTTGAACAGTTTCATATTTTAATATCCAATTCTTCACCCCTCATTAACAATAAGAGTTTAGATATTGTTTTGTATAATTGTACGTTTAGTCAGTTAACATTCACAATAAATGAAATAGATATATTTTTATGATGATATTTTGTAGATGACATAGCCCTTCATTGTGTCTCATATGTGTATTAGGGAAAGCCCAAACATTAAAAATGTTTTATGGAGAAAATGATGTGAATGTTGTGCTGGAGGCAGAAAAACAAATTGATTTGTCTTCTTTTGGTTTCTTTGTTTTACCTTATCAGTATTAATTGATTTTGTGAAGGTGAAATAATGTTTTCCTTTATTGATTGTTTTCTTCTAATGACTAAAGCTTTCTTGTATATTTCTATGCACAGTTAGCTGCCTCTCAATTGACATATGTATAGAGCTTTTATTAAATGAAAAAACAGTTTTTGACCACAACAATTAAGGAAACCTTTGAAATGTGTATTATTTATGAGTAAATATAAGAGTGATAAATGTAAACAATATATTTACTCTTCAGTATACCATAATATGATTGCATTGTGTATTAAACATACTATTTCAACGGCAGCATGACCACTGTATGTGAAACAATTACCACAATTGTATTTACTCTTGAGAAAATATTTTTTACTTTATGATGTTGACAGGTCAGGAATGATAGTATAATACTTTTTATATTGATAGCAGTTCTCAGCTGGCTGTTTAACGTGAGATATTTGTACTGACCTTTTTCATCCATCTCATTGTTGTGAGTGGCCTGAATGCAAAATAAGAGAATTCTTCATCCGTGTCAGTAAAAATTGAATGCTTGTCATGTACTGGCTCTTGTGGAAACGTGTGGCTCATTAATTTTGTTTGTTAAATGTGGTTACTCCTAACAATATTGCTTAAGAACATGTTTTGAAACGGCTGCACTGTTTTTACGATCACTAAAGCTCTTCTAATCCGTGTAAAACTCAATACTGCCACTCTGTGGTGAATAGTTGCAAACAACACCAGGAAATGTTGGAAACTTTCTTAATGACGACATTATCACCTTTAAATCTAAACTTATTTAATGTGTATAGTAAATATAATTAAAATAAACTTAGTGATGTCTTTGTGTTAATAACGCATTGCAATGACACACTGAAGAAACAAAGTAAGAACAAGAAAGTATAGCCCTACATCGTTTTGTTATTATAGACACTTCTTAATATTTATATTTTATATGTCCAGAGAGAATTTGACTGTTTCACTTTAAGACCAACATCTATAAAACTCAAGAACAGTTTTTGTTGCCATGGTTTAGGAAGTGTGTTAAAATGTACCAGTAAGTTATGATAATTTATTAGGAAAGAGCAAAAATATTGAGAGATACATCACAAGATAAACATAGATTTTTGTTTTTTATGTGAAAGTAAAATGTGTCCTTTCTAAATAAATGGGCAAATTAATAAAAAGTAGTTAGCTATATGCATCACTGCTTAAGATCTATTAACACAATAAAAAGAGTATAGTCACAGTTCATAAATGTCTCAAATGAACACTGCTGATATTTTAGAAGAGAAACATGCTAAAAAATCAGGCCCAGAACATAGGACCTTGATGAATGCAATCTTGTTTTTGCCCCAAGGTGAAGACACTCGGTAACCTTCATAACAGCAAGACGCTTTGTCAGCATGTTCAAACATACAACACAAAGTGAGTACATTTATTTTTGTAAAAATAAATGTTTTAACTTAAATTTGCTAATGAACCTCTGGCTCTGATGTATGAAGTGCCATAAGAATGTCATGCTGGTCTTGCAATCACACTCTACCACAGGAGACCCTTGGCAGTCGTGCTTGGATTAAGACCTTGCTATGTCTCAAATAAACTGGGAGAACGCTATCTGTCAGCTGAGAAAGTTACTGTCAGAGACCGTTCCATAGGAGTCACAGTTCATATGTGTCTCAAAGTAACACTGCTGACCTTTTACCCTTAAACAAGTGGGCTGTGAGATTTTCAGCCTTAAATTGCAAACTTGAAAAACGTATTCTTGCAACTGAAAATGTTACTGTCACATAAGGTTCCCTTGTGTTAAAAAAAGAGAAGAAAAAGACTCGGAAATTCAGGCTCTGAACCTGCAGCCTCCATGATATAGTTACACCAGAGCTAGAATTGGATTTGGACCAGAAAAATCTCAGTCTATGCACAAGTTTTCTATTATGAAAACGAGAAATAAAAAGGCATTATGGATGTGATAAAAAGGTTTTTGAAAGACCACACACACTGTGAATGTGTTGCCCAAACCAGAAGCAATAATCACAAATGGAGGAGGGATGCCTCTTCGCAGAACACTAAATATAGTTACTTGTGAGTAATATGCACTTCATTTATGAGAAATACGGACCGTTATAGAGGTAACAATCCTGAAAATGGCACCAGATGTGAGAAATCATGTTCTAAAAATATATTTTTTTAAATATTTCACCTACCACATGTTGACTTCTGTTCCATCAGTATAGTAAAAGCGTTTGGTTAAAACTGTATTTTTTATGGTAAGGTTGACATTTGCATGGAACAGCCCACCTGCTTTTTGAAACAACCTCAGGTCAGGGCCTCTCTATACGACTCAGATAAAGGTAATATACGCCATCTCTCTGTACTTCCCATCCGTTCGGTTATGGGAAGACATAACTTGAGGGAGATATTTGTTCACATAGCCATAGGTTTCTTGTACTATTACAAACGACTTTTCCTAGTATGTCAGGTGTTAATGAAGTCTTAATATCCTGTCATTTTTTATTTAAAAAAAATCAGTTTTAGTAAAATAATTAAAATGTTATTGTCATATTTTTTGTACTTGTGTAAGGCCTGACTGCAATGTAATGTATTCTATTAAAGGGATAGTTCACCCAAACATTTTTGTCAACAATCCTGTCATCATTTACTCACCTTCAAGTTGTTCCAAATCTGTAGAAATGTCTTTGTTCAGGTGAACACAGAGAAAGATCTTTGGAAGAATGCTTATAACCAAACAGTTCTTGGACCCCATTGACTACCATATAAGGAAAAATACATTTGTTCAGTTGAATACAAAATTATATATTTTAAAGAATGTAGGACAGCAAACAGTTCTGCTGCACTTTTGACTACCGCTGTCCTTTTACTGCAGTCAATGGGGTCCAAGAACTGTTTGGTAACAAGCATTCGTCCAAATATCTTTCTCTGTGTTCAACCAAACAAAGACATTTATTCAGGTTTGGAACAACTATCGAGAGTGATTCATTTATGACAGAAATGTAATGTTCCTTTAAGTATGAGAAAGCAATATATATATATATAAACATATGTATCTATCAAATGTTCTCATGATGTTTTAGCCTATCATTTTTTGCTGACTGGGTGAGGAACCTGAAATATTAAGAAGGAGCCTGCGAATAGAGAAATTGCAATCGAAGTGTTCTGCAAACTGTATATACATATATGGAAAATAAGCATATATAGGAAATATATACGAATGTGCTAGATTAAAGGTCTTAGTTGAAACAGTGAGAACGTGTATTTGTTTAATGCACAGAATACAACTTGCAGTGAAATGTAGGTACATGTAAACATGTTCAAAAATGTGTAGTTAATATGTATGAACTGAAGTCGTCAGTGGTTATGTGTGAACGCTAGGGGTCGCTGTATGTCTCAGAGCTGTGGCGTATGACGCTTCAGTCGTTTTAATACGGAATTCTTAATGATCTCTCTCAGACCAGTCAGATATGAGACAGCACAGGGCCTGAACTTACACAGCTCGACGATACAAACACACGCAGGTAAGATCCAATATCTTTACATACGTGTCAACCTCTCTGGTTTGACGGACAAATAACTGGACGGTGATATTTCAACATTTAGCCTAACGAGGGGAAGTCGTTCTTCTTGTGCCATTACAAACGACTTTCTGAATAAATGGCCATTTCAGGTGAATAACGTTACGTTAAAACCTTCGCCACAATAGAGGAATGAGGTCAATGGTGTGTTTTAGTATGTGGCTCGTTTATGTTGCATTGATATGCATTAATATTTCTACCCAGCGGCCAGTTTACACTGTTAGCCAACTGCTAGCTAGCATTGCTAACGTATTGACACTGTTGGGAAATAATTTTGTCATAATATTAACCTTCACTTTAACACACAATCTTAAATACATACTCTTTTAAACATGTGTACACGATACTTGTACGTAGTAAACCTGTTAAAATCTTAAGGAAGAAGCTGAATATAAATAGTAGAGAAAGAGCAGTTGCTTCATATTAGAGGTATAAATATAGGCTATACATACGTGAATATAAAGCTGGTAAGTTAAGCATCCTAGTCTGGTATTTTTTCACAGTTTGAACGTGCTTAGTAGTTGACAAGAAGTGCCAGTTTGTCTTTATGATCGTTATGTGCAAGTTTCTTACAATTCAATGTTTTTTATTTATTAGGATGGGCTTTAAATCATTCTCCGTCAAGACCCATGGGAAATTGATCAAACTGTTTTAATAAAAGGAGTGGTTAGCTCTTTATGTACTCATAAAATATGTATTATCAAGAAATACAGCTTAAGAAATGTAATACAGGTTTGCTGAGTATTTGATATTCCATCTATTTAAAAACTCGTTGTCATAAAGTAGTTAAAGTGTGTAATAAATGGTACAATCTTTCACTTACTTTTCGTAGTGTCAAATAAAAAGTTATTACAGATTTCATCTTTCATTTTTGTTCTGTTGAACACAAAAGAAGACATTTAGAAGAATGTAGGACAGCAAAGAGTTCTGGGGCACTTTTGACTACTATTGTATGTTCCCTACTATGGGAGTCAACGGGGGGCAAAATCTGTCTGGTTAAAGCATTCTTCCAAATATCTTTCTCTGTTCATCAGAACAAAGATATTTATACAGATTTGGAACAACTCAAATGCAAGTAAATTATGACAGAATTGTGGGGTGAACAATCCCTTTAAAGTGTTATACATCGTGCAGTCTGTCGGTTACTGTTTTTCATTGTACTTCCTTTTTATAGTGGCAATAAAAATCTATAATAGATTTCTGTTCATACGACACGTATATAGGAGTTGTCCTCTGTATGCTTCATTACTGTTTTCCTTCAGTAACAGCTTCAGTAGTCTGACTTTATTTCTTATGAAGGTTTGACAGCCTCCGGAAGATCCACATGGCTCATGTAATATAAGTATGACGCTAAGGAATATGGGCTATCAGGTCAACGAGTCTAGTCTTGCTTCAGCTGGTCTAATAAGATTAAACGTGACCAGGGACTCAAGTAGTTTGATGTGGTTTTCCACGTTGCTTAAAGGGATACTTCATCCAAATATTCCGTCATCATTTAGTAGATATTTGAAAGAATTCTTATAACTAGACAGATTTCCCCCCACTGACTACCATAGTCTGAAAAAATACAAAGGTAGTCAAAAGTGCCGCAGAACTGTTTGCTGTCCTGCTTTCTTCAGTGTCTTCTTTTGTGTTCAACAGAACAAAAAATAATGGGTTTTTTTCGATGGTCAATGGGGGCAAGATCTGTTTGGTTATAAGCATTCTTCCAAATATCTTTCTCTGTGTTCATCAGACCAAAGAAATTCATACAGATTTGGAACAACTCGAAGGTGAGTAAATGATGACAGAATTTTCATTTTTGGGTGAAATATCCCTTTAAACAAAGTGCATATGTTTATAGTTTTGCAGAACGCTCATAGCCTTAGTAGTTCTGAGTCGATCGGTGACCCGAATTACTGGTCCAACGAACTTAAGCTGTATAAAAAGTGTATCTACTGGATAAAGAGTGACATAGATCCAAGCTGTGGTTTGCGTGTGTCTATGGGGGTTAAATGAGTAAGTGAGCATTAAACGGGTCATATGGTGCAAATTCATGTTTTTCTATGTCTTTGGTGTTATAAGTTTCCCATGCATGTATAAGACACGTAAAATTGCAATAAAAAGTGTCGGAAAAAAAGATGCATTCTATCAAGAAGTGAATGCTCACCCAGACCTACCTGAAACGCCTCGTGTAACCACACCCCCACAAATCTACGTCAGTTCGGGGTATGATTTGACTAAGACCACCCAAATGTAAAATTAGTTTTAGCCGTGTCATATGACCCCTTACACATCAGTGTCCGCTTCAGTAGTCCATTCTCTTATACAGTATGTGTCACTGTAAGCTGCTTTGATCCAAATGTGACGCTCTTAGTACTGTGTTTAGTTTCACTGCTGTCTCGTGCCCTGAGCCAGTGGTCAAGTCGGGTCGCTGCAAGCTATTAGACTTTAAAGGGACAATAGTTTGGTTTTGTTAGTAATGTTTCAGGCGTCTTTTCTTCAGAGTGAATTAAAAAACGAAAAAATATATAAAGATATAGTCTGAAGTGTTGACTAGTACTAGTCTGGTCCCGGGCAGCATCTATATAACTCAAAAACACAGATTATTCACCAGAACTGTTTCTAAAGCCAGCAGTTTGTCAACAAGAAGCCCTAGAAAGACCAATGTAATGTTGGGAAATGCTATTAATAGTCCAGCTGAACCCAATCCTGCTGATCACATGCCCTGTTTTCCCAAACCTCACTCACTCCAGAATCACACCACAACATGTAAACAATGACCGGCAGAATTCATATCCTCTGCATCCACAACATGCTGGACTAAATGCTTGTCGCTTTACATCAGCGTGAGTCGGACACAGTTTCCCATAATTCCTTCCTTCTGCATTCGAGAGAAAATGTCATCCACTCTGGAATTAAAAAGAAACTGTATTTTTTTCTGTTGTGTCATCATGGTCCATCACATGGATGGCTTGTTGTTATTCTATCCAACATAACCGTTTTTGTCATTTGTATGGTGTATCATAAAATGTAGATCTGTATAATTATTTTATTTCTTTCCTCTATCTCTCTCTCTCTCTCTCTCTCACATAGATACCTTGCCGGAGCAGTTAACCAATCAGCCCTCAGTAACCATCTGTGAGGTGGAGCGGTACTGATCCCTTAAACTGATCCTCTCTGAATGCCGTCTAGCATGGTGGACTACATGTGAAGCCGCAGCGTTCTGGAGAGAAACGGGGAGAAGAGGATTTACCTAACAGAAGCAGACCGCCACAGAGACAATGTCATCCAACCGGAGCCAGAACACCCATGGGCTCAAACAGATTGGGCTGGACCAGATCTGGGATGACCTGAGAGCAGGAATACAGCAGGTCTATACACGCCAGAGCATGGCCAAGGCACGCTACATGGAACTCTACACGTATCTTATCAGGAAGGCACACCGGGATGATGGGGATTATTGGGTCAGTAATGGGCAGTATAAACAAAAGTGTTTGTCTTGTTAGGTTTGGTTCACAGTGACTGAATTTTGAGTTTGTAACAACCCTGAAAATGTTGCTTCTTGTAGCATTTGTTGGATGCCTAGTTGCGTTGAAGTGCTAGTTGTTTGAGCAAGTGTTTGATTGAGAATCGTTTAGGTCAGTAGGTTTGAGCTTGTAGTTTTACAGTATGACAAAGTTGGTCAAGGGGTTAAAGGATTTGAGTGTAGGTTTGTTTTTTGCAGGGTGTTGATTAATCTAATGTATTATGCATACAATAATATAGTTGTCTAAATCATAAACATGTAGTCTATTAAATTGCTGGTGTCTCAACATTTAAGGTCCAATGAGTGCAATATAATATACATAACTATATCTGTATAAGGTGTATAAAGACCTTACATAATGAAGCGTTGTGTTTTTATTACTTTAGAATGAGCTATTTCTATCTACTGTATATACACCCCAGGTCCCTTTGGGTGGAATTCGCCATGTTGTTTCTGGAGTAGCCCTACACGGACAATCTGCGCATTTCGTAAATACGTTATCTCCTTCAGCATAGAACCAAAAATATGACATCATCTTAGTGCTGTGTCAGCCACCGTAGTGCTTTGAAAGGGTTGGGGTGAAGTAAGCTGTTGCTTGATATTCGTAACCTCGCCGCTAAATGTCATATACTGAACCTTTAAAATCTGATTAGATTTTTTGCTTGATTTTGAGTTGTTGTAAGATATGTATAAAACATGTAAAATCACAAAACATGTTAAATTAGAATGCATTGTGCTAATTTTATTGGCCCGTCGTCTTCTGTCCTAAGAGCTCTGAAGCCTTTTCTGTCTAAGTAAAAACACCCTGGCCGTATTTTAGGAACATTTTTCGATATCATTATTGCTTATTTGCATTTCACCGACTAGAACCGCATCAGACAGAGGATTACTCTTAGTTTCATCTGCCACCCACAGCTGTCTTTTTATTATACATTGCCAGTATTTTTACATTTGTCTGCGTATGGCTCTGTTCCCCCACGGATCTTTCTGCTGTTTCTGCAGGTTCTGTTAGTGCTGTTCAGAAACTGTGCTGAGTCTCAACACATCATGTCAGAATTCGGCAACATTGCAACACGCGCCATTGCAACACACTATAGTGTTAAAAGCGTCATTGAGACTGTTGAAACGTTACCGCAATAAAGACATATGAGTCCTTGAATGTTGTAAGAGCATCACATAGAAAATATATAATCCCTTGGCATCATCGTCAGTGTGGTTCTCTTATCTTATGTGGGTTTTGGTCAGTGTATTAGGTCGTTTTGCTATTGAGAAGGTGATCATTTGTGGTCTTGTTCTTGGAAATAAAAGTTATTTTCTCATTGTAAGATGTCACAGTACTAAAGTTTGTGCATGTTGAAGTGAACTGTTATGGAATAAGCGTGTTGTTTCATTGGTTGAAAAATTATAGATTTGGTAGAGCTGTCTTGTGTGCGCTTTGCAGGCACTGTTAGCAAACTCTTAACCAAAACACTCCCTTTTCAAATAAGATTCTTACGTGTTCAAGAATCACTCACTGAAGTCCCTCCTTCACGGCTCTGATGCTGTAACCCATACAGTGTTTATTCAGTTTTGTGCTTCCATAAATGTCTATCATTTCCTTTTTGTTTTCACGTTGTTCTCATTTTGTGACGTATAGCTTTAACCTACTGTTCAGACATGTGTATAACTACTGTACCAGCGTGCACCAGTCTAACCAGGCCAGGGGTGCCGGCATCCCTCCTTCAAAACCCTCCAAGAAAACCCCAACACCCGGAGGGGCTCAGTTTGTTGGACTAGAACTCTACAAAAGACTGAAAGAATTTCTGAGGAACTACCTAACAAATCTTCTCATGGTAATGACCTTGTTGTTAAAATGACAGATCAAATAAATAGATTTATATCTTCGACCATTGAATGTCATGTGTTGCTGTATTAAACAAAGTCACGTTTTTGTCGTGAGGTAGCTTTTTTTCTCACTAGAATAAACAGCAGTGTGAGTTCTTGTCACGTCTCCAGACATCTCCCACACTTTCTCTCCTCCATCTGTCTGTGTCTGGCAGGATGGAGAGGATCTGATGGATGAGAGCGTACTGAAGTTCTACACGCAGCAGTGGGAGGACTACCGCTTCTCCAGTAAAGTGTTAAACGGAATCTGCGCTTACCTCAACAGACACTGGGTGCGCCGAGAGTGCGACGAGGGACGCAAAGGAATTTACGAAATCTACTCTGTGAGAGAACCAGAACACGCCCGGCCTGGTCATGGGGTCCTGTTTTCCACATATTGTGATTAGAAAGAAGACAGAATGGTTATAGCATGATATTGTAGTGTAGTTTAAGGAAACTTTCTTGCTGATTTTCTTCCTAAGGATTAGTCCTTTATTTTACTCATTCGATCATTGTTTTGAAAGAAATGCATGCAGGCCTTTAACTGCATGTGGGTAGTTGATGAGAAGTATTTTTCCCAAACTTTTGTCTACAAAATATCCAGATCAGTTTTTATCACACAATAGGACACATTTGCATATTAGTCTGTCAACATAATTCTGGATTAATGGCTTTAAATATTCTTATTTGTTATTTTTGTATTATTAAAGTATAATGTTATAAACAATTATTATTATTGTTCTTTATACATTTAATTGTGTATATATAGTATTTATATGTGTATGTTATAGTGGGATATTATTTTTACTAATGTTATTCATTTTTAGTAATGTACTGTGTCTGCTTCACAGCTCGCTTTGGTCACTTGGAGAGAGTGTTTATTTAGACCACTAAACAAGCAGGTCAGTTGTCTGTTTTTGCCAATTTATAATAACTGCAATTATGCAATACAATTCACATTTATTTTCCTTCTGTTTGTATAGGTGACAAATGCTGTGTTAAAACTCATTGAGAAGGAGAGAAACGGGGAGACTATTAACACAAGACTCGTCAGTGGTGTGGTGCAGTCCTACGGTAAATGCGACAGTATTGTATATGGGCCAGATGGTATTCTCCAATAATGTTAAGGTCAGTTTGGTCAAATATACAGGGCCGTTTGAGTTTTTAAAGAGCTGTGTTTCGTTTCATTTTGTCTTTTCCAGTTGAGTTGGGTTTAAATGAGGACGACGCATTTGTGAAAGGCCCGACATTATCAGTGTACAAGGAGTACTTTGAGACACAGTTTTTAGCCGACACTGAGCGCTTTTATACAAGAGAAAGCACAGAGTTCCTCCAGCAAAACCCTGTTACTGAATACATGAAAAAGGTAAAGCTTGTAGTTAGTAACTTAATAAAGATATATCAACAAAATGTTTTTTTATATTTTCTAAATGCATAGTTTTTTTATTATATGCGTAGTTTTAAATTTTCACATGGTCAATATTATATCACTGCTGTCCTTCTGAAACCTTGTGTCTTCATATTTTGTCATTCAAATGTTTTGTCATAAATCATCATTGTAAGTCACCCTTTATGTTTATCACTGAGTTTAGCAAATATCTTACCAGTAAGAGGTGTTTAAAAGTGCTTATTAACAGTATTTAATCATTTTAAACAGCAATGATTTGGAAGTTTTAGATTATGTGTGTGTGTGTCTGCAGGCAGAGGCACGGTTACTGGAGGAACAGCGGCGGGTGCAGGTTTATCTCCACGAGAGCACACAAGACGAGCTGGCTCGCAAGTGTGAGCAGGTCCTCATTGAGAAACACCTGGAGATCTTTCACACAGAGTTCCAGAATCTGTTAGATGCTGATAAAAATGAAGGTGAGAGAACATTGCCATTATCCAACATTATTGAAGTTTATTTATAAATGCACACAAACTTGCAATGTGAATATGATATTGTGTTTTACACATTCTGTGTAATTTCAGATCTTGGCCGGATGTACAACCTTGTTTCCCGGATCACAGACGGATTGGGCGAGCTAAAGAAACTCTTGGAGTCACACATTCATAATCAAGGACTGGCTGCTATTGAGAAATGTGGAGATTCAGCACTCAATGTAAGTCCCGATGTCATAGCATAAAGCTGTAGTGTTAGTGGATCTCTTTTGAAAGTTGTATACTTTATGTATATATAATCTTATGCTCATAATGTAGTTCTTATCTTTGTTGCACTTAATACGTCAGCAAAACCTGTACATCCACGTATTAAAAATGGCATTAGATCAGTGCTGACTAAGTACCGAACATCAAAATCAGGTTTGAAAAAGAACACGGACTGTTTCCATGGCTGAACCTGAATTTCCTGAACTTATGACCTCATGCCACTGTATTGACGCAAAGCAGATATATTCTCCATACAGCATCTCAATGGGATTTTGAGGAGCTCTCCTTGCACCATATACAGTTTTTTTATCATGCTGAAGCAGTTGGTTGCTTGTGTTCATCTTTCTCAGAATCAGTTCTATATTTCCCATCAGATCATAATTAAAGACTCCATGCAGTATTATTTGCACTCAAAACATCACTTCCCATAGCCGGGCAATTAGAAAATATGACCCATATTTTAGCTAAAATCATTGTCTAATGTGCATTTGTGTTTTGGGTGCCAAATGTAATTGTACATTAGATTCAATTAATGTTTGTTTTTCTTTTTAAATGATTTTGCTCATTAACATTAGTTAATGCATTAGCTGACAATAAACAGTAAGTCTGTGCAGCATTTATTCATCTTATATTAATTAATTCTTAGTTCGTTGGTAACTAATGTTACTGCTTATTTTCCAGGATCCTAAAATGTACGTGCAGACAATCTTGGATGTGCACAAGAAATACAACGCTCTCGTCATGTCGGCGTTCAATAACGACGCTGGGTTCGTGGCGGCGCTTGATAAGGTTCCCATTCTATATTAATGGTCAGCTTTCAGCTATGGTGCTTATATATATAACTGGTGTAACTTTCACTCTTGTGTTGTGTGCTTCACAACAGGCCTGTGGACGATTCATTAACAATAATGCTGTAACAAAGATGGCCCAGTCCTCCAGCAAATCCCCTGAGCTTCTGGCCAGATACTGTGACTCTTTATTGAAGAAGAGGTGCATACTGTCATCTACAGTCCTATATTCACTTTCAGCCATTGGGCACTGAGGGAACCTGCTAACCCCTCATATCAGATTAGAAGTGAAGGCATGCCATGAAGCTGATACTTGTGTTTATAGATCTGGTAAATAGTGATGGGAATGTCTGATTCTTTCTGGTAATACCATTGGTCTCTTGTTATTTCTGGAAAATTTATAGATTTACAATGAAATCCAACAAAAGTGTGTTCTGCAGTCATTATTTTGAAAATAGCAGTATAGGAGTGTGAAGTTTCAGCTACATTGCCTGTTTTCTGACAGAACAGTAAGTAGGACCTAAGGACAAAATTCTTCGGAGTGCATTAGACAGGCCCTAGATGCAGAAAGTGACATTTTTTGTAATTTGTAAAATGGATGTTTGTTATTGTGCACTACTAATGTTTTAACTAGCTGTCTATTTTATTCAGTTCAAAGAATCCAGAGGAGGCAGAGCTGGAAGATACTCTCAACCAAGTGGTTAGTCTCACACGAATGGATATTCCTTAGTCAAAATCATCTCTTTACCCGGGTTTAATTTGTCGCAGGATTGTTAGATTTGTTCATTCACACTGCCAGTGATTTTCTGGAATCTGTGCGAGAGTTCACACACATCCTGTGAAGATCCCGTAAAGACACGTGACTTAATATACTGCAATGTAATGTTTGGGTTTTATTTTTCCGTGAAAATAGGGTTGCTCATTGTGAATTTTTCCTTGCGGTGTTTTTAGGTGGCTACATAGTGCAATTTGTTTTTATTACTGCCTTCCTTTAGTTTGATTATTTGCCACTCTCTTTTTTGGTTATCACTCTGTCATTTGCAAAAGGCAACAATATATGGTACAAAGACGTCAATTTTAAAACTTAAAACTTTTTTTATTTACATTTTTTATTGGTAAATGCAGAACAACAAAGAGGCACAAGATTGCAAGGTAGGCTATAGCCCAACGAGCTTTAGCTAAATATAAGTTAAATATAAAATGCCATATGAAAACAAATTGTCTAGGCATGTTCGGTGCAAATTTACACAGCCTTAATGAAACAATATAACCAGAGTGGAAAAAATTCCTCAAGCAATTAGAATACTGAAAATCAACCTACCAAAATAAAAGTCTGGTTAACTACAGTAAGTTTATGTGGACAAATGTATTACTATTTAATAGTAAAAAGAAGAAATTAAAACTAATTTATATCAACAAAATGCATCGTTATTCAATTATTCAAATTTCTTATTTATATATTTGTATCATATTGCATTTAGAATGTATTATGGTAATGAATGTATTAAATGGGTTTAGTTTTCACAGATATTGAAGTATGCAATTTCAGCAATAACCATTTATATATTTCTAATAAAAAAGGAATCAAATTAGTTGCTTTTACCAATTTTCAAGAGAATTTTTTTTCTTATTTACTCTTGTATATTTAGTATTGCTCTTTAATAAAGAAAAGAGGCACTTATTTTTCCATCGATAAATCGGGTATTTGGATAATAAGTAGAATACTCAATTAGTAAAAGAATCGCTAAAAATTTGGTATTAACACGGTATAAACATTGTTTAGTAATATGAGTTTGTATGAGTAATAATAACGTTTTTTAACCTTAGATTTTCGAACCATTTCGGAATAAGCTCACGCAGATCGATTGAAAAACCTGTTAATAGGGCCTAAAGTGATTAGAACTCTTGCATTCATCCGTAATTTACCCAAAGACAAATAGTAGGCCTATTTTTGTTTTTGATTTACTAACGGACAAAACTTACTCGCTAATATATATTTGTTTTCATAGCCAAATTATTTAAGATTTGTTATAGATGTGTGTAATCACTACACTACTTTTACGGCATTGTTACTGCCTCTTGTTCACACAGGGCACTTTCCGGGACTGATCCCGTTAATGCTATCCGGAATCACTTTTCTGATCAATCCGGGATGCGTTTGCATTCACACAAAACGACCAGTGTTTCAGTTATTTAAAGCAAATCATTGTACTGTTAATGTGTGAGTGACAAGCTTCTTCAATACAATTTATCAGATGGTGGTTTTCAAGTATATCGAGGACAAAGACGTGTTTCAGAAGTTCTATGCCAAGATGCTGGCTAAAAGACTGGTGCACCAGAACAGTGCCAGTGATGATGCTGAGGCCAGCATGATCTCCAAACTGAAGGTATGTATAGATACTGTGTTTTATATATATATTTAATGCATTGTTTTATGCAATTTGTTCTGTCCACCTTCAGCAAGCCTGTGGATTTGAGTACACCTCCAAACTCCAGCGCATGTTCCAGGACATTGGTGTCAGCAAAGACTTGAACGAGCAATTCAAAAAGCACCTTTCCAATTCTGAGCCATTAGACCGTAAGTGCTAAACGTTTGCATCAGATTCTCATTTGTATGTGGTTTTAAGTCTGACACTGACTCCATCTGTCTCGCAGTGGATTTCAGCATCCAGGTTTTGAGTTCTGGCTCATGGCCGTTCCAGCAGTCCTGCACGTTTGCTTTACCATCGGAGGTGAGACACTCAGACACTTAACCCTGTAATTTCACACCCTCAGAAGAGCTGAGAATATTGTACGATAACACATCGTGATTTTGAACGCCTTTGTTTTTCACAGTTGGAACGGAGTTACCAAAGATTTACAGCTTTCTATGGGAGCAGACACAGTGGACGCAAGTTGACGTGGCTTTATCACCTCTCCAAAGGAGAGCTTGTTACCAACTGTTTCAAAAACAGATACACCCTTCAGGTTTGTTCAATATAGCATTGTTTGACACTTTTTATTTCTTAACATTTATTGTGACTCATTTAGAAGGACTGTCACAATGTGTGGTGTGTCCCCACAGGCTTCCACCTTCCAGATGGCCATTCTGCTCCTGTTCAACACTGAAAACATCTACTCCGTCCAGCAACTTGTTGACAGCACACAGATTAAAATAGTGAGCATTACCGGTTAAGATTCCCAAAACATATTCTCCCTCCCTCTCGTTTTCTTAAATCATGCTTCCTTAACAAGATTAAATTGTGTGATTGAGATATGTGACATTTGTGCAGGATCCGGGATGTTTTTATTTCACGTCACTGAAGAAAGTCAGTTATTTGACATTGAAATAAAATTGGATTCAAACTAAGTTGACGAGTATATTTCTCTTTGTTTAACAGGATATTTTGGTTCAGGTTTTGCAAATCCTGCTCAAATCAAAGTTGTTGGTAAGTGTTAGCAATTTAGCTCCTTATAGGCTTCTGTCTTTTGAGATCACTTTTGTGTATATACATATTTATATATTGCACATAGTATATTCAGTTTTCGTTTATGTCTGTGGTAGGAAATCCTTTTCAAAATATTTAATTCTCTATTTAAGCATAAATTAAAGGCCAGGATGTGCTAGAATTCCATTTGTTTTGCTTGGCAGGTCTTGGAGGATGACAATGCAAACATAGATGAAATGGATTTCAAGCCTGAAACGTCAATCAAACTTTTCTTGGGCTATAAGAAGTAAATGAGTCCCTTTAGACTGTTCTTGTAGCTTTTCACAAATAATTCACTTTTACTATTATTTGAATCAATGTAAAAATGCATGTAGTATGGATGCACGTAGCATCTTTATCATCCGGATCTCTGCACTGCTGTGTGTGTCTGCAGTAAGAAGTTGCGAGTCAATATCAATGTACCAATGAAGACGGAGCAAAAACAAGAACAAGAGACGACACATAAGAATATTGAGGAAGACCGGAAGCTCCTCATACAGGTATTCAAATAAACTGTCATCTTAGGTTAAAATAAAATTATATTTGAATAGTTTTTATTGCATGTGTTTGTTTATCTCATGCGCAGGCAGCTATAGTGAGAATCATGAAGATGAGGAAACTGTTGAAGCACCAGCAGCTTTTGGCAGAAGTACTGAACCAGCTTTCCTCAAGGTTCAAACCACGAGTCCCTGTCATCAAGGTAACTGGACAGCAGCAGCTTTTTTACATGTTGAGTTTTAAAACCATGTTCTGGCCCTGTCTGCTGATTGGGCTGTACTTTTTCAAGCTGATGTTATTACTTCATTGATCATTTGGTTTGTTGATTGTAACTGGGCATTTTTTTGGGATGGGGTCTTCTAAAAGAAGAATGTCATTTTATATTTGTATTATGTAATTGCTTAAGGAGAGGCAGGCACTCATCACTGTACCAAACAAACTATAGCTGTGATTATATTGTGTTTTACAGTATAGCACAAGTTCTTGTACCGATGGCATTTGTTTTTATTTTTCTTGCAGAAATGCATTGACATTCTGATAGAGAAAGAATATCTGGAACGTGTTGATGGTGAAAAGGACACCTACAGCTACCTGGCTTAAAAATCTGTAAAGTTTGGCCCCTTAACATCATTCCTTAGACGCTTGTCTAATGTTTTGAGGAATGTCTACACAGTAGACCCAGACAAAACAGATTTTTTTATGACCGCAAGTCATTGCTGGCACGTTGGATAATGTGACACTGGACTTTACCCTTTAAACCCAGACTGCTACAGTGGCCAGTCCTTGTCTTTAAGCCCTTAAGCTGCTCAGGATTGCCATTCACTTTTTAATGTGTAAATAACAGACATTGAACTATACTCATAGTGGGACCCAGTGAAAGGGTTGCATGCCATTGTCTATTGGAAATATACAAAACGCTGATGAATTGAATAGACTTGGGAACGTGACAGCTTTCTAAAAATGCTGTTGGCTGCAGATGCAAATACATATGACACTTTTCAGCAGCATTCTTGAGTATAATCTGAATGGCTGTTTAGTTGTAACTTGCCACGAGAACGCCATTTGTATAGTGCAGTTCATTTTATAAATGTCATGAATAAACAATTTTCCTTATGCTTTTTGCAGCATTTGATTTTTCCCTCATTGTAAATTTACATTCATACAATTATTACAGAAGATATCATTTTCAATGTTTATTTCTTCACTTTTTACAAGTCCCTGTAAACAATTTAACAGCACCTTATAATAAGAGGCAGAACGCAGGAGATGGAGTGGTCAAAAACCCTTGGGCATCAGAAAGGAATGGGCTATAATGTAATCAACGGTGCGTGAGCGATTTGGCTCCTAAAGCTAAAGTTCCCTAAACAAATCACTGCAAAGACTAGCATCAATAAATTATATAGAACAAGTTTATGCTAATGAAATAAATAGGGTCCTTAATCTTTTTTTAAGCATGGTATTATTGCTTTGATTCTTATAACAGCCCAGGTTAAGAAAAAGTGTGATTGTTTTTCACTTGATACGGGACGAGCACCAACAAAAGAGCACCATGACAAGTTAATCACCCTATCTTAAGTAACGTCTAGGTCACAGCTGCGACCTTGCCACAAATGTTACAAAACCGTATAGAATAACATTGAGCAAAGACGAGATACCTGATTCCAACTCCATTCAAAACCTTTGTTCATGCATACAATGAATATACTGTTCAACAACATTTTAAGAAATCTAATTCAAGAAACTATTCAGTGTTTTTACATTTCAAGGCACTGCAAGACTATGATACTGAGTCCACCCCATCTTTTATAATTCACCACGCGGTTTCATTTTATCTTTACAGCAACTGTGCACTGGCACTCCAAAGAAACCTCTGCACCATATCTGATTACATGTAAAAAGGAACGTGACTTTGGTTTTCACAAAGAACAAAACTTTAAAAATAAGATGCGATGTGTAATCTGTGTTACAAACATGCAGCCTTTGTTGCAATGTGAAGTTTGGTCCAAAGGTGTCATAATTTACAGCAACAGGAAACAAAAAAACAATCCAAAACAATGGCCCATTTTTGAATGGTTCGCTGCAGCTATAAACACGACAGTATGCTCAAGTTATCATAAAAAAGTGTATCCCAGAGAAAGCCTGTTGGTTGAGTAAAAAAAAGACAGAAAAGGAAAATCCATAAAACATTACTTTTAAGAAAGTCTGTCCTATAAAATCCAGTATCTAAACTGTATTGAAAATGGATGCGGAGAGAGAAATCCTGAAGAATGTAAGGCATTTGTTCAAGGAGGTAGATGGCTTCACAAAATCATTGCATTTCCATTTCACGTTCAATGCCCACATATTTCAGAGCATCGGCTTGACTGTATCTACAAGACATAGCAAAATTCAATCAAAGTTAGATGGCTCTCCTTTACATTGCGCAAAACAACACCTTTCAGAATGCTTAAAATAAAAAATACAGAGATGAGTAATTTTTTTTTTACCTGTAGTCAAAGAACAGTTCCTCTCCAGTCTGTATGGCTCTCTTAGCAAATATGCCAATTCTGTGATCCCCATTAACCATCATGACTGTGGAGGGAAGAAGAGATCAGACCACAAGATCAGATTTTACAGTCTCTTTGGAACGTCATTTCCTGCTCAGCATTTTCTATGACTTACCTTTTGCATAGCAGTTAGGGTTTACAGAGTGGTTGGCAAACCTGATCTTGTTTCCTTTCCTAGTTGCATCAACGACAAAGTCTGTGGGTAAAAGGTGGGAGGTTGTTAGCCAATCAGAGCACCAACAGTTAAAGTGAATGTCTGTCAGACGGAGGTGTATTACCGTTATTCAGATTGAACAGGAAGCTGCACATGTATTTGTCATAGACCTTGCCTCTGCGGTCTGCTTCATCCTGAGAGATGATCTACCAGGTAAAAATAGAAACATGTCAATTTTGAAGGAAATGCATCATTCTGAGTGATAAACTCTCATGGTGTGACGTTTGTAATAAACATCTTCTCACCTCTCCACAGTACTCGGAGATGAACTCATTCTTTTGAACAGGCTCTTTAATGAAGATGCCCCAACCGGCCACATCAGATGGAGCGAGTAACAAGTGCTAAAAGATGAAAAAAGAATGGTGTAAATAGTAGCGAAAAGAGAATCCCAATTAAATACTCAATGATATTTATTTATAAAACAAAAACATTTCTGTAAATGTTCAAATATATTTTTGAGAGGGGGTGTATGTTAGCCAATGTTTTCACGTTACAGATTTTTGATTTGTGTTTCTGTTAACTTCTAACTTCCAAAAAACATTGACAATGTTTTCACAAATTAAAAAAAAAATGCAGTGAAAGACAATGGGTTCAGGCCAAAAAAACAAGAATTTAAATTAAGATGAATAATCATGCCTTCTTCGCTCCTCTCTGGATGCTGCAGTTCTTGCAGGAGACATTTTTACTGTCCCAATGTTCGGCCGCCCCGCAGGTCAGGCAGAGGTCAGGGTCACACTCCCGTACAGCCAGGTAACATGGGCACTGCTTGGTGTTACACTGCGCTTTACAGCGGCAACCTGGAAACCGGTTCTGACCTGCACAGAAAAGAAACTGTTTAAACAACTTGATTTAAGATCTGAAATGGTTACTTGAACTGAGTGGACATCAGGTTTATGTCAAAACACTAAAAAACATCTCTCTGTGTTGCATGCTTAAAATGACCAGACTGGTGTGTGTTTGTGTATACTCACATTCCGAGCTACACTGGCAAAATTTCTCACAGAAGTTCTGAGCAGTGACACAGGGGCAAGAACTGTCACATGGCTGGCGAGGGTGGTCACATGGCTGATAGTTGTACACATGATTGGAGGAGCCATCTGCGTGCAGACATTTCATGCATTTGTAATTCATCCTTTAGGCGCTAAATAGTGATTATTTGGCAAAGGTGACAATTTATTTTAGACTTTCAGGCTGTGCTTAATACACCAGCATTTTTATGACATGAGTCACTCAGACACACACCTTTTTTTAGTTGAATCTTCCGACAGTGGGTGGCCCACAACCTACAACAAGCCAAGAAAACACAACAGATAATTAATATAAACTTGGAATTCTTCATGATGTATCTACTGAAAATCTCTTTTAATGAGATACCTATGTTTCCTCTTTTTCTTCCTTTGAGGAGTGTCTTCATCCACCGCAGGTGCACGGGCAATAATGCTAGATTCTTTCACCCTGAATTCATAAACCTAACAGATCAACAACACAAAAAAAAATCAAAGCCTGAATTACTAGCAAAACGGTAAAAAAGAAAAAAAAGAAATCACAGTCTCTCTTGACGCAACTACATTCAATATTTTACCATACTCGTTAAAGCAAAAATAAAAATGTATGTGTTCCAAAAATATTTCAGAAACAAACTCACAATGGACAAGAAAAGGTATCATGGTAATACTATCAATTTATAAGTATAAACCAATATCTCTATGCGTAAACAAGTGACATTATAATATAAAACGTAGCATGATCATTGCAGACCTGCCGGTATATGGCTTAATTTTTCTGGATTATTCTTTCATCGATAGGACATATAGTCTCGACTCTTCGATACTCAGTGCCGGTGTCGTATCAAAATCGGACTCCCCGTGACATTATGACTCCCCTGTTTTCCCCTACGAAGGTTAAGGTTAGGTGTGTGGGCGGCTTTAGAGATAGGCACCGTGGCTGCTAGGTGTGACAGAGCTGCAACTGTAGAAAACGCATACAGACACAAAAAACAAGCAAATTCAGAAAGCTTCTTCATTAGTTTAGCGACACATTCCATGCAAATACTCAACAAACAAACACAGAAACATGCTGCAAATACTCGCATGAAACGATGAAACTATTTCAGAGTAGTGACACCCAGCAGCCACCGTAGATAGGGACCAATCACAAAGCAGCATCCTAAGTGAATGACCCAATCAGAAGTAGGGGAGTCAAAATTCGGTACAACTTCAACCGGAACTTCTTCAACTCTGTTTTTGCCACTCCGAATTACCATCGGTGTTGCTCTCCAATAAGGATATCATCTACATACCTCGCCGTAAATATGCCATTCTGGGTTCTTTACAGGGCTACAACAAGGATGATTCAAGCACAATATGAACATTCTGGTCGTCAAAATCTCATCCAACAAGTAAAACATCATGGTCCGTTGACCACAGCTTGTTAGAGATCCCTGCCAGGTCAGCTCCTACTGGCTCTCAAAGTGACATTCTTTCCTTTGGACTTTGGAGTCTGCCTGGTGATCAGTGATTTTAATATACACGTCGACAATGAAAGTAGTACTTACACAAAGGATTTTTTATCCTGTCTTGATAGTTTAGCATACAACATTTTATAATTTCTACTCATTTGAAAGGCCATACACTTGATCTTGTCTGTTGCTCTGGCATTACTACTAACAGCACAGCTTCTGACTTAACCTGTTCGGATCATCTGTTGGTATCCTTTAAATCTTGTTTAAGGTTATTCAAGTGTACTCAAAAGTCGTACCATCTCATTTCGTAATATTAAGAACATTGATGTATTGGCATTTACTGAAGACCTCCTAAGTAGTTAAAGACAATCTAGCGACTTTGGATGAACTGCTATGCCATTATAGTGCACCATTAAAATCCAGGACTGTCTCATTTGTTAATTCTGCCCCTTGGTACACCCCAGATTTGCGTAGGCTGAAAGCTCAAGGTCGCCGTCTGGAGTGTCTGCATGTTAGAACCAGACTCGTTGTCCACAAACACATGTCCTCTTGAGCATATGTAAAACTGCCATCTCTACAGCTAAATCTGACTATTATTCGCAGTTAATCATGTCTAGTGAAGGGAATGCAAGAACCCTTTCTTCTGTTATAAAAGATATTTCAAAGCCTCCTGATTCTATACCATCATGTTTGCACATCATGTTTATGTGATGCTTCTTTGACCATTTTTAATGTAAAAATAGTCTTTGTTAGCTACAGATTTATCCTGTTCTTCATTTGGTTTCTGTGTTACAGTCACTTGACTCTACTCTCTCTACTTTCAAACTTCCAACAGTAGATGAGATAACTTCAGTTATTTGGAAATCTAAGCCAACTATTTGTCAGTTAGACCCTCTTCTAACTCAATTAGTTAGAGCCTGTCTATCAGATCTTTTATTACTGTTTTATTACAAAGTATCACTGTTATGCTGACGACACCCAGATCTACATCTCATTTAACCCAGACGATACCACTGTAGCAGCACGCATAACAGCCTGCCTAGAAGACACCTCAGCTTGGATGAAAGAGCATCACCTGCAGCTGAACTCGGCCAAGACAGAACTACTCGTGTTTCCGGCACACCCCACGGTGCAAAACTATTTCACCATCCAGCTTGGCAATTCCACAATCACCCCCTCCAAATCAGCCCGGAACCTCATAAAGGAGTCATATTTGATGAACAGCTGTCCTTCAATGATCACATTGCAAAGACAACGCGATCCTGCAGATATGCCTTATTAAACATTCGAAAGGTTAGTGGCACAACTTCTTGTCCAGGCCCTGGTAATCTCAAGGTTGGACTACAGCAATGGTCTCCTTGCTGGTCTTCCTGCAAAGGCGATCAAACCACTCCAGCTGGTTCAAAACGCAGCAGCACGCCTCATCTTCCAACAGCCCAAAAGGGCTCATGTGACACTCCTTTTCATCTCTCTCCACTGGCTACCGGTTGAAGCCTGTATCAGATTCAAAGTTCTGTTGGCAAGCATAAGTGACATCACTGGAAAACATTTTTGGCTCAGGTAAATTATCTTTTATCTTTCAATGAACAACCTTTATGAAAATGTTCAATCAGGATTTCGTTCCGATCATAGTACTTAGACTGCCCTTGTCAAGATCTCTTATGTCTTAATAGCAGCTGACTCAGGACTCTTATCTATATTAATTCTTCTTGATTTAACTTCAGTGTTTGACACCATTTCTATGAAATCCTTTTAGACAGACTGCAGTCTATTGGAATTGTTGGCACTCCTCTGGCTTGATTCACATCATATTTCTCCCGCCGTACTCAATTTGTTCAATTAGGCAAGTTCAAATCTAAATCATTACTTCAGGTGTCCCACAGGGATCAGCTATGGGTCCTATATTATTCTTTTACTGCCGCTTGGAACTATTTTTAGGAAATATGATACCCATATTCATTGTTACACCCAGCTTACTTATCTTCAAAACCCACTTCTGAACTTCCTTCAATCTACGGAGGAGCATATATGTTTGTCTGAAGTTAAAGCTTGGTTTTCAAGTAATTTAAGCTTAATAGTAGTAAAACAGATATACTTTTAGGTAGAAAAAAATAATATGTCCAAGTCCAGCGGTTTCTCTATGTGCATTGATGGTTTTACAATTGCTCCTTCAACGCATGGAGTAGTAGTAACAAGATTACTCGCAGGGCTTACTATCACATCCGTAACATTAATTGCCTCCGCCCTGCCCTCTCAACAAGAAGAACTGCTACTTTGGTTCACACTCTTGTAATCTCACAAATAGACTACTGCAATACTCTTTTTTTTATGGTCTTCCCCTCAAACTCTTACAACAGTTAGTGCAGAATAAACAATAGATGTCCTACGATGAATCACATATCTCCTGTTTTTCAACTACTTCACTGGCCTCCTGCTCCACCATACCTATTGGACCTACTTTCAATGTATACTCCCTCTCAAACTCTAAGATCATCATCTGAATTGTCCGTAGTTCTTCCTCGTATGCCTTTAGCTTCTATGGGATCTCAAGCTTATAGTTATGTTGCTCCTATCTGTGGTACTTGCTTCCACAGGACATTCACAATAGAGACTCTCTCTCTACTTTTAAATCTCATCTGAAAACTAAACATTCTTGTATTATGTTTAATTGTTGCATGTAAATTGTGTGATGCGTTTTATTAGCTTGTAAGGTGTCCATTATTGTCAGGTAAGGTGCCCATAAATAAAATGTAGAATTATTATTATTATTATTATGTACCTGTCTGCAGGTCTTTGTGCCGATGAGGTTTGCGATAGCGCAAAAGTTGTCATAGTATGTGCCGATCAGCACTCTGAAAAGAGACGCCTCCGCTCCACTCCAGTCCACATTTTCTGGCGGCTCTGAGCTCAACTTCAACTTCACTGGAGTCTGACAGCGAGAGTTTGCTTCTGTAAAACACATATATCACATATTACACAACTACTGACAAACAGTTTAAGGTAACGTTTCAAAAGAAGCATTATTACATTACACAATGCATGACAAAACATTGCACAGCATGTTGCAGCAATAATTTATATTACCTGAGGAGCTGTTTGTCTCATCTTTTTTGTCATCGTCATCTTTTTTGTCATCGTCATCTTTATCGTTACAATCATTGCCATCGGCCCCACCCTCTCGATCGCTGTCTGTATCTTTAGTTTCATTGTTAATCGTTGGGGTGCTGGGTCTGCTGCTGCTGTTTGGCAGTCTACCTCTGCGTCTGCCCACTGTGCGCTTAGAAGGGGTCTTTGAACGCTCTGCCACCACACCAGGTGGATAATCCCTAACCATACCATCCTGATGAGGCAAATTTATCCAGATTAACAAACTATAGTTTAAATTTAAAGCCACATGACCTTTCAAAACAATTGCCTTATTTCATATTGAGTACTTGCCTGCACCATATACATGTAGCAGTACACCCCACACGGTTTGCCGTCCACAAGATTTTCCATGTTCTTGCGCTTATATGTGTTTGGAGTTGCATGAAAAGCTGCAAATGAATAAAAACAACAAGTGTGAGGGGTAGGGTGACTGCCTTTGAAGGATAGCTGCCTTTGGTGCAGTTGCAGCTTACGGTGAAGGAAGCAGTCGTATTTAAAGCAACGCCTGCAGAAGAGCGTATGGAAGGAGTGCAGACTCTGCTCTCTTTGCACAGACTTTGCGTTTGGTCCGTCTATGTTGGGGGTGCACTCGGGCGGAAGAGCACCCGGGAGCTGCTGCTCAGTGAGCTCTTTATACCTGCAGAAAGAGGAAGTGACATCATGAATCAGTTTATTGTGCTCATATAAAATGACTGCTCGTGTTTCATAGACACATCTGACATACTTTTCTTTGAGTTCTTCGGGCGAGCCTTTATCAGGAAACATGGAAGAAATGGCTTCAAAGATTTTATCAGAGGGGAATTTTTTCAATCCATCATTGTTTTGACCTGTTGCACAAAAAACACAAATTGTGGTCAAAATATGGATTGTGTTAAAAACAAGACATTCTACATATTGCCTGTTGTATGCAATAAAAAGATATACCAAAACAAATAAAAACCTACATTGAAATCAAATTAAGTGACTTCTAAGCATTTTAATTGTTGTTAAATGCATCTGTCAGTGCTAGGGCTACACAAAATAAACAAGGTACATCTGCCATCAATTTAAAGTCATTAGTACATTTATACCAACAATCTGCTCAGGCTTCATTTAATTACTCTTACTTTCAGAATTTAGTTGGTCCTTGTGAGAATCTTCAGGCTCATCTTTTCCATCACAAAGATCCATCTTTTCCAATTTGCAATCATGTTGTTCTTCCTCTTCATCATCCTCATTATCACTGTACTGATTGAGTGCATTCACCAGCTCAACAAAGATCTCATCATTTATAAAGCCACACTCTAAATACAGAACACAAAACCGAGTTTCACTCGAGGGCCTGCTGTCAACACAGTAATTGCTCTTTTTAAAGGAACAACTGCTTTTAGAGTTCATATTATTCAATGAAAGTCTGGAAAAATATAACTAAATGTTTTTGCTGACCTCGATCTCCATGGACTTTTCCATCATAGTTTTTAATAAGCTCTTCAATGAAGGTGCCGTCTTGATCAAGGATTTCATCACCCATGTATGGGATGTTGTGCAATACAGTCTCATCTTCAACCTTAAATGGAATACAAGATTTATTTAAAAAAGGCTTTTAAGGCTTGGATTTATCAGACACATAATTAGATTTTACCATAAAATTCTGCTGCAGTGGTGACCACGAGTACATGACAGGCACGGAGGCCACAGCATTCAGGGTTTTGAGAGGAATGACTTGTCTGGAGAATTCTGAAAAGCCACTGTCAACAGTGCACTGCAAATGAAAAACAGAATCACATACATGCATCACAACCTTAAAGAAACATTTTCCTGCCTGCTGTACGTTCTATTAATGACTCATATACTACATATCCAATGAGACCTGGCAGCAAATCCACATAAAACACAATTTTACATTTTGATCAAGAACTACAAGAGAGATAGTAAATAGATTACACAGAGGACATGCAGAGCAAATTCGAAAACATGTTCAAACCTCTCTGGTCCCTCGTAAGGAGCTTACTGGTGTCATAATATGAACAGGCTGTATCCGTCTCAGTTTCCATTCCTGATTCAATATGTCTGTCCGGTCCAAGATCTTCTGTCTGTTGGAGCTGAACATGCTCTGTACAACAAAAAAATGTGTTTCAATGTGAAAGCATTATAGATAGGCAGGCGGGTAATGTTTCCCTGCTGTCTATGGCACCTAGTGTTATACATTAAAAGACCATCTGTAGTGTCTAGATCAAAAGATCACAAATAAACTAGTGTGGGAAGCTTTGCCGTGTCAGCCCATAGATCACCTTGACCTCATCTGCCCTCCTGAAACGTTTGAGCTGCCGCAGTCGCATGTACTCAGACTTCACTCGCCTCCTCCAGCAAACCGGACCCTTCTCCGATTTCCTCCCAGTTAATCCCATTGTTGCCCTAAAGACAAATACAGTGTGGTTTTATATTTCATGTCAGACTGTTTTTGAAACATACATAAACCGACAGTGTTTTTATGGTAAAAGAGCAAACTGTAGTAAATAATGAGAGCAGGTACATAATACATGGACAAACACTAGGAACAGCTAATCTAACATATTACCTAATGATATTATAAAAGCAAAAACCCAATGTGTTGTGCTGAGATTATTTAATATTCTGCAGATATGTGGGCTGAATATGTAACAGAGCAGCCGATGGCACATGCTGACAGTGACAAAGTGTCATTTGTAAGTTCACATGTCTTCCTCCTACAGTAAGATTTCCGAGTGTCTGCTCAGCGTCCTTTCCTAACACAATTACATTGAATCTGAAAGTCAAATTTTAATCAAAAATTCGAAGTTTACAGTACATTTGATATTTAGACTTGGGATGCTCATGTTATTGGGGTGCTGAAATGACAGGTGTAGCAGCTCACTGGCACCCCTACTGGTAATATAGCGCATTAAAGCGACTAATCTAATTAAAACACTTACATTTATTATTATTCATTTACACTAATATCACAAAGGAAGTTTATCTAATAAGTGAAGCACAACAGCACTGGTGAACAAAACATACAGCCAGCTGAGATGATATTAACAAAGGTATAGGGAAGCAGATGAATACCCGGCATTCTGAATATATTGATATATTGGTGTATTCGTAACCTATAGGTTTACATTGATATTTAATTTGGTTTACCCCGCCTGACATTAATGGGTATTATAATGCAAACCTGCGTTATAATGAAACCGGGAAGGCACAATATCCACGTGTTGACACGATTATCGACAAGAAATGTAAAAGTCTTACGTTTGTAAGCTATAATGTTTATTGACCACAGCAAAGTGAACCGCTGGTCAACGCATATTCCGCGATAAGTTAAACTACATTGAGAAAGACATGCAGAAAGGTCGTTAATAGCGCGTGACATCAGAGTCAAACAACTAACAAACCAAACACTTATCATGACTTCCACACGTTACAATAACTTTATAATGAGCTGTCAGCAGAGTAATGCGAGTCTCACGTGAATGCAAGACTGTCTATAATTTGTTTAAGCATAATTGACGTCCATACAATGTTTCGATTTCAAATTAACTCGCTAACCGGTTAGCTAGGCTGTCCTAACCAAACTAAATGTGCTTAAACAACCTGGCCCAAGTGTTTCTTTACGCTCTTTGCCTTGTGCTTACCTGCAGGTGGAGACCAGTCCACATTCAATCGAGTGACTTTTTCGCCAGTTTGTCAGCGCTGTCACCGGGTTAAGATGACCGGTTAACCCAGCTAGCTAACTGAGCTAGCTCGCGGTAGAGGGTCGCTTCACCTCCGCACGCCCGCGTTACCAATACCGGCGAGCCTCGATAAACAAAAGACAAGCGCTCTTTTGTCTCTGTATCTTCAAGTATGAGTTTTGTCAGAGGTTTGTAACTTTTGGCGGAGGCAGACTGTAGTCGCATTTGAATACAATTCGAAATGTTTATCAATCCTATTATTTCCGTTTCTGTAGTGAAGTATTGAAACCCGCTCAGTCTGTCGTTTATACTCAGAATTCGCCGCCCACCTCGGGCACTGCAGAATCAACGAGCGCCAAACAGATGAGCCAATCAGAACCAGCCATGTTCGAGCGGCTCAATATCGAGGAGTTTAATTGGCCGGGCGCTTTCCGGGATTCGTCCAATCGGATACGCGCCTGCAGTGGGGGCCATGTGAAGAAGTTCTCTTTGTTCTTGATTTTGAACGAATACATTTTGTTGTTAAACTGAAAAACCGGCGCGACAAATTGTCAGTCGTGGGATTTTTTACTGCCATGGATGATGTAAACCGATGGTTAATGTGTTTGCGTTTTTGGACACAGTGTCGTGCGAATTCGGTTCTTTGGTAGATTGTGCATGCTTAGTAACGAAGCAAATACTAAGAGTAAACAGATCTATGTGACAATCAAGTCGATACGGTAAATATGTCATTTTATTTTGACATTCAACCGTGCCACTTCCTGTGGACCGTTTGTGCTTGGGTCAACTGGTTCATTAAGCGCCTCCCACTCCTAAAGAATCTTTCAAGGAGGTGCTATGGTCAACAATGGTCAGTTTTGCTTACTTGTAAACATTCACGTTGGCATAAATCCCGTCACGTGAATATTTACAGGTTCACCATATCTACACTAAACCCCATAACATTGATGATGTTAATGACTTAATTATATTTGGATGACCCAGTTCACCAATGAACATATATAAAGACAATATTCAAGTTAACCACTCCATTTACATTTTTTATTTAAAAGACTTCTTATTACAGTGCTTGGTTTGGAATGAAATTACTGAAAGTTTTGATCCCAGAGACAAAAAAATACAAAACCACAAAATCCAAACATTATTTTTTTCTGAAGGTCACAGATTCCTCCAGAGAACTTCCATTTAATGGGAACTGCATTCATATAAAGTTCATGGTTTGTCTGAATCTCTTAGAGCTCATCTTTTTTCTGTGATAACTTTGTGGCGTGCTTTTCCACAAACTTGCTCAGTTCTTCGACGTCCCTTTTACCCCCTTCAAATTTGACTGGGTTCTGCTTGCTGTTGCTGGGAGCAAAGTAGATTGTAGGGAAACCCTCTGCTTTATAACTCTCATGAGGCACATCATTAGAAGTGGCATCCATTTTGGCAATGACGAGATTCTTTTCATTCTTGTATTTCTTTCCGAGAGCAATGTAATCTGGCTCCATCTTTTTACAGTGGCCACACCAAGGAGCATAAAATTCAATAAGGACATCTTTCTTGGAGTCCATGACAATCTCATCAAAAGTTTTGCCCACCACAACCTTTACTGGCCCTTTGTTGCTCTTGGGAATAGGTTGAGACTTAACAATGGGTTTCACCTTGCCTGTTAAGAGAACAAACGACATATTTATCAGTACTTCGTGAGAGAATCCCCATACAGGAAAGCTGCCATATTTCTCTTGTTATAACTAATAAGTAGAATAATTAACAAAACCACATACCTTTTTTAAAGGCCATAACAAAGCTCTGAAGCACATCAGTGTCAAATTCTTCTGGGTCCATGGCATATTTCTTTCCTCCCTCACCAAGAATGGCAACATTCACCTCTTCACCACTTTCACTCAGTCCAAGACTCTTCAGTTCATCAGCATAGTCTTCCTCATCCGCAATTGCAAATGTGTACTCAGGGAACTCTTTTGCTACTTCAAGCACTTTGCTTCTCCAAAACTGTGTGGCTGTGGTAAAGATAACAAAATGTGTGAGTCACGCACTAATGGGAAAAGCTGTAATTGTATAGCGATGGTCTTGATACTTAATACTGAGTTTTAAGTACAGCCAGTTTGAAATACACTTACCAACTCTGTAATCAAAACTGAAGTCTACTCCATAATATACAACCACGAGAGGTCGTGTGGTGTATCTCTTTGCATCATTGCTTTGTTTTCTATGTCCAACCAAAGGAAGTGCATGCTTCTTGAAGAAATCCTGGACTTCTGAAGCAAGTGTGGAATCCTTTGAAAAAATATTAAATATTCCTTACAAAAACTACAGAATAAACAATACTGTGCATCTTTTTCTTTAAGGATGTCAAACTCTAAACTTACTTTAACTGTTAATGAATGAGATGCTGGCTCATATTTAGATCTAAACCGCTCGGGATGGAGCATGACAACTTGTCCTGGGGAAGCCTTGAGGAATTTTGAAACTTCCCTATCAAACGTATGTAGAAACCTGTACTCTTCCCGCAAGGAGTTACCTTCAGGAAGAACAGATTGTTCGTAACAAATTTTAAGCTTAGTTCACAAATTCCTCATTTTAAATTACTCACATGCTTCTTGATAGATATCATATGCAGCATCTTCTTCACCAGAGAAAACTCCAACAATCACAACATCATCTCCGTCTTTGAGGAGCTCCTGAACTTGTTTGAGAGTCTGAACTTGCTTTGACGGAGTACCTGCCTGGTTTGTCATGTAATCAACAATACCTAAAACCCCCCAAACCAACCACGAACAGATTATTCTTCTCTGATCTCTGAGAGCACCTGTAACTATATAGATGTTTTCATAAACATCTTTATAAAATGGGCCTACCAAACTTCTCCCTTGGTCCGTTGTAGTCAAAAGCCTTGCCCTTCCTGAAGATTTTAAGTGTTGGGTAGCCAGAAACTCCAAACCGGGTTGCTAAATCATTCTCTGCAGTGGCATCAACTGTAGCCAATGGAATAGGAGGAGTGCGATTGCTGAGCTCCTTAGCAGCCTTTTCATACTCAGGTGCAAGTTTTTTACAGTGACCACACCTGTTTGAATATTTAACACAGTATTAGTACTGCACACTCGCTGCTGAGGGAAAAAACTTAGCGAACAAACATGCAGAAGAAAATAACTAAAGACACGAACCAGGGTGCATAGAACTCCACCAAGATGATGTCTGCATTGTTCACCACATCATCAAAATTATCTTTAGTCAAGACTATGGCAGCCTCTGGAGGAGGTTTCCAGTCTGGTTGGGCAACTTCTTTAACACGTTCCACAATGGCTGTAAGGCACAATCATACTGACAGTCAAAGCAACCGAGTAACCGGATTTACTTCAGGAAGTTATTTAAAAAACACTTGTGCTCGAATGCACTCACCACGCTCGCTTCGGTCCCCATCGTAATCTATTGGCTCGCCCTTTTTGAAGATTTTGATTGTGGGATATCCAGACACTTCAAACCTACTGCCCAGAGCTTTAGCCTCAGTGGCATCAACCTTTGCCACTGGAACAGATGGGTCGTTGTCTTTAAGCGTCTTGGCGATCTTCTCATACTCCGGAACAAACTGTTTGCAGTGGCCACACCTGAAAAAGACGATGGCTGTCTTTGACAGCCGACTCTCTTCGTTGCTCTATTGAAATGGAGGGATTGGAACTTACCATGGTGCATAAAACTCCACCAATACTGTGTCTTTGCCCTCCATGAAGGTGTCAAAGTTTGCATCCCTCAAGACCAGCACCCCATTCTCCTCCTTAACTTCAGTGTCATCTGTATCATCCTCATCTTCTTCAACATCATCTTCACCAAGATTTTCTGCCGAATCTGCAATTTCATATTTTTGTTTCAGATGCTAAATAAAAATGCTCCTTGTCTTTAATTTATAATGACTTCCATAATTACTACAGAAACAATTTTTTTATTAAAACTAACCATGGTTTTATCGTGGTTAAATGGATTGCCAGGGTTAAACCATGAGACCATGAGACAACTGTAACTTTGAGGTTATCTTAATTTCCATACAAATGCAATACTTTAACTGTGGTTAATACGGCTACGTTTGAAACGAATGTATTTGTTGCTGGGAGACACAACGACACAATGTAATGCATTACAAAAGCTAGCTAGCAACTGAAGCTAGTGCAAGACTTTTAACAGATTTTAATATCCACAAACAAGCAAATGGAAATCTTACCATCCTTTGCATCCTCTTCACATCGGCTGGGCAATATGAAGTGTGCCACTCCGAGCAGCACCAACAACATAAGCGCAATCTTCCTCATTTTCTCAGATTTTCACGCCTACTCTTGTTAAATGACTGAATTAAACCTGACGCATACACTGCTGTTGGAATAATACGTTATTTAAACACGGTAATACTTAAGATAGCTTTGGCATTAAACAATATTGCAAACGTCAATAGAACTCATGCTTGTTTGGCAAAATGCATTTCTCTGACTTGGCTCCCCACTCCTTCACTTGAACTTGTCTGACTTGCCACGCACCGATTGGCTGGGACAGGGAGAATTCCACCAATCGTTTATCGCCACTCAAGTCCGTAACTCAAGCACGTTCTAAACCGCAATTGGGTGGTCTGTTGCGACCTGCAGTCTGATTGGATGACGAGAGAGTGGAGTTGAGAGACCGGAAGAGAATCTTTTTAAATTCTTTTTTAATGTATTTTATTATGACACAATTCTTTACAAAACACAATTTGAAAGGAAGAGAAACTACCGCTTGGGGAAGTTTAAAGTAATGTACATACTCTTAAGTAATCAAAAAAACACATTGTTTTTTTGTTTACTTAATGTTTCGCTTGTTAAAAGTCACACGAGACACAAATAGGGTGAATATAAACACTACATTTTACTGTAGGTTTTATCCTTTGGAAGTTGACTTGTAAACTTTATTTGATTTTTGTTATACAAGAAAAAAATACATTTTTGTTCGTAAATTTAATAACTTTACACATATTGTTCAATGTATCCTGGAATGTTGACTTGCTCTTCCACAAAATAATTGTCTAGTCTCTCTGTAGGCAATACATTTAACACATACAACTCGGTGGTAGTTGCATGACCTGTGACAGCTTCACAAGATGGGGTGTTTCTTTTCATTTGTGTGAGAATGTCACTGTTCTGAACATTACTGCGGTTATCTTCTATCCTAGCTGGGTCAAAGAGCCTTTCAGAGGACATTATGTCGTTCCACTCAGCTGGGGTACAGTTTAACCCCTTGCTTGAATGAGGTTCTTTCAGGTGGCTTCTGAAATCCTTTAGCCCTTTTGAATGGATCTCCTGGGTTCTTCGGTTTAAATATGGAGGCATTTGGGATTCAAGTGGTGCTCTTGATGTGAAATAATGAAACAATTTTTTTTTCTAAATTAATTTTGGCGTTTAAATGTATATTATATACCACAATATTTTATTAAAAAACAAAACACAGCAAGAGTACCTTAAAGTGTTTTCTTCATGTGATAATGATGAAACACCTTTCAGGTCCAGACTTCTGTGTTTCAACCGCTTGAAATTGTTTGTCTGGCCACTCGAAAAGGTCACATCAAAATCAGCACTCTGTTCAAAATATGATGCCATTGGTGTCATTTGTAATGTTAAATTAAAGTAACGGATTGATAATTGATAATAACCTCTGAGTCTGAGCCTCGACCATGCTGAGAATTTGGAAAGGAGAAAGTGCTCTTGGTTTCAAATACATTTTCTTTTGCCGGGAGGGTGTTGGCATTCTCTGACATACTGCAAAGATGAAACAGTAGCTCATCCATAAGATCATCAAACTCTTCCAAATAAAAGCTCTGGATGGAGATAATAGATTCAATCAAAACAACATTTTCCATCAAGTCATAAAATGATGTTTTTATTATGTTTATGTTTTATAATGAGTAAAGGCACTACTTACATTTGCATGAACACGACAGTCTGGTTTTTGACTGCCTTTGCCGATAAGAAGTAAAGCTTTATTTCCCATGTAAGAGATCAGGTCAAACACTGTGATTATATCTTTTCTCTTTGTAGTTCTTTTTATTTGTTTCACAAAAATTGAAAGGGGGCAAATCACCTGAAAAAATAAGAGCAATATCAAAATAAGATCATGTTAACCAAGTGAAATATTTAAATAAAAAGATAATTATCACATCATTTGATTTCTCTACATACCACAGCTTTCAGGGAAATCATAGCGCAAAATAGAACCCCAAAATTAAGTTTTGCTTTGGTTTGGTAATACATTTCACTAAAGTGGTCCATGAGAGAAGAGCGAGAAAAAAATAAATCAAGAAATCCAGTCATGCAAGAAGACAGGAATGAATTCAAGATCAGGTTCCACAGACAGGAGCCGGCAATTGCGACAATAACACCAGGTGCCTAAACAAAAATAAAGTAATTAATTGAAATGGCCCTTGCTACGCTAATGGACTGAACACAGGACTTAATATGTTGTGTCATGTAAATCAATACCAGTAACCAAAGCAGGCTGGAGAAGATCTGCTGCAAAGCAGAGACTGCAGCTGCCGCTGTTTTGTTAAGCCGTAGGAAGAGCACACATTTCAGGAGAAGCAAGTTCACAACAATGCCTTGGATTGCTAGAGAAAGCTGTAAATGGAACATTATGTTTATTACCGCTTATAATAATTACATCATAGATCAAATTCTAATTAGAGAACAATGTTTTTCATGTAAAGGGCTGTGTGATAGGAAACTCTTTTATTTCAACTTTTAGAAATTTCACTTACAATTTATTGATTTGATGTGATTTTGTGCAAGATTAGTAATGACATGATAAATACCTCAAACTGTTTATCTTACCTTCTCACAAAACAAGATGGGACTTAAATCAACATATAATTTAAAATCCGACCTCTGCAAGAAGTCAATCGTCTCTGTTTTTAGCATGGAGTTGTACACAAAGCAGGCATAGCGCAAAAGACCACAGATGATAACTGCCACCTTTGTCAAAAGAATGTAAAATACTATAAAACATGACACCACATAATATCCTAATGTTTTTAAGTTGTTTTGATATGATATGTCACCTCTAACCAGCTCCAAAGGTTTGTCCAGTAAAGCCGTCCTCTTTGAGTCATGACATATATTTGCCAATACATATGAAGCAATATAAATAAAAGGAAAATAAGCTGGAAGTACAAAGACATGTGAATTTAAAGCCTGAAGTAGTTTTGCACACGACTTATTACAATATGCATTTTTTTACTGAATCAAATTCAGGTAAACAAGTAAAAGCATATACAATTCAACCTTCACATTCGACCCATTGTTATCAGCTCAGCTGTTGTGCTATCAGACATCATGTGATTGCTCACCTCACAGGTCATAACACTGTAGTCAAGGGCAGCTGGAAAATGGTAGAGTCTGGTAGATTGTACGGTGGTTGAAGGCATCAGGGCTCCTGTTGGAGTTCGTTCAACTACAATACTGACTGAGGTGAAGAGGTTAGTGGGCGCATTGTGGAGAAGAAACTGGATCCTCACAACATGGGTGAACTGAGTCATCCAGCCAGTGGTCTGAAGCTTTTCAATGACCTGCATCACTTGAGACCTGTTTGAACCATGTAAGTTACAAATACAGTAGCAGATTTATATACAGTAGTTTTTATAAAGGAGTAAATTCTGTACCTTGTTTTTCCCAGGCTGACACTCACTCCTTTTCCCTCATAGCAACCCAGTTTTCCGCAAAGTGAGTCATTTTCTATGACAGATTGGTCATTGGAGCTTGAGACAGAATCGGTGGAGCTCAGATATTCATCTACGGTCTGACTACGTATGGCAGAGCTGCTCTTTCCCAAGAAATTCAAAATCTGTACATAGACAAACTAAATATTAACCTACATAAGACTTTACTGCAAGTCAGTCGGTGTTGATGGTTTACCTGTGATGATGAGTTATATGTGGTCTCAATCTTTTTAATAACCGGGGTCACAGTGAGAGAATATGCACCTCTTAAAGGTTCCGTCTACAAATGTAAAGCAACTTTTAGTAACGTCACTTAAATCTCAGGACTTATGTCAAACAAATCTTCAATAAGCACACATCAATATTAGCTCTTTTATCATGTCCATGGGTCTTATGACACAGTCTCTCCAGGAATGTAGTCGCAGTCCAGTTCCACCAATCATCATGGTTTTGGATAGAGTGAAATGAATTCTGTAGGCTCCTTTTGATACAACAATGTTAGTTATTGTTATCAGGTTGAGTCAGAATTAGTATATTAGTTTGTTTTCTGTATAAGTATGGTGTTTACTTTGTGAAGTATGTTGTAATTGCCTGATTCAAACGGTACTTGTGGTCATTGTCAGACTTTCCGTACGTCACAAAGAGGATGAGTGACAGCATGATAAGGTGTAACATCAAATCCCTGTGAAGGCAAAGCAATAATTATGAGGTCCTGAAGGTCAAAGGTCAAATATGAAAATTGAGACAGATCAAACAGCAAAACCTTGCAGTTTTGTGAAGGAGAGATCTTCTCTTAATCGGACCCCTCAAACTCTTTAACGTTCTTGAATTTGGTGGTCGCACCAGACGGAGGTATCTGGCTCTCTGACGGGCTGCAAGCACCTGCCCGTAAATATAATGCAGTGTAATGGCATATTTACTTACAAATATTAACCAGTTTATATTGTTTTGATTCAGTCAGGCATTCTATTAGTTTGTGTATACTGCATTTAATAGATTTTACCTTCTCAAAATGTGTTATCCTCCCTTGTTGGTATGGGTTAGACAACACATTGTCTATATTTTTGTCCTTGTGTCTCAATAACTCACTTACGGGGCCTTTAACACTCAGACTGTGGAACCAGTCTGGTCTCTTTCGATGCAGCAGAGACACAGTGATAGCAATTATAAGTATCTGCAGAAAACCAAAAGTTTTTATTTCAGGTTTTAATTCATATAGATTAATTGTTGCTTTTTAAGATCGGACCTGTTAAAACCCGGGCCAAGTATGTAATTGAGACCACATACATTACAGTTACTCAATATGTGCAATATGCAATATGTGTGGTCAGAACATGATTTACCATTGCTGGATGAAGTACAAAGCCACAGCAGACAAGAGAACAGAACACTGAATGAATCCACAGAAGAGCCTTTGTCCTGCTGAACCTGAAGCGTAACGAATTTGAATCCTAGTTTTCATAAATTTGGAAAACAAATTTGGAATGCAAACACGCGTTTTTACATAATATTCAACTTTCGATTTACTCGCCCTCACTTTCATAATTTACTCAAAACTTAGACGTTTCTCAAAATATCTTCTTTTGTGTTTCACAGAAGAAAGAGTCATATAGATGGTTTGAATGACACAAGGGTGAATAATTATGACAAAACATTTTTTTTGGGGTGAACTATACCAACCTTTAAGTGCTAAAAAAAAGGTCACCCACCTTATTCCTAGAGTTGTGGTGATTATGATAGACATAAGAGAGAGGGAGATGCAGAGGGTCCAGCCCAAATAATAACACCACGATTTAAGATTACTTATTCTAACACAAAACTGCTGGTTCTCCCGAACGTCTGTGTGAGAAAGTGAAACAAGAAGACAGGTGAGGTAAATAATTAATTTATATTACAATGCATATTAAAAGTAAAACTAATCTTAAAAAATAGATACTAAACAATAATTAACCATAATATCCTTTTTAAATTCAACATAATTGGTAAATTACTGTCAACCAGATTATTAACCTGCAGTGGGGCATGATCTGAGATCAGACTGATTCCGTTTGCTTTTCACATGTGATCTGTTGTTGAAATCGGATCTGTTCTCGTCTACAATCTCAAGGATAGCATCTGGATCCTCCTGCAGTTTTGACGCAGACGTCTTCCAATTCTGAGAACCATACTGCAGGACACATTTCCTCTATTTATCAATGTACACTAAATAACTGAAGTGTGAATGATGTCTGTATACCTTATATTCCTTTCTCCGTGAGCCCTGAGTCCAGCTGTAGGACAAATTCGATTCAAATGTGCAATCATTTATCAACAGCGCATCGTGGTGATCTGTGATAAACAAGCAAACAAATACATACTAATTTGTTTAAATCTATTTTAGCATAGGATATTATAACATAGAGGAAAAGGCATAAAATGTACCTTCTACAGAGTAAACATCAGGAACATTAACCCTGTACTGTTCTTCTGAAAGATTTTTAGAGATGTTTGTCTAAAAAACACATGAAGAATTAATCAGTAGCTTGATTAATATGTAATACATACAGCAATAAATATTAATTCATTCATATTCACATTCATATAATGCACATTTAATTGTGTGGCAAAAGGACACAATTTTAGACAGCCTGGGAATTCTGACCTTACTGACACGAAACACCAGAGACACCAGACTCCCAACCGGCATCACAGCAAGAACACTGCACAGCCCTGTTACCATGGAGACCGGTGAAACATCAATAATGCCCATCTCTAGGAAGTGCTAGCGATTTGTGTGCAGTGGAAAACAAAGGAAGTGTCTCAAAATTATGAAATACATTTACAAAAGCATTGCTTTTCCAAAGCAACTTATTAGTATATCAGTACAACCATAAACATGTTCACACAGAAGGGTATAAACACCTGTTCTTCCAAAAGATTAATGAGCATTGTGCCGACACACATGTAACCCTGCAGAAGAAGCATACACACGCTTAAACGCTGCACGTGTGTGTGTGAGCTGTAGGACGGACAGCTGTAGGCAGACAGCCATGGATGAAAGTCCCCAAAGTACTCTGCGAGTTTCAAATGTAGAAACTTCTCCAAAAACAAGACACAAGAAAAAGAGAGTCATATATTACAATATACAATAAATTAAATATATATATATATATATATATTAAATACTTATATAAGAGAAATCCCAATTTTATGTTTGTATGTTGTCAAAAAATTTAGGAACGCAAGTCATTTAAAATGTACTATCCAGTAAAATTTTTATATCAAATGTTGAAATCAAAGAAATACACATTGAAACACAGCCTTAAAGGGATTGTTCATCCCAAAATGTTTTTTTTTCTCTTAATCATCCCCATGCTATTCAAAACCTGTTATGACTTTCTTTCTTGTGCAGAACCCAAAAGAAGACATTTTAAGAACCAAACAACATTGATCCCATTGACTTCCATTAAAAGGACACAAAACCATTTTTCAAAATATCTTCTTTTCTGTTTCAAGGAAAAGAAAGTAATTTACAGGTTAAACAAGACTTATTTTATTCCTACACTAAAAAAGAGTGCATATAGCACTAAAAGTGGTTCCTGGCTCGGGAACCACTTTTATTGCTACAAGGCACCATATTTTGGTGCTTCAGTGGTTCATCTGCGGTTCTTTGGGATGACTGAGGTGCTATATAACCGCTGAAGAACCATACAGGGGGTTAACAGGTTCTTTATACGGAAACGGTGCTATATGTCACCCCAAAGAACCTCTGAAGAACCCCGGAAGCACCAAGATATGGTTCCCCTATGATCACGAGCAACAAACCACTTTTAGTGCTAAGCTTTTATTAGTTTGTAGGACTTTCTTTTTAAGACATCCCTTTAACATTCTTAATACTGTAAACACAAGACATTGTGTTAAACCTGTTTAAACGTCAGGCTGTGTTCAGCAGCATTGAGGCTCCTCTCTACTTTCCCATCTCCTTCATCCACTGCCAGCCAGCATTGGCCCAGAAAGAACCACCAGGACCCCTGCACTAGGTCTCTGACCACCACATGACTCAGAAACCAGCTGGGACATAGACCTCCATTATCATGCCAGAGGTGCACCTTCCATACTCGACCCAGACTCTCTGGAGTGCTGTACAATGGCCCGTGAATGAGAAATAGGGAAGAAATTAGCTACAGTTAAGAGCAAACATTGAATAAAATTTGAATCCATGAGTACTTAGAAGGCAACATAGTGTCAGAGTTCAAGGCCATTTTCTACCTGCTTAAACTAAGTATAAACAAATAGTGGAAGAAAATGTGCCTATATGGTAAGATTTTGCGGCGTATAAACTTACCTAAGAATAAAGGTGTTCCTAGTGTTGCAAGTAAAAAGTTTGTAGTCAGTACTGCTGAGTTCCCTTGTTTGAGAGACACCATCATCTCCATACAGAACAATGTGGACCTGACAACATTGCCCAGATAAGTATAAATACATGCATCACATTAAACTTCTACAATTTATTACGATTACAATTTTATTCATACCCGTGCTGTCATCTTGGTCCTAGATCTAAAGCCTGTATGTATGGTGACAGCATAGAGGAACTGGTCTAAAGGATTGTTTTCTGGTAGCAGAAATGACCCCGTAGTTTTTTGCATTGAAACATCAGTATGTGTACTGATGACCAGCACCAACACATACAGAGCCAAGAAAATGACTGACACAATGATCAGTGTGTAGTTTGTATTAGATCTGTAACATAGAAGGAAAACATCTGTAAATGTAATGTCTGGTAGATCTGACGAATGTGGAGAGAGGTTGGAGTTGTAGCCTACTTGATAAACTGTGAAACATCGGCAGAGTTATAACTGCTTATGATTTTCTGATGTGACACAGCAAATGATGTCAAGCGCATGCAGCTGAGGAAAAAAACAAAAACAAATAACTACTATCGGACATGTAGTTAATGGGTGCAGAATCCAGAATTTTCAATGTTACTTGAAAAATACAGCTATTTTCCATCAATTACCGTTTTGCAGCTATTTGATATAGGCTAAAATATTTGGTTTTCAAATGCAGGGAGCTTGCTATCTTACTTACTCCCACATATTAAAATATAAATATTAAAATACACACATTAATCATGTTTTGAGACCATACCTGAAAATAAATAACTTTACAAGTTCTTATTTTATGTTCTGCCACCAGGTGGCGCATTTATTGGCAGTAACAAACCTGCAGTTGATCTTGTCTGGAGAAACTCCACCATGTGTAAAACAACCATCTGATTTCCACTCTCTCACACCATCCCAAGACAAACACTCCACCGACTCGATGTTAAGTGTGTAGTTCACTGCACTGGCAATGTACTTGTTACCAGGGCTTTCATTATAGTCCGCATTGAGAAGCATCAGGTAGACAGCGCCAGCAACTGCCAATGTAAACAGTTACATTTTCATTAGGCTTATTTATGAAACATGTCATACACATCTTACTGTACAAACAAAAATATGTATGAACGATGAATAAATATGATTCAAACCATGCAGAGAGGATGCAGGGAGAAATATGTGTTCTGTCTGGCCTTTCCAGTGATGCACTTTTTTCTCATTGTACAGTTTAGGTGTTGGCTGATCATACATTCTGTGAACAGAGGTGAATATTGTGAACAGTTTTCCGATATTTCATGTATTCACTAAGTGCATTCCACAGTCATCCAGTTCAAGAATTGATACAGATGAGTGTAAATGTATCTAGTTTTGAGATGAAAAATAAATAAAATACGCATACCCGTCTTGATATGCAAGAGTCCAAGATGGATGAAGAGCTTAATAGAACAATATAAATGATTTGCAGATATACCTCAGCAGCAGTAGGATGGGAAAAGGCCGTTCAGCTGGCCTGTTAAATCGCAAAGTGATTTGAAGGGCTCTTTGCAGGATCTTTTGCGTGACGTTGAATTGATGGGTGTTCACACGGCTACGAAGAAGAGCGAACTCTGCATGTCTGCTCTGCTGGGAAACAGACAAGCACAAATAAGAACAATTATTTTCTCTTATTGATGATCAAACTGAAAAAAATACCTACATTGCTCTCCTCTCTCCCCTGAAACGTAACCGTAACCGGTGTGGCCAGGTGTTGCAATTTGATTTCTTTCTTAGTGGTGCAGTTGTAGAGCCGAATGTCTGCTGTGCCTCCATCGAGCTGCAACGTTGCATTACGTTAGAATGCAGTTTGCTTTATGGTGCAAGGCGCATGCATTTTCAAGCCCAGTCATGCATTTATAGTGTACCTGTGAGAGGGTTCTGGCCCAACGGTATGGGCTCTGCCTGTACTCTGTGATCCAGGTAATAACACAGGGGTTGTGTTGGTAATTGCTATTCCATTGCTGAAATTGCATCTCCAGAAAGTCATTGAGGTGGAACGTGGTGAGGCCGAATGATTTCATTGTCGTATGAGAGTGGTCAACGGTCCAGACTAATGCTTTCAATGTAGTGGTGCTCATATTGTACTGTGGGACATCATTGGACAGCATATACCTCTGCAATCCAAAAATCACAGATTTCTGTTTATCCTACATTTTTCAACTAGATTGCTTTGGATAACAATGTAAATCATGTATTTAAAGGGATAGTTCGCCCCAAAATGAAAATCCTGTATTCATTTCCTCACCCTAAAATTATTCCAAACTTATTTTCATTTGTTGAACAAAGTAAGATGTTTTTTAAAATGTAGAATGTCAAACATTTCTGTGGCACCATTAGTCTCAGCCTCAGACGTCATAGACCTTTGGCTAAACGTCTGATGCATAAGGCACAGAGAAGAATTCAAGAATTCATCACGATCGTTTAAACAGTTAATTTTAATAGTATGCGTAAACGTATAATAATTTTGTTGCTGTCAACTTTCGACACGTTTGTGAATGTACAACGGTCTGTTACTGCGGGGACATTTTCACGCCTCTTAACATGACGTGGCACAAATCGAAATGTGATTGGTTGCTTTACCTGTCAGTCATATGGCATCTTGGGCAGGCCTTGGCCAAAGAAAGCAGAGCAACCATATTATTTCCCCCCCTACTGTAGAGGTCAAAATTGCCTGAATTGTTTGGTTACAGATAACAGATTTGTCATTTTTAGTTGAACTATCCGTTGTGTAACATTTTACGCTGGAGTACTAGGCAGATCTATGAATGCCGTTTTATTCCTCTTCAGTGAATGTCTAGGCTTTCTTACCAGCACTAAATCAGTGATGGTGTGAAGCAGTTTGTTTATGAGTTGTTGTCCTGGTCTGATGGACAATACTGGAGCATCCAGGAGACCAGACAGGAGAGAAACCAGTGCAGTCACAACCTTGATGTCTAGTAAGTGTCCTGCTGGCGGTTTGGACTCATGTAGGGTTGATGAGATGTTCTGAACATGATGGAATACTTTATTCGCACTATCAAACACCACCTAAAACAAGTATAAGACAGATGAAAATGAATCTGAAACTAAAAACATTATAATATGAATATAGGCTACAGAATCTCTCGATGTAATCGTTTAAGCTTGGGTGACTCACTTGACTAGAGATTTTGTTTAAATCAGTGAGCATGTGAATGATTTCCAAAAGAATTCCCTAGGAAGAAAATAATACACAATTACTACTTATAATTTACATCACGATTTTTGCAAATCTTAAAAGGATAGTTCACCCGAAACTGAAAATTCAGTCATCATTTTCTCAACCTCTCATCATTTCAAACCTGTATGACATTTTTTTCTGCAGAACAAAAAATAATTTTTTGAAGAAGATTTTGAAGAAAGTTGGCAACCGAACAGCGTTGGCACACTTCACTTCTATTGTATAGACATAAAACCATTGCAAGTGAATGGGTGCCGGCGATGTTCGGCTAACAACATTCTTCTAACTATTCTTCTGCGTTCTGCAAAAGAACGAAAGTCATTCAGGTTTGAAATGACAAGACGGTGAGTAAATGATGACTGAATTTTCTGAAGTTTTGGGTGAACTGTCAACATTCAGTTTATACAGTAACCTGGTCAGTGATGGTTAGCTGACAGATGGATGAAATGAGAGCTGAACGTGTGAGAGTCAGAAGATCAGCAGAGAACTCTTGGTTCAGACTCAGACGGTTTAACACTGTGGTCAGAAGATGAATGTAGTTGATGATGTCTCTGTTGCTTCCGATTATTGTCAGACCGGTTAAGTTACCTATTCCATATATATACCTAGGAGAATAATTTTATATACTTACTAAACAGACAAAGATGTCAAAATTGTATAAGTAGTATCTTTGTATACGCACAGTTCTTGATCAGGGCTGAGCTGAGAGGACGAGTTCTTCTGAAAGCTCGGCAGAACGGTGATGTTCACAGGGGACCGCTTGGTTGTCGCTCTGAATCTATTCTTTATTTCCACATAGACTGTGACTGTGGGAAATAGATTTTATGAGAATGAATATATTAGACATGTGTATAGATATAAAAACGTGAAGAAACATAGAGAATGTCAATGCATGTCAATGAGATCAAATAAAAAACTAGAAGGCTTTTTAACAGCAATCTCTTTAGAATTTGAGCTTCTGTCTTGCTTTTGTCAAGCATACTGTATGTCAAATTTACCCTTGTAATCTTCTTCTGGATCCCCACTAGGAAGATTAAAATAATGTTGGAAATCTCTGCCCTCGTAAAGCAGTCTCCTTGGAGAGTTTCCAACACTATAACTGTACTCAAACATGAGATCCTGATCACAGAAATATAATCAAATCATATTAAAGAAAAAACTGAAATAATACAAATATCAAGCAATTTTGTTTAAAACATTTGAAATTCCAATAATTTGAGAAAAAAGCAGCAGACCTCTTTTCCAGAAGAGCAGAAGATGCTGAAATTAGTGTGGATTTCAGAGCCTGTGCTAGGTTGTATTTGACATCTCATTCCCTGAGGAACAGCTTGTGTGTGAAAGAACAGCTGGCTCTTTCCCTGCAGTCGCCCCTCACAACCTGAGATGATAAAAACAGTAATGCAAATGCAAACAGCTCTTGGCCAAATCAAAATAATGTATTAGAACATTACACAGTTAAATTTGCATTAACACAAGCTGAATTCCCAACAAGACAAACACAACCAAGGCAGGCCATAGCTGATTTAAGGACTCACTTGCAGACACCTCAAGCATATAAAGACTCTTTGGTTTAAGCGTGAAGGGCTTAAATGTGACAACAGAAGAGGAAAACCCTAAAGAGAAAAGACAAAGTCAAAGTAATGTGTAAGAACAATGACATTGAATCATCACAGTACCTACAAGCATGTTAACATGTCACATACCTGTGAGAGTGTTCGACTCAGAAACAGTCTGATGAATGAGCTCTCTGTGTAGATCCAGCAGGGTCTTCTCAGATACCGCTTGTCCAAGCAAGCTGGGGTCCACCAGGTTATCACCCTCATTGTCATATGAGTGAAAGGATGAATCTTCATTCCAGTTAAACCCCATTGGATCAATCCCTTATACACATAAAAACCCACAGATAAATCATTATGGCAGGCATGTGCTGTTTAAATATTAGCAATCAGAAACAATGAGGAACAGACACGATGTGTACCTGTTGGTCTGCCAAGTGGGACTCCAGGATCAGCCTCTTCGATTCCAAAGTTATAGTAATCGTAGTCTAAACAACAACCAATTTTATATAAAAATCACTCAATTAATTTTTTATAATGTGTAAATAATTATTGCACATATTTGACTATTTTCCTAAAAAAATAGTTATGATTTGAAGTGCTAAAAACAAATCCACCACCAGGTGGCGTCTAATTTCATCTTCATGTACAATGACGCATATCGGCTTTATCTCTTAGACAAATGAACATAAAAAACATCGGTCTAGCCTTCTTCTAGCTGAAAAAAAGAGAAAAATATTTGAACGTCTTGCAGCTTTTAACATAATTTATCTATTAGCCTAATGCCATACCTGAGTTCACATCAGTCAATGACACTCTGTCTGAGGGTGGTAAAGGATCTCTATACTCCCACTGACCCCCGGAGGACTCTGTTTCCTCAAGAAAGGGCAGATTGAAGGATGGGTCCGAAGTTGAGGTATACGGAAAAGATGAATGTTTTAACATGTTTGTGTTGGGACTTCGAGTGTGTGCTTTAATAGTTTGTAGTTTTGTATAGATCTCTGAAGCAAAGATATTGGGTGTAACTGATGATGAAACATCAGTATTATTAGATAAAAGATAAGGAGACAGAGACACTGGAATCGGGGGTTCAGTAAATGGGGCTTCAGTGTAAGGGGTCTCCACAGGCTCTTGGTTTTCCTCTATTTTAGCTGGTAAACCTAGATCCACAATGCTGAAGAATGGGGCTGAGAAAGATAGAGAGAGAGAGAGAGAGAAGGAGAGAGAGGAGAAGAGAGCACATGATACACTAAATATTTATTGCAAATCACTAGCAAAACGATAAAATATCAAATATTTTACCCTCTGTGGTAACTTTGGTTGAGGCATTAACCAGGTAAAGTTTCCAGTTATATGTGACATTCTGGGGTTGGGAATCACACTCATAGCAGAGAGCAAAGATGGAAAACTGCTCATTCCAGTTCACAGAATTTCCAATACAATGTGTACACGACATATGAATTTTTCTGCATAGCATGAGAAACGGAAAACAAAAGTTATGCCATATACTGTTTATAATTCCTTAATTCTGCAATCATTTTTGATATTTTCATGTGTACAATAACATTTGCTTTACTGCACTCACAGTACTACATTTACCTGACTTGTTTTGATGTAACAGTGATGAACACCTCAGATGTTGACGATTGGTTCCTGCTGTCCACGGTGAGAGTGAACTGAAACAGGTCAAAGCCAGACCTCAGGGAATAAGTGGGAAATTGAAGTACTGCTGATGTGGTCTGAATGTGTGTGTTGAAACAGTTGCTCTCTTTTGTGTGAACTGGTCTGCATGACCAACTGTAACTAAAACAAAAATAATGTGCTTTACATAAAACCAATTTAAACTTGGACGGTAAATTAATTATTAATGCTGTGTGGTAAAACATTTTTCATATACCTTAGAGTATTATTGGGGTAATCTGGGTCGTGTGATTTTCCTCCATCCAGTGCAATGGTGCCACTTTGACGATTCCTAAAAATGTTTGTAGCTTCATTGATGACACTCACAGGATGGCTGAGCATCACTTCAATTCCAACACTGTAGTTACTGTACACCACATTACCAGCCACCTGGACCTTAGAGAACAATCCATGTTACACATTATAAATATCCTGCTGATTTTTATCACATAAAAAGCAGAGTGGACAAAGGAACATTACCTTTGCTATAGCTTTATATGTTCCATAATGAAGGAAATACTTTGGCAGTTCCAAATATTGCCTGTCTGTTTCAGTGTGTGGAAGGAGCACTGGCTGTCCCCTCATGTCATATACAGTCCATCTATACAAAAGACCTCTGGAGACATTACACTGAATGTGGGCCTCAAAGGTCACAGCCAGATGTACATTCTGGTACCGCCACACCTAGAAATAAAATAGACGATACATATTTAGCATCCACTGTATACCATGGCACTTTAATATATACTGGTACTGAAAGGTTATGGTTTTTATATTTTGCTTTGTGTTTTGTATAAATGTTACAATGTATTCTAATGTTCTGTATGCCATAAGAAGCTGTATACCTGTATTTTGTTTGGGCCCATATTTTTCACCATAGGAGGCTGACATGATTCTTCAACTACAAAGATGTGTCCTGTTAAGGACGTAGTGCTCACCAGGTTGGACATAACTACCTCAACTACATACTCGCCGATTCTAAGAAAAATCACATTTTTGAATAAAATAATAGTGTTAAGAGAAACAACGTATAATAGGAGAACAGATTTCTACCTGTTATAGATGTGATGGTTAAAACCCGATCCGTCTCGCTCTGTTCCATCTCCAAAATCCCAGCGAAAGGAGACATCAGTGCCTGAGCTGATTCTGCAGATGAAGCTCACAGTGCTGTTTAATAACACTGAAGGCGGGTGTAGAAGCCTGTTGGGCCGCACAGCTTTCTGAACTACAAGAGGGTAAACATCCGAGATGACGGAAGTGAGACCATCAGACACACTGACCGTCACGTTGAATCTGCGATGCAAAAAGAGACAAACAAATGCAGTTAATACCACAACATTCTTGGTTCAGTACAAATTAAGCTCTATTGAGAGTTTCAAATAAATATCCCTCATAATTTTGTCATTTAATGTTTTACAGTATATCATTTACATTTATGCATTTAGCAGACACTTATAACCCCCCAAAAATAGGAAACATCTTTTAGACAAACAATATGAACACCAATCAAATAAAATGTACTTGTCTGGAAGTTGATATCTGTTTGTGTAGACTCTGGATGTTGTCTTTATTTCAGCTCCATCTCCAAATTGCCAATGAAAATATAGCGGCTCTGGTCCTTCTGTTACTGCTACGAGTGTTATATATTCCTGTGTTGCATACGCTTGTTTGTCAGTGTGGATCCACACAGCTGAAAAAGACATGACACAGGAATATAAATAGAGGTGAGAGGTTTGTAAGTGTGGCTTTGTTTTATGTAAGAGGGAATCACACCTCGCTTGTGATTGTGAGTAGATTCTGTAAATATTTCCCTCTGTTGTCTTTCCTTTGTCTCTTTTGGCAGAGGGGCACAAATATTTTGATCTGTCTTGGACAACATGAGATCCAAGTACTCAGGCCCAGAAGGACACGCTGTAACCTTCCAGCTGGTAGAATGAGAATGCATGTGGTTGATCACAGTCATGTCTTAGAAACATAAAAACAAAACATGGTAACAATTGTTAATCTTTTGCTTTGCTATATTTTATTCATTCATCAATGAAAGGTACAATCAGCTAAACATACTTAAATAATTCAATCCAGCAGAAGGTATTGTTGTATTTATGTAGCAGGTGAAGTATCCACTGGCCATGCTGGAAGTATTTAGCAGGCACTGAGAACCAGAGTTCCCACTTAACTTAAATATAACCAGAGAAAAGGTTTCCTTGCTCAAAACCGGAATGCCTGGAGGAAGAAAATATGTCTACATTGTATACTTATATAATCTTATTGGATTTAAGATCAACATTGTTCTCAAATTATTCAAATAAATTCATTAAGAAGCTTCATTTAATTACAGCCATGTTAACTATCCTACAATATGTGGGCTGCCACAGCAAGCGGATGAATAACCTGAAACTTCAAGAAGGAAAGGCTTTCCAATCTGCACTCTGTCAGTAGCAGTAGATACAGTGGAGTCATGAACAGAAGCCAGCCAGCCCGTCTCATTGCCATAAGAGACACACACAGAGAAAGAGAATCTACAAGCATATAAAACCAGACATTCTTAACACAAAACTGAAACATTTTGAATATTCAAACATCAAAATTATTTTTGTTTAATATATTTTGATCATGATGAGCACAAAATAAAGTAAAAACTTTCCTCAAACAAAAATATTAACAAATTGGCAGTTTACAGTAACTTTTATTATTATTATTAATAACTTTTATTATTATAAATAACTTTTAGTTATTTATTAACCACTTTAGAAAATAAATGCATTTAAGCTCTATGTAAATAAGCAGCCTAGAAGAAATGAAAAATATAAAACAAATTGTTCTTACCCTTTATTCACATACAGTTTTGAGCATAGTGGAGGGAGAGTTTCTTGATGGGATCCATCCAATGAGCTATAGTTGCTGAATCCAAGGTTCTTCTGAGTAACTGAATAAAGTAGGCCTATATAATGAATCTGTGCTCAAGGTCTTACATCAGGAAGGCCATATCACATTTAAGAGTTGGTACATACCATTTTCCAGATTGCCCCCGACATGACTGACGCCAAAAAAAAGTTGAAAAATACACAATTCCGACCATCGGGTCAACGGCCACATTGTCACAATTCTTCAGTCGTTAGTGTAACCAGTTTCTTTGCCCTCTTGTTTACGTCGCAGAAACAGGTGGAATATTGGGCGTGGCTTCTTGATTGACACTTGCGCTATCAAATGTTGAAACGAACGGATGCGATTGCATTGTGCCTGCAGATCACAAATTACGACAGCAAGAAGGCTATTCGTAATTATTAAAACGACATTGTTTGTGATTATTTCTGTTTCTCCTTTTTCTATGAACGGGTTACCGATTTTCAAATAATATACAAATAGTCCTCATTGTCACATTCAACAGTGATCAAATCGGGATCCTACTACTTTTCTAATTTTTGCAATTACGTTGACGTCGATTGAGATGTGATTAGCTGTAGCTATCTTTATGGGATTTGATGAGTACAACAATCTAAAGCTTGTTTCTGATGATCATTCAGGTCCATTTCGATGTATAAAAACCTGTATTTCTAATTTGTGAAACAACGTCTCCAAGGATAACCAAGAACCCAAGCGACACCTGCTGTGATTAGATTTGATATTACATTTTAGGCCTAAATTTCACAACCCGTCGTTTTACAGGTGATGCGTCCAAATAATAAAGTTATTTTACAATTCATTAACATAAAGAAATGTCAAAACAGTCTCCTCTGAAAAACTCATGAAGCTATTTCATCTGTGACAAACACACTCAAATAAAGATAAAATGCAGCAGATGCTCCAGAATAAATGTACCTGTTCTCCACAAAAGGGTGCACAAATTCTTTAAAGTTTTTGCACATTTCTACATCATGAACACACTTCCTTAAATTCCAGTTGTGTATGCATTGTTTGTTGTGTGTTTTGAATGAAAGGCGCATGTTTGTTTACGCCGATTTTTGTTCTCTTCAAGACAAAGGATGTTAAACTTCTCATGTGAAGGCACAGAAGCTTGTGTATAAAGCCTTCTGACACAGTCTGATTGATCACACGTCCGTGCTGCTTTTGGCTTCAAAGGAGCAGTCGGAATGAGTGAGAAATGGACATTTGTAGGTGAGGCATGAACACATTGTCGGTGACCCACACAGGGATGTCAAGTGCTGGCTAAGCCAATGGCAACATCCCACTGAGAAAACAGAAGCTGTCACTTCAAACACTCTGTATATGTATTTATGTTCCTCAGTGATGAATGGGAGCTTTGACATTGAGGGACATGGACACCCGAGGCAAAATGGATGACAAGGTTAAATGGAACTACCTCTCACTGAGTCCTGATAGCTTCCTCTTTTTTAAACGTCTTACTATAGGCCTATATATATATAACGTCGTTTTGGGTTTGTAAGGTGCACGTCTATGACCGCTGTGAGAAACAGCATTTTTTTATTAGATTTTCTGGTTTGCTTTATGAAGTTGGTAACAGCCATAGTTTTAGTGAGGTGGTATTTAAAAATTATTTTTTAATATTTTTGGCATTTTTAGCCTTCTTCCCAAAATCTTAGAATATTATTTTGCCACCAAGCGTCCACATTTGCAGTAACTGGGATTTTGGCAACACTTTGGCCTAATCACATTACATAAACAACACACGGACTTCCAAATTAGGTAACATAATACCTTGCATAAATTAACATGGTTAAGTTAATCAAACATAGAAACAGCAACTTAAAATTTTATTTGAAAATAATGACCTGGCTCATCAAGTTCATCTTACATTCAAAAATTAAAACCTTTCGTTACAAATATGCCTACTTTTAGAGAGTATCGAAAAGAATGTCAGAATTGTAGGCTATATTATGCCATATTTTGTCAGGTTCACCCAAATGGAGAAGGTAGAAACGTATTTTGCCACTGTCAGATTTTATTGACCGAGTATAAAGTTTGCAGTGTGTTGTACACAAAACGTTCGTGGGTCGGCTTCTCTTCTAAAAGCCTGAAGCTCACGACTTAATGATTTCAAGGCTTCTTCCGATTGTTTGAAAGCGCGATACCACAACTGATACCACAACTGAATACGTTTGTTCCAACCTTGAAGACATGCAAGCACGTTTGAGACGATAAATAGCCAGAGAAAAAACAATGACAAAACATCCCCCATTAGAGAATATAATTATTTACATTTTTAGTTTCAATTGCAAGCCGCTTTTTCGATTCGATAATATCTTTACATATTTTTATTTGTGTTTTTCAGAACTGGATTTATTATGATTTGCAATTTAGACAGAGATATGGAATGGGGACAATGCATAACGAAAGGGTGTCGATTGAAAAAGTAATCTAATTGACATCGGGAGAGGAAACAATAAACAAAGAGCTACCATATGTTTAACAGCTGTTCTATAATATGCACGTAAATGCGTAGATCAGACGACAGGGGGCGATAAACTGTGAATGAAATCACGAGCAAGGCCCGCAATTTAAATGCGGGAGGTTATGTGTTTGGGGTTCGGTAATGTAACAACAAAGACACTCTTCTTGAAATATCACCTCACCGTTTTGATCGTAATGTTACAAATACTTGTAATTATTGTTTGATTAGCTTTTATATCATCTTAAATATTTTCTTTTTTATTTCACTTTTACAGAATCATTGTTAAATTGTTCATCTGATGTACGTTGACACAGTGCTTCGTTTTCAGAAATGTATTCACGAGGCTGAATGTTCCAGGGCCGTGGAAACAGTGGTTGACCACTTGTCTTATGGGTCCTGCTAATGTCTAGGATATTAAGTATCAAGAATTTCACGATTGATTTGACTGTACAATAGAGAAAAGCTGCGCATAAGGGCGGTTGTCTGCTCTTACAATCGTGCAGTGACAAGAATATTACACAATCATGCGGGAGAGATCGACCTTAGGGAGGAAGACGAGGAGGTTGTGGAAGAGTGTGATTATGGTATTAGGCCATATGATTTCCCCACCAGTCTACATTTAAATTTACAAATATATGTAGTAATTGTCAACAAATTGTAGACTACAATAATCGTGCAAATATGTCGTTTGTAACAAGTAGCATAACCATACATTGATGTATCTTTATTTTACATGGCCTAGCCTATTTAACATGATTTCATTTATAGTATAGGCCTAATATAAAATAAAAACTATTTGAATGACACACATTTTGGTATTATCTCTACGACGCCAATACCACCGTATTTACAAAAAACGGATTGAGAATGAGATCAAATCTTTTTAAAGTTAATAAAAAAACCGGCCTAATTATTTGTACTATTGTTTTAACATGCTTTTGGGGAACGAGCCCTGTGGATCGAAACAGCTTTAGGCTACTCCATTCAACAGCCTACATTGACAGTCATTTAAAGTGGTTCTCAAACTTTTCAGATCAAGAACCACCTATAATAAAATAGTTGTTCCAAGTACCACCCATGACCGCCATAGAAAACCATACAAAAAATGTGATAAAATAAATAGTATAGCTGCGAATATTTATCTTTACACATCGTCCTCCGATTCTAATGTATTATTAATAATAAAAACACTTACCAGCTGTTCTCAAACTAAAGAACATGTCTTTTCATGCGTTTCAAGTTAGTCAGCAGTGGACACAAAACACTTTTTCACTGTAAACAGTGCTCTGCAAATACTTTTATGGGGGATTTAACGACTTTGTGGGGACATGCAGAAATACTACAAACTTATATCAAAGACATACAATGTGGAAAAAAATATTTAACACATTAGATGAATAAGGATACGTATACTTAAACGTCAAGAGAACAGCTGTATATAGCAAAACAGAGACACACTTGTCAAAGGGACTCGTCAAAAAGACATCGCAACGGGCGCTTCATTGATTTAACCTCGAGTAGATGCAAACGCGTGTTGAATTTGACCTTAACAGCAATAACAACCGATCTTAACAGCGGTTCAATTGCAGAAATACAGAATGAACGTAATTTGCACGCATCTCGTCGGAAGAGATGAGAGAGATGGGCCAAGCGCCTGTCTGCTTCGCTCTGTGTTTGAGCTGCCCGTCACGCGGCTGAGTTACATCCACCAATGATAAATAAACAATAATACAACTATTTAAAAATTGCACATAGGCTGAGATGTATTCCGTATTTATCAATCATGTGTTAAACATTCGAAATTGTATTTAAACACGAAATGTAAATGAATATATAGAGTTCATGTCACGTACCAGGGTCTCTTCAAGTACCACTGGTGGTGCGCGTACCACAGTTTGAGAACCACTGATCTATACCATTGTATTGATTTATATAGGGATAAGCCTCTATTACAGCTGAACAGAGTTTTTTATGCAGAAAGAAAGTCTTGAACCAGATATAAGCAGAGATTGGAATTGTCCTGTACCATCACTAAATATAATGAAACCTTTACGAAACAAGGTGAGTCATTGCAATTTATTTTTAAGATTATATTTAATGATAGAGGATGATTCAGGTGAGACATAAAAAACAGTTAACTCTATAAGATAATGATAAAACATTCATTTTAATATCACGGCTTATATAAAGCCTATATAGCTTTTGCATATGTGATTAATGATTGTGTTTGCACAGGATCAATGAGGCTGGTAGTTATCAATCCTTTCCAGTAAGGCCTCAGAGTAACCAGGTGAGTAGTACCTGTGAGAACAAGGTTTGTGAAGTGAAACCACAAAAGCCACACATCATCAATTAAAAACATAAACCTAAGCTTTTAACAGCCAGCAAGTCTCTTGGCTTATAAAACATTTTGGCATTGTGCTTTATTTCTTAAACTGTATGAATGTGCATTAACCTGACAATTTCCTCAGGGTAGCAGTTGTTAATTGCACTGATATACTCCTGAAGTGCCGAACCAGGTTCTGCTTTTATCTCCTGTACCTTCTTTAGACCGCCACTGGTAACAAACAAGCGCCGTGCCTTACTGTCATGAGGAAGTACCTTCACACATAAAACATAGATAACATAAATGACAAAAAATTTGCAGCATTCTTAGTATGTGAAAAAAGCGCACGTCCCATTACCTTGCTGAATTGACATATGACATGTTTAAGAATGTTGCTGGGAGCGTCATAGAGAAGAGGCTCTAGTACAGCCAGATAGGTGCACTTCTGAAGGATGCTCTTCAAAGCCTTCTTGGCCTGTTTTGAGTGTGTAAAGCAAAGAACGGATAACCACTTATGCACAAATTCTGTCATCTTCAATGCCATTAGTAATCGTTACATCATCAATTATGACATATGGTGAAGCTGCTCACCTTGACCTGCAGGTCTTCAGAGCTTTCAGGGTCCAAATATAAATGTAGGAGTTTGGGGAGCACATTGGCCACGGCAACTGATTTTGCATGCTCAGGTGTGTGACGACCGATCTGGCCAAATGACCAAGCTATGGCTGCCTTGATATGGTCTTCATGTTCCTCTTCCAGGCAGATAGCCAACTGTGGCACACCCTACAGGAGAATCGAATATGAACCATCGTCAATACAGTCTACTTCTTATATGAGCTTTAAAAAATATGTTTTAACAGACCTTAGATACAATCACAGCCATGGCTAAGTTCTCAGTGTGTGCAGCCACGTAGCCCAGCATCATGATCCCTGGTAGGCGTGCAGCCCCTTTGGAATCCCCAAGGTAGTCAATCACAGCTGCTATGCCCCCCACATTTACTATTATCTGGGACAGCTAGTAGGAAACACACACACAGACAAACCAGTGCGACATAATGACAAATAATTAGGGGTGAGTTTAACATTTCTAGGCCAGCACAGCACAACATTTCTAGGCAGGTAAAAAAAGTGAGTGATGCAATGGCTATGGGGTTTTCAGTTGTCTGTTTCCTGTGCTGCACTGGTGATAAATAACAGGCCCACATTCTCCATGCTTTACAGACCGGCTGCCTCACACCATGTTTTTAAACAGAGGGTGTCAAAGAGCTGATAAAATGGAGATTCCAATGTTACCCCGAGCATCTTGAAATCATTTACGGGGTATGTTCTGTATGCGGTAGGTACCTCGGGGGTGTGTTTTGTGATTTCTCGCATAAGAGTGGTGACGTTCTTCCGAACGTATTCGTCTGGGTCCTTCAGGCAACTTAGTGCGGCAGGAAATATGTCGGCCTCTACAACCATTTCTGCTACGTCCACGGAATGCTTGGCAATTTGGCTGAGAGCTGAGAAAACCTGCCTCTGTAAAGTTCAGACGGAGAGTTTTGGAGAATAGAGGCAAACTTACACAAAATCGTTTGTGTGGGTGTAGATTACTTTCCAACAGTGTTTCTCACAAATAATTTTCTCCACCTTTAATTTCCATGCCACTCACTTTCAGTTTGGAATCTGGGTTTAGGATCATCTGCGCTAGGTAAGGGATGGCCCCCGTGTCCACCACAGTTTGAGCCAACTCAGGGGAGTGCTTGGCTATGTCACTCAAAGAAGAGGCGGCAACCCTCTTAAGGGCGATTTCGGGCTCTTGGATACACAGCACAAGGAGAGGCACGACCCCAGCATCTACTACTGCCTGAGCCAGCTCTGCACAATTAGGAAAAAATAGACAAACATTAAAAAAGGAATCGTTTCATTGGAGTACTGCGAATACAAAACTGGCTTAAAAACGTTTGGAAGCAAACTTACGTGCACTGTGTCTGGCGATGTAACCCAGTGCCCAAGCAGCAGCCTCTTTGACCCCAGGGTCAAACTCCTCCAGGGAGATGACAAGAGCCTCCAGTGCACCACAGTCCACTACGGCCTGGGCCAGCTCGGGGGAGTGCTTAGCAACAGCCCGAAGAACGAACGCAGCAGCCTTCTTGTAGAATCGCTGCATTCCACAAGTATACCAGAGGAGAAAAGAAATAAGAAAGTGGGCATTAACCAATTAAAATGCTCATGAATCACCAGCAACGCATGCATAAGTATCTATTTATCTATCTATTTATCTATCTATTTATCTATCTATCTCTATCTCTATCATATCTACAGAAAAGTCTTTCAACTAAAAAAGCTCTTACGTTTTGCTCAGCCAGGGAGTACACAAGCTGAGGAAGAATGTCTCCCTTTACTACAGCCTCAGCCAGGTCATCGTTATAGTTGGCAAGCCTTCCGAGAGCCAGAGCTGCTGTCTGCTGAATAGTTGGGACGGCATCCAAAAGGAGAGGCCTCAAAAGGGACATTACACCTAAGCCAAAGAGAGTGAGTAAATTTCACATTTGTGCAGGGGAGAGTACAGGAGTGGAAAGACACTTGAGGGCAGATTAGAGAAGGGAAGACTTGATTCAAAGTACCTACATTATACAATGTTGAAAATAAATGTTTATTTAAGACGCAGAAAGAACAGAGAAAGTGGTATATGTCCAATTTAATTTCTTATGTGTTTTTAAGTCATTTCATGTAGACGAAAGGCTATTTGTGAAAGAGAAACAGATAGGGAAACACTGAGTTTACTTTAGTTTAGTAATGTATTTGTTTCAAAAAGTGTGTTTTTGGTCATATGATCAAATTAATGAGACATTCCAAATGTATTCCTTTGTGTTCAGCAGAACAATGAAATGTATACAGATCTAGAACAACCTGGGGTGAGTAAATGATGACAGAATCTTCATTTTTAGCTGAACTGTCCGTTTAATATGTGCATTAATTTATGTCCATTACATAAATAAATAAAAACATTAAACTTATTAGTTATTACAACATATTTGCAAATTATTCCCCTAGTTCTGTCCTATATTAGCCTATATATCGTTTTGAAGTAGAAATGTTTTTCACGTTTGTCATTTTAATCTCACAGACCATCTCAATTCCTTATAAATACATTTTGTTACTCACCAGCATTTTGAAGTGTTTCAATATTTTGTGGTCTTGTTGCAAGATCTGCTACAGTTTGTACAAACTGTGTTCTTGCCTTTTGGTACTGCTCAAATACTGTGAAAGAATAATGTATTACGTCTTTTCATTAATTATATTAAAAACAGCGGGACACACTTTCTCACCTTGCAAAACCTGCCGTTGACTCATATTTATATCAGTATCGCCAATCTTAACAAAATAATATATTAAAGAGACCAAAAAGTATCTACACGTACTCCCATTTGGAAACAGCGTTTGTTGTGACTTTGGTCTAGAGGAGGCGTGAAAGTGTTGTCCTGGCAACAAACCGGAAGTGATATGCGCATATGCGGCTTGCTGCCGTGTTCGTTCTTCTGGTCCGCGCTGAAACGTCCATGTCTGCTTAAATCACTGTTAATGTGGCATTTAATTTATATCCAGACTAATAGTGGGTTTCATAATCCCCAGATATCATCGCAAATGAAATGGGATGCACGAGCGGTCGCTGAATGTGGGATATAGGAAAATAGCAGCTGCTAGGGCGAACAGCTGCCCCCATACAGACCTACCGCAAAGACAACTGCAGTTATAGCAGCAGTGGGGTCTACGAATTAATGGGCAAATTTTCGCATCTTCTATAGAAACATTGCGACCAGTAGCTAAACGAGAGCTGCTTTTAATTTTAAAAAAAATAGCAGCATAAACCTTGTCGCTACCTCATGGACTGGTTTAGTTTGTATACTTTTTAAACTCAATGCGATATTTTCAATAGTTGTCACAAATTCCATGTTGCCTTTCATATTTTCTGTTCGTCGATACATTGTTAAAAATAAAGATTTCCGAAAAGAGTAAATTATAACGATTTCATTCAAGAAAAAAAAATTGGTCCCCCAATAACCTTTTATTAAAAAGGTATAAAAAGCACTTTCCAGTATAAAGAACGTTTAAGGTTCTGTGGATTTTAAATGTTCTTTACAGCTCGACAACTAATCTTGTTTTTTGGGGGTCTAGGCATATGTTTGCTGTTCACGGGCTCTGTCCCCTTAAAACGACGGTAATACTGAACTTAAAAAAACGACCAATTACTGTAGAGTTGAACTATTTTGTTTGTTAGTGTTTTGCATCCAAAATGGTAAAATGGGCATATTTACAGCTCGTAATATAGGTTGTTCAATTCAATTTAGGCCGTTGCACGTTTATTTTTAATTGTTTGCTTTGATCTTTACGAATGGCATTCATGCTCAAGCTTATGTTGAGATGTGCATGTCATAACTTCAGTGTCAGTTCAGCTGAAGGCGTTTTCATAAGCCTGTCAGATTAAGCATGACACCTCATTTTGCAAAGCAAAATATGCACTCATTTAAAAAAAATAATTATACAATGACTCTGATAAACTGTTTGCTAAATTTTATTTTACTAAGAAGGATTACTCGGAATGCCATTTGAATAGCTGCTGTCATTACACCTGCCTTTGTTTAATAAATCTACCACCATTGGTATTTCCATATCTGTTTTTTATGTTTTCTGATAGCCCATAACTATATTTATTTTGTATTTTAATGTAGAAACTAATATTATAGGCCAATATCTGCCTATTAAACTCTGGTTGGGGTTCAGTCTGAATTTTGTTATATAAATTGAACTAGAATCCTATTAACGCCAATCTTGAACAAAGAATAATAAATTATTCAAACAGATCTTTAGAGATTCCAGTCTGGTGCTGACCTGTTACAATATTTGTTTACCAAATCTACACACCAATATTGTCAATAAAATGTCTTAATATGTGTTGAGTGCAATACTATGTCTTCAGTCTAACGGCATGATGAAAAACAAACAACTTTTTACGTTTGTGGTTTCCTGACGAAGTTTGCGTTTCTATAAACACCAACTAATTACTTCGCACAGGCTACACGTTTGTTTATTATTAATAAGCATATTCGCAATCATCGATACCCCAAAACCCGGTGAGGCTATATATGGGCATTCAGAACAATACAGAAAAGAAAAGACGGTGTTTTGGTCATAAAAATAGACACAAGTCAAATGTATGTAGCAACTGCATCATAGGAAACTTGCAACATCAGACATGAAATCAAATGGACCGGGTCACAGGTTAACCGAACGAGCTGCAAGCAGAGGCGGTATTTTGCAGTCGGCTGGGTGAAGGTGTTAGATTTTGAGTTAGATGCTAACTTCATTAAAGAAATAAGAAGGATTTAGCCTATAAAACTGAGATTCTAAATGTATTTATTCAGTTAAACCATTTAAAGTTGATTTGACTATCTCTGCTCTGCCGTGGTATATGAAGCTGGCTAGTAAACCCAACGCAGCATTCTGTAGATGGTTTGCGGTCATATCTGAGCGAGCTATGTAATTCATACAGTGTGTGTTTCCCCTTTAAAATCGGATCTTCTGTTGCTATATCTACGAATGAATTCACAACAAACAGTACATGTTTCATGACAATTTTGTGATTGATTATTTATTTATATTTACACTGTTACTGCTACTGAAAATAAAAGATTATGTAAATGATAAAATGACAACTGGAATAGTTTTGCGACATAAGTCTATGTGTAAAAAAGTTTAACAAAACATGCCGAATAAATAGGGACTAATATAGCAGTGCAATAAAACTTTTCATATCTTTCTATGATGTTTCAGCTAACTTTACAAAATGTGTAGCAGTTCAAAAAAGCGAATGAGAAAGTGTAAAATGTTTTATTTAGATGTTTATACTGTGCAACAGTCACAATACAATAGCTGTCAATAGTCTACAATCGACCAATGAGACAAATGAACACTGACGACATCAAAATGTTTTCCAGAATGAACAGTGGGCGATTCTTGTCTTCTTTGGACAAATGTGTGTACGCAATAATCTGAAAATCTTAAAGCTGTATGTGCACGCACTAGCCTGGAACATGACAAAGTACTTCGTCAGGAAAAATGTCGGCCCAAACGTTTGAGAAAAGTTATTTAACATCAGGACAAACTTAAAAATCTAATTATAAAAATGATTACGCAAAAAACAACGTAAAATTACATTTTTTTCTCCCGTAGAACACAGGCCTAAATACAGTTTTTTGTCCTTTAAATTTGAATATATACAAATTTTTTCCTTTGATACATTGTTAAAAGCCCGCTGAATATAACAGGAATGTTTAGCAACTACCCTAGAAAGGCAAACTAAAATCAAAGGTTTTTTATGCTTCAAAGAACATTATAATACACGTAAAATACAAGCAACACATAACGTTTCCATTTCAGTCGGAAATGTCGGCCTAAAGTAAAAAAATATAAAAGGTATTAGTCATTTCTGCAAAACTGTTTCTCCGCTGTTGTGAAAATGCCACAACCGACTGCTCTGCGCTCCTCTTTGCAACCACATATGCCAAAGCCTACATGGTTTTCACAATCTTCGATAATTCCATCAATGCATCAAATGAAGTGCGTCACGTTCACTATACGTTAAAATTATACGTTTAATATAGTGATAATAATGACAAAAGAAGAGATCCTAAACAACACTACGATGGCATGTAAATAGCTGAATTATATCTGGCGTTGGCTTCAATGTGTAGTCCCTCATCATCCCGATGATGTGGAAGATCCGTTCAGCGCTGTCTTTCGCACTTTGTTACCAAAACTGAACTGTCGATTCGGGCTTGTCATCGTAGAACCGTTAATAGGATTGGACATGTGGGTTAAATGGGCAGGTGAAGGCTGCACCAGCGTGCTTGGACTGGGTAGTGGTGAGGAAGTGGATGGAGCTCCAGCGGGACTGCTGGCCTTATCGCTGGCTGAGTCGCTTTCAGAACGATTTGTATTGTTTACGCCATCTTGCGGGTGACTAATCTTCATCTTTTTACAGCTGGGGCGCACGCTGTATTTCAGAGGCAATGGACCATTCTATGTGCGAGAATAGCAGAAGGTATCGTATCACTGAACGCAACGAAATTTCATAAAACATTTCATGTTATTGTTAACATTAGCGTTTAAGATTATTTTCATTTAAATGCATTCAACAGTTTTAGAAATGGGATGATTTAGTTAAGTTCATTTGAGCACTTACTCTTCTCCATGTGTAGATGTAAGCAATGTCCATTAATGTGTAATAATCTTTCAAAGGCTCATCCTCATACATAACTTCAATCTATTAGAGCAATGAACAATGTTAAAACAAGCATCCCAATTGGCAGAAACACATTTTGTACCATGATCTCATTGTAAATAAGAATTTTATGTTATCTCTTTGTTATATTTGCAATTCAAGAAAAAAAAGAAAGAAAATCCAAAGCCACACAAAATACATTACCTGAAAGGTGGGAGGTATATCCATTTTGCTTCTCAGAAATTTTCTCAAATGCATCACAGTCATTGCAGCAGGGCACTGCAAGTATCTTTTATTATTAACCTGTGTATGCAAATAAATAAATAATACATTATTCATATAAGCTTTAATGTTGGTGTGTACAGAATTTTTCCCATAGAGCCATGAAGGACAAAATCATAGTAAAAAATCTGCTACCTCTTCTTTTTGTCTCTCTTCTGTGCAGCCTTGCTGTTGTGCTCTGTACAAGAATTACAATAGTTTTAAAATGATTTATCTACCATCTTTTACACTATACATTGCAGAACGTGTCCATTAAAAAAAGTGTTGTGCAGGAAAGGTTAACTGCACATTTAAATATACTGACAACAAAAGGTTTGTACCTTTGATCAAAAAACTCAATTGAGAGACTGATAATCTCGTCATCTGTGATGATTCTTTTATCCTCATCAGCAACTTCCCCTCGATCTTCATTGGATCCATTTGCAGCTTTGTATAAAATACAATTGAAATAATAAATTATGCTTTGAATTTAACAATATAAACAACTATAAACTGAACAATTAAACCGATTAATGGCACAGCAGATCAAATGATCAAATTTTAGATTATCAAAGTTGTTTAAAAATACTTACCATCAACTGAAGGGTGTTCTGCATAAAAATCTCTCCTACGCTTCATCTCATCTGCACAGAAACACACATGTGCACATCAGCGCATTCTCATTACAAATTAAAAAAATATATGATTTTAACAATGATTAACATACTTTTGAAAAGACCAGGCACCAGCTTGTATACAATGTCCTGAAGGGTTTTGTCAGATCTGTTAAGACAAAGCACATTTTTGATGATTGTTAGGTTCAATGTAGATCATAAGTCGTGAAAGTTGTGAAAAACTTAAATAATAATATTTTTAATTTACTTTTAAAAAGAAATGCACAAGAGAAATTGACAAAAAACTGCTTTTCAAGCTAAGAAAATTGTCAAGGAAAATGTTTCACTATTTCACTCATATCTTACTGTAAGAAGTGGAAAGATAGAACAGACAGTGATATTAAAGTTACCTTATATTGAGAAGTGGCTTTGTTTTGTGGACCTGGACATCACATATTGGACAGTACTTGCTGGTTTCCATATAGCGGACAATGCACATTTTACAAACTGAGGGTCAGAGAAAAAGCACAAGATTAAACAAATTACCTTATATGTTGAATCATGTAATCACCAACTTCCATAGGCTTTACTCACATGAGTGCAAGCATTCGATAATTGTGGTTGCATCTATGAAATATCCACCACATAAAACACACATCAAATGGGGATTGAGCTCTGTAATCTTGATCCTTGTTGTACGATGCATCTTCATAGGATAGACCAGATCCTGCAGGAGTATTAAAATAGGATTAACAAATGTTGTGCAACTACAAACTGCCAGAAGCGAACCAAAATTACTTTTGACATGTCAATCCCCAGCTAAGACCCGAATAGGCATTTATCCCAAACTCAAGAAACTTTCTAATTTAATCAACACACAACACAGCGAGATATTACTAAAGAGTGCATTATTCCGTCATACACGCACCTGAACTGACTTCGTCACAAACACTTCAAACGGTTTCTATAGCAACTCTAGCCGCGTTACATGGCAACGTTCAGAGCACTGAATATGAACATACCCTACTTTGAATGCAGTGAAATTTAAAACAAATCTCGCCAGCTGTGCGCGTGCTGTGTGGCAGCATTCTTATAAAATTACAGTGCTATGATCTCGCTCAAAAAGAATAAGGAAACTGAAACTTCATTATTTCAGGCAAGCCTAAAAGCCATTTAATTTATTTAACATGCAGGGCCTATATGCTTATATCGGCTCTCGTCTCTCAAAGTCTTTGTCTCCCGTTAAATCTTGAATGATCTGCCGACGAATGCTCCTTGCACTAAACTTTCACCCGTTTGACACCATGACCGTCACGTGTTGTTACACTGTTCATTTCCTTTGTTTACTATTTTTGAAACATATTGTTATGTCACGACATTCACGATGAGATAAGAACGAGACTTTCAAACCAAAAGTGACATAGCATAAATACCGGCCTTCAATAACCTATCAATAAACAGTAAAAAGTTCATGATCTAGAATTTATTAGAACAGCAAAAAGTAAATCTTAATTGTTTTAATCAATAAAAGAATTTTTCAGAGTTTCACACGTCGTAGAATGTAAGGCTTGTTTTAATACCATTGCAACTGTTTATAAATACTAGTTATGGTTTCATCTATAGTCTCGCTCCTATAAATACCAGCTCATAATACATTATTCCATATCACGTCGGATTTAGCTTTGACGTCCACAACTGCGTCTTAAAAGTCATACAACAGGCAAAATCATTCACAAGGGCGTATGGCAAAGTCTGCCGTTTCTATGTCGAAACATTGAGGTGGCGAGTGTGATTATAGAATAATTATGAAACCAAACCGCACACTTATCCCAATATTACAATAAACGTGTCTGCGTATCACGTGACATCACGAAGCACAGCCAGGTACCAACTTCTAAACTACTTCTTAAACATTTATTTATTTTACCACTTTGTTTGTTCCTTAAAACGAAAAAAAATTGAGAAATGTGTCTGTTTGTCAAAGTGCTGATAATTGCCATTAGTTCAATGCAAACATCTCTACAGTAGCATTCTTCAGATAAATGACAGAAACCACCAATACTTGAGTTTATTTATTTCAGTTTTTTATATTCCCACATCATCCTTAACGTGAAGGTCCGTTGTCAGCTATTACAAGCTTTGCCATGTACCCCCGACAAACCGACTGGGCTAAGTTACCAAGTAATTTAAGTTAAGAAAACACACAAATAAATACAATTCGGCTCAACGACGGCTTAATCAGGTCGTAAACACCTTACGGATTAGATATCTATAAAATTATAGATGTACTTAATAAAACGACAAACAGAAAATCCTTTTGAAGACAGCTTCACACAAACAGTCCACCCGTCTGGTGTGTGAGTTTGCCTACACGCCAAGATTCATTAATAACTAAATCGTTTCATTTATCAGGGAACAACACATAAACATAGTGATACCTATAGCTGTATATCGCAGCACTAAAAAACAATCATTGAACGCGAACCGGACAAATACTCACATAAAATAACTAAAAACCATAAGCACGCGGAAAGACAGAGGCAACATTGCGTGCGCGAGCCTGTCAGTTCCCGCATCCACTCTAACGCGTCTCCATTTTAAGCTCACAAAACACAGATACGTTCAAAATAGCGGGTCGGAAATCAGATATTGGTAAGGAATGATATCGAACAACACATACCTTACTGCGCTGGAGGAAACAGACGAGCCTGGAGGTGGTTAGACAATGAAAGTTAGAAGTCGATCAGTAGAAAATGAATACGAGCCAAGCGGCCATCTTGAAAAGGGCTGCAGACGCTGTCAATTGCAATAAGAGAACGGTGGAACCGAGCGCATTTCGATAATAAAAAAAGAGAAAAGGTCCGATTCTCGAAGGGTGTGCCGCGTTCGGTTGTAGATTTGTAAGACGCTGTGTATTTGGACCTCCCGCTAGTAAAACAGCCAGGCTGATGTGCGTTTTCTCAACGCTAGCTCCTTCAGTCCTCTCTTTGAAAAATGCTGCGCTGATGGTTCAGTGGAAACTGACACCGTCCCCAAAATGGCTTGTAGTTCGACCGCCCCGTCCGTCACGTGATCTAATTCCTTAAGGGTGGCCTGGGAATATGTGTCGGTGTATTTAGCTCTGCTCGCGTTTTCCACATAACAAAGAATAGCGTTTCAAATTATGCTTGATCGTGGTCGTAAGGTATACACAAGAGGCGCACCTTTCAGCCATTGTTGAAGATTGCACATTTGTATGAAAAATGATCTATTTATCCTAAAAGCTTTTGAAGTAGCCTAATATTTCGGATTCTCAGACATTCATTATTGATCAACTTAGTATAAAACGCAAGACGTGACCATCTTTCCATAGACAGTGCGTTGAACAAATAGCGCGGGCATGGCAGATACGCTTCAGAATTGATTCATGTGTGGTGAATGTGATTCCGAGGGCGGCACAGTTTATGGAATCTACTCACGTCCCGTTCATGTCCAGGAGTCCTTCAAAATGTGCAGTAGCCTGCTGTTTTCTTCTACATATACTAGCCTACTTAATAACACTGACTTACGTGAACAACATATTTCTCGATATTCTATTTACTACTAAAACCTGCTCGGCCACGCAATCTTAACGCGTTATAAACCTCTGCCTAATTAGACGTACACAATGCGTTTTTGTTTCGAGTAACATGATCCAGTGGTCTGGCATTGTTATTATTATAAATGGCAATTTTCCGCACAAAACAATATAGACAGCCGAGTAAGCATTACACAGAGACATGTTTGTTTGTATCAAAGTGGAACGTTTTATTGTGAATACTATAACAAGTGTCACCACATAGGCTAACAGTTGCCTAAATACAAACAAAATAATGAAAAATAATTTGTGCGGAACTTCGTCCGGTGTGATGAAGACATTTCCCCCGTTAATCCCCAGGAATCAAGACTGGGCTGCTCTCTCGATACTTTTCGCTGCGTCCTTCATTTTCCCAACCAAATCCTAAACACATTTCAAACAATCCAGCACATTTAACACATTTAAGACGACATATGTCCATAACCAACCTTACTATGTCAGATTTATATCATACTGCAGTGTTCATGCAAGATATCTATACTAAACTATGTTATTGTTGATTAAAAGCGTCACAAAATCATTTCTATTGACGATCATCAGTTATGTCATGTAAAAGAAAGAAGGCTACCTATAAATCAACAAAATCGGATAAAGTAGAAAGAGTTTATTAAAGCAAATAAACTCTCACCAAAGAATAAAATAAAACTTAATCTGATCCCAACACACAATTATGAAAGGATGAAAATGCTTCTTGATCACATGTGGCCTATAGAGTTTTGCGTATTAACCGCAGAATTATTTGTTTAATTAATATGATCATTTTATCACGTGGAAGTCTTCTCGGTTTTAGTCCGCTAAAACTTGTGGGTCAATCAAGCAAGCAGCCTACATTATGTACATCTGATGTGACGATGATGGAGTGCACGAGAATTTTATGACTTGATCTCTTTGACAATTCACCTTTGTGTCACCCCTACGACAAACACAGGCATCTGTTTAATGACTACGATAATAAAATTGCTGAGCAGAGTTCTACTCAGAGGCGGAAACACAACACTGACATTATAACAAGTTTTGTGTAGGCAATTATTAAGGTAGGCCTATATTAGAAAACGGCCATGAAGGTTTTCCGACCAGGACAGCATTTTCCTAAAAGTTAAATCCTAAAAATGTTAACATTGCCAATAAAGAGATAATACTAAATAAACCTGCTTGTAAATAAAGTAAAACCAAAATTAAACAAAAAACTTGTAATAGGCCTAAAATTGTAAATACGTTTTAGTTAATCTTTTAACTTGTATTTAATTATCAATAACTAATCTTAGGATAAAGCAAACTAAGGATCGTGCAAATACACAGTTTTAAAAAAATACCTGAAGCTGCTCCATGGTGCAACTAAAATTTATTTCAGAAGCAGCGCCACCCCTCTGCAAACGAAACCAGAGTTTAGTTAAAGTATAAGAAAATAAGCGAATAACATTTTTAAGCAAATTCTGTATCTCGAAAATGGCATACCTCAGTGTTTAAGGAAACCAGGTAGAATGGTTGATTGACTTTATGTACATGGCTATTCTGCGAAAAGAAACAACGATTGTAAGCCATATTAGCATAAAAGTATAAGAAATGTTTATTTAATTGAAGAGACAACCAACCTTTATACAATACTCAAGGCGCCACGAAGCATCAGTTATATGAGGAGGGCATCTGTCAATGCTAAGACAACAAAGAAAAACATATTTAATTAAAATAATAAGCCCTTAGCAACTTTATCGCTGCGCACCTATCTTTCAATTTTGCGTGATTCATAAAACTGCCTAAAAAACAGAGAACAAAAAGTTTGTCTGATAGACTTGCCATATGCATTAAAACATGTGTGATCAGAAATAGATAAAGGCTTTAAGAAATAGGCTACCAAAATATATTAGAAAATGTCTCACCTTGACAACAAAGATTCCAAACATCTTTTATGTTTCTAAGAAAATTGAAATACATAATTAAAACTGCAACTGTTCGTGAGAAAATGAGTATTGTTATACAATGTTTTATACCTGGTACTTGGTATAAAATAATTCCAGTCTTTCACTGTTGAACCTGGCATCTTCAAGGCACGAGCTACGGTAAATGATAAGTAGAGGCAATATTAAGAATGCACGCGAAAGGCAGAACGATATTAGATTATGAGCAATAAGGACAAGGGACTTTGGACAATTTCACCTAATTGTTGATTTATCTGCATTTTGTCTGACTCCTTCGAGAATGAAAGTCACTGCTGCAGCATGGCAGTGTTTCAGGGCAGTCTGGTCGACGTGCTTCAATTCTGTGTGACCTGCGAAAGATGAAAAATGCTCAAGACGTGTGTTTGTGTGTGTGTGTGTGTGTGTGAGAGAGAGAGAGAGAGAGAGAGACAGAGAGAGAAGATGCTTAGCGGGCATCTAGCGCTTATAAACCAAGCTAACGTCGTTGCTTGTCAATTTTGATCAATAATTTGCCCCGCATGCAGACTTCTGCTGTACACAATCAAGTAAATCTTCATGATATATTTTATTTGTTGTCTGACTTCGTGGGAAATAGCTTTAATGTAGCTAGGTCCATGTTATCGAGCGATAGCATAGCCAGCACGGCTAGGTAGATTGTTCATTTGTATGCGCTATTGTGTTGATATATAAGGCGCGTCGCGACACAAAGCAAGGACGACAATATAAGGTTCACAATAGCTTTAAGCCGAAAGCCTAAGATAAAGAAATACTGCAGCAGCAGACGTGGCGTAGCCTGTCCGACTTCCTTCGCGAGAGCAAAGCACCGGAAGTAATGTAGCACAAAGAAAAACAGAGCCATCTCACCCAGAACCGTCTCGCCTACAGACGAGATCAGACTGTCGAAAGCGACCTCCGTGAATATCGTAAAAGATTTCAGGTCGAAAAGATTTGGGTCGGCAAGGGCTTGAAGACCCTTCGTTACTGATTCAGACAACTCCATTTTGAGCCTCAGTCACATGAGCCTGTCAGCTGATCTCAGAGCTGGTGTAGTCTGCTAAACGAGACGCGGTAGCATAACTGATGTTTAACATGTAAATATGTGCTGTTGTGTATTATATTTGTTAACACTAATGGTTAACGGTCGTGTAAAACACTTGTAAACTGTTCTTTAGCCTACAAATGATAAGGCACGTGCGTCTGTTTTTTACACTTGCGCGTACGACGTCTGATACAGAAACAACGTGATAAACAATCATTTAAACGAGCAGATTCAATGTTTTCTGACTATACCTTACAGTCGGTCACCTTTTAATATCAAATATGTGTTGTTATGCTCGATTTTAATTTCTGTTAAAATAAAGCAAAACCACAGCTTGGCTTTTATACACTGCTATATAGTTGTTGTTTTATAGGCAAACGATTTATTTGGTTGTTATTTCTAACCAGTGTTTCTACAATACAAATGTTTTCAGATGATACACCTGATGTACCTTAAAACGCTTGGTCTTTTAAAACAGGCGCCTGCGAAGAAATGAACAAGTACATTCGCTTTGTCCACCTTAAGACTTTTCGTGTTACTGGACTTAATAAAACAAAATAATGTGTTTTATGTTCAGATGTGTTTCTTTATCAAATTGTATAAAATAGGGATTAAAAGCATTGCGTTAAATGAATTGAGAGAGAACCAAAATCTGGATTGGATAAGAGGTCTGCACAACAAAACTTGATGTGTTTTATTAAAGTACATCTTTCATTTTGAGGGTTTATTTTGAGAAGTTTTGAGACATACACATTCTTTTGTGGGGTTTATGTCAGTTTTAGAAGGTTTTAGAAGTCTTTTGGTTTTCGATGTTGTGGTTCTGCTGTCTCTCACATTTCAGTCTCATTATGTCAATGTGGTGAACTACAGAGGCTGGGAATTATTTTTCATTGCATGAGTTCTTTAAAGTGTGAGAAATCATTGTTGCAGGATTGTCAGGAGTTACTGTTCGCAAATATTTTTGCTGTGTATATTCAAATGTATGCTTAATTATTTCGCTCGTTACATCGTTCGTTCGAATAAATTAATTATTAGATTAACCATATGTCCATATTTGTTTACATCTCTGATTGCACAAAGTAAAACAAATTTCAATAAGAATTATTAATATGACATATTTTAAATATTCTTACATTTCTAAATCATTTTCAATGTCGTGCTTGGTCAGCTGGTCCCAAGAGAAGAAAAAACAATTGGTGGTAGATACATTTGCAGCTTACTTCTGGTGAAACTGACATAAATTAATTAGCTTAATATGTTCGATATCTAAATATTTTAATGTTTACCGACCCTGAAATCAGAGCTTTTAATAGATTCGAGGTCTGTACATTTTTAGTAATCACCTAATGCAGGTATTTGGTTGGGAATTCTTCAATCGGGAGCCCTTGCTTTGCAGCATTCAAAATCTAGTCAATATACTTTTTTAACGAGGAAAGCTTCAATTTTATGATACGCACAAGAGTTTATCCAGACTATTTTGATTACCACCCCACTTGTCAAATGGTATAAGCTATATAATTTGCACGGCGACCAATATTTACCAGTTAGTTTTAGTTAAGTAAGCACACCAAATGTGCATAAGAAAACAGTCTTATTAAGATTAAGGTCACTGCTCTGAATGATGAAATTTCGTACAAGAATTGTTCAGCCCAATCGCGCAAATCTATCGACCTTGTCACTTCAGAAGAAAGTTTACACATAGTCACAAACGCTACCAGGAGTTAAGTCCCCTCTATCGCTTTAAGGGGAAAAGCAATAGAGACAAGACCTTACAGAAAGAAGCCTGGTTTAAATAATTTCGATAAAGTCGCGATCAAGGCCGGCATAGACGACTCTGTTTTGTTGAGAAATCATATTTTTATTTGGACCCTCAAAAAGGACAGCGGCCATCTTGGGAAATACCCGAAACAAGATGTTCAACAAAATGGATGTGACGTGCATACGAACATAAATCCCGAGACCAACCAACATTATAATTAAACAGATGTAAAAGATCCAGCAGCAAATGTTAAAAGAACAAGTGCACGCTATAAGAGAAAACTGCTTAAATTAACCTTTTGCTTCGCTTGAGCTCTTTTATTAGGGGGAGGAGATTTTTAATAGCCATTAGCCCAGTGTAGGCTGTTTTGTTAAAATAACAATTTTATTACTAGTAATTATCTTTACATTGCAGCAGTTGTAGAGACAAGAAAAGAGCCGATAACAAACAGTCAACAGTTCTTTAAAATGAGGGAAATATTTAAAAGGTTACCAAACAACTGGTACTAGTGATAATTCTAATTATGAAAATCTGCCATTTTTTGTATTTATTTATATAATATATTATTGTGGTTATTATAGTGTATTATTAACTTGTTTTATTTCTTATTTGGTAGCTTGTTTAAGATTATTTTAAAGGTAATTTTAACGTTATTTTAGTAAAGAATATGCTGTAAAATATATATTACCAATTTTGCCAATATAAATATGTATGCTACGTTGAAGTTTTAATTTATTATATTCATTAAATACTTTAGATTGCTTATCTAATAGATGATGAGAAAACATTTGCAACAGCTTTTTTTATTATTGATAATTTTATTGAAGTTCTATTTATTTGTGACCCAAATATATCAAGGTAATATTCAGTGTTCATTATATTGTGTAGAATTAATTCATGTAGAAAACAGTTAATCACTTTAGCTACAGATTGAGTCACATTGATTTATTTTTTATTTAAAATAGAACTATAAACAGCCTTTACAAAGTTTTTAATAAAGTTAAATATTGACGTCAGGGATATTTTTTTCCATTCGACATCTATACATTTAAATGTTTCTTTTACGATTACATATTCATTCAGAAGGCTTTTTGGCATATAGTATGTTAAACAATAATGACAACATTGATAACTTTAAATTTAATAGATCTCCTAATGTAGCCTAACTTTTAGAATTTTCATTAAGCATCCGAGAAAATAGTTATATAAACATTTCCGTTACAGAAGAGGATAAATATTATGCAAGTGCACTTTATTATAATAATGGATTTTAATAATAAAAACAACAGCGAAATGTTTGGAAAGCCAATTTAAACATTAGACAGAAGCACTATTCACCTTTAGAAATAAATAACAAATAAACAAAAAACTTAATTATCTTAAATAATGCCTAAATGGGCTGATTCAACTTTAAATAATTTATTTTATTTTATTAGAACATTATTTTCATTTTTAAATCTTGCTGTTGTGTTACTGCTATCATCTGGACATTTCTAATTACAAATGTCTATCATTCTTTAGTTTTTTATCATTTTAGGGAACATAGTGTATAGTGTTTCCATTTCATTTATGCTTTTAGTTTTGTCTTACTTTGTAAAGTTTAAATGGTAGCTTACTATTGCTGACTATATAAAAAAATAAGCCAGCATTTTATTTTGTGCTTCATGTGATGTGGAAATTAGATGTGCATTGATGACTGTATCTAAGAGAGCACATATTTTACCGTAACACCACAAATATGCTTAGTCTCAGCTCACAATAATCCTATTTGTTTTTGGCAATGCGTTTAACTCTGGCTCGTGGGTGCTATTTGTTCATTTCCTATACTTGCAGAGACTAAACGTAATAAAATAGAGGTTTGCTTACTTCCAACTGATGCACCCTTTATTTTACAAGCCGCTGTGCTGATTAATTTTGTGAGCTGTGGGTAGTTTATTAGTGATGTGTGGGAAATCCTAATGGATTTGTGCCAACCCCTTGCTAGATCTCATTCAGGATGGGCACAGTGCCAAAAGTGAGTGCTGCGTGTCTCCGCCTCTCCCGTCTGGTCCTGCAGCTTATATGTTAACGAGTAAACATCTCATGAGCTGGGACCTGTTGCTTTATATCTCGTTTTTCTGCCACTATTTTGTTTAAGAGCTCCGAATCTCCATAGATCAATGATTCTTTGTGAAACCTCTTGACAATAAAACAGAGGTTCCCATTATGTATAAGCTTTAAAAGTCATGTTGGTCTCTTGTACGTTTAGTCCAAAAGACTGCCTTTTGATTGCTCGAGAGACCATTTAGCAACGCTCGGGATACATGAAAACACGACAGGATATGACTGAAAGTGCCTCGCGCTGTGTGTGGTGTTTCTGTGGGTCTACATGTGGTTTCCTTACAGAGTGACTATGCCCCCTATAGGATTAAAACATTCTCTTTGTGTTTGCTGCAAATTCATGTATCGATAGAGGCGAACAGTGTTCTATCTGGTGAAATGAATTATTCAATGTAGACTAAATTACCCTCACAATTCTATCGCTAAATTTAATTTACATTGACCTAGAATTGTGCTCGAGTTTTTTTTTGTTTCTTTGTTTTCTATGTCTTTATGCCGCTTGTTTTTCTTTGTACATTTTGTCAATCAAATGTAAAAACAACAACTTGACACTCGAAAAAGTAGCCACTGAAATGAGGGCACACGTGTTTTGACAGGTTCTTTAAAAAACATTAGACTTGAATTGCTGAAATTGCCCTCAGCACATTCAAAACAAATGATGTATGAGAAATGATGTCTATTTATGTCTTCATTTTTAAGCAACAAAATGAAAAAAACTAAAATCCCAAATGCTAACCTGGATACAGCAAATAACGCAAATAGGTAATACAGACACGTATACTCACTTCTACAATGAAACAGGCGGGGGCGCACCGGTGGCCGCATGATGGCAGTGGTGGGGTGTAAGTATAGCCGGTCAAAGGGCCTTACGGAGACTCCAAAAGAGCTAAGATTTTTACCAAACGACGGGGCAGACGATATTTTAAATATGGCTTAGATTAGCAACCAGCGGAGAGCACTAGCGCGCAATGGTGGCGCTGAAGTCCCAAATTGTCCAAGTTTTGCTGTTGTTCGGGATTCACTCAATAAATGTCACTTTAATTCCGTTTATCATAGAACCGTTCTTCGCACAAACGCTTCCTCAAATCTCTTAGCTGCTTTTCCTTAAATGTTGGTTTTTATAGGCCTACATTTTTTATATCAGTCGATTAATTTAGTCCGTAATATACAGTAAAAAATTGGTTATAGCCTACTTATTATGTTAATTAAAAAGTAAATACATGTAACTGCGTATTGTATACTGTAAATACAAAGTCTTAAATATTTACATTTTATTTTATATTTGTAATATCTTTATTTTAGTTATTTTATATATATGTGTGTGTGTGTGTGTGTGTGTGTGTGTATATATATATATATATATATATATATATATATATATATATATATATATATATATATATATATATATATGTATATATATGTATGTATGTATGTATGTATGTATGTATGTATATTATTTATTTATCTTAACCTTTATATGCTTTGTTTTATTTTTGTCTAGCCACTATACAAGCAATACGCAAAACAAATCTGTGATTTTCTTTATGAATAGACCTATTTCTTTCTGCTATTTATACATGAATAGACAATTCAAAATACTGCTTTCTAAGCTGATTTTTTTTGCAAACGTGTCATGCAAGCCTGCATGGCCGCTGCGGTGATTTTCCAGGGTAAGAGTGGGAAAAGCAGGCTCGGCTACACGGGAGTAACCTCCTTTACGCTGAACGGAAGATTCGGGCGCCATTGAGTCCTTTTTAATAATTTGGATGTGTTCTTGCCCTTTCCTCATTTCTTTCACACAAAACCTTACATATCAACACATGCACTAGAGCCAACTGCTTCGACGGCCAGTGTTATTCCCTAAACGTACAGATTCCGGCAGGTAGTATGAAAGACTGATGAATTTGTGTATCAATTGTTCAAAATCGGTCTGCTGAAAAACACATGCAAAATATTAAAATAAAACAAAGATAAGTGAAATTAAGTCAAATAAATAAGTGTGTGTGTGTGTGTGTGTGTGTGTGTGTGCGCGTGCGCGTGCGTTCGTGTGTGTGCATGTTGATAAAAAGGGAGCTTGCATTTTGTTTAGATTTGACTAGCAAATAATACTATTTTTGAATGCATTTTCCCTGTTTGCTTATTTACAAGTTTTTTTGTTTGTTGTTATTAAAGGTCACAAATCCGCGTTTAACTATGGGCTGCGGGAATTAACCCATCGAGTTTAAGAGCAAATGTAAAAGCACGCAATTCTGATTTAAATATTCATTAAACTTTTCTCTCCTCTCTGCACTACATTTACACTATTTCGTGTTTGAGGTGCACATATAGCCGGCTATACAATTGAGCAATGATGTTTTCATTGTCAGCTTGTTTAACTAAAAATATTTTACTTGTTAATACCAGCGAAACCACAGAAGATAAAGCCGTGTTTGTGGAGTGCGGCTTTGAAACAAATAAAGCCAACATGAATGATATTGTGGGTTTTCCTTATCTCTCTCCTTTTCCGTCCCTCCCTCTTTGCAGCACACGCGCCACACACACTTAACCAGTAGATTTTATGATTTACTCAAGTAAAAAATTGAAATCCAAAGAGTGTGTATTGTCAGAAAATAAGTGTCCTTTTCTAAGGATGCTGTTCAATTCCCCTCTCAGCTGTTAATGCGGCACAAATGAAAGTATTTTACAATCAGGCTCACGGCGACCACGAGATCTCAAATTCCTCGTGCAGGAGGTCCGAGCTACTGGGATCGGCTTTCATATACGCGCATTAACGCAAAGCGCTCTCTTTGTTCCCCTCTTCTCTACCCCTCTCTTGAAGTTTATAATTGTAGTACTTTTCTTTTCTTCGTGAAACAAATATATGCGATGGGCTCTTCTTATAAAGTACAAAATATTACATTAGCACTCAGAAACGTTATTTCCATTGTGTTTGGCTGTGTTGACGTTGGTTGCAATTCACGTAAAATAGTGCAAAATAACCCACACATCACTTTGTAGAAAGTTTTGATTGACAGTATTTTTATATTGGTTATGATACTGTCTACAATTCAGACATTGTTTCAAGTCCCATCTTACAACACCTATTACCAAAGAGAAAGTGTCGTTGCTGTTCTCTTTCCCCTTCTCTCCGTGGGCCTCTCCAATGCTACACTGGGGGACTGGGTCGCTGTGATTGACAGGCCATGCTTTGTGTTTCTCTCCGTGTAAAGAGGCACTCTGCTGCCAAACAGACTGAGGGCCCACTGCACGCATGCCCCTGACCTGACAACCTCCTGTTAAACAAAACAAGCTACCCATAACACACAATACCACAGCTTTTGTTTTTCTTTTGTTTATTATTGTTTAGTGCAGTTTAAAAAGAACTTAGAATATATATTTATTTAGATTGAATTGTTGTATTCTGTACCTGGTTATAATCTCATGTTATAAGAATAGTATTGTTATTTCTGAAAAACATAAAATAAAGAGAGTTAGGAATCACACTTAAATTAGTTTATTTATTCACAAATGTGAGATTTATTTTGATATACAATGCCAAAATATTAGAATTTTTAAAATGTTACTCTACTGAATTCAAGGACAGGAGGTGAGTGAATGTATCACTGGATCATGTGAATAGTAAAATGTGTAAATTAATTGGTAACACTTAACAAAAAGGTTTGTTAACATGGGTAAATAGCCAACATAAACTAACAATTCATGAGCAATTTAGTTTTTCATTTAACCAATGTGTACTGAAAAACATTTTGATTTGCGTTAACAAATGATAAAATTATGAATTATGGATAAATGTTTAGAGATTTAGAATTTATTTAATTAATTTAGAGAAACATGCATGATTCACGTTAGCTAATGCAACCTTATTGTAAAGTGTTAAGGAATTATTTTCCAATACAGGTTAGAAAAAAATCTCATCATGCCACATAGTTTGTGTATGTACAGCCTACATAGCAAATTGTTTTGTGTGTGCGTGTGTGTATTAAGATAGCTCTTCAATATGTACTCAACCCCCCATGCACCACTACTGCCTGTGCCGGGACTAATCCTCTGCCTCATTCCCTCAATTGGTTACCTGCCTCACCGCCTCAGGTGTCCAGAGCTTCTCTCTGTTTGCTTGAACTTAGCCCACACAATCTGCAAGGTGTCACTTGTGCTTCCATGAGTCACACTGCAACAATTCAACCATCGAGGGGTGCGAGACAGAAGAAAGTGGATGTCATGTTTAAGCGAGAAAGAGCTCTGAAATGGTCTTTAGGCCTCAGGCTTCTCCGCTTCCACTGGGGATAGAAATCAAACATTCACGTACGCACATATGAGGCAATTATTTTCTCTAACCACTTTTGCCTCAAAACGTTGATTTCATGCTGGTTTGCGAGGAGACAAACGCTGATGTTGGTTGAATCACTTGTATTTTGTCATTTTTCCACGAGTGTCTGTTTGTTGGCAGCACAAGACGGATCTACTTATATTTTAGATAGCAAGTGATGATAAACCATAGTTATCCTTTTGTATGTGTATTCATCTTGATGTGCAACAGCCCTGAGAGGCAGTTTGTGTGTTAAACTTATTATTTTGTGATTATTTTGTGCTTTTATTATATTGTTACCAGACGTTTGATTTGTTTTGGAACTGTCACACAATTGGAAAAATCTGTCATCGTGAAATTTAAATGTGTCTTGTGTGGGCACATGACATCATCGCTTTCTTGCTCAGTGACCAAACCCACATTTTTTTTCCCTTTTAGTCAAACCCAAAAGCCCTTCTGACTCGATTTCCTTTGCACTTCAGGTATTGATTCCTAGCCCTGCGTGTGTGCATGCATTTTCCTGCCATCCACTGATTTTAAGCCATCTCTCCCTGTTTCTCTCCCCCTCTCTCTCTCTGTCAGAGAATGAGGAGTGATGAAATCTCTCTATCCCCGTGGCAACAGGCGGCACATGGATTGAGGCCCGCGCTAGCAGATGCCTGATCTATGATAATGTCTATCGATAGGAAAATCAATGAAGGATTGATCCTCAGGCCTGTGTGCAGAGAGAGTAAGGGAAAAGAAAATGGAAGTGAAAAGAAAAAAAGAGGGATTCTAAAAAAGTAGGAGGTGAAAGAGTTATCAGGAATGTGTGTGCTTTTTCAAATGAACGGAAAATAAAACTAGCGGATGAATAAGGGGATAAGAAGGAAAAAGAGAGATGCAGAGACTTTCCTCTGTCCCTGTAAATTCGGTTCTGATGGGAGCTCAGAGGGCCTATAGATTAGAATGGAGAGGCTTTAAATGGAATTTGAAAAGAGGATGGGTTGAAAGAGGGGGAAAAAATAAATTTTCTCTGAGGTTGAATCGCCTAATGATGATCTGGAGAAGTTTAAATTTTTCCCCTAATTGCTTGTTCCTTGAACATTCAGGTAAGTCCTTACACTACTGGGTCAACAGACCATCTCATTTAATTGGTGGAATCTATTCGTAAAATGTATTTTATTCATTTCAGTCTTGTTACAAAAACAAGAAAAACAAAATGCACTCCACAAAACACTGTTCTTATTTTCAAAATTGAAAACAGCACTTTAGCTCATATTTCAGACAGAATACTTTTGATTTTAAATCAATTTAAATTGAGTATGTAAACAGATATATATGCACTAGTGCCGAAAGTTTCTTTGTGTGATCCACAACGCAGAAGTTGCTGTGGAGAATAGTAGGATTGCGTGGCATCTTGATCACTATGGCGACGCATGGACAGTCTCCCCGCCGCACGCTCTCTCCCTCCCCACTTCTGAAGTGAAAATGGGTACCATAGCAACGGCACACACTGTTTACAATATGTATTCTCACTTTGTCACTGGCTGTTGATGGCTTCAATTTGCGTGTACATCTTCCACCAGCGTAAAAGAAATATGGAGGTTCTTTGAAGTGAGGAAAGGCTCTTTGTCTAAAAATTGAACATGAATTAGAATATGGAAAAGACAGGAAATAAGAGGATTGAGTAGATACATCCATGCCAAAACCGAGAGAACATTTATAAGATTAATGGACCAAAATCAAAAAATACTGGAATCAATTATTATTGTGGAAGCAAAAATGTCCTAAATTACGATTTATTTTTTAATTTTGTTAATTCATTTTTGTTAAACATTTTTCTGTTCATAATTCAATTTTAACCACTTTTACATTGGAAAAAATTACTTGTGAACCCTGTACTTTATTGTAGATATTAACATAACACCAAACCAAGTGCAATCTCCAGATCTTTTTGGAAACTTTGCAATGATACAGAGACGATGAAACCATATTTCCTTCCTACTAAGTAAAGAGAGTTAGTGGGGGAAAAAATTTAAAATGCTGGCAGCTCCCCGGACCTCACGCTGGGTACACTGTAGGGAAATGGATTCCTTACCAGGAAATCTATTAAATTATGGCACACTGCCGTGCCAGGCTTGGAGCCACTCTCTGTTTTAAAAAAATCCTTATTAGCTTTAATTCAAAAATTATAATCAACATGGCTTGAATATAAAATTGATAATAGTAAGAAAAATGAGGGTAATAATATAAGGGACAGGCAGGCAGCTGGTATTGGGTCTGAATGGTGTTAGCTTCATACTCAAAGATTCTCTTCCTCTGTTCAGCTTGATGGTTAATCTAGCACTATGTCCAGCGTAGGGTTCTGCCCCAGGGAGAAAATCAGGGAGGGAGGTGGAGAAAAGAGGGTAACAGATAGAGAATGGGTGTGCATATACAGGATCCAGAGGAGGGGGAGGTTAATTTGCACATATTAAAGAGGGCAGAATTTCTCATTAAAAAGAGATTGAAGTTGATATATGCCTGTGTGTGCCTGACACACTGTACATTCTGATTGTGAAGTCCTTGACAGAACAAAGGCGACTCTACCTCTCCAGTGACCACAAAAGCTGGAGATTGGCATTCTGCACCAACCTCTTACTCAAAATGTCCCATGAACTTTTATTATTTAGAAAAACATGTGCAACATTTTGATTTCATTTATATTTGGCTGCACAGAAACAAACAATAGTGGAGAAATTGTATATTTGTGACATAGGGATGACTGTAATATGGAGTGTTTTGTATTGTGTTATTTTGTGATTTGCATGAATATAATTCAATTAAAGCACTCAAAGTGGTTTTCCCAGTAACAATCGTAGCATTTTTATCACACTTTATTTTTATTTTGTAAAATATTTTGAAGTATGAAGGCCTACAATGGTATGAGTTTTGTGTTTTTGCTTGAGAAGTTTTGAAAATAATCCAATCAAAACTTTCTGCAGCCCATTACCACCTCGAAGATGATTGTCATTGTAAAGCAGTTATTTAAAATTGGGAAGCACACTATGGGTTGGACTAATCCATGAAAAAATATAAAAAGTATATCATCTTTACTAACAAGACTGTAACCAGTTAATTGCAGCAGTTTCAAAACAGGAATCTAATTCATTAAAGACAAAAAGTTTGGCTGGGGGATTTCTACAAGCCATTTTCTATTACAAGTTATGCAATCACATCCTAACTAGGTCTTTCACATATTGTGGGGCCGGGCTTTATTGTTTCTAAACTGAAAGCAGCGTTTCTTTCTCTCGATCTCTCTCCTCGTCCTGACAGAGGCCATTATGTGCCCTGTGCTGCAGCTTGGCGCAGACAAAGCACAGCAAACACAACTAATTGTGGGTGTTGTGTAGCTGCCAGTGTTCCTACAGGCCCTCTCCCTTAGCCCGAGAAGTGCAGTGTGTGCACCTAAAAGCATTCCGAAAAAGGTAACACGAATTAAGTACACACGGAAAATCACGTTATCTTTGGTCTTGTTCAATGGACTTTGTCTGTTACGTGTCCAACACCTACAGTTACAAACTTTCTTATCATGCCAAAAGCTAAATCTGAAACATGCCAGGGATGACGGAAAATTTATTATCCAGCTAATCCTTCAAAACAAGTGTCCTCCACTCTGCAAAAATACCGATCATGTTGTTCAACAGATGTTTATTGCTGAAGAAGTAAAAGGAAACGCACAACTTTTATATCGCAGATGGAACGGTGATGGGAAAAGCTAGAGAGGGCTGCAGAGGTTTGAGGGATAGGAATCTGATTTATTTTTAATTGTATCATGTTGCACTGTAGTGGCGCTCCGAGCTGTTAGTCAGGGAGTTTGTGGGAGGTCTATGCTCCAGATTACATTGATAAATGCACACCTGGTATTCAATGGCCGCACCCTTTTAATACATCAGTCTTAGGCCGACAATGTTACCCTGTTAAAATTGGAAACGCCGTGGAATTAGTGGGTTTCACAAAAAACACATTTTACCAAGTGCACACAATGCGTAATTACATCGCAACTTTGTGATTTCTGATCCAGATTCTAAGATGGCACAGTTGTTAAATGCTAAATGTATTTTTATAATATAGTACGTATTAGAACTTATTGATATAGTACCTAATATTAGAACGTTCTTCCAGATTATGTAACACTGAATTTTCTTTTCGTTTGCACAAAAATAATTATGACGTAATTTTTGGCCACCCGTCTGTGCCGTCCAAACTAAAATGGTGATAGACTTTTACATTTTTGTGCACATCTTTTTTTGATAAAGAACACTGAAGTATCACGTGTTCTTCGTAAAAAAAGTCAGTAAAATGAACATTCTCAAAATACACATAGCTTTGTTTAAACGTATTAGAATTCACAAAGCTGAACACAGAAGGCCCATATCCATACACACACCTGCCCCATTCCTACGCTTTTGCACACACACGCGGTCTCCAACCAACAGGTCGTGTGCCGTTTATGCAAGAAGCCGCACAAAAATAATTTTTTTTTACAGATTATATAAAGTTCTAAACAAATACAGCGTGTTCTGCACAAGTTTAAAGGATAAATGAATACATTACCTAAGTTTTGAAATAATTTTATTCTGTCAATATAAACGTTTAATTACAACGATCTTTTACCTTCTGTTTAAAATTAAAATGTATTTAGTATTGCTTAATTGTTTAATTTGTTTTACTTGTACAGCGCTTTTGGAGCCGCTACACAAAAATAAAGATTTATTTTTGTATTTATTCAAACATTCAAACCTATGAAAACGACTGTGACGCATTTCTTTCAGCACATAACCCCAAATGTCAACTCAATGTTCTGTCACATAATTACGTACCTGAATTACTCCCTATATACAGGGCTGATTCATCAAAATACCAATCTCTACTTCAACCCTGACCGACTCAAACAGACGGAACAGGCCCCCTCTCCCACTCCACTCTGCCCCTATGCTAACTTATACACACACGTTTTCCTTGGTGTTCCCTCTCAGATATTCTTGCTTTTACAAATGCTACGGATCTCCCACTCTCCGGTTTCATAGCAACGCATCTTCTTCATGCTGCATATACTCAGGTAACCCCGTAATGGTCTTCTGCCGGGGTTACCGGCCACATATAGCGAGCGGACATGTCTCTCCGGGAGTTAACGGGTTGAATAATTAATGAAGTCTCCAGAGATGTGCAGTGGCCCACAGCAGCCTCTATCCATGACATGCATGTTCACTGCACGGCTTAAAACGAAAGGCCTGCTTGCTAAACGCGCACACACACATCCCTCCCTCGTGAGAGTGGCTCCACTGCATAATGGTGACAGCTGATTCTAACTCACATTTCCATAATTAACAAGCTTGCGGCAGGTGAGCCTATCACTGTATGTCTCCCCTGACCCAGAACAAAATGAATAGCTCTTCTTGTATCAAGGAATTATATGCAATTTACTCCTTCTCTGGGACATTATGGGGAATAAGAATAATTTAAAGTAACCCCCTCCATTTGACTGTTTTATTAATTATTATGGGGGACTGCTCAGATAATGAACTGATATCTATTTTTACCCGATTATTATATATGATGTTTCAACACTATATCCTGTCACATTAATTACGTTCCCTCGAATTATAATGTGTCCGTGATGAGGATGATGTTTTAAACAATTTGATCTATTTTTCATTTTACGTTATTGCAGTATTTATTTAAAAAATATCTATTTTGTGTATTGTATTTAATTTAGTAGCATATATTTTATAATAGCAATAAAGGTTTATTTTCTTAACGTTTTAAAAAAACACATTATACGACGCTAAAATAATCAAACATATTTTAATCTTTGTCATAATTTACCGCATAAATGATACATTTATTTGCGGATAAGACCTACTTGCGTTTACCTAATGGTTAACGCAATCATCCTAGCTGTTTATATATTATCTGTATTTTGCAATGCACAAACAATAAAACGGACGTATATTTTTATTTTCATAACGTATTGTTTTAATATAAATGTTGTCATTAAATTCTACATTTATAGATAATTATTAATGTGTCAGTTTGCTTGCAGAGGGATCGCAGCGGAGTTGCCGAGCTCTTATTCCTCGCTGCTGTTCAGCGCAGGCTGCGGCAGTCAGAGGCGGCAGGGAAAATCAGCACACACCGCTGAGAGGCCCACTGTTATTGTGGAGCAGAGAAGAGTGTGTGTGTGTGTGTGTGTTCAGAGAGAGAGAGAGTGTGTGTGTATGCCACAACGTGGGCGTGCAAAGAATGAAATCCAGCAAGTTGAAAGTAGAAATACACGTTTTATTGAATGTATGTCTGCTCGTACAGCCTACGCATCAGGGAAACAAATAAAATAAAACCGTATGTGGCATCATTGATTTGACCGATTTGCCTGCAGTTAGCACACGCTTCCTGTGCAGTATGCTCCTGATCTAGTGAGCGATTGTCATAGGCAGGGAGCCCAGAGACAGGGTGACACTGCAGATTAATGTTACGCAGGGGCTCAGTTCCCCCCTTTTCCCCACGCGGAGGTCACTGCCCTCCGCTCGCACTGTGCCTCCAGTCGCCTGGAACTAAACCACCGGGGAGCTTCAACTGGTTTCGTATAAGCATGTAAAATGAGTCGAACTTTTCAGTATTATTTGACAAAATTATTTCGTCAAAAAATTCAAACCACAGCTTCATCCTTTACGAAAATGAACCTTCATTTAAACACCCCAAAATTATTTTGTTAAAATTAAATATATTTAATTCAATTCAATTTAATTGATTAAACAAAATGTTTACTGTAGTATAACCACGGTTTTGCTATAGCAATCAATACACCAAATACAAATGGTAACTATACGTTTACCACAGAAAAGAATTTAGATATTTAATTTAGGGATGAAATATGGGTTTTATTCTACATTGTATTCTAAAATTAACCTAAATTAGCGTCCTCGTACAATAGTTAAACGCTTTTGAGATTGTGTTGGAAATAAAGCCTACACTTGCTACTATTAGCCTACTATTTTTGATGGGCCTATCTATTATCATAACAAACAAGCAATCGTGTCGTGTTTACCATTGATTTTTAATTATTGATCTAAATTTATTGTTGTTTATGTGTATTTCATAGTCCCGTCTGACCGTCAGTTTGGTAATAGGGGGTTGGCGTTACCTCGGAAGAAGAATAAATTTGTCTGAGAATGAAGAGAGATGTGTCTGAGTCCCACCGGGCCACACTGGGACCATTATCCAACAGGAGTGAAACCTGTGGGGGTCCATCGCCGGAGCCGTGGGAGGGAGGCAGTGATGAGTTCGGGGGAGACTGTTTTGCCTGTACCCAACCCCGATAATCTCCCTCAATGGCGGGGGAGGACACGTACTGTAAGGACGGAGAGATGGAGGAGGAAGACGGGGCCCCTCCAGCCGGCGGAAAGTGTTTGAAACGACAGGATAAGCGTTCAACACAACTGCACAGGAGGAATGCACAATCGGAACAGGGTGCCCAGAAAGAAAATTGTCTGGAAAGGATTACGTTCAATTAGTATACAAAATCGATTTTTAGTTTGCAGTTTTGCATTTAGTAAATCACAAGAAATATATTAGGTATTTTAAATTGTTACAATTTACAATTAAATAATTGTATTATATAGCAGAAATTAAAGAAAGGTTTGTTTTTTCTAATAAATTATTTTCAGTAAGTCAACTAAAAATCACGGTTGTATTTTTTTATTTTAACAAACAACGAAACACTGTGAAGTGTATAATTGAACCCTTCGATGGCAAACAAATGAAATGTTTCTGTTGTAATACAGCGCAACAGTCACGTTTACAACAATAACGAATTTTGTTCAGGCACCCAGATGGGCAGAAGTGGTCCTTCATTGGCTACCCAGGAGAGCCAGGGCTGCTGTCCCCATAGGCCTCTGGCAGACTGATTGAAACCGTTGATGTTGGACAGGAGTTCCGCTGGAAACAAGGGGGATGGGGCTTCAGAAGGGGTGTGTCCAAACGCCCAAGATGTGAATGAATAAGCCCAGCGGAGGGGGCAGCCAAAAAGTGGAAAAAGATAAAGCATAGGACAAGCAGGAGGGAAAGACACTGCAAGAGACAGAGAGGGGGAAAGTTAAAGAGACATCGAGCTGTAGAGAAAAAAACGAGAGCAAGTGAGAAAGCAAGCAAGGGGGGGGGTTGGCTGTGGCATGTTTAAACAACCATACATGATGGACAGGTCTGATAAGACAGGTGAGAAGAGTTGGGGGCTGAGAGAGGGGCTCTGATTCTGACTGGGAGAGGAAAGTGAGCTATTAATTACTAAAGGAGAAACAGATGTAAAAGAATGGTGCCTGAGCAGCTGGAAATCATCAGCATAAATGAAAGAGGGAGGAGAAATAAAGATGGGTGGGGAGAGGAAGAAAGGAACAGTTTAGAGGAGAAGTGCATTGTGGGCTTCTTGCGCTGAGATGACAGGGGACACGTTAGATGCTCATCGAGCAAGGAAGGCACAGCTCGGGGTGAGATTTTAGATGTAGTAACACAAACAACAGCGTGTAGCTTCAATAGTTAAGATGATTCTTAAAGGTGCTTTTAACTCTATTCAGAATAAATGAATTACAGGACCGCCATGAAGAGGGAAATGAGAAGAGAATGGTGTTCATCTCTACCTCGGAGAAATTGGTTAAACACAATTGAAGAACTCAAAGACAGAGCATGCTGGATGACTTTGCTAGCTGCACTTCATGTCATGGTTTAAAAATATTTCCACATTTCAATTTGATCCGTTCAGGTTTAGTTCCATTGAGAACAATAAGAGACCATAAATCAATCACCTCCCCTGCAGCTCTGTCAGTTAGCTGCTTTTCTTACCTACCTGTAAGCTGAATCCATTCCTTACAGACAGCATGGGGAGAAAATCAAGCGTCCCTGAGGATCTTCAGTGTGTGTGTGTGTTTATTTGGATCGCCCCTTCCAGTGCACCTGGGGGAGAGGGAGTGAGGGACAGAGAGGCTTTAGCAGCTTTCAGTCCCCTGCCTCCTATTACCCCATCTGCTCTCTGAGCGGGTATTAACACAAAGGCATCACTAACTAGATAGGCTAAAGAATCAAGTATTTGATTTATCACTGTAGAGCTCACAGAAGTAAAAATATTAGTGAAGGTTTATTGGAGAACTATGTAGTTTGATAAAAAAAGGTCTTTATTCAATCATGGGAAAAGCAAAGTGGTGCCACGCTAAATGTGACATATTACAAATTGTAATAATAGATTCATCTGATTAAAATAAAGCAAAGATTTTTCAGATGTGTGAATGCTGTCACTGGACCCATTGTGTTCATGTAGTGCTGAGTGTATCAGGCCGGGGTGGAGGGGTCGGAGGTCAGTGGGTGGTCAGTAGTGTGGACAGCTTGATGAAGCTGAGGGGAGAGAAGGGCCTGCTGTTCCCACAGCAGGGGCACTCTGTGCTGGGTAGGAACAGTGGGCAGGTCCCTGGGGGTCATGCTGAGAAATGGGTTCTATTCACCAGATAGCAAATACAAGAGGTTCTAGGGATTAGGGGGGAAATGAGGGGGTTCTTTGTTGTATACATTTAATTTCAAGACGTCACTTTCAATAATAAATGAAAATATATATTTTTAAATCCAATCAAAAGCATTTACTCTCCAATTAACGTTTATAACTTCTTATTTCAATTCGAGCCAATTTTACTAGTGTTATGTAGCTGCAATATGTATAGAGAATACATTTATTTAACATTTATTTAATGTTAAACACAAAAGAAATTGTATGACGACCATTGTATTTTTTCCTACTATGGTATTCAACGGGAGGCAAAACCTGTCCTGTTACAACTCGAAGTTGGGTAAATGATGACAGAATTTAAATTTTTGGGTGAACCATCCCTTTAATGTAAAAAAGTTACTATAATTTAGGTAAATGACTGTCAAGTATAAAGTACAAAGACAACGCACGCATTGTAATAAACAGATTTTAATTTATCACTGAAAAAAGCGCAACACTACAATCTCAGTGTTCAAAATTTCTTAATACGAAGCAGGATTTGTGTGGGTTCACTTTTGCTGTTTAAATACAAACTTTAGAGATTCTGCATAATTTCTGTACATATACATGAGAAAGTGGACAAACCACATCTATAATGAAATATAAAACCACATCAATAAAATGGTGCAAAAAGAAAAACGCCCCTGCACATACAAAAATAAATTAATACACTTTATCCAGTCACCAGTCTTGTGTAAACCTTAAGAAAAAAATCGGAACTCACTAACAGTGCATTAAAACAGTCCTTCACACCACTAAGTGATTCACAAATATTTATTTACAACAAAAAAAAAGAGGTAAAACTGTGCTAACTAAACCTTATTTATTCTTACAGCTTATTCTTAATCCAATATGCATCTGTTAATTTACATAGCAACAAAGAAACCAGGCGTATTTACAAGAAAATTTCATCGTCAAGTATGTTTTTTTCTTTTTTTATAACTTCAAACACCAGACATCAAAATGATGAGTTTACAAGACTCAAAGGAGCCGAGATCTTTTTTTACAGTAGTATAAAAACATTCTGCGAGTTGGGCGTTAAAATATGTTACTTGCACCCAACATGCAGTCAATGCAAATAAATAAAAAAGGAATAATAAAGTTGGCTTCAAAAAATGATCAATGCAGCACAAACATTCGAAATCAGATAGGTTTCAGTGTAGTCACTGTACAGGCTCTGAACTAGTATTGCCTGAGCGATGCTGATTGGTACCAATTTCATAAAAATGGATCAACTGAAGGGAGGAAAAAAACAGGGATAGGCTGGCACCGTCTCCAGCACGTGGCACCCAGGGCCAGCTTGGAAAACGGAGCCAGGCACTTGGGTTAGGGCCTGGTTTGTTTATCCTGCCTTGAGAGGTAGTTGCTCTTCAAAGAGTGCAGCAGGGTCAGTTAGACAGTTTGTGGACCTTTGGAATGCCTCTTCATGGGGGAAGCTGAAGATCAGAATGCAGAAGGCCTTCATGGTGCACAAATGTCCGATCGAACACATTTGACCGCATTATTCATACACATAGACAAATGCGACATGTTTTATTGAAATTATGTTTTTTTTTGTTAAAGGGGTAAAGAGAGGTAACAGTGGAGAGCAGATACTGATCCACAAGCAGATAGCAGACCATCCTCCATGGACCATCCGAAAAACTCCAGTTCTCATCCAAGACCTAGCGCCCACAGCAACTCACACCATGTAAGTGTCATTTTTAGCACACTGGCAGGGTGAGAGAGACAGCGCGTGTGCGCACATATGTGTGCAAGTCGTCTGGCCCCCATGGGACCGTAAAGCTTACAGCAAGTGATTTACTCAAACTCAGTGCAACATGTTTTTTTGCCAGATGGGCATCAAACTGGCAAGTGTGTGTGTGGGTGTGTGTGTGTGTGTGTGTACATGTCAAGGTTGGTGCTTGTGCGAGTTTCGTGCAGTGGGTGAACATTCCGGTCTTGTTGCTCAGATAGCCGGGCCTCTTGGGATGCGCTGATGAGAAAGATCCATAAGGCGGAGCTCCACAATCTTGTTTTCTGCATCAGGTCTTCTCCTGCCCTGTCAGTGATACAGTCTTGTCTCCCAGCCGCTGAATAAATAACAGGTAAACACTAAGACTAAATCCTGAACTATTCTTAAGCAACCTTTGTGCTTCTAAAGCAATGCTACAAGAACACACTTAAACAAATTTAACCATTTAAACTATCAAATCAATAATATGAAATATTGGTAAAGAGTATGTGCGGTACTTACTCCAGTTTTGGAAGAATTGCTGTCGTGCATGGCGAGGAAGGGGTTGTTGGTTATGGTTTGCTGGGTGCCGGGCAGCAGGCTGTTGATGGGCAGCTGTACGTCATTCTGCTGCTGCTGCTGTTTTTGCTGCTGCTGCCTTAACTGATAGAGCAGAACCTGCTGCTGTTCCTGTACACAGACAGACAGACACAGTGTGATGAGACGTCTAGACTCAACCTCAGACAGCACGCCCACAGGCTGCCCATGAACCGTCTGATGCATATTACACACAAACACTGCAATAGCTTCCTGAGTATTTGCAATATTACAGAAGCTTGTACGGGTGAATCTATTTTTAGGAGTCAGCGTGCAAAGTAATTTAATCATACTGTAAGTAAACAAGCAATAACGTGAGCTTTAGAGGAATAACTATTCGAGTAGTGCAATCTTTGAAAGATACTCAAAGAAGTTTTGTCTGAGAGTTTTGTAGTGAAGTTCTGTTTTTTTTAATCACTATTATACTCATTTTTTTATATTAATAAATGTAACAAACGTAAAAGTATCAAATTATAACATTTTGCAAAGCTTATCTTAGAGTGATGCTAAAATATAACACTTATATTTTGTCATAACATAATTCCCATAGTTTCACCAGTGTCCTACCATAGTTTCTAAAATGTCTAAGATATTTTAAATAAAGAATAAGTGAGCGAGCCTAAACGGTGTCATGTGTAGGGGCTCTTCATACGGGTGTGGGTTGCTGGGAGCTGAAGAGCTGCTGCAGTTGATGTTGATGGAGCAGGATCTGCCTGTGCTGCTCTGTCAGATGTCTCGCCGCACTGCAAACACAAACGCATGGAGCCCATGAGACAGCTACAATCACTCATCATTTCAGAAACATCCTGCACAGACGCATTATTTCCCATGACTGCACAAACACATTAAGTTCCCCCGAACCCAGAATTGCATTAGAAAGTGAATTTCCTGTCACTGCTCACACACAAAATGCAAACCACATGGAGTGCACACGTCATTGCTTTGGAAATTTTATTTTCTTGAGGAATAAAAAAATGTCTAATACAAATCCAATGCACAATAAATACACCTAAAGCAAAGCATACATAAAATCAAATAAATATTTAAACCCGTACAGGTAAATTGAAGATTGAGGGAGGGCTGTTTACGAAAAAACTAAACGGCTGTTGTTTTCGATTCCTATCAAGTTCAATTCCAGAAACAGCACACAAAAATGAGAACAAGCAGGAAATACTGGAGTAAAATGAGCCGTAAAAAGCAGACATGAGCAAAGCACATAAATTCTCACCTGGTTTTCACAGTGGTCATGCTGCTAAATTCCCAAAAGCGTAAACAACAGAGAGGCGAAGAAGAAGAAAAAGAGAAGAAATTAAGGAAATAGGCATCTTTGACATCATAACTGCACAGCTTCATCTCACTAATACAATCCAGGTTACATTTCACCCGAACATTAAAAACATACATTTACAAACTCATGAATTTATCTTTTGTATTGAGAAAATTAAGACTATTTCAGGCATTTCCATTGAGAAAAAGAAGCTAAAAACAGAATACTAAAGAACAGAATGAGAACAGAATGATTTTTCATCTTGTTTCAACAGATAATGCAAAACTTATATTTTTTGCATTGTAAATAAAAATTGAGTTTATACTGAATTGTAGAGCGGAGTTGCAAAATGCAAAAATTTACATTTGCAATGTAAAACGCACAGTGTAGGACATGTTTGTACCTATTATTGAAGCTGTTAGGCAAAGAAGCGCTTGTAATTGAGTGAAGGGTGCTCAGGGAATTGGTGTTTTGGGTCAAGCTGGGGGAACTCTGGATCACTCCATTCAGGGCACCCACGATACCACTCATGGTCAGGTGGTTCCCCTGTAGAGCGCCCATCAGTCCCGTCACCCCAGCTATGGCAGGCAAAGACGAGTTGGCATTGCCAGGCTGGACGGCCACCCCGGCCATGCCGACTCCGTTGACCTGCTGTTGGGGGGGACTGTGTGCCGCAGAGGGGGGGGTGGAGAGAGAGGACGTGCTACTTCCGCTACTATGGCCACCACACAGGGGATCCTGAGAGAAAGAGAAAGCACAAGAAAATGAGAGAAAGAGAGCAAGAAAGAGAGATCACGTGAGAAGCCTCATTGACCTGTTGAACTAATGTACAAAATGAAGCAGAGGTGATTATAACAGTACGCTATAACTACATATGACTAAAACAAACACTACATACAGATATACATAATATAACACTTGACTCAACTAAACAGGTGCTCAGTCCCAGCAGATGGCATCTGCAGAGCAGGGGTAGAGGAAGTTACCTGAGTGGGCAAGGGTTGAGAGGAGTCTGTTAAAACACTGCTGCCTAGCTGAATGTTCTTGCTGTGCAGCATGTCTGGAGGAGAGAGAGATGTTGCACTTTGAATGTGGAGACCAGATTAGCTAGAGTTGGGAGAGGAGATCCGTGAACAGAACAGAGGGGAGGAGGGGTGGTCGGACTGGTGTGTGTGTGTGTGCGTGTAAGGGCCGGGGTACACTTCGGTTGTCTGTGACATTGTGACTCACGCGCAGTTCAACCTTTTGTGGGCCTTGACGGATACTGCATGCGGTTAAGGAATGTCTAAAGGTGTGCACAATTGTGTGCCCTGCGTGAGACGTAGCCAACGTCAGCCAGCCGAAGCGTACTTTCGGGCTTTAGGGAGTGAGTCGGAAGGTGGGCTTATGGGTTAGATGTGCGTGTATGTGTGAATCTAGGGTTTTTAGGTTCAGGATTAGAGATGCTCAGGTTGTCGAGAGCGTATGTGTGAATGTTACTGTGCAGTGTGAGTACTGTAAAGGTAAACAAGTGGCAGAAGGCAGAGACGGCGTGTGTGTCTGACCTGTGTGAGTGTTGCTGGGGTATAGAGGAGAGGAGGCAGTGGTGGCTGTGGTGCTCGTGGGGGTAAAAGGCACGGAGAGTTGGGCGCTCAAGAGCTGCAGTCTTTCCTTCTTCATGGTCAGAGTTCGGATCTGTTCTTCCAAGCGTCTGTTTTCAACCTGCAGCTGGTGCAGGGATTTCAGCATCCCCAGCACTGGACACAAAAACACACATCATATTATTTTGGACATTTCAGAAGAAGTTTTATTTTGAGATCACGTTTCTTAATAGCTTCTCATAGAAATCATTTACTTTAATTGAATGCAATTCTTTAAACAAGAATGGTTTTATGAACGACTTCATACAGAAATCTGCATAAAATAAAAACGTGCCAAAACCACTCAAATTAACTTTTATCGAATGCTTATTATGCTTGTACAGCAGCAGTAAACCCAACATCACAAGAGCAAAAACTACATCTACAGGTTTGCACACATGCAGATCAAGACCTCCAGAAGGAACTACAACTGCAGACTTCCGCTCTTTTCCCAGTGTCGGTTTAATAACAGCATTTAAGCACTGATCAGGGGCCAGCAGCCCCAACCGAAATGCAAACCAGATGCGCAGTCAGCGTAACCGCAAAACTGCTCTCCTATCAGCTGCAAACAGAAAGTTCACTTCCACACCCGCAGAACACAACCGCCCAACCACTTCCTGTTCAGGCCTCTCTTTACGTATGACAGACTTCCCCGTTGCCGAACGAGCTGCTATCATAACACAAACAGCTGCTACGAACCGACATGATGCAATTGAGACTCTGATACCTACAAACTAGCTTTACTTACAGATGATCATCAAAGCGCTGTAAAAAGTGTACACAGCAGTTACACACAGACAAAACTTATAGGTAATGAAGCTTATAATTACTGCAGTAAATATAAATTAACTAATAAATTACTTGCGATCTGAGAATTGATGTAATTACAGATTGCAAAGTTCAGGCGCAATATCTGATTGACATGCATTTTAATACGGTTTCACTTTGACGCTTGTAATTATTTTATTGGATTAGATACTTTGAGAGAAAGCACTAGATCCTAGGTTGTCCCCAGAGACTCAGACACAAAATATACAGAATATAATGCACTGATTCACAAGAGACAGGCCAACTTTTAATGAACGTAATTACATTTCGTTTCAATTTCATTAAGAAATAATTTTCATTCTTTTTTTCAAGTAACCTGTAATGCCTATCAGCGAGACTATGCCTTTATTACAGAAATTAATAATGCTATTTTACATTTTCTGAAGAAAATGAGAGAGGTGGCTACTCAAACTCGCTGTAAAATTTTTATAATTTGATGGGCCATTAATATTAACAGACTCAACAATAGTATAGCGAAGCTTGCTTTTTAAGCACCACCAAAAGACACATCACATGCTGACCAATACGTAGGCTTCAGAAACTCTGTATAGCGTCACAGTCATCATAAAGAACTGAAAGGAATAGATCACCCAAAACTTCTAATTCCGTCTTCATTTATTCACCCTTATGGTTTAAAAACCTGTATATGACTCACACAAGATAAGATATTTTGAGAAATGTCTCAGTGGTTTTGTGTCCCTACAATGGAAGTCAATGGGGGGGGTCAATGTTGTTTGGTTACCAATGTTCTTCAAAATATTTTAAGTGTTCTGCAGAAGTCAATCATACAGGATTAAAATGAGGTGAGTAAATGAAAGAATCTTCATTTTGGGGTAAATTATCCCTATAAGTTCTATCTCCATCAGCACGTTCAATATAATGACAACCACACTGTGCCAAACACCTCTATACTTCGATTATGGATTAATATGCATCATTGCGAGCGAGTGTGTAAAAGATTAATGCTCTCACCATCTTCCTGTGAACCCTGTTGTAAGAGGAACTGTTGTCCTTCATTCCATTGTCTTTCCAGCAGCTGATCGATGCTGGTGGCAACAGGGGGCAGTGAATCTGTACCAGAGCCAAGCCCTGAAACCAACGGTCCTGACGAGTCATACCGGATATGCAGGCCACTTAACGGAGACCTAAGACCATTACAGTGAAAACAGTGAGATGCAACACCAGTGTCCAACATGAGCTCAACAGCTTGTAAACATATAAGCTTCGTTTTATTTAATCACAAGTTGAAAAGAAAATGTAGCTGAGCATCACATACAAAGCTTGTATAAAAGTTTTTGTTTTCTACGATATAAATATTTTTAGTTTTTAAACGTTCACTAAACTGCTGCATTATCAGTGTTTTTTCTAAACTCCCGGTCTGGCATCATGCCCTCAGAGGGAGACACGCAGCTTAATAAAAACAAACAGAGTTCACAGTTCTAGTGCAACGCCGTCCAGTAAAAAGGCCTGGGCCTGCGCGGGCGTCTGACACCATAAATCTCAGTCCGCTCTTGTTTGGACAGAGCAATCGGTGTTATTATGAATGCATCCAGCTTCAGGCTTTACATCAGGGGCTCCCTGGCGAGCGTGAATCTATCTCTGGGGTAATTACGACTGGGCTGAGGCCGATGCCACATGACAATAAATCTCCGAAACCACAAGCACAGTCTTCAACAGTCATAACACCCTAAACAACCGCTCCGTTGTAAATAACAGAACTAGCAGAAACAATTACCGTTCATCTTGAAAACGTAACACAAACATGCAAACACTTAAGTTTTTACATAAGGCTTAAGAATGCTGGGGTTAAGTGATTTAATGTATTTTCCCAAAACACACAGAGCCGTGTCGGAAAGGTTTAATTTTAATAACCCTGCAAATGTTTCACAGCTCATATACAGCTGATGACATCTAAATTAAACCATTACAATGCAAAAAAACGGCATACCTCCATATCATATAATATGTCATCCTAGGAATCTCGCTCTCGAATGTCCAATATTATAAATCCATATCATGTCTTCAATCTTAAGGCTAGCTATGCAAAATGGCAAACTACCTTTCAACATTTCAACAAAAAACGAACCGGTCTGCAACTTCAATTCGGGCAACAGCTCAGTGTTAAAAATGCCTGCTGTTTGGAAGATGAGCGCGAGGGAGGAACGGAGTGAGTGGATGTGATGGGCTGGAAAAGGGGGTTGGGGGAAGGTTAGAGAGTAAAATCTCTGAGCCTGGAGGAGGGGAACTCGAGCTCAGGAATGTAAATAGGACTTACCGAGGGGAGAGGTTTGCCTTTGGTGAGTTTCCTCTTCTGGAGAAGCCGAGAGCTCCGTCTCCCAGTTCCTGATCTGAAAGGTAAATAGAAAGCAGTCGATAAGGAGCCGGCATGCCAGAGGATTCTGGGAAACGCAGCGACGGGCGTCTCAATCCGCTCTGCGCTCATCAGATCTTCCTCTTTGAAATCCATCTTGGGGCTGAAGAGTTCTCTCTGGTAGCTCAGCTTGCACACTGACACTACTGAGTGTGTCACTGAGTCACCTCTTTCTCAGGCTCGCGCTCTCTCTCTTTCTCTCATGCACACTCTCACCCTCCCTCTTTCACGAGCTGTCCATTCTTCCCCTCACCCCTGCTTTTTGTTCCCCATGGAGGCTTCCATCGCCCTGCCTCTAGGCCCCATGCCAGACACTGCTTTTCATTTTCAGCAGTGAAAGTAATGAATCACATATGCACCTCGCCGGGCACAACCCCCTCCCTTCCATTCTCTCTCTCTCTCTCGTGCGCTGTCCTCCGCACCCCCTTCAGTCACAGTCAGCCAATCCCATTTTTCTCTTCCTCTCTACTTCTTTCACCCATTCCTTTCCTTTTCCCCCTTCCCCCTTGTTCTTTTTAACACTTTCCAGCCCACCACCACCCCGAGCACAGGCTGCGTCAGGCTGGCTCCAGTGGGGGCGCGGGACTATCTGTTCGATCCGCCCAAGGTCTGGTCTGACTTATTATGGCGCTGACCCTTTGCCTGACCCTGGTTCAGCCCCGGGGCTGCGACGCAGATTGGACCCAAAAGCACCAGGTATCACTTTACAGAATTTCAAGTAAGAATGAGAGAGTAATACAGAACAAGAGCGAGAACTACAGAACAACAGAGAAAGAAAAAAATGCGAAGAAAGAAAAAGGAGAACTCCAAATAAACAGAAAAAGAAGTACAAATTAAAAAGCAAAGACAGAATGAAAGAAAGAAAGAAATGAGAACTCCAAAACAAAGAAAGATTAAATCGAAAGAAAAAGGGAAATACATACATAACTAAATGAAGAAAGGAAGAAGAGCAAGAAAAGAAAAACAACAGTAGAGAAAATTTTCAACTCTAATTGAAAAGGCTGTGAATTTTTAAACAGAAAAGAAAGAAAGAAAAATACCAGAATGAGAGTGAAAGAAAAAAGAGAGTGAAAGAAAAAAGAAGATAGAGAGAAGCAAAGAAAGAAAAAGACAGAATGAGAGCGAAAGAGAAAATACAGAATGAGAGAGAAAGAAAAATTAAGAAAAAGGAAGAAAGAGACAGTGAAGAAAATTACTTATTATCTCTTAAAAGGCTGCCGACTGATTTTTAAAGACACTTTAAGACTCAGTTTTTTGTCCAACAACCTAAAAGTAACAAAACATCAACAAATCGTTCTAACCGATATATCGGTCTATCCAGATTTTAGATGTGCTGAACTCAAAACACTAACAGGCCCGAGGAAAGAGCGCACAAGCTTCACAATCTTGAGCGGTGGTCTCTTTAAGGAAGGGTGTTCTTTCTCCTATTGTTAGTCAAATGACCCCCTGACCTCCGTTTGAGGAGGAGGGCATGACTGATCCATTATTCCTCAAAGGCTATGTTCCTCTTTTCCTTTCCTGCCCTCTCTGTCTCTCATTCAGCTGGTTCCAGCTACCCCTCCACGCCTACGACAAGATCCCGCAAGTCCATTCGCTCAGCCCCGAGACCCCCAGGGTTTAGGCAGGGTCCAGGAAAAGCGTAGAGTGGGCCGGGGTGGAGGGAGGGAAGGAGAGGCTAGGTGTTAGGTATGCCTGCCTCCTAAACCCCAGGCAATCCCCTCAGTGTCATCACTGTGGTCATTGTGTAGATTAATGAAATGTTTGAGTGCTGGCATGCTTCATTTAACAGGTATGCACACTTTCAACTCTCTGTCCTGGGGAGTTTAGTTCTCGGTCTCCCTCTCTCTGCGACCAGAGGAGGGAGGGGATACAGCTGACCACACATTCCATAAACACAGGGGAGTGCAGAGAGACTGGAAGAGGAGAGGTAATGGAAGAAAGATTTGAGAAGAGAACCCTGTGTCGGCAGGAGGTACGCTGGAGTGTTTGTGCGTCTCACCTGCTGGGGAGCTCTCGGATTGGGCTATCAGGGCAGCCATGGCTGAATTCGGGTTCAGCCTGTTTCCAAACATGTGAGGCGGCCCCAAGTTGAAGGATCCCGGTAGCAAGTTTGACTAAAGAAGAAACGCATAAGAAAGCACATGTTCAGACTCAATAACTGTCAAATTCGTGGATGTGCGAGTACATGTTCCTGCTTGAATGTGTGTGCGCGTGAATGCGTGTGACTGTTGGCTATGGAGCTGCATGATAAAACACCATGTCAGCTTTATTTCCTGTGAGCCTGCAACAGCCCTGAACACCACACAGACCATGTGCTTCTGCTGCTAATTATTTAATCCAATTAAGCCATTTCCCTAATAAGAGCTGAGATTAGTTGTGGTGCTGCTTCTTAGGGAGCAACACATGTGCCACAGAACAAATTTTGCCTGTGTTGTGGAGAGCAAGGACATCTTTAAATAATTATTTAGTTTTTAAAAAAACACTTGGGGTGACTAATCATTATTATTAGTCACCCTTCATGTTATATCTAACCAATAAAAAGCATTAAAAAGTGCTTGACTACACAGTATTTAATCATTTAAAAAGAATAGTGTCTTTTCCATTTTCTACAATATCTGAATTCGGTCATCCAATTTTTCGGTAGGACTGTGAAGACAATATATTAATATTTAGATTTAGGACATAAATTGATCTGTTTAAATAATCCGTTTTAATCTGTAAATTAACGGTTTTGTGATTTACTGCACACATGCAAAAAATATATCAATTCAGTATGATGCAATTAATTTACCATTAAGTCACAAAACCGTGTTCTAAGTCATGTTTCTTTTGCATTCATCTTTAAACATTAATATTTGATTGGTGAAGTAAAAATAATCTTAGCACCTTTTTAACTCACAAATTACAACGGATTATTTAAACAGATCAATTTATGTCCCAAATCTAAATATTAATATATTGCCGTCACAGTCCTGACCGAATTCAAATATTGTAGAAAACGGAAAAGACACTGTACTTTTTAAATGATTAAATACTGTGTAGTCAAGCACTTTTTAATGCTTTTTATTGGTTAGATATAGCATAATAATGATTTATAGCAAAAAAAAAAATTTTAATCACAAAATGGGGAAAGACAAGGTTTTTCAGAAAGCTATATATTATGTATACCTTAATATAAATATTAATACATTGTCTCTCTATATTTCGTGTTTTTGTCCCCCATAAATTATCTATAGTCACTCTTTATGTTTGTCTCTGGGTTTCGTAAATATCTAACCAATAAAAGGTATTAGTGCTTGTTAACTTTACACGGTTGAATTAATTAAAAAGTAAAGTTTTTTTCCATTTCCTCTATAAAAAACTGTGAATTTGGACATCCATTGTGTTGGAAGATCAGCAACGATATATAAAACATAAATACATAGTGTTTAAGTACATAAATAATTTTACAAAATATTGGGAGGAGAAAAGCGTTGTTAAATCTGAACCTTTTTAATTTAAAATGAATTTGCAAATGGAAAAGTTAACAAGACAACCTTTTGAAGTATTACAATTATTATTAAATTGTAATATTAAATTGTTATTACAAACCATTTCAATATGCATATTGCTATTTGCACATTTATATTATTGCAATTTTTGATCATTTTTTATTTTACAGATATAATCACACATAACACACACAGACAGACAGACACACACACACACACACACACATTACACCACTGTTGAAAATCATCTCACGTTTTGTCAGAAGCGTTTTTTCTTGTTTTACGTGGATACCAAAATTAATATCCTGCATTCTTCAGGCTCCTAAAACCCTGCGGACCCTTTCCTGCCCCTCACAGTCTCTTCTCATTCAGGCTGTGTGGAGAGAGGAGGGAGTCTGACCGATATGAAGAGAACCCCTCATCCCACTAACCCAGCTCTCTGTCCAGCCTGTCAGCTCCCATCCTGTCAGCGGCTGAGCTCAATGTGCCAGCACAGGCAAGAGAGGAACAGTCGGATTGTTTGAGGCTTAAAGCTCTCAGCACCATTGTGCAGGTTAACCAAGAGTGGGACAGAAGCAGGCCTAGGGGGTGTTTGCTGGGGTCGAAGGTCGACCCTGCCCTGCTTGCAAATAGTGCATTTTTTTAGTAGCATTTTTTAAACTGCAATGGGAAAAAATGCAGAATAAAGAAAGAGATTTTTTGTGTGATTAATGTTTTTTTCTTCCAATTTTAATATGATTAAACTATATTGTTCATTAGACATACTTTCAAAAATATCACCTGTTTACCAATGAGCGAACTACAACCCAGAAAGCCCCCTCATGCCTCCATGGTGTTAAAGCTCCTATGCCATAAAGCTTAGGACTAATGGGGGATATTTGCAAGCGTGCGTTAGGAGGGGCTAAGAGCCCTGCAGCATTAAGAGATGAAGTAGACCCACTGATGGCCTTAATGTAAGGCCACCCTGCCTGTAGAGAGGGCAGATCTGCGCAAACAAAGCACTGTTGCCTGGAGACGGCTGGTTGCTACAGCAGCACAGGTCAGGACAAAGATGCTCAGGAGAGCAGTAGAGACAGTGCTTAAGTCTCTAGTGTGTTTCCAAAGGGCCCATTTGAGCGGTTCTGGGGTCCTGTAAGAATGACTTTTCTTTATAATTGTCATCCAAGCGCATACCGTAGTCTAATAAGCAATAGGCAATTCTAAAATCACTGATTGGTCTAAAATCTGTAAATCTAAATTCGGAGTAAGTAAAATAAAGTATAAAAACAGATCTCTCATGATGAGAGCAAATTCAGTCGCCTGTACCGCTATGACTAGCTAATGCAAACAAATACATTGACGTTTATCCAGCAAAACCAAATATATGGTCTTAGGAGCCGGGCCATAAATACCATAAAAAATGTTAAGCTCTGTGAGCTGAAAAATTAGCTCTGAAATGACACCAACAGTAATTCTCACAAGAACATGCAAGATGGCTTCCCTCATATTGTTAATATACTGCTGAGATCAGAAAAATATTGTTTAAGCACAAACCCAGCATCTTGAACCAGATTCTTTCATTGTGTGAAAAGATTATTCCACATTGAGAAGATAATGTGCATTACTCAATGTGAGATACATAAATAGCTGCACCCAACATTTACATCCATGCCTTTTAGGAGTTAATTACTATTTGAGCTATAGATGTGCTCAAACAGTATTTATCTTGATAAAACTGGAGCGAATAATCACACAGAACCAAGAATATGAGTTCAACTCTATTTAATTGGTTCATTTTGTGAGAGATGATGCATTAAGGATGTATGTGAGCTGAAAGTCGTAGATCTCTTTTTGATGCAGGATAACATTGTCTTATTTGAATAATGACCATTCACAGATAATAGAAGCTAAATGGCTATTTTTAAACTAAATTAACGTGTAAAACTAGTAATTGACAAAACAGTGCAGGATTCGGACTCCTAAAACCCCCAAAAATCTAGTCATTCAAACGATTTAACAAAAAAATACATGAAATTGTGTGTATACAGTGTTTATTCTGATATTTCTATCAATACACAAACAAACACGTGTATATATTTAAGAAATGTTTGTAAAATATTTATAAGTTATATAAATTATATTTAATAAATATTTACATGAAGAGTTTATTTTCAAAAAGAGATAACTCAGTTTTCTTTTTAAATCATGTAAATAAAAAAAACATATTGAATTTTTTTTATCTCTTTTTGGAAATAAACTCGAAATTATGATAATATTTGTTAAAACACATACAATTATACATACATATAAATATAGACAGCATACACACACATTTCATATAAACGCAGACTTTAAATCACGATTCATCGATTTGAAAGCCCTGAAACACTTTAGCCTTGTGATGCGTTCACATTTTTTTCCTTAAAATGTATCTTATATTCCATCCACATGCAAAAACCAAACGCACCAACACACACAAGTTCTTGTGACCACCCACTTGGGTGGTATCCACAGAGCACTCAAAAATAACTGGCATTATTTGCTACCAATTAATGTGCAAAGCAACATTCAGGTGCAGAGATGAGATATAATATTGGACTCAAATACTCACGTGTGTGGATGAGGTGCTGGTGAACGTGGCAGCCGTGGGGAGTGAGGTGAGGGTGGGCATGGAAGTGACCACTGACTGATGAGTTGGTACAGGATCAGAGTTGGATCCAGACAGGGACCCTCCGAGCACTGTGCTGGGCACCGGACAAGCTACATCGCTACTGCTGGAATACGAGCCTGGAAGGGTAAAAATGGAATAAATTATAATAAAGCATAAATAGTCAATGTTTAAGAGGGAGGGGCAAACAAGATCTTCTGATTTCCACTAAGTCATAAATAATATTAGCACACTCAATGGCTTGCTTATCAGCTGAAGATCCAGCACAGCCACTTGGGAATCTCAGATCGATCAATGCCCGGTATGACCTGTAATCTAGTGGCAAACGCAAAGTTTTAATAGTTGTAAGGGCAACCTCTGTCCTCCAATATAGCTTCACTGGTTATTCATCTATCTCACTCGTCTCTGTCTTTCTCGCTGCCCCGGAGATGAACTTTGTGGACTTTGAATGGCCTTGTGTGACCAGGCCCTCATCACAGCAGACGTCGAGTGAGCACAACAAAGAATTTCAGAGTCCTCTCAACATGCACTCTGCACCGGCCTTCCAATGACCCATAAAACAGCTCTCCGAATCGGACGACTCACTTCGTCTTCTGTAAAAATAACGGAGGGCTTTTCAGGTGGGGCCAAAAAGCTGGGGAGAAAACCGCTCCATTCATATTTATGTGCCGGTTCATGAAATGCACGCTGTTTGTTGTTGCTGTTGTTTTATAGATTTTTTCGGCTCTCCTTCCCTGCCACCATCTCACATACACCCAGCTGATGGCCTAGGCTGACCCTTGCAGGAACGAGAGAGGCCCCCTTGGCACACAAAGGAATGAATGGGAAACATTGTTGGGTGAAGCGGTACTGCGTGAACCATTTACAGTACCAAGCTCCGAACTCCGATGCATTCAACAGGGAATAATCCAATATATTTCCAAAATGATTTTACGTTTGGGATTCTTGAGGATCTAATACACTGATGATAACATAATCGTGTTGATCTGGTTAATAATTACCATTTAAGAATAGGTCAACCGGCAAAGCTTTGGATTAGAGGTTACAAGACATACAGCAGCCAAACAAAGCAAGGACAAAGATCCTGTTATCTGGTGACGATCGAACCGACCGATCGATCGAGCCTTAACATCTCCTCCCGAATTCCCCTTATCAAATCAGAGGAGGGGAAATTTCAAATTAGAGTTGCCAGCATTTCAAGTCAAGCCCATGCCTCCTTTCTCAGCAGAAAATCCATGCGAGTTCAGAGGGAGGTTAATGACACGGCTTAGGTCCTGATAAGGATCCTCTGCACTTTTCTTTACGGACGGTTCCCACCGAAGCGAAAAAAGGAGGTACGGTTCTCCAAAGCAGATTTGGGCCTTTGACATGATGTTGTTAATGTTTGTTATTGTGAGCAGTGATCAATGTCTTGTTTTGAGTCGTGTTACTAGCTTTAGATATTCCATGCTAACTGTTCTATCACATGCACACGGCATTAGCAGAGTCGCCTTGGCGTTTCCGAATGCGTGCCGACTCCAGATGAGGATAAGTTACAGTGCGGAGTTAACAGAGAAAATGCACGCATTGCTCACGGGTGTTTATGCGAACGGACAGGGTGGCTGCATAGTTTCAACATAAATTGTAACAATGTAACATTGTGCTCGGTCACATCCCTTTTCTCATTTCAAACTAGCGTCGTTTAACCAACAAGAATCTTTCCCCCTTTCCAAACAGCACCCCATATAATCCCACACCCGCCCGGGCCCGAAATGGATGTTTGCATTTAATAAATGGCCCCTACTGCTCCCCCTGATAAACCAGTCATCCATCAAAAAAAGGTCTGGGAGCTGTTGAGGGAGGATGAGACTGATAGATGAGACGGAGCACTCATGCTGTAGCCCTGCATTAGCCATGGCTAAATATTTACAGTCCAGCCAAAGGCCAGGAACAGGTGAGGGCGAGGAGGGGTGGGAGAACGAGCCCCAAACAAACACAAAAGCCCAGATGGCCTTGAGAGAGGGGACAGGGTGATAGAGAGAGAGAAAGAGCGTGTGACACACTGGCTGCATGTCAACTCGTAAGGACCATACGCAGAGTTTGCTGCTTATTCAACTGACAAAATCAGTTCACTTGGAAGACAACACTTCCAGGAAAATATACTTGGGATAGTTAACCGCCCCAAAAAGTTCTGTCATAATTTATTTACCTTCATGTCAAACACAACATGCAAATGACTCCTCTTGTAAAACACAAAAGAAGATTGACATTGAGAAATGTTTTATTCATACAATGGAAGTCAATGGAGGACAATGTTGTTTGGTTACCAACGTTCCTAAAAATATCTCCTAGTGTATAGAAAAAAGTTATACAGGTTTGGAATCATATGACGATGAATAAATTATGAAATACAACTGCTTGTGTAAAGGGATCAATGTGCACCTTCCCCTGCTGCAGTGCCTTCAATATTGAACACCCACCATGATATGGAAGTTCACCTAAGGTGACCGACCACCCTGTGATGTTCACTTCATTGGGCAACTATAATGCACTCCTAAATAGTACGGAACTCCTAAAAAACCAAACAGTTGCCAAGCAACAGGACATCGCCATGGATCAGATGCTTACATGTTAGTTGTAGCATACATGGGGGAGCACTTCAATGATGAGATCGAGCAACTGCAAGACTTTAGCAAAAAAAGTTACAGAGAGAGTGCTAAAACAAAACATGTATGAGTGTGCAAGGCAGATCACCAGCACTGAGAACACCGGCCCAGTCGCCTGGTTCAAACTCAGTGATCAGGAAGGCCAGTAGGGGTCAGGGCATTTCTACACACTGTCTTAAGCTGCTAAATGCCTTCAGCTCTCTCCGGATCCCGAGCAAGGAGAGCGTCAGGGAGGAACAAATACAATTTTAACTAATTGCCTGTTACGGGCTCCTTTCCTCCTCCAGCTCCCTCGGGCTCAACAGGTTAATGTGCATCTCTATGGAGATTCAGCGGGCAACTCTGAGCTCTCAATCAGGTAGGAATGAGGAAGCACTTTAGAGAGCACCTCCATCCACTTTCACCCTAATGAGCTTCAGCAGCAGCGCAGACCAAAACAACATCACGCTGGTTCCCAGGACTCTCTTTGAGACAAGCCCACCTCAAATGGATTTTTTTAATAACCAGAGATGGAAAAAACAGCAATTCAGAGTAAGATCAAAAGGAGTTAGCCTGTGTTAGACGTCATTTGAAACTCTGAAACTGAACCGAATGAGAAAAACGACCAATAATTTGTTTCTCGATCTGATTAAAGAATCGTGACCTCTGGCTAAACGTAAGGGAGTTATTTAGACAAAGTAATGATTTCGGATCTACCAAAACAGGTAGTAATTCATTACCCCTCATGTGTTTGTGTTTACATGTACATGTGCTTAAAAGTAAGAGTACATGGAAACATAAGAGGGCTTGATGACATCAACCAAAAGGAAAAATCAAAGCTGTTTTGATGAAAGATAACATGGAAAAACAGAATCACACACCATAAGAGCAGGAACACAACAATTGAAAAGTCTGTATCTGCTCACCTGGTCCAGCAGGTGGGGAGCTGACAGTCATACTCTGCAAGCTTCCATTCCTGAGGAGAGATGGGGACTTCTGAATCCCCAAACTACTGCTACCGGCACCCCCCTGCTCCCACACCTCCTGTACTGCTAACGGCGCTTCCGCGGCTGCCCAACGTACTCATGGAGGACGGCGAAGGGGAGGTGGATGAGGGCAGCGCCACTCCGTGTTCTCCCGTGTCTGTGGCTTTACCGTCCTGGGAGGTGTAGCATGGTCCGTATCGGTTCTTCCAGTTCCCCCGTTTCTTCTTCTTCACACCGTCTTCGCCAGTGGAGGAAGATGAGGTTGCAGAGGAAGACGAAGAGGAGGGTTGGGGGCGTTTGTAGCTGGCTGCTGTCAGGCCTCCGAGCTCTCCGGTGGGGTGACAGTTTTCGTAATGCTTGCCGGAGCTGGAGCTTTGGGACAACATGCTGAAGGTGCTGAGACCCACCATGGCCTCAGAGGTTCCTCCCTCTGAACCACTCTTCACGTGAGAACGGCCGAAGGAAGGAGTGTAGGACTCGCTGGCCCTCAGGGTGGCGTCCGAGAAACTGAGGAAGTCAGAGGTGGGCTGGACCACAGATCCACTCGAGGCTGCTTTAGTACTGCTGCCTAATAAAAGACCTGAGAGAGAAAAAAGATGATAAGCATATACAAAGACTTTTTTGCAGCCAGTTTTTTAAACATGCAAAACCATCTATATACCGATAGATCCAAAATAAAGCTGTAAGGTGAAAAATAAAATGTAATAAACAAACAAAACACAACAGTACCGTATCAACTAAAAGCAAGACTTGTAATTCTACAATTACACACAAACAATTATTAATTCTGTGCTGATCTACCTGTTAGCAACTTTCCATTTTGCGCATTATTATTTCTTAAAATTCCTCCTTAAGCAAATAATTACACCCAAAGTTAAAACACCCTTCTTGAACTGTAGACAAGAAAAAACTGAATATGCTTCAATTAGAAAAAGTGAAAAAAGACAAAAACCAATGAAAAATCAACTCGAGCTGACATCAGGCTACACAATGAACTCCTATATCCCACTGCAAGGAGGGCCGGTCACTTGCAGGCAGCCAAACAAATCAGGCAGGTGACCCAGATTTTGGTGTGTTTTCAGGCCCTCCCCTCAGGCAAGGACTCGTCCTTTAACCAAAGCCAGAGTAGCAGCACCTGCATTCATGTTTTTACAGCACTGGCAGAGCCCGCTGAAGCTTTACGTGCCAATTTTACTACTCGCACTACCATTCAAACCTGCACATGCCTTGTATGGTCAGGTAGCTTTTTGAGAAACATGAAGTTTCACCTTTACCCCCCCTCAAAGAATATTACTTTTATCTGCCCTACATCAACAAAAATAAGACAATCCAAACTGTCACCATTGGAACAAAAAGCGTTTTTTAATATTGTCAAACACAAAGTGGTTTTTCGCAATGTTTTAACAGACTTTTTATATTGCAACCTCTCATGTACTTGAAATATTACATCATAATATTGGCAAACAGAACGGTTGTGTGGCTTAACGTCGAAGCAAGCAAACCCTGGATCTGTGTCAGGTGTTGTCATAACAGCCCTAGTACTATGACATACGTGCTTGTAGGCAGCAGATAATATTCCACAGTTAATCTGCAACATCTTTTGATGTCTCTCTGAAAACACTATGCTGTTTCTTCTTTCAGGGTTCCTCGAAATCTGCGTGTATCTCCAACAAGGAGGCCCCACCGCACCCTGACACATTAATGATTAGTCTGAATTATCCAGACGTGACCTCTGCTTCAATCCTTCCATCACGGCTTGATAGCAGTAGGGTCAGGAAACATGTTTCCAGATCCCCCCTTGTACAACAACACGAACACACACACACACACACACACACACACACACACACACACACACACACACACACACACGAGACACCACCCACAGCAGAGCCGACTCAAAAAAGACTCCACAACAGCGGCAGCCAGCCAGACGACAGCCTAATCGTGCACACACACACCATTCGTACTACTCCTGGCTTTCATCCAGCCTTGTCACAAAACACTCAAGTGTCACACACAGGAAGTTGACACGAGGCTTGAATCTAACTGTTTGTTTTAATTTAAGAACACGAGGCGCGCCAAGAGTTCAGAGTGGGTGTTAACTATTTCAGTTCATCAACAGTCAACAGACATATCAGGGAGTCTTACCTTGCTGAAACGGACTGGATGAGCAGGTGGCCATGGATGAAGTTGCCGTGGTGACCACGGGGCCGTGGGGTTTACCCGGCACAGACTTGCGGCCTCTGGACACGGAGCTTGAGCCTGTGCCGTGACTGCTGGATTTCTTGCTCTTGCCCTCTGAGCTCTTTCCGTCCGAGGACCCGCCGTCCTTTGAACTGGAACTGGAGTGAGATGGAACTTCCTGGAAGTTGGCATTAGTGAAGCGGCCTCCGCTGTCGTCCAGTCGCTTCTGAGTGGAAGAAATGGAGGAGACGCTTCCTCCGCTGCTGCTGTTGTAGCTCTGCAGGCAAAAGGGATACGAACACATGTGTAACAATCTTGGATAACCTCCAAATAACTGTCAAGTAACTGACATACAACCTCCCTCTCCAGCCAATGTTGAGTAAAAAAACTATAAACTATCTCAAATATGATTGCTCAGGGTTTTCTTTATAAATAACAAAAAAGAAAGTTCAGTTCAACACAATACAAATTTAGACTCACCTTCTCAGAGCTCACCATCAGTGCTGGTACCAGTGATGGCGAAAGCTCCATAGACTTTTTGTGCTTTGGTTTATGCCGATCTCTTTCTTTATGTTTCTGTGATAAAATTATGAAACAATTAAAAATGTGTTAATGAAGAGGGCGCAAAAAATATTAACTGTGTAAGTACAGCTTGTGACCCTACACTGCCATATCTGAAAATAAAGAAAGGGAAACTCAAGAGAGGGAAAACTCAAAAGGTAAAACAATGACTGGATCTAAACGTGTCAATCCTTTGCATGCATACAATCCCGCACAGGACAGCCACTTCTCCACAAAGCTCCTCCTTTACTCAAAGGAAGTGTCATCCTCTATATGTGAAAGGTTTCACATTGCAAGCCCGACCACAGTCTTCTGCAGCTTAATTTACACCCCAGTCTAGTGCCGTGCTCCACACAGCTCTATTTGCGCCCGACAAACGCAAGCGTGAACAAATTTACACCTCGCACTCCAAACGAACACCTCCAACATCTCCGTTTCTGTTCTTAAGACACGGCTGTAAAAATATGCAGCGATCCTTAACCATTCGGAGAGAATATTTTCACATTCCCAACTGGAGCGCCATACAAAGTCTAGCTTTCATTCTTGCCCCCTTTCTGTCATCGTCCAAACCATTGTCTCCTTTAGAATTGACAATTACTCCGAACACGATAACGGTTTATGCTACTTTACTGCGCAAGTGGTGGTGACAATTCCAGAGGCCCCCAGGCCCAAGTTTTTCAATGAAAATTAAAATGAGCTTGCACTTCCTCGGCGCCATTTACAATTCTCCTGAATATACCATTTGAAATGCCATTTTATTAGTAAAGGGAAATTGTACACACTTTAAATGGTTTTGAATAAGCGCAAAGGGATTTTTGTGTGCGTGTGCATGTGGCCGAACAAAAATATTTATACTTTTGGATTTCATGTCTGCTACAAACAAGTCTTTTAATATTGTGCTTAATTCTATTTTGCATATGCTAGTAGTAATCATTAAAAATGTAACAAAAAACACAAATGTAACATTTACTGAAATGCACATGCACATTTCAACGAAAATTACTCTTGAAGAATAGAAGCAAAGGCAAAAATCTTTGTACACTGATCCTAAAGGCAAGGCATTGTTTTAAGAAACATATTTTTACCAGTAGGGTTTGTTTTTTTATTGAAAAACAAAATGACATATATTCAAATTTATTTCAAGATATACAAATGGCAAAAAAAATCTGACATTAACCAATACAATTCCTCATCTAATTAATATTCTGATATAAACACCTTTCAGGATCTTGATTTAAGACGACAGCTAGTTTAATTATCCCAAGATGAATAGTTAAAGCAGAGTGACTGCAAAGAAAGAAGCACAAGCAGCAAAGACATTAATCATAATTCATCAATGCCTTTAGCAAATTAGTGAAATGTAGAAAATCTCTTTTAGGACGAACAAAGAAAGAACTTCCGAAATGTTTCCTGAGTCTAACACAATTCAGCTACGATAATTAAATGATAATAAATCAATTCCAGTTATTGAGGATAAATAATGAATTCCAGTTATTCAGTTATAAAGTAAGGATTCCTTAAAAAAGCATTCAGGAAACAAAGCAAAAAATCCCCTGTTGGATCAGAATGTAAGATATTCGAGGCAGGACGGGGAAGAGAGATTGAAAACATCATTTTATTCCCAGATGCCGGTCTCAACTGCCTCTCTGAGCACATCTGAACTAGCTGCAAATTGAGAAGCTTTTAGCCTCTATTGTTGTTTGGCCCTGGGGTTTGGAATTAGCTAGGTATACATCTGAGCCCCCCAACCTTTGACCCGAGAATGTGGAGTACGGGGGGATGGGCCCCTCTTTGCTGATGCAAATCAGGCCTTGTAACAATAGCCATGGCGGAGCACAGACTACTCCACAACAAGATCGTCAAGAATACAGCTCCAACTTAAATCATTGTTGGTATCAACCCCTCTCAATGTGGAAAAGGTTAAATATCAGAATAACTGGGAGAAACGGCTTTAAATTTAATCTCAAATCTAATTGTTCGTTGACCTAGATTACACACGCTACACGATCTTTGAGCGGCATCCATGCCATTTGTGCGCATTTCCAATGCAAACTTCTTCAAACTAATTCAAATAATTAACAAACATGTGTCAAATAACCAACAGCCAATTTCAATGTCCAACCTCCACTCACCGCTGTATGTTAGGGATAGGCACGAGTACTCTGACGTGACAGCGGCGAGCGATCGTTTGTCTATATAAAAAATAAAATTATTTTCTTTCTTTCTGATTGGTTATGCTGGCATTTCAGGTGGTACCAAGAGATTTGATTGGTTGCTTTGCGGTCCAGAGTCAAGTCCAGGAGCACAGAAGTGTATACTGAGAGCACCCAGCGTGACTGGTTTCTTCCTGAAGACTTCCCATGGAAGCTGAGCCGTTTAAATTTTTACTGTATTTTCAAAAACATTAATAGTTATTTTTTATAATCTAACAGTGTTGATTTACTCAATCTCTTTTCATAGTTTTATCAACATGAATTTTCGTATCAGTGTTGTAATCTAAATCTTTTTATCGTCAACATGAGGGACACGCCCCGTCCCATTTAATGCCCCACCCCTAATTAATCGAGTACTCGTTTTTCAAACCTGTGTCCAGTTCTCGAAACAAAATATGATAAAAATGACAATTTCTACTGTATGTACAGATACCATATCTGTCATTTTTCATTTATATTTTCCAAGACATTAATTTAACAGAAATTACAGTTATAGATTTGGCTTCAACAGACTAAGCACCAGAAACACTCTTCTAAACAACGGCAACCACAATAATAATAAAAACTCAATCAATAAACAATAATAAGAAAGGTTTTTCACTTCACTCTTCAAGTCTTTCCCTTAAAAACACTTAGCCACAAAATCTGTGCTAATGAAGTCTCACAAAATGAATGCCAGGAACTAGAAGCTAGAAACTATTAATTTATATTTTTAAACAAAACTCATTCCTGTAGTCCCAACTTGAAGGGATCAAGTTTGATGATTAAAGATGAAAAAAAATGATATTGTGACAAATGTAAAAATCTTAATGTTAATTAGAAAAGGAGCCAAATTCCCTTTATTTCAGTGATATATTTGATTGGAATTACTTAACTAAAATGGTTCTGGTAATATTTAAAAGCTTATTTAAAAAGCACGGATCAACCCATTTTCCTACACTTTACAATTAAAACGCATGTCGGATGATAAATGTACAATTCTCACATTCCTACTGTAGCATTACAAATAGTTTTGTGTTATGACAAAATTTCAAGGGATAAAATGTAATGAGCTAAGAATATTATGTGTATTTAGGTTAAATATGATTAATCTCCGAAAAATAATTATAAAGCAGAACCAATTAGCCTACTAAATTAAGGCAAAAACAGTTCTGAACACAGGCTTTACAAAATGCTTAACTTTAAAAAAAAAAAGGTGTAGACATTTTAATGATGTAAAAATGAAATTTTTGAATGGCTAAGAGCCATTTTAATGATGACCCTGTGTGAATAGAGTAATCAGGCAAGCGATCACTGATTAAAATGGCTGCACAGAGGCTGAGTGGTTGAAACATGTGGCCAGTGGGAGCTGCTAGAAACAGGCAGAAAATGATCAATGACGATGGATAGATGTGATGAGCTCCTCCACACATTTCACACTATGAGGTCTGGCGCTAGCGTTGGATTAGTATTTCATATATCACCACCATTACAGTAAGCAGAGCAAGATACAGACAAAGATATAATTAAATCAAGCTTTCGATACGATTTTTGCGCTGTGAGTGCGTTTATTGACACGAGGCCGTGTTACACAGCCTATATTTAATTGAATTAGATGTGAAGGCGAGTAGGGCTAATGATGCTGCGTGTCTCATTTGGTATGGCTGTGTTTAGCAAATCTCAGAAATTTACTGGAACAAATGACTACACTACCTATCAATACTGATTAAACATACTCGGTGAAACTAATGACCGTGACGAATGCTTTTCTATGAAAACAGCACTCTTTGTGTTGATAATTTGTGGCAGCATCAAAATACCAATCACAAACAGGAGTTTTGGTTTTATGCGTACCACATAGTCTGAAGCCGTGAGGAGAGGGCATCAATCACACATGGCAGGAAGTGAGGTAGATCTGGAGGCTGCCTAACCTTCTTTTCCTTGTCATGGTGCTTATCCAAAGAGTGAGGGGAAGAATCACTTAAGCTTTGAGCCCTACTACCACGGCCTTTGCTCCTTCTCTAAAAGGTGTAAGAGGAACTTGGAGTTACCATTTCAAGTCTGTCCAATTAGCCTTTTTCCTATTTCGATTAACTATCCCTTCTAGTAACAAAGAAAATAGCCCTTACTGAGACAAAGGAAACAAAAGGTTAACCATTATGAAAAGAGAAAAAAGACATTGTCATGACAACTAATCACAACCGTTTGATTGTGACGATACTACTCCGTCAAATGTGCAACTTCCGTGAGCTGAATAAGTCAACTTAAGAGCAAAATTTGACTCAGACTAGAATTTTCTTAATTTACCCACCCTTCCTTTGCCCTCCCAGATGTATATAAGTTGCTTTTTTAGCTGAACAGATGCAAAGCTTTATTATACAAATTCTTTATGTTGAAGCTATCGGCTTGTTATGCCTGATGTCATGCATATAAAGATAGGGGAAAAAAGCGATCCTAACCTTTATCTTCATAACGAAATCCCACATGGGAAGTTAGCGATTTATTTTTCATAATTTATTCAAATATTGATGTCTGGGATTCCATGAGCCTGGTAACTGTAGTGTATACTTTGAGTTAATACATGTTTCAGATGCAATATGAGTACACAGTGCTTATAAACAGCCGTTTAAGCTGTAGGCCTGCTTGAATTAAAGTTCTGCAAATTTAAGGAACAGATTGTTGTAAAAATTGATAATTGTTCCATCTAAATTTTTCAAATAGCACAGTAACAAAAAATTTTGTTGAGGTCAGATTTTCTTATTACTCAAAGTGTTGGTGTGTAATTAAAACAATTATAAAAAAGGGTGACACAGTTAACGTAAAAAAAATCTAAATAAAATCTAAAAATAAAATCTGATGCTTTCAACATGTTGGCTTTTTGTTTTTTATTTCACGCTCCGATATGCTTAGACAAATGTTCCATGATACAAGAAATCAATAACAAAACTGACCAGCTATTACATATTTTCTAACAAGACACCAGATATATTAGTTATTTTCCTACAGAGCCTATAACCACTATTGTCAACAACTGCCATTGTAAAAAAACGGTCAGGACAACCAGCAGCCCACTGAAACAAAGGTCTACATGGAAACATCAATGGTTAGGAGACAGATATTGAACAATTAATCCAAGAGACATTTCTGATGCTGTCAAATCATTAACAATGGAACAGACACGGTACAACCTGCAAAAAGATCTCGCTTTCATTTACAATTATTAAATGAGTGCAATAGATGACCACTTTAATTGGACAAAAGAGATGCAAATCATTCCCTGCAAAAAATATGAATGAATGCATGATTATTACTAACATGATCACTTAAAAACCACCAACAGTGGTTACTAATGCATGAAAATGAAATATGCAATGAAATACAAACATCACGATTCCTCCATCCTGATTTATTACAATCTCCTATAAGAACATCACAAAGCATTGCCCCCACCTCCAGCCCTTCACTCCGAGGACCTGTAGAGGTCTAGCCATATGTGAGAGCCTTTGTTGGAAAGGATACACACACACACACACACACACACACACACACACACACACACACACACACACACACACACACACACACACACACACACACACACACACACACACACACACACACACACACACACACACACACACACACACACACACACACACACACACACACACACACACACACACACACACACACACACACACACACGTAAAGCACAAATCTGAGAAGCAGTGGGAAGCTGCAGCTCTAGGGCCAGAGAGAGAATGCGAGAAACCCCCTTTCCACACACACACAAATGCTCGAGTCCACATGCAGGCTAGGGCCAGAGTTAAGGTGGATGGAAAAGCACAGTCCGTTACTGGGCTGTCACTGTATCTCTGAAACCCTAGCCTTCAATTTCTGCGAGGGGTATAAGGATGAGGGAAACACAGGAAAGAGGTGGGGGATGAGGGACAGGAGAGGAAAAGAGATCCACAGACAAGGGCCCAGTGAGTTGCTGCTGATTGTCAACGAGATTAAGGGGTTAAAGGGTTTGAGGGGGATTGAGACGGGGACTGCAGGGGCCACTGGGGGTGGGGAGGTGGGGATTATGCCACAGCTTAGCTTTCAGCAGCTGTAATTGGACCAGGAGTGGCGGACATTTAAGAAACTAGAGCTATTCCAGATGAGGCAGCGTCCTGCAAAGGCACAGCGCATTCACATGCTATTCTGGATGTGCAATAACCGCACAATGACACAGTGACGACATGATCAATATGTGCTCGACGTGATCCGTGTGTAGCCAGATTTAACAACAAGGGAAATGGAGGGTAGCGGAGTGCTCTAGCAAGAACAGAAGCCACAGACAAAAGAAAAAAACTACTGAACAAAATATGCCAACCATGAACATCACAAATACAAATTAACAAGAAAAACTGTTATCTTCAGACTCGACGTGAATAGTTTCAAACTCCAAATCACAGCTTTAATCATTCAAAATGAAAACAACTGATATTAGTGATGAAGAACATCAATGATGTGATGTTGGGTGCCAAATGCCAGTGTGTGCATTGTAGTACTAGATTGATGGAAATAGCAGAATCTTACCAGTTTGCTGTAATGGTATTTGCAGTATCCACAGTATTTCACATTATCAGCATCTGAACCCTGTTCTTCACACAACAACCCAGCAAACTGAGCACTAGATTGAAAAGAAAAGTTGTATCAGAAAAGTCTACAATGCAGAACTGAAGTTAATAGATTACCCAAAAATGAAAATTATTTTATCATTTATTTATCCTCTTGTAATTTCAAACCTGTATGAGTTTCTTCTGCATTACACAAACGATATTTTGAAGAATGTCGGTAACCAAATGGTACTGGCCACCATTGATTTCCAATGAATGAACACAAAGCCACTGAAACATTTAAAAAATGTCTTCATTTCTGTTCCACAGAAGAAAGAGGCCTATACAGGTTTTAAATGACATGAGGGCGAATAAATGACGAAATAATTTTTTTGGATGAACTATACCTTTAAATATGTTTTTTTTGTCTCAAAAGAGAATTGTACAGTGCAATACTTTAGGACACATGATCAGTTTTAATATGCACAAAGACAATTTTACGTCACAACATATGTGAGATTTTAATTGCTAGAAACTTTGGCGAACTGTCATGTTTTCAGGGTTAAGGTAATGATTGCTTTTTTAACACTGTACAAGATGCAAGCACTACTAATATACACTATATAGCTACCAGCAAAAAACAGAGGAAGAACTGAGGTGGTCACTTAAAAGTTGAGATTTTTCCATTTGCCCTCAATTGAGGACGAGTTTAAAGAGTAGAAATGCTTTTAATTCAAACACTGGATTTACAGCGTTTCTAATACACAGAGAAACATAAGTGAGAAAACATTAGTGAGAGGCATTCCCCCAACAGGCTATATTGAATTTTGAATTATGTGTTTTTTGGTGATAAACTTGGTTACCAATGACCATTATAATAAATAAATGCCCAAAAGAAACATTCAGAGGATCACTTAAGAGTGAACCCAATACCCGTGTTTGTTTATGGATGTTAATTTGTGTTGATGGAATTTCTACCCCCTACAGATTGACACATATGGCTTGAATGAAGAAGACAAACATGCTTTAATGGTTTAGAACAATCAGAGTCATGTGACTCACCATGTGACGTGAAAGGCCTGTCGGCAGCCATGTTTGTTACATGTCATACAGGCTCCAGAAGCAGCTTTGCTCTCACGGCCTTGTTCCTCACATATGTAGCACGTCTACACAAACAAATGAAATAAAAACAAGGCTGATTCTTCACACACAGAAAAAGATAAATCTTGAAAGCATTTATTACAGTATATAACGCATTGCCGTTTAACCCAATGCTTGTTTAGCATGAAGGCTCTCCCAATTTAACAAGTTTCTCTGAAGCTGCTCTTCCCAGCGCCTCCATTATTAGGCAAGTGATAACCATGCCATTTAAAATTGGCTCACAGTGAGGCCTCAATTACCAACAGAGCTGAATCTATTTTATCTCCTATTTTAAACCCCCTATTTCAAGCATGAGATTAAAGTGGCCTCCTTAGTCCTGCAAGTCATCAGACACAGTACAAAATCCAAATCAAACAACACTAACTGATTGTTTTGTAGTTATCTACTGCATTGAAGGGCATCCATAGAAAGCAGAAGGTAATTACGTTTTCAAATGAAAAGTGAAATAAGAGGTGTCATGATGGCATATCCTATTAATACCTGAGCTAACAGTGTTTTCTTTACCCTCACGGTTGAGTGAAAAAGTTTTAGAACAATGTCTAAACATTTAGACATTCTCAAGTTACAGTAATGCACCATAATTCAATGCCATAAGAATACAAGAAATATACATGGTTCCACATTTATAATATAAAATTTAATATGTATAATTTGCTCTTTTTACACAATCTTTGTTAATTTTTAAACAATGTGAATGATAAGTTTGACTCATTGATTCTCGTGAGCTGTAATGCTAACGTACTGTGTTTATTCAAGACTGATAAATGTGGCACTCAGTGCCTTATGAAAACATGCTCACAGCATAGGCCTAAACTCCATTCTCGCATACTGTTTACACTGCTGAGCTGATTTATGAGATCCTCATGTTGAGACTTTGCTTTCCAACTGATATCATCACACTTATTGCAATAGGAACACATGTAGCACAATTAGGTGTGTGTTGAACAAAGTGGTCACGCCGAGGTTATGGAACTTACCTTGTTATAACGTTCATGAGGGACAGACTGAAGCACGATGGGCTCCATGGTGGAAACATTGGCGAACTCAACCTCTGGGATGTAAAGAGCACAAACCACATGGGCCCAACCTAAACAACACAACACCACATACAATCAAGCAGAGGCTTAGATTGAGACCAAATTACTACTGTACTACTGTTCTATTGGAAATTCCTTGAAATCTAGAAAAGCAATGCTCAACATCGTCAGCATTTCAGTCACATTTGAAAGTAAACATTATTAAGCAAAAATATGGAAAATTAGACAAACAGTCCCATTGGAGTGACATCTACCCAAAAAAAGTATTAAACTTATGTAACAGCATTACAATAAAATGGGGCTGTCAAACAAAATGCACAATTAATTGCATCCAGAATAAAAGTTTTGTTTACACACGTCTGTGTATTATGCAGAATAATTTGGTGTTTTTAGAAACATGCACATACATGCATATATTTAAGAAATAAATAAAGAATGAAGACATTTATATATAATTTAGATTATTAGCAAATATAAATAAATACACATGAAAATCTCCTAAATATGTATACATACATGTGTATGTCTATGTGTTTATAAATACAAAATAAACATCTACAATAGACAAACATATAGAATATACATATATTAATTAAACACTCATTTTTATTCTGGATGCGATCTATCATTTAACTGCCCTAGAATAAAAACTACATTAATCATTTTTCACAGTTTGCTTTTTTCACACTACTTTCCACCTAAATCAACGGAGAAGGCTAGCTAATGTTTGTTAATGTGAGCATTTCCATAGAATGTCGTTAAAACATCACTTCATGCATATTTTTGTAAATATGTGTTTTGTTTTAGGCATAATTTAAGATTTTTAAACCGGATAATAACTTTATTGAAGACAGTAAACATTTAAGATGTTTACTGTCGAAATGTAAATTTATTGTTAAAATGTTTTATTGTTAAAAGGCATAAATCAACGAAAGCTTATAGGCAGAAAAAGCACTAATATAAAGCCTGTTGAGACCATGGTTGTTGTTTGCTTACAGTCATGTCTATGGGCCTATAAGCATGGCTTCCTGTACTGTGTGAAAAACACTTATTAAAGCGTGTGGGCAAAGTGTGGCCACATAAAGAGGGAACACCAGGATTGGATAAGATGGCATATTTTCTTCTGCCTACAGTCTAGACTAAGTGTGGAACCATAGGGTGTCAACCACACGCACACTACATAAATATTATTTCATAATTACAGGCTCGCACCATCTTAGCTTTTCTTCACATCAGCTGTCTTTCAACCACAAAACCACTACATTCCTTGAATTTGGTTTAATAACCGTATTTCGCAAGCGGGTGCAAATTAGTTCTAGTTATTCAGTGTAATGACTCAGCAGCAGGCCTAAACTTAAAGGTGAACCTATGAACTGTCTTTGACCCCAGCCTAAAGGGACAAGGAGGTGGGTTGTTGTTTTGAAGTCCCTCCCTCCAAGAATCCAGCAGAAGCCTATAAAGCAGGCAATAAAAAAAAACCAAGCACACCCAAATAAACTTCAAACCCATCAAACAGAAGGGCGGCTTTCTTGAAAATAACAATTTGCCCAAGATGTTCTTAACTGCATGTACATTATACTAATCGTGTATTCCTAAAATTTTAGTTTAACAAATTAATGAATGAAACCATCAATCAATCAACAACAGGTCTTGCATGAAGGGGAAGTTGGTCAGAACTGAATGTGGTATGGTAAAAAATGACACTGTATTGGTTGATCACAAAGAGTGCACACCTCTACTTTTAGAAAAAGATTTTGCTAGTTAAAACAATTGCTTTAATAAAAATATGACATTGTTTGGTCAAACATGATCCAACTCATAAATAACTCCAGGAATTTCAATATGCTTTTAAATTTCAGGCAAACAGACATTAAATAGTTAGAAACTGCTGAACCCTAAGCCTGGGGCGATGATGTTTCCCTCATGGCCGCTAAATAGCTTGCCGCCTCCAAAGATGGGGCATGGTCTCGCAGCTGTGTCCCATGCCATGTTTACAGTCTCTGAACTGCCCTCACCGTGAACCCTGAGCATGAAGAACAGAAGTCCGTTCTCAGCCCCACAATGACCCCGCTGAGACCGCCCACTCATAAAAATAAGGTGAGATAGATAAACACTCTTCCTAACCCCCCCCCCACTCCTCAATTATTTGAAAAAAGGTAAATGAATTCCGCAAAGCTTTTACCCACTTTTGCAACAAAAAATACAAGATGGGACAACACACCTGATTGATTCAAAAGCATTTTTGGTGGCGTTTAAAAAACAACAACAGAGTAATAAGGCCTGTAATCTCCCAATGAAGTCCAAATTGTGTTGAACAGAGACACAATTCAGTAGTGAATAATTTTGTCCATTTATATAGATTATTGCCGGGAACAACATCTGTTTTATTCTGTATTAAACAACAGTATCAGCAGCATCTTTTGATGGAAAATGATCTGTGATCACATTAAGAGGTTCAGGAGAATGGCTGCAATAGTCCAAATTGCAAATCTAATTGTTTTTTGATGTTCATTAAAGGTGTAAAATAATTTGTTATTGTGAGCACAGCGTGCACTTCTCCCAAGAGCTCACATCTTTTTAATATATTTTAGAAACTGTTAATTCACCAACAAATAGACTTTCTTTTAGGATTTCAGAAAGCTTAACAAAGGTGGCATTTGAAAATAAAAGAATTCCTATAATTCAATATAGTAAAGTAAAGTAATAAAGTTACTTTTTCTGAAAATATTTTATTAAACATTCATTCTTTCAAATGCAGTGCAAAACATCAATAGCTCCCGTTTCTGGATACAGGTTTGTATTTAGCCACAGAGTTACTACAGTCAATTCCTGTCAGCGGCATTTCAAGTGGATGGGTAAATTATTCCTAAAAAAATCATTGTTTCTAAAAGATGGTGAAGTTAGAGGTCTTACCTCCATTGTCTGTTCGTTTCAGGGCTCCATCTTTGTGGGGACACAGCTCACATCTCTGAAAAGAGAAGAGAAATAACATGAATCCACTCGCACTCAATCAGCTGCAGGCCAGACACGGCTCTGATGGTTTTTAGGAACTCTCGGCAACAAACGAAGGCAAATGGTTAGACCTTTTTTTTTGAGGGTTAGACATAATTTGTTTCTTTGAAATGAGAAAGCATAGCATCCCGGCAAAACTGAACAATGAAACTGTAGACAAGTGCCATCAACAGATGACTGAAGCTTGGAAACAACTGCCGCTGTAACCCAGCAGAACTGCTGTTACATATAAGAATAAAATGTGACCTGTTCTGCTATAGGAGAAAACAGGTTTAGACAAACTGTATCAGAGATAAATAGACCGAAACAAAACCAATAAAACAGGTTGGTTTAGCAAAGACAACTACTACCCTTCTGAAGGCAACAAAATGAAAACAACAAAAGAGCCTGTCGAAAGAGCCCTTGTGCATAAACAATGACATTTCACTCTTCTACTCTTCTTAAAATGTTTACCTAATAAAGCTTTGAACAGGGTTATTTATTTGGGGCAAAACATTATGCTTGGAACCATGCCATTATGTGCCACATACCACTATGTTCAATGTTTTTAAACTTCTGCTCAGTCGGCTGTCCTCCTCCTCTTTGTTACAGGTGGTGGACAGTCCTCCTCCTTCAGAGGCCTGCCAGCTCGGCTTTCTCCCCCTCCACCCTTTAATCTTTGGAAGTGGCAAAGCAGGGCACAAATGGAAACAATTGGCTCATTTTTAGTATGTGGAGGAATAAAGTGCAGAAATGTGGTTTCATAATTAGGATTTCTGTTTTAAAAATAGGTTAAGAGATGTTTGGTAGTGCAAACTACGATCTTCACACATCTTTGGGGTAGAATTGCAAAAAAGCAACAAAATATGACCTCAGAACACGCCTGTAGACAAAAAGGACGGAAAAATCCTTTTTCATTACAGAACAGGAGCAGAAGGCATTAAATATGGCCTGTAACCTCAAAGGCGTGATGTGGGACACTGTTTTGGTATGAATCCAGACCTTTCAACAAAAAATACCCACATAATGGATTGCATAACAGGTTTCCCTTCTTGACACATATTCTTCTGGTCTAAACTGCCACTTTCATTTCATGTCTCATAGCTGCTGAGCTTTCAAAGGAAACTGCTTAAACTGCCAGTACAAACTGTGTCTATCCTTACCATTCATGTTTCCTGCTCTCAGCCATCATCATCTTTTTTTCATAACAGAATGGTGTTTATATTAGGCTAGGTTTTATTCAAGATATTATCTTTGAGTACCATGCACCAAACATGCTACATTTCCAGAGATCTTTTTTTGGGAACTGATTCAGAAATATTCAGCAAGTTTACATGAGAAACTGTGGGAAAAGTTTTGGGATATTTCACCCAAAATTTTAAATTCTGTCATCAGTTACTCAGCTTCGAGTTGTTCCAAATCTGTATAAATGTCTTTGTTCTGATGAACAGGGAGAAATATATTTGGAGAATCCTAATAACCAAACAGTTATTTCCTCCAATTGACTCCCTATTAAAATCATGAAGCCATTGTGACTATGTAAAACACAGCAGACATCACATGGATGTTTTAACGGTAAAATTGTTAAAATTTTGGATTTGCCTATTCAGAAAGACCATGGGTGACCCTAAATTTTAGCTGGTGCTCCTTGTTGGAAGCACTAGTGCTACGAGGAAAAAAGTTAATTTAGTGCCCTGTTAGGAACTTTTTCGCATTACGTAGATCTAAATATTGCATTTACATGAGGTAAAGTGTATCGCAATATTGCCAAAATCCTATTATAACCGCATTATGAGGGTGCATGTAAACATAGTAACTGTAGTGTTGGGAGATATTCTCTATAGTCAGATAGTTCTATTGCCCGCCTGTGGAATGCCGAAACATGATAGTATCACGGGGCGGGGCAATTTACTCATTTATCTATGACAAGCTGGATTTGTGGATAAAAACAGAAGCTTACGTTGCAAGAAAATGCTCATGTGTGACTGCAATTAGCATTCTATCAGAGTCTAAGTTCAGTGCACTAGGCAACATTGTTACTTCCCACCACAACTTTTTAAAGGAGAGAAAGTAAACAATTGATGCAAGTCAATTTCATTAATCCATAATGTCACTGATGCCCACGTGTGCTGTTAATACTTGATTGCCAAACGGGAACAACTCAAAAGCTGGTTTTAAACCCTCACTCGCATAGCAATTCCTGCAAGGGAAAGCCCGAGCTGCACGCATCACAAGCTATCTGGTGCACGGACAACTCAAAGCCTGCACATAATAAACTCTCTCTAACGTGAGGAAAAACCTAGCGTGCATTGCAAGCTCTCTTGCACAAAGAAATGTGCTATGCGCGTTGGTAATATTTATTTGCAGCATATGTTGGCAAACAGCCAGCTATCGTCTAGGTGACATCAGCTATTGCCGATATGTCTGAATATAGTCGATACACGATATTCGGTATCGTCAATCGGAACAACCCCAAGTCACTGACAACCCCTGCTGTGCTGACACATTTGATATATACATACATAGTTGTGAACAAAACTTCACTAACACAGGTTCAATCACACAGTTCGTAAATGTACAAGACACCTGATATAAACAAAGTAAACACAGATTCTGCATAAAAGCAACCTAAAATAAAGTACTATAGGCAGTGTTTCCCCTAACATTACCTTAGGGGGCACTCCGCCCCACCAACGGCTCCCCCCTGCCCCCCTTGAAGGTCGTGTTAATTATTATTTTCTATATAGCAGCATATCACAAGAGAAGAGCATTTAAGGTTTCCTTCCCTACACAACATGTCTATACCTTGTTCTTTTATTAAACAAACTAAATAGCATTATGGTATTTATCTTATTTACATGGCGGCATGTCATTTCTGTCTCTACGTTTAAAAATTATCCCCTGCTCTCCTTATCGAGTTCTGCCCCGATGCTTGCATACATACATATACACAAAGACACGTGCGCGCCCATACAAAGGTAAGCAGCACACTCCCACAGATAGCGCGTGTAGGAAAATACATCATGTTTACCACCTGAAAAGCAAGCGGATAAAAATCCCAGGGTTGTGAAAATTACAATGTTGGCTCTCCTGCTCAGAGTCTAAATAAAAACAGAAAAGACGCACGCCCTGCCCCTGACAAGCCACAACAGTCCTGTCCAGTCACCACCAGATGACAGGTTTTCACCCATCTTGGCTTCGTTCCATCCGCACCGCAAAACAGAAGGAACCATTCAAAACATCAAACTATTTCTGTAGTTTAAATTGAACAGCGCGTGCCGTCTACATAACTAAGATGTACACATAACGCGCACCCAGGGACATTTTTTGATTATATTTTGCAGATATCGTCAAATATCTTTATCTTGCACTAAACACGCTCCACGTTAACCCTTTTTGCTCCGTGAGCACTGCTTTTCCTGCCAACGAACCATCGCATATATAGACCTCCTGTCACCAAGAGCAGAATACCAAATGGAAACCACTACTGTATCTCTTAAGTAAACGAAAATACAGTAAAAAAGTTAATTTTTAGCTGCAAGTCAGTTTACTGTTTTCTATTAGTTTTGTGGCAGATTATAAATCATAACATCTAGTATCTACATTTAGCATTAATGATATTAATCATATTAATAGCATTAATAATCAGCATGTTAAGAGCATTTCATAATTAATCAAGTTTTAATTGGAGATGACTTAGAATCTAGTATGAATGGCATGGTAAGGCTACTTGTTAGTAACTTTATTATTTCTGCACATGATACAATTATTTCAGTTGTTACATTTTGATGTCAGTAGTTTTACTAAATCTTAAAATGGGCCACTAGGACTTCACTTTAGCACCAGAGCCAACAACACATTTTCTCAGTTGCCATGCCTTTCTATGTTTCATACTGTGGGTAACAGAATATAAAATAAATTGCTTGAAAAACATTAGATGTTAACCTTTTATATACAGAACATATTAGACTGGGCTCAATTGATTAAATATTATTTATTAAATTATTGTCTGGACCTCTGACGCAAGAAAAAAAAGAGACCACATACCCCCCAAAGCCGTAAACCAAGGGGAAACACTGATATGCCTTGAAAAATATTTGTTATCTAATCCAGGAAATGGATCAGTTGCTGAAAAGTATTGCTTCAAACGATATAATAAAATAATCTAAAAACTGACAGGAGACATATGTATTGCAACTAAACTGTAAATGGTTACTAATGGACAAGCATACAACTACTACCATTTGAGTACAACAACAATTCTGGCTCAAAGAAACAAAAAACATATTCAGCTTTATCTCAAAGTGCAATAGCACCATTGTGTACAGTGATGACTTGAGTGACGATTCTGCACTTGCCAGTTTTTTGCAGTTACACATCTTAAAGGGATAGTTCACCCAAAAATACAAATTCTGTCATAATTTACTCACCATCAGGTTGTTTCAAACCTAAATATATTTCTAACACAAAGAAAGATATTTGTAAGAATGTAAGCAATTTTAAGTTCTGTGACATCATCCACATCCATAGCAGGAAAAACATTGTATATTTTGTTGTTCTGTTGAACACAAAGTGAGATATTTTGAAGAATTTAGGAACACAAAGAGTTCTGGGGCAACTTTGGCTACCATTTAACTTTGGTTACCATTCCTACTATGGCAGTCAATGATGTCGTAGAATTTAAAATTGCTAACATTCTTCCAAATATATTTCTTTGCATTCATCAGAACAAAGTCGTTTATACAGATATGTAATTACACGAGGATAAGCAAATTATGACAGAATCTAAATTTTTGGGTGAACTATCACTTGAATAACTGGCCTAAATGTGCGTCAAGTTAAAACTAATGTCCAGAATCTAAATAATATGCTTTGATTTGAATAATTTTTGTGGTCAAACTAAGATAAAAACAGCTGGATTTCACCCCAACATTATTGCTCAATGTCAACACAACTGCCCTGCAATCCAGTCCAGAAGCATATTCAGTCACACATCTGACCTAAATAAATAAAGCCACCTGATCACAGACATCCTATGTCTTTCATTTAGTGTCTGACTCTCATTCCACCTACCAAAGTTTGCACTGGTAACTTGGCACCTGTTGTGCTACAGAAACACATGGGGGATACATTTACCAGTTCACAAAATCAATAACAAATATCTCATCGACTGTCAAAAAGAACCTGCAAACAAACCCAATATGTACAAAAAATGATGGAGTTCTAGAAAAAAACAGATCTGAAAGACAAAGCCAGAAATATTTGTATAAAAGATAAGGAAACTCACCACCCTCGCAGCTCGCTCCTGTGATTCACATTTCCTGCAGAACCAGGGGCCTGTGGGGACTTGGACAATTCCATAGCAGGCTGTAACAACAAGAATAAAGGACAGATGATATAAAGAGACTGTCTTCTAACTACTGTAAACACACAACTTTAGTTTTTGAGTTTGAAGGGTAAGCAATGTTTGAGTTTTTTGAAGATATCTTTTATGACACAACTCTTCCCAACAAACCACTGTTTATTGTTTTGTGTTTGCCTTTTATCAGAAAAGCTATGCCAATAACAACAGCAAAATTCAGCAAAATGCAATTGCGTATTGACTGACTTAATTGCAAGACTAGATGCTAAACAATGATTAAAGACTAAACTTAAATATGTTTACCTGCAAGACAAATAATCACCTAATATTAAGCCTGTGCCATGAATCGTCTTTTAATGGTGTTAACGATTTATGTTTCCCACGATTAATTTAGCATAATATATATCTACTATTTTTATGCAAACCCCACAGACAAACATGAAGAGTGACCATTAGTAATGATTTATACAAAAGAAATCTAAAATGGAGTAGGAAGTTTCCTTCCGAAGGTGTTTAGATGATTGATTGCGTGCTTTGAAATATAGTGTTGAAGTTCAATGGCAGAAGATTATCACATATTCCTCGGCTGTAAAGTACAGGCCTAATAAATATGCTGAAGTGAAAATAATAACAAAAGTTCTGAACTGACAATACAATCCGTGTCATTAATTGTGATAAAATAATCACGATTATCATTGTCCACAATCGTGCAGCCCTAACTAATATAAAACCAAACTCTTCATTCAATAACACTAACCAACAGCAAAAAAACACCAGTTTACTGGTACCTTCGATTGTTCCTGGAATAAAACATTGGGTATGAAGATTACAATCATAATCGTTTGAATGAGACTACCTTATTCAGATCAAGAAGGAAGCATAGCTCACAGACAATCTGAACTGACGACAGTGCTATCAAACAATCTAACATGCAATAGAAGTTAGAAATTCAGCTTCCCAGTGTCAAAGCAAACTCCTACACAGCATCATAGAAACAATTTGATCATCTTTAAAACAGTCACGTGTCCTACAAGTTTCTCTAAAACGTTTATCTATCGCAAACAATACTCACGAAACATACATGTGTACATAAAGCGTGACCCCAAGAATGGTTAGTTATTTGTCAATATTTGACAGCTTGGATGACTGGTCATAAATATGTGCTCTACGCTTTACTGTAATGACCTCGAGAGCTTCTCTGAGTGTTTGACACATGTCTGTTTTCAAATCTACGACGGACACGTTGTTGGTCCTGAAACAGTCGAGATAATGAACATACATGCTGTTAGTGCTCGTGCTAACGGCAAAACATTAGCACGCAGACGGAACTTTCCTCGCAAGAACAAAACACAACGAATCGACAGTTCCAACTAGCAAAATGTTTCAATTGTCGTCCCAAGTGTCACAAAAAGGCGCCATATTGCGGCGTTCACTTTAAACTTTCGTCACACTGTGCGTTCGGTTGAGCTAAGTTAGGCTAGGCTAGGCTAAGCTAATCCTCTCGGCTCAACAGCAGGGAACTTATCAAAACATCCGCCTCGTACATGCCTCCCGTAAAGAAATGATCACATATCGACTCAAGGCACGTGAATGCTGTTGTCTTCATTTTTACCTTGGTGGACGGCAACATTACACCCGTGACCGTCGCAGTAGACTAGAGGGTTTTCGGCCCAGCCTCTCTCATCCGAGCAGACGCAGCAACCTCCGATCATCTCCTTCATAGTACTCGCCGAGTCGTCGTCTTCCTCTGGCAGATACAACTCGCTGGATACCATCTACCGCCACAACAGAAAGAGCAACAAAAAGGCGATCGGGCGTTTGTCTCGCGAATCCCTATCTCCACTGAAAGTCGAAGTTTAAGTCCCATTTCGATGAAAAGCCATATTTCAGTCGCCTTGGTGTTTAAGCGGGGTTTTTGGGCTCAACACATAAACCCAGTCCTGAAGACCAAGGCGCATGCGCGGAACGCGCTGAAAGGAGCGTGCCCGTGGACTGGAAGAGGCCTTGTGGGTTGTTTGATACACGCGACGAGCGCCATTGAATTTTTCCTCTGGCGGGGGCGGGCAATGGTGCACTGCCACAAGCGAGATGGTTTTTGCATTGAGGTGACAACGTATGATGTGAGGAGCACACGTGGCTGTCCCATAAAGAAACGAGTGTGACTTGTATTTAGTCCTACAATTCTGCAGTTAGCAGATTGCGGTTACACATGCTGTTTTCATTAAGGTGCTAAATTAATTACCAGTTAAACCTCAGGACAGAAGAAAACACATAAGTAGGCATATAGTTGATGTTTCTTTTTCCGACTTTGTGGAATACATCTATCTATTTGGAAGATGGGAAGAAGTCATTCCAATTAGGATACTAAAGTATACTCTTAGTAAATATATCAAAATGAACGCTCATATACTCTAATGCGTATTCCGCATTGAAGACTCGATGAAGCTGTCACCATGAGGTTATTTCCTAAATGGATAAATAAGCTTTTTTAATAATAAATATCTAAATGCAATATCGCTCAGATCTAGAACAATAGTAAACGTATATCACCACTGCATGCATGTGAGACATCTTGCACTTTTGTAAAACTAGGCTACTTTTATCAACCGCTGACTTAGATGCTTTTTGAAACGAGTTCCTATATGGTGGTCTCTTATTTATAATGAAATGTTTTTTAAATGTTTGCTCAGTTATATTTATCTACAAATCTTATTTAGACATTTATGACGTCTTCAAGTTTGTAGGTCAAGAACAACATTTGTCACAGTAAGAAAGACGTTTTCTTTCCATTTCTCAGGTCAGGTTAGATTGTAAAGTGACGATTTATTATCATCTTTATAACGCGTTTCCTTGTAAGATGAAATTGAATAGCCTACATATGATGTATTCATGATATATGACCGACTTTCGTGTGTCGAATCACCCAAAGACACATTTTACTGTTTTCTTATCTGGCTTTCTGTAGTGTCAAACTTGACCATCATGTCCCAAAACAGAAGGAATGATGTCCATCTTAATTATCTATGTTAATTGACAAACAAAGCTCCTATCTGAAACAGCCCGTTTTAGTCCTGACTTTACGTTTTTATAGTTTCTACGATCATCATTTAGTGGGTTCACTGCCGGTCTGGCGTTAAACATCAGTTTTTACCTTATAGCTTAGGGGCCGGTTGCATAAACTGCTATGCAACTGGGCCCAGCCCTCATTTATAGATCGGTGGCTGGTGGGATGTTGATTTAAGCCACATTTACAAAAACAACTCAAAAGGTCAGCTGATAAATTATTCAAATCATTCTACATTGTTGTGACGTCATAGCACCACAAAATTTTTTCTTAAGACATTCGTGCCTAGGTAGATCTATATCAAATTGACATTAATGACAAAAAATGATTAGATAACGCTCTACACTATTTTTTATATTGTATTATTAACACCACCAATGTATAAAAATGATTTTAAAAATATAGTTATGTAGTTTGCAAAACCTGTGCCTTTTCAAATATAGCAATTAAGTTCCATTTGTAAAAATTTTTTTTTGAACTTTTACAAAGTCTAGTTACGCTCTTTCAAAAATTGTGTGCCATTTCATAATAAAGTATTGTCCTTTCCTATTTTTTGCTTGTAATTCACAGAAGGAAATAAATATATCCCATACCACTGTGTTGGCTACATCCCACATCTTCGATAGGCGATAACAAAAAAATAAGCATCGAGCTTTTACATAGGCCTACCATACTTTGTCCTAGTTTGTTATTTACGTAAATTAATAAATTTACGTAGCAAATTTGGAAATATTTTTTGCAAAAACCTGGTTACGGATTTTAAAATTAAGTCTTTATTTGAAATTTGAAACCGTTTCAAGTCCTGCAATCATGGGATGAATTTTAAGACGGAGCTATGAGCTCCAGAGACATGAACTTTGCAATTGGAAGAAATTTAGTTTAATTGTACGATATTTATTTATGCAAAGACTCGCGGACAAACACACACACACCAGCAGATATGACACGTCAGGGTGAAAGGTTATTTCAGCCCACCCCCAACCTTACTCTGTAAATTCAGGTTAAAAATGCCGGGGATCCTGAACTCGTGGCTTCTGTAAATTATTTGATACCACGATCAAGCGTTTTTTTGGCATTAAGTAACAAATTACTGATCCTTGGCTCATGAAATTTCGATTTTGGAGTTAAACAAGGGAACGAGTGTTGTTTATGTGTCTCGTGTAACGTTAGGCACTAGAGAAACACTAGGGTGATTTAGGTATTGTCTCTTCGCACGTGTTTGAAGAACAGAGAAATCGTTTTATATAAATTAAGATTGTTTTAGCCCATAAGAAGTTATCTTGTCGTTGTACTGCCGGTCGCTTCACATTTACTAGGCTGCACCATTTACTAAAAACTCGACAACATTGACTTAGTGGAGCAGTCACGCAATGTTTTGATTTTGCTTGAACTTTAACGAGATGTTTATCTCACTACTTCCTCCGTGACGTTGTCCATCGGTTTATCGCGAATACAAGGAAAAACTAAACCGTTGGCTAAACGTGTCACTACTGCAAATAAAATTTAATATTTCATATTACCGCAAGACTTATTGTGTTCTTTTCTTAAATAACGGGACAACTTCGAAGGAAACGTGCTCTTTGTTCTCATATTGTTTGGTAAAGCGCGACGAACAAACGTCCTCTTACCTCACACGCTCTCTAATGTGCAAATCTTCTTCATCAAACTTTGAGCTCGCGATCCTTTGCGAAAAGTACGCGCACATTTGATAAAACTCATAACTTCATAATAAATTGGGTGCACTGAGCTTTTTCATTTGTCACCGGTCGTGTTTCGCATGCTGTTTGAGTCTCGCGCACGTTGTAGTGAGGTAGCCTACGCGGACCCCCACTTGGCTGGTCCGTCACGTCCGATGGTCGAGGGGCTATCATGGTTTTATTGCAGGGAAACTTGTCCCAAGATGACCATAAGAAAACACAATTTTGTATAAAAAACAATGTATATAAAATGTGTAAGATTGTAGTCATTCACATCACATATATTCATGCAACAACTTCTCAATATAAATAGGCTACTCGCGAATAATTCATCACTGCTTTTCCTCAATTACTTTGTGGAAGTTATAGCTACAGCTTATATTTTGCAGAAGTTAACTCCAAAAAAATGATGTATGTGCCATCTTAAGTCAAATGTTTACATAGTAGAACATTTATTCTTTATAATAGCCTAATTTTTGTTTCTAATAAAAATCATAAAATTCTGCACGTCCCTTGATCAATGGGCAAATTAAATGATCGTTTTCAATTGAATGTTATCAGTAAAATATAGTAAATTCTCCAACAGGGCAAACGTTTCTGGAGGCAGAACTTTCAACTCTTCACCCAAGACTATGCACACTGGGTCGAAGATCAATCATTATCACTCATGTCACAATTGAGAGCTGTTCAAGCTGTGAGGTTTCAGAATCAAAGGACCAGGACCTGCATGTTGTCTTTCAAATAATGTGTGCCCCTTGAATAAAAGTTATGGAGAGTTCAGCGTAGGTTGGAATAAAATGGATTATTAACAGTGCTATAACGCAGAAAATTTACGAGAAAACAATTGTGCTATATATTCTCATAGGTATACGTTTAAAAATTAAGATAAATATTTTCATCACCGCAGACGTTTGATGCTTTATAGCTACGCTTTGAGCAAAAATCTAAACGAGAATATTTATGCACCAGGAAAAGTTTGTCCAATTGTTTTATGTAAATAAAACGTATGACATATGCTGTATTTATGTAAGACATTTACACTTTTAACATGCGAGATGAGGTTGTTTAAATATGAATACTTTCTGTCTATCACTTTTTGAAGCAGCCAGTTGCATACAGTTTAACACCCAAGACTTCAAACAAGACCGAACCCTCCGAATCATCAGGACTCACTTGTATGTAGCCTATTGTGTGGCACTCCTTATTTCCCTTTCAGATGTTTATGAACTACAGCAAGTATATTTATGTTCCTGCACCACGCTTATACAGAAGCACATGCATGACAAATACAGATGCTGATTTTGGCAACAAATGAACAGTAGTGATTAACACATATCGCTGCACCACATTCAGCTATCAAATCATCATAAACGTGATGTATCCTACTTTGTAACGGTTGGATGTAACAGACTTGCTTTTCTATTATCAATATCAGCTGCAATCGTGGGTTTAATAGATCTTAAAACGTGTGTGTGTGCTCTGAAAAATGTGTGAACACCGTTCCACCAGTATCTCTGTCAATTAGGGTATTGTATTGTCTTAACCCATATTTAATCTTATCGTGTTAGGTCTCATTTGCTTATTTCACAAGTTGTTTATGGTATGGCTGTTCGTAAAAATATGACGGGTATCTGGAACTTCACTGTCGACGTGTAAACGCCAAAACATTAGTGAACTTTGGTAGCACCATTTATAGGCGTCTGTTCAAATGCATGACAGGCGTAGGCTACTCATCGTGAATCGGTACTGTTATAAGGTAACAGGGGCAGGTAATCTGCTTTTAAATATTGTGAATTGTAACTGATGAGTTCACCAAGAAACATTCAAACTTTAATCCACTGTACAATAGAGAAGAGATTTGAACAGCAAAGGTGTGTCTTAAAAGCAAGGCCTCGCATACTCAATACTAACTATATAATTTTATAAAACTACATAATACATAATATGCAGTTCCGGTTGTCAGACGCATTCTCTGTAATTAATGGTTTTGTGGACATTCTGCAATGTTGGTTATGTCCTATGACATAACTTTTCTTTATCCGAACATTCTCTTTCCTTGCCATTGTAAAAAACGGCAAATGTCTGTACATAAACGCAAACGGGGGAGGGGTAGTCTTTGCTCGTAAAGACCTGTTATTTTTGCTTTCGCGTTGGTAGGAAGTGGGATGGAGGTTTGCATGATCTGAGAAAAACGGACAATGTTCGACCGCACCAAAGCATACTGTTGACGCAAACATAAGGCAAAACTGAACATCTGAACAATGAAACTAAAAGCAGCTCATTTTTCTTGATATATTTTATTAAAACATAGATTTTAACATTAGAGGCAATTACATTATTTTCCAAATAATTATTTATGACATGCATAAAAAACAATAGTAAATAAAAAAAATACATATTTGTTTACTTTTTGTAAACTCTTCCTTAAATTCTTGCCTCCGTATACAAATTATTTAAATGACCACTGACGTAAGATATGTATATTGATTCCAACACATGGCATCTTGCGGTAATTTCTCATATAGTCAGTCTTTATTGCACACACACATCGGTACCATGACGCGCGTTCACACAAACTCCCAGACATACACACGTCACCCCCGAGAAACGGAAAAAGCAAAGGGCCTATACGCCGAATAAACATAATGTCTTTGCTTTTAAACATTGCCTACTCTGTAATATAAATTAACATGAATAGATGTATCGACATATTAAATAGCTCCATCAAAACACACACATGCACTTTACACACTGTTGGTCGCGATTATTTTTGATCTCAATTCGAAACAGCTCGGATTTTGTTAAATCGACTTCCCTTGGATCTAAACTTCAATTTTAACTTATTGTCTGTTTAGAAAACTCGACGCAAAATTAGACAAATCACAAATAATAAGTAGGAATTTAACACAGTGCAACGCGGTTCGAAATGTAAAAATCGCACGTAAACAAGAAATGCTGAACAATGTTTTATTCCATAACAACCCGATAACGTGACATTTTGCTGTGCTTCAGCCAAAACATTTACATCTTTAGCATTCTTTTTTAAAACAACCACATTACAGAGATATGGTTGCCTAATTGTAGTTACAAATGACTAATATTAAATATGAACTTGTCACTAGCGAATTATTTGCTCTATTTAAGAGAGGTGGGATTACAGCAGTATGGTAATTAGCTGGGGTGGGGGTGGCCATGGGTAGAATATCCATTTTTATTGCATCACCTGTCAGTAACGTCCAATCAGCGTCGACTTCGGGGGCATTAATTGATGAAGGTGTCTCCGGCCTTTCTCAGTTCCCACTGTCATTTTATTTGTGACTAAACCAGCAACGGGAATAGCAGCTGCATTTTCGGCTCCATTTCTCTCTCTCTCTCACACACACACTCTCTCTTGCTCTCTCTCTCTGTCGCTCACCCTTCTCTCCCTACCCTACTCTCTTTCCTTCTATCCTTCTCACTGGCGGTGCTGTTCACCTTCCTCTTTTCCTCATGGCCAAATGGGAAGGGAGCTGAGAGAGCGCAGGTATACAGGAGCTCAGACAGGCAGCAGCCAGCCTGTCGGCAACATCACACACATTCCATCGATCATGCAGTGCTCATGTCAATGGATTGATTGTTTTAAATCAAACAGACCATTTCATTTTTGTTTTTCTATGTAAAACTTTTTTGTTCATCACGCAGTGTGGACATGTCACAGCCTATGCTGGACTGGTCAGCAGAATGCCTTGAAATAATGCAGCAGCAGCAGTAAAGCTACTTTAAGGACGTCCGTCGCGCTAAATGTTGGAATTAATGCAATGGAGAAAATGGGAGACTTGGAATCCGGTTTTGAGGAAATGCAGGGTGTTAAGCTTGGCTATTTGGTTATCAAAGGCAAACAAATGTTTGCCCTTTCTCAAGTCTTCACCGACCTCTTGAAAAATATCCCGCGGACTACTGTGCACAAACGAATGGACCATTTAAACGTGAAGAAGCATCACTGTGATTTAGAGGAACTGCGAAAGCTGAAAGCAATAAATTCAATAGCGTTCCACGCAGCTAAATGTACTCTGATTTCAAGAGAGGACGTTGAGGCACTGTATTTTTCTTGCAAAACCGAGCGCGTTTTGAAATCAAACAAAAGAAGAGAAAAGACAAAGAAAAAATCTGAAAAAGGGTGCGAGGACAAAAACCACTCCGCTGCCAGAAGTGACTTTTGGAGAGAGAAAGTTTGGTTCAGTTTGCATAGCGTCCCACAGACTTTCTCATTCAAGAAGAAAGCTGTTCGACAGGACACTGTCCCTCGCACCCACTCAAATCTACCTCAAATTCACAGCAAATCCGTTGCCCGTGATTTTCAGCCGGTGACCAAGTCGGCATCTACACCCTTTAAAAACTATGAAACAGCTCAGAGACACGACAACTGCGTGGCTTTTAATCAGAAACATGCGTTTATTCGACACGTTGGGAACCGACAGCCGCTGCTCTATCAGTCCGCCATTGCAGCGCAGTCAAAGCACCAAGGCAACGCAGACCTACTTTACAAAAGGAAGAGGAAGCGTGAGAGCAGCGCGAGGCAGTTTTGGTCGAGGAGCAGACGCAGCCACCCGGTTCTGGTCGTCCCAAAGTGCTGTAAACCAAATGTTTCCAACGGATCTTTAAGCCAATTTCACCACCTCGAGCATGGATTGTACGTCGACCCACGGCACACTGGACATTTTCAGGAAAGCTGCAGCAGTGATACGGAATCGAGTTCCATCTCAGAACGGATAAACAACGATTCGGATTTCGGATCCAGTTTCTCTACCACCAGCAACTCCGGAACTTCAGACGAAGAGGATGACGACTCATTCTCGGATTCTTCGGATGTTAGTAGCGACGAAGAGAGCTCCTCTCAGTCTGACTCGAGCTCTGTGTCCAGTCAAGTTTCGGTGCAGAGTATTCGGTTCAGGCGTGCAAGGTTCTCAAGTATCAACACAAAAGCACCTCTGGTCTTACAGCCTACTTTTCACTACAGGCCTAATTTTCAGAACATACCTGCCAACCAAGGAGGCTCGACTATTTTGGATTGTCACCGAGTTGGCCAAACACAGAAAGCGGACTGTAGTGCATCGTTCACGGATAGATGCGGGGATGGTGACGCCGCAAATGTCCAAAAGTTCTGCGTGGTGGGGGCCTGCTTCCCAGATGTAAACGGGGGCTCTGAACGAGTCTCGCGCCTTGAATTTTTAAGTGATCCAAAGACTTCAGACTCTTACAAAATAAAGGAGATTGGCTTTACACCTATTGCAAATGGTAATAAGGCGTTTCCCCAACAAAGAACACCGGGATCTGCAAACCAATGTCCGCAAGCCTTGGTATCACACTGTGTTCCGGACAAAGGGATAACGGTTTGTAAGTCATCCGACAGCAATCTTTCATTAGCAGCAAATTTCAAGAGGGAATCAAAAAGTTTCCACAAACTACCCTTACCTCTTAAACAGATCAAAACAGAGGCAGAGGAGTCCTTCAATGGGGGGAACACGGGTGTTCAAACATCACCCGTTGCCATCAGTAATGTGAAAATTAAAGTTGAGGATACCTTTGACGAATATGAATATGTAAATCATTTTAAGGATAACGATACAGATGGAAAGGCATTCGGCTACCATTTTAAGGAAACCGACCACTGCAAAGACACGATTAAAATCAAGGAAAGCTCTGTGCAAAAACACCCTGCCAGTAACGAGGAATCAAGAAGCACTTTAAACACTCCTTGTTCCGAGGAAGGAGAATGCAAAATTGCAGCAAGGGTCAGGAGAAACCACAGGACGGTGCTTCTTAGTAAAAAAGCCGAAAGGACGTCATCTAAACCAAGCGCAAAAGTTGAGAGGAGCCCCCGTTCTGCAGGAAAATTTGCTACGAGCGATGGGTCAGTTGAAGACTGTGTTGGCGCGAGCAAACGAAAGCGAGCGAGCAACAATGTAACGTCTCAGAAAGAGCCCTTCAGTTTCATGGCGAATTTTACCTCTCCGCCGTCACTTATCATTGGCAGCGATGGAGATTTGAGTCCCGCTTACTCGCTGAACTCTTTAAAATGGAACCAGCTGCCTCATCGTTCTCACCCGGTGTGGAGATGGCAGCTTGGTAGTGCAGTTGTTCCTCCCCATCCAAGCCACAAATTTAGAAAAGGCTCTGTTATTCACTGAACTGTTTTGAGCTCGATGGAAATGTTTTCAAACTGTGACTAGCACTGTATTTTTTCATTGTTGTTTTAAATCCTGGCCTGTTGTTATGTAGCACACCTCGTCCTTAAATTTTGTCTGTCGAGGTTGGGACTCTGGAATATACAGAGGTATTTATTACACGCTGATCTGTCAAGAAACAGATATTTTCGAAATGTTTTTAACATTGTGTTATTGTTGCCGCTTTGGTTTTGGATTATACTCTCGTTGGGCAAATGTTGGCTCATTTTACAGGCAGGGTTAACAATCTCTCATAATTGTCAGGTCTGTGTCAACAAAATGGTCGGTTTTGTTATCGAGACAACTGACTTTGTATATTTTAGGCCAGTCATTTCCCTTTTTAGGTTCCATATGGTATTCCCAAAATACTGTCTTACAGAATTACTGTAGGCCTATGATCTACACCGTCTTATTTATTCATTTTAAGGGTGTTCCCCACATGTTGGCGCATGGCTGTGTTCACTCACATGCAGCACACAATAACTTTTACGGTTGGCCTCAAACAATAGCCCTCTATCTGACAATCAGGAGCTTTTTGATTTGCACGAAGTAATAGAGGAAAAACACCAATCCAAGTCCTTCTATAGCCTTTCCTATAGCACATATAAGTAGGCTACAGAACAGCACAAATCTACCATGCATTGCACTTTGCTAATGCCCAATAAGGTGAATTATTTCTTTTTTATTTTACGAAAAATAGCCATCACAGGTAGCCCAAAACCCCTTTTTAAACGAGTTAATTCATTTGGTGCTATTTCTACAATGTTTGCCTTTGAAAGAAAGATTTTTTAGTCGTTCTTATTTGTAAATGTTTGAGATTTAAACGCAGCGACCTACAGGCGCACCGCATACAACGGTGTTTAGAATACGTGACGACATCAAAGAAAAAAAGTGAATCAACGTCGGTGCTTCGTAGAATACACACACACACACACGCGCGCACACATTCTGGTCAGGGTATATTTAGTAAATGTTTATTTCTCTTCGACTCAAGTACCTTTGTCTTTTTGTATGGTGTTTTGATTGTATTTTCCTTCAAGGACTCTGTTTCCATGGAATATATTGATTAAAATCGTTACCTCAAAAATCGGGGAGATAACATTCAAGTAATAACTTGATGTTCTGCTAGAGAACCCTGTCCCTTAGAAATGCCTTGTGATGAATGTACTGTGACGTATACCATATTTGTTTATTTCAGGAAAAGCAGACTGCCTTCGAAACAGGCCTTTAAAAGTGAATTGTTCCTGTGATTAGATCTCCCAAGTAGGCCTAATACATTTGTACATCGTATTGCCAAGAGCCTAAAAGCAGATAGCCAACTGCTTCCGTGATCCAAAAACTCAAATGCATCCCAATTTCCTGCACAAATAAATACAAAGCCTTTGAGTTATAAAAGATCAGGCATACTATGCAGACCTGGCATAAGCGAGGCTACTCAATTCACATGATTCTCATCGAAAAAACTCAACGCATTGAGGCATGAACCAGTTATGTATATTGTGTGAAGTGAAATGATCACTTTGTGAATGTTAAAATATGCGACATATTGTGAATACCAGACAGGTGAATGATTAAAATATAATAGTTTTGTATTTTTGTATGTATGTCCGCTCCCTCTAGACTATACAAAACGGCTTGTTTTGTTCCTTTCTGTGTCAACGTGCACTGCGTACCGGCAAAATAGCGACTCAACGTCGACTCAACCTTAGAAGGATGAATTCAAAACTAGCCTAATTAAACAGAATGTATAGCGACGTCCACAAAGAACAGAAATGGGCGGTGACTCATGGCAATGATACACCTGGTCAAGACTGACAGTTTTTTAATCCTTCTGCTTTTGCTACAATACTTGAGGTCAGATTTTGACATGGATTTTTTTAAAAGCTGAAGTCACTGGTTGTTTATAAAATGCATATTTATTTTTGTGATTTTCTCGGTTTTTGTATACCATTGTTGTGTAGGATAAATGCACTCGAAATGAAAACTTGAATAATGGATTTTGAAGCACTTTTCCTTTTCTGGTCAAACTGTTCATTAAATACTGAGTGTGATGTGAGATTATCTTCATTTTTAGCTTTTATCTCCATAATGTCTGTTGGGATTGGAATATTTACTGTATTTTATATAATTATTAATTTGACAAAGACTTTACAAAGTATACGTTAAATAACATGTAAATAGGATTTTATCCCTGAGTTGGTTTTACATTGTAAATAAAAAGTATTGGTGTGGGGGAGGGGTTGGGAAAACGTTCCAACGTTCTCGTTGCCCTGCTATAGAAGAGCTCGAGCACAATATAAGCAACTTCGCGCATATATAGGTTAGCCTCCTATAACCAGAGAACGGAAACAGGAAAAGAGCCGATTTTCAAATGTATCGTGTTCCAAAGTCATGATGTACACTACATGTTAGGCTATAGTTTTATAATCGTATACTTCATTCGCGCGCGTGTATGTTTTTGTGTGAGTGAGAGGGAGAGTCAGGCAGATAGAGAGAGGGAGAGAGAGAGAGAGAGAGAGAGAGAGAGAGAGAGAGAGAGAGAAGAGAAACTGAGAAGAGGCAGAATAATCAATTTTTCAATTTCAAAGTACTTTATTATTTCTAAAAACAATAATGCTCAAGCACCCCCCCCCACACACGAATCTCTAAGAAATAGAGCTGTTTTTATATCTCTATGTTATTACGCTCTAATACGGTTAAAGGTAAGCTTTTTCATCCGAATCCCTCGACTGAAAAATATGAGAAGGAAGAAAAACTAAAGAAAACAAAACAAAAAAATGTCTCAAAGACGTGCAGTTAGCCACACCAGAAATGTATCATCACTTTATATTTCCTTATTAAATTTAGCTTCTCAGACACAAGGGACGAAATAAACAGTTGACTTTATCAGTTATGAATAGTAAATCAAGTGGCAGGTCAGCGGCAGCGATTGGTATAATTTTTAAGATCAATGCAAATAAAGGAAATTGGCAAAGGATCCATCTACATAACATTTTTCTATAGGCTAATAACAATATTTAAATAAAAAAAGATTTAACTCGGGTTTTTTCTTTGAATAGAAAAAAATAAAATAAAATGCAAATGTGTATTGGTAATAGGTCATACTATAATATACATTATATATTTACACTCAATTGAATAGCATGAAAATATTTCATATCAAAGCTTTGGTATAATATTTACAAGACAAAATGCATAACGAACACTAGTCTAAACACAGGCATTAAAAAGGGTTTCAGACATACTAGAAACTTAAATGTTTTCAAATTGTAGTACACAGCGAGACGTAGGCTGCTTAATTTCGAGGCCTGGCTTCATCGAATGAAATCGAGGCTTAATCATTCACAGAACTCAACAGGCCACCATTAGGCTGTTCCGTAGAAAAATATATTTCAATGTCCTAACATGTTTGTGCTCAACCTGTCGTTGATTTTATAGCTCGAATGACTAACCTGTGAAGAACCTATAGCCCTAAAGATGTTTATGAATGCATACATGTTTGATTCAATTATTATTGATTATTGCAAGCCTGTCTGTTTTTAGGTGTTGCAGATTAAAAACCTCCCTGTGTAAACCCTATTCGAATTGCTAGTGCAGGTATAGTTTTCCAAAGAAACGTTTTGGAATAGTACAGCGAGGCTGTTAGGCGTCTGTAAATATATTATCAAATATTCGATAAGCCTTTACTAAAAACATTGTATTTACAGATACATAAGATCAGCTGGCTTTATACGTGGACACGTGGTTCAACCAACAGGATAAGTGGCCCCATGGAAGCTTCTTTTGTAATGGGATCAGGACTCCGGAGGAAAATGCTGTTACGTGATCGACAAAAAAACTCATCACAGTTTTAAACCATCAGAAACACCATCTTGAGTTGTGGAGTGTTCTAACAAGGATTAAGTTTTATGAACGTCAAAACATAAAAATGACAATATATTAACATGTATTGTTGATATTGAAGCTCTGTGGATTTGAAAATATAGTTTGTATGATCAATTGTAAATTCATTTTTTAACTTTCGAAAACCATTGAACGGGAAATGTGTGCTTCTATATGGATTTAAGTTTTGCCATAATTAGAATCATCGGCAGTCATCTTGGTGAAGTAAACGTTGGTCCATGAGGTAACATGACACTGTCATTGTGATATTATATAATTTCACATTTATTTCCCATACAACAACAATCACATTATGATATTGAAAATATATCCGTCTGACAGCACTCCGGTCATAATGAAAGAACACAAATCCAACAACTAGATGGGCTCTTAGATTAAAACGATACTGTCACTGAATACACTTCAATTATATATATAATATATCTAAGATTAATAGAGAACCGGCTATCAGATACAACGGCTTACAGAAGAGAAAAGGCAAAGGTTTACTCTGACCGAGGTCTTCATCAACCTCAAAAAGCTCATGTTCAATGAATGCGCATGCAGAGACCCATGCACTCCAAAATCACAATCACTTAAAAATATACTGGCTCAACAAAAAAATACATTTTATATTTTCAGCTGCGTAAATTGATGATTTTATGAACAATTAAATGCAGTGGTTATAAGAACTGTAGAGTTTTCTCTGCGTCTTTACAATTTTCGAACAAATGCTTATTGACCCTGTGACCGGTGCCGTGAATTCTTAGTCCAATGAAACTACACATTTCTTAAATTTAGAGAAAAAATATATTTCATATTTTCGGTCATTTCCATTTGAAGAAAAATAATTATTTAAACAAAGGGTTGAAACAAACTCATAATAAAATGGGAAGTCGCACACAACATACTTTTCGACAGAGATCACAGCACAATGTAAAAAGTTTGCAATAAAATTTTGTTTTGAAATCCTTTCAAACGTATCGTTCTTTGTCAATCTTCAGTTAGTTTTGGTAAGGTGAAAATAAAATGTATATATGTTTTTCTTGAACCAAATTAAGTCTTCAGATTCGATTTAAGTGAAATACCGTTTCACAACTGCATGGGTTTAAAAAGTTATTTGTAAAAAGGGCGTTAAAAAATGGGTACATTCATTTACAAGTCAAGAACAAGCCTTAATAGTATTCTCTTCTGTAGTCTACTCAAGCCCTTCTTCATTGCTTGGTTATATTAATTTATTTTGTCACCTCCTTGAAACGGTACTAGACATAAGGAACTAATATTAATATGAATCCACGCTAAATCATTTGTCACTCAGTCAGTCTGCCTTCAAACCCATCAGTAACCCTAATCCTATCACAAGTTACGTTTATTACAGAAACACTTGTAAAAACAGTTCACTGATCCATAACAACGAGCTCCCCTGAAGGTAACTGCAGATTAAATACGCCATTCATATCACTCATGAAAAATGTGCTGTGGGTCAGTGATGGATTCCTGCATGGTTAGTCCGGCAAATAGTGCCTTTAGAGTTAGACCTTTCTGAGCAAGACACACATTTAACCTCGTCAGGCTTTAACAAAGAGATTTAAAGCACCGTGGCATACATTCATCGCACACTTACATAACCATCTAACATCTCCAGTAGCTACAATTTTACGGAAACGTGGATTATACCAATTAACAAAATCTGTTCAAACAATCTCTCCAGTATCTGGATTGTAGGCTACTACTGTTAATTTTAACCAATGCAACTAAATGCTGCAGAATTTATCCTGTTTTTGAGTTTATCTAAAAATTTAGGGTAAAGACAGAATTTCATCACTGAAAATACTTTTATCAATTTATCAATTAAACAGTTGGATTTAGTGTTGGTGCCGTTTAACGTGTTTTTGTAGTCCAGTCCTGCATTGAAAGTTCTCTAAAACATGTAGCCTAGCAAAACACGTAATAAAAGATTTCAAGCCTACATTGGCAGCCACAGAATCGATGCGTTTACTGCACATCTACAGCGGAATAGCTCACAATCGGATTCATTTATTGGTCCAGATGTACCTTGCGGGGGAATAGTTATTTGATAAATGTGAAACTGCGATACCGCTGTAGGCTTGATTTCAATTTAATGCGAACATTTCGTGGTTTTAAAACGTCAGTTTGATGTGCGGTATTGATTCGTTTTATTAGCATTTTATGGAAGCTAATGTTAAACCAACCCGCTATTATATTAAATCCTGACAGTTAACCTTTAAACACGCGAGAGTAGAAGAAACGAAAAACATCGCAGCGCATAGGTTTGTGGGTTTCTTCTCGGTTAGGAATTCGTGACAACGTATAAACGTGCTCTTCGATAAGCCATGTCCAGCTGCTGTTTAGCTTTTTCCATATAAGGGTTAACCAAACTAGGTCACACTTTTTGAGTAAACAGGTAAGCACAAGATCGAGTGAGATGAACTCGAAGAGGTAAAAACGAAGGTGGTAGAAATGGGCAGATGCAGCAAATTCGCACACATTGAAACTCGGACTTTTTAACGGATACGTTAAATGTCACACGACAAAACTACGTACGGCATAAAGAGCAGAATTTTGGCAAATTCTCGACACGTTTGAGGAAGAACAGAAACGTTAAGTGACAGCTCATAGATAAAAATGTGGCGCACAAACGTACCGTCAATACACGTGCTGTTGGCGCCCCCGCTCGGATGAGAAAGTTTAGAGAATCTTCTCTTAAAGGGGAGGACGGCAGGATTTAAGGTGGAATGAACAAATTACGATCAGCGATCTTGGCACAAAATACCTAATTAACAAAACAATGATTGTACGTTTGTTGGAAGCAGAATATGGGTAAAAGGGGTATTTTGTAAACGAACAGGTACAGGTTACCCGAAAATATAATGCGCTTCTTTCCACTCTCTTTTATATAAAGAACGAGTTATCTTCATTCGTATTTTATTATCATAATCATTATATTTTATGAGTGATTGAAAGTTGCTCGAAATGTGCCATGACATTGCGACACCCTAAATGCAAACGTTAAAACACTAAATTAGGTAGGCTATTATTTTTGGATCATGAAATAGTTTTACTCTATATAGATGAAACAGTAAACAGTGAAGTCTGCATTTATAAACGAAAATTTCTGTCTGAAATGATCTAATCTGTTTTTGAAAAATTGAAAAAGACGCCGCCGCACCTGTGTCATCAGATGTGCGACTCTAGGAGCAGTTAAATGCGGTTCTGCCGATACGTGCAGAGAAGCTGTTTCCCCCCGAAACGTAACAGTCTTTCCAATACCAGATAAAACGTGTATATGCAGGAGACCCCATGCGACCACTCGAGCAGATAACCAAAAGAGGAAGTAATAACTGCCTGCTCCAAACTGAAACTTAGCCTACTGTACCAACACAATAGCGAATTCTGTCTGCTATCTAAATATATTAGCCTAATATCTGAATAAAAGGTCGGGTAAATGTTCACTTCAAATTTTCCCTCATGTGGCAACTGTGTGCATAGCCTACTCAGAACTTCTCATGTCGGACAAGGAAGAAGCCACCAAAAATACACAACCAAACACAACCAAAGGCATTATTAACGGAATGCCTTTTATTGCCTGTTTTATTCTCACCCTACTAATAACATTTTCGAGGAATCTCCTGGAAAGTCATAAAATGACTGCAAATAAACACGGGAGTTGTCTGGCCTTGCAAGAGAAAACTCGGAACATTTCCCTACAGTTACACTCTTGTATATAAAGAGAGTAGAAATGGTTATTCTCAGCAATTGTTTAGGAGAACCATTATAAACCTATAATATTATTTCCATGTAAACCGTTTAGTCAGAGCTGAGGTTCTTAAAATAACCATTTCATTCTTATCTTGTAGAATACCTACAAGCAACAGAAAGCTTCTGTGTGTGTCAGACTCTTGAACTATTTATAGCCAAAGAAAACACTTAAGAAACCTGAATTTAAATAGTGTATCTGCTCCCATAAACATTTATTTCATTTGAACAGACAGAACGTATAGGCTGTTGTTGTGATTATTTTATCAATGAACGTAAAATCCCTAATTTTTAGGTTAAATCTGTTTATATAATTAAAATATAAATCTTTGACGATTAAATAATTTTCGTATACATTTAACAGTATAACAGGCTATTTTGATGTCTTCTATATTAAGTGAAGAAGTTACTGTTTCACTTTGGCACAGATTTAAATGCGCCCGATTTATTCGTTTTAACTTGTCAATTTAATACGGGGGTTTAAAAAAATAGGCCGCAAAGGTAACAAGATAACATACAAACAGCACCTCGCTTAATAAAACAACTTTAAAACAGTATAGTAATGCAAGCAGAATTTTCGGTAGTTTTAACCTACAATCTGATTTTCATGAGCCATCTCATAACTTAATAAAAATGAGTGACATATGTGACTTTTGACCCAGGGCCTTAATAACGTTGCCATAGATGATAATGTGATAAAGTTTATGTTTAAAAACCACATCATTCGCATTAATAGTTTTAAGGATTGCCAAATTTCGCCTGTTTTGAATGAATTTGTGTCGTTGCGTGACCCGTGTCTCACTGTGATAGACTATCCATACTTAGCTCTTGCCTTCACGTACTGCTTTCGCACATATCAACGTTGTTTTAATTACATTTCTTTAATAGACCTGTTGAGCAGTTCAAGCTCAGTTCAAGCTATGTGATTTTGTTTAAGTTAACCATATTAGCCCGGATTTCTACATTAAAACACGAAACAGGCTTTAGAAGACATGTTTTCAATCGTCAGGGGAGTTGCAGAAAACATTAAGGCTATTTTAGCTTTGAAATCAAAGCAACTTATAGAAAGTAACAGTATCGTACACTGTAAAAAAAAAACGTTATTTTACAGGTAATATTCTGTATTTTTTTACAGAATTTCCCCATTTTTTCATTAAACAGTAAAATGCTGTTGTTTAACAGATATTTGCTGTAATTAAAAGTTTTACCATTAAAATGACAGTGTTTCATTGTAAATAACAATTACATAAAAATTATGTTTTTTAAAGGCATTTCATACTATTTTTACAGATTAAAAATTTATTTTTACAGAAAATTACAGTTAATTTTTACAGATTTAAAAGATGTATTTTTACAGACAATTATTGTAAATGTTTTATTGATTATTTTCCTGTTCCGGACAAAAATGTATGTAAAATTACATAAATCAGTGAATTGAAAGTGTTTTAAATGTATCCCCCTTGAGAATGTTCCCCAGGAATAACTTTCTCCAGGGTGCAATGTCTGTTAATATAATAATAGCACATTATAGCAAACTCCAAATGAACTATATTATTTTTATAAATTATCAACAATGTAAAATGTGGTTTATTTAGGGTTTCACCATGCCCTGGCAAGCAATGCCTATGTCTCCTGGATCAAAGTTCAGAGCTTAACTTTTTGTTGTCCATGGTTCCTTCAATGATTTATTATAAAATTTACAATTTCAAATTTCAGAACTTAGACAACTCCATATTTCTGAAGCATTTTATTCATACAAAACATTGTATTACGCCAGCATCAATCATAATTTGACAGATCATCTCTTGTTTACTGTGCCATCTACCAGGGCTGAGTTCATGCAAGACAGTAATGCATGGGGCAAAGCATCCCTAACACACTTAATTATCCTACCCACAGTTCTCAGAGATTTTAATTTATCCAGTGCAGCAAGTGATAACAAAGTTCGTAATCATAATCATAAACACACGATAATCATAAAGCACAAGTAATTTTTTACTACACTCTTGTTTTTTTCAGGCTGTTAACCTAGTGACTAATGAAACCGAAGTCTCATACATTAAATTATCTCGTATGAAATTGCTTTGTCCATGTTGAAAATAGGGTGGATGTAGTGAAGTATGGGGCCAACAGTCATACGGGAGCACCAACAGAATCTTTCCCTGTGGAATTTTCCAGATAGCCTATGTTTTACACGTGCACAGAAAAACACCAACAAATCCTAATGGTTAAACTATATATAACTATATAACTATATATATAAAACATATTGCTACTACGTATTTGCACATATATATAAAAATTGTTATTGTAACTTTTGTTGAAAAATATTTCCACAGAATAATGAAAATAATATTATTCTACTTTCAACTCCATACAACTATTTAACATTCACACGTTTATTCAGATGCATCTTGTTGTTTGTGTGCGACACAGATTCAAATTTGCCGCCAATTCCCGCCCACAACGTCGAATGTGTCATAGGTCATAACAGCCGAAAGAGCAATGATTTGGTCACATGTTTTAGACATTTGAATTGACAAACGGTTGTCAGAGACGTCTTCTCAACGGGTTTGCGCGGGTGTTTTCAATTCAATGCTTTTAGGTGAGCCATCCTCGGATATCATCGAGCTGCATTGGCATTTTGGAATAAGGAATGTAATGTTTTCTCCTGCGTTTCGAACGAAGGTAAGAGTGTTTTCAGCGCGATATAAAAAGTATACATTTGTAACTGGTGTGAAATATTTGAATAGTTTTCCCCCTATATTGTATAATTTTCTTGAATTTACTTGTTATACTACTTTTGTTTTCTGTTTTATAATTCAAATGGATTAATGAATCTCACACAATTTTGTTCATATTACTGTTCACAAGTAAGAGAATATAACGTTAAATTAAAGGAACTTTTCTTCGAGTCTTCGTTTAGAGTGGGAGCGTCATCGGTGAAACATCGCGGGGTTTCTCCATACGACGTGCGATCGCATGCACGTTGTTTTTCTCGAGGACGTTTCTCTGGTAAGATGAGTTTTATTGTCCAAATGCAAGTTTTTGCTCCAGTGTGATTTAAGTGATAACAGCATTTGATCGTGTGGATTGTGATGAAGTGTTTAATTGTAATAAGATTATGAAATTCATAATGTGCTTATAATTATACTATTACGCCCAGTGTCTACAGGAGAGCGTGAGAGAGAAGCCATTGCCCCGTTGATCCACTGATGATGTGGTCTGTTAACAGGTATGTTGTTTGATTAGTTAAATTTTATGAAAGAAAATAGATCTGGTTGACTGTTAATAAACATGTATTGTACATAGTGTTTTAAGAATCCATTTGAATGATTCGTGCTGTGCATGACGCACGTGGTGAGGCCTGCACATGGTGTAGGTTCTAAATGTAGTGAATGTTTCATTTGGATGATAGGTATGGCATTGTAATTGTTTCATTAGCATAATAAATCATTTGCATATTCTAGTCTTAAAGCGATAGTTCACCCTGAAATTAAAATTAGCCCATGATTTACTCACATTCTAAGTGTATATAACCTTTCAGACGAATACATTCATATTAACAAATGCCCTGGCTCTTCCCAGCTTTATAATGGAAGTGAATGGGTGTAAAAGTGCATCTATCCGTGATAAAAGTGAAACTCTGGATGTTTTCGTTCACTTAGATCTGTTACACACGAAAGCTATGAAAGGTAATTTTCAAAATTCTATAATGGGGCACTTTAATATAACTCCGATTGTATTTGTCTGAAAGATGAATGTCATATACACCTAGGATTGCTTGAGGGTGAGTAAATCACAGGCTAAATGTCATTTTTGGGTGAACTACCAATGCCATACAAAATATCCATGTCTTTCGTTTCTCAGTGGAAGAAAAATAACGTTTTTTTTTTAGGAAAACATTTCTGGACTTTTCTTCACAGAATGTAGTTTAATGGCACCCAATGTTTCTCAGTTCATATCCATGCAGTTTCAAAGGTCTTTGAAGTGCTTCAACGGGCTCAGCACGATACCAGCTGAGGACGAGGGGGTTTTCTAGCGAAACGATCGATTATTTTTATTATAAAAAAATTATATACTTTATATACAATAGTTTAAATTGAGCTCAAGACTGAAGAAGCCGGGAACTACATCCTCATGCTTGGATGGCACCGGCATTGTACCCATATATATAAGTTCAGTTTGTAAACAGTGGTGCGGTACTTCCGCACGTGCATGCGCCGTTGAGCATGATGTCGTAGTTCCCGGCTTATTCAGTCTTGAGCTCAATCCGAACTATTGTATATAAAGTATATAATTGTTTTATAATAAAAATAATTGATCGTTTCGCTAGAAAACCCCCTCGTCCTCAGCTGGTATCGTGCTGAGCCCGTTGAAGCACTTCAAAGACCTTTGAAACTGCATGGATATGAACTGAGAAACATTGGGTCCCATTAAACTACATTCTGTGAAGAAAAGTCCAGAAATGTTTTCCTAAAAAAAACGTTATTTCTCTTCCACTGAGGACAGAAAGACATGGATATCTTGGATGGCATTGGGGTGAGTAAACTTAAGAAATTCATTTTGAGGTGAACTAATCCTTTAATATCAATCATAACAGGTTGTTTCATACCCCTTTTCCACCAACAAGAACCGGGTGCTGGTTCAGACCAGCTCTGCCTTGGTGGAAAAGGGGTATCAGTGTTTACTCCATAATGAGTTTGTACATTTAAAAGAAGCTTAAACTAATCCATTACACCTTAAAGGTGCACTATGTAAGAGTCATTCATGGATAGGGGAAGTCCTAACCCTAAATTTAAATAGTATTTTAAAATATGTCCTCCTTTTGTGATTTCAGGTTATAGATAAACCTGTGCTTGTGGATCTACATCAGATGACCATGACAACCCAGGTGTGGAAATAGGGGACTGTTTTTAATCTGAAATCTGTGTAATCTATGATGAACGATTCTTCTGACACCATATGAATGCATACAGTCGTCTGGCAGAAGCTAGATAATTTTGATTATAAAGTTATAAATATGGATGCTTTTCTTACACAAACGCATCTCTTTGCTTCAGAAGGCCTTTATTAAAGGATTAGTCTACCTCAAAATGAATTTCTTGAGTTTACTCACCCCAATGCCATCCAAGATGTCCATGTCTTTCTTTCTTCAGTGGAAGAGAAATTAAGTTTGAGGAAAACATTTCAGCATTTTTATCAACACAATGGACATCAATCGCAATGCAGTTTCAAATGGCTGTGGACGTCAGGAATAGGGTCTTATTTAGCGAAACGATTGGTAATTTAAAAAAAAAACAGACACACAACATGTATATACTTTTTAACCACAATTATTCGACTTGTGCTTGTGTTGCACCTCGCTGGGCATTACGTCATCACGTTGGAATCGTCACCCGTCATGTCATTTATCGGTGTACTCCGGTTTAAAAAGGCAGGGAAGTGCGACAAATACCATCTCATTTTGTCCTCCAATTTCAAAATTCGTCCGACATCTTTTTTTATTTATTTAAAAGAAATTGCGACGTTTCCAACATGATGACATAATGCCTGGCGCGTTGCAGACCAGCACAAGACAAACATTTATATACTTTTTAACCACAATTGTTCATTTAAAAATGAAAAAAACTGTTTCGCTAGATACTTTATGACCCTATTTCTCAGGTGCGATCGTGCACATCCCTTGAAACTGCATTGATTTGGATTTCAACATTTTGGTTGCGTTTGAAGTCCGTTGAGTGGAGAAAAGTCCTGAAATGTTTTCCTCAAACTTAATTTCTTTTACACTTAAGAAAGGCATGGATATCTTGGATGGCATTGGGGTGAGTAAATTATCAGGAAATTAATTTTGAGGTGAACTAAATCTTTAACCCCCCCAGAGCCCTGTGATTGTTTTTATGATGGATAGATGCACTTTTATGGACTTCAAAACAGAAGCACCTGTTCACTTTAGCTAACCCTTTAAAAAGTATTTTTAACTCTGGACCAAGAAAATGTTTCAGTAATTGCTTTAAAAAAACAGAAGTTCACTAATATCTGTCTGGAAATACAGGAAGGCCTTTCCTACTCTATGGGTATGCTTTTCTTTGAGAACCATGATAAAAGTAGCTTTGGTATGATTTAACTGTGAGCATCACCTTACAGTGTCAGTAAATTTGTAAAATAAATTTAGCAGATATTCATTCATTGATTCTTCTGGCTGAAATGTTAGTGTCTTAAAAAAAGTTACCATCAAAATAGCAAAAAACACTCACTCACTCTCACTCACTCATACGGATAGTGAAAACACGTTATTTAGACCCATGCATAGTTCAAAATATTGTGTATTTTAATTCCTTTAAATGTTTTTATTTATCCATTAAAACATTTTATTTGACAATCACTTAATTATCATAATGTAGCTATTTTTTCATGCTCTGCTTGTATTTCTACTGTCCAATTAACATTAAACGTTTGTTTGCAATTCACTAAAATGACTGTTCTGTTTTATTGGAGGTACCCATTACATTTTTATAGATTTTGTTTTACTGGTAGAAACAACATTTCTTAGTTACTATACATTAGATTGGCTATATTTTAACACAAAATATTGTTTCATATAACGACAACTAAATACCTTAATTTACAGATTATGTATGTAGCTAATTTTAAGGTATTTTTAACGTACTATGATTATTTTTGCAATGGCCAATAATTTTAAATATATTTATGTAATATTTTTGTCTTTGATTTTATGTACTTATTGGGGTTTTATCGATTGTTCTTAGTTCTTTTACAAAGATAAACTGTATTTTGAAATTAACAAATAAAAGCCATATATTCACAGAGATTAACCTAAAAGGTAGTTGTTTTTTAATGTATTTTCACATAATAATTACGTTTTCTTACATGTCTTTTTACTTATTTTACAAAGATAAACTGTATTTTGAAAGAATATTACTGTATAAATACAGAGAAACTTGATAAAGTAACAAATAAAAGCCATATATTTACAGAGATTAACCTGAAAGGTAGTTGTTTTTAATGTATTTTCACATAATTATTACGTTTTCTTACATGTCTTTTTACTTATTTTACAAAGATAAACATTATTTTGAAAGAAAATTCCTGTATAAATACAGAGAAACTTGATAAAGTAACAAATAAAAGCCATATATTTACAGAGATTAACCTGAAAGTTAGTTGTTTTTATTGTATTTTCACATAATTATTACGTTTTCTTACATGTCTTTTTACTTATTTTACAAAGATAAACTGTATTTTGAAAGAATATTACTGTATAAATACAGAGAAACTTGATAAAGTAACAAATAAAAGCCATATATTTACAGAGATTAACCTGAAAGGTAGTTGTTTTTAATGTATTTTCACATAATTTATCTGTTTTTCTACAGTTAAATAACAATTATTTACAGTAATACACTGTAATTAAATGAATTATGACTGTAAAATATTCTCTGTATTTTTACGGTTTTTGCATGTAATTTTGAAAAACATTCTTTTACTGTAATTTGACGGAATACGTCTGGCAACTTTGCTGCCAGAGATTTACCGTTTTTTTACGGGTTTTTTTTTTACAGTGTACTGCATGAATAATAATAAGTGGTAAAAAGCCATCATTACTAACAATTTTTTATTTATTTCAACTTACAGGCTATGTTTAATTTATAGCCCATCTTTCCTAATTTTCTGGTAGTTTTAGACTGCTAGTGTAGTTTTTAAGAATGAAGTAAACTATATTTCGCATTAAGCAAAATGACTTGATATATCATAAAATGATCTTGCATAACACATACTGCGTTTACATTTAAAAAAAAACATTGAAAACGAGCACAAAAGAGGACGAAACGTCGCACTGTGAATTGCAGACAAAGTGCTTTATTGTTTTGAGCAATGCTTATGGAATGGAGTGTATGATATCGGTTTACATCATAACATATGAGACAGTCGCTTTTGGTTATTCTCATAGCAGATTTTTGCCTCCTATATGTGAGTGTGATGCACATTTTAACCAGAGATTCCCCATCTCTGCTATTTCCTTCACTATCTAGATTAGAAAACGACACGAACAGTCACGAACTACGCCTTTGATTTTCGTTCACTAAGCGTGTAAACCTGCAGATAAATCTCATCCGTTCGCGGAGTCCAGAAAATGAAACTCCACTTGCAGTACATTAAAGTTTTGCGATGAGTTCTCCATAAATGAACACATTGAGCAATAATGCTTTTGGCAAATGAAGAACATTGTGGATGGATCTCAAGAAGCCGTGGAGTGTAGCTGTATCTCACTCTGGCACGTGTCACGTTTTGTGAAATCATCGCTGCGTGTGTATCTGTGTATCCAGAAGCTGAAGCGATGATGATACAATCAAAGTCTGCTGCTAAGAAAGACTCTTTTGTCATGCCCATGTCGTACGTCAATATTATTACATCCAAGAAGATCGGGGTTTGTTTTCTTTCCCAATGAGAGCACAATAAAAACGAATCTTTTCCCGAAGCGCAAAGGTTTCCCAAGTGCACAAGCAGCGCTCAGTTTATTAAGAAAATGAAACAAACCAATGACGCTGTAACAAGGGTGCCGGGTAATACTTCCAGATAAAATGTTTGAGAAAGCTTGAACACAATTTACAGTTAACACTATAACAAGAGCCACACCTACTCATATCAACAAATTCACAATGCACACTCTTGTCCAAAAGGCTTGCACATAGAATTAGCCGGTCAACGAGAAACAGTGACCTCTTCATTGTCGTGGTGTTGTGCACAGAACGTAACATCCCATATCTGTTTGTAAGTTACAGAAGGTTATGAAATACCCCCCTCACATAAAAAAGGGTAAATCAAATAAACACTGAAAAAATGTTAGGATTTTTTCAACAACCACCCCAAGAAAAGAATTTTTGACTTCGGTTTGGGGAAATGGAGAGATTAAAAACACAGAATTAAATAACTTGTAAAAAGGCACGACTCTTGCACAGTGTATACATTGAAAACACAGTATAAAGCAGATATGGGACAATCTTAAAAAATAATAGACCTGGGGTGTCAGGGCACAGGAGAAAAAAAATATATGCATGAAATATACAACTCCGGACTAATCCGGATCAAACATGAAAAAATATTGCAACAAGCATCTCTTTTTTCCATTCTTTTTTAGACAGTACTCGCAATTTAAAACTGTAACTCTTCATTAATCTGAACACTTTTACCAAATCACTTAAAAATTCGGACATTTACATGTCTGGATTAAAATTTAATGTAAAAATAATGTGCAAGTGTTTAAAAAATCTAAACCAACATAAAACGAGGAGGCCTTTTTGAACTAGATAAAAAAATTAATCTCTAAATCACATTACCTGTTTCTAATCCAATGCCGTTTACAAACGCATTCACATCTGTTAACAGGTATTATGTTTCCCTTGTAAATACCACTGCTGAACCAACAGGATTATGTCAACATTTTGGTTCCGTTCATTGTGTGCAAAATATACAACATTTTGCTGCCAATTTGAACGTTCTGAGAATTTACAACAAAACTCATGAGAGACACATAAACAAACAAAAAAAAAAGAAAAAAAAATATACAAAGCACCCCTTCCCCAAACCTCCATGGAATACTGAAACACAACACAAATGGGTGTGTCCTGGTACGATGCGAGAGGTAAACTATGTTTCGTCTGCTGAGAACAAGCATTTGCGTGAGAACAAGTGAACCTGCAAGGCTGCATTTAACAGTGCCTCATAGTGCTTTCGTTGCAGCTTGTAACAGACCAAGTGATCCTAATAAAAAGTGCAACAGTTTAAGGTGCTGATGGCAACTGAATCACTAATGTAACAGAATTCACTGATGACTAAAGAGAAACCACTGATCCTGCTGTTTCAGTGTCTTCATTCTCTCTCCCGTCAAGTTGCTGCAAAATTGAAAATGACAAAAAAAAGTCCAGAACCTTTGTCTCCATCTCAGAGTAACTCCACGAATGTGCCTCAGAACACTGAAGGAACATGCAAGATAGATTCGGCTGTTTGTCCACAAAAGGCCTCCTTTTGTAAATGGCTCAATGGGCATTTCTGTTAGTCTCTGTCCAGAGCAGGATGTGGACTGTGCGGAGAGTTTGCAAACAGGTACTGTGGTGTCAAGTGCTTTGTGAGTCTTTGCGGAGCTTAAAAGAAGCTGTAGACCTTGGTGGACATATAGCAGAATGGGCAGCCAAGATGTGACTTGAAAAGGGACTTGAAAGCCAGGTGTGTGGTAAATGGTTTCAATTAAGATGATCTTCTTTTCCGATGTGTCCTTGATTCCCAGTGATCTCATTCTACACATTCATTAACTGAACCACAGACCATCACGCAAGTTCTCCTTCCTCTCTGTCCTCTTCCGTGTTAAAAGGCAGGAAAAATAACAAATGGAACAAACAAGAATAAGGGACATGCATTTAGAAAGCAGTAAAAAGCCCCCTCCCCCCAATACGGCTATAACTGTTGTCCTTTTATCACTCTCATGGTCCCACAAAACAAAGAACAAATATCTGAATATGTAAACGAATGGTGGTTGTAGCTGCTGTAAGGGTGCCCCCCTGTGGCAGAGCAGGTGAGAGAGTGTTCTACACCCCTCTGCTGGCGTCCCTCTTATTCCCACTGAACTCAGCTCAGTTGCCATGAACTAGGGCAGAATGGTAGTGATGAACTCGTAGAATCTTTTCGAGTACTGCTCCGGGTTCACGGTGGAAATCTCCGCACCAGCCTAAGACAAAACCAAGCACATGTCTGAGGTGGAACCTTTTATAGAGTTGTCAAGTCATGCATGCACTTTAGATGAAAAAAATATTTTGGGAGCAATGCATAAAAAAAGTCGATTGTAGGCTAAAGTTTAAAGAAGATACTAAACTACACTCAAAATGTAACCAAAATATAAATAAAGTGATAGTTCACGCCAAAGAAAATGTACCAATTTACTCATCCTTGTGTTATTTCATAGGACTGACTTTCTTTTGCGGAACACAAAAGAAGATATTTGTAAAAATGTTGTTAACTAGACCCCATTCGTTTGCATTGTTTTTTTGTCCATACAATAGAAGTGAATGGGGGTCAGTGCTGTTCAGTTAACAACATTCTTCAAAATATCTTCTTTTCTGTTCCGCAGACGAAAGAAAGTCATACAGGTTAGAAATGACAAGAGGGTGAGTAAATCATGGCAGAATTTTCATTTTTGGGTAAACTATCACTTTAATGTACCAACATTGATATGTTATACTATTTTAAAGTCTAAGGCTAATAAAACTGTCTGTCTTTTCATGCTTACACTTTGAATATGAAGTTAAAAGGAAACCGAATTCTAAAAACAGACGTTAAAATAAAAAAACAGGTTTATTTTTAATCAAAAGAACTCACCCCATGCTTTACGGTTTTGGCTGCATGTGCTGCTTTTTTCTTGGCATCGTAATGCTGCAGGATGTCAATGACCGCCATAAAATAGACCTCTTTTCTAGGGGAACCTGTAGAAAAAAACTTCCATGGGTAAAACCTCATTCCAGAAGCACATGTTCTGGTACATCTACACAAACCCCATTTCAAAATGAAACAGCACATAATCTGGCATTTCCTTCACCACTTACTCTCATGGCTTTTGATGGCGTAGACGTCAATGCTGGGGTCAAAGTCTCCCGGCGACAGGGGTTTAGCGCTGTCCAGGGTGTTACTGGGACTGTCAGGGGGGGTGCCAGCAATCCCTCCGTCACTTTCTCCTTCCTCTTCTCCCTCAATATCCTCACTCTCCACGTCCTCCTGTTCTGCCCTCTCCACATCATGGATCCCAACCAGAAGACTGTAGTCCATCAACTTCAGTAAAGCAAGAAACTTGATGGAGGAAACATACAACAAAAATATTTAAATACTAAAAAAATTGTAAAAGTAGAATAAGAGTAGAGAGTAAATTTTGTAATTTGTATGCTTTTTACCACATACGTACCTCCACATCCTTCCGAAGCTTATCAAGGAAGATTTTCTTACACTCCTCATTGATGTAAATTTTCTGCCCATCGTTGATAAAATCATTATCTTTGTATGTGGGGAGATCTTTAGCCTGCCGTAACAGAGCAAAAGTGACAATGTGCTTAGAAATGAGAGTGAAATGCCAAAATCACTAGCATCATTAAAAATAACTTCAGGTCCTGACACAACAGCAGGGGGAGCTGTAGACGCATTTAAAAGCAGTTGTGACACGAATCCTGATGTCTGTAGTGTATTGTGTCCCTATTAAATCACACAGCGTTTGGATGACTGTGGATGATTCAGATGATGTGCATTTGTGTTCAAAGTGCATGGGGAAAATTCAGAATGACATAACTGAAATGAGCCTTTAAACACAGGTTAAGACCTGCATCAACAGGGACTAAAAAGCCTCCACAAGCCATTACAAAACCAGATACAACACACCATGAATCAACATTTCAATGTTATGCATTAGCTTTGTGGTAAGCAATGGATATCTCTTAACAATTAGGTAGGAATCATTCATACGGAGTTCAAACTATAGAAATTAATGCTAACAAAAAATATTTCCCCCTGGGTGATTTAAGTCTACAAAAAGATTCTACCCCAGCAATTCTTCATATGCAGCACATTTGGGAAGCTTAACTCTAGACTCAACTGAAAACATTAATGGACTTTAACAGCCTGTACGATTTGCTCATTTCCCAACATGCTAAAGCAAATATATAGTATCTATCATACTGTTGTGAAATCTTAGGTCATTGACGACCTCAGCTGGTGGCTCAGAAACCCACATCGGACAAAACTACAAGTGAACAGACATCCATCTGAGAGCACTGATCAAGCAGTTAGCATCCATTAGAGAAACATCATTACCTAAGAGGGACCATGTTTACAGAGCTCTGGTACTGACTGAGCACATTAAAGTGCTTAACTCTCACAGGAAGACCCCTTTTCATGATTCAATCAATCAATTCCCAGTAGATACAATCACACCCCGTTCTATGTTTTCTAGGAGAGAGTTCTGACTTCGAAAGTGAACCAAGAACGTGCAGATCATCAAAAGCACAAATCATTTTAAATAACATAACAAAAATTGATTTTGCGATAAGATTGTAGAAAGCAAATAGTGAAAAGAATGTTCCAAAAAGCTGGAAGACTGATTCACACAGTATATGCCAACACAGCTTGGCCTGAGAAGAAACCTCCAAACCCAAGACAGGATAATCTGATGTGTGATTAAGCCTGTTTCACAAGAGTGTTTCGCCTAACTTTTAACATGGGAAAAAACTTTATGGCCAGTACACAAAAGTGAATTCAAGTATCTGATCCAAATAATTGTGTGAATCATTGTGTGAAAAACATGCATTTGAGCAAAACCAGAACAAAAAACATCGACTTCACAGATATTTCGAAGAATGCTGCTTTCAAAGTCCACATTTGCACGAACGAGTACAAGCGCAATTCAAAAGAAAGCTGTTCTCAGAAAACAAACAAACCCAGTGAGGAAAATGGACAATTTCTACACTTCTTCATTATCTGCTCAACCAACAAGCAGCTTAACGGCTGATAAAACAGCGAGTTCGAGGGTGTGAAGTCTTTTATCCATTTGTGAACCATAGACAGACTGTCGGTATCCCTGTTAAGCGGTAACCTTAAATTGACACGCTTTCAACAGCCGTCTATAAAGCTACCAAAATTACACAGCAGCAGGTTTGGCATGAGACAATCAAGAATTTCAGATAAAAACTGTATAAAATATATTGTTTGTTGCTTATGTCTGCCAAATGCATAAATAAAACCAAGTATAAATCAGTTGCAAATGCAGCACATCTAATTTATGTGAGTGATGAGAGCATATTTCAACTTGGTCATAAAAAATAAAGGGATTCACAGAAGATCTGCACATAAAATAACTGCTGGTGTCATATTTCTTATTCTGTGTGCAGCTGTGAATGGAGGAACATTTTTTGTCTCCTTTTATCTCCCTCCAAAACTGATTTCGGAAACAGGGAGGACTCCCTGTTTCGCACACCCTAGGAAGTATCCAAGAAAATGTGGGGGATGTGTTCACGGCGACAGAATAAAAGGATTAAAATAGGGATTGAGTAACTTCATGCTATCACTGACCACCAGTAGACCATCCAGACCTAAAACAATGACGAAAATAAAGACCTAAATATACTCTATCCAACACTAAACTATATTATAAATTCTATTTGAGGAAAATCTGAACAGATTTAACTCTTAGTTAAAACACAGACGTGTCATGATCTCAAGCAGAAAGTAATTCCTAATCCATCTAATCCAAATGTTTCTTCATTGTGAAGTACTAGCTTACTTTACAATGACAAAAATAGCTCAAGCTTGTAAATAAAGCTGCATTTTTATTTACAGCACCAGTGTTGATACTACTGCAGTTTACAGCCTGGTGGTTTAAGCTCCACAGCTTAAAAAGGCACCATGGACTCTGCTTTACCTTGACGCTCTAAGTATAGGATAGATCTACATCTGTGCAGATTATTATATGTGCAATAATCACACAGACGCTCACTCTCATACTTGCTCTCTTGGTTCCCACGAATTAATGCACAAAGTGTCAAATTAACTACTTTTTCATTACGAGGCAATAAACCTGATAAAACAGTGTGTTATCATTTAAGTAAAATACTTAAAGTCAATTATCTAAAAAGTACTTAAAACAAAATTAAGAAAGATTTATGTTATTGCTGAATATGCATTTTCCCCTAATCATGACTGATAAAAGAGAAAATTATATTAATGATGTAATGTTATAAAACTAAAATCGATAGTTCACCCAAAAATGAAAATTCTGTCATGATTTACTCACACTCTTGTCATTTCTAACCTGTATGAGTTATTTCTTCCGTTGAACAAAAAATACGATATTTTAAAGAAAGTTGGTAAACCGAACAGCACTGGCCCCCATTCACTTCTATTATAACACCACTGCAAGTGAATGGGGTCCAGTTAATTTTTTTTTTCTAAATATCTTTTGTGTTCTGCAGAAGAAAGAAAGTAATTCAGGTTTGAAATAACAAGAGTTATGATGCGTAAATGATGACAGAATTTGTATTTTCGGGTGAACTTTCTCGTTAATTATTTTCCTGCACCTTTCATAACATTTTCACTCAAGAGATTGTGCTTGAGGATAAAACTGACCTTTTCTTTGTCACTTGCCTCTCTGGCAACGGTAGATCCCTACAGGAAAGAAAAGATGAACCTTGTCAACTCATGTCATAATCATCATCCGATACTGACAACTGTAAATTTACTTTGGCAGCTATTTCTCATAATCATCACCTTCAGGTCATACTTCTTATACACAGACAACCGGTGGCTGAACACGTTGCGTGTGACTATCATATAAGTCTCGTCTCCGTCGACAGTGAGGCGGTACATGCCGAGAAACTGCGGTAGCAGAGTGGTGCCGTGATATTCCACGATATACTGCAGCACAAATATCATAGGATCAAACAGTTTTTGAAAATGTATTAGAAATCATATTCCATTGGTAGGCTGGCAAAGATGAGCAGAATTTTTAAAGAATACATAAGCGAAACATATTGCAGCATAGTAGTCACACCTGATGGTACTTCTTGAGGATGTTGTGCATCTCAGCCACATCCTCGCTGCTGATGGTCTTGATGACGTACCTCTTGTCATATGAGGTGTGAAAGCGAGCGCCACTCCGGCCCTGAGCTTCACTCACAAGGGGCGCGCTTCGGGTCAAAGAGTTCTGCCAACACACGTGGGAAAAAGACCTTATAACACACAATATATATATCAAGAGATCTTTACACTATTTTATACTCAAAAGCCCTATTCGGATGGTAATTGTTTCTCATAGGGACGAAAGATATTTTCTCCATTAACTGGTAAATGGTGATTTTATTGCCATCCTAATCCAGAATATCTGTGTTTTTCTCCCTCTGCCCACAGAAAAAGCTGTTTTTGGAAACAACAAGGTTGTGCGGTAATGTAATTGCTTATAGTTTATAACAGGTGTTAAATCCAAAATACGTTTTTTAAATCCATTCTGACCACTTAAAAGCACAACAGAGTGTAGCTCTTTAGGGGTTCAGGGATTATAGTGTCTGATGCATTGAAAATACTGTAAATGGCAGCATAAAAAGCACAACACGACTCGCACCATGTCACATCACATGCACTTCTGCGAACGGAGAGAAACAGTTCACAAATGGCAGAAAGTGCATTCTTTTGGCTTTCTTTATTTTGCAAAAGCACAATATTTTGTGGTTATCGTGGATTTACACAAATGAATGTAAACTCTTTACAGCTTTGAATGATATCATACGTGTCTGTATGATGACCAGATGATATAGAGTTTAATAAATTCCGGCTGTTAACATGATCACGTAGATGAATCACGCAAGCACACACAAAATATACGCACAATATACAAATTCACATAAACTAGCTAATTTGACCGATAGATCAGAATCATGACTTCACTACACAGAGAGGGAGATGATAGGAACAGAAAGAATACAGGAAAAAACATGAAAACATATAATATTAATTATTAATTATTAAATAGGTGCGAATTGTCATGTGACTGAGCAAGTGAGAAGTGCATTTTCCGGGTTTGTGGGATTACAAACTCACACCTACACCATGAATTTATGTTTGTCTGAATGCATGAGCTTTATCACCAAAGGAGCCATGTAGATTTATTTTTACAGGCGCCCTTATGAGAAACGATTACCATCCAAATAGGGCTAAAGACAAAGTGAGAGACTTGTTAAAGGGATAATTCACCAGTATATCCAAATTTCCCCTGGTTTCTTCGCCCTCAGGGCATCCTAACTGAATATGACTTTCCTCTTGAAGAATAATGCAGTCAAAGTTATAATAACATGTATCATTTTACTTCCAAGTGGTAGAATCCGTTGTAAGTTTTCCTTTTGTTCCAATAGGATTGGTCATCGTCAGGCTAAGGCTCATCGTCAGGACTCGAAGGCTAACGGAAGCTAAACATTAACGTTAATAGCGCTGTTTATATGGATATTTATCTTAAACAAACACTTCGATTCGCTTCAGAAGACCCATTCTACCGCTTGTAAGTAAAATTATACGTGGTATTATAAGTCATATTATTAGTCAGGATGCCTAAGGGTGAGTAAAACATGGGAACATTTTTAATTGCTGGTGAAATTTCGCTTTAACGCTCCATGCTCGTCAGAGAGATTTGCAGTTTCATCGGTCTTCCTCCTAATTTCTAATTAATTTCTAAGCTTTATCTAGTGTCTGTTAACATTGCAAATATTAACTTCTTTAAGAGGAATGTGGAATACCACCAATACCTGTTTTTTATATCGTGTTCACATAATTTATTATAAATGTTGTTCACCCACAATGATCTGATCACAGTTTTTCCTCTAAAACTCAAGTGGTATGCCCTTGTGTCTGCGTTTATCTGCCCCGGTTTCATGAAAAAGCTCACTGTGGACACATGATGCACTTGAAAGGACTAAACGGTTGCTGTCTGTGCTTAGTGAGCATGAGTGACAGACACAGCTGCACAGAGCTGGCAGCTCACACCACTCTACGTAGATTCTCAAGCTCTGATACCTTCAACTGAAAACATACACAGAACCATATTCATGTGTTACGAGTCTCTATATCTTAGTCAATCTCTGTTCCTTAAACCTAAGCTTGAATTTCCCCATCTATACACTCACCAAGCAGTACTCATCAAGTTATATTCCAAAACAAAAAGCAGGATATGACATTTCGAAAGCTAAAGATCTTCCCAGGCTGAGTCAGAATGAGCGCCTGTAGCCATTCAGCTGACTGGTTGTTCCGCAGGGAAGTGTGTACACAGATGGGCTGAAAATAGTGATGATGAGGCAGTCAGCTTTTAAGGGACTCTGGTCGGACTGAGAAACCACCACACCAAAAACTAAACCTATGTCATAATAAGTTTACACTCGAGATCTGTAATATAAAACAACTTTGTAATCATGGAGGAAGTCACATCTAGCCATAGCCATAATGTCACCAAGACACATTAAGCCACATTCTTGTCAAAATCCACCCACTATTTATTTAATTATAACATAATAATAGACCTGTGTAGAAAGAGCAGCACTATCCTTTCTGAAATTACAGCAACGGAAACAATTTTAAAGACCAGTTTTTCTGAATTTACTATTTATAGGTATGTGTTAGGTTGAATGCTAATTTTTGTTTCATTCTATGAACTACCAACAATATTTTACCAAATTTAAAATAAAAATATGGTTTCTATTTGCATTTATGGGCAGAGATTGGACTGGAGAAACAGGTCAACATAACAGAAAAGATGCTCTGTATTTTTCCAGATCTTGTTATGTCAAGCTTAAGTGCAATACTATTTGGAAAACATTGGAAGCCTAGAAACTAGGGGTGTAAATCAGACAAATCATCATGATACGATGCAGTATCGATTTTCTCCGCCTGCGCTTGGATATTTAATCAATATTTTGATATCACTTGCCTAGTTTACACAAGCTGTTACATTTTTAATAACTCACAAATGCAACTAAAATATATAAGATAAACATTTAACTAAACTCGTCCAAATGGGACATTTACAGCAATAAACTGTAGTGTTTCTGGTTTCTACTAGAACTTTAAGGAACAGTGGGGCAGGATGACATCTCAGGCTAATTAACATGTTGATGATGTCATAGCGTAGTTTTGTGTGTTGCAACTTCGGAGTCGTTTTGCTTTATCTTTTAAAACAGCATATTGTCCAATAAAGCAGTTCTCGTTTCCGTTTCATATTTATGTATCAACAGTGTCACGTTTTTGGAAGCTGTTTTTGTTATCATTTATTCACGAGTCGGTCGCCATACGGTGAACGGAATGTGATGCTTCTCGTGCGATACTCTAACTATAGGGAGAAAGAAAACTAGCATCTGGACTCCCTTCCTGCATTCTGATTTTTGGTGTGACGGCACTCCATGGCAAAATGAATACAGCGAAAACGCTGAACTAACACAGTTATACAGACATAACGTGGGGAATGGAGATGTGGGGAGTGTCAAAATAAAGGTATGATACCTCATATAGATATATTTAGATCATTAGAAAATGTATCTATGCTTCGATCCATATCAATGTATTGTTTCCCCCCTACAATAGACACTGACTGAATATCTCGAACCAAGACTCTAAATTAAGCATCGTGTTCTGGGAAACTGATGTTTTTTGGTGTATGTGTCAGGGTTACAGTCACGTAAATGTAATGCATTTTAAACCCACACAAGAAACATGGAGCTCTAGTCAAGACTGTTAGCGGTTACTGATTTAAGAGAACACTGAAAGCATAACTTCCTCAATAACTAAAATTTTGAGAAAAGTCTTTCTGAGTAATGCACATTGATTGCAGCTATTCTTCCTAAAAAAGGCTATTTTCTTTCATGAAAGGGAAATAAGGAATAGAATATGACGGCAATTAAGAACATTTGTACGTGGGAGGTTGAAGGATCCAAGGACAGCTCGGCGTTACCGTGCTATTACGGGTAATAATGGTCTTCATTACGACAGCAAATTGAGTAGTTAATGACTAAATTACCTCTTGTTAATCATGGGCTTTTCTCATCAAGACTCGAATCTGTTTGGCATTGTTTAGAAGAGAGTACACTGGTGTCTTATGCTGTTCAATTGCAGTATTGCACTGTGCCTCTGAAAACCCCCACATTTAGATTAAATGTGACACATTGGATTATTTCTTTCTACACACAGCCTACCTGGAAGTCCTGGTCATCGATGTTGAACCGCTCTCTCAAATTACGGAAAACAAGGGGACAGTACTCCTTGAACTTAAAATGGCTTGGCATATTCTCTCTGAAAAGCAAAGCAGAGAATGGATACATCAGTTTACATCTGCAGACCTCACTGATGACACAATGTTGGATTTGTAGGATTATGGACATAATGTTGAAAACAATACAGCATTGTGAAACAATAGAGGTGTGAATGGAGAAGTTTCATAGGAACTTACTTGTTGAAAAGGTGGTTGTCCACCTTGATCTTTGAGTAAGCCTTGAAGTCATCAGGCATTAACATGATGGGGATCTGAACATGGCTCAACTCGTTTATCTAAAGAAACACAGATAAAGATGAGATTATGTCATAGGCAACTTGTTCAGGGTTCGAGATTTTGATAGGACAGGGAAATAATTCTATTTTTGGAACTAATATTATGGGAAAATCGTATGCAAACTAATTTATTATAATGACGTAGGTGACATTTTAACAACCACTGCACGCAAACACACAGGCACGGGGTGCTGAGATGTACTGGGAACAGATCTGGGGATGTGAGCGATGTGTTGTGCCTCATCAGAGGGCGATATCTCTGTGACACAATGCACTGCTTTGCTTAGCTCAGGAACTGAAACAATGTGATGCATTCAACTGTCATCAGTTCCTACTTTGCAAAGTTTGCTCTTGTAAAAACAACAAGGAGCATTCTGTAATAAAAGTGTAATTACTGATGTTTCTGCCGCACAGTGAGAAGTGGGATCTTAAAATGGCTCTGGACAACAATGCGAGTTAAAATTTTCCAACAATAAGGTCGGGTGACTCATAGGTTCTTTTCCTCTGTTAATAAATAAATAAAGGAAGCACACGACTGCTATCTAAACTCAAGAGAGCTGCCGAAGGCTTTAATTACTGTGATATATTTGTTTGTTTGAGGATGTGCACGGACCGGTCTAATTATACTCAATCAAATAGGCATGAAGCACCATGGGAGATCAGAGATAACATCCGAGTCTGACACTTTCAGCAGATATAAATGATGAGCAGAACAGTCACTAAGCAGGAAACAATGGAACCAATATAAAAAGGTATAAATATGTGACCCTGGACCACAAAACCAGTCATAAGTAGCCCGAGTACGATTGTATGATTGTTCTTTCATGCCAAAAATCATTAGGATATCAGGTAAAGACCATGTTCCATGAAGATATTTTTTACATTTTGTAAATATTTAGATCTTTTCCTACCAAAATCACAAAATGTCCGGAAACATGCCTAAACATTGCTCGCTGCTGCCTGCTCTTTGGGGATACCCATTTAAGTTTGGTATCTATGTAAAGCTTAGGATTTCTGCTTTCAGGTTCATCTGCTCGTCACAACGTCTTTACAGCAGTAAGCCAATAGAGAGCGTTAAAAAAAACCTGTTTCTTCTTAGCAACGTCCTCTGATAGACAACTTTAAAGGTGATTTTCTCTAAATTTTGATCTTTGCACCCTCAGGTTCCAGATATTAAATTAGTTGTATCTCAACCAAATATTGTCCTATCCTAACAAACATCACAACATACACTAGAGGTCTTCAACTAGTTTTCTTTGAGGGCCAGATTCCAAAAGTATAAATAGGATGCGGGCCAGTTTTTTTTACCATATCATCAATTCTTCTGTTATTTTGTTCATACATAATGAATGCAGTAATAAAAACAACATAGTTTTTCCCTTATCTACAACAGTTGACGTGGTGTAGTACTCTTCCTGCAGTTACTTTCAAGGGCACTACACTTATTTTGGAACGCAACATTTTGCATACGCAAATTGACTGCCTGTGGCTGTGGATTGCAAATTCTAACGTTGCAAATAACATCAAGTTTTAAATTGCTTTAAAATACACCTATCCTTATGAGCCGAGGGTATTGCTTTCATATGAAATATAGCACCGTTTTGGACTTTCAAAGATCAGTACTTGCATTTCTTAAAGCACACCATTCTTTAATTCTCTTGCATATTTGAAATGTTAAGGCCCCCAGTTGACTAGCCCTGACATACATCAATGGAAAGTTTATATCAGATTATGTATAAATCTCAATTTAAAAAATTGGACCCTTATGATTTATGTTTTGCAGTTTATTTTAAATTAAAAAATGAATAAACAGCTTATTAACAAAATCTGATTATTAAGAAAACGGAAATACAAGCAAATTGTGACATGCATGGTTAGATTTTAGGAAGGTAGTATTTCTTCGATGTGCAACATCTGTGTTTTCAAGATTGTAAAAAATACGGATCTTAATAAAGAAGTAATACCTAGTCTCAGTTTTAACATCAAATTGCAGGTTCTTCTACATATCTAAATGAAACCTGACAGTTCAAATCTTTATAAGAGATTTTTATTTTTAACAAACAAAATAAAGGAAGTGCATTATATGACATCATTTTCTGTAAACCCTGCTTGTCAGTCAAAGCGTTTAAACTGGGTGTGGTTATAGGTGGTTGGAGACAGCAAGTTCGGGTTGTTTTCAAAACCTGGAGGGATATTGCATCGACCTACAGTGATGTGACCTCTCTGAGAATGAGGAACAGTAAGGTCTCTAGAGACTTTCCTATTGGCTAGTCAAATGTCAAGCTTGTGGATTGAGAGGTGTCTCAAAACCCAGTGCACTGTGGGTAAGCAGTCCTACCCTCAGGAGGCAGAATTTGTCTTGTTTTTCTAGTTTGAGATTATGCCTCAATTTTTCTGTATTTCAATTCTATTTAAAAACCTCTTTGACATTACACATCCTTGAGTCATTTTATGCAATTTGGAAAAATCTTGCCTTACTTAATATTTAGCCTGTCATAACTAAATCAAACAGCAGAGCAATTTCAGACCTGTATAATTTTCATCAGTAATTAAAGGTTTATAAAGAAAATTATAGTTCAGTCTATAATAAATATGGCAAATAAATATTTATGCAGCAAACATTGTATTACCTTACATATAACTTTTATAATAGTACAATATACATAAATCCTTTGACAATGTAGAAATTCTGCTTCCCTTTTTGACAAAAATGGGGGGAGTTTTAACCTGTCCAAAGGCAACGCCCGTGAGGCGGTCCGAGTCAGCTCTGGGTTACTGAAACCCTTTACGAGAATGCAGATTGTGAAAGGAAGTCAGGCATTTTAAAGAAGGTCACTTGAAACCCTTTAAAACGTCTTGCTCCTGACACAAGCAAGTGTAAAGAGGCAGTAATGCATGCTGTGGTTACAGCTTAGTGAGTTAGGCTCATCTTACACGCTGCGGGCAGAATTTAGGCCACGCTGAGCACTAGGTACGAGAGGTTCATTTTATTTATTTGTAAGCCAAACAGCAAAAGGAATATGAGAATTCCAAGTTAGACATGAATTACAACTTAAGTGGACTGTTCCAACAACAAAAAAAATATACTGTCTTTTTAAACAATGTTTAGGGATGGTTAACGTCACCCAACTTTCAGGAACGCAAAATGAACATAGATGCACATTTCCTTCAAGTTAGTGTTCCCACTCAACACTAAAGCGGGAACTAGTTTTGCTGACACAAAGAGTTTACGCATTTTATATAGATGTCTGTCTGACCAGAAGACAAGTAACTGCAGTGTTTCCCATAGGATTTTGAGTGACTATGGCACAAGGTGGCGTCACGTGCGAATTAGCATATTCGTGATGTCATACTTGCAATTACTCTCTGAACTATTACACACACACTACGGTACTTTAATACATCTTAATGCCAAATAAAGCGGTTGTTGTTTGCACATAAAGCTACTTACATATTTTATGTTTTTGTCGTCAGACATAATACAGACTAAGGTACATTTTTATATGTCCAGTTGCTTGAAAACACTGTTTTGTATGACTGTGTGCTGCATGCTTTGGCGCTTCAGAAATAATGCAGCAAAACATTGAAATATAGAGATCGCTATCTTATTATGAAGTGTATACAAATTTGGTCCATTTTGAAATGATGGCAGAACAAATTAGACTGTGGCAGGCCGCCATAGTCTCCAAGTAATGAAGGGGAAACACAGAAATGGTCCATGCCTCTACCAAGCAAGACCAAAAAGAGAGCTGCTGCAGATGACATAAAAGCATTTACCACATCTCGAGAGCATGACAATAAATCTCCTAAAAGGCACTAATATTGAGAGCAGAGGTGACTGACCATTTTAACAAATTTTCTGCCCCTTTTAGTTTAAAATAGCATGTCAAAAGTTAAATAAATAAAACCATACTGATGCAAATACAACCAGCAATTCTTTTCTGTAGGGTGAGATCTGCTGTTTAGCTAAAATGCAACTGAAGTTTCACAGGCAACAGGTTCTTGCAGAAACATGTGCGAGCAGAGAGAGGTATGAGATGTACCTTTTAGAAAACTAACCCGGTCTGCATGAAAAAGTGAAGCAACAGGCGCCGAAGGAAACCGCTCCCTGGGGCTCGAATGGATACAGTGACCCCACGTCATCGATAGCGGGGGGCCTTCTCAATGTCTCAGTAGCTACAGAAAGCAAAGGTTTACCTTTTAAGGGTTGTCTACTAGAGCTATAGCGAGTAAAGTGAGTAAGAGGTTTCAGTGGAAATATACACCAGTAAAAAATTTCACTATTTAAAATGTTGTGAGATGTTATGGTATAGGTTAAAAAAATTCATCTAGAAATTAGGGAGGAAAAGGGGGAAAAATATAAGTCTTGATGCTGGGTTCACGATACGATACGCATCACAATATTTTGAACAAAATAAAAGAATGAAACTGAAATTCAAATAACATTTATTTTCAAAATAGTCATTTCAAAAACATGCAAAAACAACGTAAAAAAATAATTGTAACATTTTAAGGCTTAAATGAACATTCTGTACTGCAGGATTGTCCATCATTTGCTACATACAAAGATGTTACTGTTTTGACAATTTACTTTACATTAGAATTAAATTAAACCAGGTCAATACCTTTATTTTTCTGAAAAGTTCAGTAACTACAGGATATGCATTCTTGCAACACCGAGAATATTAGACCATGAACGACATTCAGTTCATTTGGTCTCATTTTGACTCAATTGACTCGTTCGTTCAGTGAAGGGCGTATTAATTCAGTACATTCAACCAATGAAACACGTTATTGGCTCACGTCACGTCTCTTTGAAAAGAAGAGCTGCACTGTCTTTGCTTGAGACTGTAATGAATGAGAAATATCTTTCATAAAGATATATTAAATAAACTATTACATTTCTTCAATCATGTAAATTACATCCTTGGTTTCGATCTTTAGCAGGTCATTCAATCTTTTAATGTACAGTAAGACGCACACGCTATAAGTTTTCTGTGTTTGACCGGTGATTGTGAAGGAAAATAAGACGCCTCATAAACCACATGGAGACAGATTATGTCTTGTGCTTCCCCTTCTCCCAGAGACATCTCTCTACCGCATATGTGAGATAAGCCCATGTGATGCTCTGGCGCAGAGTAGGCAGCGTCTTGACCACTCAACAAAAAGAATTAAAACAACAACATCGTATCGTGAAATATCCCCATCATTCTATGATATGCATGGTATAATATCGTACTACGAAGAAGTATCGGTACACCCCTACAAAACTATATTTTAGTAGTTTGCAAAGTCTAAAGTTACAGTGCTACAAAAAACACTTAAGCGTGTAGGCATACTGTTCATGTTTGAACCTGGACTGGCCTAGAACAAATTAACCTTTTAACAGCCTAAAAACCAGTTAGCCTCTGGAGTTGGAAACCTATATACAATAAATTCTACTTACTGCTCAGTGAGCTATTCGACGACTAAATTGAGCAATTTCAGAGACAAGACGCAGCACAACATATGAACTGTGAGAAACTAGAGTAGACAACATACTACAATGTCCTAGTTTCCACCTACATGCAATATCCTTTGAGGATCTAAGGATAATGGCCTAACAAAGCGAAGACCAGATGCACAAGACCTACAAGGTCTCCACCACAGCTGGATTTGTAACACTTTAAACAGAAATAACTTCTTAAAGCCACTGCCTTAGACTCTAAATCCCCCATTGTGTTAAGTTCATGTTATAGGTATAACACAAGCCTGAGGCAAAAGCTAAGTTTGTTCAACAACTGGTGTATGATCAGCACTTATCTCTGTGCACCCATCTCACTGAGCCAAGTTTCACACCACCACTTCCTGTTTGTCTCTATGGTAGCGAAGTCAGGTTTCCGCTACAGCACTGACAAGCTTACTCTCAATGCAGGAAGCCTAGTTGAGAGAATGCTCATCCTCCTACCAGATGTTTATAAAGCTCTTTGTTTCTATGCAATGTGCAGTCATATCTTGCAGTCATTCAAAGAAAGTGGGGTGTTTGGCATTTCAGCCTCCTAGCCATTCTTGCTGCAACAATGCAATCATTTACTGCGTAGGAGCCTATGGATCTAAAAACAGAAAGAGCAATACACTTTGATGCAAGGACAGCTGTTTGACCAATTTCATGAAAAATGCATGACAATTATATGTCTTCAAAGTGCTCCTGACTTAAACAAACTCTCTAATATACTTAATACACTTAAAACTAATTTTTAAAAAGCCTGCAATGCAGAAACTAGGAAGGGGAGCATTTATCTAACCTAATGGTTCATTAAAATTCTGGTGAAAGGTCAAAGAAAAAGCCCTAAAGGTCACATTTGAGGCTATTTATAGTTTACCCACATGCATTATAATTCTCGGATGTAAGCCATTTCATAGGGAGCTCTAAAACAGGACTTTATAAACTGAGAATGATGACAAAGAAACTGAGGTTAACATAAAAGTTGTCAAGCATCTTTTGCTATTTTGCTCACACACTGTGTCAGTCAGCAAATGCCCAACCATAAGAATAGAATACCCAAATGTATCAAAAATATATTTTTTAAACATAGCAGTACAGTGTGTGCAAGCTGTTAAAGATAAAAAACTAGCCTAAAACATAAGTATTTGTAAGTTTAAAGACAAAATAGAAAGAAAAACTTATTATTTTACTTTATGATATCTTAGATGTTGACCTTTTAATTTCTCCTGGTTAAAATCCAAACAGATACACTGGTCATTCACCTTTGCTGCCCGAGTGCCCACTGAATCTGAGAAAGCACTACGTCTAGGGCTGGGCAAAAAATGTAATAATGGATTAATATATTTTTTAATGCGGTTGATTCCTCAAGCATTAGCATAAATGTTATCGCTACTACTATCCACCAGATATCCCTTTTCTTTTCACAACAGGTGGGTGTTATAACAGGGAGCATATCCTTAATTCATTGCTTTATTAACATGGCGGAAGCGGGGTGTAGTCGTATAGTTTCTGACCAACATTATTAAAATGTATGAAAATACACCAAATAACGTCTTTATTTTCTTTCTTTATTATTTGTATAATTTTTTTATCATACACCACTTTATATTTACTGAAGAACTGATTAGTGTGTCTGTGTTCAGTTTGGCTGCTTGTGCGTGCAACCATTTTTCGTCATTGAATAAGAACATGGCAGCCTCCTGAGGTTAAAATGATGTCCTGAGGACACAGATGATGTCGTCACGTTTCCACTTTTTTGCTGGCGATAACATATTACAAACCATGCTCTGTAGAGCAGTTTGTCCATTTAGAGCTACTGTAGAAACAACATGGCGAATTCAAGTGGACCCGTGGTGTATGTAGAAAAAAACATAACGCTTCATTATGTAAGGTCTTTTATAAACATTTTATGCATTTTTACTATAAATCCTGCAAGAACCTACACATTGGACCTTAAAGTAGTAGTTTTATCTAACCTGAGTAGAGCCCTATGCTTTCTGTCAAATTTGTCACATTTTTTATATATCAATAAAAAAGGCTTATTTTGGAACCTAACGTGTATTGTCAAATTGTTAAATACGCTGGCTCCATATGTTAGCCACACATATGTTTGTCATGTCATTATAAGTGTTTGATCACATAATTTGAGTGACCATTGCAAAAAAATGTGTTTATGTATATTCTGTTTATGTAGCCTACATACTGTACTCTACAACACTTACAAATCTTGTGCCCAAACTTTTGACTGGTACTGTACTATGATATACACATAATATCGGGCGATATATCAATGTCGGACTGTTCGTACTCCCTAATATCGACATCAGCCCACCAAAAACCCAAATTGGTCAGGCTCTACTTAAAAGCTTTTTATTGAGCTTTTAAGACTTTGATGATGATTAGCATTCACCCCAGGCTGTGTAAAAATAAAAAGTGCCTTATTTTCCCAGTGTCACAGATCGGCTGCTGTATTTTTAGAAACTCCTTATGCAATCCAGAGACAGACAGAGCAACTCTTGGTCAGGGCGGGAGAGTCTGGGAAGCATTGAAAGCTTAACAAAGAGAAAAGTGAGAGATAAAAGAGATTAAGAGAGAGTATGTGTGTGTTAGACTAGTGTATAGTAAGCAGAAACGGGAAGACAGAGGAACAGCAACGAATGATTTTCAATGGCTTTCTAGAGTGTTTGGTTTCAATAATCATCTAAATTCAATATTCGCTGTATTTAAACTAATTACCTTTATCAATCTCAATGCAAATACAAATTAGTCTTAAGTAGAAACACAAAACAGACAGCTTTAGAATACAAAAGCCGAGATGCTCCTTGATACGACAGAGAATAAGGTTACATTATATTCCCCTTTCAATGGTTTGCTAATGAAATTCAAGCACGATCGTGGTCCTTAGTGGTCGAGAGCTGCTTTCTGTTTAGTAGTCTGAGCTCAGTGAGGGCTTGCAGCTGCATGCATGATTCATTAGCAATGTAAGGACCACAGAGAGCTGCAGCGACTACTCCACCCTCAACTTTCTTGACCACATGGACCTTGAGTTGGAACGGCAGCGTCGGGTCCAAATAATCCAACATCAGGCTTTTAGGCCCATTTGCATGGCTCGGCACCAAACAGCAATTAATGCATTTGCCGGGCTTTTACAGATAAGTACAGATCTGTTTTTGCTAGTACAGTATCTCTCTCGTGATTTTTTGCCTCCCCCTGTTTCCAATTACATTCCTGCCCTGCAAGACCAAGCCTTGACCTCCGCTTTGACCTGGGGCACAAAGCACTGCAACAGACCACAGCTTTCTGTTGATGTATGCTGTATTTGGTGCAAAAAAAACTAACATTATTACCTTGGAATTAATAGACTGTAAACAAAGCGTTATGCTGCCCAAACTTAATCAATAAAAACAGTCCTTGTAGAGTAGGTTATTTCATTACAATTAATATAACAATCAAAATATAAACATAAAAAATTATATAAATTAAATACAATATAAATTGTTATATTATATAGACCATAAAACAAACAGACCCAAGGTAACTTTGGGCCAGACTCATGTGTCCAATAAAACTTCTATAGATATTTATAAACAAAATTACCTGAATTTATCAGGTTCAGGTATTGCAGCTTTTCTTCCGAAACCTCATAATTATTATTTTTTGAGCCATAAGACATTATTATAATCACCCTTTATGTTTGTCACTAGGGATGCAGCGATTAGCAAATTTTGCTGTTAACCACACTTAAAAACTTCATGGTTAATTAATCGTAAAGGCTTCGTTACACCGCGTATTTATGTTGCACAGAACAGACCTGTTGCAACTTGCACAAAATGTAAACAAAGGAACACCAGCTGTGCACAAACTTAAAGAGCCTTGCTTATCAGAGACACGGAGGCTACATCACACTAGATTAACTATTACAGAGCGATCAAACAGCTAATAACACATACATTCACAATCAATGCTGTAGCGGTGACAGTTGGGCTTCAGTGCAACAGAGTTGCACACCGGACAAGAAGCGGTGCGTCGAGGACGGCTCATGATGTGTACATTCTGTATGACTTAGCTAAAATTTAAAGTCTTCTCCTGTTGCAAGTTGAACCAATTTAATTTCTTTTTTTATGGCGTTTTTAACAAACAATTATTGAGCTTTGAACATTACTTAGCGAATAGGCATTTATTATTATTACGTTAATAAATCCATTATTGTTTGCTGTAAAACTGTAGGGAAACAAAATACAAGTGATCCATGCAAGCCAGCTCTTAAAGCGACAGCTCTGTTTAAATGCTTAAGAATAAGCCAACACACACTCTACGCTCCTGACTGATTCATTTGATTAATTGGACTCCTTTATTCAGTTTCTGTAACCACAGGTATTACATAGCTCATTTAAATGCTTGATTCTGATGGGCCAGTCACGACATTCCAAGGGTTGTTCTTTTCAAATAACAACCGCTCAAAACTAATACCACCCTGTAGCCCAGATGTTGCAAATCATTTTGAGAGGGGAAGTTTAAAATTACACAGATTAATTATAAATATGTCTTTTTAATAACATATATGACATTGAATTTACAAATGATTAAACCAATTTGCCTGTTTGTGGTATTTGAACGTCGTTTCACTAAACAGCTTTTCCTCGCGGAAGGTCTGCATTCGGTAAAAATGAGCTAATAAAATATTTCAAATTCACATTTTATGTCCAGTTGTTTTCTCATGTGGCAAGTAGCAGTGTAATAAGCGGGATAATGTACAAGCAGCCGGCTGTTATTGCCCTGTTCACACTGTCGGGGCCAATTTCTACAATAACAGGCTTCCTGTATATTGTCCCTTACTTAGACAAACCTGAAATTTGTTTAAATTTTGTTACTTACGGATTGACTGTATTGGACTTCAATTAAACTTCTGTTTTCTAGTTTTATGGTATTATAACCTTATTTGTTAAGGTAGATAACAAACTAATAACTTACTTTTATCTGGCAGAAATGTTGGCCGGGCCTGTAAAAATGTATAAATCGTGTAACAGTAATTCATACCAACAACATCTATAATTGTTGCATCCATATTTTTCACTGGGTGTTACAAATATCCCACCACTAAAAAGTAATAAAAGTGCTTATGTCAACAAACAGTATTATTCAATCGTTTTAAAAGTACAATGTTTTTTCCATTTCTTGGAAATTGGTGAATTTGGCCATCCATCCATGTAGGCAACTTTTATCCTCTGTAAGTATTAAAATACAGTAGAAACATTACCCCTAAGAATTGTTTAAGCGACCAAGAAAAAAAACGAATGCCAACATAACAACTACCACTTGGAAAATCTCACCAAAGCAGCAACTGTAGGAAACCGAAAAACTACAACAATGACATTTTAAGAAACCTTTATTTAAAACATTAAAGGAATGTTGTGTGATTGGTCTGTCTGTGGCTGTACGTTTACGAGGAGGGGATGAGTAACAAATGGCCAGAGGTTAAAACTGCCAAAAAGCTTTTGCCTGACAACAAGACATCCACATTTCCACTGACATTCAAAGACGATTTTGTGTGTTTTTCTGCCAGTTTTTACTTTAGTATGTACACTGTCAAAAAGAAAAATATCAAAAAGGATTGTCTTTTACAAAAAGTTAATATGAAATAAAACAGTGGACGCAACAACAGAGTGTCAGCTGACACTTGCTTCAACAGAATTACAAGCTTATCTAGCAACCAAAACTTCCAACAGGAAATGATTACTCACCAACAAACTCACTACTGATGCATTGTTTTGCAACCTCTATGCGTGCATAAAGGACACAGATGCCCACTAACTCCACAAGTTTTGAACTACACCTCAAGTAGTCAGGACTACTTAACTGTTAAGTCAATTATTTGTGCTGCTGACATGCCATTTTGTTTCGAGAAAAAGAGACTTTGCAACTGCAAAAGCCTCGATGAAGACAAAACTGAATGCTCAAAGCAGACCAAGCCATGATGACTGATGATCATGAACTGCATGGACCCAACAGATGGTGGCAATTACTTACTAGTACAACTAAAGAGCAACTGTCGTTTTCCAGGCGTACTGAAATCTAATTCCATTAATAAATAACTTATATATCATGCACCGACACAAACATAAAATAGAAAATGTACATTTGACTCACCGAATGGTTAATTCCCCACATGAGAACACTGAGCAGAGGGTCGCTGGCACGAAACAGCTTCACTTTCTGAGCCACGAAATGTTTCTTCTTCGTTTTGCTCGCAAACGATGCGACAGCGTTAGCAGCCGAGGCCATTGTTTTGTTGTATAACAATAAATTAACTATCACACAGTGACAAGTGCTTTAAATAAGCTAGTGGCGTCCTAACTGTTTCCTAGTAAAATGTCATTTGGCATAACGTTCAGTTAGCTACCCCAGCCAGCTAACTGTACCAACCCAACTATTAGCTTGTAAGACAGAAGAAAATGTGATTAAACACAGTTATTACATATAGCATTAATGTTAACAGCAAAAATCTGTATTAGCTTTTAAATTTTCACCCGTAAACTGCAAAAGCTTTTAAGACTTCATTTGCAAGCCTTACTGGCTAACTAGCTAACAAGCCAAGCAAGCTTTCCTCAAGACCTCCTTTTAACACTCCGCCTATACGAATGAAGGAAATTATTAACGGATATAAGAGAATATGAAGTGTAAAATCTAAATGTTAGAACATTAATCTAATTGCCAAAAAAATGGGGAGAAAAAACATCCACCGCAGCGCTGCTACATAGCATGCTAACTCACCCCAGTCAAGCTAAGCCAACAAACCCTTCAAATATGTCTCGTGCAAAATCCCACTCCCACTTTCTTTCTTTGTCGCGTGTCTGCCCCAATAAGAGTATTACTCTCTGAGAAAAATGGTATTCCGAGCGTGGAAGATGCCAGAGCCTTAATTTTGTCAGCTATATTATTTTAAGTCGGCGTATCCGGTTCAGCTCCGCACTGCCCGAATGACGGACTGACAGGTCCACACACTCGCGAGCGCGCGCACACAGTGAAAAAGTGGGAGGAGGTCGACATACACACAGTAACACAAACACTTTGATTAATTACTCCAAATTGTGTTCGTTGTGAAACCTGACAGAAAAACCAGACACGTAAAATAAAAACAATAATGTTGACAATCCTCAACATCAGACAGTGTAAAGGCTCTTAAATCTGATTAGATCAAAATCTTATTCAAATAAAAAAGGACGCATGGTATTGATCTTGATTCACCGGATGCCAAAATGATTCATTATTGTCTATGGGCCATTCTTTTTAGGTAGAATCATGCACTGTTGCTGGTGTGCCATGTAGTGTTTTTGAATGGTTTCATGATGTAACGATTTCCTTTTTTTTAAACAAAATATTATTTTCCATTTTAAACCTGTGCCAGTTCTTCCAACGATGAAATGATCTGTACATTATTTAAATAAGACAGGAATCAGGGTTAGGTTAATACTGTCCTAATTGTTCACGAACGGCATATAAACAAATTCAAACAAATACGGGAGTAAAAGTACGACAGGGATTCTTGCCCCACCTTCAGGCGAGACGACAAATTGCACCAGTCTCCTAGCAACAGCAAGCAAGCCAAACACACTGACCATACGCTTTCAGTTTAGCAGGTATGCTGGAAATTACCGTACTTTTTTATACATTTTACTTAGTTATTTAAATTATTATTTATTTTGTTATGTAATGCTCACTTGTTCTGATTTTGTTCTTGTTTAAGGTACAGTAGTATACATGTGTGTTGAACTATTTGACCTCTAAAATGGGGAAAAAAGTAAAAAAGGAGCCCGAGTCATTTCCTAAAGATGTGGTAAGAATTTCCTCCACTAATGTGAACGTCTTGCATGAAACAAAACATGTTTACCTTTAAATCATTGTGAAGTGAAATTCTTTCAGTTCGACATTTTGTCCATCGAGAGCAAGAATGCAGCAACAGCAGTCCTCATGCTCAGTTCCCCCGAAGAGGATGTGTTGGCAAAAGCTTGTGAAGCCATCCACAAATTTGCAGAAAAAGGTAACAACATCATCTAGTCTTTTTAAGGCAGTTTTCGCGGAGGTTCCCCTGCATTGCTGTTTTGTTGACCTCTGTGTGTTTTGCTGTTGTGATTATATTTTTAGGTGATGAGAATAAGAGTTCTCTGATGGGTTTGGGGGCAGTTGAACCTCTCTCTCGCCTCCTATCTCACGAGGACAAGATTGTGCAGAAGAAAGCTGTCATGGCCCTGGGGGTCATGGCTTCTAACTGTAAGTACAGCAGAAAATAATATAAATGAATAAAAGAATGTTTGGAAACATGTTTTTTATTTAGGTGAGGTTAAAAAAGGTTTGAAGACGATGGATGTGATGCCTGCAATTATCAGCAAACTATCAACTCAAGGTACATAATAATACATTCGACTATTTTCCAATTTAGTAATGAGAACTTTTTTGCTCATATATGTTTTTGTTCTTTTTTTAAATGACACCTTATAGAGGACATCGTGGTGCTTGAATTCGCCACGTTGTGTTTGGCATCCTTGTCTGTCGACTACACATTCAAAGTCCAAATATTTGAACATAATGGACTTAAACCTCTCATCCGGCTCTTGTGCAACCCTGATGCTGATGTGAAAAAGAATTCTGCCGAGTGCATCTTTAATCTTGTACAAGTAAGACAACAGATATTAGATACAGCCCGAAGGTCTGTTGTGTATTATGCTAAAAGGAATTTGTAAGCGATGTAATATATAAAACTTGCAATTCTGATATTAGACGAAATTGAGTTTGAAGTACTTTGCATTTTGAATTATATCATAGACATTTGATCGTCTTTCAAGCTTTTGAATTCCAGAAGGATGCAGTTAAAATAATTGATCGTGTTCTTTGCTGCCTTGCGCACACTCAGGACTTTCAGAATCGAGCGGCCGTGCCTGAGCTAAATGGGTTCCCTCCGCTTCTGGATCTGCTGCACTCAGAGTTCCCTGTTATTCAGCAACTTGCCCTGCGTACCGTCGAGACCCTCACCAGTCGCCGCGAGAGCCTTGTGGCCTTCAGGAATGCACAGGGCCTTAACAAAATCCTGGAGGTCCTCGCAACCAAAGTAGGCCATTTGTTGTCATCTGAATTATTTATGGGCACTTTTTGACAACATATCTTCTACATTGCAAGCAATTAATTATATGTATAGGCATGGACTTGATAATAGAGTATTTTTAGCAACTTCATGCGAAATTAAAGAACAGATAAACTTATTTGGTACCAAAGGTAAAAGTCAACCTACTTGCATCATAACTAAGCAGTATATCTCCTCTCTGCAGGAGTTTAATGACCTGCATGGGGTGGCTCTTAGGGTTATCTCCAACTGTTTGGAAGACGTTGAGTCCGTGCAGCTTATTCAGGGGATGGGCGGCCTAGAGCACTTGCTGCAATTTGTTATCACACCAAGATTGCCTGAGGTCCAGGCTAATGCAGTCAAAGCCATAGCAAGGGTGGCACAAAACGGTTGGAAAACACACACTTATCAGCTTTTTCTTTCATATTTAGATAATTATAAAAAGTGAGAAGTGTCCTGAAAAGCTACCTGATCGGACACTTAAAGGGAAAGTTCACCCAAAAATGAATAATTATTTATTTACTCTTGTATAATTTTAAACCTGTATGATTTTCTGTCCTCTGCCGAACACAAAAGAAGAAATTCCGAAGAACGTTGGTAACCAAACAACATTAATTCAATTGTATGGACACAAAACCACTGAGACATTTCTCAAAAGATCTTCTATTGTGTTCCACACATATACTCAAATCTCAAACAAATCTTTATTTTTGGTGGACCATCCCATTAAAAATGACTGTCATAAAGTTCACTTAACAATGTTTTTCATTGCATTATTAGGTTACATGACATTTTCACAGTGTATACAAATCCAGATTGTATAAAAAATTTAATTTGTTTTATGCCATCAAGGTGAAATCAGAAAAATCCTGCACGGACAAAAGGTGGAAAAGGCCCTCACTGACCTTCTTGCACAGGAGAATGACAACATACGCATAGCTACATGTCAAGCTGTTGCAACCGTGAGCAAGAACCTGTCCAGCAGAGAAACTTTCAGAAGTCTGGGTAATCTCATTTAAATCCAAGCATTAAAAGCAGTACCTTGTTCTGAATTCTCTCATTAATTGAATCTGACTTCATTTTTGTTTAAATGATCCGTGTTGTCCTTTTGTGTCAACTGAGATTTCCACCGAAAAGATGATGAAGGTCTGTATGTTTCAGATGCGATCAAGCTCATCGTGCGAATGCTGAACAGTGAGGGAAGTGAGTTAAGAACGGCGGCAGCCGAGGCCCTATCCAGTCTGACCGACAGTAACAAACTTAATGTATAGTGAGTTCATTTTCAAACATCTGTTCATAACAAGATTATATAGTCAACATTAATAATTCAGGTGTGCGTGTCTTGAAAATACAGGCTAATCATTATAGTACCAAAATAGTGAGTATCAGGTCAGGTCAACTTTATTTTGATTTGATTTGCGCAGTTGTGAGTTTACATATACAGACATCAAAAACACTAAACAAACATTGTATATAATATAATAAAATTGTTTATAATGAAAAGTGCTTAGTAGTTCCCAGCATTACTAAAAAATAACGCTTGGACTAAAAACAAACATAATAAATAAACATAATTTTTTTTAATGAATATGTAAATAAGTTTGTTTAATAAAAATGAATAAAAAAGACCAATAATTTCCTATAAAACTTGTCCTTATTCAACTGAATAATAGGTGTTTTTATACTGCTTTGTTCTGTATGTTTCTTTGTCCCATGTCTAGTGCAGTGTACGACGTCGGAGGCGACAAGCTTCTGGTGCGACAGCTGCGAGACAGCTGCGCAGGGGCAGCTGTGCATGCGGCAGCAGTCTTGACAAACATGGCAAAGCAGGAGGAGCTGCGCAGCTGCATTCTGGCCCATGGAGCTATGGCAGCTTTGGTGGAACTGCTACACTCCACTGACAACCACACGCTCATCACTGCAACGCAGGCTGTGGCATCACTGGCCTGTGATGCAGAGGCCAGGCAAGAGGTAATGTCACTGAGGTCAATTTCAAAGGTCTGTGCAGTTGTCACAGCTTATCAGTTATATGCGTATAATGTATAGGAAAAGGCAGCATTTAGTTTCTGGGTCAGCGTTATGAAGGGCATTTCTGTTATACGTGTAGTCTGATTTGTCTTGTTTTGCATGTACAGCTGAGGAATGTTGGAGGTCTGTCACATTTGATCAAACTGCTCAGATCAATCAATGTCGACGTTCAGAGGAATGCCTGCTGGGCAGTTAGTGTGTGTGCAAATGATGAAATAACTGCCATAGAAATGTGCAATGCAGGGTGAGCATGTTTTTATGCTAATCCTGTCCTTATAGATATGTTTATTTGTATATGTGACTACTCAGGAACATAAACTCTCAGAATTATTTAATTATGAACAATTTCTCATACCTTACCTTAAATGGGTGTACCTTTAAAAAACGGTTTAAGACCTTTACAAGATACTATTAATGTGGGGTTGAACCAGTAGATGTCAGTAAAGGCCCAGTGTCAGATATTTATAGAAACTTGTTTTTGAATATACTTTTATATTTGCTCAACCTTGGGTTTTTCCTAATCCATATGAATACTTTGTTCTGATGAACACAGAAAGATATTTGGAAGAATGCAGTTCTTCGCTATTGTCTACCACATTAGGAAGAATTACAGGGGAAGTCAAAAGTGCCCAGAACGGTTCGCTTTTCTACATTCTTCAAAATATTTTCTTTTGTGTGCGACAGAACAAAAAATATTAAGCAATTTTTACTACTAGTCAATGGTGGGCAAGAACTGTGTGGTTACAGGCATTCTTCCAAACTTGATGGTAAATAAATGATGACAGAATTAAAATTTTTGGGTGAACTGTTCCTTTAAGAGAATTAATAACGTTTTTTATGCATTATTTTCATTATAAATTAGCGCATTCTTTAAATGTAATTCCCTTTATTCGTTATAGTTTAATTCTCATTACTGTAATACAGTATTTTTTATTAAACCAAAATGATTAAAATGGTTATAAATTATTTGCTTCTAAAAAAGCCTGAATTTCTCATGTATTCAAATTACACGTATTATCAGTCATTTGTTTTGTTTTGGTGTTAACAATCTTCCAGAGCTCTGGGGATACTCCAGGAAATCAATTTGTCATCTCACCGTAAAAGCAAGTTAAGTGAGGTAGCACTACAGAAACTCCTGGACAACAGTCTATCGTTGAAGTATAGTCTGACAGGACACCTGCCACCCACTGATATAACCACTGATGGCTTCTATGACCCTGGACAGGTACAAATGAAAATTTCAACAAACCAAACCAAATTTCAACCTAGAGGTTCGACAAATCAATCATTTTGTCTCAGTCTCTAACATTCATCTCTTGCTTTCTCTTCTTTCTACAGATAAGAATGGGTCAGCAGGTTCCTACCTTAGAAGATTTATCAAAACAGGCTGTCAACCAACATCGAGCTATCATTGCGGTTAATGGAAAACCGCCAGATCAGTATGTTAAGGCCAAGGGTCATGCTTTTGCAACATCTGATCCAAACCTACTGTTTCAAATTACTCTCACATGCCGCTGTACTTTACTCTTTGCTGAAAGTTTTAACCCCCTCATTTTGGAGGAACATTTATTTAAAAACACATTAAACATCTTATTTATTTCCTTCACCAGTATTTAGATTTACACACAAATAGCACTTTTTAACTTCTGATCTCCCTTCAGAGAGAAACAAGCCCTTTGTAGAGGATAAAGACATTCACAGTCTGTCCTCTTCCACACCATTAGGTCTAAAGCAGAACACGGTCACTTGAATATTAAATACCTCTCTGTTGCACAACAGATAGATGTGGATAGATTAATTTGCCCCCAGGGGAAATTCTTTGGCATGCATTGGCTTGGAATGTGACCTAGAGCTCCCACAGGAAAAATGGGAATTCTGCCACTGAACCACCAACGCTCACTTAAGGCACAAACAGCGGCATTTGCTTTCAGACTTCAAATTACTTGAAATTACAAACAGCACACTTACTTTTTTTTATAAACGTTTTCCGTGGCTTGTTCTGATGCGTCGATCTCTAGGTTTATGGCTTCGGTTGTAATATCAGTTGCCTGAGGTCTTTTAGACAGCTTTTCCCCAGCTTACACAAGTAAACGTGTACTTGTTAACTGCATTAAGTTTAGAATTTTTTATTCCTTGTTTCTTTTCCATCAGATTGATTCCTAAAGGACCAGATGAACGTAAACAAGACAGTCCGACAGAAACAGGCACATCCTCAGTTACGAGCAGCAAACGGAGCAGTAAAACACCCATGTGTGTGTTTGTCTTTACATTACATTTCTACAGGAACACTTCTACTTTTATCTCTCTGGAAAACGTTTTCTAATTTTTTTGTCGTAAAAAACTTTTTTTCAAGTAAAATGAAGGGAAAAGGTCAAAAAGAGGAAAAGAAGGATGAAGAGGAGATTAAACCCCAGCAGGAGGTGGTTCTGGAGGAAGGGTGGAAGCTGCCGTATGATGCTGAGTTTCATAACCTTGTCAAAGAGGCAGTCAAATCTGTCTTGCCTCTGGATGATGCCAAGATGTATACTGCTTTAGCGGTGTATGTTTCAATGCTTAAAACAGACCTTCTTTTAGTATTTCACCCAAAAGCAAGGCAATGTGATGGGTGACGTTATTTCCTCACAGGTTGGTTTGTGATGCGATGGGTGGACAGGTCGAGCCAGAGAAACTGCATGACTTTCTGTGGGAACTGGACATCAGCAAACTGAAGCTTGAAATCAATTCTAACATTATTCCGATTGGCAAGATAAAAAAGGGCATATACTTTCACAGAGCACTGCTTTTTAAGGTATGCAGATATTCTTAGAAACCACATAATGCGTTAGTGTGTCTGTAGTCTATATGTGATGCTTTAAATTAAATTATTTGACCACATTGGAGAAAATTATCGGAATTATTACTCAAATGAAAACGGACGCGCTTATCAATATAATTGAATCATACAGTATCAGCTGTCTATAACAGATTGACCTTTCAATTCCTTTTAGGTTCTTGCTGATAGAATTGGACTGAGGTGCAGTCTCGTGAGAGGACAATACAATCGTGCCTGGAATGAAATCCTGCTTATCAATGGTCCAAAAAAAACTTATGGTTACACTCGGCCTGAGAACTATATCATAGATCTCATTCACCAACCTGGCAACCTCATGAAAATCAATTCACCAGCAGCTCTAACATATCAAAGCATTTAACCGTACCAACTATAACTGTTTACTGTGGCTTAATTATAAAATCATTGATAATAAAATTATTTAAAAAAAATTGGGTTAATACACAATTTCATATTTAATTATATTAGTTGAAGGCAAAGTGAATTATTTGTTTTTTCCAATACATTTTCAAATCTGGTGCATGATATTGTCTCTCATTGTTGAATAAAATATTTTTTAAAGATTTAATAGTCATATTGGGAAGTGTCCCTGTGGGTCATCTATGTAAAGGATGTTATATGGCAGATCGTAGAACACCATTAAAGGAGTTGTTAACCTTCTAAAATGAAAGGTCTGTCAACATTCACATGCCCTCTTGTCATTTCAAACCTGTATGACTTTTATTCTTCTGCAGAACACAAAATAAGATATTTAGAACAATGTTGGCAACAGCACAGCACCCCATTCACTTCAATTGTAACCACTGCAAGTGAATGGCGGGCTGTTTACAACATTCTTCAAAATATCTCCTTTTGTGTTCTGCAGAAGAAAATCATACAGGTTTGAAATGACAGGGTGAGTACATTTTCATTTTGATGGTGAACGGCTCCTTTAACTCCTACTGAAACACTGCTCGAAGCACACAACATAAAAGCTTTTGTATTGGTTTTATGGTAAAACGTTGTTACATAAAGGTTTTTGCAATCGAAACCCCTAGAAACTGTAGTGTTTTCGTCAGTTTATACAATTCAGATAATGTTACATTTAGGGTTCATAGAAGGCGTCAAGTTTTCGCTTGCTTATTTAAGGTCAAAGTCGATTTAATATACAATATACGATGACAAGAGCTATAACACACCGATAAGAAACAAAAATAAGAAACCAAAACTGTATTTGTAAGTCGAATTTCTTAAACTTTTAAACGCTAGATGCTATTGCTCAAGTGACAATGTGCAAAGTTTGATCCAGACGACCGTGACCCATAAAAAGTGTGAGCTGTGACCAGTTTCTGCTGCTTTCGGCTCGCAGGTGCTCGGGCTGTGAGAGAGGGAATGAACACAACAGAGCTCTGCTTCTTTTCAGTGTATTCATGAGTCGCATATGTTAAACGATAGTTCCGAGAAAGTCACACCAGTGCATACACTGATATGTCGAGAAATATGTCACGTTTTCTACTTCGTTTCTCATCTGTGTTTTTCAATGGAGCAACTGTCAAATCAATATTGCCAAAGAAGAGGATATTTGTAGGGATTCGGCCGATTTCTACATCGCCGGGTAGGGGAGGTTCATTTTTCGATCTATGTTTGACTTTAAATATTAACACCATCTGCTAGATATTCCTACTGTGATCGTTTTATTATAGTGTTACGTTACATAGCGCAATTTACAAAAGCAAAGTAGACTATGTAATGAGTCAATGCTGCGGTCGTGCAGTTTAGATCATCCGTGTCCTGATTACTTAAAAGGTTTTTTCATGGCGTGGGTTTACGAGCCCCCAAAGTAAACAAATTCCACGTGGTTTGTATGCGGAAACGTCAGATGAGAAATTGCTTAAATCAACCTTTGTACTGACTTGCACAGGAAAACTAATGTCTGGCTGATAATGAGATTGAGACAAAACGAATGTATATAGGCTGTAACTGACTGACTATTTTTGTACATATTGATTTGTTTTTCAGAATTTTGTCTCATGTATGTGCCCTGCAAAACACCTGCTCCGATAAAAATCACTTATTCTGTAAAATTATTATTATTATTTTATATACAGGTTTGCTCTCGTTGACACGTTATGACCACGAGTCCAAAGACTGGCAAAGGAAGTTGACTCCAGAACAGTATGTTGTAACCAGAGAAAAAGGCACAGAAGTGGTGTGTACTTTCAAATGTTGGCTATATTCATATTTTTTTTTAAAGAACCACATAGATGCAAAGCCTTATGTTTATTTTGTAGCCATTCAGTGGCATCTACCTGAATCACAATGAGGTGGGCATGTACCATTGTGTATGCTGTGACTCCCCACTTTTTAGGTAAGCTTTCAATAGATTGGAGACAGTGATTGCTGAAAAAACATTTTGAAATAGGAGAAATGTTATGGATGTTTTTCAAAACTAGCCCATTAATCATTTATTTTATATAAAACAAACTAAACTTAATATATTCTTTACATAATATGACTGAAAACAATTCAGCAAATTTGGTTTTGCCCCCAACAGCTCGGAGGCTAAATATGATGCAGGAGCTGGATGGCCATCCTTCTATGAGGCTCATGGGACATGGGAAAAGGATGAGAGTCATGCCAACATTGTCCGTCGTCCTGATAACTCACTTGGTAGCACTGGAACAGAGGTTATCTGTAAACATGTGAGTAGGAGACAATGATGTCGAGAAGTTTTGTGCTGCTGTGTGGCCATTAACAACTGTAATAGTACCACTTATTAAATACAAAACCTGGGTTAAAGTAAACTGATCTGATGGCAAAGCATACCGTATAACATGTGATTTTGTTTGTACAGTGTGATGCTCATCTTGGCCATGTCTTTGATGATGGTCCAGATCCTACTGGCCAGCGATTCTGCATAAACAGCGTAGCTCTAAACTTCAAGCCAAGAGAAATGTAAACCAGACATTTCATCAGCAAAACCAGAAGTTACATCCTTTGACAGGAATGTTGTTTGGTGCAAATGAAGACAACCTATGGAATTTGAATAACACATGAACCATTGTGATATGCTATAAATATATTGAGACTTGGTCAAAAAATGGATTTCTGTCTCCTGTGCACTGTATTCTTGCTTTATCTAACATGTGTTTTTGGCATTTACATTAAATTGTAATAATGCAAACAAAAATGACTGTTTTTGGTTATAAATGACAGGATTTAAGATATCAGAGTTGCACAAATAATTTGTATGTGAATAACCTTGTTTTTGTGTACATGGCCAATTTTGGGGGTTTGTTAGGAAGTTAATGATAAACCCTGAGCAAAGGTTCATCATTCTGATCGGTGTGGATGCTGGACAGTTAACCTAAAGAAGTCACTTAAAAAAAGCTTTAACTGATCTAGTAAACCAAATTATTAAAAGAACCGATTCAAATCAATATGATGGGCTTCCGGCTGCATTTGTTGTTTGTTCTGATATGGCTTAGTCTTTTGGAGCATGCTGAGACACGAAGAGGGTCGTTTAAACCAAAACCAAAGAAGCCAAAACAAACCGAGGCAGAAAAAGCTATTGAGAAATTGACTTCAAATCCAAACATCGACATAAATCAGGTATATTTCAACATTACTTAATTTAAAACTCAAAATTAATAACTCAAATTAATTCATTTTGTCACCACACATTTTTAAGTGCAGCCTTAGGATTTAACATCATTCATACTGACAGGTTATTTCTCTTGCATGGTATTACATGCCCAGACTTTCAACATTATTTTCCACTGTAATCACATTGAAAATCAGAAGAAGTCTAGATGGTTTCATCGGACGCACGCACACGCTGCCCCAAAGTTTACTTCCAATCTGTGTTTGTTTATAATATAACAACTGTTCTCTATTCAATTAATTAATATTAATATTTTTTTATCACATATACATTTTAATAAATTACATTAAAACTACTCAACAGTCACAGATTCTTTGCAGAGATCTATGGAAGTTAAGATTTGGCTACGGTTTCACCAGCAACCACATAAATATTATTTAGCTCAGACTTAACTTCCAGTAGACCTCCACAATTAATGAATAACTGTTTAGTAGTTTAAATATAATTCATATACAAGATGTTTCGTCGTACACGCCCGCCAGGACTGCAGTTAACTTCCACACTGAAAACCCTAATAAGTTGACTGAACTAAATTGATTGAGTAAACTCGTTGCCTCAATTTAATTGACTAATGGAGTCTCCTAAAACTAGCATATTTAAGTTCATTTAACTTGCCAGTTTTGTAGACTATACTCAAATCATTGAGTTCACCAAACTTGGTGCTTATATAATGTACTTAAATTTTTTAGTTCACTTAACTTGGTAATAATTTCAAGTGTAGTTATATATTTAAGTTAACTCAACATGCAAATGTTGTTCTTATTTTTGAACCTTTGTGCATAGCGAACTGAAATAAAACAATGAACAGCATATTTAATCTTTGAATTTTTATTGACAAAATGTCTATTAATGAAAATACAGTAAAATACTACTGTAATGGAAACGGGTCACATCAACACTGCAAAGGTGGTGACAACAAAATTAGCAGTACATCAACTGTACAACACTTCACACATCTAACGATTTTTTATGCACTGAACATGTAGGCTAAACATAACAACTACATTTCACCATTAAATATTTGTGCAAACAAGGCACATTGTCACCGAACATTGTCTTTAGCCCTTATGTCACAATATTACAGTACAAACTATACTGTAATATAAATATTACTGGGTCGTAACCACACTAAAGATCTGTACAATTGTAACAATATCCCAGGTTGTATTGAACTCCAATTGTAGAACTCAAGGGGGAAAAAACAAAATAAAGGGTGGTGTTTCACAGTGACGTTTCTTAAGAAAAAGCTGGTTTGCCAGAGACTGCACTTTAGGCTTGAGAGCATTTTGTCCCATTGACATTAGAACACGCTGGATGAAATCAAACGTGTTGTGGAGTGATTCGGGGTAATTCAGGTCTAGAGCATAAATCCGACCGAAGAGCAGACAGATTGCCCGTGGGAGGTCCTGCATTTTGTCCATCACCACTTGGCCTTCAAGAATTATTCCAATCGAAGAAGTCAGATGCAAGGAGTTGGGGGGCTGAAGATCAGTGTCCTCAAATAAAATCCCCACTGGCACATCAAGGATAGTATTGCGATGATCAGACACCTAATAAAAAACAGGTATAAATATAGTATCGTGATCAGGAATCAAAGGTTTATCATCAAATGTAATTAATGTAAATGTATTAAATGTAAGCGGTGCTATTTCCCGATCGAGTCCCCATCGTGTTTTTGTATGAATTTTTGCCAGATGAACTTTTAAACTACTGATGGAGTTGAACATACAAAGACAGTCTTGTGTAGGCATGGAAAAGGTACAGTGTTTTGATGACCACCATGTTTCAAACGACAATGTTTGAGAAGTTCCTCTCTTTTTGCTGTGTGAAAAATGCAATACTTACATTTCCACATGTCCTTGTCTCATGTTACCTGTAACAGCAAAAGTTGAAAATATTAAGTTTAACTAAGTCTGTGCAAAAAAAGTAAATTACATTATAATTCAGATGGTAATTCTTACAATGTTATTCGAAATAAAACTTAACATCATGCCCTGAGAACATTATCCTGAAAATATTGCTAATTAACTGGGACACCGACAAAAATTGCCCTTGTAAAGCTAACGTTAACCCACGTGGTCTTAAGTTAAGAAGCAAGGAGCTTCCATGTGCTTTCTCTCAAAGAAAACCGATTAGGCCACTTCTTCGAATATGTATTTACCTCACTGGTAAAATAAGAAATAAGTTGCCTTTTCAATAATGATCACAGAAGTGGCTGCCACGTACTTTACCACAGAAATACACGATTGCACAAGTGTAATTAAGTGTATTAACTTATATGTTTCAGTATTTCAAATCAAACAAAGAACCATTTGATATATCAGTTATCAAAGCGTCACCGTCACAAATCTATATCGTCAAGTTAATTGGTGGCTGACGTTATGCTAGCAAGTTTGACCGGGCTACGTTGTCTTTTATTATAGAAACGTACCACAAGGGTTTAAACAAACACATTTCACTCTTAATAAAAAAAATCGCACAACCTAACTTATATATATATATATATAAATAAAATGGCTTACCGAACATATCACATACACCGTCTTAAAGTCTTGGCTTGCTTGAAGTGGGGTGTCAGCAACAGAACAGATGAGGCCAATTATACAATCCACCAATCAGTGCAATCGTTTTCTTGTTGCTAGGCAGAACAGAACTCCGCATGGCAATCACTTTAAAGTTAAATCGTTAGAACGGAGTGAGCCGTGTGAAATAAACCTAAAACACTGAATGAGTGGTCGCTAACACATAAAAACAAGCTTCAACCGTGTTTGCACGATCAAAATCAATGAAATTTCCCCGATTTAAAGTAATTTCATGCTGTCCGTCTTCAAATGAAAATAAAGAAATAAACAAAACCATACCGACAAGATGAGACGATTATGATGAGTTTTAATGAGATTTGCGAGGAGACTTGTGAGGAACTCTTCGCGTATTTCAGCATGTGGCATGTAGGCCTATGCGTGTTCCTGCCTGTATAAATATTAACACAAATGTATTAAAAGGCTTTTGGTTGAAAACTTTGCAACCCAGTGCCAGAAAAATACTTTTTACTTTTTATGTTTTAAAGTTCATTTATAAACTTTGAAAAGTTTCTCCCTAAATAAAAATAAGTAAACGTATTAACTTTATGGTCAATAATTGTAATTGAAACCATTTATTTTCTGATTAAAATAAGAGAAAAGACCTTGCACTGAAACGCATTTTAGTCAAGAAGACAGCATTTTTGAAAATGACCTATTTTAAGGGGTTATTTTTGAGGACTAATCATGATTTTGAGCTCAGAACACTTGAAATTTTAAGTTTCTGCATCTTGAAGGTACATACAGTTGAATGAACTCATATTTTTAAGTGACAGGCCCGAAACGGAAAATTTTAATTAATGTTTAGTCAACCTCACTTGATTGTTTAAGTACATACAACATTAGGGTTTACAGTGGGTCTGTGTTTCGCTAGTATCTAATAAAATAACTACTTATATTTTTTATGTTAATATTCATTTGCATTATTATTTTATTGTATAATACATCTAGCGGTTGAGCTTGGTATCCAGTCTAAACTCAAAATCTTGGTTTGACCAGTTTAGCCAAGTCACGGTTCTTCTCGGATTCTTTTGCTTGTAATTGGAAAGACTTTGGGAATGTGTACCGGAAGTTAAAGCAACTAGCCCACGAACGCGCTCATGCTTAGTAACGTTTTTTTATGAATTGCTTTGAATCTTTTATCAAAAACGTAAAGGTCCTCTCCCCTCTCAACAACAACTCTTCACCACATGACGACAGCAACAAAAGAGAGGTATGACTATACACGGACTGTCCAATGGCCATGGATTTGTAGACCTTCCCTGCAGGTCCAACTTACAACAAACCAATTAAAAAGGGAAGGGCAAAATAAAGCCCCGCCCTACATTGTTTCTAATTTGATAAGCCGTTGTTTTACTCGGATACACGTCATCATATACAGAAAATAAGTCAAACGAAACTTCCGTTTTATGGTGACCTTAACATTCAATATTCTGGATGGACTTGAAACGAGTCCGATACATTTGGTTTTCTCAGGAGATTTGCGCGTATGATCGACGGATATGATCAGCTCTGTGCTTTCATTTCTCTGGACCGGAGGACACTCACGTCACGTGCGAAATTAAGACTTAAATGTTAATGTATTCACTTTCTGGATCATCCCCCATCTCCCATCTATTGCATTTTACCTCATTCACCATGTAGGACATAATAAAGGTGCAAATTAGCTTCCGCCGCTCTCATAGTGAAGGGGGCGGGACTCTTCGGATTCTAAAGCGGATTTGATTGCACAAGAAGTGTAGCGTGATGTCATGGAATTTCTAGATTTTTTTTAGCGCGTGTGCTATAATGTCAGTTTTGAACGGTTATATCTTTTAAACAGGAATTTTGTCAGCATGTATCAGTTTGATGATGTCCTCAAGGCTAAATTGAGGCTAAATATCTTTTATAAAAAGCAAAAAACTCATAAAAAAATCATTTTGATTTCACTGGGGCTTTAATGTCACTTTGAAACCGTCTGGGCCGAAGTTAACTTCTGGTCTGTGTTTGGTTATAATATAGCAATTTATTTTATAACTAATAGACGTTTCATTTGATGCATGCGCCTGGCCCAAAGTCTGTTTGTATTGGTCTGGCTAGTGGCTAATAATATACTATATTGTATTTAATTTATATTAACATTAATTAACATTGATATTTTCTTATATAATAGTAGTATTAATTTATCAATTTAAATCTGATTGTTCATTAATTTTATTAATAAACAATTTGTAGAAAGGGTCGTATAACCTTGTCGCATGTAAATTTAGCCAAACTGGTTCTTCTACTGGTAACCCAAAACTGGCCAGCTAATGTAATTTACTTGTTATTTCTTTTGTTTGTTATAGGAAATTATGTAAAGAGACACTATTCTTTGCGGCTTGGGCCACAAAAGCAAGCATGTGCATTAACGTTGCTTTGAAAACGTCTAAGATATGTATTTTCTTGCTCTATAGATGACTGGGAAGTGGCACCTGATTTCTGTGATGTCACGATGTAAGACACTTCTGGAAAAGGGCTCTAAACTGGAGAGCACAACTATTGATCTGAAAATCAATGGAAGCAAGCTGTCTGTAAACACTCTAACCAAACTGTGAGTAGAACTTTATCCACAAGGGGGAGACATGTAGAAAGCCGCTGCATTCAAGCCTTTGCCTATTCGTCTTATTTTAGCCAAACCTCTGATGTTCTTCAAACTAAACATTAGCAAATATAAGCAAACTCCATGGCAAATTATCTGCTTTTTATTTTTCCCACATCATTTTCACAATTTCAGAACATACTAACTTTAACCGGTCAAGCACATCTCTCACAACCTTCAAAAAATTACGTAAAACCCATCTCTTCTGTGAATACTTGACAGACAAATGAGAAATACACAACATTGAAGCAAAATGAATCCCTTCAAACAAATGCCATCACATATTTAAATGATCATGATCTGCGATCAAACACATAGTCAAGATGAAACCTGTAACGATATTCAAGTTTTGTAACAGGCTTTATCTTGTTTTATCTTCTTAGTTTTATTCTTGCAATATTTTGCAAGAATGTAATTTCAAGAAAAGTCATGCCTCCCCATTTGTTCATCCCCTGTGCATTTTCTTAATGTCAGCAATTTTGAGTGTTGGGAGATCAGACAGAACTACATGATCACAAAGACCAATGGACATCTCATTCTGAAAGGTGAGTGTCTGATGCGAACAAAAGCATCAGAGACTGTGTAATGTAAATTATATGAAGAACTTGTGAAATTCTTACTGACACGTGTTATGAAACGGATAATAAAAAAATAATCAATATAATACAAAAAATGCTTCGATAAGCAGAGTTAAAGTAAAGTTTATTTATACTACTGTATCAGAACATTTCCTTTAATGTGCACAGATGCATTAACACTAAATACATATTTTACCATCCACTACAGGTAAGAGATCTGCTGATGATGTGAATATATTTGTGATTGATACGGACTACAGCTCCTATGCTATGATGTTGTTCAAGAGAGGGAAAAATATTACCATGAAATTATATGGTAAGCATTCTAACAGGTTAATATCTTTGTGTCATTGCATGATGGTTAATATTTAATTATCAAATGGCCCTGCTGATAAAAATTAACAAAAGCCAACACAGAAATTGTAATGGATTTAATAGTTTTAATGGAAATCATATTGGTTCTAATAGAAACCTCTTGTGGTTCGAATAGAAACCTCTTGTGGTTGCGAAGGTTAACCGCTGATGGTGGTATTCGTAAAGAAACCATTAGAATTAAAATATTTTTTATATCAGGAGGGCCCCAGTTAATTTTGCAGACATGAAGTTTAACAAAAGACTGTAGTTTGAAGAAAAAACATAGTTTTGTTTCTTTTAAAGGACGCCACGGTATCTTGCCTGATAATGTAATAGACGCATTTGAGGATCGTGCAAAGACATTCGATTTTGGATTGGACCTTCTTTCCCAGTATCCCCACTACGGTGAGAAAGAATTGCTACTTTTACCAGATTATTTTAATGTAGCCTAACATTTTACAAACATGTTTTAACGCGAGGCTCTTTTGCAGGCTTTTGCGGGTTTGTAGACAAAGTGCTGGGTAAGATGTTCATTTTTTATGTTACATTTGCCACGTTGCTAATTTCATAAAAATTACGTTCATTTGTCATACTTCATTAAGCATTGTTCTAACAGCAAAAGTATTCTGGGTTTGAATCCCAAGGAACACACATACTGATATAAAAAAAACATGAATAACTTGGAGTTTGGCTAAATGTCAACCAAAAGCACAAATGTAAAATAACTTTTGCCTGCTGTTAGATTTTGATGAGCAGTGGCTGGGTGGCCCGCCAATGTACTAGAATGCAGTACATAGGCTTAATGAAAAAGCCGGACCAATTGCTTATGGAGAAAAGAGTTAATTGAAGGTGGTTGTGTAGCATAGTTCTGTAAGGATCTTTGTCCTTCTACATTCTTAGCCTAGATCTTAACCCAATTAGTATGTGTGACCAGACTTTATACATGGTAACAAAGGGCCTTCATAAAAACTTACCAGTAGGACCTCCTACTGGAGAACTTACAATGGAAAGGATAGATGGGCCATCCTGTGTATTGATCAGTTGATTGCCTTACAGATAGTCCTATATGTTAACTACGGGTGGGGAACAGGAACAATGTAATCAGTTGATTGCTTGAGCCATTTGGTTAACCTTTTACAGTTATATGTTAACTACAGGCAGGGCACAGGTACAATATAACACAGACATTTAGGGTAATTACACCAGGAAACAGTTGAAAAACATACATATTGTATCAAAAAAACATTCATCCCCAACCATCTTTACACTGCACTGCATCAGGCAGTCAGTCAGCTAAACTGCCTCCCACGCCTGCCCTCCCTCCCTCTCTTGCCACATGCACCACTGAACTCTGACCTCATCCGAAGGTCCTACCATTTCCCCCCCACAACATACACTGACCCGCACTAGTCAATTTGTGGAGCCTAGGTCCGCTCACTTCCTCATTCAGCATTGGTCTGCCACTCTTCTGGCAGGTTAAAGAAAGCCTGCTCTCTTGTCACTTTAAACCAGTGGTTCTCAAACTTTTTTGGTCATTCCCCACTTTAGACAAGGGGGAATTTTCAAGCCCCACCTGCCCCCATCGCCCCAACACAATGCTAATGAAATGCGCAACAAGCTTAACATGTTCCAATTTATTGAACTAAAAAGTAGTATCAGAGTAATAAGTTGTATCTAAAATACAAAATATATACATCAAATAACAGAAAGTTCTAAAATAAAGAGAATAAAAGTGCAGCTGTGTCATAATAACTTTCATGAAATAAAAAAATTGAGAAAATAAAAGTGCTAATTTCAAAAATAGAAAAGATATAAAAGTGCCATTTTGAAATCTGTAAAAAAACATTTAAATATGGCGGCGAAAGTTTGTTCCGTTACAATTAATATGCCGATGTCACATTATTTTGGCACTTCGGTTCCAGGTTATATTTTTCTCGGGGTCTCATATCTAATGTTCTTTTTATATAGACTCCATGTAGACTAGTAATGATTACCCCTTTAATGTTTCCATGGCGACGCGTCATATTTGTCACGTGACACACCGCAGCCACGCCTTAATTTCCTTTTTTATTTCAAAATATTCACAAACTTGCTTACCACGTCATCAACTATCTGATATTCCGATTCTCAAAAATGTGTAAGTGAGTGTGTTTGGTCATTAATAAATAATCTTGATCTATGAGACGGGTGCCGACATGTTTCTTTGCCACGCAGTTCAGTTTTGTCTGTCATCAGTTTCTCCCGAAATACATGCAAGAAAGTGGCCGGTGAACTCCGAGAACTTTAACTCTTGTAAACTTTATAGTTACTTCCACTATGTTTGTCTGATGTGAATAACACACGTCGTCAAATTATATTTGAATAGATTGTTATTGCTGCTTCCACAGACATGAGTGTGTATCTTACAAACTCCAAATGTATTGTTTCCGGGCCTGGTCCTCTCTCGCTGACGGTCCGGTCGCTCGTCCACTTATGCTTCACAATCTCCATCCGTGATACCAGACCGGTGCGCGTACAGATGACGCTCGTTATCATTCACGCACCGGCCTCGAATCCCGGCTCTCGCCCCGCCGACCTCACTACAATTTCATTTGTAACCATGAATACAAAATTCCGGAAGATTTGATCTCATGTTTCCATATAAGGCATACAAAGGAACATTTCCTCCCGTTTGGCGCGCCCCACCTGCCACGTCTCTATTCCCCACCAGTGGGGCGCGCCCCACAGTTTGAGAAACGCTGCTTTAAACAGACTAATAAGCTCTTTGCACTACTTTACATCTGCACTGTTGTATATTTCACTGGTTTGAACTCTATCTGCCATTACCTATCTTGTTAAAATATTCCTGCTTGTTGTATTTGACATATATGTATAATCTGTATTTATTTGTATTTTTATATATATATACCTTTTATTCTGTGTAAGTGTTATTTGTATGCAGTGTGGGTCTGAGAGTAAATCAATTTCAATCCTCTATATGTATGTACTGTACATGTGGCAGAATTGACAATAAAGCAGACTTTGACTTTTGGGTATACTGCTGAGTGCGACTTAATCACAAAAATATCATATTTTTCAGGGTTTTGTTTTTAATAATTTGGTTAAATTAACCAATATGAATATTGTATGCACAGCAAAATCGCCAGTGTTAAAAGGTCAAATAACTCTCACAGTGTATATATAATCCACACTTTGAGAGTGTGGATTATATATACACTGTGAGTGTTCATTTGACCTATTTTAACACTGGCAATTTGACTGTGTGAATATATGTGATACATACAATGTATCATGCAATACATTGTATGCATTGTCTGTCATGCAATATATTGTAGTGTACTGTTGAACATTTTGTACTAGTGAATTCGTGTCTGGTGTCGGGTAACCTTTACTGATTGGCTGAAATAAATGTTATGTTACAAAATGAGCAGCCTCCAGCCAGTTGTGCAACCTGTTATGTTAACATCACGTTTTCTGTTTGACATAGATGCATGCATACTTACATCACATTTATTAGGTTTTGTAAAAACATTGTTTTTACAAAAACATTTGTAAAAACATGCAAACCTGTGCATTGTTGCACAGGTCATTTCTATTGTTTTATTGTCTCACTATTAAATCTAACAATTCTGTCATTGCTTTGTCTTTCAGAAATGGCTTGACTGAAAACTATCTTATTGCAGAAGCTCTGAATGAAAGAAATCAGCACGTTCAAACAACAACACTTTGTTCAGCAGCATGCAAAAAATTGAAATAAAAAAAGTTATTATGTAATCTCAAGTTTTTTGTGTGTTTTAAAAATCGCGCCTTTCAGGTATAAACAATACACATGCAACCTGGAAAGGTTAATTTCACATTCAAAATGTTTTGTCAAAGTATTTTTGGTGGTAAAACACATTTTACGAGGTTTACTTATGAAACATGTTATTAGTAAGGTTATGTAGCCTGTGATGTAACTCTTCAAACAAGATTCTGCCTTCCTGCCCAGAATTGAATATCAGAAATTCCTTCAAACATCCAAAAGGAAATAATGCTCTCATGAAAAATGTTATGAATAATAATGAATTATTATTATTTAATGGTTAATTTAGGCAAAGCTATTATATAATACATGCTATGAGGTATTCTGAAGACTAAAACAAAGAATTAAAATGTAGATGTGGAAAAATCCACGTGGGGAAGTTGTATAACCACTGAAATTACAGATGTGGGAAGGCCAAAAAGGGGCTAAAGGGGAGGGTTTGGGGTTCACACTGCAGGATATAACAGAGCTTAGCATTCCTCTCCCGCCACAGCCAGCATTGCTTAACCAATCTTTTGACAGCCTTCAGAGAGAGAACTCTACACTTCTGCAGCCATGATGAGTGTTGTGTTGAAGATGATGTGCGTTTTGCTTTGTGCAGTGTTTGTCTCTGCTGAAGTTATGCCCATGACTGACTTTGACCTGGAGAAGGTATAAGATAGATTTCAATAGATTACAATAATGTTCTACTATGATTTACAATATTACATAACATGCAATTTTATGTAATAAAATATTTTCTGCTGGCATAAAATATTTTCAACTTATTCAAGTTAGACTGAAATGATTTTAAGTGTGCTATAGTGTGTCATTTAAGCCCCATGCTTCAACTCTTTCCTCTTCAGGTGGGCGGAAAATGGTATCTTGTTGGCTTTGCTACTAATGCAAATTGGTTTGCCAGCAAGAAGGCAAGCATGAAAGTGAGCACTTCCATGCTGACGCCTACCGAGGATGGAGACCTTGACCTAAACACAGCTAGTCTGAAGTAATCTTTCGCCCTTTTACACAATGTGTTCTTCGCTTTGCTACAATTTTAAAACCACTTTTGCACAATGTGTTCTTCGCTCTGCTACAATTTAAAAAACACTTTTGATCATTTGAAATATGGCATTAAATCGCTTCATTTGTTTCTTAGAGATGACGGTTCCTGCTGGAGGATGCATTTTCTTGCCCAAAAAACGGAAACTCCAGGACGTTTCGTCTATTATAGTCAGCGTATGTTTCCTGCTTTATACCTGTCTTTGAAATTTAACAGTCTGATATTTCTGTATTAGCGAAATATCTAACAACATCTATATACGTAAATAATAAAGTTATCATCATACTTTGTTTTCAATCTATCAGGTTGGGGAAATGACAATGATATGCGTGTGGTTGAAGCCAAATTTGATCAATATGCCATCATTCACACCATCAAGACCAAGGGAGGTGTATCCGATGTTCTCAACAAACTCTACAGTAAGAACTCACTTTGTCCAAACTGCACAGAAGAGATTGTTTTCATGAACATTTGATGGTAAAAATGCATTGTTTTATGATCACAGGTCGTACTGCAACAATAGCTGAAGACCTGGTGGAGAAGTTCAGAAAGTTATCTCTGGACACTGGCATTCTGGAGGAGAATATTGTCATACTGCCACCAAATGGTACATTTAACAGGATTAAGATTAATCCCCAAAAGCATTTATAACAGAATATTACATGGTTAGCATAATTCTTTACTAAATTTAGTGTTTATTGTTATTTTGTAGGAGAATGCTCACTTGCTTAAGCGTCTCATCTCCCAAGAAAACATCATCACCTGGTCCAGTCTTTTCAACTGAAAACACAGATCTGAATTGCTGGCCTTCTTCCTGGTTTTACATTTATTCATTTGGCAGACGCTTTTATCCAAAGCGACTTACAAGTAGTTTTTTTTACATTGACACATTACTGTAGACTAGAGCAATCAGGGGTAAGGTGCCTTGCAACAACTGACCCCGTTTTGTGTCTTACTTCATATAGAAACAATCTTCAGACACGTTTTTGTGCCTTAAATGCAGTTTTGTTGTGCTTACATAGATGGTAAATCAATCTGGCAAATAACAGTTTCTCGAATTAACTCTCAAGAGGTCTGCAAAGAATAGGGGACAGAAACGACGAAAAGAGTTCTAGGATGCAGAAAGATGGTTTAACTTTGTCCATATGAGACATAATCATTTTTTTTAAATATATCATGTTGTGTCACATTTTCACCCACATGACACCTGCACATGTTTTATGAATAATGCGTAGATTGCTGGTTTTGTTTGCTGCTTTCAAATAAATCTTCAAAACAAATGGTGTGTGTTCCATTCAACTCCACATCTAATTCTCATTTCAATTTGATAAACAAAACTTTTAGCACAAAACACACAGTTTATTAATTAGGATATTTCTAACACACATCATAAAAGATATTTTAGAATAAATGAAAGAAGTGTAAACTGAAAGTAAGATTGAAAACAAACAGACCACTCCCATATGGCTACGTTCCAGGTATACTTGTGTGTACGTTTGGATGCGTTGAATTTTTATATTAACAAATTATAATAATTCTGAAACTCATGAAGCATCATTCAGACATCGGGCTATTCCATAGCCAGACATTGATCTAAACTCATCTATGAAGTATTCTCAAGGCCTGCAGACACGGGACTAAAGGTGAATCAAACACCTGTACAAGTTAGAAGTTATGTGACACTTGTAATGGGCTGATGTGGGAGGGCTGAGGGTCAGAAAAGGGAGGGGTGAGGTGTTCACACCGAAGGATAAAATGGGAATGGGCACCTCTTTCAAAACAGCCAGCACTGCTTTATCAAACTTCAGACGGCATACAGACCGAGAATCCTGCACTTCTACAGCCACGATGAGTGTCGTATTGAAGATGGTGAGCGTTCTGCTTTGTGCAGTGTTTGTCTCTGCTGAAGTTATGCCTACGACTGACTTTGACCTGGAGAAGGTAAAAACTTACCAAACTATTTTACTCTATTATATAACATGCAAATGTACTACAGTTGGATTAACATTAAAACAATTCTGAACACAACAGTGTGCTATGGTCTGTCATTTAAGCCCCGTGCTTGAACTCTTTTGTCTTCAGATGGGTGGAAAGTGGTATATGACTGGTATGGCTACAAATGCAGACTGGTTTGTCAGTCACAAGGCTCACATGAAGATGGGTACTGCTATGCTGGTATCTACCGAAGACGGAGACATTGACATTAGTTTCGCCATTCTGCAGTAAGCTTTTAACTGTTCCACCTTATATTCTTTACTTTGTTGCAATGTTAAAGGAATCAAAACGACTTTTAATTATTGGTTCGAATAATTCACAAAGAATTAATTAAATTTGCTTAATTTGTTTTTAAGAGATGACGGTTCCTGCTGGAGGATGAGTCATCGTGCCAAAAAGACGGAAACTCCGGGATGTGTGTTTCCTGCTTTATACCTGAAATTGAACTGATGTTTTACAGTTTTTCCAAATATATAATAACCTTCAATGTATTATTATGTTTTCACAATCACACAGATTGGGAAAATGACAAGGATGTACATGTGATTGATGGCAGATTTGATGAATACTCCATCACTCAAACCAAAACCACGCAGGAAGGTGTATCTCAGATTTTCAACACACTCAACAGTAAGAGCTCCCTTTGTCCCAACTGCGCAGCAGAGATGACATTTTTTTATGAACATGTGATGCTAAAATAGACTCTTAATGTTTTATCGTCACAGCCCGTAACACAACACTTGCTGAAGACGTGGTGGAGAAGTTCAGAAAGTTTTCTCTGGACAATGGCATCCTGGCGCAGAACATTCTCATTCTGCCACCAAATGGTACATTTACAGGATTTATCTACAGTGAACAGCTTTGCAGAATGTTTCACTGATTTATTTTTCTTTGTTATTATTCTTTTGTAGGAGAATGCTCAGTTGCTTAAGGGTCTCATCGACCACATCAACTTGTTAATTCCTTCACCAGAAAACACAGACCTGAATTGCGGGCTTCTTTTCTGCTTGATTTTAATCACTTATAATCTTCAAAAATAAATTCCTATTTGTGCCTTAAATGCAGTTATGTTGCACTTACATAGAATGATCACAGTCTCTCCTGATGAAGTCTCAAGGGGACTCCTATCAAGGGGTCCTGGGATGTAGACAAATGGTTCAAATTGCCCAAATGAGACATCATAAAAGTATTATGCCATAATAATGTATTATGCAATGTTGTCAAATTATCACCAATACGACACCTGTACATCTATCATGGATTTGTTCAAATCTCTAATGAACAATGTTTGTGTTCAAATTCTCCATTTTAATAGAATTTTCATTCCAAATTAATGAAAAAAAAGGGACACAAAATACTGTTTATTTCTTCTGTGTTTACAAAAATTACATAAAAATATATGACATTTTAACTTCAAATAAAAATAACTCTAAAAGGTCTTTGACTGAGAGACGTAAAATTAGTTTTACAACATACAGACCACAGTGGAATGGCCACATTCCAGATATACATAAACACAAAAAATCTTATCTCTTAAAAATGCGAGTAGTAAGATATTCTTATATTCAAAAATGAAAATCTTTTTTTTTTTATTCCACAACAGACTCTTATGGAGCTCACAATGTCTAATTCAGATATCCGGCCATTCTATAGCACAGACATACCCACAAACAATCACATAGACCCAAAAAAAAGAGATCACTCTTGACACAACTTCAACTTCTCCGTACACTACACACACTTCCCCACTGGTCACATTCCAGCGCAACCTACAATCATCCAGTTGGATGCTGCACACTGGTGGTGGTTGAGAAGACTCGCCCCTCATATGATCGTAAAGCCCTTTGGGTGTACAGCAATACACAATAAAACGCCATATAAATGCCTCCTTCATTCATGCATGTTGCCAGCACCACCCGGTCCTGTAGATTCAGGCTCTACAACATTAAGAAAATAAGACCTTTCCTGTCTGAACATGCTGTGCAAGTCCTAGTCCAGGCCCTTGTCCTGTCCAGTCTCGATTGTTGCAATGCGCTACTGGCTGGACTCCCAACTTGCACAACCAAATCTCTACAGACGATCCAGAATGCAGCGGCAAGAGTGGTCTTCAATGAACCGAAGAGAGCACACGTCACTCCTCTCTTCATTAAGTTACATTAGTCGCTGGCGTCAAATTCAAAGCTCTGCTCTTGGCCTACAAGACCACCACTATATGGTACCCCCATATCTTCACTTGCTAATACAGACTTATGTACCCTCCAGACCCATACGCTCTGCAAATAAACAATGTCTTGTAGTGCTATGCCAAAAAGGAAAAATATCAGGCTCATGATATTTCTCTGGATCTGTTGCACATTTGTGGAGTGACCAGTTTTTCCTCACTTAGCCTATGCTTTTTGTTGTTCCAATTGCATTTATTGTTGACATTTTTGGTAAGTCGCTTTGGATAAAAGCGTAAATGTAAATGTAAAAAAACACGTGTTCAAGTTACAAGTTATGTGACGCCTGTTATGAGCAGATGTGAGAGAGCCTGAGGTCTAAAATGGGAGGGGGTTCACACAAAGGGATAAAACCTGGACTGGCATTCTTCTCTCAGCACAGCCAGCATTGCTTTACTTCATACTACATACAGAGAGAGAACTCTACATTTCTGCAGCCATGATGAGTGTTGTGTTGAAGATGATGTGCGTTCTGCTTTGTGCAGTGTTTGTCTCTGCTTAAGTTATGCCCATGACTAGGACTTTGTTCTTGCCTATGTAATTGCTTCCAATGTTTCCTCATCTGTAAGTCGCTTTGGATAAAAGCGTCTGCTAAATGACTAAATGTAAATGTGCTTATTGATTCGAGTCCCGGTTGCAAGACACCCCTTAGGGTAAAAAAACACCTAAGTAACAATACTAATACAATTACTTTAAGGGGTGTCTTGCAACCGGGCTCTGGCCCTCAAAGAAAAGTAGTTGAAGACCCCAGATCTACAGGCACTCTATTGTTTGTAAATGTACCTCGGAGTCATAAAACTCACCGAACAGGTTTTGGTTGGTCAGTTTCTCATGGCCTGAAGGGACCCCCAACTGTGAGAGTGACTGTGAGAGATCTTGGGAAAACACACTCAGATAAGGAGTACACTGTTGATTCTTAATCATGTCGTTCAATCCATTCTGTTGTTAAAGAAATTATAACATTTGACCCATCGCACCCACACCTTTAAGATTATACCAAACATGACTACGTATGTTATACGTAGGTTTAGTAGACTTTCAATGAGCTGAACTTGAAGGCAGGGAGGAGGGAGAGGAAAGGGGGGAATTAGAAAGAGCATAGTCACAAATCACACCCTGGGTATCAGCAAATGGGGGAGAAGCAGGAAACTTTTTCTGGGAACCACCACCAAAATGTGGTTTGTTACTTGATATGAGTCCACAAACAAACCCAATGTTGACAATCTTGGCAGCTGCCTCACAGATTTATTGATCAACATATCAAACCTTAGTATCGTGAGCAGCTTTGCAGAATGTTTCACTCATTTTTGTTAATTGTTATTTTGTAGGAAAATGCTCAGTTGCTTAAGCGTCTCTTCAACCACAAAAAAAACTGGTCCAGTCCTTCTCCTGGAAAACACAGACCACTGGCCTCTTTTCCGCTTGGCTTTGGTTCAAAAATCCATTCCTCTCCGTGCCTTAAATGCTGTTATTTTGCGCTTCCATATGAAGAATCAAAGTCTCTCCTAATGAAGTCCAAATGGGCCTCCTATCAAGGTTTATGGGATGTAGACAAATTGTTTAAATTTTCCCAAATGAGACATCATGAAAATAATAAACATTATTACGCAATAATTAGGTATTATGCAATGTTGTGTAATTCCTGTCAAACAATCACCAAAATGACACTGCTAGCAAATAAATATTTTCATGAACAATGTTTGTGTAGTTCAAATTCTCCATTTACATTGAATTTCCATTCCAAAATGAAAAAAAAACAGTTATGACACAAAATATTGTTTATCTCTTCTGTATTTACAAAAATTACATATACACATCAAATTAGATCTCTTAACTTCTAAAATAAAAATAACCCCTAAAGGTTCAGATATACTGTACATGAATAAACTTGTTTTTCTCTTTAAAAATGTGAGCTTAGCTGTTTTAAATTTTGCTATTCAAAAATGTATTAAATCATTTTGTATTTATTCCACAACAGACTCTTATGGAGCTCACAATGCAAAATTCAGAAATACAGCAATTTTAAAGCACAGAGATACCCTCAAACAATCATATAGACCTAGAAAAAAAGACATGTTGAAGTTATGTGACGCCTGTATTTTGCAGATGTGGGAGGGCCTGCCCTGAGGATTGAAATGGGAGGGGGGTTCACACAGAGGGATAAAACAGGGACTGGCATTCTTCTCTCAGCACAGCAAGCATTGCTTTCCTTCAGACTACATACAGAGAGAGAACTCTACATTTCTGCAGCCATGATGAGTGTTGTGTTGAAGATGATGTGCGTTCTGCTTTGTGCAGTGTTTGTCTCTGCTGAAGTTATGCCCATGACTGACTTTGATCTGGAAAAGGTAAAAATATACATTATAGAAAACCTAACTTTTTCACTATATACCATGACATTTTTCTACAGTTTGCGTGAATATTTTCACAGTTGGTTCTAGGAAAAGCTTATTTAAGATAAGCTAAAGTAATTATGAACACAACAGTGTGCTATGGTCTTTCATTTAAGCCCCGTGCTTGAACTCTTTTGTCTTCAGATGGGTGGAAAGTGGTATATCACTGGTATGGCTACAAATGCAGACTGGTTTGTCAGTCACAAGGCTCACAAGAAGATGGGTACTGCTATGCTGGTGCCTACCGAAGACGGAGACATTGACATTAGTTTCGCCAATTTAAAGTAAGCTTTTATCCGTTTCACCTTATATTCTTTACTTTGTTGCAATGTTAAAGGAATCAACAGGCTTCAAATGGCTTCATTTGTTTCTTAGTGAGGACGGTTCCTGCTGGAGGATGAATCATCTTGCCAACAAAACTGAAACTCTGGGACGCTTCGTCTTTACTAGTCAGCGTATGTTTCCTGCCCTATACCCAGACATTTATCTTTCTATTTTTCCAAATATCTCACAAACCCTTAATGTATTATGTTTTCACAATCTATCAGGTTGGGGAAATGACAACGATATGCGTGTGGTTGATGCCAGATTTGATGAATACGCCCTTATTCACACCATCAAGACCAAGGAAGGTGTATCTGAGATTCTCAACACACTCTACAGTAAGAGCTCACTTTGTCCCAACTACAAAGCGGAGAATGACTTTTTTGATGAACATGTGATGCTAAAATAGACTTGTAATGTTTTAAGGTCGTAACACAACCGTTGCTGAAGACGTGGTGGAGAAGTTCAGGAACTTTTCTCTGGACAATAGCGTCCTGGAGGAGAACATAATCATTCTGCCAATAAATGGTACATTTACAGTATTTATGAATTCTTAAACTGATAAAAAAAGCTTTTAAGAATATTTCAATGTTTTTTATTATGAATGATTCTTTTGTAGAAGAATGCTCATCTGCTTAAGAGTCTCATCAGCTAAGAAAACAACTTCAACTTTCATTTCACCTGGAAACACAGACCTTAACATCTGGCCTCCATTCTGCTTGGTTTTTAGTCTCTTAGACTTAATATGGAAACAAGAATCAGTCCCTCTTTGTGCCTTAAATGTGTTTACATAAACAAATCACAGTTTCTCCAAATGAAGTCTCAAGGGGTCCGCTATCATGGTTTCTGCAAATGATTCAACTTTGAAAAGAATTGTATTACGCAATGTTCTTTTTTTTACTGCTATGAAAATAAACCTTTCCACAAATGAGCTTGCGTGTTTTTGTGTTCAGTTCAATTTCAAAATCAATGATATGAAACACAAAACAAAAACAACTAGGACACAAAATACTGTTTATTACTTCTGTATTTACAAATATTTCATATAGACACCACATACAATCTTTGAGAATATCATTATTCCAAATTATATATTTTAAGTATCTGTGTAAAAAATAAAATTTACCCTAAAGATCTTTCTTAATTTGAAAGCGAGTTTTACAACAAACAAACAGCCAAATGATCACTTTCAGATACACATGAACACACTCGCATCTTTCTTTATTAAAACTATAGATTACCAGCTATTTGGGGTGATTTGATGAGGTTCCGAAAACGTTTTAGTTAAATACTATTTGTCATTGTTTTTTTCTTGAAAATATTAGCAGGAAGATATGTCCTACATCAAATTCAATTAATTATTTTATTAAACAGTGGCTTTTATAAGTAAACTTATTTAACGTTTTTTTATTTGGATCTCCTGCACCGAATATGTTTTACTGGTTAGTTTTTGTCATGACCGAATATATTTTGTCAATTAAATGCAAGTTTTCTGAGAGCCTATCTAAGCTCAGGACCCTTGCTTATTTTGTCAAAGCCCACTACAGAGATTTGCTATTTACATTAAAACTGTCAGATATTTATGATATTTGAGATTTGTGTTTTCAGGAACCAGGTCATAGACTAAATTGTGAACTTTTAATTAATTTTAATCTGTAGCTCTGGAATCCACCATAGTTAACTGAAAACGTTCATGGCTGTTATCAAATCTGTTTATGTAAACACATTCCACAGCCATTTAAGTTACCCAATTAAGTTTTTTTGTAAAGTAAAAGATGTACCACAGGAGTCATAATTCAATTTGCAAACACAAAATTTAACACCATGTATGGTGTCCACCCTTGATGATTTAACATTAGGATTTATGTGTTGGACTTCAACACAAGCATGAATTTGACATTCTAACAACCTGTGAAAACCAGACACAAAACAATCTAATCAAAACTATGAATCAACACAGAGCGGCCTTTTCCTTTGCACCTTCACTCTGCTTATACCATCCGTGATCTGGCTGGCTTCCAAGCGTTCAGCTTTGGCTCTATGGGTCTAAAATTACTCACATCCTCACATCCAGGATGAACCTGTTCCTGTCGAGGATGGCCTCAGTGCTTTGATTGGTGTTGCTATGGCAGCCGTTATAAAGGTCACATGACAGGCATTAGGTCCTTGTGATGTCGCACGATATGCTGATTCTTCTCCGATGGTCTCCGGAAACCTTTCGAGCAGAAATCGCAGCGATGCGGGTAGTCTTTGGTGTGGATGGAGATCACATGTCTCTTAAAGCCAGATGCGTCACCTGTGCTGTAGTCGCAATACTGGCATTGGTACACCCGTCGTTCTCGGTGGCCCCTGGATATGCCAGCTCCGCCTAAAATTTTCTTACCCCCTAGTCCAAATGTCTTCTTAACTCCTTTCTTGTCAGGGAAAGCTTGCTGTTCCTTGGTGTGTACGGACAGAATATGCCGACTGAGAACAAATGGATCTGCAATTTTGAAGTTACAATGCCTGCACTGGTGCAACTTCTTGGCCTTATGGGCAGCGGAGTGCTTCTTTAGCTCGGAAGGCCGGTGAAAGCCCTTTCCGCAGACCTCGCATTTATGCGGGTAGTCTTTGGTGTGAACAGAAATGATGTGACGCTTTAAGTCACTGGAATTGGAGCTTTTATGGTCACAGTGGCTGCACTGGTGCGTTTTGGCCTCCTCGTGTGTCAATCCGTGCTGTAAAAGCTCATCAGGATCGGCGAATGTCTGGAAACAGCGGTCGCACTTGTACGGCATCTCCTTGCTATGCTTGGTCTTTATGTGCGTCTTTAAGTTGGAAGAGTCTGCCGATTTGTAGTCGCAGTAAAGACACGAGTACGGCTTCTCGCCGGTGTGAGTCCTCATGTGTTTCTTCAGCTCGGAGGGATGCCGGAAACCCTTCCCGCATTCCACGCAGATGTGAGGGAAATTCTTGCTGTGAACAGCCAGCAGATGTCTGTTGAGTAGCCCTTGCTCCGCTGTCTCGTATTCACAAAATTTACACTCATGCATTTTTGTAGCGGACGATGAGATTTGAAGCTTGGAATCTCTATGGTGGTGCTGCAGCCTGTGGGAGAAGAGCGCCGCCTGCTGATGAAAATCTTTTCCACACACTTCACACTCATACTGAGCTTTGTTACTAAGGGTATGGATCTCCATGTGGTTGTGGAGACTTGCTTTTTTGTTGGTGGTGTAATCACAGTCAGTGCATTGGTATTTCTTTCGGTTTACAACATCCTGGTGCTGATTCTTAGCGTGGCGCTTAAGGAAACCACGCGATTTGAACTTCTTGCCACACAGCATGCAAGGGTACACGGTGAGAGGCTGGCCATACGGTCCAATGATGATTGCTGGGGGGAAAAAACATAGAAGAAAAAAAAATTAACAAACAAAAAAATTACAATGAAAAAAAAATTGTCTAGAACGTACCTGTCTGAATGTGCCGGAGTTCAGATCGTTTTTTGCTCTTGTTCTTGCTTCGTTGGCGGTTGAGTTTCCCGATCATGTCAGATTCGTCGACGTGCAACAGAGCGCTAGCTGCTCCATTTCTATTCTCGCCGGTTTCATTCTCCTCTCCACCTGATAAAATACACATTCGAGGTTATGAGACGGCATCTCCATCCAATACATTTGTGCTGAATTATATTTGTGCATTATTATATGACTGCGTTCCTTCAAGTAAACAGGTACAGCATGTGTTAGCAACGCAAAGGTTGACGTTCAAATCCCAGAAAACACACACTGTGATAAAATGTGTACCTTAAAAGAAAAGTTCACATCAAAATCAAGTTCAATTCAATGAAAAAAGTTAAATTGAGTCACTATGAGCGGATGGACTATGAGGAGGTCCGGAAATCTCTTGATGACACCCAAAATATCTTTATTTTTTTCGGAAAATGCCCGGTGGTCATAAAACATGTTGAGCATCATGTGGGTGTGTAAAAAATAACACAATTTTGATTTTGACGTGAACTTAAAGATCACTTTCGATTTAACTCAACTTTAATTCTTTTTCCTAAACTGAATTAACATTCAGAGTCAAGTTTGTACCACAACAATGCAAAACTAAAAAAAAGGGTTTGGACCAGTGTTGCATGTATACGTCTCACTAACCATAAGCTGCTGCCCAGGCCACGGGCATGAAGTCTTTGTTGAGCGATGCATTATCATGTGTCCTGTGAGCATTTCCAGGGTCCTCACTTCCTACCACCACTTCCATGTAGACCTCATCTGTGATTTTAGCCACATCTGTTTGAAAGAAGAGCAAACAGTGTCAACAGAGGCACTCAGATTTAGAACCTACATCATCAACTGGCATAAACAGGATTTACTAATGTCATCCTGGCTTTGATTGGCTTCATCCATTGACATGTACACCATCTTCTCTCTTATAGGCATTCCACAGGAATCCACCAGCTCCACGGTCTCATCTACATCGAGCTCGGCATCTCCTATGTCAACAGTACCCCCTGCAAAATCCCATTTAATAATATGCAATAACTGTGTAAATGAAGGAATAAAACACTAACTAAATAACTTGGGAGGTTGAAGTTAACTGGAATGTAACTTACCCAAGTCCTCCTCCCCTGGGTGAGCTTTGATGATGTACACTTTAATGACCTCCTGACCATCATCATCATCAACCTTTTCCACATCTTCTGGATCCTCTAAAGTGCCTTCAACTGTGACTTTAGCATCATCATCAGAAATCACCTTTCCAGCCTCATCCACTGCAATTAACCCAAGGCAAAAAGTCAATGCATTTTTGTGGGGTTCTGCATGTTATCATGTAATGTTTTATACGAAACATGTTACAATTTAGATTTAAATTATTTATTTTTTCTGCCCAAAAAATTATTTACAAGGTAGGGCCTTTGAATTTGTCAATAGGGAGTCATATCCTTTTAATATCATTTAAACCAAACATCTATTCTCATTGGCTAATCCCACTCACAAGAGATCATGAGGTAGTCTCCACAGGTATCAGGGTCCTCCTGTACCTGAACGTCAGTTACCACATCAACCTGCAGTCCTTCATCTTCCAGAACCACATCATCTGGAGACATCACGCAGGTTTCCACTGCAATGGAGGCAAGCCCCTCATCTTCTTCTGCGCAAGACACGTATTCAGCTACCACATCCTCAATAGCTTCCTGGATGACCAGCTCATCAGTGGCGAGGCCATGGACCACAATCTTCTCACCCTCCACATCAGACACGAGAACAGACTCCTGCAGTTCTACCACCACCTCATCTTCCTCTCCATCCCCTTTCCCATGAATACACAAACTTGCACATAAATGTCTAAACATAATCATATAGAACCAGCTTGACAGGCTACACCATGGTCATGGTTTGTTTACCTGTCCCATGGAATATGATCTTGGGCTCATGGGAACGGAGAGAGAGAGCTGTTACATCTTCATCCATTGTCTATGCCTGTCATCTGCATAATATAAGACCTACAGACACGAAATGCAAAAGAAAAGAAAAAACATTAGAACAAATGAAAGTCAGATTTGTGTTTGAAATTGTGAGTGAAAAACAATAAGGCATTATCCATGATAATGATATCTCAATCTATGTATTAGATCAATTTTCCAGCAACATTTGACAATACATTTAGATATTATATATATATATATCAAAATAACAGAACACCAGATTGCACAAGAAAGCAATAAATAATTTATCAGAGCATACAGAAATATAATAGGAAAATGTAGATCAATTGCTTGGTTGCTAAAACAACCGTTTAAACGCATACAACTATAAAATAAACAGACCCCGCCAATCCCATAATCTGCAAGACTGTATTTACATTTTAATCCCATCTGTTTACTTAGTGATAAACTGGGCGGTTCCTTTGTCATTGACGAAGAGTCGATACTAGCCCCGCCCATTCGTATAAAACCTACGACACGCCCTTCCTCAAACCCATCGCCATTTTGAATTATTACAATTAATTCCTAAATCTCATAAATACATACTTTAACGCCAATATTGTGACTCCACGTGAATTTGAGCATAAGTTTTAAACATTTTCTATTATATACAAACCATAATAAGAATTACTCACACACCCTCTGAGTATCGACTCAGCGGCCTAGTTTAGGCCGCGGAAGGCCGCGGCTCAGTGCTAACAAAGGCCTACGCGAGACCGCAAAAGCGATCATTTCATAATACGATAAATTCGACAACATTTCAGTTCGAGTTCATACACTCAAATATCGCTTCGTATGTAAACCATACAAACGTAACGCTTAGCACTTCAGACTCGGTTAAATATAGAGGCCTACCTTTTGTATTATTTTTTGTTTCGTTTCCAAGGCCGTACGCATTTCCTTCTCCCACCCCCAGACTCGGGCAGAACGCATACGGGCTTCTTGTGTGAGTAGGGCGGGCCGCCGAAAAGCGCGGAGGGGAGGGGCCGAGGCGCTGCAGCCTCCAGCTCCACCGGCATTTACGCCGCACGTCACTGCCGCAGAGCCGCAGGAAAATGCGGAAGGAATCTCAGTCGAGTGGCCGCTGCGTGGCTTTTTTTTGGCAGGCCCGCGAGCTGTATTGTTTCGGACCGATTGTGTTTTAAAGTAGAGATATATCACACAGAATCAATGATTTTCACTTTGTGTTTGTTTTGCGCTTTGGAATTGACTTGTGAGGAAGTTTTTGTGGAGTTTCATGTAATTTGTTGCGAGAGTAGATGCAGAGTGATTAGCGAGCTCGGGACGTTAGCCAGTTATGGATTTATACTTATGGATTTAAAAAAATAATAATTTAGCGTGTAAGCTTTTGTCAGTCTGCTTTAGGTAACGTTTAATACATATTTGCAGAGTAGTCCATTCCAACGACTTAGTTCGGCAATTTCCATTGTTATCTTTATAATTAGACTTAAAAAGGAAAACATTTTAACAGTTTTGCTTGGCTAGTTATTATATGGATTATAATCCTTTAAAAATGTATCAACAGTCCCCACTCAAAAAACACCAGATCTGTAACTACTCGCTTAAAAAATGCATTAATAATGCGTTTAATACATGTCTGTTTTTGTATTTATTTGTGAAGTAATAGAAATCTGTGTTAGAAGATAAGTCCAGTATTATAATAGCCCTGATATCCCTTGAATATAGCCCCAAAATATGCCTTGAATTATAGGTAAAAATGTCCCTCAAAATCAGCAGCACAGGGGGTTAAGTATTTTAATAGCCCCATGTTGTTTAACATACTGTCAAATATAACATGTTTGAATAATATTGAGGAATAACAAGAAATGCTTCTTAAAAACCTCAAAGCACAGTTTCCAATGCCTCTGGAGAGTAAATCGTTAACGTATTATAAATATAAGGTGTTGAAATGTTTTCACTTGGGTACTGCTTAGTTTGGGGTAAAAACATTGAAACATGCTTTGCATCATAAACTCCTATATTTGCTAACAAAATTCTGGAAAATTAGGTTTAAGAATAAAGCCATGAAAATAGAAGTACTACCACAACCTGTGTGGGTAATGTGACTACTTTATTGGCTACTTTCAAAAAAACTTAGAAGACAATTCTCACACCACAAGTTTGATCCAAAACGTTTTTATTAGTCATCACTGAAAGATGTTGACAACTGCTTTTTCAAGCCAAGGAATAGTTTTCATTGTATTTCTCATATATAAATGACACCAATCCTTTCACATAGGATGGTAAACATCTTAAAATACAGGTCCGGTGCGTTCCACTCCAAAAGATCATCTCTCTCCAGTCTGCGTTGACCGCAAAACACGATGGCCTGTGCAGGGGTATGTGTGAAAATGGTGTAATAATTATGTCCGTCGGAGCGACATTGACAAGATGTGGTCGATCTTCAATCATCATCAACTGTGGGTGTAATGGTTACACCTCTTCGGATCTGCCCCCAGCCGATCAAACTAGAAATAAAAAGAACAATGATTTAAACAGTCTGCTTTCATTCATGACGTCTAACAATAACCAAGCTGAAAATTCACAGCTGTGTTTCACATTGAATAAGTATAAAAGGGTCCAAAACCCAGATTAATGCTGCTCACCGCCAATGTTTCTCCACTCTGCGACTTAAGGCGATCTTCTCTCCCACCTCTGTGCAGACAGGGTTGGTGAGCACAATTTTAGCCAAATCAGCCTTTACAGCGCTCACACGTCCTCCTGTCGACAGCGAGCCAATGTTAACCATCAGCACTTCATTCTTCGACAGCTTCTGAACCTGTAGTCCATGAAAGAGATCAAAGTCTGTCATCACATTGTAAAAGGTCCACGCTTCAAGATACTAAAATAGTTTGGTTTTCAGTGGATGCATTTATAATAAATGGTTCACCTTGGCTGCTTTCTTGTCACCCTCAGTGCGCACACCGAGCAGCCTTCTTAGAAGAAAGTAGGAGATCTCAAGCTCTGTGAAGATCTCAGGAAGAGCCCCTACAGCCCCGAGGACCTGCCCCACCATACGATCCGCTCTGCACAGTGTAGGGTCAATCTTGGTGCCAACACCTGGAAAAGAGAATGTACATTACTTAATAAATAATGTACTTCACTTCTACCACGGGTCAAATGGACATGAGAATAGCAAGTACAGTTTGCATACCAATTAAGCCACCGGGTGCAGCATACTGGAGGTCATTATGTTCGGCAAACAGCGAGACAATTTTGGAGAAGATGGGTTTGCACATTAGTTTCCCTTCGTGGTCTTTAGAAACAATGCCTGGTCTGACCTCAAGCTCTTGTCCAACCTTGAATCAAAATAAAGGTGAACAGCATGAAATAGAAACGATAATAGCAGTCAATCTACTGCAATTATCTGACAACACACGTGATTTGGGAATAATTACGACAAAAATACCTTCAGTACTCCTTTGAGGATACTTCCTCCAGCTACACCACCTTTCAGATCATCTACTTCACAGCCAGGCTTATTGACATCAAATGATCTGATTACTTTAAGACACAAACACACAATCTCTCATCTCAACTGGCACTGGGAAGAATAGATCTTAGTAGTTTTCCAATACAAACCGTCTCCTACCAATAAGACGAGGCTCAGAGGTGAAGTCGCGGACAGGCACAGGGATCTTATTTACAATGTACTCGCAGACAACTTCGATGTTGTACTTTAGCTGGGCTGAGATTGGGATTATTGGTGCTCCCTCTGCTACCGTGCCTGCGAGAGAGTGAAACCACAGTATTAACTTCATGGTGTGAGGGAAAACAGGATTTTCTGCTAAATAACCCGTTCCATGGATTTGTTTATACTTGATAAGTTGAATATGTGTTTTCTATACTTTTTTTCAGAAGAGCACTCTTACCCTGAACAAAAGCCAGGATCTGTTCATACTGCTCTTTGGCCTGACTCTCCTTCACCAAGTCGATTTTATTTTGCAGAATAAGTATGTGCTTCAGCTTCATGATCTCAATGGCTGCCAAATGCTCCGATGTCTGTGGTTGAGGGCAAGATTCATTGCCAGCTGCAAGAGTAAATAAGTTGAGCCATTTATTAGAAAATCTTTTTTCAGTACCATCGTCATAGAAGTTGGAACTTGCAAGATTGCGATGGCAACTGGTAGGGAGATACATACTTACCAATTAGAAGTAATGCGGCGTCCATGACAGCTGCTCCGTTTAACATGGTGGCCATCAAGATGTCGTGACCCGGGCAATCCACAAATGAGACATGTCTAATAAGAAATGATAATCAGAATATCCTGGATAATCAATGCTTGCTATAATTTACCAGTATATACTTAAGGTGAAAACTTAATCACTCAAATACCTGATTTCAAAGCACAAATATAACAGAATAGTTTGCATTTAAAGTTCAAAAGCATTGCAATCGTACCGAACTAATTTGAAGTTGCCTTTGGTGCCAGGAATGTCTGTGGGGAACTCATCAGGTGTGCTGCTGCCACATGACCTAAAACACTCCGGCCGTGGACAACTTGGATCATCCAATTTATACACCTTGAAAAGAAAATTCAATGTGCTTAATTTTATGCAAATCATCATGAAAAATATCAGTATATCAAGTATTGTGGTCTATTTTATTACTCCGGTATCTCTTTCCGGTAGTCTTGTAACAGATTCTCTTACAGAGAAAAAATAAATTTCCCCCAAATAAAGACGAAGCTGCAATTTACTGTTGCAAGCTTAAATTGAATCAAATAATTGCCATTTCTAGCTTTTGACTCAGAGTGCAGCTTGCAATAATTACATGAAAGTAAACTATGCCCTTACCTTTGCGTTAGCGTAACCCAACTTGATTGTAATGTTTCTCTCCAGCTCATTTTTAAATCTGACAGTGTGAACTCCAGAGATCGCTTTTACCACTGTTGATTTTCCATGGGCTACATGACCAATAGTTCCTTAGTACATAAAGAGAAAATAATAGTTTAGCAAACCTTACATAAAACCTAAATTATTTAGCAGATTATGTCAGTGTTTGTCTGTATCAAATTAATCTAGCAGAAAATAAACCTCACCTATGTTTATCGTGGCTTGCCTACTAATGATCTCTGTGGAGAGAGGGGTCAGCTTGGTCACATCCTATAAAGCAGAACAGATTTCTTAACATTTACTAGAATCAAAAACAGTCTCTATAGAATAAACAAAATTAATAAAGAATCACTATGTCAAAGAAAAAAAGCTACGAGTCTCTTTTGCATCCACCATCCATTCAAACCATGCACGTAAAGAGTACCAATTCATGACAGTTAACATAGCTGAAACTATATTAATCGCAATGACATTGTTGCTGTGGCAAACAGTTGTGATTTTATAACATTAGACATATTTTCTACACGGGGTCCTTCTCCTTTCCCGAATGAATCATGTGGTAAGCTTTCGCCGGTACAGCTAACAAGCATGTCTGCCATCATAATGTGCGCAAAAACGAGTCAACTTGAACCGGCGATAAAAACACGTGCCCAGACAACGTATTATACGATGAAAATAAGCTACACAAGACGACTTACTAAAGTACCGAGATCTTGTTTGGAAAGATGTGGTTGCCCCAACGTTGTTCCAGACTCGTCACCCGCCATCTTGAATGAAAAGGAATGGAAGTATGACCAGGCAAGTGCCTGACCATTTTTACAAATACATTTATTGCATTAAATCATAAAACGTTCAGTTTAGATATTTGTAATGCACATAAAGGCACTGCGATTTCCTATTACAAGTCATGTATGTAAATAAAATAAGGCAAACATTTATACGTGTTTATCCAAAACGTTCTGTGGGCACGGGGATGATGCAATCAGTTTCTATGCATCGCGAGCATTATCAAAAAGGAACAAAAAAGAATGTGTTCTAGATTGTGCTTATCATTTAAGCACATAGCATACCTACATAACAATAACAAAATTATTCGTTAATTATTTGGTAAAATACACCAACTTAAACACACGTTGGCTCAATGAGGGGGAAAGCTGGGTCCGTCTTCTACTTATGACGTCGTGCATTTAGTAGTTTTTGTTTTCACAGTCATACAGCAAAATCAATGGTCATGTTATTGACAGGAAGTCGGTTTGTTTTATAAGTTAAATTATATATTGTGGCAGTGCAGCGTTGTGTAACACATTTAACATTACAACGATGCTACAGTTTTTAAAATGGAAATGCATGTAAGTCAAATTAGGAAAATAACTTTCGACCTCTTAAAGGTTTTCATCCAAATATAAACATTCTGTCATTACTTATTCGAAATCATGTTGTTCAATAACTGTATTCGACATGTTCTTCTGTTAAACACAAATGACGACTTGGCAATGGAAGTCAATAGGGGCCAGTGTTGTTTGGTTTGAAGTGATTTTCTAAACACCCAGCCCCTCATAGAGGATCTTAACTATGGTAAAAAAACATTAAAAAACTTTCAACGTCATCAGTCTAAACAATAATATCGTTTTATACTAAATGTTTACATTAATACTTAGAATAGTAAAAATAAATATTTAATTAAATAATGTAAAGCACAAACAAACCAAATAACATTAAAAACACATAACCCTATAAAAAAACTTAACTATTACGTAAAAAGGTCATTTAAAAAAGTTACATCTCTGCATGTCCCCCTGGGGCACTACTTCAGGATCCCACGGTTTCATACTAACCATTGGACCGACAAAGAAGGTATAATTTATACAAAAAGTAAAACTGAAATCATAATAAATGTAATTTTTGTGTGCGTATAACTACAGTCAAATCTTTGGCAATGCAAACAATTATTATGTACATTTAATCGCATACAAAACTATTACATTTAAACTTCCCATGAAAATGTCAAAATGTATTTTCTTGGCACTCTGACTTTTTGCAGCCTGTTTTGTAATCATATATTGTAATCAGTGACTGATTAAAATACATTACATTAAAATACATAAGTGTGAACTTCAAGGGTGTGTAAAAATAAATAATGTATAAAAATCTATTACATTTCCGTTCTTCCGAAAATTGTTCGGGAAATGACGTCAGTGCAGACAATAATATGGCGTCTACGACTGCTGTAGAGGCTATAGATAAACAACATTTAGCAATTCCGTTCAAATAACACCGGTTTATTGCCACTGAAAGACGCTTATGGGCAGCATGTCGCCGTCTATAATGACATTTTATATTTAATTTTCCTGATCCTTGTCTGACACTAGCACTCCATGTCCGAAGGACCTCGGGCTCCCTGGTCGAAGCGGGGTTGCGTGGAGTCGCATCGCCGAGGTAAAACACTGCAATAATAATTGTATTTCACATACAACGTTGTTGCGCCTAATATGCCACTAATTGTAATGCATTGTAGCTCAAAACACAGCACATAATTTTCTTCTTTATGGGTTGACATGCAGTGAAACGAATCAGTGTTAATTATTGGCTGTGTCTTAAAACCTAGTGAGCTGCCTACCTAGACAGCATCTTTATGCTTAATATGCATCATTGTAACGTTCGCAAACGCAAGCTGTCTAAGTTTAGAGAGGCAGCTACCGTTTAAGGTCTAGTCGCTTGCAGACAAATGATTGCAGAAACAAACATTCAAATAATGACAAATACAGTCTTAACTCTCATTCGGTAGCCCACAATATGGATTTCTCTGAAGCCAGTGAAGTGTTGTATATTTAGTGAGTTGCTGAATGAGGTCATCTGAAGTTCAAAGGATTGAAAAAACAACAAGGTTGAGTTCAATGTAAAGTGGTATCCTAGTTGTGGCGTTTTGAATCAACAGCAGTAACAAATACAAATATAATATTTTATCATACTGTGAATTCTATCAACAAGAAGAAGGTCAAGTGTATTTGACAACAAGTGTTAAGTCGTCAAAGAGAAGACTGACAATCTATCAAAATGGTACATTCATATAATACAGATATGTGAATTAAACTTAAAGGTCTCTAGAAGGGTTCATTGTAAATGAATTATTTTGACACCCAGTTTTTAATTGTTTAAAACTTTGATGGTTGTATGGTTATTTGAGTATGGTTTAACAGTAAAACGAAAACAAATTTGACAGACAATTTAAATAGAAAAATAATCTAAGAATAAAATATTTTGTTGCCTCTGTTCTTTCAGACAACAAATCCGATGTTACTTCGTCTTCTCTGATGTATTGATGCGTTATATAGAATTTTTTACCAACATGTGGATTTCACCTGTTTGTAGAGCAGGGCAAGTACAAGCAGAGGAAATGTGAACGCCCCTTCAGTGCAGTGAAGCCGACGGTTGGCCAGGAGGCCTCAAAAAGGTAACATAACTTAAGCAAAAGTCATCATCACCCCTTATTTTTTTCCCAAAGTCACACAACCTGCTAAGGGTACAGTGTCAAGGTTGTACTTCATCGAATGATTAATTAAAAAATGATTGTTAAACTATAAAATGCTGTGTACAAAAATATAGTTTTTCCTTCCTTAACTAACTCTTATTTATGTCAATAAATTTAACACATCAGTAACACAATGGAATGTTTATTCGTTGAAGCATCTGTACTATGTCAGTCTATTGGTAATTTTCACGTTATTTTAATGATCAGGGCTTGTTCAATTTGTCATTTAGGTGAAAATCTTCAGAATTAAATTTCCTACGGACACGAGAGGTACTGTCCTCTGATTGGCTCGGACACCCCCCTGTGACATGCCCGTGGCCAATCAGAGGTGAGTGTGCACTAGAAGGGGTAGTGTGGGGGAGAGTTTGCCTCTCAGCAGCAGAATCTGAATATTTGAGGTTTGAAAGTTCTTTAAGTCCTTCAAGAGGCTTATTTGAAGACTGGCATGTTTCTCACAATCTAATATTCCCTAAACTGTAAATAGTTGAGACAATTTGTTTGTCGAAAATTGCTTTTCTGGACATTAATTAAAAGATTTGTATCATATTCATTTCTTAGTTTCCTTGTTAGGAGCTCTGTGTCACGAGACAAATCGATCATATTACCCACAAATACATGAGAAAATAAATGCCCAAATCTCTCCATCACCAACTTCGCAGAAATTACCGACTTAATTGGAACGTATCAACTCTTCTTGACGTGTTATTAATGAGAGAGTCTGTGTCTCTGCAGGTGCCTAATGGCGGGGGATGTGGAGGTGTACCTTTCCCAAGTGCACGATGGCAGCGTGTCCTCAGGCTTCCGAGCCTTATACGAGGAGCGGCTGTTGCTCGATGTCACGCTGCTCATTGAGGAACACCACTTCCAGGCCCACAAGGCCCTGTTAGCAACACAAAGCGACTACTTCCGAGTCATGTTTACGGCTGACATGCGGGAACGTGACCAGGATAAGATTCACATGAAGGGGTTGACGGCAGCTGGGTTCGGTCATGTCCTTCGTTTCATGTACTACGGTTCTTTGGAGTTGAGCATGGTGACGGTGCAGGAGATTCTGCAGGCTGCCATGTACGTGCAGCTCACTGAGGCGGTAGAGTTCTGCTGCTCCTTCCTGCTGGCCAAGATCTGTTTGGAGAATTGCGCCGAGGTAATGCGCTTGCTGGAAGACTTCAGTGTTGGCGTAGAAGGGGTGCAAGAGCAGCTTGATGCTTTTCTGCTGGAGAACTTTGTGCCTCTGATGGCACGACCGGACTTCCTTTCTTACCTGAGTTTGGAGAAATTAATGGCGTACCTGGATAGTGACCAGTTGAGTCGATTTCCGGAAATTGAGCTGTACGAGGCCGTGCAGGCCTGGTTGAGACATGACCGGCGACGTTGGAGGCATACGGATGCTGTGGTGCAGAACCTGCGCTTTTGCCTCATGACTCCCGCTAACATCTTTGAGAAGGTAACAATTCTTCCTGAACACAAAAGAAGCTAATTTTTATGGTAGTTTTTTGCAACTTGTTTATTGTTGTCAGCTATATGCTAACGTTTCTTATTTCTTACTTCTTCATGTAGGTAAAGACATCAGAGTTCTACCGGTATTCCCGCCAACTGAGACTGGAAGTTGACCAGGCACTCAGCTACATCCATCAGGTGAACGAACAGCCATTGGCTGATTCCAAGTCCAACCGCATCAGATCAGTGCGACCCCAGACGGCTGTATTTCGTGGAATGATTGGCCACAGTATGGTCAACAGTAAGATCCTCCTCCTGCATCGCCCTAAAGTGTGGTGGGAACTGGAAGGCCCACAAGTCCCGCTCCGTCCTGACTGCTTGGCTATCGTCAACAATTTTGCTTTCCTGTTGGGTGGCGAAGAGTTGGGTCCAGATGGAGAGTTCCATGCTTCTTCCAAAGTTTACCGGTATGATCCCAGACAGAACTCTTGGCTGCGTATGTCAGATATGTCCGTTCCGAGATCTGAATTCGCTGTTGGCGTCATCGGAAAGTATATTTATGCTGTCGCGGGCCGCACTCGAGACGAGACGTTCTATTCGACGGAGCGTTATGATATTGTTGAGGACAAGTGGGAGTTTGTTGATCCATACCCTGTAAACAAGTATGGGCACGAAGGAACGGTGCTTAACAGAAAGCTGTATATCACCGGTGGTATCACCTCCTCTTCCACCTCAAAACAAGTATGCGTCTTCGATCCAGGTCGGGATGGAACGTCCGAACACCGCACACGTCGCACGCCCATCCTCACCAGCTGCTGGGAGAACAAGTCAAAGATGAACTATGCACGTTGCTTCCATAAAATGATCTCCCACAATGGGAAGCTGTATGTGTTTGGTGGGGTGTGCGTGATATTGCGCGCTTCATTTGAGTCCCAGGGCTGTCCTTCGACGGAGGTATACGATCCTGAGACAGACGAGTGGACTATTCTCGCCTCTATGCCCATCGGTCGTAGCGGGCATGGAGTCGCAGTGTTGGACAAACAAATCATGGTGCTTGGAGGACTTTGTTACAATGGTCATTACAGCGACTCTATTCTCACTTTTGACCCCGAGGACAATAAGTGGAAAGAGGATGAGTATCCCAGAATGCCTTGCAAACTGGACGGGCTACAAGTGTGTAGTTTGCACTTCCCAGAATATGTTCTGGAACATGTGAGACGCTGCAGCTGAGGCTGTTTTTGTAATTTCTGGACTGTTTAGGAGAAAACGTTTACAGGTGTGATAAGTAATACTAATACTGTTGAAGCTTTTAAACTGTAGGCCAGTGCTTATTTAAGAAAAAAACTTTTTAGGGTTTCAGTGTAGAAAGGAAAGTTTGTTACTGGGTCATATTAAAACCTTGTTTTGGTCATACGTTTGACTGCACTGTAAGCATTATCCTGTAGAGCACATAATATATTCCTCATGTTTCACCACATCGTCTTCTGTGATGCTTCACTCTATTCCTTCTTTCTAGTGTTTTAGGGGAAATCATGTTTATGCATACAATACGTATTCCACGACAGGAATCTAAATAGTCTGCTGCATCTAGAAGCGATTATATGAAAACAAATGAAGTAGAGATTGCACAACTCATGAAAAAATTATTTAAACAACCCTGCCTTTTTCTTTCACGTTTACTAATCTAAGAATGCATTTGTGCTGATACTAGTGATGTTGTGTAGGTGATGATAATGACTATGATTGTAAAAAACAATTCTTATGATGTTGACAAGCATTGCACTCAAATAAGGGCATATGTCACTGCTCTACAATAACATCGGCCCTCCACAGTTGACTGCAGAGACAGAAAGAGGAGGGCAGAGATTAGGGGACATGTGGTTCTCCCACATTTATTGGTTGTGTTTATGCTTATTTTATATTTATTTATTAAAATGGTATAGCCTTGCCTCGATCCATTCAGTATAATATGAGCTGCTTTTTTTGTGTGTGTGTCTCGCTCTCATTTTGTTTCACAAGCAAAAGGGCTAAAGCACATATGCATTGTCTGTTTAATGTCTAATTAAACAATAACAGCAGTTCTATGAGGCTTTTCCCTCTTCGTATTAATATCAGATGTGATAACGATGGATTCATTTTCCGTTATGCTAAAAGGGATAGGTTAGCCATAAATAGAAAATCAGTATCACCCTTAAGTTGTTCCAAACGTGTATAAAATATGTTAAAAATGGTAAGATGTTTTAACAAAACAGTTCTGGTGCACTATTGACTACCATAGGGAAAAGCTACTTTGGGAGTCAATGTTTGATTTCCAACATTCTTTCAAATATCTGAAATCTAAATTTAGAACGACCAAATTTTCCTTTTTGGGTGAACTATTTTGTGTGTCTTTCGACTTTCTACCCTTTGTTACTACATATTTTCTAGTTGAGATATATTTTGATCTTCCACAACACTAACTTTATGACCTTATGTATCTGTCTTGTAAGTCACCTTTTTGTGTCCAGAATCCATGCTAATGTCATGTACATATTGATGCCAAACTGTGGTCGGTGGGGGTCAAGTTGTAATAATGAAGATGCACAGAATGTGTCTGCAGTAGATTTTAACCTTGTCTTGTTATCCTTTAGCAGAATAACAGACAATTATTCCACTATAATATTTCATCATAGCCCTGTAACTTGTTATTGAGAGGAGAATAATCAGATTCCTAACATGTTTATCTCAGTCATTATCTTGATCTCACTGGTATTTGGAGACTTTGTAAACTAATTTCCAAAAATAAATGTTCATACTGTCCAGCTCTTAGTTTTCCTAATTGAATACAAGAAGCATTTTGTTGTAACATGTTGTGCTCCTGTGTTTGGCTTATTCTTTTATGATAGAAGCACCATTGCAATGACAAAATCAGATGAACATCACACTTAAGTAGTCTAAGAAAAAGCACTTCAATGATCCACGTTTCCAAAATTTTGACAAAGTTAACAGCTGTTTTGAAATCCGTTTTTAAAATGGAGTTAAACATAGGGTAATGCTGTATGTTATCAGAATAATCGTTATGCCTTACTGTCATACATTACCTCAAAAAATAGTTTTAAATAACTGTTAGGTCATATAAATAATGTTCTGCTTAGAGATTATTCTAATTGAGTGGAAATATAAAAAAACCGATGTTTATTCTATCATCAATTACATGTGTTTACTTATTTTAGAGACGTTGGCAGTTGTAAGCAAATCGTTAAGATGTCTAACATCAGTCGTATTAGTAGGAGACTTAGTAATATAATGTGTAGTACGCATGTTTTGCACGTGGCGCCGTGGCTTAGTTGGTTAAAGCGCCTGTCTAGTAAACAGGAGATCCTGGGTTCGAATCCCAGCGGGGCCTACAAGAAAGTGGTACTTTCACATTTTCGAGCTAAAAGTACCGTACTTTTGAAAAGTAAGTTAAGTTATTATTTTAATATAGTGTTAAACATTGTTCTCTATATGATGAAACGAAAATTAGTCATGATAACTCATCCTTTTTAAACACTACCGTATAAATAAATATGTATATGAACAGTTTGGTTCCAAAATTAAGTTATATATATATACATATATATATATATATATATATAAAACCGGGTAGAAATTATGTAATAAAATCTCTTACTGACCGAAGTTTGTCGTTTTTCAGCGTTCTTTGTGGGGCATTTACTTGAAATCATTGATTACTAATTGATAAATTGCTTGTGCATTTTCTTGTGAATGTCTTAACATAATTTAACATTGGTTTGTACTGGTGGTTTGTATATGTGTAGGCCTGATTTTTTTCTGTGTGTGTGTATACAGTTTGAAAGAAAGACATTATATTTTAAAGCAAAAGTAACAGAGTGAAAAATATGTATGTATAAAATTCTTTGACCGTGTTTGGACATGGACATTTCTATCCATTTTCAGCCTGAGTGTGAGTTTTTTTATTGATGCACAAGGGTTAATACTGTCTCTCTAACGCGCAGACAAAATGTTATTACGAACTTAATAAACATAGTAATCTGTTCATATAGTGTGTTGGTATTTAATGAAATGTGTTGCAAATACAGCTGCTTCCACTGTTTCTCACGCTTAAACCCATTAAAACAGACTGAACTATTGAGAGCTACATGACCCACGTGATCAGTTTTCAAACCAGAGAACAAAGTGTGTCGCAACTCTGTTTTTCAACGGCACTGGTGTATAATTATATATCGGTGTTCAGTTGGAAAATGGTTTCAATGAACGCACGTTTTGTTGTTGTTTACGCAGAACTGTCTCCGTGTATCTTTGCTAGCTGAAGAGCTATTCACATAAAAACTTTAATGCTATTTGACAGCATATGCGCAATTTAATTAGCTTTTCTGACTATTAAAACAAAAAACCGTAAAGAGTAAAAATAAAGAGAACTGGGGTTAGATTCTGAAAGCTTCTGCAGGGCATTGAGTTTCATAGAGTTAACGCTAACCCTATCTTTGTATGAATCCACATGGATTTACGCATAGATCGCACGTTAAAACATCTGCACTCAAGTTTAACTTCATATAATTTAGTCTGAAATGATTTGCCAACTAATCATGATCAACAAAAGGGGGCGATCATGCTGCACGCTTTTTTTCTGAGGTGGGCGTTGCTAAAAGGGGCAAACTCTTTTCTGAAGACTGGCTGAAGTGAAAAGTACACACGTTTAGCGTTTGCTTACAGCGAAATAAATCATCAGCGAGAGGGTGAGTGAATTTTAAGGATACAGATCTATATAACAATTAAAATGCGTTGTTGGCAGGTGCTACTTTGGCGCTTGTGAGGGCAAGTGTCTACTGTTTGAACGGCGTTACACAAATAAATCACATGATCGTCGGTCACGCATGTCTTTAGATAGAAAAGCAGAATGAATCAATCAAGTTATTACGTAACATATCTCCTTTTTTGATAGATGGCAAATGAAGCAAGGCCCTGTCCGTGTGGTATAGGGGATACGATTGAATATGGGGGTCTTGGAGAGGAAGTTCAAATTGAGCACATTAAAGCCTATGTTGTTAAGCCTGCAACGTCACACAAGGCCATTATTGTAATTCAAGACATTTATGGATGGCAGCTTCCGAATACGAGATATATGGCTGACATGCTCTCTGCAAATGGATACATGTAAATATTTGCTTTGTTTCAAGTGTATTTTTTTAAATGTGTTGACCTGTGTGAAGTTTTAAAGTGCCTAGCTGATTATTTTGCTATTGCAGTGCTATATGTCCAGATGTCTTTGTTGGGAAAGAGCCATGGAGCCCATCTCATGACTGGTCAACATTTCAGCAATGGCTGGACGACAAAAAACCCACAGACATCAAAAAGTAAAGTTCTATCAACTAACCTTTGTCCACATTTTTCACAGAAAAGTAATAAACATCTCGTCATTTGGTTAGGGAGGTGGATGTTGTATTGAAGTATCTGAAGGAGCAGTGTGGTGCAAAGGATATAGGTGTTGTGGGTTTCTGCTGGGGTGGAGTTGCAACCCACTATATTGCTCTTCAATATCAGGAAATCAAAGCTGGAGTGTCAGTCTATGGTAATGTACCTTCTTCCTGCTCAACTGTCAAACAAGGAAAACAAATATGTGGCACAATATCTGTGCCCCAAACTCAATATATTCTTTCTACCCAGGTATTGTTAGAGAGAGAGAAGATAGGTTTGATCTAAAAAGTCCAACCCTCTTCATCTTTGCGGAAAAGGATGCCGTCATTCCTCTTGATCAGGTAAGACACATAATTAAGCCGTCTGTGATTTATTGTATTTTTATCACTGATTTCTGGTAATCGTTGTAGTTTTTGACGTCCTTACTGAATACAGTGACTATATACCGTACACAATCATTGTAATAATAAATCTAGTGAAGGAATATATGTGAAGATAGGGTCTAAACTTAGTCCACAAGCAACTCTGTTTATTGTTGTTTTTTCTTTGAATGAAGGTGACTGTGCTAGAGACGAGACTGAAAGAAAAGTGCACCGTTGACTACCAAGTGAAAATCTTCCCTAATCAGACACATGGGTTTGTCCATCGCAAGAGAGAAGACATTAACCCAGATGATAAACCTTACATCGAAGAAGCCAGGACAGATATGATCAACTGGTTGAATAAGTACATGTAACCTTCAGAAGATTAAAAAGACGGACCGCCAAACTATCTTGCATGCAAAAAATCGTAATGCAGTTCATTAGAACTGATGCAGTTCTTAACGTGTTGTTGGGTGCAAGCATTTTAAACTCAAAGAAAAAAAATCTAATAGAAAGAGACAACCATCAGAGACTCATCTGAAAACAAAATTTTAATGATCACTTCAGTACTACATTGACAGAGAGCTGTATCAAATGATAAATAACTGCACGAAGGTTGTGACACATTCCTTTAGAAGTGCTGGAGATCGTTCACTTCAACAGCTACACAATGCTCAGTCCTCAGGTTCGCCAGGGCCCCTGATGTCATCGATCTTTAGGATCATCTTGACCACTTGAGTTGCCAAAGAAATCTGCTGTTTCTTTCCAATGAGGGTCTCAATTACATGTTGTTGCTTCATGTCTGCAAAGATTTAACCAAATTTAATGCGTTTTGTGAAATAGCTCACTACTCCATACTACAAAACAAGCGTATGAACTCTAAATAAAATATCCCAGAAAGCTTATCCTTCCATAATTACTGTCAACTCTACTATATGCTGTTTATACATTCCCATTTATATAATTAAGTAGTCCATACCATTTGTTGCCAAGTGTAGGCAGTCAATTCCAAGTGCTGGGTTTCTTTCCTGAACTTGTCGGGCTCTGACTTCGGTCATTGTTTGAATGGGGTTCAAACCACTGTTCTCTGCTAAAGCCATTGGAATGACCTCCAAAGCATCAGCAAAAGCTCTCATGGCATACTGTTCCAAAGAGGGGCACTGCAAAAAATGAAGGGAATGAATTATAAATATAATTGATTTGATTAAGGGAAACATCTTGGAGTATCTTAAAATCGACTCAGAAGTATTGTACCTTATCAGCAGCCTGGTTGACAGAAAGAGCACAGGAAATCTCTGAAGCTCCGCCTCCATAAACGATGCGGTTATCGCGCACAAGATTACGGATGACACACAGAGCATCATGAAGAGCTCTCTTAGCCTCCTCAATGATCTGCCATGAGAGGAATATGAGAATAAGTCAAGAAACTATGAAATCGTTAATAACAATTTTAAAATAAAAAAAGAACATTCATATGGCATAATTCTGAGTGAATTTTCTTACCATTTTGTTCCCACCACGGATGAAGATGGTCACAGCTCTAGAGTTCTTGCACTCCTCTATGACCAGCATTCTGTCTTTAGTGGTCCCAAAACAGATTTCCTTGACCAGCCCAGCACTTCCTAACTTTTCTGGTGTCAACTCAGAGAATCTGGGTACAATACGTCCTCCAGTAGCAATGGCAATGAGCTGGAGACGTTTCAAAAAATCCATTGTAGTTTATTCATATCATGATAACTGACTAAATCAATTAAGATAATGTCGAGTCTCGCAGTGAAAATTATTGCTTTGTAGTTCTTCCAAACCTCAATCTCAGGTCCACCGACCCAGCGGACAGCAGGAAGCTCATTCTGCAGAAGTAAGTGATTGGCCTCATCATCAAAACCCCACTGGCAAATGGCAAGATTGGCGCCATTCTCCTTGATCTGTCGTTATGTTATAAAGACAAAACATGATTAAATTATTCTTGTAGGATACATTTAGTAAAACTATCAAAAATATATAACACACCTGTCGAATCATCTCCTCAAATTTCTCCTTTTCATACTTCTGCAGTGCTTTGTAGTCCTCCACTGAAGTCACATCAAGCTTATGCTTGGTTTTGGGCTTGGGTGGCTCAAATGGGCAAGTAAGGATGGCAATCTTTGTGTCTTTCAGTACCTGGGTGAATGCAAACAAAAAAAAGCCTCACTTATGTGGTCATAATAATCTCAATATGCATATGCAATATAAATGTCTCTAAGAATTAGTATTAACAGTAAGAGATAGTATTAACCTTGGGCATCTGAGGGTGACTAAACTCTTTGTCCACAATGACACCTTTGATGAGTTGAGTGTCCTCTAGTTTACCACCAACTTTACCTTCCACTTTGATAAGCTCAAAGTCAACATCCTTTCTGTCCATATCAGCCACTGTTAAAATGGCATTGACAGCAATCTCTGCCATCTGTCTATGACACCGGTTGATCCTATGAGTTGAGCAGAGATTGATTTAATAATAATGCCCACAATGTTGTCAATAAGAAATGTTATGAGAATATAACCTTTACACTCACACTTTGGATCCTAGAGTGGTCATGGCTGTCTGAATAAGGGGCTCTGTATTTTTGGGATCCACTGGGAAGCTATCACTATCTTTGTCGAGCTGTTCAATGGCAATCTTTGCAGCCTGGTCATAACCGTCAGCAATCCTGATGGGGTGAATTCCTCTGTCTAACAGTTGCTCAGCCTGCTCCAGAAGAGCTCCGGCCAAAACTACAGGGAAAGAAATACTCATTAGGGCAAAATCAATGTGGAGTATTTATTTATACAGTTGGCACAGTACACAGTGAAATAAAATGGTTAATTTGCTGACTTCATGGTTAAATGAGCAAAATATAATTCTATTGGTACCTGGACGCTATATTAAATACAAATATTTTATATATATATTTTAAAATGAATTCAGAGCCAGATTCTGATCAGGATAATGCACCTACCAACAACACCAGTGGTTCCATCTCCAATTTCATCATCTTGAGACTTGGAGAGCTCAACCATGAGCTTGGCAATCTGGTGATCAACATCCATCATGCTGAGAATCGTTGCACCATCGTTGGTCACAGTCACCTCACCGTCCCGATCAACCATCATTTTATCCAGTCCTGAAACATTAATAATTTATATCAAATACATGGACCAGTGACAATATGGACCAATAATACGGTTAGTAATGCATGGACAACTTACCATTTGGCCCCAGTGATGTCTTCAGGGTGTTTGCGACGGCCTTCGCTGCCATGATGTGTGACTGAAATGTATATGATTTATAAAGTTACCGAAACGCAGTATGAACATTCATATGTTTGAAATATTATTCGTTCTACTCTATGGAGAACTAACACACAATAAGGCGTGTCACTAACAACAAAGCTTCTTGACAGGATTATAACTTCTGAAAACCCGTACTTCATACACATTTAGCTAATTTAAAGAGATTGTATGCATTGATAGCTGTAACATCTAATAACAAATCTTTCTTCCGATTTTCGAATTATGTGATTTAGCATGACTCAAACGCCTCCAGCGGAAGCACATGGACCATCCGCTAGCTTACATGCGGCACATCAGCGATTTAATATAAAACACCAGAACCCATCCATTTCACATTAAACCACAAAGTCACATTGTAAGAAACGCGTATTTAAACCAACGAAAGATTCAAAGTTCAGTTGTATGATATAAGTGTTATTTAATACACCGTTAAAATGCGCAGAGAGCCCGTTAGCACGTTGGCTTTTGTACCTTCAGAGCTTCCAAGCCAGTCAGGCGAGACTTCTTGTCCTGGTCTTTTATGATAATAAAAGGCCTTCCATATTCATCAAAGGCGAGAGTCCCCAGTGCCGACATTGTGGATCTCTATCTCAGTGAAATGCACAGCTGGAAAAAATGACTTTAATGACAGAAATAAACCCTGAAGCTGTGCACCTCGCCGCGCAGATCAGCCGGCTAGGTTCTGGAAGAATCTCGGGGTGGGATGGACGAAACCAAATGTAATATATAAAATCAACCAGGATCACTTTTTGGTCAGTAAAGTTAATTATTCAGATAACATCTACCACGGTAAAACGTGACTAAGAATATATGATGTTTGTCAATGCACCCCTTTTATACTTTTATAACGAATCGACATTAATGGTTCAGTCCACTATCGCGATAACACAACTGCATCACGGCCGCAGATGTATATGACATATAGATTAACTAGCAAGCTTGTATTTAGGCAGGTTGTTTGTTTAATGATCGTTTATTCAAGCACGACCATGTGCAAGGCTACAGGATCCGGTAGTACATGCTTAGTCAAACATGTCAATGTGCAATTCAGTATGTTTGCAGGCTAAAGAAGCGGCTTTCATTCACCAAGTCAAGGTAACTATTTAGTATTCAAAACGCGTAATTTGAAACAGTTGCTTGTATTGATAAATTACTCTGTTTTTGAGACCCAAGAGACTTAATTTTGTTTCTTAAAACTGTTTTATAATAAAGAAAAACATCAGTTTAAGACATTGATCTTTACCATTAAAACACAATTTTCACCGTGTTAACTCTCTGACCTGTTGTCGTTCGGACATTTAACTTTGTGTCAGAACTCACAATATGCCGTGTGAAGTGACTGCTCGGTTCTTAATACTCTACGGATCTCAGCGCGGCCAAGCACAGTCCATAGCCGAAGAGATATGTGAACAAGCGAATGAACATGAGTTTACAGCTGACGTTTTCTGTCTAAGCAATGTGGAAAAGGTATGTTACATGTCATTTTTGCATGTCAAACCAACTCCGTGACAGTGCATGTCAGATTGGGCTGATGCAATCAATGGCTTTGATTTATTGTGTTGACTCCATGCCCACAGTACAACGTGGACAGCGAAAGTCGCCCAGTTGTTTTTGTGGTTTCCACAACGGGCGAAGGCGACCCTCCAGACACCGCTCAGAAGTTTGTGAGAAAGATCAAGAATAAATCTCTGCCACAGGACAGCTTCTCCCATCTGTGCTATGCACTGTTAGGTAAGATGGTCTCGCTTGCTGTTACGCAAGTTATGTAAGAGCTCCACCTTTGAGACAAAAGCAATTTTCAATGTTTTTATTTATGCAGCTTTAGGAGACACAAACTATGCAGATTTCTGCAACTGTGGAAAAACCATTGACAGACGTCTGCAGCAACTTGGTGCAAAACATTTCTATGCCACCGGGCATGCGGATGACGGCACTGGGTGAGCATCAAACAACACTTATATGATGTATTATGTTGATCTCTCATGGAAACTGTAAACAATGGGGATGCTCTGCCGTCTGTTCTCTGATTTATTGTCATGTCAAACTCTTTTCTCTGCAGACTTGAAGTAGTAGTGGATCCTTGGATTGAGGGACTTTGGGAGGCTCTGAAAAAAGTATTTGCCAATATGTCCACTGCAGATCAACAAGTTGCTGCCACTAGTGGCAGTTTATCAAAAAATGCATCCAGCCAAGAAAATAACAGGTCAGATCTAGCGGTCGATCTTCATCTTTTAAAACTGAGCGAAAGAGACTCGCAGAAAGAAAATACGTATGAAAGCGTTCAAACTGAGACCGCATCTACACCTTTGGTTGCATCTCTGAAACATTCGGTACCACCGTTGTCAGAGTTGGCTCTTAATGTTCCTGCACTGCCCCATTCGTATCTGGAGGTCCTTTTGGAAACGGCATCAACCGAAGAGGTACGGTCTTCTTCCTGGACAATCAAGAGTTTGTAAAATTTGTTCAAAAAACATGAGCAGAAGTTAGACGTAAATGCATTCTTATAGAACATGAATTGTCACATTAAAAGTTAAAAAGGTGTCCAAAATGTTTAGGGATCAAATCTGTCCATAGTTTGTGACAACGAACACTCTTTTCTATCAGACAGCCCCAGCTGATAAAGAAGGGTATCATGAAGTTCCTGTTTCAAAAGCGGTTCAATTAACTCGAGATGATTCGGTAAAAACTGCCATCTTACTGGAGCTTGATATCTCGGTAAGTCCATGTTTATTCAGTAAAATATATTTAATCTCAGGGATGCTGAAATTTAATTCACAAGCGGGGATTTTTGGATCAGCTAAACAGAAATGTACTGTGTCATTCTCACGAAACCATTGAAACATCACAGCAGTGATGTCTTTAGATAAAACATACAATTCAGTTACCCAAGAAATGATTACAATACAGATAATTGTGTTCTCCACCTTCCACAAAAAATAATTTTAACATAGGAATACATTACCTTTGTATTTTATTGCATTTTCTGTTAAAAATCTCATTATTGTAAAGCGGCCAGCTATTTATAAGTGCATGATTTGTTGTAATGTGTAAACGGTAAAATTAAAATATTAAAATTATGATGTTCCACTAGATGTTTTTTTCTAAATGACAAAAAAAGATAGCACAAAACATTGCTTCATATTCACATTCATATTATATTACATCTCTTATACAGTTCCTTGTATATACAGAACATAAAGTCTTGCTTCACCACCTGTGTACATATTCTATTGCCATAGCCTGCTGTTATTTATATATATGTATATGTATACATGTGTGTATAAATATATACATATCCATATAAACACGTGTGTATAAATATCTATATAGATATTATATATATATATATCTCATACATATATACATGTGTGTGAGTATGTGTATGTATAATATATATATATATGATTACCACAGTAAATAACATGTATATATATATGAATATGTATGTATATAAAGGTTGACTAAGCATCATGTCTTTATTTCTAGCAAAACATGCAATGGTATGAGATTTTAAGGTTTTATTCTATATTTTATTTATTAAGCAATCACCCGTCTTTATATTACTGCAAAACAGGAAAAATCTTTGTTGTGTTTGTATTCTTGTAAGTAGCAATGCATTTTGTCACTTCAGGAACAGAACATTGTTTACCAGCCTGGGGACTCCTTTGAAGTTCTTTGCCCAAATAGAGCGAACGAGGTTGAAGAGCTGCTTCTGAGACTCGGTCTACAAGTACAAAAGAATGATGCTGTTCAGCTTCACCTGCTTAAAAACACCAGTAAAAAAGGTATGTAGTTAATTCGGTTTTTCTTCACACCCTGTTCAGGGAATTGTATTTAGAGTGCAAAAGATTCAGATTGAACAACTAGAAGGCAAATCAGCTGCTTTTATTTTACAGCAGCGAAGGTTCCACCTCACATCCCTCAGAAAGCCTCCCTGCAGTTTATTCTTACCTGGTGTGTGGAGATAAGGAGCGTTCTAAAAAAGGTAATTCTGTTTTTATTTACCTTTTTTAACTTTATAGCTGCTGTGCTTACAAAGTCAGAGATAAAGCATATGTGCTTGTAGACAAACTGTCGTTAATGTACTAGTTAAAAGTACTTAATGGGCTTTCTTGGGACTGCAGTTCGAAATCCCTGAACAGACCCTGTAAGCTGTTGTCTCATGTTTGCAGGCGTTCGTCCGGGCGTTGGCGAATGTCACTCAGAACGGTTCAGAGAAACAAAGGCTTCTGGTGCTATGTAGCAAAGAAGGCTCGGCAGACTACAACCGCTTTGTTAGGGATGCCAATGTATGTGTGCTAGATGTCCTCCGAGCCTTTCCATCCTGCCAACCTCCCCTCAACCTTCTCTTTGGTCAGTGATATCATTCAGATTTATTGAGATTTGGCTTTTCCAGAACATTCAGCATTCATGTTCTGTTTGCATGGAGGACCACAATACAGTTTTAAATGTATCTTTGGTTGTGCTCTGTTTCGCATACATTTTTAGGAAGTCATTTGAGATGTGAAATTGCATGAGATAAAATTTCTGTAGCTGCAGGAAATGATGTCATAACAATGCTGATATGCTTCATTTACTCATTACTTACTGGTGACTTGCAGAAAATGTAGTTCCAGCATCTACCAGCAGGGGACCATGTTAACCAACTAAACTTTGTTCCCATGTGTTTGCACATTTCATTTGTCCAAAGTTTTGGAAGTGTTTTGTTCTGCTATCACTAGGTGGCAGTAAATCAACATCATATCAGGGGTCCAGCTTAGCTTTTTTCATTTCAATGACAAAATAACACTGCCCATGGATATAGAATCATATAATCTATATCTAATTAGACTCTTACAAAACCGTTCCATACAATACACACAATTTGGATATATTGACACTTTTCCGTGGAAAATACACCTTTTTTACATTCTTTAAATTGTATTTATTAGTGCAGGTATTCTAGACACAGTCTAGTTTCTCAGAGGAATATGTTTTCAGGACATTTGTCTTCCAGTAAGCCTCAGCTGTGAAATGTTAAATTGTCCCTCAAGTTTTTTCCTAAGGTGAATAAAAGCTGTCTCTCTTATTTTGAGGAACAGCTGGTATAGCTGGAATTATTAATGCATACTATGCTTCAGATATTGAGAACTGCAGGGTAATCATAATCCAATGACCCTCAGTGATTTATGCTGCCCCTCAATGATTGTTACATTGGACGCGTATAGTAAAGTTTTAATACATGCAAATATTACTGCTACTTGGGCAAATTAAGGATTAACATGACGATCTTCCTCGGCACAAATCGACAGAGATATGCTGCCTCAGCGGAGTTTGACAGCACATTCATTTTATTCATAAAAGTCACTTGCGCTGGTGTGTTCTGACAGTAAGGTCATTGCAATCAGTCATTGAATTACATCCTTTGGTTTTCTAAGAATGTATTTCCAGATATAAAAGAACAAGCTTTTTTCCATCAAAACCCTAATGCCGTTTTAATTCATTTGTTTGCACCGAAGAGTGGATTTAATTGCAGCAGCTGCTCATTATGTTGAATGTTTGATTATAACTAATTGATACCATTGAGGACCTTCAGAATCCACATATGGTGTGCTTGAAATGGATTCATTATTCGGAGATGGCATGACATGTCAATGGTTCAATGATAAAAGTGAATTTATTTTGTGCATTCACGGAGATATCACATATATTGTGATATTTGTATCACAGTATTTCATGTCATAATGTATTTGTAAACCCTCTACTTATAAGGTTATTGGGTATGTTGCTTGGAATTATACGTAATTTACTGTTCCTAAAGTAAGTACAGTATGTGCAATGTATAAAAAGGGAACTGTAAAACAAAGTGTTCCCCATGTTGAATGGGTTTTCTTGGTATGAAGAGAGCAGTGTTTATATAAAAGCTTTTTTATTCATATGTTGTATTGGTCCCTATCATCACGGTTCCCCTACAGACACTGTTGAATGGATTGTGTTTGGACATGAAGCTATTCTAAAAATCGGCCTTTACTTGCTCTAGTCTTGGGTAGAATTACAATAAAGGACACCCAAAAAGAGACACAGAAGACATTGTTGAATAGAATCAGGGTCACCATGGCATTTTATCTCTGATCTCTCCTCTTCTTCATTGCAGAACATTTACCAAAGCTTCAGCCCAGAGCCTATTCAGCTGCCAGGTAAGAAACCTTGTTTGAAACACCTGCGCCTTCTATTTGGAGATAAATTAAAGCGGAGACATATCCAGGTTTTAGGTCATTATTTCTGTCTCCATCTTTCTTTGATGTTGCGAGGCCCATTACATGCAGAGATGAATTTGATGTCTTATTCACTGTAGCTTGACGTAACTCCATTTGTTGAGATCAAAGTCAAACATTGGACATGGAGGACGTGCCTTTTTAAACCGCTTGCATTTGTTTTCTCCCTGTCTCCTTTGGCTAGTAAGTGATCTGGAGTCTAGATTAATGCGTGATGCTGAGTGTGTTGATGCTCGCAGAATCTCAGAATATATAGATACATTAGAGCTCTGAAATATTAAAGTCCGGTCAGCCCTCATGGGCTAGATACATGCAGGCTATTAGTTGAAAGATTGTGAGGTCCACAAGCATGCTTATGTTCAGGATTGTTGGCACTTTAATCCCTTATTTTTGTGTTATTTCCTAGCTCTAGCCTTCAGCATCCCGGGAAGGTTCATTTCGTGTTCAATGTGGTGGAGTTCCCTGAGTGTCCGGAGCATCCTGCAAGGACAGGGTTGTGCACAGGCTGGCTGGCTGATCATTTCTCTTCAATCTTGCAGCCCCCTGGGACGGTACCAGCTTCAGAGTGTCTTGACACATCAGCCCTACCGAAGGTTAGCACTGTAGGCTTTACGCATTAGCAGGTCTGTTCACCTCAGAATTATCTTTTCACGCTCCCTGGAGGCTTGGGTTGAATTGGGCTGTTTGATTGAGGTAAAAGCTTAGCAGAAATAAGCTCTTGAGCATCAGACAAAACAGCCTTAAAACATTTGATTTAAATTGTATCTGCAAAAAACTTATAGAATCGGGTTTGCTATGATTGCAGAGATGTCATGCGATGGCAAATACAGAATACAGTAATGCACTAATCCCATCACCGCTTGGAATTGATTGGCTCTAAATGTCATGTGCAGGTATTCTTGAGACCTCGTCCCAGCAGCACCTTCCATTTGCCTGGTGATCCCTCTGTTCCCATAGTGATGGTGGGTCCTGGGACAGGAGTGGCCCCCTTTATTGGATTTCTGCAGCAGAGGTATATTCAGAAGTTAGATTACTGTGCTTCTTCGACTTAACATTTTAATGGAACACAAATAAAGATATTTAGGTGACATCCGAGAGATTTCCTCATAGACATCATGGTTAAAGTTGTTGTCAAGGTCCAGAAAAGTACTAAAGACATTGATAAATTGGTCCATCTGCTCAAAGTGGCTCAACTGAATTTCTTTGAAGCAATGAGAATACTTTGTGCGAAATACAAACCAAAATAACGACTTTAATCAATATATTCTTTTCACTGTATTGTGCACGTTCACAAGAGCACTTCGACGCATGCGCATTCTGTTTGTACATTTTTCATATTGAGATGAACTTTGAACTTTTATTTCCCACTGTATTATAGGAAGAGTCAATTAAAAATGTTGACAGGTTAAAGCATCTAAAATATGCACACATATTGTGTGAATATTCTATAATTATATCACAAGTTTTGATGCATTTGAACTATTTTTTCATTATCTTAAAAATCCTTTAATCTAAAACTGTATATTTAAATGTTTAAAATTACTTTACTTTTGTAGACAAAAATATAATCATGCCAACATTGTAATTTCTAGTAAAGTGATTTTTAAAATAATAACTTGAACCTAATAATAGGGAAAAAACAACCAATAAGAGCCCATAGAAAATTCCATCAATACTGTTTAAAAATGTCAGACCTTACAAAGCTGCCAGATAAAACCCCAACACAGTATATGTATACAACCTTAAATGTAATATAACGGTTTTAATTTTTTTTTAATGCTTTGTCACAACATAATTCCACAAAGTTGTCAGAACAAGTCGTGATATGCTCGACTGCATTATACTCCAAAGAACAATAAGTCTCAAATATGTTTTATGACTGTTTTTGAAAAAAGGAAGAAAGTTTATCGATTCTCATGTGTAAAAGTCGCACCAAAACACCTCCAGAGCGATCAGGATACATCTCAAAAGGAAAAAGTGTAAATGCGCTATTGACCTGCCTCGTCCCACATTATCTATAAAGCCTAATAGTGTCTCAGAAGACCCTGGTGTTAAAATGAAGAAGGGCATAAATTTGGTGGCTGCCTATAAAGTTGTCTCGTAGAAGCCTGTCACCTCAAAGTGTGTGATTTATTCTCTGTGCCGGAGGCCTATGAAGAGTGACACACCAGGACTATGTATGAATAAAGCCGTCTGGCGTGATGCAGGGTTGGCCCACAATGTGATGCGTAGTGTGTGTGTGTACACAAATAGTCTGTAAGTGACACAAGGGGCCACAGGTAATCACAGGGGCTAGGGGTCCTTTCTGAATGTGGTTGATGAATGTCTCGGGCACTGTGAGAGTGTTGAACCCGTGGGATGAGACGTTAATGATAAATGACAAAAGTTGTCCTTACTACGCCACATCGCTTTTTAGAGCGTCAAGGTCAGTGCAGTTGTGCAGCATGCAGCCGTGAATGTTTGGTTTGGCTTTGGGCTGTTGATCAATAGCAGATTTGTTAGATTTGTTTGTTTCTTCAAATGTGTTTGTCTCTTGTTCAATCTGCGTCAAGATGAAGTCACACTTTAACAGCATTGTAGAAAAATCAAACAGGAACACAAAGTTTAGTTCCGTCACAGTTATGACACAAGTCACAATTTAACACCTCTAAAAGGCAGATTTTTACTTCTGCGTCAGATGTAGGCAACGCACCGTTTTTTTTACGCAGATACCGACGTACATGGCCACTAGACGTCAGAGTGCACAGGCGTGTTGCTTGTGTAACCAAGACAAGTGCCGAAGAAGATTTGTTGTGTATGTGTTTGCTTGCTTGCAATCACTGCTAAATGCTTTCTCAGTCACTTTTGCAGCTGGAGTGGTTAAATACAGAAAATCACGTAATTTATTTAGATAATTCATTCGTATATGTGTAGGAGTAAACCGATCACTTGAGTGTTTTTCACCTGAAGGGAGGGGTTCAAGCAGACCAATCACATCGCTTTTTGTCGGCATCGCATTGACTACGGCGTAGGGTACGCGTCTCTGCGTAGGCTACAGCGTAGGTCTGACGCAGAAGCACTTAACTCTTATCATAATGATATCTACCAGTGATGTTGCATATTTACAATCTCTGGTATCTTGTAGGAATGTAAACATCCAAATAGTGCAGGAAGCAATAGTGTTAATGTGTGCTGTCTCATTGTCTTGCCAAATTGGAAGAACATTGTTGCTCTGAGCACAACTTGAGAATCTTCTAAAAACAGCCACTGATGCCAGCCTTCAATTAAAGATAACCATCACGTTCTGTCAGCAGGACATTGTTTGTGTCACAAAGCTCAGCGTTTCCTCTTTAGGAGCAAACAGCATGGGATGCTTCGATTTCCTCATCTGTAAATCAATGGCAGGAGGCAGACAGCCGGAAATGCATTGTGTTGTGGGGAAAGTGAGAGACTGGGGAAGAATCTAATAAAAGGTCAAAGCCAATTCAACTGTTTGCAGGTTGCCAATGAGGATTAGGCACAAACGACTTGACACTTTATGACCACTCAAAACTCAAATATAAATACTAAGGAATATATTCTTGTTATTATTGCTTATACTTGGTTTCTTACTGCTTAAGCAAAGCCATTTGGACAATACCTCAAAGCATACAGCATTTTGTATAAAATGTAAATTACTTCGATCGCATCTCTTGTGCATGGTCAATGCAACTTCAGTAAGTTTTGAGGTCACCATGATCCTTACCATAATCTCTAAAAAAAAGCAAACAGAAGTTGGATTTATTTCTAAAAGTGAATGTTCGGGGTATTCCATTGACTCACTTTTATTATACATCTGAAAAGGTGCCAACTGTAGCTACAACTCTTATTCTGCTCAATGCATGCTGTAATTCTTGAATTCTCTGTTTAAGAAAAAAAGTTGATTTGTATTCAGGATGGGAGCTGGTCTGCATGGTGTTACAAAATGGAATCCAGGTTTTTCATATTGGTACTGGTCCCCCTGGGGCAGCATAAAGCCCCACTAAAGCAAGTTTATTGAAGCCCATTTCCAGATTGGATATTGAACTCCCAGATGCTAATGGCCCTGCTGTGGAAACTCTGTTTGTTCAAATGCCAAACCCAGTTGAGCCAAGCTTTGAGCAGGAGGGTGTGACCAAAAGAATAATCTGAAATGTTAAAAAAAAATCATTTTCTGGGGAGGGATGGTGGGAAAAATTTATTTGCCAGACTGGTTATGGTTATTGTTTAAAACCTTATCAGGTTAATAATACAAAATAATGAAAACATTTCCCATGCATCAAACATGGACCGCTGCTACCGGTTGTGTAATGTAGAGAAAGTATTTTAGAAAAAACATATTATTTATAAAGAAAAGTGTAACCGTGTTCACACCAAGAGCGAATTGCTAGTTAATCACATACAAAGCCGATACAAAAAGGTGCGAACTCACACCGGGCAACACAAATCACGCAAATTGGTGGGCGCAATTGTCGAAAACAAGCAATATTCCCCTCAAGCCAATCTTCTGCTCATGTTGAAAAAATGTATCTCGAGCGGCAAATTCCCAAAAAGAGCTTATTGAAAGGTCTGGTTTGACATGTATGCGACTGTTTTAATCAAGCAAGTGATGCAAAAACTAAGTAATCCCTCAAGTAATTTAGAGGGAAGAATGTGATGCCCACTATTTAAAAGGAGAACACCTACAGAAATATGAATTGGAGAATAGTAACATCAAATATGGCAACTGAAGAAATGGAAGTTCTGCCTTACAGTTTAAAGAGCCAATCACCTTTTCGTATTTTTAGGGCTGAACGATTTAAAAAAATAATCTTATTGAGATTTTTTTACCAATATTGCGATTCTTTTTCAAGCACCTTATCTTCTGTATTATTTAACAAAGAAAATCAGTAAATCTTGGTAATCAACGCAATATTATACAGGTTAACCATAGACCCAACCATAGACCCCAAAATGTATTTGAGGCTGTAACTCGGCCAATCTTCAATTCATCAATACGACACTTTGTACGTGTCATCTACACCTGGGGGACTGGGGGTCCGTGCCAAATTTGGGTACAGCACCGTCTATGGGTTGTATGGGAAAAATGCCTATTTTTGCTCATAACTTTTAAAATATATTGTCAAAAGATCGAGATCTCTGTGTCTAAGGATTCATTGTGTCATGTCGGATTGTATGATTCTGTCAATGTTAGATAATCGGCCTGTCCGTTTTGAAATTTAACATAAATCGTGATAACTATTTTTTCTCATTTAAGAAAAGGTGCTCTACTTTTTTCCAAGCTCTGCTCGTATGATCTTTGGTCCGAGCCGCACATAAATTACCAATTTTTTGAGAAATTCCTATTCAAAGTTGTCTGTTTGTATCGATTGTCTGATTGTATCTTTCTCATATTAAACTATTCTGACCGTATGTAAGCATTACTATAAACAAATTATATTCCTGCGTTCATTGTCACTTCTTGTATCTGTTTCTCTTGTACCTTGTATTTCAGTTATTTTTGCTCTGCGCTCTTCTTTCTGCCCCTTCGGGGATTGGCCCACACGTGACTGTTTGAAACTATAAAAGCACTCTTTGGGATCCTGGAGCAAGCACTTCAATTAAGTGGCACACCTGATACACCACAAGCTTTGGGTACAAGAGGTCGTGGGTTTGAATCTCGTGTTCTGGTTTTCTATTCAAAATGAAATTCTTGATTTCATTGTCACTCCTGACAACTGTTTCTACTGTACACTGTTTTTCTGGTACTTTTTTCTCTACGGTGTCATTTCAGTCCCTTTGGGCATTGGCCTATATCGTTGCTCAAACGTCAACTGAGTGGCTCAACCTAACAATGCGCACAACACCAGACCACAAGGTCACGGGTTCAAATCCAGAGAGGCACGTGTGTTGCTTGGATATATATATATATATATAGTTTACGTTGTGATTTTATTCTCGGTTGTTCTTTAAAAATCAGTTTTTCACGTACATACTTGTGGCTGTGCGCTGTCATAGCTGCAACTTTGGTTATTGTTAAATATTGCTACTTACACCTCTGTCAGCTTTGCTCAGCAGCCCGGTTGTGGGATGTCGGCTCTGTGGCGAGACTTGCTAAGTCACTAGTATAGAGTCTTTGGGGTCAGTGGTTTGAATCTGGCTGTGGGTGTGTTCCGTGCTTGTGTTTAAATTGTGCACTTTGACTTTGTTCTCACCTGTTCTTCTCGACCTGTCCGTTTTAACGCATGTTCCCTTTCTGCCTTTTTGCTTTCATTGCTCTGCGCTTGTGGCGCCTTTGGGGGCATGGCCCTGTGTTGCTGCTTGCAGCTTCATTGTCTTTTATTTTTGTGTAAGCGCTGCATGACGTTAGTAGTCTTGCCCCATGATGTAGTGTTACTCTTCTCTTCAGACGCGGCTATGGTTCAGATACAGGCGTGCGGGAAGCACGCTGAAATAGAGAGCAGCTTTATTGCGACGCAAAGGCGAAAGCCACGTGCTGTGCATTTTCCACGCACTTGAGATGGTACTGGTCAGCTCCGTGCAGAGCCGCATCAAACTCTGCAGTTAGAAAATCATGCTTTATCACATTAATCGTTAAGCCCTAGTTTTTTCACTGTCGAACATTCATGTGCATTAACTGGACCTGTCTAAAAAAAAATTAAGTTTAACATGAGTAGTAATTTTCCTTCTTTTTCTCAAATCACCCAAGTCAAAAGTGTGCCTGTTGCCAAAATGGAAAATAGCTTCGTGTGCACGTCACTAAAGTGGCCGTTGACTTTGATTGCTTTGCACATAATTTATAGGCATTGGTTTGTTTACTGATGTCACGTAAATCATAAAACATTTATATACCTGGAGCATGAAAATATGCAGGATTTATGTAATTAACATAAAGTGTAAACAAACTATTAGTATTCTGTTGCCTGGCTGTTGCTTAACATGCCACCAAATTTAACACGGAGCAAACAAATAACAACTGCGTCTGACAACACGACTCAACTGCTTGCCAGTTACACGTGACGCCATTTGCCGAAGTAAAGACACAAAATGAAAGACAACAGATTGTAGATGTTTGAAAGGAAAGCTCAAATTGTTTTCCTTTGGTCATCTCATCCACAGTGTGGCTCATTAGCATTCTAATCGCAATGGAAGTGTACGTTCAGCAGATGGGAAGAGCTGAGTGGCTAAACTCTGCTCACTCCAGCGAGGGATGTCAGCATGGTGGAGGACATCATACCTTTAAGGTCTATAGAGAACTCCTATTAAATGCTCTGCAAGATTTCCACTTCTTTTGGGTAACTGAGATGTGTAAAGCGGTAGATGCAGTGAAAGGATTTACTCGGGAACATCTTTTCTATTATGTTGGAGGAGAGATGCAGTCGAGTAGACAGTCTTCTGTCTAAAGAATGTTTGTATTGTGTTTGTGTATACGTCTTTTTTATCTCTTTGGAGAAGTCAGTCAACCCCATAGCAGGTGCAGTGTGTAGATAGTGCCCAGTACCTGTATGTCACCTTACTGTAGGGAATTCTGGGAAGACTGCCAGATCTTTTGGAGGACTTGCTCTTGAAGAACCTATCGAGATGGATCTCAAGGTCTTCCACTGTGGTATTACAGTGGGTAAAGATATAATGCAATGTCTAGTGATAAGTTATAGCATTATCTAAATAAATTGGTATTTGGACACAGTTATAAATATGTGAATGTTGCATTTTGTTATATACACTTTTATACTTCTGTTGAATTGCAGACTATGAATCGATAGGGGCCTGGTTTAACAGACAGGGCTTCGCTTGAATCAGGATTAGGCCTTAATATCTGTTTTTCAAGCAGCTTTCATAAAAATACTTTTGAATTATTTTAAGATATGTCCGTGCAAGTTTATTTCAGTTAAGACATGCAATTTAGTCTTGTGTGTGAAACCTTAAAATGTTCGATATTAAGACAAAATGTGCTTTGAGACTTTCTGCTTATCCCACAGTTGATGTGATGAACTAGACCTGTGGTTTTACTACTAAGGACTTTATTCATCCAATGAAAATCAACTTTACACCAGTTATGTATTGACAAATGGCTTAGAAAAGTGAGTTAATACTAAGAAAAGCTCTAGCATTATCCATTAGCAGATTCTACTTGGTTTGGTTTCTCAGCTTTGTGATGATATTCATATATTGTGGTTGACTACAGAAGTGCCCAGAAGTGTGCTTATACTTTCTGAGTCCAATACATATCAAATAGCTTTAATATAATGTAATACTTTTTATAAATATTTATTTTTTATTGTACTTAATTTGTGATTCTCCATATTTTGAATTGTGCAATTCATAATTCTTTATCATTAGTCACCCTTTATGTTTGTCACTGGGTTTTGCTTACCAATGGAAAGTATTAAAAGTGCTTGTCATTATCATTTATAAAGTACACAGTTTATTAATTTCCTGAAAAGTTTGGACATGCAAGGTTTTGGAAGGACAGCGATGATATCGAAGTTATTTCAAAAGCTATAAGATATTTCTCAAGTGCTTTAATGTGCGTATTATAGTGCTTTATTTTAAACTGAAATTGTATTTCATTCTGCAATATTGTTTTAATCTTACAGAGAAAAGGAGCGTCAGGTCAATCAGGAAGTCACTTTTGGAGAGACATGGCTCTTTTTTGGCTGTCGCTATAGAGACAAAGACTTTCTTTTCAGGTATGAGTATTAGCCACACAATCACATAGATACACAATTTTCCACCATGACTTAACTATATGTCTGTAACCATATTATACATGGTATACATACCACAAGAGCATTTTGTAAAAATAGAAGTGGTTTAGTCTGTAAGTAAGTGAATCCAAAATGGTAATAAACTAAACGCGCTGATAAACTAAGAATGACGTTGACGTTTATTTAACTTAAAACAGCATACTATATGAGCCACTTATGCACAAAACGATGATAAGTAAGTTATATGCAGACGCAATGGACAAAGATATCCCTCTCGGTATGTTGAAACATTTCAAAATCATCACAGTTTATTCTTTGCATCTTGACAGAGGCTCCTGATGCTCTGTCCTGGAGAGTAATGATTGGAAAGCAATAAAATTAAAGTGCTCCCTCTGAGAGTATGATATGAGGCATTACAAAAGATGATTGGGGTCTGGCTGTCCCATAGGGATACAGTCATAACTTACACACAAGGTCCTGAGTAATGACATTGGTGCGTGGATCTGTGAGTATTAAGTGTGTGTAAATGTGTGCGTGCTGTGACTAGGGGCGATACACAACATTGAATCTTATTTTTATTAGCTCTTGTGTCAGTAGAGGCAAGCGCTGGGATACAAAGTCAAGGTCCTGACATGCTGTTTAAATCTGTCTGTGCCTTTAGTGGTCACAAACAATAAAGGATTCCTTCAGGCTCCAAAATTAACTTTTCTGCCACATGCCTATGTCTAGGGAACGGGGACAATTTTCCATCAGTAAATACTTTCCTGGTCGTAAGACTGAGTTCTGCTTTACTTTTTAAAACGATGTATTTGTAATACGACTTTATCGTGCAATTTAAAAATCAGTTGATAATAAAATGCACATTTTAGCATTTGGTTTGCTTGTGAGGAATACACATATTTTGACCGCATACATTTCTGGTCATACTACAAAACGTCTAATGTAATAGTTTTTATTTTTTAGTCTTGGTAGACAATTTGCCTACTTTATTTGAATTTCAGACTGTTTTTCAGTCTTGCATTTAGATTTCAACGATGAATTATAGAAGAAATTTCCTTTAAAGCGATTGTTCATTGGTGACTCGCCAATTTATCACGTTTGTTCACATTAAGGTTTCATTTATCATTTGCCTCTGCATTGATTAAGCGGAGCAATGAAATGTGTTTTGTATTGTTCGCTATAACACTCTCATTGTCTGCAAACTTCAACAAGCCAGACACATGGAAAGAGCTGATAACATCTGAGCTGAGGAAGCTGCTGAACCCGTCTCGCAAAACTTAACACTCACCAAATTGCAAACAGAGTAGCTGTTAGGCCAGACTGCTAAAGAAAACAGAGCCTGCCATCATTTCTAACCAAGCACAACACACACGAGTGTTTAACGGGTGAAATCACCCTTAATCAGGAGTGTTGAAATATACAACACTCATCCTAGTGGGGCCACCAATGAGACTGTCACGCCTTGTGTTTTTATGGAGTGAGAATACTTTTGGGGAGGGATGGGGGTGCGGGCAGTGCTTAGATCTAGCAGAAAGGACAAATGAACAGTCAAGTTTGTTTTCTTTGTAAATATTCAATATATGTGACCATGAGAGGCTTGCACAGGTCAATGCGCGATTCGCAGAAACTCCATGCGAAGAAAAACTTGTTGGTTTAAAACCGTGAGCCTGGTCCTTGAATAGACCTGATTGGTGATGACAACACATTTAATTTAAATTTAGGTTGTCATATATCTATTTCAAAGTTTCACAAAACTGCAGATAAAGAGTCAAAATTCTGACCAATCATGTATTATGGGTGCACGACGAATACATTTATAATTATCATTTTAAAGTTTTACAAACATTTAAATATTACATGTATGGTTAAAGTCTTAGGTTAATGCAGTTGAAAAAGACATTGGAACGTTAATGTTAGTGCTTGTGCATGCAGAGATGATCAATGAACAGGAACATCTTGGTTTAAATTTTTTTATATATTTTACTTGGGTTGAGATTAATTGTACAATTTCCATTACTTAGCAAATTATAACATACCACATCTTATCACTAAGGGTAATCTCTGCTGTCCTTCTGAAACCTTGTATCTCCTATCTTTTGTGTTTTTGCTTTTTTGCAAATATATAACCTATAAAAAGTGCAAAACGCAGTATTTAATCATTTAAAAAGTACATTGTTTTTTCATCTCCTCAAATACAATGAATTTTGACATCCAAGGCTTAAGAAAGGACAGTGACGCAATGTTAAGACACTAATAACAAAATAAATCACAATGGCAGCTGTAGGTTTTGCTTTGAAATGCTCATTTACTTTAAAGAATATAGTCTAGTTTGACAAAATACACTTTTTTTTTAGTTTGGGTAATTGGAAACTCCGTTTACACGGTGATTAATTATTCTAGGAGGTGGCAATAGTCTGGTTTCCACAGTCCATGTAAACATATTTGTGTGCAAACATTAGACTGTTTAAATTTCACTCTATCCACTTCCTGTCCTGTGGTGCTTCAATGAAAATTTATAGCAGATGCCTGAAAATGTGGGAGTTGGGTTTTTAGCTTGAGGCACCTAAGGAAAATGACAACGTGGCTAGTTTTGGCGAGTGAGCCTTCTCTCGAACAGCCTGATAAGTGGAGCGAGCGATCGATTGCAAAAAAGACACTCGAACCTTGAGCTTGACCCTGTTCGTTTGCTTCACACTTTTCTCTTCCAATTTCTCATTTTTGTTAAAGTAGCGCACAAACATTTTTTGGGAGATTGAATAAGTTTAAACCATGTTACAGGAGCAAGTTTGCAACGTCGGCCTTGAGGTTTTATCACTTGCCAGATGGATGAGAGAGATACAAATTTGGAGTTTCAAATAGAATGTGATAATGAGCTCCATTGTTATGTTACCACGCCAAGAACCTGACAGAATATAATTTGTTGAGGTCATGTTTCATCCTTTAGTTTAGTGTAATTGTCACGGAAACAATCTCAGACTGATGAAATAAAGGTGAAATACTGTAATAAGTGCTTTACCTCTTTATTTCCAGAGAGGAGTTGGAGAGATTTGTGCATAATGGAGCTCTGAGCCATCTGATCGTGTGCTTCTCCAGAGATGAGCATGACGGAGGGAAAATGGTTAACCGATCAAGATATGTCCAGCATAACATGATTCTTCATGCTAAAAGTGTTGCCGACATCCTTCTTAAAGACAAAGGCTGTCTTTATGTTTGTGGGTGGGTAAAAGCAACTCGTTTATTTTTATTTAGCTTTTTTATGTGTCCTGTTTTATAGACATCTGTTAACATTGTGTAACTTTATTAACTATTAATATTTGTCTTTATTAATGTGATATTTATTGGTGTTAAAGGGATAGTTCACCCAAAAAGTAAAATTATGTCATCATTTACTCAGCCCGTATAGTTTTCTTCTTACGGCACCCATTCACTTCTTTTGTATGGACACAAAACCAAAGCAAATGTGTTTTCTAAAGAAAAAGGTTGTTTTGATAGTCTAGCATTGCAATTGCTTTGGTTCTGTCAGAAGAAAATAAAAACAGAAGATTGCACAGGTGGAATATCACATGCACATTTTCACTGTCCAACTAAATATTTAAAGCCAAAACATTTTCCTGCTAAATATGACATTTTGCACATATTAATGCTTACCGAATGCATTAGTTTAATATTTAAAAGCATTTACATAAATAAGTCACATAAAACCTGCACTTAACTGTTTTATCATTAAGCAACATTCTGTTCAGTAGTAACATCCTCATTGAATCTACAGGGATGCGAAGAACATGGCAAAGGATGTGAATGACACATTACTGGAAATTATCGGAAATGAGCTTCAAATCGATAAGCTGGAGACTTTGAAGACGCTTGCAGGACTCCGTGAGGAGAAGCGATATCTACAGGACATCTGGAGCTGAGCGAGTGAACCTTCGCATCTTATTCACAGACACAGTTGAGCAAAGGACTTCTCTGTCCTTCCAGTTCAAACATGCACCACAGGTGTCACTGAGTGATACCAGAACTCATTAACGGCTTTTCAACTGCCTTAACACTTTGCTTTCTGGTTTGCACATATTATTTGACAGTACAGTTAAACGAGATTAGATATGTTTGGTCCAAACGTTTTTACCTGCCTTTTATTAAAGAAGAGACACACATGACGGTTTCGTTCTTTGTGGACCGTTTCTGTAGAGTTTAGATATAGCTTTCAGGATATAAATATGAAATTTAGACCCAGAAGGCAAGAAATAGTTTTACAGGCTGGAGCACCGCCTGCTAGACACGAGAAACCGAAACATGACAGACTTGATGAGAAAGTGTCAGAAGCTTCAAAGTGTGAAGCAAACTCAGAATCATCTTCAGCATTTCTGTTTTTCAATTTCAACAGTTCTTAATAAGTGCGGATAGATCAGAGATGATACTCTTGGCCCTTTGTCTCTCCTCCCTAAAAACATCTTTTAAGTTTTAAATTCGTCTCAGGTGTCTGTGACAGTTTTGAAAGTATTGGTAAGTCAAGTATTGGACCACAATATTTTGTCAGACCTGTCAAGCTGAGAAAGCATTAGATTTTAATTGGCTGTATACCACCTATCTGTACTTAATAGGTAATAAAATAAAATGCTTACGAAACCGATTACTATGCCTTTTTTTGGTATTTTGAAGAGTAGTTTCCATCATGATTTTTTAAAAATTATTCTGAATTGTATTATTCTGAATTATATTAAATATTATTATTTTCATATATTTTAAATTATTTCTGCATCCTCCTATTTCTCTATTCTCCATTTCTTTGGAACAAAATATACATTTTTGAAGAATCATTATGCAGCTTCCGTACGTATGTTCACATCCACGTTAAGAGACTTACTTTTAAGAGACAGTTTTGTTATCTTTTTTAAATAATTTAACTTCCAAACCTAATCAGTACATGTAACTTTTTACTGGTATTCTGTATTCCCAAGACGGGTGGCATTATTCATAATCTTTCTAACCTTTCTTTTCATGCATCCCAGACCACTTTTGTCTCAAGTGTTATTGCATAAAGAACGAACTTGAGAGTTTTCTGTCCGTCACGGATGTCTGGAAAGCACTGATTGTGAACGAGGACTCTTAAAGACGATGATTCATGACAACTCGGGTCTTAAGGGGCGGCGGGCTAATGAGACAGTTTGATCATGAATAAATAATTATAGATGCAGTCAGGTTGTTGAGTTTACGAACACAAACTTTTCACAACAATTGTGAAGTTCTATGTGTAGTCACAGAGCTTCCAAGCCTTCAGCGTGAGTTATGGTGGCACTGTGACTTGGCACGGCCAGGATTTTATTAGTTTTTAAGTGTGGCGTTTAAAATTTAAAGCATGCACTTGAGATTTTATGTGTGCTGTAAAATGGTCTTTGATTAGAGGCGGTGAATGATGGTCTTAGAAAAACAAAGACAAATAAGATTCATTGGGAATAAAAATCTACTCTGGTTACATTGTCCTATAGGATACACAGTGCTCCCTGAAAGTTTTAGACAATTAGTCACAACAAACTTTATTTTCTTATTATTTTTAACCAGCTTGTTTGGAGACCAGCTTGTTTGGAGACCATGTCACACTCTTCCGAAGGCAGGGGATGGGTGGGGCTCTGTGTACCGACCCGACGCAGAACTTCCCGACCCGACGCAGGTTTTAGCCGCTATGAGGGGTAGCAGCGGCAGTAGAATTCGTCCATTTAAGAGTTGTTCTACTGAAATAATTGAGAAGTTTTTTGAAAAACAACAAAGTGTTGCTTTAATTATTACATTTTACTGAAAAATTACTGAACCGCAAGATTTTCGAAACCTGTATAAACATATTTTTTTCGGTTGAACACAAAGATATTTGGAAGAATGCTAGCGACTGAGATTTCTGGGGTACCACCGACTACCATTTGAATGGTAGTCAAAGCTGCCCCAGGACTGTTTGTTTCCCTAACTTCAAAATATTGTCCTTTGTTTTCAACAGAACAAAAAAATGAACACGTATATAAACTAAATATACAATCTTTTTTACTATGGTAGTCAATTGTGCCCTTGAAATCTCACTGTTGAGGTCACTGTATGAAGTCCTTCTATAATTTGTAACACAAAAGTCAGTGTTACAATGAACCCCACCTAAACATTCTCACCCTATTTTTAAAATGTAACTATATCCATATTATGTGGGTATTTTCTTCCTGCAATTGAGTCAAATATTATTTCCTTGTGAATTTCTTGCCCCTTTCAAAAAGCAGATGAAGCAGAAAGAAAGAAAAAAAATCCTATCCCATCATGGTTCTCTCTTTCTGTTTACATTCTTTGCCTCTCATGATGTGGTGGTTATTCTCAGGACAGTGCTGCAACGGCTCTTAAACGAAACCCATAATGAATGTATACTGCATTTATAATGGGTTTACTTCTAAATGAGATGCTCTTAATTAAAAAGGTTCAAGGTGCCTTTATGACTGGGGTGCAAGGGAAATGGCAATCTGAATAAATCAGCGAGGACACAAATGTGCGGAGCGCTAGATATGATAGATCCCTTGTTAAGAATGGCTTAAATGAAGCAGAAAGATGTGTACTAGGGCTAATGGTTATCATTAGAGTAGCCTTCGCCTGCCTCAGACTTCCAGTGTTTGTCCATGATAGTTGACCTATCCTGAGAATTTATTTGTTGGGTTTATATTATAATTCCAAGTTATTTGCACTGCGCTCTTGTATTTTCTTGGTTATATTGGTACGTTAATCTTCAAAACTATTAATTATACACAATGATCTCAGAGACCTCTTCTAAACTTCTAATAATTGTATTTATGAATATTATATTTAGCGATAACATGATATGAAAGGTTAGATAAAGGTTCACTGGTTTAAGTCCATCAAGAATAACCTTAAACTGAAAAACGGATTGCAGTTCACTTTTCAGTTTCTGTGTTTGGTCGACCAATCATTGTTAGCCTGTGATTTCTGATCAGTCAGGTGATTGTTTTTGGTGCACCATGTTTTGCTGCAGGACTTTAGAATGACATCAAACTATGACATCATACCATAGGAAACAAACAGCCATTGCTTTAGCAGCGTGACAGTTGAGCAGATTTGATGAACATCGATCCATTTTATAACACAAAAAACAGCAAACATACCGACTGCTTAAAGCTCAAAGGCGAACAGTCTGAAAGCATACATGCCGTTTGTGTTTTAGTGGATGGAATGTACACAACCAAATCAGCTATTGCAGTGAAAAAAGGAAGATAGGAGAGTCAATTATTCTCACAATTACTAAAAGGCCTTCGATACAAAGCTAATTGATTTTTCAACTAATGAGCGCTGTGGTAATGATCCGGAAATACGCTTCAGTATTGCAACCAAGAGGCCAAAATGCATTTTTTGTGGGGGTGGGAAGGTTTGATGGTGGGCTGTTGGGTTAATGTTCATTGTTCTCATAATTTGTTTAATATCACACTTTCAGCTGAGTAGCTGCCAGTCCTTCCCAAAATCTATTCAATACCACAAACTGTAAAATGTTCTATATATCTAAATTGTCACAGGAAGTGCAGAGGCGAGTATTTAGAAATGCAGATGTTTACATGTTTAAGAAAAGTCTTAGCTCTTGTGGCGCATGAAGCTAATAAAATCTCACCAAAAATATTTGTATGATTATATTGACATTACTATTATGAGCTAAATCTGTGATTCTGTGAGGGAAGATTGCAAGTGATGTTTGGAGACTCGTTATTGCAGCGCCTGTAGTTGAATCTCGTAAAGACCCCCGTGTGACATATAAACATTTATTGGAAGACTTAGTTCATAACACACATAATCTCCACAGCACAACTATCTGCTCTTTGCTTCTCAGCCCAGCTTGAGTTCATTTACTAGAACACACTGAATGCTATCACAGGTGTTATCACAGCATGATCTTTGTCAGTGTGACAGAGATTTACTTGCGTAAAAAAATCTGAAAAATATTTAAATGTGCTTGACATAAAAACTATACTAAAATGTCTATGGTTTGTCCCTAGCAAAGTGTGCGTGAGGACAGTGTAATGCAGAAGGTAGATGAGTCGGAAATACACGAAACCCTTCTCGTTTTATTTTTATCTGACTTAATCCGTTCAGTTGAAACCAATTGTCCTTGTTTCTTTATTTTTAAAACCTTAAAACGTACTTCGCAGTTTCAAGGTAGGACATGTCAAGCAAAAAAAATGCACTCGAGACATTTTTTGTCTTCCCAAAGCTGTAACCTAATTTTCCTATGATATATGTGCATTGAGTTAGACTAAAACAGAACACTTAGTATTGATGTTTACCACTAGATGTAGGGCAACAAACATGCAAATAAAATATTGTTTTGTTGGATTTATTGATGGACAAAATGTTACCAAGCTGAGTAGTGCAAAGTGAGATTTATGTTTCTTTAGTCTGACTCCCTCAATTTACTCTTGGTCTTATTTCTTGAAGGGATATTACAGTTACGCCTCCTTCATCATTTACTCACCCTCATATCATTTTAAACTTGTATGACTTTCTTCTCTAGAACACAGAAGAAGAGATTTAGAAGAATGTTGGTAACCAAACAACACTGGCCTCCGTTGACCTTCATTCAATGGTCACAAAACCCCTGAAACATTTGTCAAAATATCTTATTTTGTCTTCCACAGATAAAGGATCTTATACCGATTTTGAATGACATGAGGGTAAACAAATGATGACAGAAATTGGGTGAACTATCCCTTTAATGATGGATAAAAGACGAAAGTTAAAATGTAATAGCTAATCCTATACAAAATTATCACATTACTTAACTAGCCCGTACTACAGTACCAGACAAACATTCAAAATTAAATTCTACCCCCTTTTTAGAATAGTCAAAAGCATCATTTATATCTCAAACTACTACAACTACTATTATTTCCCTTTCTTAACATAATTAGCAGTCCAATAGACTTTTCTGTCTTCCTGCCAGCAGTCTGAGCTGCGTTTGGTCTTATCTATTCTCACATAAGCTTATAAGCCATGTTTGCCTTTGTACAATAAAAATTAGTTTTTTTTCTTAATAAACCTTTCGGATTTGAGAAACGGAGAGAGAAAAAGTTAGCTTGTATTCAAAATTTGGCTCTTCTACAAAAAAACTTCAGATCTACAGGTGCTGACATGAGATTTCTGTTACTAAAAACAAATATATGGGAGGATATTTAAAAATATATTACAAAAAAAGTATTATAATGTTATAATAATACAGTACAGTTTCCATATATTGCAAGTATGCTTTATGAAAAGCAGCTATTAATGATGTATTATTCAATATATTGTCATATGAACTATGTATTATTCTATGTATTTTTTTAAATATAATACATGATTTTTCTATGGAAAGTTAAAGGTTCATAAACCACTTACAATTATTGGTTCAACAACCAGCTCATACAGCCTACAAACTGTTTAGTCTTGTTAACAATGAAACCTTTATGCATTATTATAAATAAAATGAAAAATAATGCAAGAGCACAAACACATTCTTCATGTAGTAGATATTCAATGTATCCTACAACTTACCTTCAAACTGGGAAAAGCATTTTACATTTAAATCAGTAGAGCTGTTAACCACTATCCAAACCTCGCAAATGCGTAGGGCCCCGCAAGCTTGGGGCACCTAGATGCCACAAGTGGTTAATTAAGGGGTCGTTTACACGAGACCGTTTTCAAGTGAAAGCGCAAAACAATTTATGGGATTTGGCTGTCCGTTTACACGGAAACGGCGTTTTAGGGGACTGATAACGCAAACTTTTGAAAACTACTACGGCGTTCTCGTTTCCGTGTAAACCCTGCAGTACACATGAGAAAACGGCATCGTGCGCATGCGTATTAGGTGCGGGGATGTGGTATGCGCGTGTACACCCAAACACAACAAAGAAGAAGAAAAAAATACAACAATGGCGGATTACAGGGGTTAATCGTGCGCAATAGTTTGTTAACTCGTCAGTCTTTAGTTAGTTAGATCACAGCATCTATCTTAGTTTTTTAGGGAGGAAAAGATATTTGATATATAAATTCTTAAATATTTTCAGCAATTGAATTTTTCTAAATGGAATGTGAGTTCGCTATAGTCTAGAAAGCAAGCACTGAAATCTTGAGGGTTCTGTAATAAAATTCATTTCTATAATATTTACTTGATTTGTGTTCACGCCATTTAGTTTTAATTGTTATTGATAACTCAAATTATATTACATTTTAAATGATCAAACTTTGCACATATCAAATATTTGATTCCAAAACAAAGAGTGTTTATTCTTATACCGAACAGTAAACAAATTTGTGTGCTGTTATGAGCCCCCAAAATGATAAACACGCCACTGCACGAAATGGCCCCTCTATAATTTTAAATGTAGAAAGCAATATTTTACAACAGATAGAGAGAGTCTATGTAATTTAGTTCAATTCAAGTTCTAGTGTTGTGTATTAGTGGGCTCAGAAAATGAAAATAGATGTTATAAATCCAGTCTTTCGACAACTGTAGTGCGAATGTGCGATTTGTGTTGAATTGAAACAGACTGTGATCCACTGGCTCTGCTGCACATGCATGTAAAGAACACATTATTCTTGTCTCGCGCAGTGGCACTCGTTCAGTGGACTGTGATTTATGAAAGAGAGACTTTCCATTTGCCTTTAATCCCGCCATTTACTTGCAGGATTGAGTGCAGCCGGCGGTTTTCATTTTATCTGACACATATTCTGACCAATCCACACGAGCCTGGGACCAAACATTTCCCTCGCGCATCATCTGCAGAGATCAGGCCTGAATAATATCGCCGTTCCTCACTGTGCATTTAATGTCTTAAATGATGTGAATGTGAGAGGATTAAAAGTAGAGATAAACATCCGTTCCCGTGGAGACGGGATAAGGATTGAAGCTGAGTATTCTATTTAGAGAAGTGTTTAATTAGTTGTTGACGCTGGTTGTGATGCTCAGAGGCTACAGGCTGGAAACAGAGTGGGATATTCTGAGTGTTTGAATGATGGACGTTGCGTTATTAGTATATTTCAGAGGTTGCCACAAGTGCCGGAGAAAAATAATTACGCGCTATTGGCTGTTTGCAGAGAGTTAGAGCTGGTTTTGGCTCTAGGCGAACTTGTACCGTGTTATAAAGAGACGGTGGCGCGCTATATAAAATGCAATATGCATTAAAAATGTATATTTACAATTGTTTTTTTAAGACCTCCTATTGGCTTTCTGTGAGTTGCTAGCAACGCTGAGCATGTCTAAATATTTTAGCCTACTTGGATAAAGTTAAATAGACTACGACAAAGTTAAACAGCAAATTGTTTATTTTAATATAACTATTCTTCACTAAAATATCAATATACATTTTTTCAAATAAAAATAGTTATATTAAGATCGATAAACTAACACAGACCGGAAGGTTACTTCGGGCCAGGTGCCTGCATCGGATCTAATGGTCTAGATCAGTTGTTGGTTGAGATTGAAAGCCCCGCCCAATGTGGTCCAAGATTAACTCTCATACATATAAAAAAACATTAAATATGTATTGACATTTTATAGCTTGTTGCAGGAAAATTGTTGCATCATGGTTAGGAGAATAAAGCGAGGTCACCTCGACAAAGATTGTTTAATAGACGTGAATAAAAGGCGTCAATGCAGTGATTACCATCGCAAAAACCCCTCCATTTAAAATTCTAATTGGTCCAAAATGTATTTTGGGTGCACGATGGAAGGTATATTTCTGCAACGTAAATTGAGTACATTAGCCCAGCTTCTCATATTACAAAATGAAGAAGAGCGTAATGAGAATATTAAACCCTTCCCTCTCTCAATGTGTAATGCAATTATTAGACTTGATTCTGGCTATAAAGACTTTGTTGAAGAAGTGTTGAAAATAGCCTCTGGTTCAAACCCACTCGAAGCGTCCATGTGATTATTAGAGCCATAAGTCCTTGTCCTGTCTGGGCAGGTGATGATAACGCCGTTATTGCTGACGTTTGCTTTCCCATTTTGTAATAATATCAGTTTCCCCATCATTCATTGGTCACCATTCGGTCCAAATAAGATGGATTGACCAATCATTCCCTCATGCAAAAAGACTGTCATCTCAGTGGATGAGGTCAAATTAAATAACCGAAGGACACTGAAATGGAAATAGCCGACCCTGGATATGAGAAGGATGTCTTAATAGTGCATAAACTGTGCTTGACTCTTCTCTCCAGTAGAAGCATTTACTATGAGTAATTTGAATACTTTCTCATATGACTGTATGTTGTGTATGGATGCCACGTATAAAAATCATGCTGCTACTTGCATGAAGAGCTAATTGCCCCTATTAATGTAAACACAGAGATGGCAAACAAGTCAAACTAAAAAAGCAAAACAAATAGTGCTACACAGCACTCAAAGTTGTTCTTGGCTCGTAATCATAAGGAACCACTTTAAGTGCAGTATAGAACAATATCTTGGTTCTTCAGCGGTTCTTTAGTGCTATATAGAACCGCTGGAGATCCATACAGGGGCTTAACAGGTTCTTTATACAGAAGCGGTGCTGTATGGTTCTTCAGCGGTTCAATATAGCACCTCCGTCATTCCCCAAAAACACTGAAGAACCACTGAAGCACCAAGATATGGTTCTATAATGGTGCTGTATAGCACCACTTTTTGTATCAAAATATCAGATCTATGCATTAGGCCTTACACTGTATTTCAGTGGCATTGGTAGCAACTACTGACATTTTTCTATTGAAACAGTCCTAGTTACTGTATGTGGGCACATTGAAATATACAAATGTTACATTCGCCACAGTCTCTAAAAAGATCACCGAAATAAATTCACTTTCCCTCAGCGGACAACCCGACCTACATAATCAGAGATGAAATTTACGTCTCACTGACTCGCTCTTTCTGCAGGTTAATATAATCATTGCAAAATGAAAAAATATAGTCCTCTAAAATGGCCTCCAACTGCACTGAAAGTATCCTCGATTTAATGAGACTTCTGAAAAACACATCCACCGGTAACTTTGTATCGCATTTGTTTAATCTACACAAAAATATTAAAAAGACATTTAATTCAGAACATTTTCAAGGACCAGTGAATATTTCTTTACTATTTGGGCATACAGAGAATACTCTAGAAGGTCACTGAAATTGTTCTGTATGTCTATGTCAATGGTGAATAGTTTATTGGGGAGTGAAAAGGATTAGACGGACCACATATCAGGCTTTAAGGCTATACTTTACACAGTGTTGTAAGTCTAAAGGCCGGTGGGATTTGGTTTAAATAATGTTCAATTGTGCATAGAGGGGTTGTGTTTTATTATTGTTTACATTGCTTAAATTTAAAGTAAAATGCTTAATAGAGGTAACCAGAGGTTAAATTCTTATTTCTCAATATTTGGATTACTGCAGTTGGACATTTTGTCCCTTAAATATTACATTTGAGATGCATTCAATTATTGGAAAATATAAATGTTTTGAAGCAGACAGTGATGGCTTCAATGAGGGGTTTAGTTATATCAAATAAGGTCTATGAGAGACCATATGTGCAGGTTGGCAGCTTTGTCTTTAGAAATCTACACCATAGCACATTGCACAAGCTATTACAGAATATGTTTGCACACATTAAAAGAGCACATTCTAGGTGTTTTTGACAAGGCATTTGCAGCTAAAAAAAATGGCATGAAGTCAAAATATTCTAGTGTAAAAAACTTTTACAGTCAATTAAATACAACGTTTTGTCTAACTCATATGAAACGTATTCATTATTTTTTATCTTCCGCCAGTATTTTTCAAGGGGAAAGGTGAAATAAAATTATAATACACTTCCTAACATTCACACATCAGATTTTTTTTGATGTGAAATTATTCACACATTTCAAATGCAAGCCTGAAGGAATCCGAAAGGTTCAACTTCTGTCCATTTCCATGCTCTTCTCTGTTTTCCCTTTTCATGTTTCTGTAAGTCATTAAGCAGGCAGGCAGGCTGTGCGGGCAAAAACTGGGCCATGATGAACTCTGTCTTGAGCACATCATTGTGCAGACAGATGTTTGAGAAGAACTCTTCTCTTAGCACTGATAAAAGCTAGATTTATTTTATCACAGGTGGGTAAAATGTGACCTGTTGGGTCGACACATCACTGCGGAAAATATCTCATGGTCTTCAGGCTATGTCTAAGATTTGATATCCTGGTGGTGTAGTTTTTGTTTAGCATGCATGGGGGACCCAGGTTCAAATCCCAACCTATATCTACAATCTTTTTGTATTTTCCTTTGTTTTTAATGAACCAAACACCAGAACTTGACAGCAAGTGGTCACCTTCCTTTTTCGTGTGCAGCGTTCGACGTTTTGATAGTTTTCTATATGCTAAAAGTCATGACGGCCATTTTTTGATGCTCACAAACACTGAGGTAGACTGAACATTGATGCTTCTTTCCTTTTTTGTAAAATATTTCAAACTTACATGGAGGTCGAGGTCACTTTGATGAAGAAATCTGTGCTGTTACTTGCATCAGTCATTCCCTGTCTAGACGGGTTACATTTCTCCAGAGATTTCTCCAGGCATAAAACAAGAAAGAAAAACGTCACATTACGGAATATTTAACAAGACATTACAGAGTATAATTACCGTGATGACACTCAACTGAAACATTTACTGTAAATAGCTTTTGCTCCACAACACTGAACCTCTCAAATGATTCAAATAGACATATTATGGTGAAACATGGCAGTAATTTGAAACAGATGGTCTTTATCAACTTTATACAATCTGATATGAAATAATGGGCTTTCATTTTTGATTGATAATCATGGATTGCTTTTCGGCTTCCTGACTTTAATTGATAAGAGAACTGAATTACAACAAAGCAAAGCTTCAGCAATTAAAGTAGTTCAGTCTGTTATCAGGTCAGATTTAAAGTTTAGACACGCTTTGGTATACATCAATTGTATTAACAATGAAACTCAGTATGACTTCCAGTATGAAGTGAACCTGCATAATGCATAATAATCTCCCTTCCTTTTTCTGCCTGTTTCTCTGCTCCCAGCATAATGAAGGAATTTGATGAAAACAAAACAAACAGCTTTAATTAAGGTCTGAGAGAGCGTTGTCCTTGTTGTATGTACTGCAAAAGGGGAGAGACAGAGCGTGAGACAAAGGGAATGAACGCAGTCTTTGTTGTGTCCCAGAAAAAACGTTTACAATGAATTGTTATAGAAAACCATTTATGAAAAGACTTGAAAACTGTACGATGTCTATTGTTTTAGCCTCAAAAAATACATTGATTTCTAACTTATTCTTTCATGCATTCTAAATAATGACAATATAACATTTTGCCATTAATTGCTGAAAATTGGTACTTCACTATTATGCTTTCCTGGATTTAATTAATATTTACAAAAAAGCATTAAATTATTTTATGCAAATCATTGTTTAAGAACAACAATTTCACCATAAATACTCAATTGTAATCAATTATCATTATGACGCAGTGTACACTGTAAAATAATCGGTAAACATTGGGCACAATATACTGTATTAATTTAAAGAAATTTCTCTAAACACGTTTTTCAGTCGCTTTAAAGTTTCTGCATTGCGTTGCGTTTTAGCACAAACATGAATGTGTGTAAAATCAACGGATAAAGTGTATCTACTTTTACTATAAGGAGTCTTCCGTATGACGTTCACAGTTGTTTTTCCTGTATTTAAAATGTTGCATTGCATAACTTAATGTTTTACTACAAACGTGAATGTCTGCAAATTAAACGGATCAAGTAATGCACTGTAATGATTCCATCTTAAGCTTTTACATTTGTTTTACCTGTATTTAAAATGTTGTATTTTAAATTATTGCAATTTTGCACTGCATTGTGTTGTGTTTTAACAGTAACGGAAATGTCCATAAAATAAAAAAGAACTGATAGAAATGTAGTTCTTTTCTTTTTTTTTCACAGTTTTGACGCGAAATTACTTTGTAAATAACTCTGACTGGCTGTTGCATTATGAGAATAATTCCTTCTGTTCTCACCCTCTGGTATATAATATATTCAAGTTTATATTCAACAAAGGCTCCTTTGTTCTGAATTAGCCCCCCTGTAGTTTCTAAGCTGCTCTGTTAATTTAGTCTATGACAGGCGCTGAGCGGCCTCCCAGAAAATTTGTGTCCTCTTGATTTAAAATCCGATGCCATTTAGAGGTGAGAACATTAACCTCACCTCACCTGTTCATGTCTCTGACCCTCCATATGACAGACAAAAGACAAATGACTATAAAAAGAAATGAGACTGGGCTGAAACGCCATGGACACCAACAGCCACTAAAGCCATTACAGATTACAGGTACTTTAATTACTCACTGTGACCTGCCGTCCATGGGCTATGGGCCACCTTGACCTCAACTGGACTCCAGGCCGTAGGGCAAAAATTCCCACTTTGACAGTTGAAACTTCTGACTCAAATCAGCACACAATAACCAAACGAAACATGAAAACAGGTGCCTTATGTACTGGAAGGCAAATCTGAACAATAATGCAATTAAGCATTAATGGAATATTTTTATGGATCTTTTGACACTACAGATTATTTGATTTGAATATTGTGCCAAAATTAGGATGGAATATGAATGGGTGGTATTTAAGTCTTATAATACTGTATCATAGATCATTTAGATTACCACACATATTGTTTAAAACCTACATTTAGTCATTTAGCAGACGCTTTTATCCAAAGCGACTTCGGGGAGAGTTCGGGGAGCAATAAGCGATATGTCATAAAAGAGCAATAGTACATTAGGTGCTAATACAAAAGTTACTAGTTTCAAGAAAAGCTAGAACACTACCTATTGAGAGAAGTTTTTTTTTTCATTTGTCTGTCAAGTATTTACAGAAGAGATGTGTTTTAAGTAGTTTTTTGTGGTTGACCGTACCGCGTTAGGAAGAATGTTCCACCTTGAAGGAGTTGTGAAGGAGAATGAGCGGGGAAAGCGATTGAATCCTTTTTAAACCTACAGTATTCTAAATTGATCAATTTGATTTCTATGACTTTTGTGTGTAAGTGTGCATTTACAACAGGAAACTAGTTACAGTATGCGAGATGTTTTAAGTTCCAATAAGTCTGTAATGTACCAAGAAAGTAAAAAATGCAAGAGGTTCTTATTGAAACAAGCCTTGACAACCATCTCTATCTTTCATAACACAATTCCATCTTATCGACCCCTTTAATCATCACTGATTTATGTAAGAAAAATGTCACTTAATCATTTTAATGATAAAACCTGTTCTCTGGAGTCTCGCAAGCTCTAGTAGCTCATCACTAATTGGATTAATGATTGTCATCTACACCCTAAGTGGACAACTGGTTTAATAAATCACATGCTAGTTTTATTAAAGCAAAGTAGTTTTGGCTTAAGGGGGGTGAACGCTACATCTCCATTACTCTGTTGATGTCTCCATAATGAAATAAAGATTAAAATCCCAAAGAAGGTTAGCCAAGTTTTCATCGCTGCTTTGGGAACCAAGGGGTTGAAATTGTAGCCGTCAACCGGCAATCAGATTGTCGGATAAATTTCGGAGTGGAAGACGACAATCGAACTGCAGAGTGTGAGCACATAAATCGTGGCTTTACATCACATGCGATTTACCAACCTAATATCACGGGAATTTGTAACCTTTTTATGAGCTGGCTAATTCGTATGAATTTTGTATGCTGTGAATAGTACAAAAACGTACAAAACGGAGCAATACTGAAGCCCCTGACCCTGCCCCTCACTGGCGCAAAAGCAAATCGTACTAAAATGTGTGAATAAGATTTTACGAATTCACCACAAATTAGCCACCTTGTAAAATAGTTACGAATTCCCGTAAATTGTGTTGGATTTACCGTACAGTGAGAATTGGTGTTTACCACAAGCGTTGCTGAAATCACACAGCGACGACTCACTGCACTTTACCTGAAATTTTGGTAATTAAAGAACTTTTTTAAAACGACTTCACGCTGATTTATAACTTCACATACTATCGCATTATAACCCCAGAGCTGCTGGTAGATCTGTCTTGGAGAGTTTATATCTTATATCTAAAAATCTGTTTAGCTAAAGAAAATGAATGTGTTTTGCCTTGAGAACGTCACAGTTGCAATCCATTTTATTGAACATTTTATTCAGCTGTTTTCAGTTTATACTTTATTATGAAATATTTATTTAAGCTTGAGGAACTTAAAAAGCCACTCTGACAGAATATACCAGAAGATGACACCCAAATATAAAACTAAATAATGGAGTTTTGGACGACGTGTGTCCATTGGGTCACATATTGGCCTAATTGGAATAAGTGATTAAAGTTTGTTAATTGAAAAAGGTTAGCAGCTAAATAGGATGATGAGGTATGAACGTGACCTATGGGTCGCCCTGTAAATGAAATTTAGCTACATATTTCAATAAATCAACAAAATTTAATAAGAAAACAAGTTGAGAAATATTATGTATATCTTGATTTTGTTTGTAATATATACATGGATGCAACCTCTCTTTATTTTCTCTTATCTAATGAAAATAAAACCCAATATAAATTTTCTCCTGGATGTACATTTAAGGGCAAATTAAGTTCCTCACCTGTTATTTAAACTTGTTTAGTGGCACGTGCGACTCAGTTTGCAAGAAAAACAAAAGGATATTTCAAGGTCCCGTTATCAAAGTCCTTGGCTCAATCAAGTTTACAAAGAAGCGTAAGCCATAATTACCATCCACATGCAGATTCTAAATTGAATCATGTTTGTTTTCAAGCTCTTAATAATCTTCTCATTAAAAATGTCTCTGTAGCATAATCACAGCAGTGTGTCAGTCCATTGGGGTTCAAATGAACTTGTATTTATTTATTTATTTGAAGGCCTTTCAAGCAGTTATAACTTTATAAGCAGTTAAAGTTATAACTTGTATTACATGCAATTTTGATATTGTATCGTTGAAGTTCTAAAACATGACCATATTTAGCTTGTAATAGCATGCAACTGCTCGTATGTGCAAAGTTGAGATGCCATGTTGACATAATGGGAGCAGCTCAAGGTGAAGCTTTGACTGATTTGACTAAAAATTAATAGAAGCTCAGTCTCCATGAAGTCAAAAATTGTCACACGGCTGATATGTATCTGTCTTCACATCCACTGGCTTACTTTTTATAGACGGCTCCTTTGGATCAGGGCTGTTAATCGCGGCATGACAAATTATAGTCCATAAAATTAAGGTTTTATGACCGGGATAAAGAGAGTAAATTTAGGTTAAGTCAAAAGAATAATTCTCAGGTACCTGGGTGGTGACTGTGAATTGCTCAATGACAAAAGTATTTACGGTTGTAGTAAACATTAAAATGAAAATTCAAGCAAATATTCTTTAATATCTGTCAAAAGAGTCTTCCTCTTTGAACACAATGCGTTTGCATCATCACAGCTTGTTGAGTAATGACTGCACCCGATACACTTAAAGGGACAGTATATCTCTGTGTTCATCATGACAAAAATATTTATACAGATTTGGAACAACTTGAGTGTGAGAAAATAAAGGCAGAATATTTGGGAGAACTGTTCCTTTAACATTTCAATATGCACAGCTTATGTGATTTTATGCTAAAGATGCACAAACACGCAGAATGAATCTAAACAAACTTGGATTAACGTGCATTTGTAAATAAATTTTTGAAGCTCAGAAAATTTGAATTGCGAGTATAAATGAATTCTAAAAGTAGAAGCCGATCATTTGAAATGTATATTTGGTTTCAGAGAAAGATAACAACTCAACTTCATTCAAGTCAACCAATTAGAGAAATGACATCTTTCTTTAAGTGTAAGAATTTAATCTGACAGTTTCCCTATTCACAAAATGTACAATATAGCTGATGCCGCACAGCGCATAAAAACCACATGAAATAACGTTGAAATTGGAAAATGCCTTTGAAGAACCTTTGACGCCAAAGTGGCGGGTATATTATTTTAAAACACAGAAACAAGTGGTGAAAGTGGTGAAGTTAAAATCAATCTAGGTAGTTGATGCTGCAGCTATAAAAGCATATTTCAGACAATCCCAACTAATCCAACACAGCAAGGTTGGCTCAGCTAATGGAGTGATTTGGAGTTGACCAATTGGAGATGAGTGTCTAACCTGTTTGAAAACCCTACTTAAGCAATTCCAATTGGTAATGCGATAGTGGCGCATGGTTTAGCAGAAATCTCACCGCTATTTATTTCAACTCTCATTAAAGCACTAAATTTCATTTAAACGGGCTGATGTTGAGGCTGTGTTCAACAGCATACATTTTCTGCATGCTCCACTTACGCAGTGAGGCTGTTTGGCACAGAAAATGAATGGTCTCATCCGTCTTTTACACTCAGCCAGCCAACCTAGTAATGGAGGCCCAAGGTGTTGCATGGTCGGTCTCACAATCTGTTTTCATTTGTATGGCATTTTATTACGTACAAGATGTATCTCCCCCGTAAAGTATAGGACCCAGACACCTTCAGCGGTGTCAAAACTTCAACTGACGGGGAAAGAAAATGAGAACAAATCGATAAAAACAAACACTGAAGCTGAAATACATAGAGCTAAAAACATTTATGCACGTTTACGTTAGTGCATTTGGCTTTCATTTAAAGTGACTTACAATGCATTCAAAGTACAGTTTAACAGTTTGTTGCCTATGAATCAAAAACCTTGGCATTGTAAAGGTAACGCTTACCAGTCAAGCTAGGAACACCTATACACACAAGAACGGCAAACCATACAGAATACCCTTAAATGGTTTATTGCCTTTCTGGCCAATGTCCAGAATAAACAAACAGGCATGCACGCACACACACAGAAAGAAAAATAGTTTGTAGGATGAACGCAGAGAGTTGAACATTACCTGACTGAAACCACAATCACATCACTTCTTCTCCTGAGACTTCTTTGTGGCTTTTCACTGCCACATGATCAAAACAAAGTCAATCTAATAAAGAATGACTGAAGTCTATTAGTCACACAGCTCTAGAAGTGTTTATTTTTTCAACTCTTTCATCACGCTGTCCAGTCATCAGGGAGACTGTCAGTCCAATTCTACTTTCTGCCACCTGCCGTCTCTGCTTATGTGTGGAATATTTTCTTCACTGATCTGGACCATGTGGTCAGCATACTCCCATAAGCACATTCCACTGAGCCGCGCATATGTGTATAAAAAGTCCATTGTTAATGTTCACAAGGAATAATGGTCGAGTCAGCTGCATGTATTCCCTTAGAGGAGAGAGTTTCAGTGCTGATAGTGCATCTCAATTTTTTCTGAAAGGTGTCGAATATACTCTCCGGTCCAGAGACCCCAGAGGAGAAGTTGAGGGTGAGGACAAAACTGAAAGCCATTAGAGTGTAAAAGAGAAGTCTGGGGATGCGGCTAGGGGAGAAGGGGAGATTTGTTGGACCGAATGTTAAGTGAAGACAGACTGGGTGAATTCACGAAATATTTGTGCAACTTTTGCATGCAGTATTTTAACTCAAACTGAATCCTATTGAGGATTTGAGAAGTAAAAGAATTGTGAGTTTGACCAGTTTCAATACAATTGCAGTAATGTCAGTAACCTCCAGTTATTCATGTTATGGTAGATTAACTAATGTAAACAGTAACAACTTTTTTTTTATGTATCAGTAAAGGCTAAAATGATCATGAACTAAGATAATAAATGCTGTATTGTTCAGTCATGTTAGCTAATGCATTAACTAATATTATCAAATACAACCTTACTGTGAAGTGTTTACTCAATTCTCTGTAAGTACTTTTTTCCTACCTCTAATTTACACCTTTGTTAACTATTTGAACAACAGCTTAAAAAAGCTTACTTTTTTAACTGTGTTACAATAAGTATGACATCAACTCTTAGTTTTAAAGACTAAGAACAGGCTTTCAGATAAAAACATTGAGGCAGTAACCTTCAAACAAAGATTATTAAAAATACTCAACGTAGAAAATGAAGAGAATTTAGTTGGACTCATCTCGCTCCACTAATAAAGTACCTTGGAGCCTTTATATTGACATTAATTACTGTCATAATTCATAACACTATAGATTTCCAAGACAGAAAGCCCGAAACGTTTCATTCCGTTTATCTTTTGGTTTCCCACAGACTCCCTTTGCAAAGTCCTTGTGTACTCAAGATGATACTTGATCACCAGTAAAGTTATTAAGGTTAAACGCTGTGTTTACTGGCAGTACCACCATGTTGACAAACTATAATTCTCGTGATGATAATAAAGATAAATACCTGCAGATGAGGTTAATGGGGCTCCTGAACGATACTGCCATTTTTTGCTCTGTTTTTGCATCTTATGATCTCTATCTCTAATGAATGCAGAGTGAAACCATTTGTCAAAGTGGATGTCTGATAGATCATCAGGGGTTTATCTCTACTCCAGGTCCAATCACTAAGAATATTAACAACCGTGTTGCCTGGCTGCGCTTCACTGTGACCTTCATTTGCATGTTTTTTGAGGGGCATTCTGGGTAACCTTTTGGCGATTCTGTGGTTTGCTATGTTTTCCTTTTCAACTTTGAGCTAGCTTGCTGTAATGATTTCTTGTAGGGTGTGAACGATCAATAACTCGTCCTAAAGCTCATTTAATACACTTATGGATTTAATTGAAGAGTTAAAGAGAAAACATTTATCCAGGGAAATTATATTAGTTTTTGCATTGCACTGGGCTTTAGATTAATTTTATCATCGCTCTGGGGACAAAGTGGAAAATGAAAATTGATTTTCATCAACATTTTTATAGATAGTATTACAGAAGTGTCAAAGTCATTCCTATACATGCCAATACTGTACGTTAGGGGTTTTCAAACGGTGGGTCGCACAATGTCACCTACAGTTGATGTTGCGTTGACAACTTAAAAAGAGTTTAGTCAAATGATTAAATTTGAAGAATGTTGGTAACCGAACAACGGCAGTACCCATCCACTTCTATTGCATAGACACAGAACCAATGCAAGTCATTGGGTATCGCCGTTGCGCGGTTACCCAACATTCTTCAAAACATCTTCTTTTGTTTTCTGCAGAAGAAAGTCATGCAGGTTTCAAATGACGTGAGGATGAGAATATTGAGTGAACTATCTTCAAATTGAATTCATACAATGACAAGGAAGAGAAAATGAGAACGAATGTGTATTCATTCTCCGTATTTCCATTGCCAAATATTTTGGTGGGTCTTAGATAGATTACACCTGTCTGGTTTCTGGAAAAAGCTTGGTAACCTCTGCTGAACATCACAGTGAGATCACAGATAAACTAGCTATAATTTTCCCTCACAAGATTTAGCCATTACACATTTTATGCAGCACTGCTTTAGACTTGAGAAAATGAGCAATATCGACTGTCTTTGTGTCTGTAACTAATAAAAAAACGGGCATGGAAATTAAGATTTAGAGATGAACGATTTTGCACTTCTTTGCTAAATTTGAGCCAGGCTGCATATGGTACAACAATTATATGTAGATGAGTTTGCTGTTTGGCAGACAGGGGAAAAAGACGTTGTCTTGCAGCTTGTCAGCAATCGTTAAAATATGCATTCATTTAACAGCGTTTACTGGTACCATATGCAGCGATGGTTCAGCTGAGCTGTTGTTCTTGTTGGATGAGACAAGAACCATTTTTTATGTTATAAAGTTCTCCATTTTCTTTGCTTAAAACGTCAATGCTTGAAATATTACAGTGTAGACTGTCGATACAGTCACTGATGTATGAATTAAGTAAATCGCAAAAGTTCACAAAAAATCTATTCTAGCATCATCTACTCTCACCCTCTTGTCATTTCGAACCTGTATGAATTTCTTTCTTCTGCAGAACGCAAAAGAAGATATGTTAAAGAACGTTGGTAACGGAACAAAAAAACAATCCCAAGTAGGATATACACTTATTTTGGCTATACTTATTGAAAATTGTACTTATTGCTTGTGCATACTGATTTATAAAGGTTTTTAAGGCACCAGCGGTAATGCAAGGACCGCATGGATGTATGGATGTTGAAACCAGTGGATAAGCTGCTTATGACAAGATCCATTTCACACCAGGTGGTGTGAGCAATGAACAAGGAGAATTCCACCAGCTTCCATATTCATTTTTATTTATGGTTAGTCACCTACAGTACATCACAAACGATTTAGACATGAATCCTCACAACCTCTAATTATGTTGTATTCACTAGGGTACAATTCAAAGCAGATCTAATTTGAACTAATATAGCTAAAGAGCTAATACCTGCGCGATATTGCATCAGATTTAATCAAGCTCTATGACAATCTAACAAACATTGCTTCACGTTACTTTATAACTAAATCTGATCTCAGTCTTTTGTCATGATTACAGCATACATCCTGAGTAATATACAGTCCAGACTGAAATGGATCTGATTTCATTTGTGTGGTACTCACTGCGGTTTCTCCAAGTTTCTACTCTTCAGCCATAAAACTCAATACTGTGCCTGGTTTTTTTCTGCAGATCCTACATGATTAATACAGGGATTTTAAATTGGGTCACATCTGCAACAGACAAAAGAAACACAGTCTGACCCACCTCCACTTTTGTCAAACAACACCTTGTTTTCACACAGCAAGCATGTCTCGACCGAACAGTGTTTATACCTTATGTGACAAGTTTCAGTGCATGAAAGGAGACAATCATCTCCATAAATGACTCTGAAAATGATATCGCCAGACAGAAAAACACAACTGTCTCACAACAGTCATTTCTGCAAAATTTTTCTGAAGACGTGCAATCAGAACGGAAGAGAATTATGTGTTGGTTGCTCACAAGGTTTATAACAATTATCAAGACAAAAAGAAACTACACAGCTTTTAATGCAAGATTTATGGAAAGCAAGATGTAAGAGAAGTGAGGAGAGCCATGTGTCTACTGAATTGTCAGAGATTAGCATCAATGGTGACATACAAATCCAGTGTCTAGTGATGGATAACCCCTTATTTTTGTTTTGAATTTTCCCCTTTGAGAAATAGCAGTGAAATTGACAGGGGGGTGCAGGTGGTCTCTTTCACAGATTTACGCCAACAGCGTCTGTGGTTGAAACTCATTTGACTTCTGTGACTGTCTTGTTTTTTATAGCAGGATCTAAACGTATCTGTCTGTGCTTCGAAAGCATCACTCATCCTCAACTAAGAACCACATTCTTAAAACCTTTGTTTTCCACCTCAAAGACCATTTTTATAAATATGAAAGTTGCCATCGATTTTTTACATACACTTTACGGTCAAATATGTGCGTACGCACTATTTATAAATGAGGCCCCTGGAGCCTATTTAAAGGATGCTGGTGCTGGTCTTTTTTGTTTTATATAATGAAGGTGAATGGGGACTGGAAAGCTGTTGTGTTCCATGGAGGAAAGAAATTCCTAAGTATTTTGAAAACCATAAGGGTAGATCATATTGACTGAATTTAGATTTTTGTTTGAACAATTTGTTTAGGGATATGGTAAACCGTCTGGGGTCTTATTTTCAAATTTGAGTCTTTAAGTGCGGACATAGATTGCCCTCAATGCCAACTGAACGACCGTCTCATAAAATGCCAATTGATAACATTCCAGAAACGGAAACGACTGAGCCCTCAATGAGCTCATAGACTGCGACCCGCTGCAGCTTGCCAAAGTGTCAGCAGAGGCAGAGCACAACTGTTCTGATTCATCTTTTTTAAAAGCCAAATAGATGAGAAGGAAATGGACACTGCAGCTGGTAATCAAAAATGTCAGTGCTTTAAATGGGATTGGCAAGCAGGTTGGGCTGGAGGTAGGAAGGAAGCTTCAGGGATTTGGACCGATGCAGGCTTGTTTAGCCACCTGTGGGTCCAGATGTCTGGTGCGGAGGTCTGTGGGGGCTAACATCATCTGTTTATCTCTGGCTTGGAAACACCTAATCTTTATTAGTATTCCCATCATGCACTTCAGCAGTGACTGTTTTGCTCTGTGAGATGAAGTGTTGGCTCCACAGATTCTTATTCATTTAAAAGAAGGAAATATTGAAATGTAAGGCCAACTCGGATCATCTATGTCAAGACAAACAACGCTGTGTCTTTCCTCTGCAAGGCTTTTGCTATAAAGCGCTGCGCATTTTTCTATCTTAGCAACAGGCCTGCTGACTGACAATGCTGCTTATTATGTCACATATATTTAAAGTGAAATCACCAGCTGGGGACCAGTATCACTGCGTCTGAAATCTCGTTTTAGCTTTTTGTGTTGGGAATTGCATTTGACAAATCGCATCGCAAGACACGTTAGATTCACACCATGCGGTTCACAGTGGGTCTGTGTTCCGGAGAAATTGCTTTGTGTTTCCCAGCAGGTGACAACGATAGTGGCAACCTCAGCCACCTCACACATGCTAAGAAGCGCAGAAAAATCACCTTCTGTGCCTTCACCTTAGCACTTGGACAGAGCCGGGTAGGAGGCGAGGACTATATGTCTATGTGGTTGGAGGCTGTAAACAACAACATGAAAGTCAATGCCTGCACCAGTGAGGTGTTTTGTTTTTACTGGGGCAATAGCTGGGCAATTCCAGCATTACGCATGTGACATTTGAAGTCAAATCTTAAAATAGAAATTCTCAGAAAATGTATTCAATACGATTAAATGTAATCATCTGTTTATAATTGACCAAAGCCAAAGAGTCTAGACATCAGAAAAATATCTGTCTTTGCACAAGTTTTGATTTTAAGAGAGAAAAATTTGTGTTATGGATGTGACAAAAATAATACCCAACACATGGAGAAAAAATGACACTTCATAGATCATAAAAAATAAATAATCGTAATTTTCATGAGCCCATTTATGAGGAATATTAATAATCTTTAGGTCGACATTTGCATGGAATTGCCCGTGTTTTTCTGTAAGGAACACTGTCGTCAAATATTTAAACAATAGCAATATTTAAGGTTGGCGGAATGAAACTGTTCTGGGCAGCCTTGCATGGACAGAGTGGGAGTGCAGCAATACATGTCCCCCCACCTGGGGAACCAGAACTGTTCAATGCGTGACAAGATTAAATTAAAATGATCCGGCAGATACAAGCAGATAAGGAGGATGTGGGGATGGAGGTGGGTTTTTAGTGTGGCACGATTAAGCAGCTAATGAGGAGCAGAGAAAAGCAACTTAAATGGGACGCAGTCTAGTATGTGTTGTATGACTATTGGTTAACGTTGATTAGATGCACCTGATGTGATCGGTTGATGCAATCTAGACTCACGTGACCCGCCAGAATGACGTTACGATTGATAAATGTAATTTTTACATGTGCTACCGTTATGATTCTTAAATCCATTTTGAGTCTCCTTTTCTTATAGTGTCTTTGACACTTTTATAAAAAAAGTTGTTTCTTTAATGTTTCATCGAAATGTAATAACTTCTTTCATCTTCAAAATTATTATTCTTTTCTGCTGACATAACCAAATCTGCATGCAAAAATATATGAGCCAGAAATATCACATTCTGACGTGTTGATACCTTATCAAATCCCAATGGAACAAATCTAATTTTGCACTATTATTGTTTTTATTATCTTATTTTTTGACTTGGAAATATGTCATAGAGTTCAAAATAAGGGTAAATTATAAAAGTTCAGTTCTGATGTATTAAAAGCCACAATAACACAGGGAAAGAACAAGCTTGAAGGAATAAACAATATACATAAAAAATCAGTTATTGAGTGCATGTACATATGTATGTAAAAAACAATGCCCAAAACTGTCTCATTTGACACAATTAGTTATATATAACCTGCAATTTTATGTCCAAAATGTCGATAGAGGCAGAAATTGTGGTCACAAATGGCAATTGTTCTTATCATCTGTGAGGTCAGAGAGCAAAAGAAGCACTTATCATTGAGGCAGTGATAATTGCTACTGTGTGGGACCAGAAAAGACAATATGTTGAACAGGACCCACAGAGACTTAAAGCTGTTTAGTGAAGGTAGAAAAGACAAATGAAGCAAGTGCTGAGCTGTGGTAGAGACCCTCTTGGAGAAGATCAGGAGGTCATGAACAGCATGACAGATAGAGTGTCAAACTCGAGATGGCTAATCTCGTTTATATAAAGCGCATTTAACACAGGACCTAACATATACTGTGTATCCCATCAGCTGTGCACACATGGCATGAGCTGTAACTTGCTGGAGTATTTAATAAAGGAATTGAAGAATTTCTCTAGCACAGCAATCGTCGATAGCTACTGAGAAGTAAGCAAAAGAGACTTTTACCCTGCAGGAGGTATCACAACAATGTTAAATATGTAATTATCTATCATGTGAAATGAACTTGTGTGTGATATTGAAATATGTGAAGTGGATTGATTTAGCTGTCACAACATTTATGACACGACTTCTCGCATTAAATAACAAAGCGACACATCAACAAAGAAAGTATAAGAGTACATTCGCAAAGAGTCAATAAATTAGCTCCCGTCAAAGTTGAAAGTCATATTAGTTCTCCACAGCAGCTGTTGTAATGGAGGTCCTAACCTCTGTAATTAAAAGCCAAAGCCAATGAGGGGGAGAAGCAAAAAGACAAATTAAATCAATGTAGGGTTTTAAAGAACAGGGCAGATCGAAGCAAACCCAGAATGACTTGCAGGCAGTACAAAGGCGTTATGGTGACGTTCATCCTTCTCTCTTTACATATCTCACGACGAGAGAAAGACTGTGAGCACACCAAGGTTCAGCAAAAGAAGATTTCTGTGCTGTCTTAAGACTGTTTGTTTAACTCTGAATCCTTTTGTAATATGATTTAAATGCAGCTTGCCGATTTTTGATAAAAGTGAAACAGTATGTGAGGTTCAAACCTCTGACCTTAAGCTCATCTTTCATTTGTAAGCATTTCACTGGTCAGAATGATAACTTGGTATTGATAACGTTAATATTAGAATATGACAAAGTGTGCAGTGGAGAAGGTGTTTTAGAAGAGCAAAAATGCATCTTTTACAACTTACAGTATGTGGAGGAACTGCAAAAGCCTTTGCTCAAAATATATGTTATATTCTAATCCATTCTCATCAATTGCGTATAAATCACATATGCGTTTGCAATATCGCTTAATACTTAGGCCAAAGTTCAATTGTGCGTGCATACAATATGCCTATATTACGTGCATATTGTCCTATTAACCTGTACCCAAAGCCTAAACCTAATGCGTGCGTATTATAACCTGTAAACAGTATTATTTAATTTATTTCAGTGTTTCCTCTTCATGTACGTTTTAAAATGACTGCACTCATGCAAACATTGTTAATATTCAGGCAGAATTGAACTTTGCCGTACATATACACGATATCGCCAAGCATTCACTTAATGCAAAATATGCTAAATAAACCACCAGGACATGCTGACATTAGATATTATTTACTAAGTCTTTTTTATAACAAGTTAAACTATTCATGTTCTGTGTTTTACCCTTTTTTTGTTTGTTTTTCCCCTGTAAAGCTGCTTTGGAACAATGCAAAATGTGAATATATATAAATATATAAATAAAATTGAATTGAATCGCAACAGCGTGTTACAGTATTTATACGCAGATCGATGAGAACGGGTAGTACGGTATATTATTAAATAAGATGATTATAGTTATAATAAATCAGCTCTTGACCCCCACAGCCACACCAATGAGACTCAAGTATCTTAACTTACAACATTTTTAGTTCTAATGAACTGGTACAAACACAGCAAGACATGAAATCTAGGAAAATATATCATTAAACAATATTATATATTAACATTATCAACTACAGCGCGTGGCCTGAAGATACCTTAAAACGCTCTGTGTTTGTTGATCTGTTGGTGACTATAATATAACTATGGTAACACTTAAGTATAGGGACCAATTCTCACTATTACCTAGTTGTTTATTAGCATGGCTATTATTGGCATATTGGCTGTTTATTAGTACTTATAAAGCACATATTCTACATCCCTAATCCTACCCAATACCGTAGCCTAACAATTTACGGTATATACAGTTACAACCTAACTAACTATTAATATGCAAAAATATTGAGTTTATTGGGTTGCACTTTATTTTACAGTATGTGCACCTATAGTGTGCTTAATTAAGAAATTACTGGTAGTATAAGGATTAGGGGTAGGTTCAGGGTTAGTAGTTATTAGACAGTTATTATATTTAATGTAATAAGTCCACAGTATGTACATGTCAGGTACAGAAGGTAAGGACTCAAAAGCAGATTCAAAATAATGGTTTAATCGGATAATAATAATAATGAGCAGGAACAAAACAATAATAAGCAGATCAGAGCTTCAGAGAGTCCAAGGGCTAGGCAGAGACAGGGTCAGACAGGCGGTAGGTCGGTCGAGGTGCGAACAGAGTCCGAGTGGGTAATCCAAAGGTAAACAACAGTCGAGGGTCAGTTGAGGTACAAACAGAGTCCAGGGGGAGAAGGCAAACACGTAATCCTAAACAGCAGATCAGTCCAAAGTAATCCACAATACACACAAATACTGGAACTGGAAGAAAGCACAGTTAGCAAATAATCCAACAAGGCAGGATGGCTAGGGTGATGTAGTAAATACAACGCAACAGCAACGAAGGAGAGAAACAGAGAGGAATATAAAGGGAGGAAAATAATGAGCGGGAAAAAATTGTAGTTAATGGTTTATTAATCGCGAGAATTGGACCTTAATATAAAGTGTGACAATAAAATATATTGATATTTTTGGTAAAATAATTGTATTGAATAAACGATAAGTTGACTTTTATTGTATATTAGTTTTAACAAATAATTTGTTAAATGGGTTGTGTAACTTTGTCCCATTTAGTAACGGTTTTAACTTGCTAACTTATGAAATTTACTTGTTATTTCTTTTGTGTGTTATCAGAAATAATCTACAGGGACTCTATATTCTTTGTGGATGTTGATCGGAAATTAAGTTTAGGCCAAAAATTTGCAAATAGACAGTAACGTTTGTTCATGTTGTTGCTTTGAAACCATCTATATTGGCATGCATTTATCTCAACCAACTTACAAAGTAAGCCTAATGCACAGGCAGGTTTAATTTACCTGGTTTAAATAGTTTGCGTTGCTAACACCATGTTATGAGTTATACGTGTAAATATTTTATTACTTATTTGTTTTGCAATGTGATATTCTTTAGCATCCGTGAAAATTAAACCTGAATCAGGATGACAGAGAACTTACAGCAGACATTGACTGATGCAGGTCTCTATATCACAGTGTAATGATTTCTCCACAGGCTACACCGCATTTAGCTGAAAACACCATTGATTTTCACAGCCTCTCAATGCATCACCAATCATAGTTTTCACTGCTTGTGCGGTAACAAGTTAGAATGCTAAAACTGTCACAACCCCCTGAACTCTCTGTTCTTTGTATAAAAGCGTCTGCTAAATGAGTAAATGTAAATGTGGCAAGTTAGCTAATGTATTGCAATTGCAAACTAGTAAAACTGCAAAAGATTACGTAAACTAACACAAAAAATAAGTAAATCCAACGAAATGTCTTTTCAGTGCATTTGAAGGTAACTTATATGTGAAATGTTATATTGCGTAAGTGTGATGACACTTATTTGTGTCACAGTGAGTTTTTACGCGGAAATCAATGATATATTGTCAGGTTTGCACTAACAGAGAATAAAAAAAGGGGCAGAAAAATCCTAATTGATGTTATTGTTGTAGCAATGCATCTGTGAGTAAGTGTCTGTTTGTCGAACCTTTAGGAACCAAATGTGTAGATAGGAATTGAGCTCATGGTTCAGACATTAGTCAATGCAAAGGATGTTTACAAACTAAGAGCTGAAACAGGCTTAAATGAAGCAGATCGGGCATGTCACTTTAACAAATGAATGGCACCCATACTTAAGTAAACACCCTGGGAACAAACAGGAGCAGGCCAGTAATCTAAACTTATTTGATCATGAGTCAAAGTAACTGTGATTGATTCTGGGAGCACTGAAGTCAGCTGGGAATCTGTGATTTCAGCACCCGTAGCACCACGGCAGGAGGAGATGCATCTATGACACTCAATTACCATCTCACACGTATGCTCTAGCAAATTGAAGAAGGAAACTGAGAGAAATTGCTTTTAGGTGACACGTTCACCTAGAGTGCATTGATCCCGTCTCATGAATTCGAGCAATATATTTTGATTTAAGCATCAAAACAAACACAGTTAGGTATATGAAGCCATTTTAATTGTTGCACATTTAAACAAGCAAAAAAATTACGAGTAGAAAAGAATTAGTAGAAATAGAAAAAAAAAGGATTTCCTAGCACTGAACACACCTCTCCATCTTCAACGTGTTGTTAAACAGATTAATTCATTTCAATGCTAAAAATCACAAACCATGTTTTTATCATTAATACTTGTTTCCATCTTCTTGAACTAGTAAACAAACAAAAATATATTATTCAAATGATCAATGGATTACATAAAAAGGTCCCGCTGTGTTTCACATTCTCTCCTTTTTTAAGACCTTACACCACATAAAGACAAATGTTAATATGAGAATTTTTGTTTTGGTGGCTGAATAGGATTACTTGGTTTTAGATTAAACTCGTCTATAAAAGCTACACTGACATATGCGTCATTAAAAGTGTTTTGTACAACAAAAAACACAGAGATTTCAACCACTGCGAAGAGCTTGACTTACAAGTGCCCCAAATTTAAGATACACAAACACATTTTTAAAGACCATCTACATATCTAATGTGTATGTTAGTTGTGACCGTTTTCCTTTTAGGCAAGGTTAATGCACCGGAGACCACAGTAGGTCCTGTTAGGCACGGGGGCTTCGGATTCAGCACAGGAGACAAAGCAATCCAAGAAAAGCGACACCCAAACAGGACGCAGGCCCGCCCACAAACAACATTGGAATGCGAACCATGCAAATCAATTTAGCAACAATAAAGGAAAACACGATCGATGAAAACCATGCAAAGAGTCCATGTGCCATCTCTTTAGTGGCAGGTCTTTCACAGAGTTTATAGTCGACTCTCAGTGAAGCCTGCTGTATTTGTCCACCACGGACAAGTTCATGTTTATTTAGTGACGTCCACACACCTGGATAGCGCGATGTCCTTGTTAACGTTAAAATGGTTCTGTACAGCTTTATAGGTGTTTGTAATGGTCCCACTTTTTTATCAGAACAAACCACAATGCCAAAAAATAAATCAATAGGTGCTGAAGTTGAACCCAGTTGAACTGGTCCCCCAAGGTGAAGATGACTGGAAACATTGATCCATTTTTAAAAGTCGTCGTAGGTATTAACGTCAGTAAAGTAGGCATTGGTGTATGTTTTTCCTGCAAGCTGAGGGTTGAAATATTTATTTCTCTCCTCCAGCATCAAGTTATTCTTATTAAAAGCCTGTGGATGAAAGGGAAAAAGTGTTTTTAGTAACAGAGATAACAGTACAGAGACTTAAAATTAGCATATTTTAGAAATGACATCTGCGGTTGTGGATCCAGACAAACATGAAAACAAAGTCACACAAATTAAAAGTTGCTTTGAAACTTAATGATGGCCAAACCATGAAACAGGCTGATCTGATTGGCTGACTATACGTCATTAACTTCAAATACTGGTCAGGGAAACTATAAAATTATTTGTGAAAATTTTGAAACATATACATGACATGCATCATGTCATGATCTAATATCTGTTTCAAAAGAGATGAAAATGGCAAAGTGAACAAAACTTTTCCAAGCAAAATTAAGCAGTACCAGAAATGTTTTAGTTGTTTCTGCCACCCACATGGTCACACAATCTCATCCAAAAGAGGACATAAATTGTAAAGTTGTTCTGATTGGATAACCATAACGATAAAATACTTAACCTTCACAAATATGAAAATTTTTATCTTACTGTAAATAGATGTTTATTCTGTCTTTGTTTAAAACTTCAAAAATCCTGTACATAGAAAAACACTTCAATAAATTCTACAAAGCCATACACCAAAAGAGAGCACAGTAGGGTGGCAATAACAAACAAGTAAAAATAATAACCCAGAACAGAAGATAAATCCGATTTCCAAGGTGATGCTGAAAATAAAAATAAACTACATGCAGCCAAATAGCTCCGGACATCGCCGTGCCAAAACATGACACCAAATGTGGGAAATTTACACTGCCTTCTCACAAGTTTCTGCTCTGAGGGGATGATGGGAAATGCCGGTGACAAATGCAAACAGAACGAATGGGCGATCACACCTGTCACGTACACGAGGGTCAGGGGGAGGAGAGGGGGCTCGCGAGAGGTCTGTGAGTCAGAGGAGAGGATGGTTATGCCGGTCGAGAGTTAGTAGAAAATCTCCAGGCCTCGCGCTACACCAGTGTTAGAAGACAAAGGCTGGCAAATGTGGTGTTCGTCCAAAGGCAAGAGAATGGAAACGTCAGGCTGTAAGAGGAAGGGAGTACAATCACCCTCAAGATAGCAGGAGACGCTTTCTACATTGATTTGGTAAGAGGAGACCAGGGCTTTATTTGATGGTACGCTCCATTTGTGAAGCTATCAATAAAGTCAACATGAAAAGATATTCGAACCCATTTTATTTCAGTAATGTATTTGAAAGAGAATATTTGATGGGGACGACATGAGAGTTTGATTTCATCTGTCAGGAATGTGAACAGGGACATTTCACACTAATGGAGACAAACACGCCAACGTCCACTTTAAAGGAGGTCAAGTTCTCTCTCAAGAACATCTCAATGTAGTCCGATGACTATTCTACTTTTACATATTTTGTTATTATTGCCATAACCTTAATTATCTTTTTCATTTTGGGGAGAATGTGAAATGCCACACATGGCCATGATTTTGTGTTACTTTAAGCATCCTGTATATGTTAAAAAACATTCACCACTCCATACAGTACCAAACCAACAACATTTAAAAGGAGACATAAAAGATAATACAAGTACATGACAATAACTTATATATTCTGTAGTCGAATCATTTTCATTCACCCTGAGCCAGACGAGATGAATCTGACCTGAAGAGCTAATAAAGTGAAAGTACAGTAAAAACACTCGGGATGTTTGTAAGCCATGTGATTCCAGTGCAGTTGAAATACGCAACAAGCAATAACCGTGGAGCCCTTTGGGTAATTAGTCATCAGTCTTTTACATTCAAGTCTAATGAAGCGTAACTGTTATTCTGACTGCGTTTGAAAAATGAGGCTGAGCTTTAATTTTACTGTGCTTATGACAAAATGATCTATGTGTCCAGATCTCCTAATGCATGGCATCATTTTAAAGCACAGTATAATGCGGCACAGATCAAGCACTACTGTAAATGTTAAATAATATTGTTTTCTCTGGGTAAAATGATCTCGGTATCATATACAGTACTTGTAGCATAACCTACTGTATAAGGGGAAAATCACTTTAATGTCACAATTGTTTGTAGAAGACAGCAATGAGATTAAAGGGAGAAAGCTCTGTAATGTAGAGTTTTTGCTTTCTTAGCAAAGTCTTCTGCTGACTCAAGAGTAAGAAAAATGGTTTATATAACAAAAAATGTCTCAGATGCGTCTCTGATTCGCAACTCCAGCTCATGGATGTGACATTTTCAGCCCAATTGTTTTACATAGACTGTTTCATCTGATGCGAGGGTAACTGACCCCCAGTTAACTTCCGGTTTGTGTTTGGCTATTGTCTAATAATATAACTATTTCTATTTCTATTTAATTTTATGTTCATGTTAATATTAGTTAACATTACTATTTTTTGTATAACAATTGTATTAAATAAAAGATTTGTTGAATGGGTCCTGTAGTTTGGTCGCATTTAAACTAACCGTATGGTACATTGACATCTAGTGGTTGAGCTTGGTATCGGAGTCTAAATTCAAAATATTGGAGAGACAAGTTTAGCCAAGCAACCGTTCTTCTCGGTTTCATTTGATTGTTATCAGAAATAATCTACAGGCACTTTATGGTTTGTGAATGTGTATCGGAAGTTAAATTAGAGTCACAAAAGTGCGCATGCGTGTTTGTTTATGTTATTAAGATGAAACCTCATTCTCAGAGAATGTATTCATGACCAATATATTGAATCATCCGTTCATTTTTTACTAAACCCTGATGATGAGTTAAGACATCAGAACAATTTCAGTCTATGCATGAATTTTCTGTTTTAAAAGAGAGAAAAATTCATGCGTTATGGATGTGACAAAAAAGATGCATGTTTTTGAGAGACGACATACTTTGTAGGATTTCTGTGAATTAAAATGTACAACCCAGAGGCAATAATACCCAACACATGGAGAAGGGATGGCTCTTTGTAGAACATAAAATCTTTTTTTATTTTCATTTAATCTGCCTAATTATGAGGAATATAGACTGTTATGGATAGGACAATTTACTTACTTGACTATGCATAACTTAAGAAACTAAAAGAGAGACTTCACATTGGAATTGAATCCACCAAATACAGATATCTAACCTATCAGTAACCTATGGTTAAAACCTAAGGTAAAAACTTATTTTTCTCATCTTAATTAAACATGTTACATTTGCATGATTAATATGACTGCAAACATTTCTCAACAAATTCTCTTTACACACTTATTGCGCTATAAAAGACAAACCTTTAAGCAAAATAATAGTCATGTAAGAACACATTGACAATATTTTTTGGTAACACATCAATATAGGGGGCAATTATTATTGTCTATTATTGGCATATTGGCTGTTCATTAGTACTTAGAAAGCAGATATTCTGAATGGCCATGTTCTACATCCCTAATCCTACCCAATACCGAACCTAACAACTACCTTACTAACTATTAATAAGGAACAAATGAAGAGTTCCTTTTAGAAAAAAGTCGAAATGAATAGTTTTTAAATGGCGAGAATTTCCCCCTATACTGAAGAGTGACCTTTTTTTTAATATAATTTGAACACTGACTACACAAAAAAACCTGGTCACTTATGAGAAAGCAGTGTATGAATGCATGAACTGATTCAAACACAATGGCACTCATCAAGAACACGTCACACAGACTGCTTTCTATTTTAAGCACAGGTTACTGATAGTGAGAGCGGATAATACTGACCTTAATGGCTTCAACTGAATCATACTTGTCCAGTTTGTTGATGTGGTTGGTGATGCTGGTGTTGAGTGGGGCGGCAGAGATAGGGTGGATGACAGTGGCATCATGGGATTGCTGCTGGTATCTCTGACAGTAAGTGTACACCAGCAAGGTCACCAGACAGCCCAGTATAGAGCTGCTCAGTCCCACGGCGATCATGTGGAACACATTGAAGTCTGGAAACGGTAGAGAACAACAAATTGGGTAAAAGATTATATGTAAACATGATGGCGGCATTGATTTTGGTGCCTGGGCCAATTAAAACTACATTTGATATTTCTCAGCGTATCAATGCATGAACAGACAATAATTGTTAAAAATGGAAACGCGTCACAGGGAGACAATAACAAATCTTTTTAACTGTTTTCTGTTTGACTTAACATGAAGCGCTGTCTTTACCATAGAGCAGTTTTGCTGTGTATATAATTGACTGTCAATATTTGTTGATATCACCAAAACAAGACAGAAAAATATTGATACACTACATAGCCTCTGTGGATTTCTGCATGTGCCGCTTTAAACTTCAGATTCGTGGATACGGTTCTCTCGCAAATGAATTTGAGTGTTTCCGCACAATATTTCTCACAGCTTCAGCGCAGACTAAAATCAATAAATATTTGGATGAAGTCCAATAGAATTACAGGCCATTCATTTAGCACTAATTCAAGAGATCCCCTGCAATTTCCACAGATTTTTGAGTCTGCAACATCAGAAGTATGTGGCTGACTTCCAACATAGCCATGCTGCCTCTCATTTCCCTTATCTCTTTCTTCTCACTTTCTTCTCATTATTCATGTTCATTTCTTTACTTGTTGGTAATTACAAACACAGGGGACATTAAAGGGACAGTTCACCCAAAAATAAAATGATTTCATCCTTTAGTCACCCTCTTTGTGCGGTTGAACACAAAGAAAATTTTTGGAAAAATGTTAGCAACTGACAGTTCTGAGGCCCCTTTGACACCATAGTAGAAAACATTTACATGGTAGTTAAAGGTGCCCCAGAATTGTTTGCTTTCATACATTCCTCAAAATATGTTAAAAACAGAACAAAAAATATCTTTCTTTGTGCTCGACAGAACAAATACATTTATGAAAATGTTTTTCAATTTTAGAGTAATCCATGACAGAAATTTCCATGTTGGCCTCTTTAAGAGTTTGTAAGGATTACACGTACCTCCACACCATCTTTCCTCTTGACTTGAACGTGCAACAGAAGTTTCTAAAGAAAAAAAAGAGAAATATGAATCCATCAAACTGATAAATGAGATCTAGCAACATTTCTGAACATTATACCAGCCAAATTTCAAAGTCGACCTATTATCGTGAAATTCAAAGCGCTGAATAAGGGATGGGGAACCTGCAGTGCATTTATATGATCAGTAATGGAAGTAAATGAGGTATGAAACTTTTCTAATGAGCTGTAATGAAACGTTACTCTGAGAAAGACAAGAGGCTTCTGTATGGTAATATTTACTAGTATGCCTCTTAAAATTCACTCCCTGTGCTACACTGGAAGTGAGGTTATAACTCCCCTGACGGCCATACTTTTGAGATATTTACCATTTTCAAGACGCGCACATTAAATTGATGTTATTGTTTACAGCTTAGCTCATTTGCCAGTTATTCAAAGATAAGACAGTCCTTCGGTCTTTACAATTTGCTACTTTATGTTTGGACAATATAACATTTATGTTTGCCACATATGTTTTGAAGAGACACTTAATTTAATAAAAAAATTAAGAAACTTGTCAAACTCAAAGGCTTGTTTTATACAGTAGCGAAAGAGCTATATTACTATTTTGACATATTAACAAGTTTCTCATAAGAGGCTATGAAAAAGCACCGTAAGCTCATTTATCAGCACGGTTTCTCTAAAAGGACACATAATGAAACACAAACTGTGCACCAAAAAAAAGGAGTTTGTCTAGCGTAATGCGAGTTACAAACACCATTTTCTATTCACAGTGTCAATCCAAATGATTTAAGCAGTTACACTATGAGGTTTGGGTTCTGCTGCGTGTAAATGAATGATCATTTAGATTAAAATAACAGTTCCCAATAGCTCATTTCCTAAAACTGTTTTATGGCCGTCATCAAAAGAAATAGTGGATTTCTGGTTCTGGTACCTGAATATCTTTCCAATTCGCAGCAGAAGTAATTCAAGTTTTCTGAGTTTGTAAATGCAAATGCTGCACGAGAAAGTATCATTGTAACGCATTCATTCGATCGTGCCACTTAGACAAGGGAAGGGATGAGAGGCTAATTATCCTTACACTGCAGAAATCAATGGTTTGGTGTGTCTCGCATTACTTCTTGTCAATAAGGGAAGATCCTTGTTTGTCCTGAGATCGATATTGGAAGTGTTTAAGTGTGTGTGCGGGTACCCACCTGGGATGAAGTTTGAGATGGGCAGACAGGCGCGGGTTTCGCTGCTGTTGCCCGAGCACTGGTTTCCGGTGGGAAACAAGACATCACAGTGCCGCAGTCGGACCTGAGACGCTGATGAGTCGCATGGGGACCATTCGGACCAATCAGACCAGCTCTCTGTGTATGACAACAACAGCACATCAGATGTCGGGGTTGAACACTTTACTTATTTAAAGGGATAGTTCACCCAAAAATGAAACCCATGTCATTCCAAACCTAATTGACGTTCTTTCTTCTGCATAACACAAAAGAAGATATTTTGAACAATGTTGGTAACCTAACAACACTGGTCCCCGTTGACTTTCATTGTATGGACACAAAATGATTGAGATATTTCTTCAAATATCGTCTTTTGTGTTCCACAGAAGAAAGAGTCACATACACTTTATAGTAAATGACGATTACTATGTGAAATAGGTGCTTATCTGGCATCAGAGTAACCGTGCAGCTAACTTCATTTAAATGTAATGAGAAGAGGTCGAAGTTCTTTTTATGAAAACTTCAACGCAAGGTTCTCCTGTTTTACATTCTCCTCACTTCCCCCAATCCCCTGTTTCCATCCTGCACGCTTCAGATACACGTGTACCTGTAATGAGTGAAGTGACAGGGAGACCTGAACGCAGCTAATAAAAGGTCACTCCATAACCTCGACACACTTTTCACTAATGGATGGACTGACATTTGAATACAAGCGCTCCTCTGCCGTTCACCTTTCGGCGGATCAATGTGCAAAGTTTGACTCGGCCATCAATCGTCTTATCTCGGGTTGGTGCATATTATCCTCCTATCGCAAACCCGGCTTTACCATTTGCTTTTGTAGGAAGTGTGACATTTAGATTTCCGCCTTTGGCATGCCCCACGGGCCGCTTCATACATGAAACACGCAGGTACAAGACAAAGGGCTCCTGTTCGGTAAAAGGCTTGTAATTTTCTGACAGAGAAAAAGGTGTGGGTGCTAGCTGGTGCGGGAGTTAAAGCATGTGATTGTGCCTGTGTGAGGCCATACCGGGGCAGGGTTGGATGTTACAAAGGGCCTCTTCAGTATGCAAGCCCAGGCAGATGTCACCTCCGTAGGCAGGTGGAGGATTGTTGCAGCTGCGTGTGCGCATGTAGTGGCCTCCACCGCACGTCACCGAGCATTTGGACCAAGGTGACCAGCACGACCAGCTTCCATCCACTGAAAAGATGTGAGGGGAAAATTAAAAAGTTATTACTGCTGCATGTGTCATGAATTATCTTGGGACAAGAGTCTGACGCGTAGGACGAAATATAGGAATATTTTTCACAAACATTTTTAGGGTGAATGCAAATGAAAATAAAAAGGGTGCAGTTGCAGTTACGTTATTTTTATATACTGTACGATATTTTTTATATACGTTATTTGTATATATTTTATGTATGTTATTTTATGTATTTGTATTGTATGTATTCTTTTTTACAGTATAGAATGTAAAAATTACAAATTGTGTCAAATTAAAAAAATATATATAATTCAGGTTTATATAATTGGAAAAAAACGTTTTCTTGCTCTACAATAAAATAAGAATGTTTATGATGTCACAACTACAGTATGTAAACATTAACGCAAATGTCTTAAAGCTTGGTAGCCCGTTTAATTCTAAAAAAGTGCAATTAATAAAAAAACTCCACTTACATCTTATAAATTACTACAATAAAACAATATGTGTGTGTGATATGTCAAAACAAGCTCCAGCCAGATGCTGATTACTCTGAGAATAAAGGGGGTTTGACAATGAGAGAGAGAGACACACAATGTGTGTATCTCCCTGATGTGCTAACCCTGCCCTCTGCTCTAATTAATGAGGCTAAACCAAGCATCAATTCACTCTCTCTCCTCTTCAGCGAGTGCCAAGCTCAGGGTCATCACCCGTGACAACTAGAGCAACAGAACAACTCGCAAAACACTATGACTCTCTTAACACTAATTAAAGAAAAACAAGCGCGCAGATTTTTTACATTAACATTCACAGCCTGAGGTGTTAGTGGAACGGGGTTGAGTGTTCATGTCACTAACATTAGACACTTGGGCTATATTTGACATGGAATGCCATACTGCAATCTGCATTGTATATTGTACAGTGCGTACTATTTAAAAAAGAAGTATGTGAAGCTATGCAATCAAATCTTACAATCACACCTAGACGACAAATACCACTATTTTGTGCTGCAAAAATGAATTTTCCTACTTCCTACCTATTTTATCAAAGAATTTAAATCAATATATATTATTTACTTGATACGCAAAAGGACATAAGATAGGTCTTGTTTTTCTACTAAAATTATAAGTAAATCTGTTTATATGTGAGATATGTGCCATAGAGGTTAGAAAATTCAACTTAACACAAGTTCATCGAATTATTTGTAGATTTTTGGCTTGTTTTAAACATAAACTGACTTTTTATTTCTGATTCTACCCCCCAGAAAAACAGGTTTAATGTTATTTTTCTTGTCAAGTAAATGTATCATTATGACGATAAAATTTTTTTTGCAATGTGTCTGTTTTATACAATGTGGCATAATTATACGTAAATAAATCAATAATAAACTAATATGACGATTGAATGAATATACGTAACAGTGAAAATCACAGATAAATTGAGAACACTGCATTATGGGTCATTCCAGGCAATACACTAATATTTTATGCTGCAATTTAGCAATTAGGTCATTCAAGTCTTCCATACATAGAGAACACACAGTTTGGCTTATTACACAAAATGTTAAATGCTTTCATATTTGTAAGGCATGCGCTTTGGATAAAAGTGTCTGCTAAATTAATGAATGTAAAATGAAATGCAACTTATATTAGCAGTATACATTTTGGTTTACTTTCTTTCAAAATTAAAATGTAATATGTAGCATTTTAAGCATACTCACTAACTGATGAGGAAAAGAACCTGTACTGTAGCACAAATCATTTCTGTTGTACTACAGTACAGAAAGAATGAGTAGAGAATGCTGATCCAGGATCAGATCTTAAACCCATTTATCCTGCATCACCCACTGGTGGAAAAGCGAAATCTTTTACTTAAGCATTTCCGAATGACTTTCATAAAAGGCATGGGTAAACCATGTGCTGCGCTTCATCATGTGTTGTAATTTCTCTATCGCGAAAAATGACAGATCAGTCAATTTCTGCCAACGTGTGACTGATCATCTCATTTCACCCTTGTGGCCCGAAAGAAGAAAAGACAACGGGGGACAGCGGCTTCCCTCTCTCGCAAAACAAAATATTGCATTTCAAAGGTCTGACTAGAAGTGTAAAGATTTAACTCTGCGAGGAGGTAGAAGCACAGAACCAATGAAAGACACAGTGAGAGCATTGGTCACAGGCATGCTCTGATTCCAAAACACTTATGGGGATGTAGAGCGATTTGATGTGTTCTTTTCAAAATTCCTGCAGGGACACGCTTGATGAAAGCCATCTATATTATTCTGTGGCAGTCTGTATCAAGAAGCCATTGCATCTAAGCGCTACTAAGCCATTTCGTTGGAAGTTGAGAGTGGCTGAATTAACTCTGCTGACTGACAGTTGGCTCTTATGGGTGGTTGTACAATTTGTCATCCCAATGTTTATGAAATCTGTTCTCGGATACCTGATTTGCTGGCAATTACTCCGGTAGAGAAAACATCAATAAATGCTAATCAGGACTAACAGAACCTCGATATCTTTGGTAATGAAGCAGTCCCACAGGTCCCGGTCCTGTCATTTCATAGCCAATATGTGAGATCTAGTTATGAGGAACAATTAGGTTCACAGCATATCATAAGGTGGGAGTGATAGGTGCCGTAGAGCACCGTATGCATTGGCTTGACGGTTCAAGGCGACGTTCATTTCCAAAAACTGGCCTATTGAATAATAATGATTGCAAAACTAATTCCGCATTGCCTGATTGTGTCTTGTTTAATGATAGGTATCATAAAAACCCCAGTTTTCCATTTAGACGGCACGTTTCCACCCCATGAAACCACGAGCACTCATTTAATTAGGGAGCGCCACCTCCTTTTTGAACATTTGGAGTGGGTGTAGTGCCTTGTCGCAGGCTTTAAATGACTGAACCCTGTCGCTAGAATGAGCCTGAAATGTGATTATAACACAACGATACCACAGAGATTTCTTTCCATTTCAGACAGCAAATTGAGGTCTTCGCACCTTAAAACGGAGAGACTGCCTTCTATGTTTTTAAATGCGCTGCTTGAAACCGGTTCGGAAGATTTTTGTTATCATATGTTGATGTTTGGTAACTTTTATTCCATTTCCGGACTGTTCGTATTGTCATCTCAGTGACAAACGAAGAGTTTATTTGCAAACAATAATAAACGTTCTAGTTACAGTGTGTTCATAAGCAACCACTAACCTGGACAAGGGGTCGTGTTGCACTCTTGAAACTCCTGGGTGGGTCCGAGGCAGGTGATTCCTCCATATTTGGGTTTGGGATTTGAGCAGGTACGCTTACGGTTTCGTACCCCTGAGCTGCAGTCTCGGCTGCACTGGCTCCAAGGACCCCAAGCAGACCAACCTCCATTTATGGTCAGTCCAGTGATACGGCCTGAACGTAGCAAATCTCCTAAAACAAGAACAAACCAAGAGGTAGAGTCGGCACCGAGCTAGTCTGACACAGATTTAATGCAGAGACATAAGATTATAACTCTGGCGGACATGTTGAAGGGTCCCAAATCCCATTATCAACATGTAGGTGTAAGGGGATAAAGGAAAAGTTCACCCAAAAATGTAAATTCTGTCATAAAGTCATACAGGTCTTGTCAAACCTGTATGACTTTCTTTCTTCTGAAGAACACAAAAGAAGATATTTTGAAGAACGTTGGTAACCAATGACTTCCATTGAATGGACACAAAACCCACTGAGAGATTTCTCAAAATATCTTCTATTCTGTTCCACAGAGAAAGAAGGTCAAATGTAGGTTTTAAATAACATTAGAAGGATTAATGATGACAGAATTTTTATTTAAGGTTGAACTATCCCTGTAAAGGAATAATGCACTCGAAAAATGGTCCAAATTATCCTTTAAGTGAAAAACACCAAAATTGTTTTAGCATTACATGAACTCCCTGGGTATCTAACCTGTGATCTTGGTGTGCCATGCTCTACCGGTTGAACTACAGTAACAGCTGCTCATATACTGTATCTTAACATTCAGACATAATTCTCTGTATTTGTTCTCTAAGCTAACCGTAAGTCTGTCTGCAGTCTGACCTCTATGTTTCTCCTTACCAAGAGGGATATCTAACAGTGACAGTCCCTCCAAGCCACAGCCATTTATCCATTCCGAGCAGGTAACGTTGAGATGGCAGCGCTACATGGGTTGAACTATAGTCTGTCTCTTCAGCACCACAGCACACATACCTCTCAAAGGTAATAGACTACTTCATAATCTACTCACACCTCTAAGCGCTGTGCCCGGCTCTGATGGCTAATGGGAACAGAGGTGCTAGACCCGCAGGTAAACAAACCGTGCTGCGTTCAGTGACTTAAACCAAAGAATGACTGACCGCATCGATTTTTACCGAAGTATAAAGTCGCACTGTGGAATTGCATTTTGACCTCGTAATACTTGCCAGATTTTAAACTCGCATGCAGAGCAAAGCAGATAAATTGAAGTAAAATACTTGGAAACAGATGCCGCTGACTCACATGCTCGAGCAATTTTAGTCATCCTGTCTAGTATTCTATGACGTGTCCATGACGATAAGATCAAAACTTCGTCTGGCGAAAGTCACAATCATGAAATCAAATAGCTTTTGTAGATTAAGTGTGTGGCTTTTACAGTATTCCCCAGAGTGGCAGTAAACTGCCTAGCGGTCACCAATGCTTATTAAAAGTTGGAGGGTTGGCAATTAGAATTGACTCCTTGATGGGTCCCTGTAGTGGGTGGCTAACGCCTCTGCAAACACATATAATTACCATGGCGTCCAGCGCTGGCAATGCCGCTAGATGTACCTGACAAACAAAATGTCAGTTGAAGAACATGTGGTGCTAATACACTGTAAAATTGGATACACATGAGACCACTGTTAAAAAAGCATTATTGAAATTGAGTGTTTGATATGTGCCAAATAGGGATGTCCCGATCTCACTTTCTGTGCCCCCGATCCGAGTCATTTTATTTTGAGTATCTGCCAATCCGAGTCCCGATCCGATACTTGTATTAGTGCTAGGTGCACGATCCAGGTATAGCCTATTCAGATAAAATATGACTATTTAACAGTTCAGCATACTATAGATAATGTACATAATGTAATTTATCTTTTCAACTAAATCAAATAGTAGGGTTGGATTAAACATTTAAATGGCCCTCTTTATCAATGAAGTGGTTTACATGCTTTTACTGCAGCTGGACATGTCCTCATGAGACAGAATAACATTGCCTCAAAACTTAAACACTCAACGCAATACTGCAAGTTCACTCTGTGATACTCACATACTGTATATACAGTATATCTTTGAACGTTCACTTTGAAATAAAGGAAAATCAGCATATCTGTCGTGTTAGCGGACAGCTGCTAATATGCTTCTCATCTGTGTAATTAAGTTTGTTGTAAAGCTCTGGAAGAGCGCTGTATGAGGGAAGAAATCTGACGAACATGTGTTCTCTATCACAGCGTCACAGAGCTCGCTGTAATCTGTCCACTTTTTTGGGGGTTTGGTATTCAAGTGGTATTATTGAACGAAGCTCGAGCAGCAGATATTACAAGTGGCTGTTCCGCTGCACATTTCCACACTGCAGACACAGCTGTCACAGCCAGCGCTCTTGTTACCAAACTTGTGTGACGGCAGAGGTGATCGAACATTATAGGGCAAAATATGACCGATCCTGATCAGGTTAAAAATAACTCAATCGGCCCCCGATCCCGATCTTTGCGAACGTCTCGGGACATCTGTTCTCTAGAGACAAAAGTAAATATGTAATTAAATGGCAAAGAATATAAAATGTACTTCGAATTTCTCATAAAATGATTCCAAAAGCAATTGATCTGAGCTATAATCTACACATTAAATTAAGCTACAAATGTTGTTACTGTATGTCATTTCTTTAAGTTTTTCCTTTTTAATATGATCTTTACTCTTTCACGTGTTTTTTTATGAACATGTTTATACTTTCGTATATGTGTAGAATTCTCAATGATTATAGATCATGAAAATCTTCTATATTTCAAAGTAGTAACTTACCTTTAAAACCTTGCTTTATTTGAAATCTTTTAATTTAAGTTGATGATATTTTATCTATATTTTATTTTTAAGGTTTGAGTTGATCGATATTGTATTGTATTGTATTTATATATAATTTTAATATATATTATGTTATGTTATAGTATTATTAATGCCATATTGTAACAGCACAATAATTCAGTGTTTTTAATGGCAGTGGTATTTAAAAACTGTATTATTGCTGAATGGTCAATTAGAATAATTCACAAAGTTAATACTATTTTCGGATCAAAATAAACAAGTACATAAAAGATCGGCAGCTTTAAATGAAACATAACTGAGATCTCACTAGAAACTTCTGAGTTATAAAAGATCCACTTCCAAGAAATACAAATTTTCATCTGGATCCTTTTAGACCTCACTGTATAGGGTGAAGACCAGAATCACTGACAAGGAAAATCTGGAAGGACATGGGTGTAATGCACCCCGCAGACATTTGCTAGCTGAAGCTGTTAGGTCTGCAGAATCTGAGTGAAATTCTAACAGATGACAAAGTTGTGTGGACTTGATAGTAAACAGCCTTGAAGATATCAAGTTGTTCTAAAAGAAATGAAGAGAAGGAAAGACAAAGAGAGACAGCGCCGTCCTTGCAGCACGCTATTTAGATGAGAAAATAATGCTTAAGTCACAAGTTGAAGTGATGTGCTATTGTTTCTCAGATAAATGAAGGCATCACTCATAGCCAAATTACAAAACACGAGCCATCATCTGTTACAGCCTCTGGTTTATGCTGCAGAAAAACTCAAGGTTTTAAGATAAGTGGCCCGACTGTTAAGCCGCATTTTCTCTCCAGTCACCACCATTACTCCACCAAACAAATAGACGTAATGGTGCATGTATTGATTTTTATTGTGCTGAAGGTTAAGCACTAAAGACTAGCACTTGCTAAAAGAAAAATGACAATGTACTACAAAGGCGGCACAGAGCCCCCCTGAAAATATGTACCCACAATTTGATAACCCAAAATTTCCATTTATAAACTCATGTATTTATAATTTACTTATAACAAATATGAGGTCACACTTTGTCAATGAAAGTGATGTGTTATCTGACATTACATATGACATTACATATCACAAAGCTGCTGAATCTATGTGTAAATGGCACCCAGCAGCTGCTTTCACTGATAACTTCTTTCATTTGGCCCTGAATAAAGACAGCTGAGAAATTAAGGAACCTTATCTGAACAAAAGCAGATTTAAATTCAGCTACTAAAAGATTTGACCTCAAATGCATTACCAATTTGAAAATGTCAGCCAGCGCTGATTCTACTGATCTTGTTTCTTTTATAATGTTGACATTAGACGAAAAAGGGGCACAGACCTTAAAGGCTTGACAAAATAGCAACATTTATGTGACTTCGGCTACAGATAACAAAGGTGACTCTCTTCATTTCACAGAACGCTGAATATAATTTCTTAGGAAACAGAGATGTTGTTTAAGAGAAAATGTCTGATTAAGTTTTTAATTTACCAGTTTTAACAAATAACTACAATGTTATGCTGAGTTGTGGAGTATTGTACGCAGTGTACATCTATAATCGAACACACTGAGCTTACATTATTGATACTTTCGGCAATCCATTCACATGAATTGCTGAATGTGAACACTTCTGGACATATTCCCAGTTATAACACTTCTGACCCCACACTTCTAGGCAGATAGACGACATACAACACTCCACAATACTGTTCAACAGGTTTTAATAGGGTAAACAGGGGACCAGACTGGCGGGTAAATATCCTGATATTTACAATATCCAAAAGGTCTGAACGAGCGACAATAAAATGACAACTAACCTGACATCGAACACAACAAAACACGAGGTATATATGGAGTCAATGGTTCAGGTGCGGGTGCAACATGAGGGTAATCTGGTGCTAGGGATCATGGGGAGTATATTTCGTAAGGTTAAATAGTATGGGGATCGAGAGCGGGTGAAGCTGGGAGGGGGCGTGGCAGGCTGAGACGCTGGGTTGTTACATAAATAACATCCTTAAATAAAATTCAGCTTATGACAGCTTTCCACAGGCCGTAGTAGCAGAACGTTGATTGCACCCAGCGCCGGCCCAGGCTATGTTGGTGCACTAGGCAAGACTTTATATTTGGGCCCCCCAACAAAAAATAAATAAAGGCCTCTTTTAAAAGCAAAATTAAAATGTATTTTAATGGATCATGAATTGTGACATACATACACAGAAAGTAAATAAATAACTAAGAAAAATCTTTGTAATAACAATATTTCGAATTACCTTCTCACTGTTTGAAAACTATGTTACTATTTTGAACTGTTAAAACTGATTGTTTTTTTCAATAGTACTGTATTTTTAAACTATATATTTGATTATTTAGATTAAGATCAACAAGACTGCACCGAGCAAATATATGCAGTATATAATTTTTCTTTACATTTCATACCGTTAAACCAGTGATTGTTGAATTAGACACAAGTCAATAGGTGGAGCATATCACTCTCTGTAAGTCGCTTTGGATAAAAGCGTCTGCTAAATGACTTAATGTAAATGTAAATATCGTTGCTGTCGGACTGAAAGCTTGTAACTCCAAAACTGCCACATTATATTTGTTTACAAAGTTTTGTCACTGTGTGGTCAAAGTGTACAAGCTCTTTTCAATACTTTTTGGTAAATATTTGCAAAACCCATGGACAAACATGAAGGGATGGATTTATGAAATGTATGGAGATACAAAGTTTTAATTCGACAGCGGCGAATCACTATTTTTATGGCTATGCAAATTTACAAAAATGTAAAGCTACCACTAGTTTAGGACCCTCAGTGTAACCACCTACTGTAAACTCAGTCGACAACTCTAGGTTTTTCCACATCATCTCTCTGAGACACTGTGCTTTATCACCTTTTCTTCACACAAGCTAGGATTACGGATTCCTACAGATTCAAATCGATTTGGGCCAGCCAAGATGGGAGGCTAAATCTTTGCCAAGTGGCAGCCCATTCATTTCAAAACTCATCTTCCCTCGTGGCTTCACTGATATCAACACACATCTTTAGTGTGAAGGTGATTATGGCACTGGGCCTCTTCTGTACGATATGCGTTAAGTTAACCACTGAAAGCCTTTAGGAGACATATCTGTCATGACAGGGAATATAGGGTTATAGCTGGCTGCTTCGAGCTAAATAATGGCCGAAGCAAGGTAATTAATAATTTCCGTTTGGGGCGTTTAATATTTATGAATTACACAGATGCAGCGCTGATGTATCGTGCGAGAGTCTGGCGTGTCAGTAATACAGATCACTGGGAATACTGATAATATAGCTGCAAGCTGCAATTACAGGGCCAAGCAGACCAGTGAAATTTACCCAGTAATGCAGAGTAGATTTGTTGAATATACCTTAAGGATATATAGATTTAAGAGGTCACAGCAGCCACTGGCAGTTTATTTTGTAAGACAAATGGGTTAAAGACTTGAACTAGATGTATCACTGCTTGAAACTCTTGATCAGTAGGCGGTTTAAAAACTGATTTGAAACACAAATCCTGTTGGAATGGTGACAATGTTTCCATCCAGTTTTTGTACATGTACTGTTTATGAGCTAAAGAAACTGTTTCCATCCAATAAACAAATACGAATACCAAAATTTTGCATATGACATGTCACGATTAATCATTTGACAGCCTTAGAAATGTGCAAAATGTAATCTATAATTAGCATTTCCAACAGCCATATTGCTAAACATTTTAATGGACTAAACTTATTTTTATTGAAAAAACCTGGGATGGAAACATGATTATTAGCAAGTTAGCAAGTTTTATTTTAATACAGAGAAGAACTGCTGTGTAAGTTACGGGGCCATCTGAGGCAATTTTGTTAAAGCTTGGAAAAACAATGTAGAAGAAATAGTAAAAAAAATTCTTTCACCTAAACATAAAATAAACATTGATGCTAAAATTAATAATTACATAAGGTTGTATTTAATGCATCTGAAGTGTTTTAAATAATTGTGTATTATGTTGTGAAAAGAAGTATACTTAACTCAAAAAGATGATAACATTTTAGCAACTTACTACATCCACATGAACCGTGGCACAGCTGTACTTTGTTTTAATGCAGCTAATGTTACAATTATGATTAAATACAAGTTTAAATGAAATCCTCGGTTTTCTTTTATCCTTCGAATAGAAAAGTTAAGGCATTAAGTGCAACAAAGGACTCCTGTAAACTAGCAAAACAAATGTTTCTGTGTTGTTGTTGTTTATATGGCGCCAAACATCATTGTAGTTAACTCCCCCATAAAATGAAATTGAAATTAGTGAGATGGAAAAACAAAGGAAAATGGCACAAATGACACAAGCATATAAAAGACTTGGTCATAAGCTATGTGTGTGGCAACTCATGGTTATCAAGCTTTAGTAAATAGATGTTGAAGATCAGAGCCACAATGTACGTTCCGGGTAAACAGCCCTCACAAACAAAGTTTACAGTTCATCTGGAGCCAGCGGTTTCACTACATCCGCTGTGTATCTCATATTGAGATGCCACTTAAGGTCTCGTAACATCCCGGTTAACAGCTTGTTTATAAACCACCAAGTGTTTACAACTCGCAGCAGTGAAACTGAATGCAGTTGTACACGTGCAGGGAGGTAAACAAATGAAATTAAGAGCACTTTGCCAGACAGGAAGCCCAAATCACTGAGAGACATGGCATTCTCTAATTTGACTTCATTAGCACGACGGTTAAAAAAACATGTCTGAGAGCACTTCAGTTAGGTAAGACGTCATTTTGAAAACTGATGGAGATAAGCAAGAGCGAGAGAGAGAGAGAGAGAGAGAGACAGAGAGAGAGAGAGACAGAGAGCGAAATAGAGGCACTATAGCACATCATGTTGTTTTTGTACTGATGGACAAATAGATCAAGTGACTTCCCTCAAAGTCAGACCCCACTCCATCAAAGACAGAGCGAAAAAACAAGATGAGAGCGGGGGAAAATAGATGAAAGTGGGAAAAGGCAATAGAAAAATGAAGAATGGTGAGATTGAATGAGTTCTCACCGTCGGTGGAGCAGCCCGTGGAGCCGTCGCTGGAGCAGTACCGCATCTCTATTCGCTGCCTCCCCACCTCCAGCAGGTTGGGCTCGGGTACACGTGCCTTACACGTGTACCTAAACCTCTGCTCGTAATGGCCGCCATTGTCTGAGATATTCACGGGTGTCCATGGCGTCCAGGGAGTGGTCTTCTTTATATCCGGACAAGGGAGGGTGTTACAGGATTGGAATTCCTATAAAAAACAATAGGGTGAGAATTATGTGGATGTTTGGGGAAGACTAAAAAGATAAAACCCCTTTTCAAAACCTTCATATATACAAAACATTCTGTATATGATATATTTCATGTCAATACGATAGTTGAAGCTACATGCCCAAGTAGGCACAAAAAGACAATTTAGACCGTACAAGCAAACAAATGCTTCTTACCCCCCCTAAAATACAGTGTATAGTTTGTGTAATATATGATTCTCACTAAATTTCTTATTTTGAGGTTTGACAGCCTTCATGCTGAGAATGCCCTATTGCTGTCTAGTTGCCATTTTGCAGGCGCCTATGAAATATTTCCATTGCGCACTTTGCTGAACATAGCAAGAAGCAAACAAGTCAGGCAGAAAAGGTCATTGATCAAGTGTAATTTATTGCCTTTGCGAAGAAAAAGGCTGTGAACTACGAGGAAATAAATAAAGACAAAAATACGTCCGTCCTGCACAAGTTAAAATGACATTTGGATTTGACTGGAAGCCTGAAGTACTGACAAAAATTCACTGGCATGGAATAGTTGAGATGAAATGTGTTCAGGAGAAAATCTGGAGAGCGTTTCAACAGTGCTGACTGCACATCTACACTCGAGAAATCCTTTTTTGTTTTCCATTTCTAGAATTGATATGACATCCACACTGTCTGTATCCTTGATCCGACCAGCATTTAAGAGCTTTCAATCCTTCGATTTATGATAATGTTGGACGTCTAACACCGATGACCGGCCTCAAAAGCAGTCAAATTCATATCCAGACACCTCAATAAATGGAAGAGCTATATATTTCCTGTAAATCACGTGTTCATTTGGTGAAGTGGGAAGCTGTGTCCATTCTCTCTGCATTTATGTATGCTTAACAGACCTTGAATGGCTGCCAGACCGTGGCAAAATAAGATAAAAGTATTTTTGTTCATCCGTCAATCTGTCAGACAGAGAAACGCTCAAGCGGCCATCTTCTTCACCAGCCCCACACTCTGTTTTTACCTACTTTCTTGAGGACAGGGAGCGGAAAGCCAAGGTTAAAGTCATTGAAAACTTGTGACATTGCTTTATGTTTGTTAATATTTTATGCTAGTGAAAATCAGGACACTGCAACGAAATCAAAGTAGCTGACTTCATGTTTTTTATATCTAACGGACATGATAGATGTTGATGACTGAAATTTTGTATTATTGGTACTTCTGGTGATTATTGCCCTAATAAGATGAATCGCTTGTTGTATTCCTCATCTGTAAGTCACTTTGGATAAAAGTGTCTGCTAAATGAAAGCTGTACATAGATATTAGATAGATACTAACAGAAATCTTTGCAAATTAACTGTTTTTGTTGCCCTAAACCTTCAAGTACAATCAAATTGACTTTGCAAGTTTTTTCAACTTAAAATTTTGGCTAGTGATGAGTTGCTGTAACTTATAAAAATATGTTAAACTTTCTTTTTTGGAGTAATGTAAAAATGTCTCTTTAATTTAACGTGAACCATAACCTATTGCGAGCACTCTTATTTTCACACTATAAGCTATTGGAAAAATGCAATGCATTTGTATATAGAAAATGTTAAGAAACAACCAGTTTGATGTTCAATATCATTAGTCATTATATGCATTTATAACGTTCAGAATGTAAATTTAATCTTCAGAATCAATATGGGCAGATATCGATGGAGAAATTTAGTGTCGGTGCATCTCTAATAATAACTCATTCATTAATTTTAGGGTGTGATTTTCTTCTGACAATGAGACAAATGTAAAATTTTCAATAGCACAAACAGTACAGGAACAGTTTAAAGGTGAGAGAAATGTTAATAGAGCTAGTAACAGACACTGTCCTTTCTTATTTGGCTTACAAATAAATTGAATGATGCTTTTTCATTGATTTACTTTACAACTTATATGCAACTGTCAGAAAATGTATCAAATAAAATTGACGGCAAAGCATTACTGTAAAATCTCCTATCAAGGGTATTAACTAAAAGTGATCAATACAGCAGAACCCACTCAAACACATCGGGTGTGATGGTGATGCTACATTGAATTCAATAAGGCAGTTGTTTTCCAAAAAAACTCACCAGCTGGCCAACTGCCTACATATGGGCGACATAATAGTGATTTAATACCTATCGATGCCTCTGTGCAGCCTGAAAGTTTGCACCGGCCTGTCTGAAATTTCTCTGTCCACGGAAATCTGACATGACCTCAACCGTGCACATCAATCATATTTTCCCACATGTAATGATGTTATGTGTGAATAATACAGACTCCACTGATGTTTGCTCCTTTCCTCACTATTTCTGTCGCCTCTATCATTACTCATCTCACACACATTTTTCATTTCTGTAATCCTCCATCAATCTCACTTTGTCCTGGCCTTCCTTTCTCTAATTCTCTATTGTTCTGTTTTTGTTTTTCTCTCCGGCTATCTATTCATTATCCCACTATCTCTTCATCTTTTTCAGAGGCCATTCTCACTCACCATCCCTGAGTGCATTTTTCTTCCTCTGCATTACCGAATTACCTAAAGTTTCTGCCTGCCGGAAATGCATTATGGGTATTGGAAGCAGGGATTAGGGGATGCCCTGTACAGAGCATTGCTGGCCTCTGCTCCGTCTCCAGACATCTGCTGACTAATGAGTAATCCTACACAAGCTCTCTGAGGATTTTTAACATCATTACATCCACTGTGCCGTTTAGATCACCGGGACCTGTGGGGCTGAGTTCTTCCTCCTGCTGTCTTTGATACCCACACACAGGCACGCTCTGACAAACAACACTCAATCCTTTGTGTCCCCACACAAACATTTAGTGTAACAGCAAGTATGTGTGTGTCGGTCTGTAATTGGGCGTTCCAAACCTCACACGGTTCATATTTGACACTGGACGCACACAAACTCCTCAGAGCTCAACAGCCACAGAAAACACACAAAAAAACAAAGAATTACATTCATTAAAAAACAAAGAATTACATTCATTACCAGCAGTTCACCCCCGAGACACCGGGGGGCCATTCCACAAGGCCTACCGAGACGAACGTTTAGATTTTTAGTACACAATTGGTCCGAAAGAAGCACCCAGCAAGGGTACTCAATCAAGATTGTGATGAAAATGGGAATATTTAAATTATCAAGAAAAATCTTTAAATGAATACCCATGCTGCGAAATCATTGGGCAAAAATTGAATTCACAGTTTTATGGTGCATGTTAATCTGCGAATAGTTTTATGTTTAAAATATATTATAAAGTCTATATATATATATATATATATATATATATATATATATATATATATATATATATATATATATATATATATATGAGGACTGTCAAAACGCAGAGAATTTAACACTTTTGTGTCAGAAATAAAAAGCAAATCTCTCTGAAACGTCTTCATACATCATCTGTTTTTTCCGTCATTTGATCTATTGTCATGGTTGAGTTTTAAAACAAATTGAAAATAAAACTGACCCAAATTACTTTCCAAACATATAATTCATCAGTGCATGATATTCTAAAAGAAAATGTTTGGCTCTGAATATTTTTCCTCCCAATAACTTGCCCCGCTGTCCGCCCCTTTGAGCTCTTATTGCTATTCAACCGGTTCTCAATGAAAAGTCCAGCCCTACAATCCATTATTATTTACATATTAACATATTTACATATCACAATACATTTGTATTCTTTGGTCAGACAAAAATCACCAAGTAGTATATCAAATAGGACTTTTTATGACATATGATGACAGCTGTAGTATGAACCATAGCAAAGTCTGGCAACCATCAGTAACACACAATAATAAAGAATATGAAGCTTGCTTATTAAACCTTCATTCTAAGTATAACGTATTTAAGTTAGAGCTAAAAAGGCTTAAAATGAGCACAAATAAGCCGGGCAATGCACCACCCTGTTAGCCACACACAAACATATATAAATATAATTACACACAGTGAAAAGATGGCACTGCCCTTACAGCTTCTGTGGCATTCCTGAGATACTTTGGTGAATTTGTGTTTTAAGTGTTGTCAGCATGGTGACGGTTCTAAGACATCTGGTCTTGTGGGTAAACACACACCCACCCACGCACTTAGAAAGTACACAGACAAGATCAGGAAGTGTCACTATTAGGACTCACTGGAAATTCTTGTGTAAACTTTCTCTTAAGGGATAGTGTCTTGCAAGTGCCAGGGATCCACCGGGAAAAATTGAAATCAACGACAGCCCTGTATTCTAAATTGAACCATTGGTCGTAACACATTTTAAATAGGAAATGAACTATTTGAGGTTGGCTCGCGTTCTGTTAACCACCTAAACCGCTTCCACATATAGCATGAGAAATGAACCGTGGTCACGTGAGCTGGACTTTTCTGAACTGGCAGCGGGTGGCTGCTGTTAAACCGAGAGTAAGAATATCACAGCTAACTCATGCCTGGAAAATCCAAGCTTACTTCGGGAGAACTCGCATGCTCTTCAAACCCTGTCATCCCTTCAAAGGGGGATTTGCATTTTGGTATTGTGGATGCTCATGACAGAGCTAAAAATAGTATGATCATTTTGAACCAGTCTGCAAAAATACACTTCAGGTATGTGTGCGTAAGATTTTGTCTGTATGAGTTTAAGCATGGATTGCATCAGTCTGGTGCAATCCCCACACTCCCCCAACCCCGTTTGTTAAATACCCTAAAGCTCTAATTTAGGTCCTGTTCATAGTTCATTTAATAATGTATTATGTATACAGAGAATGTATGCTGTAGGATACATTTTCTGTTCTTTCAAGCACAAAAGGTCTCTGGTAAATGGAATCTAAGTATGTGAGTAGTGACGTGTGTGTGACGTACCGCACTGCATCCAGGACACTCGTTTCCATTCTCACATGTCCGGCGTCGAGACTGGATCCCACCACCACATGGAACTGTGCAGCGTTCCCATGGAGACCATGCTGACCAATAGACATGCGGAGGACAGGGCAGGTGTTCGTTACAGTATCTAAGAAAGATAAAACAAACTTTAGAATATATTCGTAAAACAATCTCTCTCACATTCGTTGTTATGGTTTACTTAACTTACTGTTGACTTAAACATTTCTTTTAATAGGAATAAATGTAAATCTGCCTGAATTAAAAAAAATCTAGATCAAATTTAAAATGTAAATTGAGGCATATTACCTGAAATTTTTTTACTACAACTTAAATAAAAAGATATTAAAGCAACATAAAAAATAAAACATACAACGCACATGAAACTAAAATGCACATCAACTAAATATACAAGCAAATATTGTTTTTTTGATAAAACTACAATACAACCAAGTTTCATTCCAAGACTATACAGACCAAAAAGTCCAAGATTTATATTTTAAATATAAAATATGAAAATATATTAAAAACAATAACATATAATAATATAGATGGGTTCTGTAATAGAATATTAAAGATAATATTAAATCTAGCTTTTCTTAACTGTAACGTCTCTATCGCCATCTCGTTTTAAACTGCAGGTTACTTTTTGGATGTATCTTTTTCCATTTATGTGTATTCACATCAAACTGACATTTCCAACAAAACCATTCCCAACACCTCAACATATAAATAATTTATATATGCTCACTGTTGTGAATTGGGGGTCTGTTATAACTTATAGTTTAAACTAAATAAGTGATTTTTGTTCATTTGTAACCAAACAAGGCCGCTATGAATTAATACATTTGACCTCTAGTAAGTATAAACTTTATTTAACTCAACAGGTTGAAACTGCAAACATAGGGTAAAGACCGGCTGGTCCCCCTCGAGTTAACTTCAGTGAAATGAAACCTGATTGAGTAGTGTCTTATCTAAATTAGGTTTATAGGAAGTTTAAGAGGGGTTTGCTGGGTCTCTCTGAATGCTGGACACACACATTCAGTCATTCCGGCTGTCATGGTCACAATTCAATCGGTGATCTTCAAAAGAAAGTGAATTGTAAATGAAGTCTGATTCTTTTTAAATACGCTTGTATTCAGAACAAATAGTCCAAAATGAATCATAAATTGACCTCACATGGCCAGAACCGCTCAAATTAAATCATCTGACGTCTGATCTCATATACAGTAATGCAAGATGTCTCTGTGCTTAAACCATGTTTTGGGTGCTTTCTTGCTGAACACCAGTTAATCTACTGTGAATTAAGATATTGGCCTGGTTAACAAATAATTAATGCCGGGTCTGGTGAATAGTAATGCGTGTCAACCAGCAGCACGGCCTCTTTAATAATGCTAGTTAAAGTGATAGTTCACCCCAAAATTAAAATGCTATCATTATTTATTACCCTCTTGTCATTTCAAACCTATATGACTTTCTTTCTTCTGCAGAACACAAAAGAAGATATTTGAAAGAAAATTGGTATCAAACATCGCTGTTACCATTCACTAAACCATAGCTTGGACACAAAACCAATGCAAGTCAATGGGTGTTGTCGCTGTTCGGTTAACACATTTTTCAAAATATCTACATTTGGGTCTGCCTAAAAAAGAAGGTCATACTGGTTTGAGATGACAAGAGGGTGAATAATTGATTTTTGGGTTAAATATCACTTTAAGAATCCTGAGGTGTGAACCAGCATACAAGCATCCCAATATCTAAAACACAACATATGATGGTGACCAATTCTAGAGTTTCCAGCAGGGACATTAATCCAGAGAACTGAAAGCTATAAACGGTGTATTGATGAGAAAGGACGTCATCAGGGAAGTACACGAGATTCATATTTATTTCCCTGTGTCTGCAAGCACTCATATTCGAAAGTAAGAATACACAGATGTCCAATGAAGAACGCGCATGTGTTTAAATTACAGAACGGAGAACACTATCCGATTCCTATAAACAATGTTTTAAAAAATAGGGAAACGTACAGATTTCCATTAGGGAACTACTGATTACAGCAAGTTGTTGTGATGTAGCATGTAATAAAAAAGTCGAGAGATCCATACAGGAAAGATTTATAGCCAAGGGAAATCCATTCTCAATTTGCATATGCAAATAGAGTTCATTCAAAACAGATTTGCCAAGTTTAACAAGTTTGCCCTGCTATGGCGAAGAGACGGAGAGAAACAAACAGAGCAAAGAAAAAAGTGGTAATTAATAGCTCATGCACATTTGAGATGGTGCATGAAATAAAAAGGGAGCGTGAAAAGAACACATTCATTTGTCAGATGGATTTCAGGCTGAACAAAGTATTGGAGTGCTGCAACAACAGCGTCTTCGCCTGCGGGCTTTTGGGTCTTATTTTGGAGAGGTTCTGAGCACAAATGGATGGGTGTTTTCATAGTTCCAGGCTATGGCTCTGGACCTCGCAGAAGCCCTTACAATGAGGCACAAGCACATTTAGAAATGTTGGCGTGAAGGACAGGCTTAATAACACACGAGACCGGTGAAATGAGATTCATCTTGCACTCTGAATGTTTGAAGGCTTTAACAGCCAATCTATCTTTCTGACTTTCTTTTTCTATCCCACACGAAGGACATCTTGGGAAGGCTGACACAGAGGTGCTGCGTGCTGAGGACTTGGCCATCTGGCAGCGGTACAGCCGACGGGGAATAAAGTGTGACTATATGAGCCGAATACCTATGAACCGATGCCGAATTGCTAGGTTGAAGACGAAGAGAACATTTCCTGCAAACAAATCCAGGCTTCTTTTTACCTTGGACAAAATACAGAGAAGTAGAAAAGAAGTGTTCTTAAGCCAACAGAAATTTTGTCTTACTATGGGAACTGACAAAGCACATTGGTGACATTAACACAGCTCACGTCCACATTAAATGCGAACTGTCGGGCACCCCGGATATGTTTTCACAGCCATTATGCACCGCTGGGCCGGTCGAGGTGTTGCATTATAGCGGACGAGCGGAGTGGAAAACTCACAAGGACTTGTAGATTAGCCAAACTGAATGCAAGCTCAAAGCTTTGCTCCACAACTTTTTTGCTGATTATTCACAGTCTTTACGCAGACACCTCAGGGCATCGAATGCCCCGACACCTTGGATAAAGAGTGTAAGCTAGGGACAGGAGATGGAAAATGCAAGGGGCGGCAGAAATCCTCTGTTTCACAGGCACCTGCAAAAAAAACATCAATCCGCAGCCCCCTTAAGCTGCGAGTTTGCGTTTCTATGGCGACCCAAAAAGACAGCGAAATGCTCATTCTGTCTAATCCCAAAAGGAAAAGGTTAACGCTCAACGGTTGCTCTTTCATAGCTCAGGAGCTTGAAACGTTATGTTGATTAAATATCAAGTTTCTCTAAGAAATTATTAAGAAACGTACGAACACAAAAAATGAGAATGTGTAGGTGTATAGTAAGAGTATAAAGGAACAATTTGTAAAAAGCAAAACATTTCAGGTTTTTCAAGTTTATTTTGAAACCTGGCTTTTGAAGTTAATGTTAAAAGGGATAGTTTATTAGATAGATTGATCCTTATGTCATTCCAGACCTGCATTCTTATCATGTAATGAATAAATTATTAAAGAACATTATAATTTGGTTGGAATAAAGTCAAACGTAATAAAACGTAATAAAAAAAATTTGTAAGCTTTATGTTACAATCCTAACTGGACATTTGAACATTTCAGAAACATTCAGCAAACAAAATGGAATGCTTTAAAAATGTTTTTAGAACCTACATATGTTAACTGGGTGTGTGACTTGAAAGAAGATATTTTAATGAACGTTGGTAAGCAAACAACATTGTCTTCCATTATGCACACAAAACCACAAGAACATTTCTGAAAATAACTTCTTTTGTGTTCGACTGAAAAAATTGTTTTTGGTTTTGCACATCACGATAACAGAATTTAAATTTGTGGGTGACTGTTAAAAACAAACAGTGGTATGTTTACTGCACAATTTCAAGTACTTAAGCGAGAAATCACATCATTAAACTGATAGAAACAACTTAAAATTAACATTTGTTTATGGTTAAGTTCTCTCATGAAGATAAGAGAAGTCACAGGCAGCATTATTGCTAAAAGTCATTACTTGCTCACCTGTTAATCTTATTTAAACAAGTGATATAATAATATCATTTTTCCCCTGCTTTTTTTCACTTTTAATAGCGGCATCCATGATTTTCACAGAATAAACACAATGGTGTCGTGAATTATAACCTCTCGCTAAATTGAGAGTATAAATAAATGTGCAAAAACAAAAGTCAAGTGTGGGTATATTCTGTAAACTGATGTTTGGGAGGAAGTTGGCACCTCCACTGGAGTGAAGTTTTCGCTCAGGGACAACAACTGTTTTCACCAGATGCTTCTCTCCCTGCTTGCCTTCATCCCCCCACTTCAGGTCTAATTTTTCAGCTGCACAACACTGTTGCTTAGAAACCTCACACATTCTCACAGCGTTGCAGTTTAAACATAATTCTGCAATGATAAGGTGCCACATCATCATACCCACAATGCCTCCGTTTGTGTGTGTGTGTGTGTGTTGAGTCTGTGGGTGCGAACTCTGCAATTATGAAGCCTTAGTATGTTTACTTTTTAATTGGATGTCAGTCACACAAATTACAGGCCAGAAAAAGAAGACCCTCACACTCACACCTTCAGGCGTTTGGTTTGCATGATGGTAGTTATGTACTAACAAGCTTTCTGGAGACGAGCATTCTATAATAAGACAAGTAATAAAAGAACAATAAAATGAGCCGCATACATTCGCTTCAGCTCACACAATCACAGCAACGACAGGTGAGAATAAAAGAAATGGTGTTGTTTTTTTTGTCGTCATTGATGTTTGGTTTTCATCACCTCTCTTCACGATTCTGGCCCACGCACACCCGTCCTCCATGACGAGGGGTGGGGTTGCTGCAAGAGCGTTGTCGGACCTGGAATCCGATTCCGCAGCTGGTGCTGCATGGAGCCCAAGCCGTCCATGGTGTCCAGGCTCCGTTCCTGATGACAGATTTATATCACAGATTTAATCACTAAACAAACAGTGGCACAGCTGGTTGCTTTAATTTGACATTCGGTCTGTTAGCTGAGGATCTCAGTTTGGATCGTTCTAAGCTAGTTTACAATGCGGTGTTGCAGAAAGGAAAGCTGAATGAAACAATTTGGTATTAATAAAAATCTCAAAATGAAAGAAAACATCTTGCTCAGCGTTTGCTCTTTTATTGCTTGGGGAACTGTGAGTTCTTAGGTGAGTTTGTCATGTCTACACGACTAGCGTCACCAAATAAAATAGCTGTTTTAAATAGGTTTCCTGAGAGGACACTGTGCATATGAAAAAATAGTTAACAATGAAAAGTAGAAGAATTTATCGGTAAAACAATTTAAGGAAAGAAAAAGAGGAGTGTTATTTATTTGTCTAAAAAATCACCTGTAAGTATCCACTCTTTTGTTTTTCTCATAAATTCTCATATTTGCCCTATTTTCACCCAAAAATTTAAATTTTGTTATGATTTGCTTACCCTCTTGTCATTTCAAACCTATATGACTTTCTATCTTGTGCAAAACAAAATTGTTTTATATATTTTTGGTGGTGCCCATTGACTTGAATTGGTTCTGTGTCCATACAATAGAAGTGAATGGATACCTCCGTCGTTCGGTTACCAACTTTCTTCAAAATATCTTCTTCTGTGAGTAAATCATGACAGAATTTTCAATTAGGGTGAAAAAAGCTATTTTTCTTATAAAGTACAATGGTAAGCATGGCACAAAAAAGCAAACATTTGTCTGAGCACAGTTTGACATGATTTCATAAGAGACATGTTTGTGAAAAAGCTGTGATTGTTCTCTCCCTTGCTAATGTTTGCTTGGAGTCAATGCCATATGTCATCAGTCTTTGTGTATGCACATTTGTAGGACATTGTATACCTGGAGCAGTTTGCCACCTCGACACTAATTCCTTGGCAAGGTTGTCCTCCACACTGAGGGCTTGGACTGTCACATTCTCGTGTCCGACACTGGCACAAACCAACACTGCCTCCATCACTATGACTACAAGCTTTCCATCCCGACCAGCTACCAAAATGTCCATCCACAGTCACGTTTCTCACCTAGACACATACAAAAACCATACACACAGCACACATGAATAATAAACAGGTGCAGAACTAGGTAGACTGAATGTGAGAAAGATGATTACTGCAGATAAGGTCACATTTGCCAGTTATTAGATGAATAGAAACTAAAACATAGCTCGGGCATATTAGATTTGCGATACTTGAAAACAGCACAGGCACCTGGTTGAGAAAATGAACTTGCTTTACAATGAGCCAATACTTTCATCTCAGTCATTTTCTGAGAGTGTACAAATGAATAGCGAATGTAATATCGCTATTGCGCTCTGGTTATTAACATCTGAGGTATCAGATACAGAACAACATGTTTTGTGTACAAAAGGACGCGTTAATGCTGTCTAGCGGATCATACGGGACGGCTTCTGTGGAAAAAAATGCAAGTGCATTATGAACCAAACTGAATAAATGACCGTCTGTGTGGATAGAAATTGTTTGTGCTGTTTGTATACACCAAATGCGAGTCACATTTCCCATTTGGTGGAAAGTGGCAAGTCCCGACTTACTCTTCAAATAAGGATGTTGTTGATATCAGTTTGAGGTTGACATACAGTAAGTTCGAATTTTTAGTTTTGGGTTTATTTCTATACTATTTCAGTATCCAGATGGATTTAGTGAACGAAGCGTGTCTCCAACTGTGTTGTGCAAAAACAATTTAGGACGTGTCAATCATTTTCAATCACCTGGACACTATCACAGAGGTCATTTACTGTTTAATGAATACTCTACTTTACAGTTGCAACCTCTAGATGTAGTACTTGTATCCTTGTTGGTTTACGATGCTTTTCTAATCCAATTCTTTAATGATTTTCAACCAAAGTATGAAAAGTGATGTATAGCAATCAGGTAAAACGTGAACGTCTAAGGTGCAAAAGTGCACTGAAATATATGTAATTTTACAGATCTTTCACATCTTTTTGAAATATAGTAAAAAATGTATAATTACAGAAGAATATTTATTTTTGCATTAATTGTTTAATGGTATTTTCGAGACACGGCTGATTGCATAACAGCAGGACCATATGTCACAGCAGTCACAAGGCAGCAGCGCCATGGCAGCAGTCTTATGCCGGAAGTGGGCGGAGCAAAAGTTATCAAACTACTTAGCGTTGTGGGGCGTTTCAAAGTTGCAAGCTGGTAATGTTAAGTCAGTATTTAATTAAAAGCTTTCAATTGAAAAGATTTATACATATATATATATATATATATATATATATACACACACATTTATAAATACTTTATATGTGTGTATTATTGTCACGGCTCACGTGCCGGACGAGACCGACACGGATCCAGGAGTAGAAAACGGATAACTTTTAATGAATCAAACAGACAGGTACACGTAACGCAAGACAAGACATTCAATAACCGACCCGGGACTAACAGAAACACAGAGTATAAAAAGTCTTTGGTGATGGCAATGATGGCTGACAGGTGCGGGAAACGAGGTGATTACGGATGACGAACAGGTGCGGGATCGTGAGAAATGAAGTCCATAGGGAAAAACAGGTAGGGAAACGGACGGGAGTGTTACAATTATACATATAATGCGTCAACAATTTTTCTATCCTATTTTAAGTATCCTATCGTTAACAGCTAAAAGTTCAAGTCTTTTAACAGTGTGTCTTAAAAGATAAACACAGTATAGATTATGCTAAAACAAAAAACTAATTTTGAGCAAAAGAAGATTTACATTTATTTTGTTAGTAACCAATTTTTGAACAACAATATCCTGTAGCTCAGTGGTAAGAGCATTGCGTTAGTAAGAGGTTGTGGGTTCGATCCCAGGGGATTGCAGATACCTATGTATAAATGTATAGGATAATGTTATGCAAGTCATTTTGGATAAAAGCGTCTGCCAAATGCCTAAAATGTAAATGTAAACATAATCTCACCGTACGGTAATACCTCGGTATATGGTCCACGGTACGGAATTTATTGCAAGATTTACAATGGCATCTGATGACTTGGAAACTATAAGCTTAATATTTTCTTCATCTGATCATATCTGTTGCTTAGAGGTATGAGTTATAGTATGAGATGGATAAAATGACCTAAAAAATCCCTTTTATATAATTAAATAATTGCACCAGATGGACCTTGCCAAAGGTCACATCTATATTTTTATCTAACATTATCTATGTTAGGCCCAGAAGACTCATCGTTTCATACAGTCATGTGAGCACGATAATATTGAGACAATTTTGCTATTGCGATAACACAATATCAATAATATTGTTACATCCCTATACAATACACATCATGAACTAACATTACAAAATCAAACTAATGTTATAGCACATAGAAGGCACACAATTAACAACAGTAATTAAAAATGAAACCTAACTTAATTTGTTAAAGGGTTACCTAAAATAAAATAAAAATCTTAAAACATGCAATTCATCATAAGGCATGTTTTGTCCAGACACTCCTTAAAGAAAATGTCCTTATCACTCTTAAATTCAAAGCAAAACATGAAAGGCTCTTTGGCCAGCAGAGTCTTATCATTCGGCTTTTGCATTAAAATAAAATATGAATTGAACGTTTATCATTTAAGTGCATTTTTGAAATTAGGTTTGGGAACCAAAAATGTATGTTACCAAACAGGTTGGAAAAAGCAATGAGATGCAAATTTTAGAACATCCGGGCTTAAACATATGTAAGCAACACATTACTTCTGAATGTAGTTTCCACCCAGATCCTAACATATGTAAACAACACGAGCAACCAACATGTTAATAACAGTCGGGCATCGATACAACAACATGCATTCAAATGACTCTAAGCCTCCCACACTTTAACACTTCCCCGTGTGTGTTTTATCCCATGCCGTTTTCTGTGTTCTTCAGGCAGCGTGGGAGGTGACACGCTATTAAACTAAATGTCTTTTCTCAGCCGCAGCTACAAGCTGCAAGGTCTTTTACCTAAAGACCTTAAGAGTATGTCACATTGCCTAGAAAAAAATTATATGTGTGTCTGTAGGTGTTTGTGTTGTTGTGCTTGAGAATAAGCATTTGTCAGCATGCCGCATGTAACCTTTAGAACGTAAAATGAGCAAAGCCGTCATGCCCGTTTGTCAATATTCAAAAATTGATGCGTGAAACACAATTTGTGTTTATTTGGCACTACAAAAGTAGAATCGATACCGGCACTAGCTGAGATTTGTGAAAGGTCAGTGGAATGGGCGTGCGGTGCTAATGATATAAATGAGAGAGAGAGAGGTGATGGATTGGACAAAGAAGTGTGGTGTTGATGTACAGGCTGGTTGGCCTGAGGCAGGAGCACACATTACAAACAAGGGAGTAAGAGAAAACAAACCCATGTTACCAAAGAATGCCTCAAAAATGGTTGCTAATGGCAATTTCTGTGGGATTTTTTTCTACACCCATGCTGTGTCTCTATTTCTTGCCCAGCTGGATGTATATAATCTGTGGAGATTGTGTTTATTGGTAGTCTCTATCAGAAACATCACACAAAATCAATCTAATGGTAAAGTCCCATCTCATATTTGGAAACAAGTGCATTTTAGAGATAATTTAACCTTAACAAATATATTTGCATCTATAAGCAAATCAACAACTAAAATACAGGAAGCATCCACCCATGTCTTTCCTTATGAACTAGAAAAGAATATATTATCCAAATGCTATTGAGATATTCTTTACAATACAACTAAAATACATCACAACTGTGAATTTCACTTGGAATTTATAAACACACTTTACCTAGAACATTCAGTGTGCACAAACTGGCACTGAAGCCTCCGCACACAAAAACAGGTGCATGACGCTCCCGGCTTTAACATTTTCTTTTCGTGCACAGAGGAAATTTTATCTATTGTGAAATAAGAAGCATATTAGATATGCATTGCCATTTGTCACCTGTCAGAACTGTCCTCACATCACCTGTAATGTGTCCTCAACATCTCAAAACTGTTATAAAACTTTACTAAGACTGGCTGCTGTTATGAGAAAAATCTGATCCTGCAGGACTGAATTTTCTAGTAGCGACAGACACATTTGTCATTGTTCTTCACCGGCGAACTGCATGAGCATAGGTAGTATCAGTAAAAAAAAAAAAAAACGTAGAAGTCTGAGCTGCCGTGTGTATGATTGTGGTGCAGTCTAGAAACTCACAGGACACTTTGTGATGCTCTGCTCCCATTGGCTCATGCTGACGCTCTCTTCCAGGGTGGTGCATTTTTTAAGCACCAGATCCCAGCCGCAGTACGGATCTCTGGCCCCCACACAGGCGCTGAGAGAGGGATGAAGAAAATATGCTTACAAAGATACCAAAGTTTATGACAAAATAAATGACAGGAGAGACAGGGAACGAGGAGAGGAGAAAAAGAGAGGAGACAAGAAAAGATAAGTGAAAAGATGCATACCTCGAGAAAAAGCAGAGCAACATTTTGATTTATTTTACATGGACAGTGTTAACACCGAAGTCTTAAAGACACAGTAGAAAACAAACTGCATGTGTGCAAATTAAGGGGTGGAATTTGTAAGTTAATGTGAATTTGACGATAAAACCTTAAAAGTGGACATCAGGGAAAAATAACAAATTACGTAGCAGCTAGCATTAGCAAGCTAGCTATGATTGTATATAAAGAGAAATATGGTTTCAGTGGCAACAACATAAACAAACGTTACGGTATGTGACAAAAACATTACTTCACGTAGACCTCTGCAAGGAAGAGTAGTTTTAAATTAATTTCATACTATCAATAGACAAAAAATATTAATATAAACTTTTATTAATATGAATTAAAGGTAACACTTTACTAAAGCATATATGTATAATGCGAGGTAGTTTTAATGTATTAATTATTCCTTGTAACGCACCTTATTATGCACTGTAATGTCTCATGAATAATTGTAACTGCAGTTAATACAATATAACACTAACAATAAAAAATTATAATGATCATTAATAATAAATATGGGTAGTTGACAAAACAGTAAATGTGTCCAATAACAATAAACATGTAAAAAAACCTTTTGAAAATATATTATTTTATATGATTCATATTTAGATTTAGATTTACTGTATGTAAATGTATGTATCTGTCTGCCAAATGCATAAAAGTAAAGTAAAGTAAAACACAGTTAGTCCTTTTGAATGCTATTAGGAAGTGAAACAGTAAATCACTCTACAGAAAATGCATTCATTGTATTAGTAATATTGTTTGCTTTGCCGTCACTTAATCCATAGGATTTTCCATCGAGTCTTGTTAACTTGATTACATTCACAGAGAACGGCCTTGAGACCACAAGCTTCACAAGCTCGCATCTCACATCTCACATCCCCATCACAGCCGTAAGACAAACATACAATGCAATGTGTGGAGTACAGAGACACAGAATTATGATCAGTCCCGGAAAGTGAATGCCAACAGGCACTTCTAAAGGGCTCCATTATGGCAAGTGGGTGTTAATGTTCAAAAATGTGCATGTGGGCTTTCCTCCTTTGTATCACAAAAGCACAGAGGTACGCTCAATTGACTTCTCCCACCTCTAAACCACTTAACAGCATATAAAAAGCTCATCAGGCAAAAACTTGTGCCCATATTCACTTAACTCAGCGCTTTTCATTGGAATGCAAATGGCGTAATGATGAACATGTTGCCATCTCAGTTTTACGAAAAGAGATTAGAGAAGTGCACTTGATACGAAGGCCTTGAGGCATAATGTCAAACACGATGATTGTTCTTTGTTGCCCTGTGGTAGTGGATCTTTCTGACATAACGTTATTCTGCTCTGGTGAAAAATGAAGATACAGGCAAGCACCAGTGAGATGAGCAGTATCATTTATCGTGTATAATCTACATTTAAGTATTATTAAATAAAACATGAAAAGGCATTTGCAATGGATTTGTTTCCATCTGAAGTACTTACAAGTGCAACAGAAGATTCAGCTGTGACTGAATAAACAGCCGCAGTAATGTAGGGTGGAAACATTTTGGGTAGGATGTTTAAAGGGATAGTTCACCCAAAAATGAAAAACCATCATTTATTCACCCGCATGTCATTTCAAACCTGTATGACATTCTTTCTTCTGCAGAACACGCAAGAAGATATTTTGAGAAACGTCTCAGTGGTTTTGTGTCTATACAATGGAAGTCAATGGGGATCAATGTTGTTCGCATAGCAACATTCATTTAAATATCTTCTTTTGTTTTCTGCAGAAGAAAGAAAGTCATACAGGTTTGAAATGACGTAAATGTGAATAAATAATAAAATGAATTGACCTTTCTTAACCTTTTGTAATGCAAGCAGTGGAGATGTACCATGCACCAATGAATTGAGCACAATAATCTTTTCAAAAAGAGATTCTCACAGGAGCATTTCCACAGCTCTCTTCCATAAAATAAGAATAGATGATGATCAGCATCTATAAACCTCCAATATGGACAAAAAAATGTCCATGACCGTAAGCTATACTGTACTTTAAGTCATCTCAAGCTATGTACGAAAGCTTGGACAAGACTAAAATTAAAGTCATTATTCACTAAAAATCTTGCTTGGCAGCCAAGGTCACCATTCACTCTCACTGTACAGAAAAACGGTGTGGAAACGATGTCATAAACAACTTCCTAGAATGTGGTTACGGTAAAGAAATACGGTTATGGTTTTAAAAGACACGGGGAATAAACAATGACGAATATTTTATTTTTTGCGATAAAGAAAGCAGCTGTTAAAACACAAAACGTTTATGAAATGTTGCATATCTACAGCATGCATATCAGAAAGTATGCAGTACTCACTCTCTGGACTTGTGGAAGTTGCAGCGCATCAAGGGGATTTTGATGACTTGGTCCCTGACTCCCACAAATAGCTCACTGCGGCTGTGAAGTATGAGCAGACTGCGGATCGGCTGCCTCCTCTTGGGGGGAAAGAGCTCAATCTCATCCAGCAAACAGCTGCCCATGGTCTGGTTCAGCGGAGAGAGCACCTTCTTAATGGTGCCATAATCTGGCAAGTAAAAAGGAAGAGAGAAAATGTTAAAAACTGCACAGGAAAAGAATAAGAGAACATATGGAATCAGTCCAGGTGATCAGGTGGGCCGACTCTGACGACCTAGTGAGATTAGAAGGAAATGATGTCAGAGAAGCATCGGAGAAGAATGACCTCAGATCTCTCCAATCACATGAAACTCCAAAAATTGCCACCTGGGCTGTCAAGTTAAATATGGATGTGCTATTTGGATCAGAAAGGGCAAACGGGGCTGGCTGCTCTCTAGAGAAGATTCATTATCTTCTCCAAAGGGTGGCTTTTGTATAGCCGAAAGGAGTTCAGAATTATCGTCGGAATCACCTTTTGGAAAGTTACGCGTACCCCTCGATGGAGCAAGCGGGTTGAGCGACTGCAGGATTCAAGCCTTTCACCGGTCTCATAATGTCATAAAGAGCGAACAGGATTGGGCCGATAACCTATGTAATATCTATTTTATCCTCGGAGTGTTTGCTGTTAATCTTGTGTGCACTTCAAAGTGCTCTTTCAAATGCTTTATAGGAGCCATACAACACGGTGCAATGAACTTTTAGATACTACAAGAGCCACTGATTAGGCCATTGCCCTTGTCAAATCAGCCTTCAGTGTTCTATTTCATTCCATTCAGCTGTGAAATTCCAGCTACGTTCCTCACACTTCAAGCTATTATTGTCTGGCATGAATTGAATTGAGTCGAACACTATAAACACACCACCGCAGAACAGTACATGACATTCCAGAGGATTTATAGAGGATCTGAAATCTTTTCATCTGGACTGTATGTCTTTATATTGCAATCTTGTTGATTTTCAAAGTGGGCAGACAATGAAAACATTATTATTATTAGTTATATCAGCATTTGGTGTTGACGCCTGCCAATGATCTTAGACAGTTGGTGGATACCAAAAATATCCAAAATCAAAGTCAACACTGATCTGCTATTTTTTTTTACCGAGATTCTCCTGTGTGTTTATGTGTTACAAGCTAATACGTGTCTTTTTCCAACTAACAAGTTTATCTTACGGCATTGTTTTACAACAAGTGTCATCCTGTGCTCATCCTTTTGACAGGTAACTAGATGTTCTGTGTTTTTCATCCAAAACAGATAGACTCAGAGCCTTCCGAGTCTGTGATGTGCATCTGGAGAACAAATGGGAGCTTACAGTACATTGGTCTCTATGTAAGAACATTCTGCCTTTGATGTTTTAGAGCTGCTATGTGTCTAATGCCGTTTTTCAGCCTGGTGACCAACTGTTGCTCGCTTCAAAGGCCAATGATTCAAATGGACCACCAATTACTTCAGTCAGTTTTCCCCTGCGCTTCCCCCTTATGGCAATGCGGACGTCTTTACTCTGCAAAGTTTTGACTACATCCAAGTACACTGGAAAGTAAAAACAATTCACTATATTATAAAGTATATATCATGCTTGTTTTTCTAAACTTAAATGCATTTAAAACTACAATATCAATGTATTTAAAGGGCTCTATTTTTACACACAAATTTATTGTGCTTAATCTACAAGAATAGTATTTAGTACTTTTTTAGATAAATTTAAGATCTAAGTTTACTGAAACTGTGCTATTTTAATAAGAATTTGAATAATACAACATGAATAGTAGTATATTAAGTGTACTGTGTGTAATTAACACTAAAAGTGTATTTTAGTATGATATTTTTTACCTGAGAATAATGATAATTTACCTGAGAATAAACTGTCCACCTCTGACCTGCAGTTTACCATGCAAAGCAGCAATTCAGCAGGGAGTGCAACAAAATGCTGTTTCTTGGTACACATTTACATTTGGCCAATTTAGTGAAGCATTGACTTTTTCAGCATCTTTGGGTCCAAAGATTTTTCCTTTAAATCTTTCAGTTCAACACCATTAACCAAACCAATCTGAATGACTTTCAACATTACAAACTTAGCAAAATGCAAACAGATACACTGCTGAGTTTACGTGATGCTATTCTTATTAACAGTCACAGCAACTCTCCTGATCAGTGGATCCGAAAAAGTTCTCTCTATTACGAATATTGTAATTCTTTACTGGGAATTCAGTTATTTAACAATAAAAAATGAAACAAATCATAGCTCTACAAAAGCATGTACCATCACTTGTCACAATGTCACAGCTCATCCTGGCTCTGTCTTGACAGCGTAATATATTATCATTAAAAATCAATTTCTTTATATATAAAATAAATGGGATTTATACTTCAGGATCACAACTACTGCGCTCTACTGACTTTATACTCCAACTCCATTAACCTTCATAACTTAGGTATATCTAATGCTCTTTGGCCCTGCTCTGCTTATTTCATTCACTCTATATTAGATGTAAATGGATGTGAATGCTACATTTGCTCTCTATACAGAGGTGTTGTGGTACTATACCTGTGGCTAGATAAATGATGTGATAGAGCATGTCTTTGCCCTGCACTACGTCCACAGCTACATGGGAAAAGCGCACGTTGTCCTCCATGAAATACGGCACAGGAATGACAGGCTGTATCACCTCATGCATCAGAATAAACTTCTGAGCATCTTGCAGGTTCCTCTCGGTTAGATTGACATAGGAGCCGTAATCTATAGTACCACACTGAAAGAGAAAAAAAATACCGGATTAACATACTTGTGAAATATTGTGATCTATTTTATTTGCCAAATTCAAACATATTGCTAATGACCACAGACCATCTGGGACAATAACCATCATTGATTGGATTTCATATTGTAAAATTGTCAGATGTTGCTTTTATGTGCAATAGGAAAAGAAAAGTGCGGCAAGCACTTGCAGTAAGATGACTGCAGTTCACCAAAATTACAAGTTTTCCTCCCTGAATAAGAGTTCATGCGGCGAAACAATCCAGCTGGCCTCACGAAACCTGTACTCTATATCCTGGATCACATTGAATCAACATCAATCAGCTGAAGATCACTATAGGCATATTTCTACTTAAATGCCGTGCATGTTGGTCTTGCAGGAACGGAACATACGGCAGGCCATTTTCCATTCAAGCTGGAAGCCATGAATTCGAGGCTCGTAAATCTGGCCTCTATAACATGGACAAATGCTTGATGAAGATGTCACGGTGAACGAGATAAAGTGTGACTCCTGCAGACCATGAAACTCTACGGTTCAAAGCCATTTCCTCTGAGGGGAAAAGAAGGAAGAGGTTTTCCCCTCTCATCTGGATGCAAGACATGTTATAATCGGGTCACACAGAGATCGGCTTTACTAAGCAAGACGATACACTTTGATTTTGCTTATTCAAAAATTAAATGGATGCCCATCAGATGGTTCCTTAAAAGGTTTAGATATGGTGGGCAAACCATTTAAAAAGCTTCTTGAAGGGTCACGGCAGGCTCACACAGAATCTGCAGATTTTGCTTTCTTTTTATCTACAGCCAGGATAGAGGAAAGTATGCAAACTTCAAAAATATTACACGCTTCACCTTTAAGTATTTTTACTTATTTTAGACTGTACAACTTCTGCTCTCCTGAACCCATTTCATAATGTTTAAATCCACTCCACATAATTCCCCCAAAATCAGTGCAGATCCTCTGTTATTACACTTAACTGCCCTCCATTTACCTCCAAGCTATGAAGCTATTGCCAGCCACTTAAGGTAAGGAGATTTTAGACGGATACGTTTCTCAATATTCTTATTTAAGCATAATTTAATAACCACTAGAGTTTATCCTTGAGCACAGATTTTTATTAAGCAGGTTTATAAGAACTCAAAGCTCCTTAAACTCACTGTGATGACGTTATTTGAAATGACAATACTCCTCAGGAGATGGATTAAGGCTTTATTAGCTCTTATCACTATAATTGTACTGCCAAAATCTTTATTAGCATGGAACTTTATTAATACATTTATGAGAGGTACTAAGGCATGGAAATGAAGGGAAATTAACAGCCAAGGGAGAAGCTTTAAGAACAGTAAAGCACAGGCTTGAGCACTGACAATATCTAAATACAAAATTTTGTGTGTAAGGATTTACCTTTATACATTTTGCAAACACTTTTGTCCAATGTAATGAAGCGCATTGAAAATAAAGCCAATGAAATGCATTCAAAGTATTGATTTGATAATTCTATGTAGCGTCCACCATGTTTAACACTAAAATGAAATATTATTTTGGATGTTTAGAGCAGAGGACTCCCAGGGAGCCGCAATAGAAGTGAAAGTCTAAAGAATAACTGTCAAAAAAGTTAATACGAAGTAAAATACCAAATGAGATTAAAATAACAACCTTCTTGTTATTATTATATTCAAATTATAAAATGTACTAAACCACATAATAATAATAAGCAGTGCACATACTTTTGTTTATAACTTTTTCAGTGTATAAATCAAGTGTTTATGAAAGATATAGAGATATAGATGCCTCTTACATTTTAGAATGGGGTCCCTCACATTATCATACTTGGGAGGTCCGTGCCAAGACTGAAAACACCTGGACTAACATTTTAAAGTCAGGGACAAAGCATCCTGAAATATCTTAGTACCTGTCATTTGCTGGGTGCTTACCTGGAAGTCAGGGTTGGGATTGGGGTAGGGCAGCCATGCGGAGCGCGAGTTCTCCTGGTACTTGAAAGGTCCACTGAACACTTGGGTCACAGCGCTTAGATTGAAGACGCACACTGCTGATGCTGCAATGCTGTTCCTAAGAGAAGAGTCGGAGAGGTAAGCAGACAACACCTGACAGATTTTACCCGGCCGATCATTAAAGCATAGTGGGCCATAATGTGAAAAATGGATCTGTCTATTGCTGACTGTGATACAGCACTATCTTGCCAGAGGGATAAGGGCGAGTGAGCTAAAATATCTCTAAAACAAATGGTGTAAAAACCATAAAATCCTCATTTACCTAACAACAAAACGAAATGCAATTAATAAAAGCACTTTGCTGACAGCGCATCCCTTATGCTTTTGGGAAATATATAGTATTGTTAGAACTAATGGAGCTTAAGCTGACCTGTGAGGTATTAAAACATTGAAACATAATGATATTAACACAATAAGATATTGTGAAGAATATCAATTACCGAACAATGGTGGTACCTATTGACTTCTATTGTATAGACTTGCAAGTCACCGCTGTTGTTCGGTTATCAACATTATTCAAAATATCTTATTTTGTGTTCTGCAGAAGAAAGACATACAGGTTTGAAGTGACAAAAAATAAAATGGTTAAATTTGTAGTAAAATGCTAGTAACCACACATTTACTATGGTTTCCCTACAATACCAACGTTTACACAGGGTATTTGAAGTAAATCTACAGCAACACAAATGATAAGCGATCGGCCAAAAACATGGTTTCTACACTATTACTATAATAAAACCATAGTTAATTTTCCTAAGGGCTCGTGTGGTGTCCCATGTGGTGGATCAAACTGTGGCTTTTACTCACACGTTAGTTGTGAAGATTCCATACAGCAGCTCCAGCTCGGGCAGGAAGAAGGTTCCCTGCAGCTCATTGTAGTTGAATGGAATCTCACCTGGCCGTGAACAATTAAGCCTGGCCTTCATAAAGGTGGTCCAGGTGTCCTCCAACAGAAAACGGCCTCCGATGTCATTCTTGCAGACCCGGGCGGCACGAGAGAACACCGTCCTGCCACAATCGTGTTCCACTGCGTTCTCCCGGAAGAAGAAGTAGGTGAAGTTGCTGATGTCATAGGAGGAAACGAAGTTGGGCTCTGAGTTTGACAGCGACGAGAGATGGAAAGACAGTGATTAATAACAGATGCCATAGAGCAGGACTCCTGGCCCATCATTTGTAGTGCAGGAAAGATGCGTGTATTAATCTTTCGCATAGGTAATGGACAAACTCATTTGTCACGGGCGAAGAGAAAGGTTTTGGTGAGAAATGATCAAAGCAAGCGTACGAGTTTAATTATCGTTCTCCATTCAGAACTGATGATCAGATGAGTTTCTCAAAGGCAAAAAGATCAACTGTCATGACCAACTTCACTACATTCAAAGCCGTCATGATTGATAGTAGTTTAATTTTCTTTTGGGGGAGTACCTTAGTGCATTCGCGCAACTTGAAGCGAGGAGGAAGAAGTAAATAGAAAAAAGTTATTTTTCCAATTTTCTTTGTGCCTAAATCTGGTGAAATTAGTTTCTGTCGAGATTCTCTGATAAAGTACGAACTTTATTTTTTTCTGTTCAGACAATTCAATTCTTTGTGGAGATATATCTTGGAGTTGGAGGAAAGAGATCAGAGTTCTGCAGTTACGAAGGTACCAAAACCAAATGTCACACATTTTCACGCATTTTCACAAAAACCTGACATATTTAAAGAAACAGGGTTCTTTAAAACACACTCACCTTTTAAAGGTGGAGTGTTTATATTTGTATGTTAAAATACGTTTCAACTCAACATGCATAGACAACTGTAGGTAAACCATTTAAAGGTTAATTCCTCTGAAAAGTGTAAACAATGTGGCTTTGTGACATTATCAAAACACTGCTTTATTTGTTTGAGCATCACAGCCAGACAACCAACGGCATATGTTAAGAAACTTAAAACAAAACTAATGTTTAAAAACTTTATTAACCATTGTAATGCCACTGGTGGCTGTGAAATTACACAACTAATCTTTAACTAAACAAATTATGCCACATTTTAATGGGTTTCCAAGGGTTAGGGATAGCATATTTTCATAAACTTCACAGTTACCTCATTATTAATGACATTTTAATAGGGTTCTTGCAGTAATTCACATTAAATTATATCTCTCTTTCTCAGACGTACCGTTGAGCCATTTGGAGTTGTACTGGGCAGTGCGCAGAGGCGGGAGTCCTCCCAGGCTTCGGTAGATAGCTGGGTCCCTGCCGGAAAAGTCCATAGCCGTGGCGGCATACAGTTCCCCGCTGGAAGTGATGAGGGCAGTGGAGTTATGCAGGGGGTTATAGGGGCAGCGGGCCATTCCACTGATCTGATCATGGATCTCGGTCAGGTTGGTCAGCTGTGGTGTTAGTGACAAAGAGTGTGAATTTAGAAAGATCAACATCAGGTTATCTCTACTTTCACCTGCAAAGTTCATTAAAAGTACAATTCACCCAACAATATAAATCCTGTCTTGATTTACTCACCCCCGGGTTGTTCCAAATCTGTGCAAATATCTTTTTTCTGATGAACACAGAGAAAGATATTTGGAAGAATGCTTGTTCCCCAAACAGTTCTTGGCCACCAACATAGTAGGAATAATAACAATGGTAGTGCCCCAGAACAGTTTGCTTTCCTGCATTCTTCAAAATATCTGGTTTTGTGTTCATCAGTACAAAGATATTTTCCTACTACGGTAGTCAAGAACTGTTTGGTTTGGTTTATACAAATTTGGTAGTAAATCAAGACAGAATTGTCATATCTGGGTTGTTGTTCTTTTTTGGTACTTTTTATTGTATATAAATCGACTGGAAACATTGAATCATGCCTGCATCAGTTATCAACTTTTTATACACCCTTATAGGCTAGATTTTTACCATTGTCTCAGACATTCAGTCTTAAAATATGACCTGATCATTTTGACCACATACAGTTATCAAACACAATACATAATTAGAGATATATTGGAAACATGTCATGTGATGCCTCAGACGTCACACCCACAGACCATTAGCTAAACGTCTGATGCATAAGGCACACTTTTCTGGAAACACTTTAGCACGTTCAAAGTCGTCATCTGATTGGTTGAATTTCACAGGATTTCCGGGAGTCGTGCGTGTCACGTTCTTTAACGGTCTGCCTGGAAACAGCACTAAGCCATCTGATCTTATAAGTATGCTGTCGTGTTTACAACGGTTGCTATAAGAATTCATCACAATCGGCTTAACGGTTAATTCTTAAAAGTATCGCGGCATAAACGTATAATACTGCTGTTAACTTTTGACACGTTCGTGAATGTTCTGTCTGTTACTGCAGGGACATTTTCACGCCTCTAAACATGACATGACACAAAATGAAACGTGCTTTACCTGTAAGTCAAAAGGCCTCTTGGGCGGGCCTTGGCCAAAGAAAGTGGCGATAAGTTCCAGACCTTCAGTATGTTTGTGATGCCTGACTATCCATTGTTGGACATTATTAGTACACAATAAAAAAATAACTAGTGAAAGGAAGAAGATACACAGGGCATCTATAAAATATATTATACATGTCTATTTGTTCTTGACAATCAACAGAAAACAAAAATTCCGGCCTTCACCAAAAATAATTTCAGATGAGTTAACGGTTTGTTTTGATTTTGAGAGGGGATATATTTGATGGAAATCTCAAATATGTTCAAATTTTTTTATTTAACAGAGGAGTTAATGTAGCAATGAAGACTATTTCTGTTTTCAAATCATTTAATGTAGCAGAGACGCCCGCCCTACTTCCTACAGCCGTGTCGTGTGCTATTTTTGCGAGATGGCAAAAATGTTTATCTCATTACTTGGTTGTCATGCCAAGTGGAGGCTGCAATGGTTAAATGCTAATCGTTCGCAACACACCCGTTCCGTCCTTATGTGCAGTATAGCAAAGCCACGATTATTGCTTATAGCGTGACATTTAGCCAGCAAAGAGAAGCTACCATGACAGGAAGGTAATTTACAATTGTATACATTAAGCACAAGGGATGTGGCATTGAAATAGTTGCAACTTTTCGCGCTGGTCTACATATTTCCATAGGCTTTCCGAATTCCTTTAAATGCCCAATGACTGGCCTTAGAAACCCCCTGACAGTTATCCATCTGCACTGCTGGAGAAAACATTAGTAAGTTCAAGGTTTAATTTGTTTTTCGGGATTTAAAAGTAGTCAGCGGCTCTTTTGAGAGCAAATCATATTTTAAAATATTTTACAAACGACAGACTGACTTGCATTTGTTTGGCATTAAAATCCTTCACCGTGGAAAACCACCAATGCTACATAACGCCCGACAAATCCAATTAATGTTCTTACTGAACCAGATGAAGCAATGGTGCTCATCACTTCCAGTTTTATATGCATCTGGAAGCTATTAGTGGAAAAATAACAACTTAATGGTTTTTAACATCAGTAATTTATCCCGAGTAGCACTAAATACATTTATGCCGCTATAAATGTCATACCTACAGTAAAGAGAGCTTGTTTTTGTACTGGGGAGTCTGACTTTGTTGGGTACAAACGTATCAGTCTATCCCGAAGGCAGCTTAGATCCTGTGTGGCCTCACTTGAATGTTTTTATCTTACAAGCAGCTGACTACCACAACACTTGCCCTGTGTAATCAATGTAAAGGGGGATTATCCTTGATGTTGGCTCGAAGAAAACCTCTGCGAGTCTCTCTGCTTCCTTCAGGAACCATTTAGCTGGCAGTCAAACCGAAACAATTTGCATGTTTGGCAAGACGAGGCAGCCATTTGAGGGGGCACAGCCAGGGAGATACTTCTGCCCAAATCAAAGCCTGAAAGATGTGCCTTTTCTGGCCGAAAAGAAAGATGAAAGGGGTTTATTGATGGAACACCTTCTGACAAATGGCATTCGGAAGTCATTGTAGATGCAGACACACTAATAGAGAGAATTGAAAGGCGCCTCTTCAGGACATGGACAGCTGTATTTGTGCTGCACGCGGAGCAACCTAACATCCTCGATAGCTGTTTATTAAAGATCAAGGCCTACCGGCGACGCCAAAAGAACATAAAGAAGCGAGTGACTGACTTTTGTGCACGTGCCTTCCTTGAGTACGTTCCCACTGGCACAAGAAACTCAGGATGGTAAATCCCAGTGCTGATTCAGCTGTGAGTCAATATTTCCTGCCATTCTTTAAAGAGCATCAACTGTCATCGATTACCAGCCGAATGCCATTATCATTATCACATTTGAATGATAGAGGAGTAATCCGGTCATTTAAATTCAGGGATTTGAGATGCACATGCATGAATGGCACCTACAGATTGTGACGGGGAATAATGGGGAACGTCAGTAAAAGATGCTAATCTTTCAATCAGCCACACTGAGTGGCATTTGTTGCGATAGCAAGCGACCGTGCCGCAAGCCACGCGTTGGATAAATTTGTCGAAGATAAAGTGCAAATCCATGCACAATACCTGCATTGCAAGCGTGAACTTTTTTACTAAGGACACACACACTAGAAAGCTTTTCTCCAAGAACCATTCAGTCAACAAAACTCTTATTGAGATAAACCGCAGACTTTGGTGGAAATACCACATGCTATGCTACAAATCCCACGCAGCACAGAAAAGGTCAATGTGGAGAGAGCTTGAAACAAAGCTAGCTTCACATTGGGTCACAGAAACCTCTTACAATACATTGAGTGTGTTGACGCATTTACTTTACCGTGCGATTGGTGCAGATGGGAGTGAATGCATTTGTGCCACAGGTAAACAGCCTGTCTCCGTTGACCAGCAGCACTCGGATGTAATTCTGACACTCCTCCTGTCAAAAGACATTAGGGCAGATGCGTTAGCACATAAAAGTGTAGCTTTTAGGTGTGTTTAAACTTAATGAACAGCAATAGGTCCGGTTTTATTGCCGATTCCGTTTTTAAATATGAAACATAACCTTGATATGCTTGGGAGATTATGCCCATTATATAGCCATATTAAATGGGTGCAGTATACACATTCAAGCAGATACCTTTATGCCACACACACACAAAAATAGGTGACAGGGGAGTTATCAATATGTCTGCACAGTGAACTGACGCTGAATGCATTCTGGCCAATTCTCAAAAATGTGAAGCCTACTGTATACAGTACAGAAGCTGGGCTACAGTCGTCCTCCAAACAAAATAATTGCTGTATTAACCAGCTCCACGTTTTTTTAAACTGCATCGCCTCAGTTTGGTGTATTCTTACAAGGCTTTTTGAAAATATAGGAATAGTAAATCACACTTGTCTCAAGTACTTGAAACCCTGTCACCCCGTCTCTCTCTCTCGGTTGATTTAAAGGTGTTCCAAGGCGGTGCTGGAGAGGGTCTGCTTTATTCCTTCGTCACAATGGCTGTTAACTTGTAAAGCTATTTATTTCTTGGCACTACGCAAAGTGCTGCAAAGAAAAGCGTGATTTACATTCGCTAATGCAATTTGGCTGACGGGCAGTGCTTCGGCGAATGGGTAAATAAACTGAGATTTAATATGCCCACCGCATCACGATATGACGTGTTTATGAAAACCCCTGACAGATGGCTGTATTCCATAGCGTAATATAGTGGCTATTATGCACCGTTAGCATTATAAACAAAGAGGAGTCAATAGAACACCATGCATTGCGTCAAACTCTTCCCTTTGTTCTTGAAACAACAGACTTAGATGCACCACTTGAAGGATTACTCACAGATTTCTCTTAAAGATGCTATTTGGTAAAGCATTTTGCTTTGTGATGTGTAATACAAACAAATATGATGATAATCTATTTTGAGATGCCATATGCACTGTCGATACAGAAAGGTTCACTAGATCACGATAAGACACATTTGTTAGAGATTTACATAAGGATGCGTTCATCAACAGCTAGACGAAGTGCAACATGGCTGGTGAATGCAGGGGTCTCAAGACACGTGCCTAAAGTTGGACTATTTTTAAAGTCGAAAAAAGCTGACGATGTCTTTCTCGCTGTAGCCTGGCTGCTGTGCTTTTAAGATGCAACTTTCCCAAGACAGTCTAACAGATAATGTGCACACTGTCATGATTAAAGCACCGCTACAAATTATGTAGAAGAAAAATCTAAAAATCAAAAAGAAAAGCTCCTCAATTTTAAGTGTGTTACTGCCAGCCGTCTTCTGGAAAAGGTGGCTGTGCTTGCATTTCTAAATTGCAATGACATTTCTGTAAGAGTAACATCTCGAGCCTCTGACCATGTTTCACAAATTGGAAAGCAGTCATGGGAACATTCGTGCAGACTTAAACCGCAACGGGCCACAGAAATACACCTTGGGGTTTAGGTTAGGCTGGCTGGATGACAGGCTGATCCCAAACACACTCCCAGAGTCCCACACCTGGCTTAGCCCAGCGTATAGCATACTATAAAACAAAAGGGAATCTTTTGTCTTCCATTTGACAGACCTAGAGTAAGTGAAATATTAAGGAGGCTTAAGAAACAGTTTGTAGCACAAATCTGATCTGATTCAGTCAGCCATCAAAAACACAAGGGAGCCGGTACTTTAGTGCCATGGAAACCGCTCCATAGAAAAGTGGAAGAGACCTGGGAATGCCTCACACAGAACTGTTTCATAAATAATGCACTTGCTATTTTAAGCTGGAGGGTGATTACTTTCTTAGGTACACATTTGTAATAAAAACATTCATTTTAAGCAGAACTTCAAAATATTAAGGTGGAAGTTTATAAATGAATTGTGCCCAAGTGCTGTCAGCATTGTATTAGTGCTGTATTGGTAAAGGAATAAAAAAAACACAATATTATTGTATAACACTTCATTTGCATACTGCAATTCCCTACTTGCAGATTGATTCTAAGTGGTAGTTTGTGGAGGATACAGCTTTACTGGGACTGTAAATCATCACTCCACAACTGAGATCCAGGAACATATATGGGTCCTTAAAAATGTCAATGTCTTCTTGATATTCAACAATCTTTTCCATAATCTGATCATTATTTGATGAATTACTGCTGCAAAGAACAATGACAAACTTTTCTTTTACATACAATTTTACTATAGTACATGTTTGCAGTATGTGACAGGCAAATAAACAGAATTTTGTGAATAAGATGCATAATCTTTAATATTTTAGTCTATGAAAAAGTGGGATCACTGCGTCACGAATTATCCCCTAAACTCCCAGAAATGTATTATTGTGTTATTTTCAACCCCGCGTTGAGTCAAAAATAGACAATCACCCGTTGGGTTATAAATTGACCAATATTTGGTTGTTTCAACCCAAAATGCTGTGTTATTTTAACCCATTGATGGGTCAAATATAAAAAATGAGCTGGGTTAATTTAACCTAACAGTTGATTTTTAATGCTGTGTTTAAATAACCCTAACATTTTTCAGTGTGTACGGGAGCTTTTGAAGATACTTACCTCTGATTTCCCCCGACTGAAACAGGCTCCTTTGGTAAATTCATCACAGTGCCATTCTGCCTCCTATAAACAGACATGAAACATGAAAAAAAAGTTACATTATATACTGGTAGGTCTATCATTTCAGTTATTATTAACATAATTTTTTTTTATTATGATGCATCTTACTGTTAAGATATATAATATAATGGGTAGAAATTTGCTTTTTTAATCCAGTCTTGGTTAAGGCAAGTATTATCGATTGTCGCTGAGAATAAATGAACTTGGCCACAGAAAGCAGTTAGATCTCGGATGATAATCACTTGTATTCAGCTCAATTGCATTCTGGGACAAAAAACAACAGGCTTTTCAGATGCAGTGTGTGCCGTCCTCTACTGAGAAATTAGTGTCCCAAAGACAATGAGTGTGTACATAGACTAAGGCAGAATTCACATTTCACCGCTGGCAGAGAACTGCAGGATAATGCCAAGTTTGATGTCTGTAACTGCCTCCAAATAGAATCTAATTTCAAATGACCTCCTTGCATTTACTGACCACGCTATCTCTGGCTCCGTTCCCAACTTCAGCTTGCCAAGTGGAAGCAGGCAGCTAACTATCAAAGAACAATTAAGGAAAATGTTTCAGTGGCACAACAACCATTCTATCTTTCTCGGAACTGAAAAATTAATAAGAAATTATCATTCCCTCAGGAGGCCCATACTGGCTAGACAGTAACCTCATTTTGAAGTGATATAGTGGGCAGGAACCCCCATGGCTGCTAGCTGAGATGTTACTTTGACTCATTTCCAGAAGCAGGGCGGAGAATCTTCCATCACGGTGTTACGAGATGGGATTCTTGTGTCAACTGGGCCTGGGGCTGAACAGGGAAATGGTGCACCCATCCCTTGATGCATGACCCTTTGCAAACACCAATATTAAGCAAAGTAATTCCGCCTTTCTCATCCCCTCATGCCAACAGGGAATCTTCTGAATGACACTTAGGAGACGGCAGGGTGTGAATGTGCAAATGCAGGAATGAAAAGCTGTTGTTTTGCCTAGTCATGTTGCCGAATGAGTTTCCCCACAGGGCCGATTCACGCCAAATCTCCAACGCAAGACTGCGAAATGGGCTTATCTTCCAATGAGGGATAGAGACAGGGAAACTCCTTCACATCCAGGGTGACATGAAAGATGATTTAATGTGTCAAAATAACCATTAGCGACTGATATAGAACTTTCTCTCCTGACACAGCAGCACCGCGACGGTGGGAATGAGCAAAGAAAGCTAAGGGGAGCCACTGTACTCTTTCATGCTTCAAAGATGGCAGTAAAGTATATTGTCATAAACCATAATTATAGCCAGGCAGCAAAGCCGAGGCACAACACTATAGTTATAACAGTGGATATCTCATGAACTTTCTCACTGACGACGCCACAGAGCCTTAGTCACAAAGAACAGACATTCTACTTATATCCCATGCAAGAAACCAGCTATTTTGAGGGCAGTCAGTCACACAAACAAACTGCACATCAGCACAGAGACCAAGAGAGCATGGGCGGGATTCGGCCGTCTTTAAGAAATTTGTGCTAGCAAAAAAACATGTTGAGTAAACAGTAGCCCACTTGAGGCATTACGTTTAGCTCAGCAAAAAACTGAGTAAAATGTGAATTAAGAGTCATTACTAAAACCATTATCGAGACAAATTAGGTTAAATTGTGCTTTTGAAAATTGCATTGTGCATTTTCAGGATAATCTAAACAATTTCATTATTTCGTCAGCATCATTCATCAGTCAAGCGAATTAATGGTGTAATGAAGCTGAAACCATACAATGACTTGAATGTTATTTGCACTCTGCAACATCTTAAAGTCACATTTTTCAAAAAGTAATTAGAAAAAGAAGAGAGGACGAACACGCAGCTCACTTTAACAAACATGCTTCCATTTTCACTGTTAATAAAGGCAACGGGTATCAAAAGGCTCAATAACCTCCCAGTGTTTGTTTATAACTTTTCTGCTTTTACAATCGAACAACATTCCTAACAAATCTGGTGTGAATCTTATTAAAATAAGTCTTACGAATGTTACAATTTAAATTTTTTATCAGCAGTTGTACAGTATATATTTTTTAGATCTGAAAATGTTTTTAAGGGTATTATTAACGTAGTATTAAAATTCTAGGCAGAAAATATATTTATAAATATAAAATACAAAATTAGAGACCATTCAAAATTTTCACAAATTAAAACTGTGATAAAAAATATTATCTGAACCTTTCCGTAATACATGTATACAAATATTTCTGTGTGAACTTAGAAAAATACAAAGCATATTTCCTGTTTTTCTAGTTTTAATTTTTAGCCAAAAAAAGCAAATAGAAACAATATTTTTACTCACAGACTGTATATGTATGTGTATGTGTATACAGCGCTTATGTATTAAACCCCAACCCATATAAGGTTTGTGCCAAGATTTGTAATTGAACGTTACGCTTGAAGAATGTCTCACTTCTGAGAAAAGTTAAATGTGCCGGCTCAATTTTTGGGAATAAAAATGTGAATAAAGTAATTTCAGTTTGTTATTTGCAAAGTATTGAATTCTTTTTTGACAGTTTCCTAAAATATTTGTGTTTTCACTTTATTATAGCAAGTGTTCTAATACATTTGTTTTACAGTATATAACAAAATAACACAGTAAAGTGCTTTCTCCTGCTTGTTTTCAACTTGTTACATAACTATTAACATAAACTGCAAAACAAAAACACCATGTAAAATCTTTTGAAAACACTGTTATGTACAGTTCGACCTTTCCTTCATTGACAGAGTTAATCCGTTGTTCCAGACGGGCTGCCGCAGACCCCAGAACTAAGCAGTCATTGTGAAGAACAGGTGGGCCAAAGAGACCCATTCAGCAGAGTGTGGGTTGAGTCGCCCACCATGCGGCACTTTCAGAATTCCTCCTGGAATTTACCATATTTCATAGTGCCAAGAAAAGACAAAATATGCATAAAAGATTGTAAGCATTTCTGTTGCATGCTTGTATTGTCTGAGATGATATTGTCTGAAGAATGTAACCACAAACACGCTTCGGAGTATTTCACGAATTTTGCACCTTTCAATAGCCAAGCTACAGTTCACAGATGAATTACGACATATATCTTATTGTAAAAATCACATATTTCGAATTGGAATAATCCTGAATCATTACAATTATAGTGCACTGAAGGTTGAAATCTTAAGGTCTCTCAACAGTGACGTCATTTTGCCTGCAACCATGGCTGGCAGATGCACATAAAAGGGAAGCTCATCTATTACTGCAATTCTAGCCAAAAGTGATCTTTTACCAAAACCCAATACATCTCCACTCATTATATATGCAAATGGAAAATGTCCCAGCAGCATTTACTGGGTGTGTTGCTAAGTAGCCATTATCAGACTGTAATTGCCACATTGGACTCCATTCCAAGCCTCTGGCTTCTGTTAATCAGACCTCAGATGATGGAGTTACAGTGTAGACTGCTGAAGGGGAGCTCATATGTTCATTATTTTCTGAATTTAAATGGCTGATCAACTGGAAGAGTCGGCCTCAGAAATTAGCACAAGTGTTCTGTTGATCAGTGCATGTAATTGTTTTAGTGATGGTGAGTTAGAGAGGTTGATGAAATACATGACTGACAATCTGTCTCTTTTACTTGTGCTTTATATGGGCATGTAAAAGTATAGTTAATGATGTAAACTCAATACAGCAGCAAAACGCAAAACAAAATGTGTATCCTTAAATGGCTCACATTAAAGGGATAGTTCAACCAAAAATGAAAATTCAGTCATAATTTACTCGCCCTCTTGTCATTTCAAAACTGTATGAATTTCTTTCTTCTGCAGAACACAAAATAAATCAATTTAAAATATTGGTAACAGCGGCGGTAAAAGCAAGTCAATGGGTACCGCCAACGTTTGGTTACCCAAATTCTTAAAAATATCTTCTTCAGTGTTCTGCAGAAGAAAGCAAGGGTGAGTAAATGATAACAGAATTTTCAAAGCAGATGTCGAAGCGGAGCATGCACACCTACTAAAGATAGGAACATTGACTGTGTTAAGGGAATTTTCTGGGTTCAGATCAAGTTAATCTAAATTGACTATTTGAAAGAGGCGTTGAAACTATACATTTAACCAGAACTTTACATGTTGTGACGAAACAGACGCTTGCCATCATATTGCATCTCAATGCCATCTCCAAGGCCATAAAACTCATGCACATAAGCACAAGACACTTATGAAGCAATTTACGATCAGTGCCAGGGCAAAGATTTTGCTCATTTATATATTGATTAGGTAACATAACTGTACAGTCTTGCAATATTGCCTTCCAACATCAGCAGTACGGGCAAATAACTATTTATTATCTCAATCTTTGGTGCCACGGGATAAAATAAAAACAAGAAGAAAGATCCATAATATATAAAAAACACACCACCTGACAATCATCGATCACGGTAATGGCTCTATTTTTGCTGAAAAAATGCATGGTTGCATGTGGTTAGTAGCTACAGCGAAGAGTGGAATTGTGCTCATGGGCATAGCCGCACAGAGCAAAGTGCTAAGCACAGGTTTAAATCACAAAGATTTGCATATCTGCAGTGGGAGTGAAGGTCTGGTACATCTTAACTGAGATGGCTATCCACAGTCTGAAGAATTACCACTGGTTAATAAAAGTTGATACGATATGGATGAGTGTTGAACTGGCACAGCAGGTTAATTGTTTTAGGGGTATTTTAGGGGTATTGGTCAACAAGCCGCCCGGCAAAAAGACAGGAGCAACAAGACCTAATCCAATTCAATAAGAATAAAAAGCTCAATTATTTAAAGACGCAGCTTTGAGGTTATGGGGAAGATCATTTTGTAGTGTTGCTCATGTTGCATATTAACAACAGATTATACCCTCACAAATCATCTGAAAAGAAGCGTACTGAGGAAACAAGCTCAGGTGTTCATTTGTCAAGCTTGAAATACAATGAAATGACTACAATGCAGATTTATTCAGGCAATTAATCAATGACGCTAGGAGTGCTGCTACTGAACAATATGCAAAATGCTCAAGGGAGAATGGACTTGACAGAGGAAAATCGGCTGAGCAAGTTATAATGCATTGTCGTAGACTATGACCAGAAGACTGAACAATTGGTGCTCTTCCACTGACACCTCTGCTGTTGACCAACTATGATCTTTCACAATTTTATGGATACAGTACACATACAGTCCAACATCTACAGCTGAAGGAGATTTTTGTCCAGCTTGCCTAAGTATAGGAAAAATTCAGCTTTGACGCGTATGTTTTGTGAAACTATTAAAGGCTTTGGATAAAAGCGTCTGCCAAATGAATAAATGTAGGTCCAGTCAGTAATATCTAGTGGCAAGGTTGCAACTAGAAACGCCATTTTGGTTTGTTTTTCGCACATACCTGTAAAGTATTGTCGTCGCTTCAATGAATTCAATTGAGCCACTATGAGAGGATGGACCAATTTAACAACGTCTTGAGTACTTTTCTGGACCTTGACAACAACTACAGTATACAGGTAACCATGATATCTATGAAGAGGCCTGGAAATCTCTCGGATGTCACCGAAAATATCTTTATTTGTGATCCGAAGACTAATTTACCAAACTGTTTACGATAACCAAGCAATAGTGGAGTTTTATATGTAATTGTGCAGTTGCTCAGGAAAAAAGTTGCTCATGATCTTTAAAATCTTTAAATCCTAAATTGTATTTTCAATGTTGACAAAAATATAATTGTGGCAATTTTTTCACACCCAAATTTTATAATTAATATTTTTGAAACTAATTACTTGGATTAAATAGTGAATTAAAGAAGCCAGTATGAGTCCAGATATAAATGTATTCAAAGCTTTACAAATCGAGAGCTGGGTGATAAAATAAGAGTTAGATATTGCAAATTCAAGCAACTTTGAAGATGCTAAAATTTGTATTGGATCTTTTACATAAGTATAGTTATAACAAATGTTTTTTCAACACTTTAAATACTAATGATTTGTAATGAGTTAAGTATCTCAAGGAAATTAATACATTTTTAGTCAAATCACGCTCGCACCACATGACATTGTTTAAGGCTATGGCCAAATCATAGATGAAAAACTCTAAAATCACTTAATTTAAAATGTGAATCTGCATTTATATCTGTACACCACAATCTATGACATTGACCCATGAGATAGTGATGCAATAGAAGAACAGATATTCTAGAAACAATTTCTTTCTTATGTTTTTATAGTCTAAAGAATAATTTTCCTTACAAAGAGCCTGATAAAAATGTAAAAACAAGGAAACAGACGAAAGCCTAGGCGCATTAAACAAAAGCAAGAAATTAGTACAGACAAACAGAGAGCCCGAAGGGTTTGTTGTACGCCTACCATTTCCGTGCCTAATCTAACTCATATTTTGATTTGGTTTTGTGTGTCTACGTTGATTTCAGTGATGTCCTTTCATGCTGCTCACAGGGAGCCTACAACATTCAGTGTAGTCAGTCTAAAGTTAGTCTCTCAAGAAACCGGCTTTCCTTACCTCTCTTCTGGACAACAGCTGGATAGAACAACGATGTTAGGCAGACGAGGAGCATTAGGGGATATCATCTGGACCTGTCAGCAAGTGTGCCATCTCGCTGTCTAAATAGAGTATGTGACTTTCCATTGACAGTTGAAACCACTCCTCTTTCTTTTCTTCTCAATCTAATTTCTTTTTACACTAAAACTGTCTGACACTGTCATGTCTAATTAAAATATATCTGAAGTGCCCAACCTTCCAAAGAGATCTGCTTCGACCAAGCCTTTATTCTGCAGCCTATCCGTACTTCTGTTCTTTATTATTGCAAGGGCACCTACAGAGAAAGTCTTAGTAAATGATGTTACAGACGGGGTCCATGGAAGGTAACCTTTATCCTTAAAAAACACTTCAATCTCTTTCATCTACACCACTGCAGAAATTACAGAAGAGACCCATTTCTGGATAACACCTTTATTTTTATTAGAGCTGTAAACTTGAAATAATAAAAAAATGATATTGAAACTGGCATGTATACTAGTGGCTATGTACATAATGATTATATACTGTAGTGATATAATGTACTGTTAGCATTTATCCAACCATTAAAAGCCTTTTAATGTATAGCATTCCTGTGCTTTTAAACACCAGCAGAGTTGCTGCTTAAACATCACTGGTCATTCTGTGGGTTTATTTTTTATATATCATTGCTATAAAAACTCTATTCTGTGAGATCAATGATGGATAAAAGCAGTCTTTTCCAGACCGTTTCCGTCACAGGCTCAGAACTTCTCGATCATTACAATATATTGTCAGTATTATTGAAATTACACCAGGAAGACATGAAGACGGAACATTCTAAAAAAGATAATACTAAAACACTTTTTCCCATAAAGTTGATTCTGAAAAAACTGTTAAACCTCTTACAGTGGTTTCCCAGCTCTTTAACATTTTTGCAGCAAAACTGGTAGAAAGATGCTAGCGATGCAATATTTGGATAAAAGCCAGAGGCACAAATGTAAACATTTTAAAAACATAAACAACCTACAAGAACACACAATGTTTCTTAGCTCAAGATTGGAATCTTTCCCCACAACACATCATCAAAACATTTTCTTTTTCAAGGAAACCTTGAACAAAAATCAGTGTGGCAATGACTAAGGACATAAAAAGAAAAACAAGAGAAAGTACACACAAGACGCCTTGCTGTGAGAAAACCGAAGAAATTCTATTAAGAGGCCAAGCGTTGGTCGGAGAGAAATGGCAGGGCTCACTTTTGTGATGTTAGTTTCCTGTGAGCCGGTCTGAACAAAAGGCTCCAAAAATTGGGGCTGGTCTGTTTGCTCTCTTTCCCCACGAGATCACTCCTTTTGAGGAGACCCCAGGATGTTTAAGTTGTTAAACTACCAGTGATTGGACTTTTAGAGGCCTGGAAAGAACCCACTTCTTTAAGCTGGAAAAAGCATCACTTTTTTGTCAATGTTTGGATTATTATTATTATTTAAACTGGCTTGCTGCAGCCACTCTCGGAAAGAAGCTACTCTTGGGTAACTATGCTTGAAAATGAATATAAATAAAGTAGGGTATAAGTTTAGGGATAGCTATTTCATGTCCATTAGCCCTTTAAACTGGGCTCCAAAATAGGATTTAATGGTTCTGGCTTTTATAGAATGACTCTGAAGCTAAACATCTGGAAGAACCTGATTCTACGACTCCTTAAAGGTATGGTTCGCCCAAAATTGATAATTCTGTCATCATTTTAATCACCATTATGTCATTTAAAACATGTATATGATGCTTTCTTCTATGGAACACAAAATAAGATAATTTCAGAAATGTCTGAAACTCAAAACTGTATGGTTTGGAGTCAATGGGAGTCAAAAAGGGCCAGTGTTGTTTGGTTACCAACATTCTTCAAAATATCTTCTTTTGTGTTCTTCAGAAGAAAGTCATACAGTTTTGTAATGTCATTTTGGGGTGAACTATCCCTTTTACAATACTTAGACATTGCCTAAAATAATTGTTTGAAATATCCAAATGTAAATTTATGCATAAACAGACACCTGGTCATAAAAATCAGAACAGCATCTAAACAGGTTAAATAAAGCTCACAGAAAGTTTAAACATCACTTCACGGTGTCCAAACACAAGTCACGTTTCTATTGTGTTGAAAGTGAATCGACAGCTTTTAAATTGGCCGAGTGCTTCTTCCCGAGTTTATGAAGCGACTGTAATTGGCATTCACACATAACAGCAGCAACACCTGTTAGTCTCATCCTGGGCTTTGAGCCGTCTGATAAATTCTGGGTAGGAACAAACAAAATGGAGACATATAGACTTTCTCACCCACCTGGATCAATGAAAGATCCTCTAAATGTAGCCTGAAGAGATGGTTTCTGAAAGAGATTGAGAGAAAAGACAAAAAGGTATTATTATCCTCAAGGGGTCGGAGCAGTAGTTGTCTCAGAGGATGGGCGGGCATTGGGGTTATAAATTATGTTTTTTATGGGTTGCAACGTTTCGGGCCATTCCGTGTGAAATAGCGGCCAAATACCGTGAGAGGAATGTTTTTTAGAAATAAACAAGTGTATGAACGTAATGATTCTGTGCAACTTAATTGCCAAATTAATTGCTGAATAAATCATATTAATGTGCTCTCTATTTATTTCCTGTTTTAACTCGTATGACCTGGTGTACTAGTTAATTTTTACATTTTTTCAAATGATTGGAAAACCTGGCTGAGGGCTAAATGTGTGTTGGAGTCGAAAACCTCTTATGCAAAGTATGTAGCCCACTGTCACTTTAATGAGCTGGTGCGGGACCTTGCCTAAGGATAAGGTGCTTGTTTGAAACAGCACAGGCCTGTAAATGCTCACTGCATTCTAAATCCAGGAAGCAAAAGCCTCTTGATTTAGTTTTTGCACTGAGTGAAAGAGACAAAATGTGCTCCTCCAAACGTCTTCTCCAATTGAAGTTAGTTTACCGTAACAACAGCTCCGCCAACTATATTGGTAAATTGAATTACGCAGGCAGAACGACAAATCAATCTGTCTATCAATCTGTCTGGCATGATTTTCAATCCATCTGTTAAAGACAAAAGCACTCATGCACACTTACACGGCATGACAATGGAGCCTGTATTATTGCATAAGAGTGAACATGATAAATCAGGTTACTATGATTAGTGTCTATTGATTGTGTTTCACTGTTTTAAAGTCTTTTAAGCTCCTCGATATCAATGGATGCTTTGCACAGGACACTGAGCTGTTATCTCTGTGACAGCTATCAATAAAGACTTTCTATTGTATTGAACCCGTGGAACGGTGCCCATTCCAGGTTATTGATGTCTACCTGTTTTGTTTTTCTTGTTGTATTGTTATGTGAACGTACAGTAGCTCTTTCAAGATTCCAGGTAGCACTTCTTCAATATTCACAGTCCCCGAGGGGATTTTCCATGGGTGGGGCGCATCTCCTCCAGGCCCAATTGAGAGTAACCCACCCAACTCATGGAAATGAATGTTATTTTTATTGTAATTGTAGGTTTCTGTATGATTTGCGTTCGTGCCAGTGAGGGTTAAAAGTTAAATGTGTGAATTTTTGGAGGATCTATTGATAGAAATGCAATGTAATATCAATAGCTATGTCTTCAGAGGTGCAAAGACGTAAGATAATGAAGCGTCATGTTTTTATTACCTTAGAATGAGCTATTTCTATCTACATACCCTACGGGTCGCCTTACATGGAATTTGTCATTTTGTTTCTACAGTAGCCCTAAACGGACAAACTTCTCTACAGAGCGAGTTTTTAAATAGCAATATAGAGTGTGTATACCTGTGTAGAGGCACGACTAAATTTATCATAATTCAATCTCTTAAATCTGTATTTTGACAGGTTGCTCATGGAAATTGGCAGAAATATTGCTTGAGCTCTTGGGTATCTTTGTGAGAACCTTGTTGTTCAGTGACCTTGATACCTCCACCGCAGCACCTTCACACCGTCCATTAGTCTAGACTCTGGGTGTGTTTGATAGTCCTTGGGCCCTGGCAGCACAGCCAGAAAATCTGCTCCAGGGAGAACCAATCAAGCTGAAATCATTGAGGTGCTCCGCAAGACTTTCGTTTTTCTCCTCACAACCCAATTTAAACAACATTAATCCCCTATATCAGGACTATTCAAATCTGCCCGGGGGGCCACCGTCCTCGAGAATTTTGTGCCATCCTAAATCAAACAACTGAGCAAACTAATCAAAGTCTTCAAGATAACTTATACATTACAAGCAGACATGTGGAAGCTGATCAATCTTCAATACATTGGCCCTCCTTTTATTGTTTATTACTATTTATTATTTATAAGTGTCTATATTTGTTTTGACGTACACCTCTCCTATCTGAACAAGTTGCTGGAAATGAATGTTGTACAGTTCCCAGTCTCAATCTAATGTGTTTTACTGGATTCCCTGAGCTCCAGTTTTTTCTGTTTGACTTGTTTGCGGGACTGGCTGACTCCAGGGTGAGTGCCAAACATCCAAAGAAAAATAGCTCTATTCTATCGACAGCCCGAGCCATTAGCAGAAACTGAGTGAGCGAGCTTTCTCATTCAAGGAAAATAATCAGAGGAGTAAAGGTCTTCGCACTTTGTATGGTGCTCGTCTGTCTCTGAATGGTCAAAACGCCTCACAAAATGCTTTTTACGTAAGCAGAAAACGCAGAAGATTGAACCCAGTACGAATTTTTTTATGACGGACGAAAATATCGGCGCAGTGTGCAAATGTGATTGACACAACGTGAGGTCGTATTTATTTTTTAATGTGTTTTGTTTGAGCTCAAGAAACGCTGTTTTAATAGGTTCTTAAAATTTTAGAAATATTCAACCCAATGTTAGTGTGCTTTTCAAGCTATGAAAATGGCTTTTGAAATCTCACAGACTTTGAGTCTACCAAATGCAAAGTTTAATAGTTAGAACATATCTGCTCTAAAACCTCCATTAAAAGTGTTTGCTTTTCAAAACCTGCTCATAGCAACAAACATTCCTGATAGTATCTCTAAATAGACACACTTGACATTGCATTTAGGCCACTGGTCTTATTGGGGCACTAGAACCACATTTTACTGGGGAAACGTTAATACATAGTCTAGCAGCGAGAGCCCACAGTACGGTAAGCCGATTTGTTGTTTTGGCCATACTCGTGCGCCTGAGCGCGTAATACACATGTGCGTGACGTCATCGTCTTCAGAAAGTTTCGTCTTGCAGTTTACATGGAAACGAAAGCTGCAGTTTTGTCACAAACTTGGACTTTAAGTTTGGGTTATCAGTCCCCAAAACGCTGTTTCCGTGTTAACAGACAGCCAAAACGCATACATTGTTTCGCGCTTTCACTTGAAAATGGTCTCGTGTAAACGGCCCCTTAGAATCTGACAGCTAACTAGAACTTTCTGACCTGTTAAAAAACTTTTCTACTGATACAATGAACCACCGGTGAAGTGTAGAGTAATCCCCGCTTCTCCAAGAAAAAGTAATTATTCTACCATTTTTAGCCCTGTGGGTGCGTGAAGTGTTACAGCGCTTCATTTTAAACCATTTCTGTGGTTGTCACAAAATAATTGCTTGGAGACCTTCCAAGCCACTGACAGATCAGGAATATGAGATTAATTTAACTGAAGATGTTCGGCAGGACAGTGTGAAAGTCTGGGTGGAAATCATCACACTTATTAATTAGAGCCGGACAGAGGGAAACCGACCCTATTCTCACATATTATCGAAGTATGTGTCAGCGAAAAAGATTTCAATTTTCTTTGTAAGTCATGACTGGTTTTATTGTGTGGTTGTGCAGCCGGATTGCAAATCGGTATCCAGCTAATCACGTGAAACTGGGAAATTGCAGCATTGTGACATTGTCACAGTGGGTGTCTGTTTAACCTTGCTAAAAATACAATAAAATGTGAATAGGACCAGCAGACACATTGTCACAGGCTTTGACACCGAACAGCACTACCATATTTGTGTATCCTAAGACACATACTTTCCTATAACCCTGATTTCTAATAGAATTTCACACAGTGATAGAAGAAACCATCGTTACCTGGCGCCTACAATTAGTTCGTTCTGGCCGGGGTCGAAGGTCAGCTGTGAGTAATCGACTGTGCCCTCATCTTTGAACCGGCGGATCCACGGCTCGATTTCTGCAGCAGGGGAGAGGACACAAATCAGCACGCACACATTTGTTTTATGTACCTCAGGGAAAAACATTTTTTCAGTCAGTTTGCAGGCACTGGGGTGTGTGTGTGTGTGTGTGTGTTTGTTTGTGTAGTATGCATGGCAAATGTTCTCACTGTGGCGCCTTTCATATTAACCTCTGCCCCCTGGCATCAAAGCATCAGTCTTACCCTGTGTAAAATCTCTGCTCTACCTGTCTCTTTGGTAATGTGATAGCTTCTGGGCTAGCTGGTCCAGTTATGCTAAATTTCAAAGTCACATTATCCCTGCTCATTGCCTTTCTCATATTTCCATGTTCTTAGAGTTAAAAAATAAAGGGTTTTGTCACACTCCACAGACATCACTGATAACATCTGTGAACATCATATATGTCTTATACTCTATTTAGAGTCAACGGGTTAACATACTGTTTATGTATTCTGCACCATTCCATATCAGACAAATAGATACTTTTTCACACTTTCACACACATGACTAACACCTAACTTTCCACCTCCCGCAGTTTAAATGTATTTATATTTATAAAAAATAAGCTTTATCCTGCATGTAAACATACTGTTGCCTTGAAAACTGCATATCACTGGTGTCCTTCTGAGACCTTGTACTGTATCTCCATATTTCGTGGAGCCATAAATCATTATTCTTAGTCACCTTTTGTGCTTATCAATGGGTTTTGCAAATATCTAACTGATAAAAAGTATTAAAAAGTGTTTGTCAACTTTGACAACACAGCATGTAATCTTTAAAAAATACAGGTTTTTTTATGTGACCTGAAAAAGAGCAAGTTTGGACATTCAAGGTTTTAGAAGGACGGCGACGACATGTTTTTGTCTCATTGACTATACACTCTTAAAATAAAGATGTTAAAAAGGTTCTTAACAGCAATAGAATAACCATTTTAGGTTCCACAAATAACCATTAAGTCAAAGGTTAAAAAGGCAACAACCTTGTTATAAAGAACTGTTTTCACCACGTTTGTGAAAAAGGTTCTTTATGGAACGGTTAAGACAAAAATAGTTATTCTATGGAATCATGAAGCACCTTTATTTTTAAGTAAGTATTAAATGCTCTCTCCTTTGTACATTGCGTTGGATAAAAGCATCTGCCATATGAAATATATTTTGACTGAGCTTATTGCAATGCATTCTGAGACTGCTTTCTTTAAAATGGATACATACATTGGTGCTTTAATATTTGGCCTAAACCAGTAGTCTAAAAATAGAAATAGAATCAAGATGCCTAACCTTTTGCTACAATCATCATGTTGAGAACATGTGTGAGTCTAAAATGGCTTAAAAATAATGATTCCTTATGCCACCTAAGTTTTAAAACCAACTTTACAGAACAACACAAGGCAATGCGTGAAAGAGCCAGAAACCCTAGCTATATACTTGTTTTCTTGAACAGTCTCCACTGTTAACTGCAATGGATATTTATATGCTCATGCATTGACTATCGGAAGTAAAATCTAACATACCACAGCTCTGTGTCCTTGTACTTTTGGCACAAATTTTGATCTTAAACATTACTAACCAAAATTACAGATGACGGGCCCAGAGCATGCTTGTAAATGAAATGAAACAAAACCACTTAAAGTGTTTATTTTTAAATAATGACATTTTGTCTCTTGTGCATTGAAAGAAACACAAGCATACATGTTTCTCAGACTGGGTACTTAATCAATTAACTGTTGAAAAAGCTAAATAACATTTATAAATGCAGATGCATTTGATGCAGGAATAGGCGCGTTCAACTTAATGCGGCGCTGCAGAAATCTATCGGTGCATTCAAGTGCAGGCTGCTCCGTATGCTTTTAAATTGTGGTAATTTTACGCAATATGGTGCTAGATTTGCAGAGCGCCGCAGTTTAGTTGAACTTTTCCTAATGATGTTGTTTTATCAGAGTTGGGGCTAAACTCAGCAGGACAATTCCAGAGTTGAGAACCTCTGTATTTGATCATACAATTCAGAAGTCTGTGACCTTATTGAAAGTCCTAAATTTTCTAAATTGAATCCTTGAAAAAAACGAAGAAAAGTTATGATGCACAGATATGAATTAGCATCTACGATTCTCCAATATTTGTAGGTCATAATATAATTTATAATGAAAAGGTGAAATACATTTGAGAAGCGGGAACAATACATTGCGTAACTACGCTATGGGGATAAATCTTTCATGAAATTCACTTCCCCGGGGGAATCACCTGCCAGGCGATGGTGCAGCTCGATGCACCGTCGAAGCGAGAGTGCTGAGGGCTGCTTTATACTCGCCATTGCGTGCCGCCACGACGCAACGTTGAGTTGCCGAACACTCTCTTTCAGAGGGTGAGAGCGGAGGCAAATGGGACCCAGAGAGAGACCTCTCCTTGTGAGAAGGCGGGCACAAGGCCCCCGGAGGGGCCCAGGAGGTGTCGGGACGCGGCAGGGACCTCCCCAGTCCGATCATCCAGCGACAAAGGTTGGGTCGGGCCCGATGGTTCAATCTCTCTAGGTGGTCCTTCCCTCGACGTCTTCCGCCGGGGGGCCACCTGAGGCGGCCGGGTCACAGCAGGCCGGTCTGTTTTTACACTGTCAAAAAGGCTGCTGGAGCAGTCCTTGACAGCGCCACCAATCAGCTGACCTTGCGAGAGGGGAGTCAGGAAAGTGACCTTTCTCGGCCATGGCATAAGAGTGGTGGCAGCCTGGCCCACGGCACTGCCAGCCTCAACACCAGAGATGTCGAGACCTTACATGCCCTGGACGGTGAGTCTAGGTCAAGCTCCCCAGGTGGGACTTGACCCCAGGTGGGACTTGACCACGACTGCATGCTCCACCCAGGGTGCATTGACATAGTCCCTAGCTGCCTCCCTGCCCCGAGGGAAGAGAGGGCGATAGAGTCAGCTAGACGGAAGCGCGCCGAAGGGGGCGCTCCAGGTCTTACTGTACTCCTTATGCGCCTCGGTAAAACTCGGCACTTGAGCCGGGCACTGCTTTGAGTCGCGCCCGGACCCAATGTGCGAAGTACCCAGCCGCGAGCGCCAGGGCTGCGGTGCACCGCAACCCGACACTCACGGCGATCCGAGCGAGCATGGCTGACACCTTGACGTCCGCTCTCACCTGTGCTCGACCTCCCGAGGGAGGGAGCTTCAGGGAATCGCCAGAGTCTGATGCCGCAGGTCGCGCTCAGATGTTGATAATCCCCACATCACCCTCGTTGCTCACCGTCGCTGACGGCAGGGCCGTAGCCGCTGCGCTCACAGAACAGGAAGCAGACGAGGTGGTGGCTGGATCTTGAGAGAACACAGCCACCATGACGCAACGTTTGAATAGCCATCCGCCCGCTGTGCGGGCAGGACGAATCCACGAGGGTGCCACAGTGGTCGGACCCCCGAACACCTGCGGCAACCATTGTGTCCGTCACCATCCTCGATGAGTGTACCGCACCCAAGAGATCAGCGGGCAATGCCACACTGAAGAAATTGCTCTTTTAGAAAAACACCTCTGGAACTGCCAGAACGCCCAGGGGAATCTCCGCTGCACCGCGTCGTAGAATTCGGCAATTCGTAGAATGTCATCAGATGCGAAGGCTCCGAAGAACAAAAGGTGAATGAATGAGCACGCCGGCTCCCCTTTTATACCCGGATATCCGGGGCGGAGCCCGGCATGCAAATTTCATTCGCCAATTTCATTGGCCTTTTCAAATAGTCAGAAGATGATAGGTTCTCAGGGGCGAACCCCATCTGTCGGTTCGACACAACATCGAGAGACCGACAGAAAGGGAACTAGAAAACTCATGACAAGGACAGAATCATGACAGTAATCCCTCCTTCTGTACCTTTCCTGAAGCCTTAAATTCCGACATAAAACCAAATTATGTTGAAAGTTGGCCTTATTTCTCCACCGGCAAGCCTGTGCAGACACTCGCCACCAATCATAAAATATATACCTGCAGGGAACCATCTGGTTTATAAAGCCTGTCATTTACAACAAAAGAAAAGCCTTGTTTTCCCTCCTTCACTCCGAAAAAAAAAATTGCTCCCTGGAGTCTAGACCAAAACAACACGCAAAGCTCACGAATGTACATCATCAATCTAGATTTACATCATCTGTCTAGAACAATATTTTACCAACACCCACTTATGAGCTGTGCAGAGCAATACGGCTCCATGACTCACATGTTCACTTTTTTACAGTCAGCCAGTGTCAGTCTTTATTACGGAGATCTAACATTGGAGCTCAGCTGGTGTTCTAGCATGGCTGCGGGGACATGTATTTATCTTCTTTATAGTCCACGGAGTTGAAAGTCGACCGTCAATTGTGTCCTTCCCAGGTTTTGATCCCATGTAGACGAGGATTACTTGATCCACGGAGACATATTTGAAGACAGCGCTCAGAGAGCACCGCGAAGCAGAGGTGTTCCATTTAGGAAAACTCTCTCCCTGCCAATGTCTCTCTTTTGGTCGGGATGGACACACGCATCTGTGCTACTCAACCATTTGTATTGATTTTTTCAAAGAGGCTGCTAGGAACATTCTGCAGTATAAATGCAGGCTGCAGGCTTGATTCAGAAAGGCAAATTTAAAGAGAGAGCAAAATGTTTCTCTCAGCCTTTAATTCAGTTTAAATTAGCTTCCTAGGTGGTCTGTCTGACAAAGTCTGAAAGGTTTAGATAAAAAAAAGTAGGACCATCAATCATTCTTTGTAAAGATGAACACAAAACTAGCTTTATATTCACCTATAATTACAGTGGAAACTATGTCACACAGCAAGACATTTCTTAGAACAGACTTTGTACAAGCGTATCTATTACGACAGTTTCAATTTTAGGTGTAAACAGTTTTGGGAAATACTAAATCTGTGGTGAATTGTAAGCTTACTGGATTTATATTGAGACTAGTTTTGGTAATGTCAATAATAATTCTGGCCTGGTACCGCAAGGCAAGTGTCAAATGAAATATAAATAAACTACTGTATAAATACTGTTTAGGATATCAAAGGGTTCACCCAAAAATTTTAATTCTGTCATCATTTACTCGTCCTCTTGTCATTTCAAATCTGCATAAAACAAAAGAAGATATTATGAAAATGTATAGGTTACCAAACAATGTCAGTACCCATTGACTTGCATTGGTTTTGTTTCTATACAATAGAAGTGAATGGGTACCGCTGTTAATCGGTTATCAACATTATTCATCTTTCTGTTCTTTGGAAGAAAGAAAGTTACAGGTTTGAAATGACATGAGGGCAAGTAAATCATGACAGAATCTTTATTTCTGGGTGAACTAATACAATTTTTTTGTAAAATAAAAAGATTTTCAACAAATGTGCAGGGCAGAAAATTCCTTATTGTTGAGCTTTAAAAAGGACATGAATGTCTAAATAAAAGAGCCTTAGGAATACACATAATAATCTGAACTCCAGATGACAACTTCAAGACTTATTTTAGAAGTCTTCGTAGAGCAGTTGAACCAACTGAATAAAACTCAAAAAAGGCCAGTGTCCAACTCCAGAATCCCAGAATAGATGTTTGTCTTAGAGAAGCTTGTGTTTGTGAAAGCTTGTGCGCAGGTATTTGATCTTACAGCAGGGCAGCTGCTAATTTATAAACTGTGTGCCGTTCAATGATCTGAAAGCTTTGATTCAGAAGCTCAGTCTGACAGGGAGAACTGAGTTTATCTGCACTACCAGAAGAATCGCATTTTCAAAACGGGGCCAATAGACTGAAAAGTGTAAGTGTGTGTGTGTGTGCTTGTGTGCGTGTGTGCATGCGTGTGTGTAAGAGACAGACTTCCTTGTTACTGCATATCATTCCCACTGCATACCATTCCCACTGCATTCATTGTGCATATCTGATAAATGGAGTGCAATTTAAAATGTTTGTTTTACAATGTGTGTGATTGGGATAGATGTTAGACAAGTGTAGATTTGTGGGTTGAATTTGACATGTGTTAATTTACATTCATTCATTTAGCAGATGCTTTAATCCAAAGGTATTTACAAATGAGGGAGCATTTTGCATTTTGCCTTAAAGTGACAGTTCATCCCAAAAATATAAATTGTGTCGTAATTTACTATTTTGAAGAACGTGGATAGCCAAACCACAGCGTTACCAATTGACCTGCACTGGTTACTTTGTACAATAAAAGTACAAAAGAAGGAACATTCTGCAAAAGATCTTATTTTTGTGTTCTGCAAAAGAAAGTCATTATTAGTCCCAGACCTTTGAGATATGTGAAATGTGTTTGTTTTGCACACCTGGGGGTCCTATTCTAAAGCATAGAGTAGCTTAAGTTTGGCAAATGGGCATGGAGTTTTTTATTCCATTTAAAAAATCAATGGGTAAATTAGCCAAACGTCCGTGTTACTATTCACCAGACCATAAATATAGACAGCTTAATTGTTCTTGAGTTTAGTTACAGTCAAAACTGATCGCTAGGCAAAAGCAATGACATTGCCATTCCACTCCATTAGCCCCAACAGACCCCCTTTGGCTTTGACATACAGCTGTACTATTGCTTATTGAAATCTGCCTGCTAAATTTACATCGAATACAATGCATGTTCCCCAGGCAGGACAGTCACTTTATTTAAGCTATGGGGAAGGTGACCGAGTCGATCAATGCAATTGTGGCTCTTCGATTTGGGCCAAAACCAATTTGAGCAGAAATATATCTCTGTAGTCATTCAAATAAGGTATTTAACGGCAACAAGACAAAGTGAATGACAGTAAAGTATAAATTACATGATGAGAATTATGCAATTTAAAAGTGAATAAATTGGCTGACATCAAGCCCTTGGGCAGCATAAGCTCATAGGTCTGCAGTAAAAATCTGCATATGACAGAGATGCTGACCTGTGTGTGAGATGAGTGGGTGTTCGGCTTTGTGGCAGGGGGACTCAGAGGCCCGTGTGGCCCCCCGGCAGGGCACTCCTCTGGGAAACAGCAGCAGCAGACTGTGCAGCACGACTAGGCAGCGGGCCAGGAGTGTTCCCTCTGCAGGGGCCATTAGAGGGGGAGTCAGTACTGCTGGGGCAGGGTCATAGGGCACTGGGAATCTGCCACTGGACACTGCAGGGGGAGAGAAAGTGTGAAAATATGACTGATTAAGTGTTAAAAGGTTGATTGATTTAATTGGTCACACTATATTTACCTTCATAACCTTCATTATAAAGACATCTATCAGCATAATTACATTGCTTAAAGACTCTGATCTGCCTTGAAATGTGTAGACAGAACCTTTACCGAAAAAGGACGGCGGGACATATTGAGTGATCCCTCCCTCTTTTAAAATTCCCAGTTGTGTTTGGTTTACCAGCCTGGAATATGATGAGAAACTTAAAGGAGTAATTCACCCAACAATTAAGATTTTGTCATCATTTACTCCCCCTTGTCATTTCAAACCTGAATGACTTTCTTTCTTCTGAAGAACACACAAGAATATATTTTAAAAGAGTGTAGGTAGCCAAAAAAATGGCAGGACCCATTCACTTCTATTGTATAGACACAATACCAATGCAAGCCAATGGCGACCGCCGTTGGTAAGTAAATGATAACCAAATTTTTGGGTGAACTATCCCTTTAGTTGCATGAAAAAATTACAAAAGAAAGAGAAATGAAAAAATATATATATAAGTCATTGATATATTAGTGGTAGTGAGAGACTGCAAGTTTTAAATGAATTTTGTCTTCATTTAAAATGAACATTGTGAAAAGCGCTATATAAATAACATTTAATTGTCTTTATAGATATCAGTAAATTAAACAAATTCCTCAAAACTTCCATTTTGATTTGCAGAGATTTCAACAAATTACAATTTAAAGTAATTTTTAATGCAATATTGTTACTAATACTGTATGTGTAGAAGGATCGAATTACATTCGCACAAAATGATTGACAGTTTTATGAGTGGACTAACTATTTAAAGATATCTCATGACCACATACCAGCCCGATATAAATGCAACATGCAAATGGAAATCTGCCATCTTTTCTCAAATAGGCACATAGTGGTGAGTAGGCCTACATTTTTTTTAGCCACGAGTCATAAAAGCCATGTGACTAATTACTCTGGAGCGACAGACATCGCTGGTTAAACAGATTGGCTAACACTGTCCCACTCATCTCAGTTGATAACAGATGTATGTTGAACAAGATCTTTCTTTTTACGTGATGAAAGCGGTGAAGAGTGCAAGCGAGGGGACTGTACACATATAAGTATAGAATAGTAAGACGTGAGTAAATGAGCGTCAAGCGCAGTAGCCAGATAAAGAAATGCAGCTGTTGAGGTCTTCACGTTCATCTGTGACCTTTGACCTCTCTTCCACAAATCAGCACAGAGGGCCCACTGCATACACCGTCAGAGCCTCTCGCACAGCCTTCACAAAAAGTAAAACTCTAGTGCAGTTCGGTAGTCATCGTGAGATACTTACGTTGTGGTTATAGATTATGTTTATAATGGCCTGTAGGACAAGGACACTCTATAGCATCTGATTTCAGCTATTATGAATGGGGTGTTAAGCACGATCTTACCACATTCGAGCCAAGCACCTGTGGCACTGCTTTACCAGAGCCTGTCAATAGAAAATCCCTCCATCTGTCCTTTCTTAGGATAGCCACTCTACAGTATGACAGATGAAATTGACTCGGTCTTTGAGATGGCTAGTACAGAACTCAATTACGCCTAAGTTGCTCTCATCAGCAGGGACCGCAGGGACTTTCAACAAATGTCAGGTTTAAATGATCTTTTGGAGACGCATGTCTGTAGGTTGTCTTGTACATATTTTAGAATCTGCAGCTTTCTGAAAGCACATGGTGGGCATGGAATCTCAAAAATAAACATTGATCAACAAAATAAATATAACATTAAATAAGAGAAACTGATAGAATGTAAATAATTATATGAATGCGGAATAATATTTTTACTCAAATATATATATTTTACTCAAATAAAATATTTATTCATAATAACGTTTTGTCATAACAAATAGTATACATAACACGCATAACTATACATAAAATATTCTGTATTTGTTTGTTTTTATTTTATTTATAGCACATTTAAAAACAACTCATGTTGACCAAAGTGATTTCCAGTGAGACAACATATCAAATAGAATAACCAAAATGAAGACAGCAAAAACATAAAACAGCATGACAAAACCCTAAGACACAAGACAATCAAATATAAACTATCTCGCACCAAATGCCCAGGCAAGTAGATGTTGTCCTTAAAGTGCTTTAAAATGATCTAGTGATGCACAACATGTGATTTCCAGTGCCAGGTCGTTCCAGAGATGACCTCTGGACTTTTAAGCGGGATTTCGGGACCTTTAATAAGAGTTTGTGCAATGACCTGAGTGGCCGTGTCATGGAATAACACTTGATCATGTCCGAAAAACAAATTCAGGTGCTAGACCATACAAAGCTATAAAACATACAGCAAACATTATATAGTAAATTGACAACATGTAAGTTTAGAACAACATAAGGGTGCCTAAATAAGACAGATGTTTTTATACCTTTAACCCCTTGATTTCCTTTGAAAAGGTCTTTTCTGATGCATAAAATACATTGTGTTCCCAAAAACATTCTGTATTGTGATTCTTCAAAGAGCTTAAACACTGTCTCATCCTCTCATACAAGTAGACACACCCAGAGCAAAGAAAAGATAAAAATCACATTAGTGTCGATGACAAACCCAACGGTTTATTAGTAAATTTGCACAAATCCATTACAAATCCATTAGCAGTTTTTGTGACCTGATCTGTTTCCAGTCTCTTGGGAAGCAGATGTTGTGTAACAAGCTATTAGAGAACAAGTCAGGAAATATAAACTGGGCAGAGCCGTGGCTCCGTCCATGATAGACACATTCATATAGTTTTAATATACGGTCGATAATTTAGGTTTGAATTTGGGTCGCATTTAGTTTCTCATTAGCTTAATATCTGTCAAATGAAAAGTGGAGAAACTCACGACGCAAAAACAGCAACCACAGGCTTAACCAATGACCACCAGAACAACAGAATTGTGGTCATTAGTCAGGCTACCGTACAAACACATGACACAAGCAGTGAGTTTCCTTTAATCACAGCTGGACACCTGACTGCATGAAATATCGCTGGTGAAGTCCAGTGTCTGTCAAACAGAAAGTTACAATGTTGATGACAGTGATGAAGTATTTTAACATTACAGACTACATTTAGAATCCCACTGACACAGATTCTCTCTTGTGGTCTAAGTGGCTTCATCCTGCCTCAGTCTGTTAAACGGTTTTCTCCTGATATAAAAAAGTAATGGGAGAGTACAGTGGTCAATATGATCTTATTATTCCAGCAATAACACCAGATCGTCCCCATATTACACTACTCATCTGCAGTATTTACATTGGTAAAATATTAAGAAACATTTAGCGCTGAAAAAAATGTGTGCTGCAGCTATAGCAAAATAAAATTATTCCGCTATGAAAGCATTAAGATAGGATCATAATAGAAATGAAACCAAAAAAGCTCTGATGGGTATCTTATACTGTATTTTACAGCATCTATACTACATGCTTATATCCTTCTCCATGTTTGCACAGATGGCTTTTAACTGGCGTTCAAACCCACTTGTGGACGACGCACAAATCACCCCCCACCGATCCTTCATAGCAGACAAGACCCACATGCTGTAAAACACCAGACTTTGCTCACAGAAAAAACGATAATGGAGGTGAGGAAGAGAGGTTTACTAAAGATTGACAGCAAAGAAACACAAACCAGTGCAGACAGGAACAGAGAGAATATATTTCCTCCGTAGATCAATTTCAATCCTTCCAGCCTCTGCTTTTCACTCTGCCGTTCTTGATGTCTCCACTAATATGGATATTTTCACCAAAACCCTTGTGGCAAGTGAACTGAGAAAGCATTAGCAACATCTGGTCCAGAAAACGGAAAGCACAGGTTGTCTGGTTCAGGCAGCCTCCAGGCATTAATACACACAATGCATAATTAAAGAGACATTTTTATACGAGCTCTGGAGGACTGAACACGGCTCAGTCGTGCTGTCTGGATGATCCCTCTCCAACTGGAGAAATATTCTAATTGGCCATCAGTGTTTGAATTTACATCACTGTGAGGGTTCATGTGGCTTGTCTAAGTGATTAGAATTGTACATTCACAAACTGTGACACCCAGACGGTTCCTCGACAAGTTACTTACAACTACTAATTCTGAATGTGCTTGTGTAGGCAGACTCTCGTCTAAAAGCATGAACCTTTTTTTTAACGTCACTCAGCACGACTTTCAATACACAGACTGCATGTGTATTTACATTTATATATTTATATCCATATATCAAAAGAAGTCGTACATATTTTAGGATGTGGCTAGCCAAAACCTTATGTAACGTAGGCCAGCCAGTGAAGAGCTGTGCAGTGTGTAAACCTCACTCCCCGACCTCAAGAGGTGCTCTAGCGTGGTCTTTAGCCTCCTTGTTAGAGAACCCGACTCCCATGCCCGACCGATCCTCTACGAGGCCAGTTTGGAGCAGGGCGAGTAGAACCGGTTGCACTTACTTCACCCCAAACTGTAAAACCCGCAAAGGCGTTTTTGCTAAAGACGCGAGTTTCACGAGGTGGCAAAACAACGATAAATGGCTCCCATAACCCCGCCCCTAAACCCAACGTCACAGGGAGAAGTCAAATCATAACAAAACATACCAATGAGATTGTAGGAAATAAGGAGTTAACACGAATGATTCACCTTGTAAAATAGGTATGAATGAACATCATATTGCGTTGATATATATTTATACACATGAAAGATACCGCACATTTTCAATCTAATGTATTTTAGTCGTGCTGGGTGACACGAAAAAAGTCCAGCTGACTGACACGAAAAAGGGGGAAATTTGTGTCAGTAAACACATAGAATACAGTTCGTAACAATGTCTCAAATTCCTGTGAGAATGTGTTGCACCTTTTGCTCAATTTGGTAGATTTATGTTGGCATGGGCACACTTTTTCACTCTTAATATGGTTTATTACCATACACTTTGTTGACTTAGTGGTTCACATTACAGAAACAGCAAGACAATTATGAAATCAAAAAGTAAAATAAAATGCAAAAACAAAATGTTAAGTAATAGTAAGACTTTTGAAAATACCTAAATATATGTTAGGGTGGTTTTATTATGTTCAACAATGCGAAACCAAAGATCACGCTGCCCTATCATAACTGCTTAAAAAAGATAACTGAGAGTCTATCAGAATTTTAGAGAGTATGCAAGCCAACCTCATGAGTGTTTCCTGAGCAAGCCAGATTACTATTACAAAATACAAAAATGTCTGATCAATACTTTATGATCCACCTTTCCCACTCTTGAATCCTAACTTTAATCGTTTCTTACACTCCTGAATTGAAGGAAACCAGAGGCAGGACGGAGCATCAAAAAAGCATTAAAGTGATAGCAGGCTCTGAGCAAATAACTATCAAACGGCAGTTTCCTAGGCGCAGTGTGTACATGTCAGTCTGTAAACATTTATTCTTTTTCAACACGGGAAAGGAATTTTCCGCAAGCATCCTCCAGACAGAACCATTCCATCTCAAATCTAATGCCGTTTTCGGGTCTGACACTCAATCTGCTAAGCCAATACCACAGAATCCTCATCTGAACAACATCTGTCAACCATCGAACAACAACAACCATCCGCTAAACTTTTAAATGCACATCTGTTTAAGTTGATATTCATCAAAAAGGAAGAAAAAATAATACAAAACCGTTCCTTTCTCCCACGCTTTGACAGCCAACTGGGCAAATGATGGAGGGATTGGCTAGAACTGTGTTAAACTTGTTGGGGGTAGGCAGCCACAATTGCAAGCAAGTTACGAAAACAATACTACTGAAAGGCTGCCATTGAGGGTTACGTTCAGTGCCATAGCTCTGGAACTGTTAAAGGGGAGCTTTGGGCTGGCTGGCCACAGACGAGGTCAGATTTAAATCTGGGACAGCAAACCCGGCAATTTTAAAACTGTCACACCCTAACTCTCCTAAGGTATCCAAGCTTTATTTTTAACCGCCTGTTTCTCTTCTAGCCCCTTTGATGAAACCAGCACTGGTTATGCTTGGAGTGACACAAAGATTTCCCCATGTTGAAAGCAGGCTGTGGCACTATAGTTATGTGGCTCTCATAAGAACAGAGGATCCCGATTCAGCCAGTCATCACTATACACAAGGTCACCGGAGCACTCCGCTGCAAAAACTTTTGCAAATCTAAAAGAGCCCGAGGCTGATAAACATTGAAACAAAAGGTGTTTGTTAAAATGGGTTTAACCTTTAGCAAATCCAGGTAATGATTGAGATTTTACAAGGTCACCACTGCAGAGCTATTTCTGACCTCTGCCCTCTACAATCAGTTTTCATCTGCAATGATTGAAAAGAAAATCATCACATCCGTTTTCTAAAAGCACACAACTGTCATTTGTATCAGATGGTTTATCTCCTCATGAAAGTATCGCTGTCAGATAAAGTCATCTTGTTCTATTGATTCCCTCAGAAGGAAACATACAGTAAGCGGGTAGAGGGTGCTGAACATCTGACAGCAGACTTCCTCCTCTTAGCTGTAAAAAACATATATCCACATTATAAAAACGACAACAACAGTGTCTTATCTTTATATCAACGTGTTTGTAGTAACAGCATGTAAGATAATCTTCTTAAGTGGGGCTTCCAATATGAATGCTTTGTTGCTCCAAACCTCACTTCTTAGCACAAAAGATGTTCAAAGATGTTTTCTTTGTATTAGACACAAATAAACCACAGACTCTGCTTTTCAGATTTCTGTCATGAAACAGACAATAGTTACATTACGTGTCTCTTCTCTAGAGTTCTAGGAGATTTGCCAAGATACCAAACGACTCAAATTCTCCAAACATGTACTGCATCTTCTTTCTGTTGGTCAACACTTTTTTGTCTCATTTGTGTATATTTTTATTTCTCAAAAAAGCTTCAGTCATTGGAGAAAAAGGAGTTTTCCCCATAGCATCCTGCTGCGCATTACTCGTTCCCCTATCTCAGGGAATTGAGGTTACGTAAGTAACAGAGTACGATTGTTTATATTAAAGAGACTTTTGTATTATTCTCTGGCGAGCACCTTTCCCTCACGGCTCTCGTCCCGCCCTGCTCGCCACATATTCATTATTATTTGATCTGGATTTTGTTTTTAAATTGCTGTTTAATTTTTTTACATGACATAAAATACATTTTATAAGGAAATGTCTAGCATGTGAGAAATATTAAAAGGGCAGTTGTATGTATCAACAAATTGTTTCAAAAATAAATTGTGAATAAAACGTTTTGTGAGATGAGTATCTTCGTGAACTTTACAACACAATGTATTAGTAAATGCTGTAATTAACATAAAACGAAGATGAATTAATCTTGTTGATGTAAAGTGTTAAAAAAAAAAAAGTCTATTATGTCTCCAGGTCAGCCTCATAAACTGAACCATTTTTTACCTGACAGAGTTCAGATATTTTCCACAAGATCTACGAAGCATTGGTTGTTGAGACATTGAAATGCCAAACCATGACATGGCCAGTGAGCTATGCCCACATCAAAGAAGCCTTTTAAACGGTAAACCTTCACAAGCTCTCAAACAGGATGACAGGAGGACTCAAACATTTTTCACGTTGTACAAGTCAATATAAATCATGCATGAAACACCTCGATTGACTGGATGACTTCAAGTGCTCTATTGTTGATGTAAATAGCAACATATGTGCTTAACCTGACATTAAACTCTGAATGGCATGCAGTTCTTTTTAACCCATCATTTACCGTCTAAAGCCCAAATACACACACACCGCTCTGGAGGTGCACAGATAAGGGCCATAATGCCTGTCGCTCTGAACGTTTGACATTTTTAGGGGTTTTAATTACACGCATGGCCACCGAGAGCTGGCTGAATGTTGCGGCAAATGACACTATCACTATTCCCAGCTGCATATCAGCATTGTAGTGCTGTGGCCCTTCTGCATTTAAACGCCCTCACCTTTATGAATAAATAGGAGGCATATTCAGAGGTGAACTTAAGAGGCACCCGTTCTGGGTTCTGTTACGGGAGGATTTTCCATTTGGGTGGGCCTGTAAGCTAATGTGAAATTAAGTTATTTAAATTTTTTATTAATGCAGTGAATGGGTAGCTATTGGCTCTACATAAGATCTATTAAGAATGTATTTATTTAAGAATAAAGGATTAGCTTTCCTGTAGCTCAGTGGTTAGAGCATGGCACCCTCCAAAAATATCCAGCTGACAATTAAAATAAAAACAAATTAAAAAGGCATACTTATTATGAAATACTCGTATTTGTATTAGCGATGAACTAATTTTCTGTCAACTTAATCACGGAAAAATATGATTATATCTGTCCAATCAGAATATGTGATTTCCCCCCAGGTCAAGCCAGACCAGCACCGGGCCTGATCTGGCAAACACACATAACTGATGTGAGATTTCACAAAGCAGTGCAGAAAATAATTAAGGCCAAATCTGACAAAGTTATGCAATGTGTAACTGATTTAAACTGTGTTACACTAATAAAGCAGAAGGATCTTTAGCCGGTTATGACACATCTGTGATCAATGTCACATTCGGCACACAAGTTTATTGTGAGAGCCAGGCGGCGGTGCATGCGTGAGACTAAATCAGGTTAGAAACACATGCTGTCGTGAAGAGAACTTCATCTGCTGGACGATAAACTTTAAAACAACTTTGCTGAAAAGACTTTGGTGACATGAACATCGCACACAAGGGAAAAATGGGAGGTAAGAGGTGTAAACCTTCACAAACTCTCAAACAAGCTGACAGGAGAACTCAAACATGTTTTACGTTGTAGACCTACAAGCTAGACCGTCAGATTTTTTTATGAAGTCCTCAGATATGCAGAGGGTGGGAATGTAAATAATTACTCGGCTCCAGTGGAACCAATTAATCACATGTGAGCGGCGTAATTTGCCCCATAAAAAGAAGCAGTGAGGCACATTGTGGCGCAGGCCGACAGTGAGAGGGAGCTAATGAGAGAGAGAGAAAGAGAGAGAGAGAGAGAGAGTGTGTGTGAGAGAGAGAGTGTGTGTGAGAGAGAGAGAGAGAGAGAGAGAGAGAGAGAGAGAGTGTGTGAGAGAGAGAGAGAGAGAGAGAGAGAGAGAGAGAGAGAGAGAGCGCGCGAGAGAGAGAGAGAGAGAGAGAGAGAGAGTGTGAGAGAGAGAGCGCGAGAGAGAGAGAGAGAGAGAGAGAGAGAGTGTGAGAGAGAGAGAGTCTGAGAGAGAGAGAGAGAGAGAGAGAGAGAGAGAGAGTGTGTGAGAGAGAGCGCGAGAGAGAGAGAGAGAGAGAGAGAGAGTGTGAGAGAGAGAGAGTCTGAGAGAGAGAGAGAGAGAGAGAGAGAGAGAGAGAGAGAGAGTGTGAGAGAGAGAGCGCGAGAGAGAGAGAGAGAGAGAGAGAGAGAGAGAGAGAGAGAGAGAGTGTGAGAGAGAGAGAGAGAGAGGAGAGAGTGTGAGAGAGAGAGAGAGAGAGAGAGAGAGAGAGAGAGAGAGAGAGAGAGTAGCTGTGACAGACGAGATGTCCTGACAGGACAGAGCATGTCTCATAGCTGCAGGCATTGTGTAGTCGAGCTTGCATCAAGTCGGACAGATTACAGACCCTTCTACAGGAGACTCTACTTCCCCTCTTGTCTGAAACAACCGTATAATCACAGTCCTGTCAGCGCAAAGAAACACACGTTTCTTGTTATCGCCGGAAAGATTTACTGGTCATATTTTCACACCTGTGTGTAGACAGAAATCAGCACTGTGATAGAAAGAGGAAAAGATGAGGAGAAGCAGTGATATTTTAATTCAGTGTTTACAACTTTTTTCAAGAGGTACTTCACTGACATCCAACCCAATAATTAAAGTCACTTTAAAAGAACATCAAATTGTAACTGTTTGTTGAATATCACAGCACTAAAAGTGGTTCTTGGCTCGTAATCATAGGGGAACCACTTTTAGTGCTTAGAACCATATTTTGGTGCTTCGGTGGTTCTTCAGTGGTGATTTTGAATGACTGAGGTTCTATATAGATCCGCTGAAGAACCATACAGGGGCTTAATATGTTCTTTATACGGAAACAGTGTTATATAGCACCTCGGTCACCCCGAAGAACCTTTGAAGAATCAAGATATTTGTACCACTAAAAGTGGTTCCCCTATGATTACGAGCAAAGAACCACTTTTATTGCTATAAAGCAACTTAGATCTATTTTTTTGTATACTGTAGAGTCTAGTGTCATTGTTGCCGATTTAATAATGAACTTGTTATTAAAACTTTTATGTTCTGCTTTGTCTTTAATAATAATAAATCCCAATTGTGTATGTAGCTCTTAATATCCCATTTTCGCTTTTTAATACTTCTGCAACAAAGCAAGTGTACAACTTTCGCACCCCACTGTAACCTCCTTAAATATCCTCAGACTATACATAGACCCCAGTTTAAAACATCTGCGGACATTTGCAGACCTGTACGATTAACTGATGTTTATGAAATGTGTAGACTACCTAATGACCTGTATTCCATTGTCTCCCGAGACCCAAAATATAGGGCAAAATCAAGAGAAACGCATGAGAGAGAGTCATCTCTCTTCTGATGAGCAGAGTTTGCCTTTAACACATTGCCTAATAAGCTTATTAACATCTTAGAGGGAAGAAAAATAAGTCTGATGATTTATGCCACATTGAAATGCAGCACATTATAAAAACAACATGAATTTTAATGTAGATCTAAACCAATTAAGGTATTAAAAAGACTGAATAATTGCCCCCCAATGGCATTACGAGATGCTCAGTGTCTGTGGGTTTCCTTTCACACACAGAAAAACATAGATCTCAGTCTCCAAAGACTCCATTATAAATGAGGTAAACATGAAACAGGCAGCTTAATTCATACAATCTTATAGAAGAACAAGAAGACCAATCCATCTGAACTGCCAAGGCCTGGGATGATAACAAGCACTGTAAGTGAAGAAAAGACGAACCACTGACGATAAAGGAAGCTCAAAGCAGGACCCAATGGCCCAGATTTCAATCTTATCTTTGTAGCAACAAGTTCTTACACCATCCTGAGAAAAGCAGCTTTCTTTCACTGAACCCAATCAAATTTTTCTTAATTTGATTACTTGGAAATGTCATCTATAAATGCCTACCGCATTTCAACCACAATTTACTCAACAGAGGAGATAAATGTCACAGGTGTATTTCAATTGCCCAATCAGCGTGCATTCAGCGTCACTGCTTCCTACTTGTTTCCTAAGTTCTCAACATCCAAACTTGCCCAAAAGGCACAGCATCCAACTCTCATAAATAAAATATACTGTGACCAGAGGTGCCAGTATTTGTACACTCAAGCCACACTTAAAAATGTATGAAATTCAATTGCATAGACAACAATATATCAAACAAAACAGTATATGCAAACAAAGTTGGTTGATGTAACATCACTTTTCGAGTATTTCAAGGTCATTTTAGCTGAACGTACTTTTAATTTCAAAAAGGGTCCCAAACACCCACTTCAGGTCATCATATTAACTTTCCACAAGTCCAAAAAAGTTTTTTTGGTTTTATTGGCACAGGGCGTTGGAGAGCAGACAGGAAAGCATTGGGCAGAGATAGGAGAGTGGGACAGGCGAAGGACCATCGAGACGCACTGGCACTATATGATCGCATGCTAACCACAGGGCTATTGGCGCCGACAAGTTCTCTTAACAGTATATATTTTTTAAAATAAATTAAACTACTTTAAACGTTTTGCATTTTTAAATAAATAAAATTTTCTTTGAGATAAAAACTGTTTTTTAATCCCCATGAGGTCAAAGATTACTGGTATAACCATCTTTGTTATAGATTTTTTGTCAACACCTTTAAAGGGGTGATTCGCTGGAAATACGTGTTTTCCTTTGTCTTTGGTGTGTTATAAGTTGCCCATGCATGTATTAGACACGTAAAATTGCTAAAATGTAAGTGTTGGAACAAAATGTATATTTTATCTAGAAGCGAATGCTCACCCAGACCTACCTTAAACGCCTCGTGTAACCACACCCCGACAAATCTGCGTCAGTTCATAACACGATTTGACTAAGACCACCCAAATCTAAACGCAAGGTGGACGGTCTTGTAAATCTCATTGTACCGTCACCGGTGCAGCCATGTTGGAGACTATGTGTGTTTCGTTGTGAAAAGATAACAAAAGACGATACAACAAAAAACGAATGGTTACATTTTATTTTCAACACTGTTCCAGAGAAGTGCAATCCAAATGTTCAGGTTTGTGCAGCGATTGCTTCACGAATCTGGGAGAGATCAAGACAGACTATGCTTTTGTTAAAAAGGGGAGCAATTTCAACAGTTAAAACACCGCAAGGACTGTCTGGCGCTTCAGATTCGCAGCCTGTAAGTATATTTTCATTGTAAAATACTTTGTTACGAACTAACGCGAGTTGAGTTAGATGTTGTTGCTTCTTTGTGTGATCTGTAAATGCAGACACGTTCAACGTGGAAAAAAAGACATCATGAGTCCTAATAATCAGTAATTATGTTCCAACTAGAGGCAACAAATGTTGTGTTTATACTGGGTAGTCATGCTGGCAAAGTTGTATCGCCTTGATCTTCATTTTCTGGATCACATTCGGGCTCGAATTGAAGGAAAAGGGTCGATGCTATTTTATCACCTGTCAGTAGCTTTGGAACCTGATATACAGAATAGGGTAAGAGGCGTTACATTTCCGTGCAGTATTCGACCAATAACTACGCACTAGTGAACTGGCCAATCATAGCACACCTCGCTTTTCAGAGAGATGAGCTTTGTAAAATATCAGCACGTTTCAGAGAGGCGGAGCAAAGAGGAGATACAAACATGCGTGGTATGTAGAAAATACCCATTGTATTACATCTAAAGCAAACAATAATATTTGTTTTAGCCGTGTCAAATGACCCCTTTAAACAAAATAAAGGATGGCATAAAAAAGGCAGGCCACCAAATTCCCATCTGATCAGATATTATGAACAGAAAGAACATGTGGTCTCAAAATGATCAATAGAGGATGGAGATCATTAATGCAATAATAATGCAGAGACTGCAACTATACCCACAGTTCCATAGACTGCAATAGTTTATTCTATTAAAAAGCAGTATCCTGCAGTAAAGCCTGTATAACAATGTTATTCTTACCTGTGACTGAAACTGCCTAATTCTTCCTTTTCCTGCAATATTCTGCCCTCTGGACGTTAAACAATGAAGTTTAAACAATAACGTTATATGCTTTAGGCCTCATTAGATTGAGACACAATGTAAGAAGAGATTACACTATTCAATATGTATTTTCACTATAATTATACTACGTAGAATGAGCGTGTAGGTGACAAACTGGTCTGTGATATCAAACGGTACTTTTAAAATTCAAATGGGTCCAGATCTTTACATACAAAAGTAATTTTAGCCCAAAGTTTAGCTTTATAACCTTTCACACAATGTCAGTTGAATTTCTAATTTCTGCACGGCATAGGTAACCCTTACAATTGTTGTTTCCATTCTGGTTCATTAATGATCTACAGAACTTTTTAAAAACGCATCTATGTGAGAATCCAAATAGACATTTACAACATACATATTTACAAGGCTTTAATCTCACATGCCGACCTCCAAACCCCTGTACTGTGCTCCTATCATATCTTTGATGTCAAACGTACTACCTAGAGTCCTAGACAAGCAAGGCGTCCCCTATGTAAGCAGTTTTCAAACGGTAGCAGATGTTTAGGGTTCCATTGAGAGCATCTCTCTTCCGGTGTATTTGTAAGCAGTGCGGGCCATGCGTTCAGCCTACAGCAGTCACTTAAGTGCCAAAGGAGAGCTTGTTTGGTTTAAGCAGCTGTGTTATTGCGCTCAAGTCAGGTTACGCCAGGTCACTTTCTGATCTTTTGAGACTAACCGAGCTATGCTAAGTGTTCTTGTGGGTCAGAGCGTTAAACAAAGCACTAACTACGTCTGAGAAATCTCTTTTGGAGTAGGGTGAAAATGGGGCTTATTATTCTCGGAGTGGGAAAATGGCCATTAATCGAAAGTACTTTGCAGCAAAATTTAAAAACAAAAACACAAAACACTTTATGAACAACAGAACGCAAAAGGTAATATATGAAATTATAAACCACTGTTTTAATAAATAACCACTTTGACCTGAGCGTAAACATACAATTTATTCAAAATCAACCTTCGATATACGCCGGCCCCTGTCTAAAAATGACAGGAGTAAAATTCTATAAAGATCCGAAATAAATACGACTCTTCAGAAAATAGCGCATGGCGCAAGGGCACTCAGGGAATGTCCGAATCCACTTTTGCTAGTTTAACAACGGGGCAAACGGTCGGCGTTGATCTAAAAGGGCCGTCTCTATTTCAGGTCTGATGGGTGTAATGGGTGTGTTTTGGGAGTAACGTGCAGGAAATCAAAGTCTCATCTCCCAGTCCCTTTAAAAGCCAAGCGGATTCGCTTTTTACATGGCGGAATGTGCAAACTGAAAAACGAAACGCTTCTCTAATGAGGAAACAGATCTGATCGTGCTCAATGTTAAAGCGCGCGAGCGAGCAGATCGTCTGCAGGACAAGATGGATTTTTATCTTTATCTATACAATAATATTATCTCCCATTGTAATTATTTTATTTTTTATATTTGCCATGTTTGTGTGCTACTCTAACCTGACCCCACTTTACCAAAAAATTCGACATCAATTTAGCCGATACACCATCAAAATTGGGTAAATAGCACCTGGGATCACAACAAATAGCCCAACATACAGCCGTACCAATGTGAGCCCTATTTCTCCCATACCGTCTAACTGGAGAAAAGAAAACAGGCCTTTGGGAAGTGGAAGACCTGCGGGTGCCCAGCTGGATAAGCAAATGTTATATTAACTCAGTGCTTAATGTCTCAGTCAGCCAGCTCCTCTCATCACGATACAGCCAACCAAACAAAAACCACATGTCAATACTACCATATAAATGCATGTACTGTATGCATACATACAATAATACATTAATGCAATGTGTCCTGAACTTGCTATATGGCCATTAAAAAATCATTACAGTTGTCTAATATACATTCCATTATCATTTCACAAAATACATTCTTAGGTGGGAGAAATAAAGGAACATTTAGGTTCATTATCCCTCCCACCCAGCTTGAGTATTTTCATTTAAGACCAAAATATTTACGGTATACATATTACATATATTTAAAGAATTTGCTTGTTGAAGACCCCTTTATCATTAAAAAAGAAACACTTTAGACAGCAAAAATATTACATGACATCAATAACTTTGACGGCCAATCAAAATAGATGCCATAATGCTTACAGAAAATACTTGGCAAAGGATTTATTTGAGATTTCTGGTTACAGTTGGTTGCCATGTTTACAGTCTGTTACAATTTTCTCTTATCTTCCAGCCAGATAAACAAGAAACACTGAGGGAGAACATTCCCAAATATTCCGCAACGAGCTCACATAACCAATACGATTTCAATTTAAGTGCAGTCGTGTTCATTCCCGGAACAGTTCGCAAACAAACTGAAACAGGTGCTAACAAGATGGAGAATTTTGCACACTCGGGTGGATTGGGAGCTGCACAGCCTCTCACCTCAACTTTTCTTTTTAATGACGGACGTCTGAGAAAGTCCAACAATAAGTTATTCTTCTCCCTCTTCTAGCCAACATGCCCTAGCAAAGCTCAATGAAATCATATGGTGGTGATAAAATATCACAGCGCACATAAATAATGTTTTAATGAGCCCCCACACCCTTCAATTTAATGGTGACTGTAGGTTTTCCAGACTGGGGCCACCGCATGTGGCCTCCAGGTGGGCCAGTCAGACACGATATTATCCCAAAACACCCCAGATTACTAAATCATCCAGGACTACTGGACCCGGCCCTCGATTTTTCTCTCTCACTCTCACAGCTTTTGTTTGCGTCTCTCTACCCATGTTCACCTTCCATTTCTCTTTCTCACCCCTCATCCGTCTCGCGCACCAGACAAAAACGTGTGCAGTGAGCAGTCATGGTAAATTGAACCCGATTCTGAGGGCAGAAATAACAGGATGTATTCCTCTAATTGTTTCCAAAGAACATTCAGCCATTATTAGCAGGAGAGAAAAATCCTTGTATACATAATCCTCATTATCCCTCTCTCACATGAAATTTAGCAGTGGTGAAAAAGGCCCATATGGATCGGGTTAGGTGGCGCTGTTAAGAAGTCCTTTTGATTTAAAAACAGAAGATCTAGTTATAAGTTACAGGTAGGACGGTTAAAAAAGCAGCAGTTTTAATTTGTAAGCCTTTCTTTAAAAGCTTCAATAGACCAGATAATTACCTAACAACACAGAGGAGAGAAAAACATCACAATCTATTAAAACAAAGTTCCACATGTGCTAATGATATGTTGTGCTTATTGTTCTTACAGTAATTAGAGAGTGGAAATTTACAAAGAAGAAAGGAGGATAAAAATAGATGAACGTATGTATGCAGATTCGCAATGATGTGATTCGCTTTTTCCTTTGCTTTTAGGAGGTACCCGTGCCAGCACTGGCATGGAGCTACTGAAGATTCACTGTAGTAGTTCTTCATCTCAGCATAAGATGGATTAGTTATGTGGTATAGTTTCTGTATAACTTGCAAGAGCACCCAGGTAAAAAATAAAAAAGGCATAGTTTACCCAAAAATAACAATACTCTTTCGCCCTCATCCCTACTATCCCTACAAATCGAATTAGATTTTAACAGCTTGTACATCTACAATGCAATTGTACCAATGACAATGGCAGATTCACTTTATCTATCAAATATGTCTACGTTGAGCCCTTAGAAGGCCAGCTGTCAGTTGAGTTCAGGGTTGAGCTCATGGTTTATGTGCTGACAGAAAAGCACGAAAGGTGGAAAACGGCAACAAGAACCATCTAAGGGTCAGCAGGTGAGATGGGGGAGTGCGGGACCGCAGACCTCAGCAGGGTCAATGAGAGACTGGAGAGTGCCATGGAACAAGTGGGTCTTTTTATGGCTCTGAATAATTGCTCAAGGGCTCCATTATTTCAGTCCACTTAACACCTAAAACCATTTAGCTTCCATAATTTGTCAGAGTGTGTGGGGTTCCTGGGAACTATACGGTAGGGTCAAGCAGTTACTTTCTTTAGTAAACTGTTGCTTTATTCACTGGACAACATTGTTTCTGTACTGGGAAGTTACCCTGTGGGTTTCAGCTCACCATAATTCATTCAGTTTCATTCAACATTAGTCAAAGAAAAAGAAGCCTGTTGGTATAATATTCGTTCAGAGCTTAATAGCCTAACAGGCAAAACCGGACATTTTAAGCACAACAGGTGATTTCTGTTCTTCTCTTTCTAACTCGATATTGCCATCCGAGCACTTTGTCTTTTTAGAAGGGGTGGAAAGTTGAACAGCAACAAAAACATTTTAAAAGGCGATTGAGAAAGTAGTGATGTGTCGATTGTTCCACAGCATGAACTCCGGGTGGACAGGTAGGCTAATTTACTAGCTAACTAGCCCTCCTCCAGTGGCATTTATCCAAGGTGAATATAAATGAAAGCCCACAACACATGACTGTAAAGCGCCCCACAGGTAAAGGCATAAGAGTTCTTAGCATAGAGTAGACAAAAATACTAACCGAGTGCACAGGCATACAAGAAGTTATACAGCGGGAAATAAAATGTGACCCTGTCTTACAAAACCAGTCTTAAGTAGCACAGGTATATTTGTAACAAAAACCAAAATTATGAAATTATTATTTTTTTGCACCCTCATATTCCAGAGTTTAAGTAGTTGTTCCCTTTCTGTCGGTCTCTCGACGTTGTGTCGAAGCCGACAGATGGGGTTCGCCCTTGAGAACCAATCATCTCTGTCTATTTTGAAAAGGCCAATGAAATTGGCGAATGAAATTTGCATGCCGGGCTCCGCCCCCGGATATCCGGGTATAAAAGGGGAGCCGGCGTGCTCATTCATTCACCTTTTGTTCTTCGGAGCCTTCGCATCTGATGACATTCTTCGAATTGCCGATTTCTACGACGCGGTGCAGCGGAGATTCCCCTGGGCGTCCTGGCAGTTCCTGAGGTATTTTTCTAAAAGAGCAATTTCCTCAGCGTGGCATTGCCCGCTGATCTCTTGGGTGCAGTACACTCATCGAGGACGGGGACGGACACGGTGGTTGCCGCAAGTGTTCGGGGGTCCGACCACTGTGGCAGCCTCGTGGATTCGTCCTGCCCGCACGGCGCGCGGATGGCTATTCAGACGTTGCGTCACTGCGCGCGGATGGCTAGTCAGACGTTGCGTCACTGCGGGCGGATGGCTATTCAGACGTTGCGTCACGTTGGCTATGTTCTGTCAAGAGCAAGCCACCACCTCGTTTGCTTCCCGTTCTGTGACCGCAGCGGCTACGGCCCTGCCGTCAGCGGCGGCGAGCAGCGAGGGTAATGTGGGGATTATCGTGAGCGTTAATCCGTCAGCCGGTCGGCTCGCGGACCGCTCGCGCCCCGTCTCGCTTGTTTAGCAGTTCCCCAAGGATGGTCCTAAGCCATCTTATTCCTCAGCCATGCGCTCGGACACGAGCCGTGGAGATGAGGTGTCTCTTGCAACATCGGAGCGCGACCTGCTGGCATCAGACTCTGGCGATTCCCTGAAGCTCCCTCCCTCGGGAGGTCGAGCACAGGTGAGAGCAGACGTCAAGATGTCAGCCATGCTCGCTCGGACCGCAGTGAGCGTCGGGTTGCGGTGCAGCCCTGGTGCTCGCGGCTGGGTACTTCGGACATTGGGCCCGGCTCAAGTGCCAAGTTTTACCGAGCTGCATAAAGGAGTTCAGTAGGACCTGGAGCGCCCCCTTCGGCGCGCTTCCGTCTAGCTGACTCTATCGCCCTCTCTTCCCTCGGGGCGGGGAGGCAGCTAGGGACTATGTCAATGCACCCTGGGTGGAGCATGCAGTCGCGGGTATCCGCAGACGGCGGCCACCTGGGGAGCTTGACCTAGGCTCACCGTCCAGGGCATGTAAGGTCTCGACATCTCTGGTGTTGAGGCTGGCAGTGCCGTGGACCAAGCTGCCTCCACTCTTACGCCATGGCCATCCTGCCGGCCAGGGCGCTAAAGAGAGCCCCACGGGGTAAGACCGACCCAAGTAGTGCCGCCGCCGACTGGCCCTCCGGGGACCGCGGTGGCAGCGCAGGCTGGGTCGGACGATGTCCACATCAGTGGCCCGGAAAGATGCCTCGGACCCAATCTTGCGCAGGCGGGCGATGTCGAGGTCTCGCACGTGGTCTGCCCCCAGCAGCCCTGGCCTTCTCCAGCGTCGACTCCGGTTCCGGTGCCCCCGCAGGTGGCCCCCCGGAGGAAGACGTCGAGAGAAGGACCACCTAGAGAGATTGAACCATCGGGCCCGACCCAGCCGTGGTTGCTGGATGGTCGGAATGGGGCGGTCCCTGCCGTGTCCCAAACACCTTCTGGGCCCCTTCGGGGGCCTAGTGCCCGCCTTCTCACAAGGAGAGGTCTCTCTCTGGGTCCCACTTGCAGCCGCTCTCACCCTCTGAAAGATGGTGTTCGGCAACTCGACGTTGCGTCGTGGCGGCACGCAATGACGAGTATAAAGCAGCCCTCAGCACTCTCGCTTCGACGGTGCGTCGAGCTGCGCCATCGCCTGGCAGGTAATTTAGCGGAGCCGTTCCCCCCGGGGGGAACAGCACTGCTAGTCATTGAACCAACCCCCGCGGGTTGATGAAGCAGATCGCAGCCCCCCCTTGTGAGGTCCCTGGGTGCTTGGTTAGCATTACAAACCATCACGGTGGCTGGGAGTGTGGTCCGTCTCGGCATTCGATCCAGCTCGCCAGACCTCCGCCGGACTTCGGGCATCCTCTTACCTCAGCAGAGGCAGGGATGTTCCTGTGCTCCAGGCCGGGGCTGCCACCCCTCTGGCGAAGGCGATCGAACCGTCCCCTCGGCCGAGATGTCCAGTGGCTTCGACAGCCGCACTTCATCATCCCCAAAACCAGGGGTCGCTGCATACCTTGAGCAGCACCTTGCAAGGGTGCCGTTCGGGAGGCGCAGAAGCGCGTCCTGGTGTCTGTCAGACGCCAGGAGTGGTTCATGACAACTGACCGCATACTCTCAAGTACAGTTTCCCTCGGCACTGTCGAGGGGCTGGCATGTCAGTAACGGGTCAGCCGGGAAAAAGAGAGCAGCTCTCCCTGGCGCGGAGCTCCCCTTTTTCCTGGTAGAGAACTCAACACTGTCTCCATGACGGCGTGCTCGCTCACGAGCACGCACAGTCAGTGCTGAGCTGCTTGAACTTTCAGGCAGCAGCCAGCGGTCCCCTGAAATCAGTTTCAGAGGCTCCTGGGCATGGTGTCCTCGGGGGTGGCCTGTCCCCCTCGGGTTGACGCACATGGGACCGCGACAGCACTGACTATAGAGATGAGTTCCCTGGAGAGCGTGGCGCACTGGCAGTAGGTGTATCGTCATTACGCCTGCTGCCGTCGCATCCTAACCCCGAGCAGGTCTGGAGGCCGGTCGTGGTAACGACAGACGCCTCCCTATGGGGTGCGGGTGCGGTGTGCAACGGGCGCGCAGTGTCGGGTCGCTGGACGGGCCCCCGCCTGCGTTGGCAGATCACTGCCTTCAAGTTGCTAGCTGTCCTGCTTGCACTGATGAGGCTCCGGCCTCTCGTGCAGAGCCAGCATACTGGCCCGGACAGCACGACCGGCGTAGCGTACTAAACCTCAGGGTGGCATTCGCTCGCTGCAGTCATCGCAACTCGCCCAAAAACGCCTCCTCCCATGGAGACAGCAGGTGGCAAAGCCCCTGCAGGTCACATGCCCACCGGGTGTCCTGAACCAGACAGCCAAGCGCTCTCTCGTCAGTTGACACCTCGTGGCAAGTGACGACTCCACCCCTGGTGGAGACAGCAGGTGGCAAAGCCCCTGCAGGTCAAACGCCCACCAGGTGTCCTGAACCAGACAGCCAAGCGCTCTCTCGTCAGTTGACACCCCGTGGGAAGTGATGTCTCCACCCCTGCAGGCTGGCCTGGGTGTGGTTTGGGCGGGCACAGGGGGACCTGTTGCCTCCCTGAACACCGCCCAGTGCCGCTGGTCACTCCCTGGTCGAGGCTCCCCCCTCGACACGGAGGCCCTAGCGTGCAGCTGGCCGCGGGACAAGCGGAACTACGCTTCCCCCCAGTGAGCTTCATTGCGCAGGTCCTGTGCAAGGTCTGGAAAGGGAGTATCAAGTGCTGCTAGTTGCGCCTTACGGGCCCAACTACACTTGGTCCTCGGAGCTAATACTCCTGACGACAACTCCCCCTGGCCAAATCCCCTGGCGAAGGGCCTACTCGCAGGGGATGGACACGTTGTGGCATTCGAGCCGGACCTCTGGGTCTGGCTCCTGGATGGGACGAGGAGTTCCTGGATGATCTACCCCCCACAGTGGTGGAGACTGTCACTCAGGCAAGGGCCATGCCCACAAGGCTGGATGCCTTTAAGTGGCGCCCCTTCTCGTCCTGGTGCTCTTCTCGAGGAGAAGACCCGCGGAATTGCTCGCTCAGGAACGTGCTGTCCTATTGCAGGAGAGGCTGGGGAGTAATCTCCCCTTCCACATTGGAGCGTGGGTACCCGCTGTCGCGGTTATCACGTACCAGTTGCTGGTGAGCCTCTGTCCACCGATTGCCAAAATTCAGGCCCGGTGACTCTCACGTGATCCTGAGACCCCGGCCGACTTACGTGCCCAAAGTTCCGCCGCCCCCCTTTTGGGAACTAGGTGGTGAACTTGCAGGCGCTCCCACACCGGGAGAAAGACCCAACCTGTACGTGGGGTGTCCAGTAAGCGCATTGCGCCTCTACTCGAACCACACAGAGGGCTTCAAGGCCCTGAGCAGCTCTTTTCTGTTTTGGAGGTCAGCAACGGGAGTGCTTTCTCCGAGGAGAGTTGTAGCGCTGGATCGCACACGCCGTCACTACGGCGTGCCGATCCTAGCCCGTGCCCATTTGAGTGACGGTACACTCCGCTCGGGGTGTGGCCATCTCGTGGGCATCGGCTCAGTGCGCCTCTCTGGCAGACATCTGTAGAGTTGCGGGTTGGGCTATGCTATACCTCGCAGAGGCTTGCAAACCTCCGTGGGGACTCGGCAGCTCGAGTCTTGCCAACAGGTGAGACCAGCAGTCGTGGGGCGTACGCCTGCGCATAGCGCCATTCCCCTTCTTAGGTGGATCAGTGCGCTATGGGCTGCCTCCCTTCTTTCCCCAAGGGTGAAGAATAGGCAGTCCGTCCATCCATCAATAAGCACTCAGGGCGGCGGGCTCGGCGGAGCAGCCCTGCCGCCTATGGCCGGGTATCAAGCTGAGTTATTACATATAGCTCTAACCGGACCTAGTGCCCCACACGTAGTAACCCCCCACTAGGGTGGTTCCGTCTGAGATGTCGTCATGAGATGGTTCCCCGCGTGGCAACCCATGACCTCCCCCAGGTGGACATCCACCTTGCGGCATTCTGCACATACCTCCCATGAGTTCTCCCCTATTTGGTGAGACCATGTTGGTGTCTCCACTGTATTCCCCCCTAGGGTGGGAAGTGGTCTCCATAGCACACGTCCTCATTGAGGGAACAGCGCTTACTCAGTAGCCCTACGGTACCGGACGGCTTCTCGTTTAGAGAACAAGGCCTCCGTCTGTGGTGGCCGAGGGCAGGGGCTACTCATCTTTGCCAAAAGCTCTGGGAGCCCCTGCCTGCCCACTGGAAGGTTACAAATTTCGCGATAGCGCTCACGTGTGGCTCGCCCAGGCCGGTCAACGTCGCTTCGCTAGAGATTGTGGCGTTTTCAATAGGAACCCCATCTGTCGGCTTCGACACAACGTCGAGAGACCGACAGAAAGGGAACGTCTCGGTTACGTATGTAACCTCTGTTCCCTGATGGAGGGAACAAGACGTTGTGTCCTTCATGCCACGACAATAGCCGTCCGCTGCAGCAGTCACGAGATGCTCTCAGGCTCCTCAGCACAAAAGGTGAATGAATGAGCACGCCGGCTCCCCTTTATATACCCGGATATCTGGGGGCGGAGCCCGGCATGCAAATTTCATTCGCCAATTTCATTGGCCTTTTCAAAATAGTCAGAGATGATTGGTTCTCAAGGGCGAACCCCATCTGTCGGCTTCGACACAACGTCTTGTTCCCTCCATCAGGGAACAGAGGTTACATACGTAACCGAGACGTTATATCTGAAAAATATTGTCCTACCCTATCGAGCCACATATACAATATATATATATATATATATATATATATATATATATATATATATGTATATATAGCTTATGGAAAGCTTATTTACTCAGCTTGATGATGTATACATCTAAATTTTGACTGGTATTGTTGTCCAGGGTCACAAATGGACTTTCTCCGTGTAAGAGAATTGGATTTTAAAACAAGACGACAAATGCGTGACTACAGTACAGTATGAATGAACGTATTGATGAGTGCATTCAATCTTTACAATGATGTATGCAGTCTCATAGGAAATCTTTTTTTTGCTCATGTCACTCAGCACGACTTTCAATCGAATGTATTTTATTTTTGAGTGAACGGTCCCTTTAAGCCACCACATTACAGTCATATGTTCAATTTACCCAAATATCAGGTAATAAATGTGGATCTACATACTGTATACAGACGGTGTGTATATTGAAAGTCATGCTGAGTGACACAGAAAAGGGCTGTGCTTACTAACATCAACTCAAATCAACAGACTATGTCACAAACTGCCATGAGACAAAATTGAGACAATGATCTGCTTCCTTAAATTCCTATTTTGACAACCGTTGCAAATAATACGATTTATTTTATGATCAACTTTACACGAGCACATGTAAAATCACATTAAAATCATTAATTAAAAAAGGAAAACCACACTTTGTGGGAAAACCAAAGACTTGGCAACCTGTTTTCATTGTATCTGCATTGTAAAATGGGATAAATAGGACGAATAAGCGGAATATATGAGGTTTGATCAATATAATCAGACTATCCTAAGAAGGGTCCGTAAACATCCCTGCTAAAAAATCTCAAATGTGTCTACTTTCACAGGCTTCAATCAAGCAGCAGGAAGTTGTCATTGTCTGCTGGAGGGGATCACGCCCACTTTAAGATGAGATATATTTGTTTGTCTCCATCGCGCCTTCATTCAAGGGGCTTTGATGCCTCACAGAGACATATGTCTGAGAACAGATCACTTAAATACATTGCTAAGATTATAAATATAAATGACAGCCGCCTCTAATTAAAGGAAATCTCTTATTGATCTCTGCACACAGTTCGCACGAGCAAGCATTTATTTGACAGGAGCTGGGCAACACATTTAAAGTGCTCTGCACACCATGGCACTGCCCCATCAGAGCCATGTGGTATGGCTTTTCAGGGAGAGGCTCGATGCTTTAAGCAGGACTTAGAAGGCTTTGTATTGATTAGCAAGAGCTCTGTCTCCATAAAATCAAGCTGTTCACAGACACGGCAGGGATTTTCTCAAAGCCATCGCATCTACCAAGGCGTTGTGGCTTTGTTTATTAAAGGAACAGTGCATAGAAACATTATTGATATCATTGATATTGATATGATATTTAATACCATGCCTTTCAAAACTCATATGGCCGTTAAAGAGTTAATATAGCAAAATGTTTACATCAAACTGTTTATTTGTGCAAGCAATGTACTGTACGTGCATGGTGACCATAGTTGCAAAGGAACATTTTCAAGGTTTTCAAGATTTTCATTGAATAACTATAGTGAATATTTAGCGCCACACAGAAGTGCAGAAGTTTTGTTTGTCTGTTTTAGAGACTGATAGATCCTGGCCCCTATCCACTTTCATTGTATGAAAGAAGCAGATCACAGATTCAGCTTTTTTGCAGTGTTCCATGGAAAGTCACATAAGTTTGTAAGGACATGAGGGTGGGCAGAAGACGGCATAATTATTTTACTTTTAGATAAACTGTCCCTCTAGAAACCTAATAAAAATCTGTTTGGCTATATGCAGATTTGTTTTGTTGTCTAAGACCAACTATTTCACACCACCTATTAAAACATACTTCAAAAAGGCTCAAGGTTGCTTTTGGATGTTTATTTGTATTGAAAGAAGAGCATTTTAAATTGAACTCCTGTCACATCCTGTCTGACTCCATTGGCTCTCTGGAGCCTGTGGACGCATCACCTGTCAGGGATGATGTCAAGTCCCCTGACATTACCTCAGATTTGGATAGCACAGATGCACACCAAGAAGTATCACAAATATCACATGTCAAAGAAGCAAAATACTGAATTTGACTCATCCTCCCTTTACAAAAACAGCGGGGCAGTTGATGGAGCCATGGCTTAGAGGTAAGCACACATCCTTACAGCAAGGAATTTATGATGAGTATCAGAATATATAATAAAGCTGCATAATTAAGAGACCAGTATTTCTATTATTCGATTAACTATTTATAGGTATATAAAACCCCAATATAAAACCCCAATTTTATCAACCCTTCACTGGCTACCCATTAAGTATCGTATTGACTTTAAAGTTATTTTAATCACTTATAAAGCCTTAAAGGGTTTAGCCCCTACCTACCTAACAGAGCTTCTATCACACTACAACCCATCACGCTTTCTAAGATCTCAAAACGCAGGACTTTTGATAATACCTAGAATATCTAAATCCACCAAAGGGGGTCGAGCTTTCTCATACGTAGCACCTAAACTCTGGAATAGCCTTCCTGATATTATTCGAGGATCAGACACACTCGCCCAATTTAAATCTAGATTAAAGACACATCTTTTCAGCCAAGCATTCACTTAAAGCAAATATGCTAAATAAACCACCAGGAGATGCTGACATTAGATATTATGTACTAGAATAATTGGATTTATTATATAACACACCATGTAGTGTGTTTTACCCTTTCTTGGGTTTTTCGTTTTTCCCCTGTAAAGCTGCTTTGGAACAATGCAAATTGTGAAAAGCGCTATATAAATAAAGTTGAATTGAATTGAATTGAATTGTATATATATTCAAGTAAAATTACTATTTTCCTTTAATTCTATGAACTAGGGATTTTTTTTGCGAAAATCCTTTCCAGCAATGTTTGCAGATTTTGAATACTGCAAAGAAAATAACTTCAAATTAAGGTCTAAAATATTTGTAAGTTTTACACATATTTTAGCGTAACAATTATATGATATATACGCATGATTTCTTTCTGTCGTGTATTTTGTCATGCTGTCAGTCTTTCACATTGCTGTTGTGTGACTTTGTCATTCCTGAGGTTTGTTTTTGCTGGAATTCAACAAAGACCCAGCCTAACTCCCTATTGATGCCAAAAGTTTTGAAATGAAATAAGTACATATGTGAATAATAGATAAGGGTTCTCAATCCGGCTCCCATCCGCAACCATCTTGAAGAGTCTACTTTCAGTCACAATATGAACACACCTGCCTGTTCGAGTGAACTCCAAGACGTGATTAACTGCCTCAGGTGTGTTTTATGAGGGTTGGATCTATACCCTGTGGGTAAATTTCCAAGAACAGATTCGAGCATCCCTATCCCTACTTGGCAATCTAGCATAAATGAGGAACCTTCTGTGGTCATTCAAGATTTAAATAGCATCAGTACTAATTTAGAAAAGTAGCAACCAAGTGGAAAGTAGATAGAAAGAAGTGACAAGGAAAAATGAAATGCTTGATATCACCAAAGCAAGTCTTGAGATTGTCCGTAAAACTTCATTAACGGTTTGATATATCAGAATTAAGAAACCATCTGTGCAGGAATTACAACTCAGCGCTGAGACAGAACCAAAACCACTCTGCCTCTGTGAACAGTAACAGGAAGCAAGAAGAACAAGTGTTACGTAGTTTTAAACTAAAGCCATGCAGACCACCTTCAAGGCATCTCATTAGAGGCCTTTTTAGACACAGACCTTCTTCACCCTCAAGCAAAGTCTTGGCTTCAAGAATCAATCCACACTCCCCTATCTGCTACGCCACATTTTAGCAAGCGAGACCCCAGACAGAGATGGATGCTGTTCTCAGCCTGACATGAGCTTTCAGAGCAGCAGGGGACGAGGTATGCAACAGCTCTTTCTGAAAAGCCCTAAATACATATTAAGTGCTTTCTCGCTATCTGCATCTCTCTCTCCGTACTGCCTTTGGTCACAATGCTGTTAAAATCCATCAGGAACACTTCACTTACGCTGCATTAGAATGAATCTGAAGCTTTTCTTTACAAAAAATTAGACGGCTGTGAGTAATCGTGTTTGCTTGAATGGAAAGTTTTTTTTAATGTGATTTTTATTGGGGTTTGCCTGCACGCATTTTTCAATAAATGAGCCTGATATGTTGCCATCATAATGCCAGCCTGTTTATACAGGATGGTCCAATACGGTTTAATGGTGGGATGAAGTGATACGTACACAAGGTACGGGGATTTCTTTTGTACAATATTTGCTCTGCATTAAAAAAAAAGATAAAATCACACATGAAACCATGCGATCAAACATATTCGATTATCCAAACTCATCAGAACTATGAAACAACACACATGACTTTGTAAAAAAAGATTGTTCATATTATTTTAGCAGCTTTTCGCATCCATTTTGAAAAAACATACTTTTGGCATCTAATCAACCACAGATGTACCATAAGAATAACCATTTATAAGGATCATTCACTTCAATCACATTTTCACTATACAATTGTAGTTGTGTAATAAAATAAATTAATACGTTGGCACAGTATTTATACCAACAAAACATCATCTAAACATACATTTATCAGATCAAAATGTTTTTAACATCATGGAAACATTACAGTCAAAGGATTTTTGAATGCAGCCGTATTGATTAATATTTTTTGACCACAGATGCAAAAAATGCCATTTTATGTACATTATGTATATAAATGTGCCGTAAGCGTTTGAAGGACATTTCATGGATAAAAGATGGACATTTTCTACATTTTGGGTGGAACTTTGTCCCTCCTCGGATTTCACTACCTGGAATCTGTTCACTACCTGGAATTTCCCCCATTTCCAACCCCAACAGAAATAGAAAATGTGTCTATTAGTAAATTGTTCTTCTTTATAAATAACATTAATAAACACTTATTGACTATTTCTTTGTGCTGTACCTCTTAAAATAATTAGAAGCAAAGGCAGGTATTTTATAAGGTGACTGGATCATCTGCCTGTTTGCCAGCCAATTCATGAATGGTCCATTAAATGAATTATGCCGTAAATTAAGACCACATGTATAAATGGACCTCAACCAGAAAAACACATTTAGTCAATCCCCATTTAAAAAGAATGTCAACCCCAAAAATGCTCTTCTCCATTTGTTAACAAAGTAAATCAAAAGCAATAGCAGTAAATGCAGATGAGACTTAATTTGGGTCTGACTTAAAGTTTCCCTGAAAGTTGTATCTCATAATCCTTCACGACAGGAAAGCATCTCTTAAACTCATCCAAACATCCAGTAAACGAGTCACTCAAACAGTGAAATGAACCCTTCACTGGTATCGTAATATCATTCACTCACGTAAAAATTATGAGGCAGTTAAACCGAGCCCAGGAACCATGGAAAATCATTTTCAGAGACACTGACAACTCATGATTCAGACCGTCTGCCTACGAAAAAAGCTAAACTGAGAAAAAAAATCTGCTCTCCTGCTAGGTTGCATCTCAAATTCCTTTTTTCCTCTAAGAACATAAGGTCCACTGTTTTAAATATAAACAGGATGCTGTCCAAGTCTTTCCTAAAAATAACAGCTGAGGTCCTGAAGGGGTTATAAAGTCGACCTGCTTTGTAAGTAATGGTGCAAACCTGTGTCCTTATTTTAAAAAGAAAGTCTTTCATAAGAGCACAAGGGATGCATAGAGACTAAGGGGATTTGTCAGTGTTCGGATTGTGGTATAAATTACAGCGAAAGCTGCGTAATGAGGTTTTGTGGTTTTAGGACTAAGTAAACATATCAGCCGGCGTGGAGAGATGCTGCTAATCTGCACTGACATGTGGACATATCATTGTTTCAAGTGAAGCATAAGCATCTCTCTCTCACACACACACACACACATGGACACTCATCTTCTAGTAACACATTTTCAGAAAATCATGTTGAAAGCACTCACCTTCTGGTAACACATTTTCAGAAAATCATGAGCAAAGCACTGTACAGAGGCAGTTCAAAGCAAAGTCACTATTACTCCAATCTGGCAACGCTACAGATTGAATGAACTGCAAACATGCTAATCGCCTCGTGTTAAATTGACACTATTGTAGTGTTTGGGAAAAATACAACCAGCAGAAAACATTTCACTTTAAACTGAAAATTAATTCCACGTGTCTCGTGGACGTTTTAGTTAATTTAGACCTAACATAACTTATATGAAATATAATTAATCTTAAATTAAGATGTAAAAACACTCAAATCACAATGCTTTAACACTTTTCCTGTAATAATCAATTATCCTTGAAAAGAGAAAAGAAAGAACAAAAAAACTTTGAATTTTCGCTATATCGAAAAGATGGCACCTGCATAATGTTTACGAAACTAATTTACAGCAATTTGAAGACAAAGAAATCCAAAGAATATGGATTACAAAGATTTATATAAAAAACCAACCTTTGTGTGATATAATGTTTTCACCCCTCAAGGTAATCTAATCTTCTTCCAAAGCTATTGTAACGTCAACTTTTACAGGTAACAATTATATCTCGTGTTACACACTCTCCTCGTTGACTTCATTGTTTTTGGATGGGTATTGCTAATCTACCATCAAGGTTGTGTTTGAAGTAGCCACGGCAACAATCCGTTCTCAGACTGACATGGTAGATAGGTCCATACACACTTGAATAAGTCCGAGCATCATTAGCCTCGACCCGTATGCTCTTTATGCCAGCTGTTCCTCAAGCATGACTTACTCTACAAGGGTAATAAAGTGTCAGCCAGTGCCCCAACCTCCTCCTAAAACCACCACTGATCGGTTCCACAGCACCACACCTGAGGGGGATGTTGTGAACGAAATCTATATATAGACAAAAGGGACAGGACAGCCAAAAAACACTCAAAAAGTCTAAAACAACAAGTGTGTAGAATAACGTGACCTATCCTAGAAAAGTTTGATTCTGTTCATTAAAACTTTTGTGCTAAAATGTATTCAATAGGGCAATTGTATAAAATGTTAGAACTGGTGAAACAGAAGAACATCAGGCTTTCTGGGTTTGTGGTTGTGAAAGTGCTAGTAATACTTAGTTACAAATAGGCTACAGATACAAAAGGAATTCCCCTGTCGCTCTTCAAATTACTAAAGATCCCCAGAGGCTGTTTTGTAAGGAAGATTGTTATGACGGAATCAGTTCTGTATATGTAATTTGTGGTTATATTACTACACTTTATATTCGGTGATCTGCTACCCCATGTACACTTAACTCTTTAGGACAGAAACGGTGTTAAATATGGATTTTAGGAAAAAAACAATGACCTGGAGGTTTTTTGGGTCTAAGGATTGTTTAAATATGTCCACAGAGATTCAGTGTTAAATCTGCGGTGTAATTTGAAGCAGTCTCGTTGCCTAAAGGAATCTCATCATACTCTTTTCGAATTCAGCACTTTTGTTGCTTTACTGTTACATTCCAGAGCTGCTTTGTCCTAGGGGACCTTAATGGCCGTGCCTTTGTAGGAGAATGAACCCGAAGGACTCGCGCTGCCATGATCTAAAAGTAATTTTACCATCTGGATCAGGGTCACGTTTTTCCAGAAGTGTGCTGCTGATAAACTCTCCACATGTGCTGTCTTAAATATATATTCTGCTTAAAATGCAAAGAGCTTTAAAGCGATACTTAACCCAAAAATGAAAATTCCGTCATAATTTACTCACCTTCGAGTTGTAACAAATCCGTATACATTTCTTTGTTCTGATGAACACAGAGAAAGATATTTGGAAGAATGCTTATAACCAGACGGATTTTGCCCCCCATTGACTCCCATAGTAGAATAAAAATATTTTTAAATTACAGAATTTGGTCTGTCTAAAGCGATCTTAGAAATCTTCCAGGATATCATCATAAACTCAGGTGGACCAAGTTTATTTTAATTCATGGGTGAAACAAATAATGTTGTAATATATTTGGTCCCTTCCTGTAAGTCACAGCTCTACAGGTGAGCTACTGTTTTCAAGAAAGCCAAGTGTTCGGAGTCATTAAGCAAATGCATTTGCTGCCCAGACTGCTTCACATGGTAATTCTGCCCCTCTTTACAGTAAATGACTAAAATAATATGATATTCCACAATTGCTGCACGTTTTTGAGTGAATATGTCTTATGTCCAAAATTGATGCTATTATGCTTAATGACCTGACACATTCTCTGTTGCATTGTGCTGGCTGATAAAAGCTGTGTGGTGGCACATTGTTTGGTCTGGCTGTGCAGAGGTCAAAATGCTAAAACTCAATGACTTATGCGGCAATTTGAATGTTAAAGTGTTCGAAATTATTTTATATTATTAAACAAATAATGTAAATTCATGTGTAATCGAATTTCTATATTTTGTCCATGAAATATCCTTAAAACGCTAAAGGCATATCATTTTATATTTGAAAATATAAAACAAATTCTCCAACTAGAGTCCTCCAATGATTTTTGGAAGGAAAGAAAGAAGGAAAGAAAGAAAGAAGCCAATGTTAAAGGCTCATAATAACACCGTGTGTTAAAGATCAAACTGTTATCATGCAGAGCGCTGGATGAAGACGTAACGCGTTATCTCAATGAAACACGGTGAATTTACTCTGATACAGCGCCACCATGCGGTAAACACGCTTTTATTCGCAAATGTTCTTCCTCAAAACACAGATAAACATTTGTGTATAATTCATTAAGCCATTATATTCCCAGAGAAAAGGACAATGTTGTGAGAAAACGAAGTGTTTTATTATACTGTTTAACGTTTAGTAATGAGGAATTTATGTGCAAACTAATGCTTGAAAAAATTACACTTGTTCTCGCGTGTAAATGTATTGCAAAATAAGAAATAAGACTTAATAAGAATTTTACAAATAAAATATCGTTTCACAAGGTCACGGGTATTATATCACATAAAATGTGCGGTTTTGCTTCATTGCATCTTGAAAAGAAAACCCAGCGTGTTGACATTGGGTTAATGAGAAAAGCATAAGAAACTGGTCGCTTACCAAAATAAGTCCTGCGATATTCCTCCTGTTCATCTAGGTGTAAAGAAGAGCCAGTGAGTTCTGCCCGATATTTACAGGACTCGTAAACGTGTAGTAAATCCCAATATCTCTACGGTCCGCAGCGGTAAGTCCGTGTGAGCGCAGTTCCCTCTGAACCCAAGCTCTCCCTCTAGACCCGCTCTGGGAGACAACTCGCACAAAACACCCAAATAATGGTCACTTTAAACACTTGTTTCTGAAGAGACGGTGAGAGACGCGGAGCAGACCTGCTGAGTTCAACTGACTGGACAGTTTGTGTGTGAAGCGCTCCGGTCAGAGAGCGGCGGTGTGTGAGACGCTGCCAGCGAGCGCCCCCGTGTCTGCTCTTCTCGCGACGCCACGCCACGCAACAACGCTTGAGTGCAGAAAAAACTTGCCTTATAATAAACATTGTTTGAGTTTACATATGGTGCATGTGTTAACTGTTTTGTTTTGGGCTTTTTTAATTGATCTTGTTTTTGCACAGATGTGGCGTCAATATTTTATTCGTATGCTGTATGTCATTATAATATATAATAGGAATAATGGTCCGTTGTTAAGAAGTAACTAAATTGTAATAAGTAATGAAGTCATAAGTAGTGTTAACATTGAACATTCTATTAACTAATATGGAAGAAATATTAATTTATTCGTAACTAATTGCAAATATTGGACAATGGTAGATTTTTATTGGTTATTTGCTAACTACTAAATATCCTCAATGAGAACTGCATGTGAACTTAGACTAATTATAAGAAATTGCCAATTAATAACCAGTAATCACAACAAAAACATGCTGAGAAAGTGAGTATAAATTATTATCTGTTCATAGCCACCTGTACATTAATGTTCATAGTATATAGCCATCTGTAAATATTGTTCATAGTACGTCATATTTTCATAGAACATACCTACTGTAAAATATTTTCACAGTCCATGCCCACTGTATAATATTTTCCTAATATTGTATTCTGTATTTATTCACTGTATATCATGCACTTGCTAATTGCACTTCTGGTTAGACCTAAACTACATTTCGTTACACTACTTGTATATGTTTAATAACAATAAAGTTGAATCTAATCTAAATCTAATCTATTCACCTTTTAAAACTCTTAACATGTTTATAAAATGTGTTATTTAAGAGTGACAGTAACCTGGGGAGGACTTCTATTTAGGATATGAATATGATGATCTCCGGTCAAAAACAATTTGCATCCTTATGCACGATAACCAGAAAACCATATCTTCCAGATTACTAAATGTTTTTTTATATCACTAGTGCCTCACAGAGCTGTACAATTTCAGATAAAAATATATTAAAAACGTATTCAATTACTTGTGAAATGTCAACCCCGTATTACACAAGTGTACCTTGTAAGTCTGCAGGAACTACTAGTCATTTAAGTTAATACCTCACCAACATTTCGCACCACAAGAATTATATACAGCACACAACATAAAACAACAGTGATTGGATATAAAAAAAATGAATTGAAACATTTAGATGAAATCGTAACAGAAAGCTTGCTGTAGTGCAAAAATGAACAACTGGGCCTGCAAAGTTAAAGAAATGTGCAACATATGATGTATGAATGAAATACATTCAAAAATTGAATTGAATTTTCCATTAGAACAAATTGGTTAAAAACAACCCAAAATAGGTTACTGTATGTAGGATATGGAGGTCACTATACTTTCCCCTGAAGACGGTCGTAAATGTCTGCGACAGGTCACTTAACACAGCAGCCGAGTTGTTTTGACTCGTCCCCACTTGATGTGGATGAGTAACGTCGACTTTTCCTGCACACAAAAATTGTGTTCAGGAATGTATTGCTTTTTAACTGGTATATATAATCGATAATAAGTATGTTTTAATCATTTAAAAAAAACAAGAAATTCACATTTACATGACATTAATCGCGTAACGTAAACTGCCAAGCGTTTGCTTTATACGTGTTTATATATACAACTCCCATAAATCATACTTAACTAAAAAATATCGGGATTGGATTGACCGCTACCTCAATCCATCTTCTGACTTAAATGGTTCTCAGGATAACCAAAATGGTTCTTATGCATTGTTGCAAAGAACCCTTTAAACGGATGGTTCACCCAAAACAGTGATACCCATTCACATTGACACAAAACAAATGCGCATCAATGAGTACCACCATTGTTTAGTTACCAACATTCTATAATGATAAGAAGGTGAACAGTTCCTTTTAAAAGTGTTGGGTTAAACCTTAAAATGGCCCTTTCCAACACTTCAAAAAGCACATCAAGAGATTTACATTTCAGATGGTCTAATGATTTGGTATATAGTGTAAAATAATTGTATTGGACTCTCTGTGATGTAACAAGGCACTGGGAAAAGGCCTGTTTTCTAGTTCTAGAATGTATAATGATATGGGTATAATGCCCTACTTGTAACAGAGAGCTGCTATGCAGCCAGAGAAAAATCAAGGGCTGGTCCAATATTATGAGAAAATGCCTGCATGAAAGCTTGAGTATTACATTTCATAAATGACATACTGTGACTCAACTTCAACACCGTAGAGAAGTTCAAAATGAGAGCAAATGTAAAAGGGCTTTTGGATAATTCAGACTGTTCTTGAAACACAATCATTATGAGATTTAAATGTGGACTGAAACTTTAATCTTGCTGGAGTGTTGTTTGCCATCTTCATTAGCCAGAAGCACAGCCTAAGAGTGATCAAATGGTTGTCAGCCTGAAAACCATGTGATGATATGGCATTATTGCACCTATAAAAAGGACACAGAAGCTTCTGAGGACTAACAAATCAAAGAGTGTCCTGTTTTGCCTGACAACTATGTTTAACAATACATCATTTCAGACTCCTGATGAAAGCTCCAAGGACTCTAATGACTAAGTTGCCAAGCAACTGTCTATAAAAGTTAAGACCTCTTCACCTGGCCTGTGTGTTTTTGAACATGTTTTACAAAGGGGGGCAAGGGGATAAATACATTTTCCGGATACGCAGTATAAAATTCTACTGTCAGCGGCCAACCTAGTCACCACATGTCCCCTTGTGTTACACAACATTCCATCCATCACCTAACAACTGTTCGTCAAGTTCGGTCCCAGATGGGAGCATTAAAACAAAAAGAAAGCACAGCGCTAAACAACTACCTCAGCAGTGATTCCATCATAACTGACAGGGGCACTCAAGGTACCATGAAGGAGGATGTGAAGCTGCCCGACTATGAAGACCATCAGACATCATTCACCTCTGTGTACCTGTGCGGGGCTCGCTGGGGCATAGTCAATAGTCCCGTGGTCAGGTGATTTTCCAGGTGTTTGGTAGGATGGAGGCGAGCTGGCTGCATTAGAACCATTGACCCTTGTATGAGAAGCTTCTGGAGTGATCCTTCAAGGGGGAAATGGAAAGAGAGATATTATTAGTTCTTTTTTCAGTCTTTACATCAACCTGTTTCCCTTTTGTGAAGCTTAGCCGGTTGAGATAGTTGCAGACTATATGTCACTGTCCAACCTGTTCCAGACATGATGGATAGTATTAGATGCTTTTCCTATTTTAGGAGTTTAACTGGGAAGTTTTGTAGTAGAGTTATCAATGAAGATATGAAAAACCAGAGAACTCACATTCAGCTTTAAAACACGTTCAGACTATTGTTTTATTGTATTATATTACATTATATTAAAGGGATAGTTCAACCAAAAATGAAAATTCTGTCATCATTTACTCACTTTCTTGCCAATTCAAACCTGTATAACTTTCTATTTTCTGTGCAATACAAAATATATTTTGAAGAATGTTGGTAACCGAACAGTGACTGTACCCATTGACTTGAAGTCAAAAGGTACCACCGTTGTTTGGTTAGTAACATTCTTCAAAATATCTTATTTTTTGTGTTCTGCGTAAGAAAGAGCCTTTGTGTATAATGGGTTATTAAAGGGTATGATGCATTATAATAGTTCATATTTTGTTTTGTGATACATTAAATGTTGATGTAAATAATTACTACCAAATAAAAAATGCTTAGTGTAACAATGAATTAATTGGTGTTATCCTTTATTACCTGTTTTTATAATCATTCGTAGGACATTACAACGCATTATAAGGTGCATTACAAGGCATAGTTAATACATTAAAACATATAGGCCCAGTTTCACAGACAAGGGTTATCTTAAGGTTTGAAATGACAAGATGGCGAGAAAATGATGACAACATTTTCTTTTTAGGGTGAACTAGCAGCTGTTTCTACTGTAGAATGAAAACAATGGTTTGCGAATATAGGGATGCTACACACGGATGTAAACATGAGGCTCAAATTTCTAAGCAAATTAAGAATGATTACATTATTTTTAACTCACCACAGCCCATAAAAGTTTTAAATTGGTTCCATAAACAAATACTTTTGAGGGACTGCTGAGATAAGTTTCTATTTTTTACCATATGGAGAGCGATCTCAAGTTTCTTCCCTCTATGGTCTTTCAGTGAAGGTTATAATGTCACAGCCCACAATCACAACCTTCTCACCTCGAACCCAAATAGACCAAAGCTAGTCATTATGACAATTACAGGTCGTTCACTTGTGCACTAAGCAATTTAACATAATGACAATTCAGACCATCAGATGTGTATTCAATTCCAATCTACTTTATTCTTGATTCAAAGCTTGACCAAAAAAAAGTTTATTTCAGTGCAACATTTGAAAGGTCCAGTGTTTGCAATTTAGCAGCATCTGGTGAGGTCCTCCCTTCTTTTTGAAACACCACGGGGGCTGACACAGGACAAAGATGTTGACAAATTTCTCTTCTTTGTCGAAGGAGACAATGTATTTATGAGGGCTACTGTAGAAACAACATGGTGAATTCCATGCAAGGGCACCTGCCGAGAAATAGGCAGCTCATTCTAAGTTAATAAAACAATAATGCTTCAATTACAGTGCCATCCACTATTATTGGCACCCTTGGTAAATATGAGCAAAGGCAGCTGTAAAAAATAAATCTTCATTGTTTCTCCTTTTATCAAAAGAGCAATTTTCCATGTGTGCTCTTTGAAGAGTCCAAACTGCTACTAAATATCTGTTATTAAACTTACCACAGATCTTATTTTTAGATATCACCCGTGATCCCTTCCTACACCAACACATTCATAATTATCAATTAAGAGACTTTGGTCAGGCCGTCACATTTTCTCAAATCCAAATGTTGCAATTAAACTGGTTTCGAATAAAGATTCACACACCTCAGTGCAGTTAAACATCCATCATCTCTCACATCTCCAGCAGAGGCCATCGCATCCTAACAAACTGTCCAAAAACCAACACATGAAAACTCTTTGTTGACAAGCAGGTTTGCACACAGCAGACATATTAATTAATTTTAATTACTTGCAGTGAACGACTGGGGTCACACAGAAAGAGCATTTGGGTTGGAAGTTTGTCAGAGTTGCTCTTTTAGAAATAAAGCAAAGTTTGTTGAGACAAAGAGGTTGGGTTGTTGTCAGTGTCGGCCTGACAATTCTGGAGTTTGTCATAATATTGACTGCATGTGCAAGCCTCTAAACTCCCGGCATATTAAAAAACAGTTATGAAATATAAAACGTAAGGTTTTGAAATACACGAGTGCTTTTTAGAAAAAAAACTAAAAAAACAAGAAATGCTTACAAAATACTGCTCATTGTTAAACCAGAGAGATCATTATATTTGCTTACATGGTCTACTTACTTTCTAGATATTGGATTTTATGAAAAAAAAAACAAGGTGCTATATGGATGTATGGCAATTACGCCTGAAGTCTCAGAAGCTTAATATAACAGTAGTACAGTGATACGACGCACACAGGTGTCAGGAAAATGTATAATGCATAGCTTTAGATAACACGCTTTTATATTAGAAGGACATTTTTTACTGTAGCATATCACACACTTCATTATGATAAGGAAGCAATATGTATTTAACATTAAAAAAACTCATTTCAAAAGGTGTTGATTTATCGTCACCAATTCATTTCTTCCTATTTTATTTTGGCTCCATCAGACCAACTACTAAAGACACAAGAAATTCAGCAGCAATACAATAGCGCCGCTATAGTGCAGACACCCGTTTCAGGTGAAAGAAGGATTTTTCCAAATCATCACTAATATCTAGGATCAGAGGATTTGTGTCAACACTGCGTGCCACACTACCATTCTATCATGTGCCTTATGGCTGTCATCTGTGAAGCATGGAATTGAATTTAGCTTGTAATAGAATAAAGCACATTGTCTCACTCCAGTGAGAGAAATAAGAGTGATAACGTCGGCTTTTCTTGCAGCTGAAGCCACCGTTCCACAAAGTAATTTTCAAAGGATATATTTTTTCGGCTTGGGTATGATTTTCTCTGGTTTGGTAGAGCATTGAGATGGGGTCTGTTTCTTTCAGGTAGACCTTACGTCAAATTGTGTTTGTGATAGAGGGATGAGTGGAATAGAGAAACAAGCAAAACCATATTACTCTAAAGTTTCAAAGTTGTTTTTCTTTCACAACTTAAAAAAATAAGTTTAGTCATTAAATCTTGAGTTGAATTCTCACATAAAAAAAGGAAACGTGAGTCTGACCTGACTTGTTTCTCAAGACCTTAAACAAGTCTACTCCATTAGGAATTTTGATTAAACGCCTGTGTATTCGTAGGCGTCCATTTTTCTTTCACTATCACATATTTTGCTCTCCTTCTTTGAATTCTGTTGAATGAACAACAACATTATCGCTTAATTAATTTCTATCAGCTATGCCACAATGGCTTCAAGTGTAAAAACAGCATCTTTCAAAATGACAACACGTAACAATCTCTTTTGTTGTTATAGAGGGCTGATGTCGCCTTCTCATTCGAAACTGTTCATTTGATGCCTTGTTTTTGCCACTGAAGGTGTCATCTTAGAAAAATAATGGATGTAGCGCATGAACAAAACTAGGTGCCTTTGTGGTGTGTCTTTTATAGCCGCAATAGTAATAAGCGATTACGAACTCGAACCATGACTTCAATGGGAAGACTATTCTAATTTTAAACTATAAATTGGAATAGTTTTAAACCTTTAAGTATTTGTATTTATTTAAGTACCTTTAATTAATTTTAATCTGTTGAAATATGAAATGAACATTGATATACATCTCCTCTCTGAAATAACCATAAAATATTGACAGACGGATATGCTCCTGACCACCGAGAGCAATTGTAAGACAAGCCAGCCCAGATTTCCACCACCCGTACACATTAATATTCAGACAAAATGTTAAAAATGACTCATTTCCAAGACTCTAGCAGTGCGCAGACAGCTGAGAGATGTAAGCATGGACATCTGCCACCCAAATAATAACCTCCAATGCTGTGCTTTGCATTACTATAACCAAAGCTCAGTTATAATTACACCAAGGAATAAGTGCAGTATCAAGCGTTTTAGATAATCGTGCGCTATATCATTATAGCTTTCTTGCGTGCCAAAGTACAGATCAAACACTTGTAATAGCTCAGCCTCAATCGGAAGCGTGTTCAAATGAACTGTGATAACACCTTCTATCACAGATGGTTTTCACAACGGAGCAGACCATACACGCAGCCCGGGGGTACAAACTGAATTCTCCAGAGCAACAGTTCATGCCATAAATATTTCTTCTCAACATGGCTAATGGGAGTCCGTCTGACTGTTTATAACCTCTGCCAGACTCTGAGAATGAGCTTTTAACTTTGCACACCTGGCACCTATAAGTACAGGCAGATGGGCAGTGCAATTCAATTAAAATGGAAATCTTGCTCAATTAATGTAGTGGAACAGTTGTAACAAGAAACTGGGGGCCGCTGGTTATCCAAGGCTCTGTTGATGAGCCAGACAATGGATTAACATGGCACACGTTCACAGACGTTGAGACAGGCAGACACACGCATGTATGTCTGCGAATTATAAGCTCAGGTGCCAGGCGGCCCTGAAATTTACACACGGTGAATCCGGATGAACTGTACAGGCGCACGTGCATGGTCTGCAAAACATGCTCTGTTTTGTGTTACGCAAAAAACACTGGATTCTTCTGAACGAAAAATTGGAGATTTTACTATTAATGACCTCTGATCGTTGTTGTTGTTTTACATTGTTTACTTATCATACAAAATACTTTAGGAGAAATGTGTTAATTTTATTTTACACCCAACTTTTACATTGGCAGGCTATTTCTGTAATTTGACATTTTTACTGCATTTCAAAAATAAGTGAAAATTCTGTAAAACAATTGTAAAATTACAGTTTTTGTGTCAAACCGTGTATTGGTTGAACATTATGACCAGACAAAATGTTGCACGAGAGCTAAAACAATAAAACGTCACTCTGTGGTGCAACTCATCAGTAGCTCATTTAAGAGCATCGCTATAAAGCTTGCCATACGTGGAAAATCCTCCTGCCGGGTGACAATTTTCCATTTGGGCAAACCTTTCCTGTAATTTATGTAAAAATATGAATTTAAAACTTGACAGGAAATCACACCAGCAGGCAAATATTGCCTCTGCCTTGTGATACTTTAGGTCGAGCACAGCAGCCAGTCGAAGCCTCTGACCTTGAGTGACTTTGTTGTCCTGTTTTCAATAATGAACAAAGACAAGATTAATTATGTCAGTACTTATAAATTAAATTTGGCTGACATGAAGTGTGAGACATCAGTGAGGTAGCAGTTTTGAAGGATCTCTGGCACAAAACTTAATTTCCCAGTGCTGAGAAGAGAGCCAATGCGGCCACTGTTTTCATGCCCATCATCTGATAAAAAGCATCATTTGTATTATTTTAACAAAGGAATCATCCATGGTGGAAACAACACCGTTTCTGCTTATGAAGTGACATCAACTAAAAAACTCAACGTGAAAACTATCCTCTCTCTCTCTATAATCACAGAGGTTTTCATTTAGCAGGAATTGCTCACCTACAGAACATTCTCTTCATATTTCAAAACTACAGGCTGACAATAGATGTGATCACAAAAACATTTATTTGATGTGCTAAATATAAAAAATGATGTCATGTTTTACAGTAACAGTGTGGCAGCGAGGCACTAAAATAGACTGTACTTGTGAAAAGTCAGAAGCCACCGTGAAATTCAGGGATATGAAATCCGATTTTAACCGGTTAATAGTTTTAGAATAAAATATATTTTGAAGAATGTTGGCAACTAAACAACACTGTCCTCCATTGACCTTCGTTGTAAGACATTTTTCTAAAATATTGTTTTTCACAGAATAAAGAGTCATATACAGGATTAAAATGACATGAGAGTGAATAAATGATGACAATGTTTAACTCTCTCTTTAAGATGCTAAACATATATTAACAATAGAGATTTTGCACTATTTCTTGGTCTGTGACATTAGCTATTAGGTGTAACATCTTTGTTTAATATACCTGTATTTCCAAGTCTACGCCAACTTGAGTGCCGTCATTATAGCCAAAGCGGAGCATGCCAAATATTAATACATCAAATTCAAATAACATATTTATTTTCAAATTCAGAATATGCATTGAATTAGTCAAATGTAAAACATGAGCATTCCCACTAGTCTTTATAAAACTTGTGCTCAATAGAATGGGCCATGAGGGATCTCTTAAAAATTATTAAAAATGATGATGTCTCAGTTAGAAAAAGATTTTCCTTCACAGGTACAATAGTCCTTTGAAATCTATTCTAACTTAATGAGAGTTTAACTTGTGATGTTAATAGCAAAGTACAAGTGTAATATTTGCAATAACTTTTATTGTGTTTACCTCCTACTATACAGTCAAAGTAGCAATTCAACATAAGATGCTCCAGACGACGCAGTTCAGATGACAGCTTAAATCTGGTTTATCCCCTCATAAAGAACTGCTCGCCGTAGAATAATTCTGACATGACATTTTCAGTTCATCCGATAATCCTAATGAATACTTGATAAGTGCACGCTGGATCCAAGAGAGTGAGAATGAAAAAAAAGAGAGAATGGGTCAGCTTTGGTGCCTCCAGAGAGAAGAAATAAAGATTTGACAGAAGCAGAGGAAGCACAGATGAGTCAGGATGCATTTGAGGAATAGAACCATAGCTCCGGTCTGTTGTATTTACATTCCCTGATTCACGTCTGGAGGTCAATATTTGCTTCTCACACCAGACACACATGAATGAGAGTTGCAGGCGCTTAAGACAACACTTTCTGTGTTCCTGCAGGGTGTGATAACAAAGCCACTTACTTGTTGAGTGCTGTGTCTGTGCTTCAATTCCTAGCAGGAGCTGTGAAAGTGAATAAGTCCAAACACTTGTGCATTAAGAATTTGAAATTGAACATGTCGTGCCAATGTTAACAACATAAAAGCAACGGTTCACCCGAACAATAAAAACTCTGTGCATCCAGAAAGTAGTGCTTCACTTTTCCCACATTTTGTAATGTTACAGCCTTATTCCAAAATTGAATCAATTCATTATTTTCCTCCAAAATCTACAAACAATACCCAAAAATGACAACGTGAAAGAAGTTTGTTTGAAATCTTTGCAAATTTATTAAAAATAAAAAACGAAAAAAGCACATGTAGCTAAGTATGTATTGTTTGTAGAAGTTTGAGGAAATTAATTAATTGAATCTGAATGAATTGAAGGCTGTAACATGACAAAATGTAGAAAAAGTGAAGCGCTGTGAATACTTTCCGGATGCACTGTATATTTGGAAGAATGCTTGTAACCAAACAAGTTCTTGGCCACCATTGACTACCCTAGCTAGAAGAATTGCTTTATAATTTTCTGTATTCTGTTGAATACAACATACTATATTTGGAATGTAGGAAAGCAAACAGTTCTGGGACACCATTGACATCCATTGTAATTTTCCATACTATGGTCAATGATGACGCATTCTTCCAAATATATTTCTCTGTGTTCATCAGAACAAAGAAATGTATTCAGATTTGGAACAACTCGAGGGGGAGTAAATGAAGAAAAACATTTTTTGGGTGACCTGTCCCTTTAACAATAATAACAAAAACATTTCTGCTTTTGGCAGACAATTTCTTTTAAAAACACCATATCCACCTCTGTGCCACAATGTCTACTGCATTTTCAGAATACTGACATTAAAGAAAATCTTTATATTTCAAATGTCTTAAGTTTGAGGCATTTGCATGCTGGTATAAAGGTCAGTATAATACATCACGCAGGCCACATGTATAGTCAAACTCTAAACTCCAGTGCACATCCAGCCTGGTTAAGTTAAACATGCGGTTGTGAGAGATCTGTCAAAGTACAAAAAGTTGAAAATTTCATGCAAAGTAACGTCCTTCAGTCAAAAAATAAAAGTTGTGCTGAACGCCAGGAGCCACCCACTTTACTATTTTGACAGAGATTCCATCAACCCACACGAGAGAGTAGGAAGCAAAGCACAGAGGGCATTGGCTCTGCAGGGTTATGAATATGGAAATATGTAATACACAGCAGGATGTTAAAAATAAAGCGGAAAGGCAACTTTTCACAAAGATGCTGAGAACTTAAAAAGACAATATTCAGTGCGACAGAGTAGGTCGGAGTAAAGCATAGTGAGTTACTGCCCCCTTGTGGTGACAGCGAAAGCAATAGGGCAACATTGCGGATAGTCTGCTAATGTGACCACACTACTATTATTTCAGCGGCAACAACATAAACGCTATATGTGCCTCAAACTTTTAAATTTCGGTCGACCTCTGCAAGGAATTTATAGAACTGTTGAGTACTTTTAATTTAATGTAATACAATTAATACACAATCAAATATTAATATGAATTAATTAAAATCAATTGTTATATTATAACCAAACACAGACCGGAAGTTACCTTCCGATGAAACCGTACAAATATGTGTAAGGCATAATGTGCAGTTCTTAACAAGAACAGATTACTGAGATGACACTACATTTGCCAAAAAGCACTTGGCTCAATTTAACCTAACTTTTTTTGCGACCAATAAAAAGGAAGTAATACCAACCATATTCATTTTATCTTTGAGGTCAGTGGAATATCACACTGAACTCACAAGCAAACAGGTCCAATGACTTTGTTAGTGATTAAATTCATTTCACCCAACTTTATTTTTAAAAGAGATTCGAATAAATACAAAAATAGCATATACAGTACTTCAGTCTAAATGAGAATACATGTTGCAGGATTAGCAATAAAAATAACAAATGATGATTAAATGATATTATATAGAGTATGTGGAAGGACTCGGAGGGAAAACTACAGACATATTCTAAAAACACACTTACATTTCATCCTTTCATGTGGACTTTTTTAGATACAATATAAATATTGTTCCCATTATGTGAACCTGGTATATGCACAGAGATGACTTCATGCACTCACCAAAGCACATCAACATTTTCACGATGAAGTTCTGTTAGGGTTTAACAGATATTAAACACATGCGCACACTCCCACGCAGATGATTTCGAGTTCAGTTAGCGCAGTTAGTTCATAAGGGCACTGTGATTCGAATGCATCGGTTATTACAGTTACCTGAAAAGCAATACGACACAGAGTATGACTGCTGCACATTTACACGACTCATAACCATAAGCCAAACTATCAACACCGGCTCTGGTTGATTCATGAATATTGGACAAATACCAACAGACAGAATTAAGGCAATTACAACACATTAAAAAGTGCTTCACAGGGCAAAGTTTTGTTTAATTGTCATCACATATTAATTGAGGTTATAACTAAACCTGAGGCTAGACATCTATACTCTAACCTCTCCCTTCCGGACTTAAGAGAAGATTGAAAGATAAAAAGTGTCAACAACATTGTCTAAGCAGAATGCGCTTGTGACTTGGCACTGATCAGACCTATGTAGAGTTCACGTGACAGTAACTGCTGATGCTCAAAACATTAGTCCCCAGGACTGTCGGAAATGATTATTTGTGAATATTCTTGTTTAAAATAACTGGATTGTGTGGCGTCTATCATATGGCTATGCCCTGTCGTGATTCTGGATGAAATGGGTATAAGGCATGAGTGAACTAAAAGCACCGGTTTCACCAGCGTGGGCAGAACGGTTCTCAACTCTGCCAGCAGATGGCATCGAGCCAGTTATTCCTTATACTGCATATCAAGCACTATGCAAATTCTCTTATTTTTGAGAAACCATATCCTTTTTCTTTGTACAGTTTTTGTAATAATTTCAAGTGGCTTGTGAGGAAAATATGTCCAGATGGAAGAAAAAAAAAACCTGGGGAGGGGCAAAAGCTGTTGCATTTCGGGGAGATGTTTAACTTGACCTTCCCTCGGATTGTGACTGGCTGTTGTCTACTTGCTGATTGCCTGGAGAGATGGCACTGGGCGTGTAAGGAGGTGGGGCATCGGTGATGGTGCTAGAATCGTGACCGTCTGGGATGGTGATGCTCAGGGATGTGTCGGTGTCGTCATTTTGAGCAAATTCGCTGTATGGTGGAGGCTTCAGATCGTTTGCTGTGTAAAAGACAAAGAGGATACATATGCAATGGTAATGGAAGAGGAAAGTACAAAGAAAACATTACACACCCAACAAAACACAAGGGTCGTTTCCGAAACCCGAATCAACTTTTATGGCTCAGATTGCAAAAAGTTAACAAACCTCATAATACACAATTAAAATTGTTCAGATGTGACAACAGAGTTTCATCTGTCCGCAAAGTCTCACAAAAAACACTTGAAATGATCCAACAATGCAACAGCAAGGTCATGCGTATAAAATGACATGACTCTCTGTTTTTATCCTGCAAGCCACTGGAAATTATTCTCTACGCCCCAAACAAAAGCAAATATTGCAAAATGTACGTGGAACAGATGATTGTTTCACCTTATAGAGAATGCTACAGCACATACTGAAATTGATTAGAAGAAAAGCAAAGGGTAGGAGGGGAGTTTCATTTTATGCTTCATAGAAACGGTGGAAATGTTGAATGATGTAAAGGATCTTGCAGTGACTGCTCACTGAAGGTCACACAACAAATACCACATCCTGCTCAGGAGATTTTATCTTACACACCACCGTATCAAAGGAAATGCCAAAGAACACTTTAGCATCTTCAGCATGATATCTAGTTCTCTATGCTTCTTTAGACGTGTAAAACTTGATGTGCAGTGTTAATTACTTGTTCTGGCCATTTAAAATGTGAAAGCTCGAAGTGAAAGCACCGTGCAAGTTGATTCAGTAAAAACAACCACCAGAAAGTCAACAAAACCATGTTTGTTATTGTATGTATCTAACAGTAAAGCATGCATAGGATACAGTTTGGCAGGTGCATCAAACACAGTCCGTTGTTTGTGTTAGGTGCATTTGTCCATGTGCTTATTTCTGTATTAAGTACGTTAATCAATGGCGAACTGCTATTATACTTAGTTTAGTAAATTTTGCGAGTGAAACATGTTTGTTTTCGTGCTACACTAAGTCCATATAACTAGATGCGGACGCCGAATCCTCTTATTTAAACATGACATCTGGCTGTTCTGCGTGTCTGAGTGAATGACCTGCACAGTTTAATGTGCTGCACGCGTGATTCTCATGGATTTGTGAGGACATGAACACACAGGAGAGTTTATTTCACGCACATTTTACTTTTGAGTAAAGCTATCGTCAAACACACACCGACGACCTGCCAAAATAAAAGTCTGGTTAACTACAGTATTTTTATGTGGACAAATACTAAATAAATCGATGGAATAATCAGTAGAATACTTGACTACTAAAATAATAGCTAGCTACAGCCCTGGATAGAAATTCAGAAGTACGGCTCAAGGCAAATCATCACAATTCCTCATTTCATCTACAGCAATACAATGGCCATGGCATACATTTCACCCCACTGTTATGATGGATGCCAATTAGATGTTCTTAGTCTCTATTTTATACTTTTATAACAAAAAATAAAACCAAATTCTCACACGATGCTTAAACATTATAGCGCATCATATGAAATAAGGCACATTATTTGGTTTGTGGTTTTGTTTATATGCAAGACGTGCTTTTAAAAAAAAAACTTACTTTGAGCTAGTCCCTTCTAAGAAAAGACAAAAAAGAGAGTACAAAAAATGTAAAGTGGAAAAAGATACTAGCAATATGTCAGAAGAGCAATGCCTTGAGCCAGGAACTGCAATTTTCTTTCAATCCACAAGAAAAGAGAAAAATTATCTTCTGCTGCAAAATGAACAATCATTCTGCAGTATGATACCGAAAAAGTAAAATGCAATAACTTGCTAAATAATCTGATATGCAATACACTTACACTTTTAGTTTGTAAAATCAATTTGAACTGAATTTAGTTTGTAAAATCTATTTGAGCAGTATTAAAATATATATATAAAAAAGTAACCATAATAAAACACATCTGCTATCAGAATCGATCTGAACACATAGCTCATAGATAACGAAGTATTAAAATCATTCAGTTATTGCAAACCATAAATGCATTTTCGTGACATTTTGAGATGATTTTATACTGTAGCCCTAGCTGCCATCAAACCTAACATACAGTGATCTTAATGCCAGCTTAACGTCTCCTCGATGTGATCATGTCTATAGTGGACAGCTGGTGTATATAAATGTTCTTCTCGATATGTTAGTTACAAAACCTGCCAATTAAGAAACATTGATCATTGGCTAATTTAAGATGGCTTGATGTCTGTAGGCCCACTCTCCAACTGCTGTTCCCTCGTCATTAAATTCCCTCTTGTCCCTGTAAACCATTTACAGATCAAACGGCAGAGTGAGAGAAAGCTAAAGCATACCCTTTCTTTAGCGAGACATAGCAGTTTAACGCTAACAGTGCTTGTGGGCAAACTACCTCATCAGACAAAGTGTTCTATGTCACTATACTGTGTGTTCTTGTTTTAGCTTCTTTTATGGTTTTTCTTAAATACAATCATGTTGCTGACTATGATAGTCTTCTAAATAGCTCAACTGTTACTGAAATACAAGATTTTAGAAGTGAGCATAAAGTGTAACAGAGCCGAGTATGGGGAGAATAGCATATAGTTCAACAAACGATAAATCATTTACATGTCAGAAATGCAGTGAGCGACCATTTGGAAAAGTATTTTTCAAGATGATTTACGTGTGTGCATTTGGCAGTCGCTGTAATGCAAAGCGCTCAGGCTAAATATTTAATTTGTGTTTGCATTCCATGGGAACTGAACCCATGACCTAGCCGGTGCTAGTGCCATGCTCCATCAAGCTAAGTTACAGGAAAGATTGAGTGCAGTCTACACATCAGGCAATATTACAACCTGATGTATATAATCAAGAATAATAAGACTAAATATATCCTTTAGACTCAATGTGCAAATTTGTGTTAGCTTTTTCATAACATTCCTCTGGACTATATCAAGTCAATATCTACATAACAGACAGTACACAATGATTTCACCTTGACTGAAATGCACTAGCATTAGCATTCTTAATAATCTTAATATAAACAATTCTCGTCCCTCCGCAGATTGTTGTGTTTTGTACAATGAGTCAGTCTTACCACCAGAGACGACCTCATACGGTGGAGGCATGTCCATATGAGAAAGCGATGATGATGGTGGAAGAGAGGCGGATGGTTCGCCTACAGAGCTGTCGTCCTGAACGCCGTACCAACTGGGCCAGATTGATGTCTGTGAAGCAGAGGCGCAGTAGGAGTTAAACACCCACAATCAGACAGGAATCAGACGGGTTGTACACTTAGGTAACCAACAGGAAGCATCTGAGGTTGAGTAATTCTCTTTAAGAAAACTTTAAATATGTGTGGTAAAAGCAGATCAGGTCAGTCTTTGTGAGAGGGTTTTGAGATGCTGGAATTGTGCAATTCTTTGCACAGGTCTGATCTGACTCTTGTTAAGCAAAACAAAATCAGAAACAGTTCTGTTCTGGTTCAAAGAAGAACTAGATAAAGATTCTAATTTGCTTAAAGAGGACGTGTCTCAACTTTTTTCTTCCCCATTTTAAGTTCCTAGACTATAAACATGTGGAAAAGTGTACACAATTTAATCATAACAACTTGTCCAACACAGTTTAGGGGAAAACACACGTTGTTTGTTCTACTTATGAAACATACTAACAATCTTCAGAATCCCCATTTATGGTTTTGAATAAAATTATACACCACAGCCCACAGAAAGCTTGCGGATCTTAATGATCTGGTATTTCCCTTTTAGATTCGATTTATAGCCTTTGCCATGAACTCAAAACGGAGAATGTCATCATTTGTGAAATATACTGAATAAGTCCAAGGCAAACCAAACAATAAACAACAATAAAAACTAGATTGATGCATTGTGTCCAAATATGATTTGACTGTTGACAAACTAATGGCATTTCCAGTTTAGAGGCAGCTTGTGTTTCTAAAAAATATATTGTTCTTTACTCTTCTGAAGATTAAACTAGGAATACTGTGAGTGGACATTAAGATCTATAAATGGTGGCATAAAACACTAAAGGTAAAACAGATGTTAGCAAAGTCGTCTCCTTAAATTATTAAAGTAAATTGTACAAACATAAAACCTGTTCAAATTGCAAAGCGTTTTCTTTCCTTAATACAGTTAAACTTGTTTTGCAGATGAATTCCAGATGCCGGAGTGAGCAGAATCAGGAAAAGTTCTCATTTTTAAATAACGTTTTTTTTTCTCCTGAATTTAGCATTACCAGTTTTAACAAGAAGCCGAGCTAGAGACAAAATGCATTCTACACTACAGACCCCTTAAGAGAAATCTTTTGAAGATACAAAAACCTGACTGTATTCACTTAAACTGCCAAAAAACACAAAACCTTTTAGGAATGGTATTGTCAGCACTATAACGGGCCACGTTCTTGTTCAATCTAAACTGCTTCTCTTGGCTTCTTCAAGCTTTTTCACAAGCATCAGCTAGATTTGACAAGCGCTGGGCACCAACAAGTGAAGCGATTCTCCAAAACAGAAGAGCTCACACAATTACAGGCCTGTGCGAATCACACGGAACCGAGACCTGACACTCCTGCCCTCAGTGTGGTTTAACAAGTTCACGCTGTAGCTTTCAGCGTGAATTTTTTACATCGCGAGTTTAAAAAAAAGCCAGGCACCAAGGTCAAAACTGGTGTAGTGAAACAGTAAAAGTGGAAGCGCAGAAAAACAATTCGGAACTTGTGGGTATGTAAATAGTACATGTAAATTCCCTAAAGAAAAATTTATTCAAATTAATGAGTGTCACTCGGTCTGAAATCCAACTAGTCTGAACTTTTCCTTTACTCACAACTTGAAAGTGAGGGAAAGACATGTGTCTGACAGCCTTACAGTCTCATTCATTTTTACCTACTCAAAATGTCTGACACTTTAACATTTGCATTTGAAAAATACCCCAAAGAGTTTTCAGAGCAACTAATGACTCACAGCCAAGAAGGACACACCCTTAAAAAACAAAAAGAGATACGATTGGCCAGAGGCTGCCATTGACTCACATTTTGTCTTTCACAGATCTGGTGCAGGTAAGCTCTTCCTCCCACAATGACAATCTGTGCGTTACGAGGATTGCTGAGGTATGCAGCGAGCTGCCTTTGCCTTGAGCGGTACCAGCAGATGTAGAAGAAGATCTTTATCATAATAAATATTATGACGACTCTAAAACAAAAAGAACAAGATTGAATCATCCTTCTGAGCCATGTAGGACAGAGCAGATAGTATGACAAGTGAAAGTGAGGAAGGATGACTTTTATTTGTCTAGTGTCACATACTCATCAACATGAACGGTGCATAAGCTGATAATGTTAAAACTAAAAGTAATCAAATTCAAACATTAAAAAACTTTCTCTAAAACTTACATGTACCAGTACAGCTCCATGCTTCTCACCGGTTGGAATCAATTATCATAATCAGGTTCCAAGCTGTAAAACTAAAATAAAACAACAATAGCAAGCTCAGCATAACCGATGTCATTTTATATGTAAGCACTTGTAGTTTACACGATTTTAATCTGCTCACTGACAGCATCTAAAGTTATCCAAACACGGGTGTCAATCTTTACAACAGTTTATTTCTTTATGAATATATATATGATTTACGGGGTTGGGTTATTTCTTGACATAAAACAAGTCATGGTGTGAATATAAACAAACATAACTACAAGCTTAGCTTAATACATTTACGTAAACAACGACTACTAACAATGCAAAAATAATTAAAAGCATTAGAAAGACAATTTTAATAAAACAGTTATGTTCATTCTAATAAGCGCTTACCTTTTAAAAGGGTTATAAATACCACAGCTAGCACGGCATCCGTAAGTTACCTCATAGACAGAGAGGAAGTCGCTTTGCTAACGTGCTAGGAAAGAAATGTACCCACATAAAAAGAACACGCAAAGAATATTGGTTTAATTTTACAGAAGCTCGGTGTCACTAACTAGTTGTAGGTCGAGTGAGCCTCTCCTGTTAGACAATTTTACCATTTAAAACGCTTAAAAGGTTTCGGTGCTGTGTTTTTCCATGAGCAAACGGAGGGGTTTGCTGTGGTTCTGTTGTCTAGAAAGGCGTTTGTAGTTTTGTTGCATTGTGGGAAAAAACACTTCAAATTAAAAGTCTAAAGTCCTTTCCGAGTAAGTTATGTACTACATTATTCTGGTTATTAAGCAATTAAAAATAACAAAAATTGTGTGTGTTTACAATCGTATATATGAAGATTTTTATTAACGTTGCGTTGTTCTGTAGAATATTTACATATTTTACAAGTGGTACTGAAATGGTAATAAAACGCAGCCTAGGAAGAAGGAATTTACTTTTCCAAAAACATCGCTGAACAGTCTCCTCATCAGTGGATGGTTATCCAAATTTCAAATATGAAAACTATTAGCTTTGGAATTTTCTATTTTGTTCACGTTTTTATCATAAATGTTTGGCCAATCTAAAGGCAGAAAGAAAAGCACACAGTCCATTGTTTCATTTATTCATTGTTGTGTATTCCATATTAATTGATTCCCAACTGAATTACAGGTTCAAACTTTATTTTAAACGACATACACTATAATAAAACAGGCCAAACCATCTGCATGATGCAAGGTATTTCAAAACCAACACACTCAAAAACGTACAATTCAGGTTCTACACAGGCTAGTCTATACAATGTTGTGATAATTAAATCAACAAAAGTCAAGCATGACAAATCTTGATTAATTCTTGATTAATGTTAGTTTGAATGTCTGCCATTGAAATTTGCAATATACATGTAACCTTGTTAACATTAATCCTATCTGTTGTCTTCAATGACGATTGTCCTCCTGGGATAGGTGTCTATATCAACAAAAATATACCGGAATTCGTACTTTCCCGTCTCTGGATTCTGTCAGAAAAAGAAGCAGTTATCTGCAGACTACCTAACCACTTATACATTACAACACTTTCATGTGTTGTTTTTAAAGCATCCTAGAAATGTTGAAATGTACCTCTTTTGAATCTGAATGAACAGTTCCCCGTAAACCCGGCTCGGATCCCTCAATGTAAAATTTCAGCCTCATGTGTTTGAGCCCATCCTTTATGTACTCAACATGACTGAAGGCAAAATCACACACAAGCATGAGGCGCGTGTATAAAAGTCATCTGTGTTCAATTACATTGGATATTGTACCTGACTTGTTGTCTTCTACCACGTCGACTGGTCTCTCCAAAGCCTTTGACAGGCTCTCCGAAAGCTCCAATTACCTTTACGTTTCATAAAGAAAAATGTTATTTACAATTATCACAACAGTATATCTGCGGTCTTGGCAGGCATGCTTGAGTTGATGATACCTCTGAGTGAGACCTGCACTTCTCAAAAGCTTTTCCGTAGATTTTGCTTGGACTTGATGAGGAAAATAGCTCCTGAAAGACCACATAGAGCAATCCACCTACAATAGACATAGGATGTCTCCCTTATTAGTTTATTATACCTTTTATATCTGACTGACATAACTATCATTATTTCAGCAATAGCTGTTTTTATGTACCACATACATCTATTACACTTCACCTGTAACTCCGAGCCCAATAAGCACCACAATCAAATAGGTGAAGTCTTTGCCTGCCTGTTTGGCTGTAAAAAACAGACAAATACCATTGCGTATTATTTACATTTAAATATAACTATAATGTTGTGTTCTAGGGTATACATTTTTAATATAATGTCAAATTAAATGGCAGTAATTATTGTATATTGGCCTTCATTTGCTATTTAAGGTAACGCGCGTAATGTACCTTTCTGTGCTGTGGAAAGACTTGGGGATGTGTACGAACTTCTGGAAACTGACACATGGTCAGTACTCTTCTGTCTATCATCCTTACTGCAGAGTTGAGCCCCGACATGAAGAAATCGAGTTTGACAGATGATCCACTGGGATCCAGGACATCGATTTGTTTGCAAAAAAGAACTTTGTGTCTGTAAGTCTGACGTCTGCTGTGGCAATCTGACATGCACGCGTTTCAATACGTCCCGCACACAACGGGTCGACCTGCACACTGTGAATACTAAACAGTTCATTATCATTACCTCAAAGTTTAAAAATAGACCTATTTAGGAAGTCAATATAAACGTTTTGTCGTGTGTCACCCTATAACAACATGATTCCAATGCTGACTATCAAAGCTTGTCTTATGAGCCGTGATGGTGTTGTAGCTAGCAGTGGTTGTTGGCTTCACGTCGTCTTCGTTTTTCAAAAGAAAAGTACCGATTACGCAAAGAATGTACGTTTTTAAACAATCTTATGATCTATTTATAGTAGACTATTTCACTTTAACGCAATGCATAATATGAGCTCTTTCTTATTTTCTGACGTGCAAATAAATATATCGGCTCTCGTATAAAACACCTGAAAATAAAAAAATTAAACAACAAAAATACAATTTCTTTCTAATACATTACGGTAACACATCAAATATTATGTATGTTTTAGTAACACAGAAGGAAGTTTCAAGGCAGACAAACAAATGAAGTAGGATTCACTTTATTTAAAACATTCTTTCCAGCATAAATCAAATTGATTATTAACTAAATACTTTTTGTCATTAATAGGTTTCTTAAATCGGAAGTGTCAGGAACTATTCAAACATGTTGTGCTCCACCCCTTTCTCATCAGAAAGAAACTACATAGGAATTATTTGAATCCTGGGTATTTCTGATCTTTTAGTGTATGCATAGACAAGACCAACTGGTTTTCTTTGTGATTATGTCTTGTGTTTACACTTCTGAGACGCTAACCGGGTAAATCACAAGATATCAGAACTAATCACAGTAAAATTACCCAAGGAATACAGACTACACCTTTTTATCAGTTGGTTCAAGTATCGCACCTTATGGTTTCAGAATATGTTAAAGTTGTTCAACTATGCTCTTTGCAAAGTACAAATTTTATGCACCTACTTAAAACATTACAATTTGTATTGAAAAATAATCTGAGCATTACAATATAACCCCGCGAGGTCAAATCAGAGGAAACAAAAACATGTCTGATTCAAAATCCACTGAATGAACAATGTACATCAGTTTGTAAATTCAGTTTCAGTCCAGTGTTTGATAGAGTCCCCAAGAGCTTCACAGTTTCAGCTACTTAGAATAAAATACAAGTTAGTGCCACAGTATTTCACCATCAAATTCACTAAAGATTGACAAAAACAACCACAATGCTGCACCCCTTCAAATCAAGTTTCCTCAAATTCTTTGAGGCTGTTTCCATTAGATGGTCAAGGTTCCAAAGTTGTCAATCTTAGGTGAGGTGTAAGGTATGAAGTAACAGCCTGTAAAGAAATGAACATATCGGGTGAACTTAAAATACAAAACTGATTCCATCCCGAATAAATTAAGCCACAAGATAAAAAAAATATGAATATCACACTAGCATTGACAACAGCAACTGTAATGCTGAAATTAGGGGTTTTCTAAATAGCAAATAAAATAACTTTATGCATTCATTTAACTTTTCTAATAAATTTGACTTTAACTAATAAACACAACATCAGAACCCATAAAGGCATTTTGTGGAAGCAAATCTTTGTGCCTTCTATTTTTCTACAGATTAGCTAAAAAGTTTCCAAATGAAAATAGATGTCTCTGGCCTCGCTCATTCTATAATGGACACAGATAAAGCTACATTATTTGAACGTTAATAAGAAGTACTATGCAAAAGCATAAAATGTTTATCATTTTAAAGTCATTATAATTCATGATAATACTTTATTGTTTTTGACAAAGCATACATTCTGATTTGGTGTTGGTGGTTCAGCTATTGGCCAAGTCATCTACAAAAGTTTAACATACAAAGTTTGTGTGCTACTGAAATGTAGCGAACGTTAACCTATTGTCATCATGATTTCCTGAACAGCAGCAACTAAACGTTTGTTGCTAAATAATTGTATTATTTAGATCCATAACTTTTTAATTTAATCATAAATGTTATATTATACATTTTCTTTAGATTTTCGCATGCAGTTACTATTGCAAAAAACTATAGGGGAGGGAAGGGGCTAAAGGTCATTCCATTTGTTATAATTTTTCTACAATAAATTATTCTTGGGTTGCTGTACGTACGTGTCCAGTTGCTAATCCCCCCCCCCCCAAAAGAGATAACTGTGGCAGCAAAATATGAAATTAAAAGCATGCAGTACAACAATAAATAGTAATTCACATATACTCACATAAAATGAAACCACCACACATTTTCACAAACCTTCATGTTATGTTCTGCAATCCTAAATAAGTAATTTAAAAAAAGTCAATGATCCTGAATTAGGTGTACGTTTAGCAGTCACTCTCATAGTTACTGTATCCATGTCCATCTGTAGGTGTTTTTGACAAATTTGTCATTAAAATGTCCGTATTTTATTATTGCTGGTGTTTATCTCCGGTCCACATTTTCATATTTCATTGAAGCTTGCTCGTACTGATCCAGGATTGCACTATTTTCAAGAAGTCTACATGATGGAGACAACGCATGACGAATGATGAGAAACACACCATTGCACATTACACAATAAAAAACAACACACACAATCATCTGCTACGCACAAACACAACAAAGCCAGCTTATTACCACCAATACATATGTTGCTTTTTGCATATTCTATAGACAATGAGCTGTAAAAGTATATTAAAACATATCACTGTTTAGTTAAAATATATTTTTGTTAAACTTGAAAGTGTCTCAAAATGTCAAATTTGTTTGTTATTTATAAACGTCAAGTTTGATATATCAAGCAAACATTGAACAATTCATTCCATGCAATAAAAATCACGAAAATAAATTGAAAAAGCAAAAATGACAAGCAACATATAGAAGGTTTGGACTAATAAGCAAGATGGTCACATATCTTCATGATGACCATCTCAATGGCAATGATGAAGGACAGAACCGAACATGAATAGAAAACAAACAATACAAGAACGAACACTGACTCAGGTACCACACAAAATGTAAAGAAATATATTGAGGTCTTAAAGAGTTCTTACCTTCAGATTGTCTCTTACACCCTAGTTGTGTTGTACTCAGATTCATGTTTGTTAAGAGACCCAATGAGGCAGAACCTGGAATGTCATTGCTTGTATGTTTAATATCACATTACTCATTACATAATGAATTACAGCAATTTGTGTTTTGTCTGCAACTATTGAATATTGTCACTGGAGAACAATAAACATGTGAATTTATGTCAGTTTTTCATTTATCGAATTTATATTCTGTAGACACTAGTCCTACCATACTCCCTGTTTAGCATTCTTTTCAGTATATTAATTTATTTTCTTAAAAAATGTGGACGTTTGCATATTATTTTAGTGCACTTTGTGTATTAAAGCGATAGTTCATCTAACATATATTATTTTACTCACCCTCATTTAATTTGAAATCTGTATGACTTTCTTTCTTCTGAAGAACACAAAAGAAGATTGAAGAATGTTGGTACCCGAACAATGGCGGTACCCTTTCACATCGTACATAGATGTGACATATGGACACAAAAACAAGTAAGTGGGTACCACCGTTTTTCTGTTTCCAACAATTTTCAAAATATCTTTAATAACAATATATATTTAAAATAAAATATAATATGTTGTCTTAAGCGGAAGAAAGAACGTCATACAGGATTGAAATGACAAGAAAGTGAGTTAATGATGACAGAATATTCATTTATATTATATTAATCTCTTTAAGTGCTAATAATATAATGTAAAAACCCTATTTTTTCTGTTCATTTTAATTCATGAAAGAGATCTTTGTTTATCTCATAGTTCCATCAAACTTCATATATAGATCATCATGCAGCGTGGTAGTTGCTCAGCATTAATATAATAGATGTGTCTGTGGCCGTAAACATGCAGCAGACAAATTCCTAAAGCTCAGAACTTCTGTATCTCTAAACCAACTTAAATCTGACCCTGATGCTTGTCTGACAAAACAGGAAGAACACAGGAAAAAAGAATGGACGAATACAACTAAAACAACTCAATGAGGAGAGAAGCTAAAAATAAAAAGTCGGGGGTTAAGCAGTTCCAGAAATATTAAAATAAATTCTTGAAATGTTTATTCTAATTAAATATAAATCTATAAATACTAACCGCTGCACTGCTTTCTCATGTCTGGAGAGCCTGTGGCTGGTTGTAGGAACCTCCTCTAGCTCATCATCCAGGTCACAGGCATCTGTGGCGTCTTGCGAGTAGGTGTGTCTCATCACCAGAATGTTCCTGCGGTTGGTCTGAGGTGGAAGCGGCCGCACCGGTTGCGGCGGAAGGTCCGTCAGTATGGCCGCCGCCGCCTCGCGGGCGCTGAGGTTTCCGCGACTGCCCTTTACGCTGGGCACCTGCGAAGAACCACAGTGGTGCTCGTGCACGCAGCGTGAGGAGGCGCGCCGGAGCTTGTGGTAGCTCTCGAAGTCCTCGGCCAGCTCGGCCAGATCCGCGGAGGTGGCCGCCGCGCTACGGAGGGTGCACAGTTCGTAATGAGGCGGCTCCTGGAACACCTCTTGGAACATGGTGGGGTCGAAGTCCTCGCGCCTCAGGATGTACTTTTTCCGTGGCTGCTTGATCTGAACGATGACCGATACCACCAGCAGGATCAGCACGATGCAGCATGTTACACCAATAATGGTGCTGTTTGTGTTGTTGAGGTTGTCCAAGATGTTTGCTTTCCGCTTTTCTGCAAGAAACAAACATGAAGGGTGATAAATTACTTCAGGCATGCAGTGTAATTTTAAGTTCGCTTCTGTTGAAAGTGTTGTTTTACGGAGACTACAAACAGCACACAGAATCAGTAAATCTTTCTAATGGGAGATGTTTGACATTTATGTACCACAGTGAGCGCATAACATCTGTGCTGGCTTTGATTCAAGGCAGTGGAGTGTTTACTTTCAGGGGTACATGCAAAGTATGGCATTTCATACCAAATGAGGATGGATTTGAAAATTGAGGGGTGTCTATATAAAGGGAAGGATCACCCAAAAATATAAAAAAAACATAATTTCCCTCTTGTCATTTTGAACTCGTATTATTTTCTTTCTTCTGAAGAACACAAAAGAAAATATTTTGAAGAATCCAAACAGCAATGGTACCCATTGACTTGCATTGCTTTTGTGTCCAGACAATAGCAGTAAATGGGTTCCGCCATCGTATTCTTCAAAATATCTTCTTTTCTGTTCTGCAGAAGAAATAAAGTCATACATGTTTGAAACGGCGTGAGGGTGACTAAATAATGACAGAATTTAAATTTTTGGCTTAACTATAACTTTAAAGTCTTTTACAACCGTGGGTTTTTTAATGTGAAAACCATTGCGTATTTCACAGCTCGGGCTAAGAAGATATATATTTTTTTCACCATCTATCAAGCATTGGGACCATTTTTCGGATCTCCCAACGTACCAAACATCAATCTTCAGTATAACAAAGGCACACAGACCACTAAAATTGGTGCCAACTAACAGTACAACAGAACCGTACGACTCACCTTTGCAGTGGTTCTCGTCCCAGGGGTACACACAGTTCTGGATTCCATTGCACACCAGTGTGTTATTGATACACATGTTACTGTGGCAGAAGAAGGTATCTGCCTCACAGGGAGCTGAGAGGAAAAATGGATAATGCTCATGTTAAATTTCACTTCATTCTTGTTGGTAATAAGACAATGTCTATAATCTTACCCTCTGAACACAATTCATCAAATGAATCATACCCCATGTCTGTCTGACTGTGTCTGTGCATCAATATAGTTCACATTTAGAAACTCATTACTCAAACCAACCAAATTCAGTTCTGTTGCCTTCTGCTGGGCTTGAATTTGAATCCAGCTCCTCAAATATGCACAAAAAGGTCAGGGTCTGAAGGAGTTGTACAGCTATTTTGTAATACGCATCACTATTAATATACAAAGATACTATTACAGATACAAACCTCAAGTAGTTTAAGAATTCCACAACTGCTTATATCCTTCAAAGATCAAAGAAGATTGATTTAATATTGGTGTCGTGCATAAAAAATACATAAGGGAGGGTGTTCAAACGGTCCCATTTGAAGCTGAAATATGTATAAAAGCAGAAATCATGAAAAATGAGATGTGAAAATATGCATAAAAGAAGTGTTGAATTACAACGTGAGCCTCAATCAAAGCCAAGGTGACTTTTAAAGAGGGCGTAACTTCACTACAACTTTTTGTTACTTACTGTATTTTACGGTCAGCGGAGGACAGATCACCACGTTTGTACAAAAATAAGAACCTTTCTAAAATAACACAGAGTCAAGGTTGCAATGATGTACCTTGTAGAATTATTAATGGCCGTACTCCCGAACTGTTCCCAGGTGAGAAATAACAATGCAAATTAGGATGAATCATCACTCTGGACATCTCACAACTCTTTAAATGCGGATACAGTTCTCCGTGTCACCACAAAGCGGCGCTGCAGAACTGTACTTCTCCTGACCAGCTCGCCAAATGAGACAGGACTTTATTTAAAGGTGGGTCTTCTCTATCCTATAGAGGAATTCATTTCGGTGATCTTATAATAAAAGTGGCCTTTTGCTCAGTGCTCAACGTTCCCTTACCACCGCATTGCATAAATGAATTCTGACAAATTATTCCACACACCGATGTGGACAGGTCTTCAGTTAAAGCTCTGCTGAAGGTTGATAGACCTGCCACGACTCAATTTGTCGAATTACTAATATACGTAAGAATCCAGAAGTTTTGACAGCGGTGTGAAAATGCGTCTTTTGACACGATTTATGAATGAGCTCTCGGAATCAGTTATTCTCACTGTCTCAAAATTATAATGTGCTTTTGTAGTAGGCCAAATGTAGACTGTGTTTAATTTTTTAACAGGTATGTTGGGTAAGACTTTCTCTGTGGATGGAGTTATCCCCCTTTAGCTGCTGAGTCTAGCAAATCAGAAAGAGAGAGATGGAGAGAGAGAGAGTGGGAGAGAGAGCATAAGTTAGTGTCTGAACAAGTTATGCAGGGGTGTTACCCGGGCAACCGCACATCCTGTGTTCATTCACTGGATAGGGCTGCACAAAGGACACTGGGCTCATACAGAAATCCACCTATCGCTATTCACGAAGACCGACGCAGACGCGCAGCTGCCTCCTTCTATCTCAGAAAGAGCATTATATGCTTTCTTTACCCTCAAGGCCCTCGGCACCAAACCACCAAGTCCTTCCCTGAACCATTTTTCACCTGCATGCTTCAGGATATCCGCCTCCCTCTTCAAATGCAAACTTATGTCGATTATAGTCACAACATCAATAATAGAAAGTAAAGGCTGAGTTGTTACTCTGTAGACTTAGTCTACACTCTTCCTACCTAAATTGTGAATCAATATAATTAAAATGAATTAAGGGACGGTCAGCCGTGAGGTTGCCCATTAAACTGTTATTACTAAAAACCCAAGTTGTTTGGTTTATTTTGCTTCTTCACTGCAGCTCTTAAAAGTGTAGTACCACCCGGTGCATTCTGGGAAATTCTGCAACCGTTGACAATGGCACAGCCCCAGAAATAACTTCCAGAGAAGTTAAATTACTTGAACGGATTGAGACATAAACTCAGTCTCGCTTATGTGGCCACAAGCTAGCATCTGCAGTTTTAACCAGGCGCAGTAAAGATGGTAGTGCCACTTATTACCGTATCCTTTTAATGTTTTACCCATCAGTGTCTGGCGGGGCCTGATCGGGTTGGCATTCTTTATGCAGGCCATTGGGACCAGACACAAGAATAGCAGTGAGACCAATATGGAGGATGGTATTTGATGCCTGCGGCGTGCAGTAATGATGAGTGTGCTACATGCCAAACCTTAAACCCCTATTTTATCACTCGGTCCCTCCTTCCTCTCTCTCAGCATCTTCTCCATCAACCAAACACTCAATCTTCATCATTTCTTGTTTCTTGTTCGCCGCGATTCCTGAATATCTTTCTTTTCTCTCTCGCGCTTCCCATTAAGCTTTACAGTGACTTGACTGCATCTGATGCTGTGAAGCCCAACTGTGGTGGATCACGAATCAAAGAAGCCCAGGAGGAGGGGCCCTGCGCTAGCCCCCCATGCTACCAAGAAACAGCTCCATCACTGCAAAAACAGCTTAAATGAATAATCCTGTTATATGCGTCAATGGTCCCCTCCCATTTAAGCCCTTCTTCTTCTTATTAAGGTATTTAGCTGGGGAACAGGAAAGCAAGATAATTTTATATTCAACATGGGAAGGAAAACGACATGGGAATGAGCATTTTACAGCTTCAGTGTTGCTTTTAAATAACACTCTGGGAAGTTTTATGTGGCTAGTTAATTTATTGCACCCTGATGTCCCTTATGTACTGGTGGTCTTGTACACTGACCACCGGCTGATGATGTTTATAAGATATAATGATATTCTGTAAGGTTTGCAGTGCGTTTCTGACTCCAATCATTGATAGAACAGGACCGGCTAAATATATGGCTTGTATTTCTTTAATAGACCTACGGATGAGTTAATTTGATCTTCCAAGCACTGCTCGATTAAGCGTTCTATCAGGTGTGTACGTGTAAATGAAAATGAGGGAGGGAGTGTGTGTGTGCATTCATAAAAGAGATGTGAGAAGTGTTAGATGTCAGTGTGTCAGTGTTTCTGCAAACATGTGTACACGATTACAAGAATTGTGTCAAGAAATATCTGGTTCATGTTTGGAGATGGCGATAGAGAAGGAGACGTTATGGATTGCATCTTTAAAACAAATAATGTCAACTATACAGCATTGTAGTATTTTGTACGTTCAACAATATTAATTTCTATGTTACTGTAATCATAATAATTAATTCATAATGCACAAAATACTAATGGTCCTAATAAAACAAATTTCTACTTAAATTTTTGTGAAATGTACCCAAAAAGTATGAATTTATTGTAATACACTGAGGCACACAGCATATGCTGGTTAGGTGTGTTTTAAAACATTGTGGCTGGTTTGAGCTGGTTTGAGCTGGTCTTTAGTTGGTCATGAGCTGGTCTAACCTGATCCTGAACAGGTTTTGACTTGGTCCTAAGAAGAAGCTAGGTGCTTAGGACCAGCACATGATCAACTTAAACCAGTTTACAACCAGCTTCAAAACACACCTAACCATATACTGTTTTTTTAACAGGGGTATGAGCTAGAAGAGTGCATTTTCATATCTCTTACGATCTTGGAAGGTAGTGAAGAGTACACGGAAGCGACTCTTCCGGCTGCTCTCGTCGGCCCACATGCGGACCACGCCCAGCGCGGTCACCAGCATGATGTCATTGGCCACTGTGCTGCAAAATTTATTCCTCAGGTCTTCCACTGAGCTGCTGCCATCATACACCGCCACAAAATTACGTTTGCACTCATTGGAGTTCTGCATCTCGTAGTCTAGGAAACGCAGGTAGATCTGAAAGAGAGAAAAACACTACTTGAAACAAGGGTCACATAAATAAAAATATGTCAAACACTGTGTCTCATTATTTAACACCAAACACATTGTTTTCTATGAGCGAACGGACTATGAACAAACGTGTCATGTATTGACAAAAACGAAACACAGGTTTCTATGAGTGAACAAAAGTGTTGCGTGTTTAAAAAGCATATGCGTTGTTTTTTGTGAAGTGAAAGTACACTGGACAAACGTGCCGCATCTTTAAAAAATGAATACATTGTTTTCACGAAGTGATATTAGAATTTCCATTAAAAATAAAATCCCACTGCTCTCTTGTCTCCTCTGAGGCTGCTGGGACATTTAAATAGAAGTGAGTTGTCTGGTGGACAGGATGACAACAGCATGCTTTGCTTGAACTTTTTCCATGCGTTAGAACTGATGATTGAAAGGAGTGACAATCAAAAAGAGTGATGATTGAAAGGAGTGACAATCAAAAAGAGTGATGATTGAAAGGAGTGACAATCAAAAAGAGTGATGATTGAAAGGAGAGACAATCAAAAAGTGTGATGATTGAAAGGAGTGACAATCAAAAAGAGTGATGATTGAAAGGAGAGATAATCAAAAAGAGTGATGATTGAAAGGAGTGACAATCAAAAAGAGTGATGATTGAAATGAGAGATAATCAAAATGATGATTGAAAGGAGAGATAATCAAAAAGAGTGATGATTGAAAGGAGAGATAATCAAAAAGAGTGATGATTGAAAGGAGAGATAATCAAAAAGAGTGATGATTGAAAGGAGAGATAATCAAAAAGAGTGATGATTGAAAGGAGTGATAATTTGACACTTGAGACTGACAAGCTCTTGCGGCACTCCAATAAACTGCAGCCCCACTCGTGCCAATCTTAAAAAACCACTGAGGTGTTAGAATGAACCATCTGCTCTATTCTCACTCAATCTAACGCTAATCAAGCTACTTTCACACCTCCCCTCATCCAAAATCCCAATTACACTGTTGGAAATATTAAGCATACTGTAAGAATGACCCTTACCGTGATTTGCAAACACCATTTGACAGGCTTGACAGCCGTAATGATCTCCCAATATTTACATAAAACGTTCTGCTTCTGTGTCCGCCACCTTTGTATCTCCCAGCAGTGGTTGGAGTTTGCGGCACCGAAATGCGGTGTTATCACTTTTAATGAGTACTCAGTGTTTTTTTATGACAAGTAAATTGAGACGCACAGTTGTCCCGATGAATAAAGGATTGCATGTTTTCGCTCAGTAGTTCTTTCTGTAATAACGTTTCATTCAGCATCAACCATTGCATGGTGAGCCACGTCGGTAGGCTCGTCCCTGCCACCCACAACATCCTGACACCTGCGATATAAGTAATGAACTAGAGGAGCCACATTCTTTCTAAAGCGCTTTGGCATGTACAATCTCTCATCGTCAGCAAAACTGCATGGGGGCGTCACTGATACGCATGCAAATACATAAAATCCCACTCACTACAGAAATAATGAAATGAACTGGGCTTCCCACACGCCCTCAGAGAATTCCATAAAGATGGAAGTTAATTCACTACAGTACATGCCAGTTTGTAAGCACTTTTTAGGCACGAAATATGAGTAATGTGCGAGACGGTAATTAGACGTAATTGATTTTGAAAGGTTGCTTAGAAAACTGAATAAAATAACAGGGAAACCTACCGCTGATTAAGAAAGACTCACCTATTAATCTAAAAACAAGGTGCGTTTGCTTTTTAAATGAAATACATGCAGTGTTTCAACATAAAAACCTGAATCTTATCTATTAAAATCCACAATCCTGTTTATCTAAGCAAAACATAACACGGTGTCATGAGGTTTTAAATGAAAAAGTTATCCGTTTAAACTTAAACATGTCCCTCATTTAATGAAAATTAGTGTTATAGACAGCTGTGGAGAGATGCTGTGGCGTAATAGACCAGAATCTGAGAGTATGGAGTTCGACAGATTCGTATCCTCAGGGCAGCTGAAAGCAAAAATCCAAAAGCTGTTGCTGAGAGTGCCCTCACCAACAACTGAATTGCCAATAACAGGACATTGCAAACCCCAGGGTACAGGAACCGCCAATATTATATGATGGTACAAAATTAAATATTTATTCTGGAGTGTCCTCAGATCGCACAGATCCATATATAAACCAAAATAAAACGCAACCATCGTGAGAAAATTATTAGAGATGATTTATCTTATATCTTAATTTTTGTCATCCTATACAAATGGAGACTTCTAAAAGGGATAGTTCACCCAACAATAGAAATTGTCATTATTTATTCATCCCCATGTCATTCCAAACCTATATATGAACTCTTTCTTCAGTGAAACACAAAAGAAGATATTTTGAGAAATCTCTATTTGGTTTTGTGTTCATACAATGGAAGTCAACGGGGGCCAATGTTGTTTGGTTACCAGCTTTCTTCAAAATATCTTCTTTTGTGTTCTGCAGAAGAAAGAAAGTTATACAGGTTTAGAATGTTACTGTATGAGGATCAGTAAATGATGAAATTCCTTTTTGGGTGAACTTCCCCATTATGCGTTCTGCTTCAAAGATTTTTCTCTTTAGAAAGGTAATTTCATGTTTCCTCTGATGTTTCAGAAGCGATCTCAAAATAAGTCTGCAATCAGAATTCACAATTCGATATAAATGCAAACATATCCCATTACGTAAATTCCAAGGAATTTGTTTAGAACTATGCTATCCACGTGCATTGTATAGCTATATTCTTCTCCTGTATGACAACAATGACCTAATACTAATACAACATATTGTAATATGTTTTTGTAACAAACAGAACTCAACGTGTCAGAAACCAGATTCCTGACCTAAAGTTTATACGTGAATTTAATTGAATCACGCCAACACATCATGCTAACTGCAGGTTCTGCATGATTGTTTGAGTACACTCTAATTGCTTCATCTTTACCGTTTCTTTAGAATAAATTAGTCATGGCTGCGTGACACAGAAAAAGCAACATCTGTCCCATTGGGGCCTGCTGTCTCTTTAGGGCATGCAGATGTGTTTGAGGTGCTGTTTATATCCCCCTCTGTGCTGACTTATTTGTACCCTGCATCAGCCGACCTTTCCCAGCAGACTAGAGAGAAAGAGCAAGATGAGCAGTGCAAAGTGTTGCAGCTCAGAGACCCTCATGAGCAGGAATATAAATCAGAACAATGATTCCTTCACATAAATGGAACTGCATGGTTTTCATGACTTTTGGGTTTTGAACATACGGTCACAATTAGACTGATAAAACACTGCACATCCAGTGCTGTTTGATTCAAATTACATTTAAAGGTCCAATGAGTAATTTTTGCGAGGCTCTATTGACAGAAATGCAATATAATATACATAACTGTCATGATTTGCCACATCATGTCATGTTTCTCTTGGTCTAGTGGCAGGATCATGACAGAACCTCATGTTTAATGTGGAGAGAGACAATTATTGTTGATTTGGCTTGCCATACGCTCTCTCCGGTCTCGTCTCTGTTCCTACACTTGTTCCCCTCTTGATTTGGTCCTTTATTTAACCCCTTGCCCGCTGTCTGCACCTGGGTCCTCTGTCCGTGTCTCATCACTCGTCTTCACGACACATAATGTATAAAGACCTTACATCATGGTTTTATTACCTTAGAAATAGTTATTTAAATCTACATACACCGCAGGTCCGCTTGCGTGAAATTCGACGTGTTGTTTCTACAGTAGCCCTAAACGGACAAACCGCTCTACAGAGCGCGTTTCATAAATATACGATCTCCTTCGACAAAGAAACAAAAACGTGACAACAGCTTTGTCCTGTGTCACCCACCGTAGTGCTTTGAAAATGAAGAGGGTGGGGTAGAGTGAGCCGTTGTTTGCAATTTGCAACCTCACCACTAGATGCCACTAAATTTCATACACTGGACCTTTAAAAGTAAAAGAGAAGTGATGGCTTTGCCATTTCTAATCCTTTTCTTTTACCATCAGACAATAAATCAAATAAATATAAAAGTGTGCATGTCTGTAAGTTTACGTGCGTGTGCTTTAATTGGATGAGATATATGAAAGCCTGACAGACATGCGGTGAGGAGAGTTAGATGAGCAACATTATCTGATAGCTAGGGGAACGCACAACAGATACCTGACCATCTGTGCTTCAGACAATCCTTCCTTTGAGAATTTTATAGGCAACCAAATATAACATTGATCCAGCACTGTAACTCATCATTTCATTAAGTACTACACTTTTATGGAGACCAACTCAAGGATGATTTTAGGAAGCACTTAGAATGACTTAAAGTCTGCTGTAAAAAAATGGTACAGCACATGACTAAATACGCTGTGGTTGGATTCATCCTCTTTCAACAAACATACATTCTTCAAACGTTGAGTATTAATTCATAAAAAATGCAGTCATGATGCATAACAGGTGAAGAATACAAAGTCTGAATAGCTGAGCAAAACTAATCACTGTGAAAAGACAAGGACGTGTGCTTTTGATTTGTGTCTCTGGAAGGACATCAGAGAGAACGAAAATCAATTTCTGAAGCAATAAATCACATTAGGCTCAAATATTATCAACAAGCCGTGGCACAACACAGATTTTCCCTCTCAAGTCAACACTTTTTGAAGAACGTTATCTCAAGATACACAGGCAATAGGTTACTGTGTTTTGTCAAATCTGGCTACTGATCCATCCATAGGTAGCCTAATAGACCTATCTCTGAGTAAATACAACTGTAGCATTCATTTGCACACAAGTGATATTTAATGTACATTACAAAATGTGTATAAATATAACATAAAACATAATATGAAATAGGTCTGGTCCGGGATGCTGACTGATAAATATAGCATACTGAATGTGCTAAAATAAATATCAGTTTATAATTTTTTGCTGCGTAACTAAAACAAAACTATATTCACAACATCACATATTTCTTTGTAAACATAAATGTTAAAACAAACAGCATCCTGTATTCTAGTTCCAGTTTGTAATAAATAAAATGTTAAATGTGTCCACATTTAGATGGGAATAAAAAATAAAAGAAATCGAGCGATCCGAGCTATCCGTGTGCTGTGTCATTGTACCAAGTAATGTAAAAGGCTGCTGAAAAAAAAGAAGGATTTTCTGTGCAGGGTTAGGTACTGAGGCCAGGGCAATTTCATGAGCTTTAAACCCCTCTCCTGGCAACAGTGCCCAGATGATAAAAGTGATTCTTACCCCCAAATAAACTCCACCTTCTGACCTTTTCCACATGGTGGCCCTTTTCTTTTATTCTCATTTTCTATAAAACAATGCTAGCCTGGAGAACTCATCCCCACAGCACAGATTAAAATCTCTTTAATGGCTAAATAAGATAAAATGGAGAACAAATTGAGGCTTTTATAAAAGTCCCCTGCTACTCAGATTTCTCAGATACCATTTAAAGTAAACAAACTTTTCTCATCAAGCTCATCAATTCTACATTTTTGACCAAGTTAAGACTTTGCAACTTAACAGAAAACTCCATTATATCTCCTGAGCAATGAGGAGCAGCCTCTGAGCAATAAAATGCTCATCTGGGATCTCCACACACTGCCATATTTTTATCCTCAACAGAATTCCACCAACTGCATACAAATTCGCCCCAAGATGTTTATGTAATGGCCGCATAATGCAAACGACTGCAAAACAGGGAGCCAAGTGCTAAGTTAGGCAGTTACCACGTGGCTGGAGGCACACAGAAGCTGTCGTATGTCAAAAATGTGATAGGCTGGCTAAGAGAATGACAACAGGGAAATAACAGCGGTGTTATTAGGCGGACTGGGGGGACTGACCTTGGAGCGAGGTGGGGCACGAATGTACCACTTGCAGTCCACTGCCTCTGTCTGCAAGGCTTTGCCGTCTTTGGTGATCTGCTGTGATTCAATGATGCCTTCTGGTCCTCCCATCTCGAATTCACAAACTGCAGAAGAGAAAAAACAGATGAGACCCCTGCTAAGGAAACGGAAAGCCATTAGATGCATTCATATGGAAAATGCTTATAGAATAATAAACAATACCCACAGGGAAGAGGTTTGGGGACTCCTATGTCTTTAAAGTCAGGATCTGGAAGGAACGAATAAACTAAGATGTAAAAACAGCAATATCACACTGACATAACTCAGATTTATTTATTTATTTATTTAAAAGGGACAATGCATATGAATGAACATAGCTTTACAGCAATGTACATATGCCAAAATTAGCCCCCAGGCTATTTTACATTTGTAGTCCCTATACTAATACCCATAAATATTGCACTGTGGTACTTGAACCGAACCGAATTGATCAATAAGATATGTGAACTGTTCAATAGTCTCTATGAATGTTTGAAAGATGTCTTTAAAAATGATGCAGAATTGCAATGTAGAACAATGTAGAGAGGACGCGTGTGGAACAGTTAAGTTGTGTTAACCTTTAAAAGGCATCGCTCTTTAATTGAACCGAGCGTTCAATAAACTTTAATTACACTGTCTCTCCATCCTTCTTTTTTTCCACCGTCTTTCATCTTCTGTCTTTCATCTTCTGTCTCTCATCTTTGTTCATAACAACACAAAAACAGAACCTGAAACTATTATAAATAAGATTTATTTTCCTTTTTTTAACATATTGTTAGTGAAACCAGGTTTAAAGCTTTTTATTATATTTAAGGGCTGACTTGAATTGGTTTTTACATCTAATTTGTCACAAAATTATTGCCTACAATATTGCCTGCTACTGTAAAATAAGCCAACTTGAGGATTTGTTTTGCAAAAAAAGATCACTCTTAATCCTGTTCAAAATCGTGTTCACACGTTTTGATTATATTTTATTGAGTCAGTTATAGCTGTATTTATACATTATTATTACTTAATCAAAACAACCCAACAACAAATTTTTTATAACTTAGAATGCATAATAAAAACATGATTTTTGACTATTTAAAAAAATGGAGTTGTCTGTTTACGCAAATGAGCTCTTCACTTGTATCATTAATGATCAGACCGATGCTTGTTTATTCAACTTTAGCTTATAGCGATTGCTAGTGTTCAAAATAGTAGTGTCACAATATAATGGCATTGTTAATAACCGTGATGTAAAACTCGGTTATCAATATTGTGTTAATTCTACACAAGAGATAATATCATAGACTGTTACTCTCCATTTTATACTGTAGACACCAAATTCTTCATGAATATATACATTTAATGTGTCCCATGCTTTCTGTTCTTTATCACAACTGAAGATCATAAATCAAGACATTCAAAGCTACACTACAGAACTAATAGGTCGACAGTTGTATTACTCTCACATCTCTGTTAAATGAAATGCTTATATTCTGTATGGCTGACATTTTGCTCTGTGATCCCACATTGATATTCACACTGTGGACAACAGCGATGACATTTAAAGACCGGAATCTCATTGAATATGACTTTCTATATAATACAAAAAGACATAGGCCTTATAAATACACATTTATAGGAAAGTCTCCCCACAGGGAGTCCGGACAGCTGTTTTAGGGGCCGATTACATGAGACCGTTTTCAAGTGAAAGCGCAAAACAATTTATGCGATTTGGCTGTCCGTTTACACGGAAACTGCGTTTTAGGGGACTGATAACGCAAACTTTGTAAACGGGTTTCAAAGTGCAAGTTTTTGAAAACCACGGCGTTCTAATTTCCGTGTAAACACCGCAGCACGCAAGAATGAGAAAACGACATTGTGCGCATGAGTATGGGGGGGATGTGGTATGAGCGTGTACACCCAAACACAACGAAGAAGAAGAAACAAATACAACAATGTCGGATTACATGGGGTTTTTTTGTGCTGCGCAATAGTTTGTTACCGCTTCTCCAGCAAAGTGTAGATTTGCTAAACCAGTGCTAGAACCACCAGCGGACACAAATTATTTACCTACAGCAAAAACTTAACACTCATTCACTGCAACGAAGGGTTTTTAAACGGCGCTTTTGGATCAGACACGGGAGGACGAGAAGGTGTAAGGAAAACTTTCAAATGTCCAAACTTTTCGCCATCTTGTTTGTTTCTTTGTATATTTGCGCACGCTTCTCTTAACTATAAATGAGGAGAAATGCAGCGCTCTGTATTGTATGGTCTCTTTAGCGACGGAAGTCAGCCTTCCAATAAACCGTCAATCAATCATCAGGGAATCTGGTGTTTTTTCTTTACAAAGTGATGTCACCAACCTCTGGCGTGGCATGGGTAACACAGTGTTTTGGTCATTTTTGCGGATCTGTGTAAACGCGCATTGTAATGATAACATTGTCGTGTGTACTTTTCCGTTTTTCATCGTGTAAACGTGGCCTTAGTTACAGAATACCATGTTTTATTTACTTGAATTGGGAAAGACCACCACGCTAATTTAAATTGATTGCAGAGGTCACGATAAAGAAATTTCTTACCAAAAATTAAACGTGACGAATACTGTTCCATACATGATGTTTTGCAAGTTTAAATTGCAATAAAACACCACCTTTTCAGGTTATGCAAGTACACTTTGTTCTGAGCTCCTTCCACAAAGAATCATTAGCCACCCTAGATAATCAATTCATGAATGGCTACTTTTACTGGAAGTCGGGGCTTCCTCGCACTTATCTCATTCATAGCAACTGAACCGCAGCGTCTTGTTAATATCTGAAGTGTTTGTGGTACATCACCCTAACAGAGGAGACTGGTTGATTTGTGGGTCGATCTGGTAAATAAATGCTGTCATTTTAACCCTCCAATGAGAACTTATGTGGGTCACTGTGTATCACTGTATTCAGCTGTCGAAGGACCCCATCACTATAATGACACATTTATTCTTTTTTTGGAACATGGTCTATGCAGCACTCAGATATTAAAGGGGCTGTTTCTATTTGTATCAGTGTTTGTAATTTAGATTTAAATGGCCAGTGCCTGTTGTTTTTCCACTTTGAATCCTACTGCACCTTTAAAACATATTTATATAAATGTGCTTTAGTGTAATTGGCTAACCTCTGTGTATCAGTGTTGTTTATCAGGGCCAAATTTATTATTTGCCTTATACAAAAAAGGGCATAACATGCCTTAAGGGGGGTTTAAGAATGGCATTGCTTTAAAACTGAGAAATTCCTTCAAACCTTCACTTAATATTTTACACGTTACACATGCTACTCAAGATCTACACTGAGAATTTAGATAAAGCCTTAAACCAGCATAGTGCAACAAGAAAAGAGAGAGATTATATACTAAAAAACTAGAGTATAGGGGAAGAATGGGTGAGCGAGGGGGGGGGTTCCCATATCAAATGATATTCACAGGCAGAATGAAGATGAGATGTCTGATCAAAGAGAGAAACAGTGTGAAAATAGGACCTGGGATCTGCCATTTGCATTCAAAATGAGCCTCTCACTTTTACTCAGCGTCTTCAAACTGAATCCAGTCACTCTGTTCACCTTTGAAAGCGTTTCTAGATGAATCCTCAAACAATTAAATATGCTTTATAGGGCTTCAGCTTTTCCCTAGGGATAGGGGGAAAATTTGATATTTCAAAGTACTTTCGAAATACTGCGCTATTGTATTTTAGCCCACTATACAGTATTGTAATTGTCATAGCATGAATCAATATTTTTGTTACATTTTCAACATGAATATCTTTCAAAGAAGTCTACATTAAAGAAGGGTGTGAGAATGTAAAACGTGCTATGGCGTTTAAGTCAAAGATTATAAAATATTTTTTTTTTATTATTTATTCACTCTTATATCATTTTAAACTTGTATATGACTCTTTCTTCTGTAAAACACAAAAGACATTTTGAGGAATGTGTCCATACAATGGAACCCATCTACCTATAGAAATACGACGCTATCACAGCTTCCGTTTTATATTCATTCAGCTAACAGTAGCTTATAATGTTGCTCAGGAGCAAATTACCCTCCTCCATCCCCAGCTCCACTTCACATTTACAATCGGGACTGGACTTTCAGTTATTTCTTTTCTTATGTCTCAATTACTCTACATAATGTGTTACACTTAAATGTAATTAAAACTAATGTCATCTGTTTATTTTCTTCTGTTTTCCCTAAAGGGGGTTATCACTGCGCTCCCTGCTCTTATTCATTCTGGCTGCATGGTTGGGCAGAGTTTTGTCCGGAACAGAACCATACCGCCAATCTAAACTGAGAGTGAACCCAACAGAACTGAATAAAGCACCAAAGTCTACCGCAGATGAAAGAAAAATAAGTAATTAAAAATATATCATAGTTTGAAAATGTGTAATAACAGCACAGCATGCAATCCAGATATTCATATCATATCATATCATTGTATCAGTGCTGATTTCCATCCCAACTTTTGCTGCAGTAATATATCCACCTGCTAAAAAAACACTACCAAGATAAAACACATCGCCTTTTTGTTACAGCTATCACCTGTAACTATCTTGTTCTATTTCTCTATCAGTTCAATCAAGGGTAGCTGCCACCCTTTATTTCTGTTTTCACAGAAGATGCGGATCCTCTTAGCAAGCAGGGAAAGAAAGGACGCTCGAGTGGAGGTCTGGTATCTGATCTAGGTTGTGTGTCATCATTCCTGCTCTTCATCTGATAATCTTGTGAATGGGAACCTCCGACTCTGCTTACCCACCTATGGGGTTAGCGACACAAGGAGAGGCTTTGCTCTCCCGTGGATGGAACTCAAATGGTCTTCTGTCCTTTCAATTACCCCTGCTTGAGATCTGACAGCAAAAGGGTAAACAGGGGGCAGGGGGCTGTCAATCAACACAAGAAAGAATGTGGCTGCTTTTAAATACAGTACATACTAGATTTATGATCGCAGTAGATCAGTTGGAATATTACCACCTCAAGAATCAATAAGGTAAGCAATAAATTAAATGACTGTATGTGTGCGAGCAGGTAGGTGGACTGTTAAACCCAAGACTACTGTATTTGTTTGAAAGGTTTGGAGGGAAAATTCAGAGTGGCAGGAAGTTAATGAAACAATGACCTTCAGGTCAAGAGAGCTGGTTGCTGGGCTGATTTATGATTTGGATGTGGTATCACATAAGCGCAAAGGTTCGGCAAACCCCATGGGATCAGTCTTCAGCCACAGTCATGTGTAATACAGGATACCACTAAAGGTTACCTTATACACCTGTCAGCATGAAGAACGAAGCATAAGATCTTTGAAATTACATGAAATATTTAAGAATTTGTGTGACCTTTGGCATTTCTATTTTCTGCTTGTCAACAGCATGTCAACAAGTACTTGTCTCCTGATTGCATTAAAATATCTATTTACATTCAGAAATATGCACAGGCTTCTATACTAATCGCTTAAAGGGACAGTTCAACCAAAAATAAAAATTCTGTCTTCATTTAGGCTACTCAGCTTCGAGTCGTTCTAAATCTGTGTAAATGTATTTGTTCTGATAAACACAGAGAAAGATATACTTGGAAGAATGCTTGTAACCAAACGTTTTTTGACTTGGCCATTATTGACTTCAACAGTAGGAAAAATAACAATGGTAGTCAAAAGTGCCACAGAACTGTTTGCATTCCTACATTCTTCAAAATATCATCTTTTGTGTTCAACAAAACAGAAATCTACAAAGCAATATTTCTGACTTTAGTCAATGGTGGCCAAGGGTTGTGAAAAGTGGGTGTTATATTCTATAAAACAAATACAAAATCACAACAGCAAATGCTAAAGAAGTATGTGACTATGTGTAAAACATTCCAAGGACCTGGTCCCAGTAATTTCAGTAGAAAAGACATTTCAATTCAGCACAACTTGAACCATTTACAACATAAAATAAGACAAAAATATCTTTCAAGTGTACCACTTCCACCCTGTGTGCACACATTCACAGCCTTTCATAGTGATTTACTAGGGAATTCTCACACCCAACATAAATCCTGTATATATTATTCACTGTTATAAAGCAGGGTGAGAGGACAATAAGGATGCTGTAAATCCCCCTCTGAAACAGTGACCTCTGTAAACAACGCTCCCTGTTTCCTAAGCAGGCATAATCTGACTTAGAGGAAGAGGTATTTTATCGCATTTCTTGCCTGGTCTGCCATCACTGGGATCGGGTGTGTGTATGTTCAAGTATGCACAGAATACTTCCACACCCCTCCACAGATTCCCCCATGTGCTTGTGTGTAAACCCTGGCTTAGACTATAATCTTTTGAAGCTTACAGTATTTACCCATAACAACCTAAAGGAGATTTATATTTCCTCAGCCACGGAAATTGTGCCTGTCAGAAGAAGCGTGAAGCGTGCAGGGAGGTGTTCTTGTTAGGATTCACATATACAAAAACGTAACAATCAGTCAACGTAATGTCAAGATGCCCCAAATGCTAACCTGTGTGTTTGCAATTTCTCTGGATAGAGAATCTTGAGTTTGTAAGGGTGCACGCATGCTGTTAAAACCAATTGACATACAGCTCTTTGGGTTTTGGCTTGCTTCAATAGGCCATTCCAAATGATGGTAGAATAGCTGCTAAAAATGTTTCATTTCCCATAGGCCTCATTACCTTTCTCCTGCTCTTAGGTAACTTTTAAATAAGCAACGGATTCATATCTTGCAAGATGTTAAATTAGAGGATCAAAGTAATGAATAACTCCAATAAATCAGTCAATCCCTAGCTGCTCTGCCTGACTCATATTCCAATGCTTTTTCAAGTCCAAGCATGCATATGAACACAAACACATCCGTCGATTACTTTCTGACATACAAGGTATATTTATATTATATCCACAGCATTGAATGTAACATTTTTTTGTCAAAATTTGAATATAAATCCTCAGAATCATCTGTTTATATTTTATTAAACATGCGTTCTGTGTTCATTCATTCATGCTTTATTTCAGATCCTTAGGTCCATATAAAAGAGTACTGAAGAGAGAAAGTACAAGAGAATAAAAATAATAAAAACAGACCCCATTTAAACATTTCATCTTTCAGTCCAATGCTTTCAAAAGCAGGATGAGAACCTTGTCTCACTCAATGTAACATTATTTAACACCATGATAATTCAATGTCTTGAATTACTATCATTACTATCATTATTCAACATTCACTCCTTAACACAGAATGCAACGTAGGGCAAAAACTATGACCAAAAGGACGCGTGTTTTTGAGAGATGACATATTTTAGATTTCTGTGTATTAAAATGTACAAACCAGATGCCAATAATTCCCAACAAACGGAGAAGGGATGGCTCTTTATAGAACATAAAACAGTAACTATATTTAGATTGTATGTGTCTATTTATGAGGAATATGTACTTTGTTTTGGATGTGACAATTCACATACTGTAGCCAACTATAGAAATGATGTTTTATTAACAAAGTTCGGGAGGAACCTAAGCATATAAATCAGCCCGATGTTCCATCAGCAGTAATCACCTATCAGCCGAGCACGTAATCTCTACTTAATGATCTAGGCTGGTTCACCATCAGCAATCACCGTATCTACCCTATCAGCTCCTGCAAGCTCTATCATAAATAGACAAACAATCTTACCTGTTGCATCTTGTCAGATAAGCATCCCTCCTCCACCCCAGCTCCTCTCATTTTTCTAAAGTCCCGCAGGACCCCCGGGGGGGTGTGTTCTGGGCTCGAGCCGGTTCCGAGCCCGGAGCACTTGCTCTGAGCAGGGTAGAGTGCTCCGGGTTCGGATAGATCCGGCGGGCTCGGAGCCCACTCCCTGCACAACACGCCAAATACGCATAACCTTCATTCCCATGCTTTACCATCTATCCCAACAAGGAGCTGTTTATTAGCGAGGGCGAACTCGTGAAAACCATGCTATAAAAACTTTAAGTGCTTTAAAAACTTTAAGTGAGACTTCACATGAGTATTCAAACCACCAAATATTGACAATTGACCAGTCAGTATGGTGAAGTATGGTATTTTTTCATCTTAAGGTTGAATTTTGCATGGAATTGCCCATTGGCATAGTAATACAAATACTTTTTCAGCGATAAGCTATGTATATTCCCTGTAAATCTAAATGTTATATTCTGTACGCATTGAATACATGGGTGATGTAGTACACTTTAAAAATTGCAGGGTATGAATGAGCTCTATATTGATTTATTGATTTATTGTGTGAATTGCTGGTTGTGTTTCATGTGCTTTAACGTCATTTCATTTATTTTTTTTATATTTTACCCAAAATGTCTGCGGGGAACTGTATTCCACAAGGCTCAACCTTTTAGTTTTAGTTTGACATGACCTTCCATTTATAGTTTGACAAATAAATAGAAAGCAGTATCAAACATGATTTTCAACATCTCATTTCATTCTTTGATCGGCCTTTCAAGGAGCGTCGTACAGTTCTGCCATGTGAGGTTAACAATCAATTTAGCAACACAGGAAACATATCTCTGAATGCCAGAGGAATAAAATGTGATTTGAGGCAAACAAGGTTGGAGACAAAACACAACAAAAGAAGCCAAAGAGAGAGACTTTACCTGTCATTTGACGTAAAGAAAGAGAGAGAGAGAGAGAGAGAGAGAGAGAGAGAGAGAGAGAGAGTGTGTACGTGTGTGTGTGTGTGCTCTGTCTAACAGTCATTAGGAATTATAATTTAGTGATTTAATGAGTCCATTAGAATTTAGAACTGTGCCAATCTCTACTAAAGTGTATCTTTGGAAGAGATACACAGCTTGGTGTGTTTTCGTGTTATATAAGTCAATCCTACTTACAAATTAAACAAGTTTTAGACTTGGCTATTTTCAGACTATAGACTATACTTTTTTTTTACAATTTTACATTTAATTTACACTACAACTTTGTGGTCAGGTCGCGGCAAACCCACCAGAAGGTTACGCTTCAAACATACAGTAAGTAACTTACATTTTCTAGAGAAACTTTTTGGTCGAAATTCAGCTGATCAAGCTAAATCCCTCTGTTCACAGCGCTCTTGGTTTCAAAAGAGTGAGTCCTCATCAGAAGAGAAAATGCCATCCCTCTCATTGATCAACCTGTTATTTCAACAGAAGAATCGCCGGAGGGTTCACCGTTTGCCATTCCCATTTCCTGGAGTGTATCTAAGGACACATATCATTCCTTTAACCAATCAATAGTGTCTATCTTTCACTGTGCTTGGCTGGCTGTTCAGACCGAAACCCTGACGGGGCAGTTGTTCACACGCTGACGTTTTGTTTAAACGAATGCTTTCCAATATCTACAATAAACCTGTACCGATTCAGCCACTCGTGCAGTAAATCAACACCACGGTAGAGCTCTTTCATTACGGTAACCGTGTGTATTATACGTCTGAGACGCACTAATGTGATTGTGCAAAGAGGTAATTAGAGAATCAGATTGCGTTTTGAGACTGGATTTTATTTACACCGCATGGAGAATTCACTTTTTGATGTGCAACCAAATATTGCAACATGCTGTTGAGATATTTGCATTTCCAACAATCCGTTTTGTTGAGCTCAACTGAGTTGAACGACAAACAAACAATCATACGTAGAAACACCTTAATTTTAACGTTCTTGGAAAGGTGACATGGACTACCAGAGTGCATCTTTTTAAGACGTGAACAATCTGCTGATATCTGTTTAATATCTGCTGATGCCACCTCACATCTGTACTAATGTCAGACTCTCTATCGCGAATGGAATTTAAAATGGACTTGATTCATTGAGTGTTTGTGCAAGAGGTTTAAAGCTGCCCTGGAAGAGTGCCGTGCTTGGCTCTGTTAAACAGAAGGCTTTCTTTGAGAGTTTATGTTTGTCTCCGGAGCATCAGACAGACAGTGTACCGCCCGACTTACTTAACTCTGGACTGCTGCTGTGCTGCCGGGCATTTACGGTGGATCCTTACAGAGAGGAGCTTCACACAGACAAATGTTTTCATGGGTTCATTACTGATATATTCATCATCAAAATGGTCAATGTGGTATTTTGAATTCACTCAGAAATGAAAATTCTGTCATGATTTTCCTACGTCATTCAGAAATGTCAATTTTATGTGTTTGAAAGTTTTGGGTTGAGTGTTTAGAAAGATTCACAATGAGTGTTCGAAAACAAATCTGTGCTGGGCGTCTTGTTTCCTCAGTAGCAGGTTTATGGGTGAATGTTTTAGCTAAAGAGTCCATTATTCTTTTTAAGGGTACAAAGCACACATCTGTAGCAATACTATCAAAGTGAACAATAGTCTTTATATTTAAAAAACAAATGAACAGCTGTGCATTTACATTTCTGCATTTGGCAGATGCATTTATACACAGCTACTTACACTGCATTACGCCAACATGCGTTTCTGAGTATGCACAATCCCTGGGATCGAACCCATTACCTTCTCGTTGCTAACATCATGCTCGAGCTACAGGAAAGCTGTGTGCCAGTCAGAAAAAAAGCTGTGTATTGGAAAACCCCTGAAAAACGTAGTTGGATGAATGTTATAGAAATTTAGCCTAAGTGTTCTGGAAACTCAGTTTCATGCATGGGTGTACTTGTTTGTGATATTATGCGTGATCATACATTTTATGTTAATACTACATAACGATAATATTGCGGTAATTCAGCACCAGTATCTGGTTGGTAGTAGCTGGTGGTTATGCTTCTATTTAATATTTTGCTCTAAGAGCCACAAAGGTATACTCCTACTTTGAGAGGCCAGTTTTGTCTTACGTTTGAATAGTCAGTTGCAAATTCTTTAATAATGAAAATGTACTTACAGGCTGTGAGTGTGAAGCGGCAGACTGTCCTTACAAAGATGGATTTTACGTGTCTAATATATGCATAAAAATAACCAAAGATACAAGAAAAAACTAAATCGCATCATATGACTGCTTTTAGAATCTTCATAGTCTGCTCATGAAATGTAAAAGAACAATCAACTCGGCCTCTGTTCAGCAATCAAGAAATCTTCAGTCTACGGTCATGCACTTCCAACTGAGCCTTTGGCTTCTGGCTGATTTCTGACTGGCGCCTATACACACTTGAGAACAATGATAAGACATTGAGTTCAACCATGTAGGGGGGAGGAAGTATTAGCAAATGTTAAACTGTTAATAAATGTGAATTTTGCACCGGAGGGCTTGTTGAGCTTTCAAAATCCAATTTTTATACTTTTGGATGATTTCAGGCATTATGACTTTTCTATCCATTCATACTCCTATCAACACTCCATCACAGTTTATTTCCATTTTGTAAGCATGCAGAACCTTTCCTTTGTTAAGTTATTATTGTAAAAAAAGGCCAAATGAGCTAATTTATAAATATCCCTACCAGTAGACCGTTGCTCGGTTTAAGTGCTCTGCATTTTTTGTTTGAGAGTCAGGGATTATGTATTCAAGGTTATTTGCGAAACAGTGAAAAGAGCTCTTTTCTGTTCAATCCTTTCTGATTTGAGAGTTATTATTAAAAAACTGCTTTATAACCGGTGAATTAGACAAACCAGCGCATTGAGCTTCCTGTTGTTTTACATAACAGGCAAAAGCACCTTTCGAGGGAAGTATAAGCACATCCCTCCCCCTGTCTCTCTGTCCACTCCCAAACTATAATCGAAACACCTAATCTTAGCCGATTTAGTAAATCAATGCATGCGAATTGAGTTCTCAGAATGCTGTGAGTAAATGTGCAGCAAACTTCTCCTGATAAGATCTCCTTATGCAACAAATGAATTAACAGCTGCCTTTAATATGAGCATGGTGCGCAGGAGATGATACACATTCTCGAGGTCTTCCAGGAGTCACATTAACCGGCAAAAATAAGTCAATTAAACACAATATCACCATGCCAGGACAGAAAAAACACACACACACTCTTGACGTCAATCACCAGCAAAAAGCTGTTTCTACAAAATAAACTGTTATATAAAAAAACTGTTCAAAGACATATTTTTAGATGCCTTCAGTTAAAACAAAACAGCCCAATTGCTTCACCAAATCTACTGTCAAAATGAATAAAAGTATTTCACTTGAAACACTATACATAGCAGCAAGCTCATGTTTAGAAGCCACATCTGAATCCATCCGAAACACAATTACACACTACGCTCACCCGTCCCTGAACAGAATGTCAGCTTATGTTTTTCTTTTCAAACAATTTGATGAAGCTCAATAAATGGTGTAATGGACCGTGACCAGGTGCTGTTGTGTTGTTCATCATTAAACAATGCAACATCAGAGCTATTTAATACAGCCTCCCATGACCGGCCACTGAAATTGTCATTGCGAAATACTGCATTCAGGCATAAATAGCGCACCGCAGAGATTACATATTTTTGTATGCGAACCCCAGAAGCGAGTTGGCATTCATAGCACCAAAGTCTGGGTTTTTTGAATGAGTTCTGGGTAAATTGCCTGAAATAAGGTCTGTGGTTAACAAAACCTCCATGACATAAAACAATGCATGACATAAAACTTACCAGTTATAACCCCCTCGTGATTTATTAGAGCTTCATTGTGTCTTAAAAACAGCAGTTGCTTAAGTGACTACATCGGCAGGGGACGTTAGATGTCATCGCGCATATTAATCTCACAAATAATGCAACGGCCACAAATTTCTAAAAGTATTAATGAGGATTAATTCACATAGTAATTACTTACCAGGGAACATGTTATTATTAAAGTTTGAAGCATAGTTGAGAAGAAATGACCAAACAACAGAAAGATAAGGCAAAACAATTTGTTGATTTAGGGCACCATTTTAGTTTACCATGAAGGAAGACTAGGGTTCAAATCAACTCTTGTCCTTTTTCGTTTTGTTCTAAATATATTTTCAAGAGTAAGAGTTTGAAGTGAGAAGAAAGCAGGTGGATGATTTTCTCAATAAATGTACACACTTATTAAATTATTCCTCAATAATTTCTCATTCTTTTTTGCAATCTAAATCCACTTGGTTCTCTACCTACCATTCAGAGGATTAACCACTGTGTTACCACAAATTTAGTTGCATTTCTTTCCCTGGCTTCCTACGAGACTAAACAGTCCACAACTTCACAGCCCCCCAACCTGATCAATATATCTGCAACTGAAAAAACTTCTGAACAACATTGTCCCTAAGCCAACCTTTCTGAACTTGAACGTGGTTAAAAAGAGAATTCACTATTTAGAAAGTGATGTGAGCTCTGTTCTCACAGCCTTTCTAGACAAAAGTTCAATGCACAGGCTTGGTGCAGGTCCATCTTCTGGAAAGTCGGATTAAGATCAAAAGAACAGCTTTCACACGCTCTCCTTTACAACTGTTGACTCCAGACACATTTATCAATAAACTTAGTTTCAACTGATGTTGGGATTCGCAACCATGCAAAGCCAAGGCAACGCATGGGAGAAGAGTCAACTGCAATCTGTGGACACCATAAAAGCCAAAGTGCCGCTTTATTAAAAAAAGGTGCATGCAGATGGAGCTGACACACACGACTACAAAGGAATGTAAATAAAATGAACAAAACACCGGAATAAAATGGAACACAACATAGATTTCAAAGAGATCTTTAGATTTTTTATGCTTGAAAGAAAATGGTTAGAAAATATAGCATCACAAAGAAAACAAAAGTCACAAAGAGAGACAGGACGAAAGATAAAAGACCATAAAAGAAACCACATATCCCTCTTATTCATGTCACATCTTTCACTGGTGTCTCCACTTATCATTTCATCTTTAAAGATGGCAGAATATCTCATGTTGAAAGCCTGACACATCATAGGCATTTCCTCCTTTCACAGCAAATACAGTAATGATTGCAGGGACACATTTCATTTGCTCGTATAGGCAGTGGATCTCCTCAGGCAATGCGTAACTAATAGCTTCATGTGTGTACTAATTTTTGGTCAGATGGTCTAGTCTGCTGTGATTTGTCTATCGCCAACAAGGCTCACGAGCCACAGTGTTTGGGGGAGAAGAGTGAAGCTAACAAAACGTGGACGGGGACTATATGTAGTGGCATTGGATCCGTGGCGGATTGCGAATCGGACCAAGGAGCGACTCGTTTGCGTGATTCAGAGTCGACTCCCTTTTTCCAAGACATTAACTTTGTTATTCATTCAACTTCAGCTTTACAACTTGGCAGACTGCTTACATTCACACACGGCAACATTACACACTTCATGAAATGTAATTTACATGATCTTGTAATATGTACTCTTTAAAGTTGAAGTGTGTATATGTTTGGAAACGCTTTCTCCTCTTCTAGCATAATGAGCCTACAGCTGTAAGTAAACCATTTGTAAGGTGAACTCATTTTCTGCAAATGGCCCTGTGGAGCTTTTACAACTCAATGGTGCGTGGCAAGTTATCTGTTGGCTGATTAATGGAAGACAGCAGTTTTGTCAAACCTGTGTGCTAACTGTTGTTATTCTTGCAGATCAGAAAGTAGACCAATGATGAATGCATGAATCTAATCAATTGGTTCCACAGCGAGAGAGAGAGAGAGAGAGAGAGAGAGAGAGCCCATGAATCTACAATCACTTGAAATGCCCAAATAACATCCATAATTGACTCTGTAATCTCTGTCAGCAGCAAGATCTCATTTACGCAGATTTTCTCAAATTATATACACCAAATACGCCTTAATAAGATAATAATATGTGTTCATCTGATAAAGACTTCTATTAACGCCACATAAATTATTCTGTTAAAGCAATATATTTTTGCCTGTTTTCAACTGAAATAAGACAGTATAGAGAGCAACAGGAAGTCAATGAACTTTAATAAATGATGTCTTCATAATTATTGTTTTTAATCTTGTTTTCCAATCAAACTATGTAAATCAAGGTCATTTAAAGGGATTGCTCATCCAGAAATGTTGGTAACCGAACAACAGCGGTACCCACTGACTTGGATTGGTTTTGTGTCCAGACAATAGAAGTGAATGGTACCGTCGTTGTTCGGTCACCAACATTCTTCAAAATATCTTCTTTGGTGTTCTGCAGAAGAAGGTAAGTCATACAGGTTTAAGGGTGAGTAAATTATGAGAGAATTTGTATTTTTGGGGAAACTATCAATTCAAATCAAGCTAACTTAAAAATAATGAGACTTTTTTAGATCCTTGAATCTGTTTTCCAATAGCTCACCATCGTGGTTATTGGTTCAATTCTCAGGGAATGCACATATGAAACACTTCAATTGAATAGTTTTTTTTGCAATTATCAGCTTATTTAAATATATTATTTACCAAAATAAGTAATCGCAGTGTAAAAAAACACAGGGACATATATCTAGAAACAATGCCCATGGAGCACCCATACTGTATGAAGACCATCTGCAAAATCACTGCGCCACTGCTCTGACTGAAAATTACAGAGCTATATAGATCAAAATATAGCTTGTCCAGAATAAACATCTGGCACTTGCAAAAGCAATCATGAAGCCATCCATAAAACCACACATTTCCCATTCAAAGTTCAAAATGCTTCTCAAGCAGATGCTGTTTAAAAAGCTAAATAACAAGATGAGCAGTGTGTTAGATAAAATTACTTCCTCTTTCTCATCTTTAGTATGCACAGATATATACATATCCACTATAAACACATTAAAGCTTTGCCATGGCAAAAAGTACAAATCTAATCTTTTTTTTGTAGAAGCCGAATTTTCAACATTTTGTATCTGCAGTCAATAAATAAAAGCACAATATTTTATATTGAACGTGTCACTTTGTATGACTGCTAACAGTCATGACAGCAGTTATTACCATTTTGAAAAAACTGTATTGTGATAAAGGCAGGGAGAACGGTACCAAAACTTCAATTATATTTTGTCACTGCTTCACATTCCAGGAGTGATTTGACACATCTAACTGTGTGCTTATGTATTAATCATTACATCTAGTCAGGCAGTAAAGCCCCTGAACTTTGATTAATTGAGAAATTAATATTTTACAGGGGAACAAGAGCGTGTGTAAAATCTCTGAAGGATGCTGCCTGATCATTATTAAAAAGCCATGTAAAAGTGCCAGCTGGTGGCCTGTAGTGGGTTTTGGTGGTGTCAGTGACAGACCTGTGATGAACTTTTTTGTGGATCTTAGCAAGAACTGATTTTGAATATGCTTTTTAATCTTTATTATTATTAAGAAAGCAGAGGCCTTTTGGTTAAGAGGAAAGGATCAGAGCGCGAGAGATGAAATGGGGTGGGATCAGCACCGGACATCAAGGCCTATGCACAGCCCACTCTGAGAAAATAGTTTAGTTTGGCAAGCAATTAAAATGTTTGTAGTTATAATATACTGTATATTATTAATATAGTGGATAAAATGTAAACGTCCGTTCTAGCCCTACAATGTCAAATCACTTCTACTGTATGGGAATACTAATAGATCACCTTCTCCATGTGCAGCTATATGCACAAACATTACCGCAATGTTGCATTTCCATTGACTGAATTCTAAAGAAGTGATATAAATTCTTCAGATCCCGCATGCGCTGTTGAACTAAATTCCACATCACAATACAAGTGGACTAGAGAGAATAAAGCAAATATGCAAATGCCTGCAAGCTGACAATTATCTTTTCAGGGCCGTTACATTTTAAAGTCCTAGTGAAATTAAAAATTACAATGCCTATTTTTTTCATGAAATATTGCAGCGTTTATATTGTAAGTTAAGTTACGATCATTTTTACTTCCATATTCTGATTCATTTACGAGTGAAAAGGAATTTCAAAGGTGCAAATGAGTGGGCGTGGCTTGCATTTTTCACTGCAAATTGATTGGATGTATAAAAACAGCCGTTGCATTTTGAAATGAAACTAGCAGCAGATTGACAGTTGATGGGAAGGAGTTAATGGATGCTCTGCCCAAGCTGTCTAATTTACGTCATTTGAGATGGTTTGTCATTTCAGGGCGAAAGTGCATTTTCAGATTTTTACTGAAGATTATGAGGGTACATGAATTTGAAAAAGAAAATTACCCTTATTGATAAGCTATTTACTATACACGCTGCAATATTTCAAAAAAATAAGAATTGTAATTTTTTATTTCACTGGGACTTGACGATAGGCTGATACTGATATAACCAAATAAAGTTCATACAATAAATGTAATAGCAAAATAATAGTATTTGTTGGCGTGAGGATGCTCACAGAAGTTCAAATCCAGTGCATGCATTTGCATTTAATAGGGATGAATATAACCAAATGGGGTTTACCTTGGGCACACGTGTATGTGATACAGTAACTCCGTGGGGTTTGTCCTGTCACTACTGTTGCCTCATTACCAAGTGCCAGTAGGGAGGATGTCACAGCCTCCCCCTCTGGTTCATTTATATGCCAACATGCTCTTTTAACTGGAGTCCAATCTGCCTCAGATTTCAGCCAACTTGGGAGCACCTTGTTTATCAGCAGGGGAGCATATGTTGCCCTGTCTCTCATACCGAGGTGACACCGGACTGTATCTGGAGAGGGCGGTGCATGTCTATGTGGTTGAAGGATGATGGTGGGTGGGTTGTCAACTTGCTTTGACAGGGTGGAATGATAAAATATAACCTACCTACAACTTTAAACTGGCTAAACTACAGGTTAGCAACTTTTTGGAAAGATGAGGATTTATTGTTTGTTATAAGAAAAACTATTAAATCTTTGTAAGGTGTATTTTGCAATTGCAAGTTTTTTCCTAAGGTTTTTACCATACGGATAGGTCACACGTCAATATTTGGTGGTTTAAAAACCCATATGACGTCCAAAAGTCTTTAAAGCAATTTTTGCTTGTTTGTCTTTACGGCACAGTTTTCCATATACAGATAAGTGAATTGTCACATCCATAACAGTCCACATTCCTCATAAATGGGCACATGAAAATTATATTAAATTATAATCCATTTTTGGGCTATTATTGTCTCTGGTTTGCACATTGTAATGCAAATAAGTTGTCCAAAGTATGTTTAGTAGAACATACACAGATGATTAAATATATTGGTTTTAAATACATTCTCTGAGAATTTGTATTTCAACTTTTGACTGAAAATGTCACATCCATATTGCCCAACTAACATTCTATAATAATAATCAGTTATCGGATCTGCTGCAACACAAAAACAATAAAAATGGTGACTGAACAAAATTGACATGAAATGCAGCCACAAATAAACAAATCTAAAAGCAGTATTTATCTAAATTCTAATTTCACTATACCAAAACCAATATTCACATTGACACTGATGTATAAGAGGGGAAGTATTTATTTTAACTGGTTTGGTCGCAGGAACTGTCTGGAAGATACAATTCTCTAAAATGAATCAACATCCCTAGGCTACCTGAGATAGAAAACGGACATTCTATACGAGTGTGTTTCATTATTGCCTCGTTCAGAAAGCCAGTGTGCCCCTTCCAGTGTGACTTAAAAACAGTACACTTTGTCATTCTGCACCACCACTTCCTAGAAAAAATAGCTTGTTAAAAAAGCTACACTATTTTGAAAACAGCTACTGCCAGGATACTGAAAAATATAAAGTTTGTAGCTTCACTACATTTAGTAAGTCGCACTCGAGCAGATATATGTGTTTTTGTGTTTACATTTTGAATGCATGAGGGTAGAACAGTGAGAGTGTGTGCCAGCATAGTGAGTGTTGAATGAAAAGTGAGAGCCTGTATGTGGGAGTGCATGATTCGCTCTGAATGACTCAAGGGTCACATTAATGAGTTTCCAAACGCTGGCTGTCGTCTTTTTAATGCACTTTCGCATTGTCCAATCATTTCATACTGATGACACAAAGAAGCTGTGGTTCAATGAATACATGACACATCTTTGAGTCACACACACATACACATCATTTTTTATACTCTACACAGATGTGATTTAGCAATCGTGGCGGATCTGAAATGCACAGCGAGGGATAATCCAAACACTGTGTCCCATTTACAGTGTGAATAAAATCGCCAGTCGTCCTTTTACAAACGCTGTATTCAACATAAAAATCTCCCTGACAGTTTATTGCATGCAGGTGGACAGCCAAGCACCCAAACGCTGAACAAAGCCTCCAAAAAGCCTGGTGATAAGTATTTTCCATACAGGCAAAATTCCTTAGAAATATTATTCTGTAACCAAAGTAACCAACACAATATAGCTTGTGTTACTTGGCACCGAGCATCCTACATTCACATCATTAAAACCAGCAAACAATGAAGGGTACCCACAGAGGGCAAATCATTAAAAACAAAACAGGCAGATGTACAGTGGATACATTCTCAGACCTGTCAGCTTGAAAAACCCATGAAAGACCCCCAGCTTTTGAAGTTAAGTACTGCTACACCCCTTTATCCACTAGACAGACACGATGATGTTATTAGCACACGTTCTTTAAATACCTGTCACATTCCTGCGAGGATCCTGACAGTCTTGCTCCGCCTCTCAGAGCCCATAGTGTTTATTTGTGCGAGAGCTGTACTCTTCCTAACATAACAAATGGGCAACACCAACATTCCGCATAGATTTTTCGACTAGAGGCACTTGACTTAAGTGGGATATTTCACTAGGGCTTACTAACACAGTATTAGGCATTTAAGTGTACACTGTAGATCACAGATTTCACAATCAGGTGTTTTTTGGATCTGGCAATGATAACTTGGATAGTCAAATATCTTTGTAAATGTCAATATATGTATTGCACAAGTTAAAGGTCCAGTGTTCTCTAGCGGCATTGAAACTAACGGCTCACTGCATCCGCCCCCCTTACGAGCACTACAGTGACTGACACAGAACTACTATGTTGTCACATTTTCGCTTCTTTGCTGAAGGAGTTAATATATGTATGAAACGCACTCTGTAGAGCAGTTTGTCCGTTTAGGGCTATTGTAGAAACAACATGACAAATTCCATCACAAAAATGTATGTAGATAGAAATAGCTCATTCTAAGGTAATAAAAACATAAAGCGTCATTATTTAAGGTGTTTATAGACCTATGAAGACAGTTATGGATATTATATTGCATTTCTGTCAATAGATCCTTCAAAAAATGACACATTTGACCCTTAAAACAATGTGAATGTACTTCAGATGTAAATTTCTGTACTTTCTTGGTAACTTTCAAAGTAGTAGTTCATTGTACAATATAATACAGTTAAAATACTTTGGGGTAAATTTGTTACTTTTTCTGTTGTTGTTTGTGTTACTCTGTGTGCCTGGTTGGTCAAGTCATATAACTAAAGTTCAAGTACCTCATGTACAGTAGATAATCCTTGATAGTCTTCAACAAGACTTTATAGTCAGATTCTGCTCCCTGATTTGTCAACGTCTTTAAACACCTAGTTAAAATCTCATCAGCTCCTTTGGATTTCACGATTTATCTATCCTCCATTGGAGCCGCGGATAAGATTAGTTAAAACCTTCCCGACAGCATAACACAGAGGCTTTAACAAGGTGTCTCTACCTAAATTATCACATAACTCAAACTCTCAATTCTCTAATCCAGCTCCTGACAATTTTGCAGGTATCCATTCCGCTACATTTGTCCGTGTATCACCTCAGTTTACAGGGCGCAGCCTGGGATCCAGTCTCACATATAGGTCTGGCCGACTGTGTGATAATTGCTGGAGAGAGTGAGACTGAGAGGTTATGGGAGAGGTGAGACATGCCATGAAGAGAGACCGAAAGAAGGGAATTAAACGAGGAGCAGAGAACAAAGACGTGATAAACAAGCATACGGGCAGATTCAGCTACAACATGATAGTCATGTGGGCGAAGAGTGGAGAGCAGGACATCTACTGAAGAGTGACAGATCGCTAGTCCTCACATAAACAGCTGAGCCTTTAATGAAGAGTGAGGCTCAAAGAATTAAAGAGACAGAGAGAACGTACGGTATGTAGTACTATCTGAACATTTGTCTATAAGGTCCAAAATGATCTTGGCAGTCTGTGCCAATGGCAAAGTAAATTAAGTAAATCAATAATTTACAATGAATTTCATTATGCATGGATTATATTTTGTCTCATGGATTATGTATCTTCCTTTCATATTATGTATGTAGATGTACATTTTGATGTAAAAAAGGAGCCCTTAAAAGGATAGTTCACCAAAAATAAAAATTATGTCATGGAATACCCTCAAGTTGTTCCAAACCAGTAAATATCTTTGTACTGTTGAACCAAAGGTCGTTGAGGAAGTGGTTCCAATCGGCGGCCATGTTTGCCACGCCTCTGGGCAGCTATTTAAATCATAGCAACTCCACAGTCATATCTACATGAATGGAGTAATAATAAAACATGACATGAACTGTATCATAACTTTGGTTTGCTAAACTTAGATTGCGCTAAAAATCACCTATTTTGAACTTCCTCATCTACTGGGCCTTCGCACAGGCTTGCAAGCGTCTCACGGGAGCCCAGCTCCAGAGAACCGTCAGTCATTATTGATTGACGTTTGGCTCATTTTACTGGAAGGCGGGGACTTCCTTCGCTAGAGTGTTTACATTCACACCATAGTGAGTGTTACATTCCTCGCCATTCATCGTTGCGGCAGTGGCGCATCTTGTTAATATTAATATTAATCTTTGGCTGAAGACAGAAAAATATATTTGGAAACATGTTAGCAACTGAGATTAAAATGGACAGTGTTGATAAAAAACTGAACAAAAAATATGCAATAGGTCTTTCTACAATGGTAGTCAATGGTGCTCCAAAAATCTCAGTTGCTAATATTCCACCAAATAACTCTCTTTTGTGTTCAACAGAACAAAGAAATTCATACAGGTTTGGAAGAACTTGAGTGTAAGTAATTCATTACAGAATCATTTTTTTGGGTGAACTGTCCCTTTGGTACCACCTAATCGGTGGCTATTGTACATCAAATGGTTGATTTGTATTACTTTTTCTGACTGTATACTTTCTATTAAATATGGTCTCTTCTGTATGATCTGTTTGTGTTACAGACATTGTTATTTTTATATTTCAGTAAACACTAAATACTTCAGTCTGTATTCGCAAACAATTAAAGGTCTAGATTTGTACACATGCATTATACAAACACACGATAAGCTGTAAACCATATATGTTGTGTTTGTAAAGCTGAGAGTGTAGCATAGCATATAGTCAGAGCAGCAGCAGTTCTGTTTGCCTGTGTATGTGTGTGTTTGCATAGTATGTACTGCCAGATAGCTTTGTGCTCACATGTGTTTTATGTGTATACAGTTGTGCTTGCATGTATATTTGTCTATGTGTGTTTGTGTAATGCTTGTTTGGCTGGAAGAGACGTGTGCATCAGTACAGCAACGCAAGGTCTGTGAAGGTTATGTCCTAAATGTTTGAACGTAGAGAAGATGTTTCTTCACACTTTTCTTTACAAAAGAATTAGTAAGTAAAATAATCACTCCCAAGGCTGGTATTTTGAAATCTACTAAAATATTGTCTGCGCAGAAGGAAGGAAGGAAGGAAGGAAGGAAGGAAAGAAAGACCGTAGCGCCGCCACCACACAAACAGTAGCAAAAACTTATGTCATTAAGCTTTCAAGCACAATGCTCGCCAACTCTAAAGCTAGAAGTCCAATTACATCAATTTTGGCTGTCCCACGAATATCTGTGAAGTAAGCCCTGACCGACTGACAGCACACTGTCTAGCCTTTGATGTGCACATTAACCAACTCGGACTGTTGGAGTATTAAGAGTGACTTTGATATGCTCCATTAGTGAGAACGTCCACACCTCCCACTCACAGCACCTCAAAGGAGAAACACACTATTGTTTGCACATTAAATTCAATTGGTGCTATTCAGATCAGAAGACCTGCATCAAGTCAAGCTAGTCATATGACACAAATTCACCTCCCGTATATGACACTATAACTGTCAGGAGCAAATGGGGAAAAAGAGACAAATACTATACTAACACCAACAAAACCAATTCTTACACTATGATGTTAATTCAGGGAATCGTTCATATAAAATGAACATTTAATGTTTATACCCTCTGCATAAAACCATTGGTGCAACACAAGGAGACATTTTAAAATATGTTTCTTTTAAAATGCAATTACAATGAATGGAGAAAACAGTGTTTCATTTTTAGAGTGCATCTCAGAGACATAAAAATGACTACAAAAGGACTAAATGGATATGACATGACCTGCCAATGACACATCAACATATACAGCATGGCCCATTCAGACCTGTCTGTCTATCTAAATTGAGAAAAGTATTTAAAATAAACCTCAGGAGCAAAAGTAAATGGAAAAAGTGATGCGTTACATGAAAACGTCTCTGAGGAAGCGATAATGATTTTTAATTTTCTAATATCGGCTTTTTGTCCGAAAGGCAAACATTACCATAGAAGTGGTAATCAGCGAATGTGCTATTAAGTTAATAATAACGTGGATTTAAAGGGATTCTGAAAGAGATCAAACAAGGACTTTCATGTCTGTAATGAAATCATAAAAAACTATTTCAGCCTAGAAACTTCTTGCTCACCCATGCATGTTCCAAAACAATCAATACACCCCATATATCTCTTTATTGAATAATAGGTAATGGTTCTGCAGAGTGTCATTGGTCAGGTTCAATTTTCTGGTCAACCCTAAAACCATATCCTTCAGATTTTATGAGTTCCTGAAAATACCCAGAATGCACTAGGTCATAGTTTACATCAATAGATTAATCAACTGGAAGAAATTCAAGTGACTCTAGGGACCTATATAATGATGTTTAAAATAAACCCTGCATCAGAAAGACTGACAAGGGCCTTTTTCATGCTTCACAATCTTTAAATTGATCAGCGTGGCCACGAGAGCCATTCAGATGGATTCTGCATATCACTATTGGCTTTGTAGCCTTCTACCTGAGCAGTGTTTTTTCAATACATTTAACTCTTGAGATAACAGAGATGCTTCAGAATAGAACAAAGCCATCAGTACAGGTCGTACATAAATCGTGCACCATCTTTTAAAGCTCGGTATATTTATATGCAAGGAAATAGTTCACCCAATAATTACAACTCTGTCATTATTTATATAGTGACCACAGCTCTCAGCTCTCTAGATTTTTCAGATTTTTTGTGAAAAGCAACAGTCTGCCAGTCACCACCTACTTTCATTGTGCAAAATAGTGGCTCACAGGTTTTGCATGGGATGGTTCAAAGCTAAATGAAAATGTTATCATCTTCAAATTTACTCTCTTGCGATTTTAAACCTGCAAGATATTTTGAAGAATGTTGGTAACCAAACAACGGCAGCAGCCATTGACTTGTTTTAGTTATGTGTTCGTAAAATAGAAGTAAATGGGCATCATGGGAATCTGACATTCTGACATTTTTTCAGTTTAGCAGATAAAAGAAAGTCATACAGGTTTGAAATGACACAAGGGTAAATGGTTTTTTGGTTAACTATCCCTTTAAAACGTTCAAATTAACATGACCATTCTAACTGCCAATAAAGGTGTTCCTTAAAACCGCATCATAGATTGTTCTTTGTTTTTGTTTTGAAAACACTGACATAACAGGAGCATGGCGGGACGAAAGCCTTGAGGTTCAGCTGTGAGTGAACCGGTCTCACATCTCTCACGGAGGAGCATCGGGAGCATAAAAGGACGAGCAACAGTAGTGTATGACGAGAGAGGACCAGGTCTGGACTTTATGTTGTGTTTGTGTGGCATATTACTTTCGTTTTATTGATTGTTCATTTAATTAAATGTTGTTTTACGTTCGCCGGTTCCCGTCTCCTTCCTTCCTTCCTTTTATTGAACCGTGTTACACAGTATAATCTGCAAAAGCTAGCCATGCAAGTCCAACATTATTTACTTGGTATTTTGTGTCATTGAAAATATATCATAATTTTTCGTAATTGTCACCTTGTGCTTCTATTTTCAGCTATAAAGCCACATAATATAGCTTAAATTCCTAACACAATTACCGTCTAAACAAGTGGGTAATTTTACACACCAAATATGCTCAGCTCAAATGTTTTAAACTTCCAGGGGGGACAAAAACAAAACAGCCAACTGAGAGAAAGAACAGACAGCTATTACAAATATAATGTAAAAATGCAGGTGGACTGCAGGTGTGCAAAAATGCACTGGAAGATGGGAACGTTACACTGTATGTTAGTGGGGTCAGCATTAAAATTCAAGGTGATCTAAAACAAACACTTTTATGTATGCGACTTTACACTTTTATGAACTGTGGGAAGCAACTAATTTGCGTACATTTGTAAGTAAATTATCAAGATCTTTCTTTACATATTATATACAAATCATCCTGTCATACTAGTAAAAGAAAAATCATTGCCACTCTCTCTATAGCTGAATTCAAACACCATCAAAACTCAACAAGTATGTAATAGGTAAAACACATCTATGTGACTGTGTAACATTATTATAGTTGCTGTACTTCCGAAACCTTAGATGCCCAAATTCCCAGATTTCCTGAAAAAAAACACGATTAAATACTGTGTTGTCAAGCATTTTATTTTTGAAGATATCTGCAAAATCCAGCGACAAACAAGGGGACTGATGATAATGATTGATAACAAAAAAGTCCAGTTCACAAGGTTTCGGAAGGACCGCTGTGATTTACTCATTTGTGTGTGTGAGAGAGTTCTGTCACAATAATTGTACAATAATTAGAAATCACACAGAACTAAATAAAGCCATTTAAGTATATATAATTTAGATAAATGTGGTTAATTGTGCTAAATACATTTATTTTATCAATAATTATGCCTCATTATAATACATATGAACCTCTGGATTTCATTGTTCTGTGAATCTCATATTTCATAAACATTTGTAAATAAAAGGGCTTACTGTAAATTTGAGAAACTGCCTATACATTAATATTAGTCCGTACGTACCAGTGTACTATAACTAAGCATTTGTGCTCAAATTTGCTACCTTTGAATGCTAATGAAATAACGTTGAAGACTCTCTTGGTGGTGAGATATAGAGCTCGATCCAGTCACACTAGTCCCTCCACTTTGTATAATTTATCAGTGGGCGTGGCTTCTGGAAAGATTGATGCGCTAAGCAATCGACATCAGCTGAGAAAGCAAACATAAAAATGTCCGCTGAAAAATCTATGCTGACACAAAATGAATCCTTTACCTGCTCAAAACTGACACCTCATTTAAAGACTTCATTACTGTTTAATCAGTTGTCCCAAGCAAAGCACACCATTGTCAGAGATCAGACAGTCTATTCAAAATGTGCAAATCCACCTCTCACAACCCACTTCCTTAAAAGCCATTACTTCCTACCAAGAATACAATGACGGTGCCCACAATGCTGCTCGTGTTTCCACAAACGCCTCCAGTACGTTTCATAAGAATACATATTGAATAGAAAGCCATTTGATGCATGCTGGGTGGTTTCGTTTGAACAGCAGGTCTATTCATCAGTTCACTGGTACGCTAGAGGGTGTGTATCTAAGGGCTAGCCCCTGGTTTACCAAGCCTGAACTTAAATCCACTTCACCGGTGCTCTTTCTCTCTCACCGCCAGCAGCACAGGAGCATGTTTCGTGTTTCTGGCTGTGCTCCGGGTCAAACTGTTCATGTGAACAATTCAATCCTACTCCCTAGAGCAAGTCCACAAGCAGATAGACAGGCACAAGCTGAATTTTTCTTCAGGACAGACCATGTGAAAGATCAAATATGCCATTGTGTCATGATGTATGAAGCATAAAAACATGCAGAAAAATGTCCGAAAAGTATATTATAATATCGCCGTTGTTTCAATGTGACTTGAATTTGAACTTAAATTTTTCTCTAAAACAAATTTTTTTTGCTATGCAGTCCACATTCATTTTATAGCTTTATACATCTGATGCATTTTCTCATTGTCTAGTTTTACATGTCTCAAGAAGAAACATTTTAAACATATTTGAAATACAAATTTACTTCAGGAGGTGCCTTTAGTCTGACTTCATGAGACAAAATAAGTCTAACATGGCTTGGCATTTACAGCTTCTGCTTTCAAAACATTTGGCTGCAACTGAATTTAATAACCCACTGCTTTAGTAAAGGATGTCTAATCTGCTTACTGTGAACTGTGTCTATTTATACAGACTGAATGAGAACGAAATGAAGTTATATATCTTGTCCAAATTCCAAACATTTTTCACTAACAAACACGGCGCTTGTTGGACATGCTTCCGATTATGAAATAGAGTCAACTGCATTTTAATTTGGAGCAAAAATGATGAGCTCCACATGTAATGTGTGCCATTTTTGCACAATTATTTCAAGAATTATGGTTCTTTTAGGTTTTATGAATACTGTTTCAGTCGACCACTGTTTCATGATCCTGTCTTGGTTTTCGAGTCTTGTCAGACCCATGTGTTTCATGTGGAGAAAGGGCATGGCATTGTTTTGGTTTTGTCATGCCATGCTCCCTCTCCGGTGTCACGTCTTTTAACCCCGCCCCCTTGTTTCTCCATCAGTTCCCCATTAGTGTTTAATCCCGTTTACCTGTCCACCCAGTTCCCAATTACTGTTTATCCCTGTCACCTGCCCATCTCCATCCCAGTGCAATTTCCTATTAATAATCTCTGTATCCCTTGCCCCCTGTCGGTTCATTCATTCCTGTATCCAGTCTATGTGTTTTCCTGCCTGTTTGTCAATTCCGTGGATTACGTTTTTGGAATACCCTGTTCTCATGTTCCTTTCGTGTGGTGGATTTGTCAGCTACGCTTACCTTAGACCTTGCTTTATTCCCCTTGAAGAAGTTTTTTTAGTTTTGATTCTTGTTTTCCCCATTGTGGGTTTTTGTTTTGTTTCATAAAGTTTTGTGTTTGCCCTTTGTCTGCCTGCACTTGGGTTCTGTCCTCAACCGTGACACACTGTCTGAATTAAGAGAGCCCCGTTCTAAACTCATGCCATTTTTTAGTCAATACCCCAACACCGACCATAACAATAATTTAATAAAATGGAAAATGTCACATTTTTCATTAAATTCTTTTAAGGGAAATCAACAAACATATGCCTTTGTAATAATGCTGCTATGAAATGTGAATATAGCTATTGTTCAAATTACAAGTCACATTTACGATACAAAGCGATATAAATATTTGAAACGTGTTGACAGTCTCGGAGGGTGTACCGTGGAACACTGACAACTATTAAACAACGATGTCTCACCACCAATTTTTCTTTCCAGTGAGCAGTGCATTTTTCTCCGAAAGCTGTAAAATCATGGTTGAGCTGTGTCATGGAACAGATAGTTGTCCTTTTACAAATGGTGCAGATTCTCTGGCCAAGCTCCATGAATATTCAAAGGGAGGGGGGCCTTGGGGATGCTGTTACCAGACACTTCTCTCCTCTGTACAGCACTGCTACTCTATATTTTCTTCCACTGCCCATTTTTCTCTTCGAACAGCTCTGCATTTTCAGGGACCGGATATAATAGAAAAGGAGAGGAGGATTTCCATGTGACTGGTGTGATTAATTGAGCTTGGCTAACAGAAAATAAAAAGTCAGTGGAGCCATATTGTTCAGTGGCTTGTTTAGTGTTTGTGTGCCAGGGAATGATGAGCTCACATGACCCATTCCAGAGGCCTTCCAGGCTTCTGGAAGTTCATATTCCCATTGGAAAAGCATCAGATAATTGACTTTCTGGACGGGCAAGCTTTACGGTCAGCATCCAAGGAGAAAGCAGCGAATGGACGTGTGACTAATACTCTGCGTGTTAACAAATGTTGACAGACATAATCAAACACACATGCTGCCACATAACCACCCATAATGGTCAAATTTCACACCCTGAAACCCTGTGAGAACAAAGGTTCTGTGAGATCAATTAATAAAGTAAGCATACAATAAACTGAAATGCATGCATTTGATATTTCAACGACGTGGCACAGGACAGGAAAATTAGAAATGTGTCGGGCTGAATCTAGCAAAAACACTTGCGCTGCGCCGGGTATAGATAGATTTAAGAGTCCAATAATATGCTAAAAGCCGACTGTTCGTCGCTGCGGGTGGAGCAGGTCACCCAGGATAATATTTAGTGGGGTCTTGACTTCACTGGGCTGAATGCCACCATTACTATGAATGAGATGCAGCTGAGTCCAGACATTCATAGGGGTCGTGGTCTCATGAGAGCTGGAGAGAGTAAGCTTTTAGAAAAACTCATAAGGGCAGACTCAACCCTATGACACTCCTCTTTGGAAATTCAAAAAGAATCTTCTAAACCCCCTCTCACAAAAATCTAATTTCCTGAACTTGATGCTCTAAAGGCCATACCTTTAATTGTTAATAAAAGTAGTCTGTTAGTCTATGAGCTTATGCAGGATATTAATAATAACTTTAAATTACTGCAGTAAAAGGTGGCTTGCAAAGCTGAGAACTACTCGAAACACTCAGGCTATATAACATTCAGAATAAGGAGATAAAAAAGAATGGCAGCCACAAATAACAATGATCATGTGTGCCAGAACCAAATATAATTATTAGAAAACATCTAGTTTTCATTATGGTTTTCCAGGCTGATTAGTAGAGTGATTCACTTCCAAATAAAAAACCTCCAACCACCTTCAGGGCTTTTTGCCCCATCTTACTAGGGTTGCGCGGTGTACTGCTGCTATGGTAGAATTGCGGTGCTAAAGCTTCAAAATAGATAGTCGACTTTTTTCAAGCAATGTTGCATATGCATTCAATTGAACTCTTACATCTGCCCTTTTGGTGTGTTTCTCTCCTAAACGAATCCCTGTTTTGATCGACTCGGACAAGACTGTACCAGGTTTCCATTACAGACAAAACGTATCGATATTTTCAAGATGCCGATTGAAAAATATTGCGGAATGACAGTGTTTCCATTAAACGACTTTAAGCAGCTGAAGGGTATTTGTTTTCTTCTCGTAATAAGTCATTCTGGCATTCTTATTAGGTTTTACGGCAGGTTGCGAACCAACTTTGGTGGTGCAGATGCATAGTGCCACCTATTGTGAGGAAAGAGTGAAGAGCAATGTCTATACGTGACCCTGGAAACACCAGTCGCAGGGGAACATTTGTGGCAAAAGCCAACAAAACATTGTATGGATCGGAATTATCGATTTTTCTTTAATGCCAAAAATCATGAGCAAATTAAGTAAAGATTTTTCATAAAGAAATTTTGTTAATTTCCTACCATAAATATATTATAACTTTATTAAGTGGATGCAGCAAACTCGCTAACAAAAATGGCCGGATACACGCCTGCAAACTTTGCTCGCTGCTGCTCGTTCTTTGGGAATTACAGACTTAAGTTTGGTATCAGCTTTTGGGTTAATCTACTCACCACAACGTCATTACAGTGGTAATCTAAATGAGAGAGTTAAAACAAACCTGTTCTTCTTAGCAACGGTCTGCTACAGTGTCTCTGATTAACAACTTCTAAGCGATTTTTTCTTAATATTTAGATTTTTGCACCCTTAGATTCCATAACATTTTACATTATCAAACATTGATTTAAAAATGAAATATGTTGCATATTTGAATTAGTTCCAACATGAAAAATGTTTCTAGTGTACTAAAGTAGCTATTTACTATAATAAACTTTACTAAATCTTCTAGACTGATCTTCTAGTGGATTTAAGTCTTAAAATGGTAAATATTAAAATATACTGCAGTGTAAAATATATTGTAGTATACATTAAATAGTGTGGTAATACTGTAATATATTACAGTATTGTACAGTTTTCTATAGTAAATACAAAATGTTTTCATCCAGATTTTTTTTTGTAGATTTGAATTATGAACATGACACAGCATCATGGTACTTCTTGGTATCACGATACTTAAGCTGGTTTGGTATCATAAGATATGTTTATGGTATCATTTACATCACATTTACACATTTGGCAGACGCTTTTATCCAAAGTGACTTTGCATTATACTTTAAATTTTGCTTCTGAGTATTTGCAATCCCTGAGATCGAACCCATGACCTTGTGCCATGCTCTAACCACTGAGTTACAGGAAATCATGACAACCTTACTTACACCATCCCATTGCTATAAAGGCATAACAACTATTATATATAACAATTACACAAATCTGGATCTCATTTTGCACAAGACCAAAGTCAGCACTGCAAATCACACCCAAATCCTTGACTTTAAAGTGACATACAAGCCCATTTCTACGGCATGTCCATGAGTATCCCATTAACCTCCTGTACTCACCCCTGCAGTATAGCGCCTCTTTATGGCTAAATGGGCGTTAGGATTAGCAAGGGGATAATAATACAGCCCGCTGTAGGCAAGCCAGTATAAATGGATGGGTTAAGAGATGAATGTTGTATGTGATTAAATTGAGCATGGATTTCCAGCAGCTGGGCCTGGGAGCACAATACAGTGAAAAAGAGAAAGAAAGAGAGCGAGGAAAAGGGTATACAGCACAAAACTGATCGAAAAAAAAAGAAAGAGAGGAAAAGAAACAATGACAGAGGTTATTTCACGTAAAATTGAACATACAGTCATGTGAAGCGAGCATTAGGACCATTGAGATGTCATTGTGGGCGGGGCTACCAATGAATTGTCTACATGGGTGTATAATAAATACTTTTTGAAAGAAAGAAAGAAAGAAAGAAAGAAAGAAAGAAAGAAAGAAAGAAAGAAAGAAAGAAAGAAAGAAAGAAAGAAAGAAAGAAAGAAAGAAAGAAAGAAAGAAAGAAAAAAAGAAAGAACATTCAAGTCCCTTGAATTGTGTAGTTAAAAAAAACGTAAAAGTAAAGTAAGTTAAATCTCTCTCTCCTGTTGTCAGTCACTCTCTCACAATCTGACTGCAAGCACACTTAGTCCACATATTGATTTTGGAGGTAATTGGCTTTGGTAGAAAAAAGCAGGCCAGGAAAGGGAGATAAAAATGTTGGGAGCTAAATAACATTGTACTGTTGGATCCTTTAAGTTGTGGTTGGTGGCTGTGATAAACACACTGGATCTACTTTGAGTGAAAGGTGGGGTTTGATAAGCCTGTGCACATTTTGTGCTCGTACACATGGCCAGCTTTTTTTTGAGTATAGAGAGATTGGTGACCTCTATATCGTGGCTAGAGCGGATGTGCTTGAATGGCTGAACGTAACAGTCAATCGAGCACTACTACACAGCACAATAACATCTGCATTATGCTAAAAAGGAAATCCATAGCAAACACAAAACCCCACAAATTGCCTTTACATAAGAGATAGGCGTTTTTAAATTACAATAAAAGTACTGCTCTTTAAAACCAATTCAATGCTCCATTAACCAGTACTGACTGCACCTGGTTTCCGAAAGAGAATGTCACAAATAGCTAAATACATCAGGAGGAGAAAAACAACACATGCAGGAGCCCATGTGTTCTTTTCCACCTTGTCTGCAAGAGCTTACGCCAGAAATCTCCATCTGATAGCTTTACTTTAGCAAATTAGATGTCTGCCAGGCATCACTCCACTGTGGCATACCTGGATTTTTCATGACATGGCAAAATTAAGTTTGTAGTTACTGTAAGAGCTCGAGTCAGAAATAAGGACACACTTCTTATATGCACATGTGAGCAGGGGGAGCTAACAAAAACATTTCTTTAACTAGGCCTACATGTATGGCAACTATTAGTTTCTAGAGTGTTGATATTTTTGCTAAATAACTAAGGATGACTTTGTACGGTTCACGTTGAAACTGTCTGCTCAAAAATATATGATTCATGACTTTTTGTTGCTATTAAAATTGCAAGTCTGGCTCTGGTATAAGGGTAAAATTCGAGAACTATCAATACAATTTTTATTATGTTTTTTAATATGATTATAAGCTAAATACAGGCAGAAAGTTTTACACGGATAAAGTTTTATATGCAACCTTACTTGATTATGATAAATGAGTATTTCATTTCAACTTGAAATGAAACGTGTGATCAAATCAAGGTTAGTGCTGTAATGAATGTACTTAATGAACATCTTTAAAGTGCCTCATTTTAAATCAGGATATATTTTTTCAAGATGTAATTTTGTCAGATTGTGTATAAAACAAAAGCAGAAAAAAATGGAAAAAAGAAACACTTGAAAATTCCAAGTGTCCATCATTAAAGAAACGGCCAGAATAATTGATCAGATCTATTTTTTCATCTCTCTTTGACGTGAAAGACAAGTTCAGGGTGATGTTTTCGATAAATACATTTATTTTCTCATTTAGATGTGTTTGTCCTCCCTGCTTGATATTTATGCTGCGCAGACATCACAGTGGAAAACCCATAACCACTTCTTTCTGTACACTGAATCACCTTGAACAGAATTCCTTTTCTGAAAGGAACAGCATTACATGTGCCTCTCTCTGATTAATCCTCGCTGTAGCATCTGAAGTGAAACACAAAGTGTGCAATTTCCCACCCCAAGCTTCCAAGACATTAACGGGTAATAGATGCTGCCATACTTAAGTGCACAATTCAACAGACATTGTGGGAAACGCATTTTACTCCTGCTAAAGCTATATGCAATTCTGAACCATTGCTGACTTTGTAAATAGTACTGCGGTGTCTCATTATTATTTTTATTACTATTGAAAGAGGCATTGTGATAGCAAAATCCCATGTTCAATCACAATTATTTCTTATATTGCAAACCTTTCTTTGGTTACTAATGCAAAATGTGCATATTTTTTCTACCTTCATCTGTGTTGTTTCTCCTCTAATCACAGTTCTAATCTACAATAAAGAGGAAATATTTAATGAGCGATTATATCTTGAGATAAGGCTTTTGTCAGGACAGTATAAAACCAAATACGTCATTTATGCAGGAGACTTCTCCATCCCTCAGACTTTATCAGACTTGGGAAAATCAGGTAGGTGGTGGCGAAATGTGTCCACCACCTGAACGTACAGAAATTTCATTCCCAGGGTTAAATTTTTCGGGTTTGAATCCATCACAGCACAATAATATACAGGGGTCTTGAGCACAGAGGGCCATATATCCAGCTCCCTTTTCTAGTCTCAGATGTCATTAGAATGATTTAAATCCAATACATCTCCAGTCCACAAATTAGGAGATCAAATACCTCCACTATATCACAGCCTTATCAGGATTATTGCATTTGGGATCAAAGTACTTATTTCTGGTTTGCAACATGTTAAAATAGAGGCGGAAATTATTCATTATGAGCTAGAAGCATGTGGTTATGAGTGCTGTGAATGATAATCATTCATTTAAATGAGTATACACAACAAAATGAAAACACCTCTTATAAAACACTCATATTCAAGTTGACATGCAATACTCCTCTTAAGTAATGCCTCTTAAAATAACAATTCACCCAAACTTGAAAGCTATTTCATCGTTTACGCACCCTCGAGTGGTTTCAAATCCACGTTTCTTTGTTCAGATTAACACAGAGAAAGATATTTGGATGAATGTTTTGTAACCAAACAGATCTTGGCCACCATTGACTACCATAGTAAGACAGATTACAATAGTAGTCAAAAGTGCACTACACTTTTTTGCTTTCATACATTCTTAAAAATATATATTTTTCCACTTTTAACAGAACAAAGACATTAATTAAAAAATGTGTCCTACTATGGGAGTCAATGTTTGTCAAGCATTCTTCCGAATAGATTTCTCTGTGTTCATCTGAACAAAGAAACGTGGATTTGAGGATGAAAGGAACGACTTGAGGATGAATAAATGAAGACAGAATTTTCCTTTAGGAAAATGTTCCTATAAACATATTTTTTATTTTTATTTTTATTTGGACTTTGGACATTTATGGACTGCTCTCAGATCATTCCACTCATATAACTTCCTTCAGAAGACTTCACAGCATTCAACAATGCTGATGAAAAAAAGTAAAATATGAAATGGGCCACATGAGGCTTTCCCAAACAAGGTTATTAAATGGCCACTGGATCAAGAAAGCAGTCCCTGAAATGCTTTTTAGTCCATTTTGTTTTCCTTATTACTTCTGCGTCTGTTTACAGCTGGGACAAAGGCTTCAAACAGCCAGCGGGCTGAGAAAAGACACACGAGGAGAGCAGCTCTCTCTGTTATTTAACTCAGCTAGATCTTGTCTAGTAACACAGCTTTATCTCTTCCAAAGACGAGGTGGGGTAATAAGGTCAGTCGAACCTCGGAGACAAGGAAGTGAGACCCAGGAGAAAGAGAGTTTTTGAGATAGTGAGAAGTAGAAGGAAAGAAACATAAAACAGAGGGACATGCAGAGGAGCGCAGGCAGTGACAGAGGCTAGCAGCAACCAAATACTCTAACAAACTCAAGAGCTTACTACAACGGATTGACAACAAATGTACAAGTTACAGCAATTTACTACATGAAATTGTGAAACATGAATACATTTCCACACTTTCCGGTTGAAGTTTCTTCCTGATTTCCACATAAACCATGAGTGTTGACTGCGTTTAGGAGTGTTGACTGTTTTTAAAGGGAAAGTTCACCCAAAAACTTATTGTCATCATTTACTCTACCTTTGTATCATTTCAAACCTGTATGAACCATGTTCTGCGGAACACAAAAGAAGATATTTAGAAGAATATTGGTCATCGAACAATGGTGGCACCCATTGACTTGCATTGGTTTTGTGTCCATACAATCCACAAAAGAAGTGAATGGGTACTGCCTTTGTTTGGTTACAAACATTTTTCAAAATATCTTTGTTTGAGTTATGCATCCACGTGTAAAATAACTAGAGGGTGTGTAAATGATGAAATTTTTGGGTGAACTAAAATTTTAATCGTTGTTTCAATGGATCATTGTAAATGAGTACTCCAATGAACTCCAATGAAATTGCATTTCCACGCTATGTGGGACTGCACACAACTGTGCACACAATTTTTTATATTCACATGATATCAGGAAGTAATTACACACAGTGTGCACCTAATTCTACATTTCCATTGCTAAGCTATCCAACGTCTGAGTTCAGCAATGGATTATGCCATGCGTCTACGATTTCAGATGAAGCTAACCTTCAGTGAAGACACTTTTAATTACTCTTCTACCAAATTTGGAAACTCAAGCATTAAATCCCGGTGCTGTTGGGTATATCTAGATGCCTCCAAGTTTACTGTTTTAAGATGGAATCGCTAGCTATGTCCATAACTCTTTTGGTCACATGACTTGTCTAGATGTGCCCATCACTCTACATGATTTACTGCATGGTATCAAACGATGTCTCTGGACTTTCTCAAAAAGTACATCTTAGCCCCAAAAATGTATTGAAATCTTGAAATCAGAGCCATAAGTCAGCTGGATTCGAGATACTAACAAAAGCAAGCAAACGTAGGATTAATGAGGTTTGATGCAGAAAATTGCAGTACCATCATCGCCCAGAGCCCCAGCATAATGAAAGAAGACCGTGTATTAAATTCCTCATTTCCTGAGACTGGCAGAGCTTTGAGTGCTGCTTTGCAAAAATAAAAAGCATATGTTCTTACAATACACTAATGCTTCACTCTGTATCAATAAAATACCAAAAGGTCCAAGGAGGATGACTATAACACATTCAACACACGCATGTAACTCATCACATTTAATTTGTACTCATCTCCTGCATTTCATTCATCTGTTGCGCCTTCCGTATTAGCATGTGCTTCCACTGGCTGCAGCAGATGCGCTCCCTGCTTTTTTGAATTCAGGGACTTTTATCTTCTTAATTATGTAAATTACATGCCACCGATATTCCTTATCAGGAAGGCACGCTTTTTTTCCGACAAGAGTCTGGAGCCATTCATGCTGAACAGTTTCTCTAAACTTGCCGAAAGAACTTCCTCCTGACTCACAATAAGATGGAAGAAAGCAGTGGCTCATAACTCATTTTCAGATACGACTCTAAATCAGTGCTGCCTTCAGTTCTCAGTTGTGTGCTACTTTCTTGTGCACCCAGAGCCACAGCTGTGCAATTCATCTGCAAGGCCCTTAAGACTGAATTTGCATGTACAACTTTAGTTTGAGGTATATGGCTTTTGAGATTGCTCACAGAATATCTATCATAGTTCCATTTTCACAACATGTACAGTATCACATGGCAAAAAAATGACAAATGGTCATTTCTAACATCCTATGACTTCCATCAGAGAGTGATAAGAATAAAGTTTTATGTTTTTGTGAGATCAAGGGATTTCAAGTATGTACGATAAACTAAATACTAATTTATGTACTGTAGTTCTTACCGCTTAGCATCTACTGTATTGGAAATTATTATTTGTGTAAAGCAAATCCTGTGAAAGAATTAACAGCATTTATAATGGATCAAGTTTTGAAATTCCTAAGAATTGATCATGGTAAATTCAAAAGGCATTCGATTATAAGAGCGAACAGGCTCCTCGTTGGTTCTATAAAATGCTACCAATAAACTAAATTATGAAAAAGGATCATTGACAAAAACAACATGGATCTCACAATAATCACAACATGAAACAGAAGCTTGAATGTTGAAGGGCAGCAACTGATTGCATCAAGAATTCAAGCCGACATGCAGGGGATGACAACACCCTGAGGTTAGTGAGTCAGAATCGCTTCCAGAACTCTTAAAAGAGCAGCAGGAAAAGGGAAATCATTAAACTCATTGGCATAATAATTAATCAGGCTGGAAAATATCATTTCACTATTAAACTTCCTATTGACATTCAAAACCTACTCTGGCTATTAAGCTGCAACATCACGGTCCATAGTAAATAGCATTGAAACAAAATAGAATACCTGCTGTGAAATTGTAGCTCGCAGAAAATCCCATGGCTTCCAATTCACCATCAGCAACAAATTTTATCCATAGGTAGCGCCCACTTGATCTGATATATGGAGGGTTCTGCTGGCCGCAGTAGCGTCCAATTATTGGAGAAAAACCAAAGGGCCCGTCCCGGACTTCAATATGGTCAAATTTACATTCCCATGAAGGTTCTATGGAGTACTTTTCATCAAAGAAGAGATCAATGCATTGTCTCGGGGGAGCTGTAAGGAAAAATTCATGATGATTGACAGCTGTAATTGATGGAGGATGATGCCATTTGTCTAACAGTGTTAACATGAAAAAGGAACAGCGAAGATCAAAGGTATACATGAATTATGCAACCATTTACAGTACATATAATTCTACTGGTATGAAAGCAAAGTAATAATGCAAATTATGTTTTTTTTTGTATTACTTACCACTAAAATCTACATTTGTATTCTTCAAACAGTATATCAGAAAAAGATGTTTAAACCATCTGACTGAAGGAAAAGTCATCAAGAGTTTTTCAGTTAATTTGATTCTGAATCAGTGGCAGCAGGCCAATATACAAAGAGTTTTTACCTTTATGTCAAAAATATATTTGGTTTGAAAATGTTCTAAAATCATGTATTTTTATAATGTTATCATGTTTTTATCGTGTTTTATTGTGTTAGTTATCATGGCTTATATCGAAACTGCAGTTTGACTGATATTAATTGAAATGCGCAGTAAAAACTAAACAAAAGATAAAGTAATTAAAAAACAAATCCAAAATAAAGAGTTAGAGAATCTTTGAATATGTATTGCATATGTCAATGATAATATTTTCTAATACAAAAGCAAATGAAGTTAAATAGTTTGTACTAATATTATTATTGTGCTGCACGGTGCACGCCATTAATAACCTGATTGCTCCTCTGTTCTATTAATAAACAATTAAAATATCCCACACCAACCAACCAAGTGTCACATGATCGATTTTCCTGTAAGATGAATGGAAGCAGGTCTGTACCTTCAATGATGTAGATGCATTCTCGTTCTGGGGGATATTTGTTCGGGTAATTGGGTGACGTGAAGAGGCCTCCCTCTGATTCTTTGACCCAGGTACCACACTGACCTGCCGGCTGTACCCCTGAGTTGTTTTTCACTACAAGAGAGCAGTCACATGTCACAGATTTTCAGAAAACATGGAGATGGAGAGTGGGTGGGTATTTCGTGTGACCAAACATCATTACCTGCTTCTTTCTTTGTTGCCCCAGACAACCCAAGCATGAGAAGACCTGCAACAACTGCGACATAAGAGTTAATATCAAAACAGCATCAAATGATTTATGACAGAGCATAGCATTAAAGCCTAACTAAATAAGTCTAATGATGTTTCGGTGTCTATTCCTGCTGCAGTAGAAAGATCAACAGATTATCAGAAATGCATTTTGTTACACTTATTTTCTTTTATTGGGCATGGTGCAAAGAAAATGCTGTATGAACAATATATAAATGATGCAGTCACGTTGTTCCAATTGGTTTCAAGTTTGGGAAGAAAAAATGAAGATACAAAACTGAGGCAAAGAAAACATATTACGCCATGATGCGCATGCATTGTGCACATCACCAAACGCATTTATCAACGAAATGATGAATAATCACACATAAAGTTCCGTACAGAAATAAAGAAGAAATAAAGACAGGCACGTGTAACACTCCGGTAAATGCAGATGCACCTCATGCGTAAAATGAACCAACGAGAAGAGCGAAGTTAACCTAGAGCTGGACTTACCGTAAAGGAACCTGTTCCCATGTACCATGTCTATTCCTTTCACAAAGGGCTTTCTCAACTAATTCCATTTAGATCGGAATACTTTCAGTAGAAAATATCGACGTTGGCAAATAATTCACAGCAAATGTGTCAACATTTCAAAGCCCTTAATTGTTATTCACTGCCAATTTTTAGTAAGCGTTGCGATGGAGATTCCAGGGAACTATTCATTAGTAGTTTCGTATAAAACCAGAGAAAGATTTAAACATTCGCCCGATTTCCATCCAAACGTTTCCAAACCCCTCTGGTGATGGATTAATAGGTCCGTCATTAGCTTTCCCGATCGCTCCACCTTTCCAGTGTTACCGTGAAAGGATTCATACAGGGGAAATGTTGTCAAATCTTCCATTCATCTCTAAAGAACAGTTATCAGAATATCCATTTCCGTTCTTTTGCGCATTGTTTCGCTTCTTTACAAAAAAAGAGCACCGCTAACTTCAACAAGAAAACTCGTGGAGAAAATAAACGTTTAACAAAGCCCTTTTCCTTCTGTTTCTTCGACAGGATACGCAGTGCAAACCCCCTCTCCAATCATATGCGCCTCTGCTTTCCTCAACCTCAAAGAGTTAATTCATATCATCGCTCCTCTCTGTTCATTGTTTTAGTCCCGAGTTATGTCAACAGCTTTAAATGATGCGGCAGCACACAGAACTGTTCGTCATAAAGGTCTGTAATCCATTTCAGATGATGCTCTTGCAAAGCGCACTGCAAAGCGGACAGACTGCGGGATCCAATGAATCCAAAACCCCAGCGCTAGAGCAACATTTAGGGGTAAGCCGAAAAAAGCTCGGTTTAAGGCAAGGGAAGAAAGAAGAGAAGGAGATGGATATCTAGAGAGCCACAGCTCCCATCAGCATCTTAAAGCAGTAAATGCACCTGCAGTGTTGGATTGGCGAAGAGCATCTGCAGCCCGCGGACATGGCGGGGGTCTGGTCCGGAGTAAAGTAACGAAGCATGCAGACTCTCTAAATTCATTTGAGACTCGCGAGGTGGTGTATGCCAGCCACAATGTAGTGAATAAAGAGTTGTATTCCTTCAAAAACGATAGCTTATTCTACTAAGGATCTTTCGCTTTCCGAGTGTCTTTGCGTTTTGGCTGCGCGCTTTTATCTTCGAAATCAACAGTCAATTTTTCCCTTTTGGAATATTTTTAATACGCATTTTAAAATACTCGCAGTGCTGTACTGTTGAGTTAGTAAGCAGTTTGTTATACTTTAAAAATGCTGTTTTGTCTATGTGAAATGATTTTTGGAACGACCAAAATGTTTTATGAAGAAGAAGCACATTGGAAAAAGTCAGAAGAACTGAACAACACTACTTTTGTTTGATGTTTGCACTAAAGATACATGAATTAACATGCATAAATGCACATTTGACCAATAAACCACTATCACCTTCCTAGTTTAAGCAAAAATCCTAAACATAATGTTTGTGTCGCTTTAATTCCAGTGTGTGGAGATCTAAACAATTTTGTCCATCTAAATTTTGGCAACCTTACTTATTACATGTTAAAAAAAACATTAATTGGGGGCATTTCCAATTGTTTTCATAGAAAGTGTAAGCGCACAGTGTTAAAAGCAGCAGCAAATATCTAAAATTATTTTTATACTGTAAATAGTCCTTGCCAGCCAGCAGACATTTTCACTGATCTCATCAGCCATGTTTTGTCAGAACATCAGTCCAGTATCGTACATATTCATGCTGTAGGCCTAATGCACATTAGTTTGCAGACACGATTTCATAGAAAGCCAGTTACACATTGAGCCTGTCAAAACCGTCTCCTTTCAATGATCAGAGACATTTGAATTAAGGCCTCCATGAAACTGGCTAAAGTAATGGCTTATAGGCATGGCTTATAGGCAGTGCTACAACTGAGAGCATATTGATGTTCACGGTCAAAAAGCAGTCTGCCCTTACCTAAGTTGCATCAATACAGCCTAAGTATATTGCTTTAATACTGCTCCTGATGGCTTTTTTTTAATAACTGAGGAGAAATCTGTGAAATTTGATGTATTAACTTTTGGAATTATACATTCAATGTCAGGGTTAAATGTGATGAATAAAACTTTGTTTTATTACTTTTTGTACTTACTGTTTTATATTTTTTTTATTGGCATGAAAATTGTTAATAAATGACTTCGAAAACAACTTGCAGATCAAAAAATACTAAGCCATAGGGAGCAATATGAACATAATTTCATATTATTTTCTTGGTACAATTCAGAAAACAGTTTTGAACACTCAATCAGGTCTGTCCCCCCGGCCATAGTTTTATAAAATTTAAAAGGGGCCCTTTCACCAGATTTATTTTCTTAGACAGATAGCAAAAGAAAACAACCAGACCTTCTTCATCACTAGCATTAATACCTGATAGGAAAGCACCAGAGATATGTGATTGTTTTTGTCAAGTGGTGACAGTGGTTCTGGGAACAACTCAACTGGAATAACTGAATATCCTGCATTGGACCTTTTTTATGAATAGATACTGTCATTGTTCTTCCTCCTTTTGTCTTGATTTCCTAGTCTAGTGGCAGGATCATGACAGAGCCACGTGTCTTGTGTGGAGAAAAACATATTATTGTCGGTCTTGAAATAATATGCGTTGTCTCCGGTCTCGTCATTGACACCGCCCTCTCGTTTCTTCGTTAGCTTTCCATTAGTGTTCATTCCCTGCACCTGCCTTGTGTTAATATACCCCTTGTTAGTCGCCCCATATTATGTCCTTGCCTTACCTTACCTTGCCTTGCCTTGCCTTGCCTTGCCTTGACTTGACTTGACTTGACTTTGCCTTTGCCTTTGCCTTTGCCTTGCCTTCATGTTTGAAGATATCTTCTGTGAATTATGCTATGTTGGTGTTTTATATATATTACATTTATATTTTGACTATAGACTTTCGTTATAAAAAACCCAATGCTTTACTCAAACGAAAACGTTTTTAAAAGTTAATGAAACATGAAGAATTTGTCATTGTGTAGCAACCCAAAAGTACCCTTTTATCTGTGGCTCAACTTTAACATGGAGGAGACACTTTGGGATTTGAATGTAAATGTATACACACTAATCCTATTAGAAATCTTTTGCTTTATTTCAACAAATGTTGCAGGATTTTGCAAAACCCATTAACAAGTTCAACGTTTGAACGCAATTGTGAACAAATTGTTTAGAATTTCGCTCACTAATTCGCAAATTTGAGGGATGACTATGACAAAATGGCAGTTATGTAAATAAAGGCTTATCTTTCTTACTATATGCAACACCACAACTGCAGAGTTCAGTTCCCTCAGTTTAAGAAAATAGTTAATCCAAAAAAGAACCTGTATTGAATTTTCCTGTGAAACAAAGCTGCCTTTTCCCATAAAATTAAAGCAAATGAGGACTGTAAATTGTCCATAAATAAAAAATATATCGTAAAGGTATCAGACAACAAAACAGTATGGTGTGAAAATGATCAGAGAATTCTCATTTGTGTTAACTATTCCTTTAAGTAGAACGGAATTATGCCAGTGAAGCATTGTAATGAAAGCAATATATAAATTTTCCCTAAAAAGGGACTTTTTACTGAAAGGTGTGCATCTTTATCATTTGAATTGAGATAGGCAGGGCTGTGGTTCTGCTGCTCTGAGTTTGTAATTATAAAAGCTCAGGGGAGATGGGACACTCAGTCAGGTATACACATATTAATAAACACTGCATTCATGATATCGGTGTGCATGGAGAACCACTGCATTACTGGAGCATTTCTGATAAATGAATACGCACATCCAGAGCCTTTGACTAACAGAGTTGCGACCTTAGACTGTACAAAACATGGACGTAGTGTCCGTGACATCACCCGTAGGTTTCTGGGGAGCTGTTTTTAAGCTTAAGGTGGAGCCGGCCGTTGCCATCTCAGCAGCGCGTCACTCCCAGATAATCGAAAATGGGCATATAGGCGGGACATGGTTGGAGCTGAGGCACCTGGTTGCTGAAACCACTTGTCACTCAAGTGGCAACACAGCTTATTTGTTGAATTTTAAGGCTTAATATAAGTGAAACGGGTGAGTTACAAAAACATTCACCCTCTTCACAGTTGTCAACATCCGTTGGAAGAATGGAATGTGGAAGTAACTCATGTCATGGAGGGCTCTATGGTTCCAAACTTTGCATTGAAGCCTATTTATTTCTCTTTTTCCCAAACACACTCGCATGTGAGTTAATAAAATACATATCTGTAAAACTGGTGTTTTATTATAAGGATGTTTTTTAAACAAAATATAGTTTTCCGAAGTAAAAATAGCTTTTCTATGTATCTGTATGTGTGGTTGAATGATTTTCTATAAAGACTGTGCATTAAATAAAATGTTATCTACCCACTCCCTATATAAATTATATAATAAAATCTGAAAAGTTCCAGAATGATATAACATCATATCCGTTTCTATTCTATTGTGCATTCCAAGCATTGATTTAATAATAACTCTAAAATACAGCTACTAACACAATAAAACACAATGAAACATCATAACATAATAAAAAACATGATTTTTTTTACCAATTGTAAAAACGTTATCATCTCATTTTGGAACCAAACTCTTCATCTTACTGGCAGAAATTGTTTGTCTTCGTTTAGCTGCAAACACAGCTGCTTCCACAGTCTCTCACGCTTAAACCCATTCAAACAGACTGACAGTTTGGAACTATTGAGAGCTACATGAACCAAGTGACCATTTGGCGGCGAGATCAAAGTGTGTCGCAAAGTTGTAAAGTTAAATTGTACAGTTATCTTCACTGTCAGTCAGATTAGTATTAACTGTTATATTTCACAAATTTAAGCATTTGGTAAAACATTTTATTAGGTTTTCAAGCCATATTGCGAACTATTGACTCAAAGCCAAATGTACCCAGAGCCGGAGATGTCCGCCTGCATAAGGCTTAAGGTTAAAGGTAGGTGAGTGCTTTGAGACTGTCAGACTGTCAGCTTACACAGAAACACATTACTCACTATAAGGCTTGTGTTTAATGCTGCCTTGCACATTTTTGCAACAGGAGGAAAAAACTTATCTGTTTTGAAACCTACTGCTTCACTAATACAACAATGTAATTTCTTTCTTTTATTTAAAACTAAGTTGCTGGCCTCACTGCATGGCCAAGCTGGTCTTCCGCTAGCCAACATGCTGATCTAAACCTTTCCAAATGGAGGAAACCAGACCAGAGTGAAAGAAAATGTAAAAGCAGCTAACTATTTTAGACTGGTTTATACTCTCATTGATTCAGCTGGGAGAAAATATTTAATTAATAAAATTGTCTTTATTATATCTTTAGATTTAACATTTGGAATTAAATAGAAAATCTCATTATAATATCATCCGTAGCAATAAATAGCAAAAGATCAAAATTATTGGTGTATAATAGAAGATAATTAACTCTTGTAATGTAAATACGCAAGATGTAAAATGTTGTAGGCTGTTTTTTATCCAGAGAGTATAGCGCTCTGACCATGAGCAAAAGGAGACTTGCTGTTTCATTAGCTGGCAGTAATGGTGAGCTCAGACGTGAACCAAAGGCATGCAGAGGCAATTTTGGTACATGCTTGTCAGTTTGTATTCGCCCCCTATGGTGCTGAAGAAATATTCAGTGATATCAGAATCAATTTAGTTGATCTTTCTAAAATGCCGAGAGCGTTTTTGTTGTTGTTGGTTTCGGGGGTTAAAACTAGTCAATTAAAATGTATTTTTTAGAGAGTCTGCAAGTAGACAGTAAATGCAACATGACGGGTTCTTACTAAATTAAATAAACAAGATTTCAATAATAATGAGCACAATGGAATTCAATATAATTGCCTGGGTATCTTGTTTCTCTTCATACATTTTCATATAATCAGAGACTATCTACCTGTTTTAGTTTCTATTTCACCATATTCCTAATTTTGCCATTTTGATAACTGTCATTAGTTTGGGCAGACATGGTATTATTAAGAACAATAACAATATTTGATGGTATATTATTTAACAATTTTCCCCACCTCCTTTTCATTTTATCCACACTCATGTTTTTGCTAAGATTGATTACAAAGCACCATTGATATTGTTAAAACCTTTTACAGAAAAACTATATTCGACAGTCAAGAGGGCTGATCAAAATAAACCACCTCGGTTGCATTTATAGTAAGTCCAAGAGTATTTACTAATAGTAAATCTGTAAATTAATTACAACCGTTATGAGGTTGTTGCTCCTTGTTCTGCTTTTAAATGAACTGCCCTTGGTTTTTTAGGCCAATGAAAAGCAGCTTGTCCTGGCCGCTGGCTTTATGTGTACTCTCTTCAGTCTGGTCCTCATACATTTTGTCCCTGTAGTTTAACTGGCTCTGTAATTCATCACTTGACCTCATTAGCATGATGGTGGGGGAGCTGAGGCGACTGCCGAGCGTCACTCCTCAGGCCCCATCACCTCCACAGGGGAAAGAGAGAGTCACTGCCCCTCTTAACCACAGGAAGCTGAAGTAGCAAAGCCACACAGCCAATGAACTTGTTACGTTGCCCCTCCCATCTTGTTTATACAGTATTCAATGAAAAATACATCTCAGTATCTCCACTGTCAAGCTTTTTTCACAGCTCGTTCCTGACCACTGTAACAAAAATTTTCTGTAAACTGGAAAAACAAAGATACAGTAGAATGATTTTTTCCCTCTAAAATTATAGGATATAATAACAGTATATATATTTTCTGTGATTTTATAGGTTTTTACCACATTTCAAAAACAAACTGAAAAAGGAAATCTTGTTAAAAAAACTGAAATTGTCTAGCAGCTGGGGCGCCAGAAATAAACTACTGTAAAGTCCAAAATTTCCCTGTAAAAATAGATCCCCCTGTCTTCCTTGTAAATTTTCATTCTTTTTTCTGTGATTTTACAGTGTTTTACCCTTTTTCAAAAAATACATAAAAGTGTAAAATAACCAGTAAAATTATGTTTTTTTCCATTTTATGTGGATAATCTGTAAAAAAAATTACAGCAAAATTCTAAATTATAATTTTTACAGTGCATGCTTCTCTACACTACGGATTTCCTCGAGCCACGATAGATGGCACTTTACACTGGATAAGGTTTAACTTGAATGATTCATTTTAAAGCATACACTGAAGACACAAAAATATGGCAACAAGGGGTTATGAAAAGTGTCTGAAATCAGGTTAAAGCCCTTGAAAAAAATATTGGAGTCTGGCCTGTTAATATATTATGCGGCCTTGGTACATCTTATTAGTCTTCTTTTAGTATTGATGTAAGATATAAAAAGAACATGGCTGAAAATGTGTGTACATTTTAGTGTATACAACACTACAGAATTTACAGAGAATTGTTTGCTAGTAAAAACAAATGAATTAATTCTTAGTCCTTGAGTTAATGAAACAGGACTGCCTGACATATGGATACATGCATTTGTAATGAACACCGGAGAAAACGGCAATATGTGGTGGATCAATAATTAATCCAAAAATGTGCTTCACCAATCTTTACTGATTTTAGATAATGTACTGTTAAGACACTTTTGCTCTAACAAACACCCTTCATATTAAGATGTACTGTATGCTGAAAGCCAGAAACGATTAAGATTGTGAAGAAAAGGGTGGTTAATGAAATCAGAAGAAGCTTACCTGGCACAGGACCCGGTGGAGCAGATGGCGCAGGTTCATACACTGTATTGTCCTCCAGCTAAACTCACTGTTTATGTTTGTTGAGTTGAATCGGAACAAACAAAAGAATCTAGAGACACACCAAATAAAGCAAAACACACAGATTCAATCAGCTTATAAATATAAAACAAAAATAAAAAAGATGTACACATACTGTACATTACCATATTAACGCATAGATATAGCAATTTTTTATGTCTGTGGGTTGTGTTCGGTAATAACAGTACACCATACTCTTGCTGTTTTTGACAACAGAAAATGTAAACAATAAAAGCTTTATTTGGCATTCAGTTGTATTAAATCAAAGTATTTAACCACTGAGCTTGGTAACAAAACAGATTCAGACACAAGATAGAATTTAAGTATGGCGCGATGAATGTGAATATGCTGGAGTATTTCGTCATCTGACATTTAGTGAATTTAAAGGGGTTTAGCTCCTCTCTTTTGAAAACAGTTGGCAACACTCAAAGCATTGCACAAAGCCCGCTTCTAATGCTTACAACAGGTCTGTAATTTAGCCTTCATCGATCAGACTGGTGAAAATGAAAGTAATAAGTTACCAACACTTACACTTAGAAACCACCAACTTCAGTCACGTCAGGATTGATATTGGACTTGAATGGTGAATGAGATTTTTTTTAGTGAGCACTGAGTCGGATTGATCCTGATTTCTGTGATCATGACAGACACAGGGATTTCGTTCTGTCATTATTTACTCACCCGCTTGTCATTTCAAACATGTATGACTTTCTTTCTTCTGCAGAAAATAAAACAAGATATTTTGAAAAATGTTGGTAACCGAACAATGGCGGTATTTACTTCTATTGTATGGACACAAAACTGCTGTTGTTCGGTTACCAACATGCTTCAATATATCTTCTTTTGTATTCTGTGTGTAAAAAGAAAGTCAGATTAAATGACAAGAGGCTGAGTTGATGACAGAATTTACATTTTTGGGTGAACTGTGCCTTTAAAGCTAGGACATTGACTCTCCTCCACAAACAACTGAACATAGTGCAAACAAATAGTTGATGTATGATTAGATTGTTGAATTACTTTAAGTTGTTTATCTTTAGGGGGCACTGTAATACAAAACAGCAATCCAGTGAGTGCTATGGACAAAACCTCTGCTAAATGACAGCTTGCTAAATGTGTCTACATATACTTTAAATCTAAATGTCATATAGCCTACCCCATTGCCGAAAATCCAGTCAAGTATCTTCAACGAGGACACAAGGATGATCGAGTAAGTTTGTAGTCCCCGTAAATCTTTATTCTCACCTGAAAATTGACCATTAGCCTGTTGTTTAGCAGCTTAAAGCTTTTGACACTAAGTTCCCAGTAGTCCCAAATTTAGAGTAGCTTAGTTCCACAGTGCAGCCCATTACGACACCCTATCAGCCCCTTAAATTGATCAGGGGACACTGACAAACTACTCTACCCCACTAGCAATACATCAACGTAAAATCCTTGAGAGAAAGTACAATTATTCAATTCAGAACCCGGGGAATGATAAGACTAAAAGTGCATTCAAATCTGATCACTTTCGGTACTGAACTGATAAAAGCATGGGAAAAGAAAATGACAATTTTACATTACACCGGAGAAAGAGATGCTGGTGATATGTAGTACGGGGCGTGGCATCAGGTGATTCAGACGGGTAATGAATCCTCTCAGGCAGGGAATTACCATGGCAAGAAACACTGCATGTACCCACAGCCGAACTCACCGGGGAATAGGAAGGCGGGATTAGCACGCCGTCTTTGGAGGGCTTGGTTTGTAATTAGAATCTTTATCTGTAAACAAACAACCTGTTGTTTTCCCTCTTTTAATGACATATTTGTCACCCAAGAGGGAAAACATGCTCATGTGACACGGTCTACACCTGACCAAACCTCAACCTTTTTGTAAAATCCAGAGGGAACAGTTGTTGCCATGGAAAATGTACAGCACTTTGCTCAAAGATCAAACATCCCATTCTTAATTTACCAAATGCACGAAGGCTTATTCTGGAATCATTTCGTCCTGCCACGGTATTTCAACCAACGCTTTTGATTTTAGTGGAAAGCGTTACAATGGGTGGGATGACTGTGTCCCTCGCTCAAGATGTTCTTCTGCCAAAAGATACACGCCGCAACCCTGAGTTCAATTTTAGAGACATCTGCATTCCACAAGTGTCCCCCGGGCATCTGTGGCTTATCAATGAATGTCAGAGCTTTTGTCGGGTCCCGCACTAATGTGCATTAACCATGGTGACATCGTCTTCAAAAAACGGTGGCATTGTCACAATGTCTCTCTCCCAGAGCTCCCATATATCTCTGCACATTAAAACACGAGTCAACCTTTCATTTGTCTGTAGTTTTAGAGACATCCTTCAGTACAGATACGGAGAAGGCTACTGAGCCTTTTTTGTGCCTGAGTATATAGATTGATACCTCAAAATAGGCACAAACCGACTTATCCAAGAGAGCTGGCATTGACTGAATGATTTCAGAAACACCTCTCATTCAGTTTTTCTGAATTAACTGTGTATAGGTACGTGTTTAATTTAATTGTAATTTTGTTTCATGTCTTTGCAGCAGTCCATATTCCAAATAAAAATGTTTTTTATGTGCATGTATTTGTACAAAACTAGAACAGGAAACGTGGTCAAAGTTACAAAAAAGATGCTCATGTTTAAACAACACAATACTAATGTTTTTACATATATTTTAGGATCAGCTCAGAAATAATGATGGTACACACCAGACACCATTCATCTTAACACTCTCTCATTCTTTCACATTGCTGATGGGTTACTTTATGTCATTCCTGAGGTTTGTATTGGTTAAAATTTTAAAACACTGGACTGCAATGGCCACATTACACTGGACTGCAATGGCCACATAGCAAAACTGGAGTAGTCTCTTAATTGTTTCTGCAGCTTCATAATATTTAAATATCCTGCATGCTATTTTGACCTGACTAAAGTTCTCATTGCTCTCCACTTATCGCTGCACAGAAGTGCTTCTCCTGAATAGCGACTTGAGATAAGTGCAAGAACAGCAGAGTCCTTGAGGCACTATCAGCTCACCTGGAGAAGAGAGCAGCTCGATGGGAGCCTTCCTCAGGATGGATGACCAACCACCTTCTGCATCTGTTTTACCTGCTTCAGCAAGGTGGAAGAGTTCTTGGGGGAACACAAGCGGGACAAAGCGACCAGGCAATGTCACCCAGAGATATTTTTCTGTGCCAATCTTTATCAACACAAAGCACAAGGGCTTTTAAAAAGCTAAATTAAAGTTTGCATTAATGCTCCGAAAAGTAATATCATCTGCTAATCTGAATCAAATAGCCAGGGAGTCTCTCAGATTTTTGCGACATATGCTCCTGCTTAATAAATGACTCATCACATTAAGTCCACGGATGCTGTGATGTTTTCTTCTTTTGCTTTTCCAATTTTTAAACACGGTTGATCTTGTTTCATGTGCAAAGTTTTATGGTCCATGTTTTAATAAGTGAAATTAAAGAGACAGTTCACAGAAAAATTTTCTCAATATGTACTCACCTTCATGTTCACTCTGAAAAAAAACATTCACAAAAGGTTCTTTGTGGCGAAAAAAGGTTCTTCAGATTATGAAAAAGTAAGAAAGAGATGGTCCTTCAAAGAACCTTTTGCTGAATGGTTCTTTGTGCAACCAAGAATGGTTCTTCTATGGCATCGCTGTGAAGAACCTTTTAAGCACCTTTATTTATAAGAGTGTTGTTCAAACCTGTATGTCCAGGGTCTGTCAAGCTCCAAAAATAACAAAAGAAAGTATCAGAGGTCTGAAGGCATAGCTTGAAGGGAAAGTTTACCCAAAAATATCATTATTTACATGTCCGCATTTCAAACCTGTATGACTCTCTTCCGCAAAATTAAAAATATAGATATTTTAAAGAATGCTGGTAACCGAACATCGGCGATACCCATTACCTTACGTTTTTTTTGTCCGTACAATAGAAATCGCTGTTGTTCAACGTTCTTTGGCATGTCAAAACATGACACACATGAAACCATGACCTTTGGCATCGCTCGCATGCAAGTCTTGACACCCCATTTTTAGATATACATTAAAATGAATTTATGAACCGTGGTAGAGTTTTTTTAGAACAATAACTTTTAATAACTCATTTTCAGTGAACAATTCATTTAAAGTCATTTGGCTTTAAGGCACGCTTTCATTTCTCTACCGAATTAGCGTTTCTTTGCAAAGTTCTCAAAGAACCGTAAAATAGTCTCATTGTAAATTTACATCAGATTTAATTGGCTGAGAGAAACAATAAGGGAGGTACACACATACCTTCCCTTGAGCTCTTCCCAGTATTCTGATTAACATTCTATTTGAAATTGGACGTCTAACAGAAAGCTTGTAATTGCATCTTACTGTTCAACATCACTGCTACATTTAAGGGCAATGGAATCTTAATGTTTTTTTGATGGCGGCTCCTTGACGCTACATGGTGTTTTATATAGTAAATTAAATTATTCTAGTAAATAATATCTAATGTCAGCATCTCCTGGTGGTTTATTTAGCATATGTTGCATTAAGTGAATGCTCGGCTGAAAAGATGCGTCTTTAGTCTAGATTTAATTTGGGCGAGTGTGTCTGATCCTCGAATAATAAATAACATTAAAGTTTGACTAACAAAGTCAAACAACATAAACTAACAAAGAACAACATTTTCAGTTAATTTACTATTGGAATAGTTTACCCAAAAATTAGTCATTATGTACTTACCCTAATGTCACAATCCTGTACGAGATTTGTGTGGGATTTGTCTTATCTGAGTGGTGGATTGTACACAAAAAAGACATAACATCACAAGAATCATTTACCAGGTATAGTCGGATGAAAATGAGATTAAATTGAATATCGTATTGTAATTGATAGTGTGTAAGTGGATGTATAGCAATGTTATCAATCTATAGATATTCGAGGCTCAATGGAACAAATATTATAATCAAACTTGACTAATTCGTTTTGCCAGATCTCAGTGACACAGCTGTGGAGTGGAAGGGTTGCACAGAGCACTTCTCCTCTAAGCTGACAGACTGCTCTCCTGGCCACATCATTAGAATTAGATGAGCTTAATTAGCAAGTCTATGCATATTAAAGAGCACAATGTAACAGACCGAAGAGTCTTGAAGCACAGGATGCTTCTGGTGCTCCTGAATCAACTGCCAAGTGCAAATCTAAGATTTCACTTGTTATTGACAAGGTGTTTGAATGGAAAGACCACAAATTATTCTTTAGCAAAATTGATGTTTGTTCTTAAAGTGATACTTCAGGCCTGAATCAAATATCCAGACATTGTTGTTATAGCATTGTCAGTATGGATATTTCTCTTTAACAAACACATTGAAAATCTTTGTTTAGACCACTGAGCCGTGTCGAGCCCCCATTCACTCCCATTCTTCCGCTTGGAAGTAAAAGGATACGTGGTATTGTAACTCAGACTGCTTTTTACTTCAAGAAAAAGATTATATTCATTTAGAATGCCTTGAGGGTAAGTAAGACATGGGGAAATTTTGATTCAGGGCCTGAAGTGTTACTTTAAACAATATTGGTTGGGAAAACATTTTGAACTCGTGCAGATGTACACTTGAGCATGGAATGTCATGGTGTACCTTTGGGGCAACAATGGCGGGAGGTGGGCAGGATTTGGAAAAATGGTTATAAAACCATTTGGTTATGCTGATGGGTTCAGAAATGACACACTGCACTATTAAGGGGTTAGTCATTTTAATACATTGCCATGTAATTGTACAATTATGCACAGGAGACTCTTAGCAGGGATTCGGCAGAAGCAAACCGCTCGTGCGCATTGAAGAGTGGCAGATATGTGCTGCAGCGATGGCATTTTCATTTGCCGACTTAAACTATGGGATGTTTTTCCATGTTATCAGCTTTTCTCAAAGCAAGGGTTGCTTCCTCCTGTCAGACAACTAGATTGAATGAAATTGGAGGCCAGAGACATCAGGAAAGAATCCTGAACTCATCTTCCTCTTTTTGAAATACACAGTAAAAACAGCTAACACTCACACAAGCTCAAATGTGGTCTCTTAATGTCATGACATAGACAAAAAGACATTTGGTGAATTGTAGTATGCTGTCATAGCAGACATGTGGTCTTTTAATTGGTTTGGTGGATAACCAAATTGAGCATTACATATTTTGTTCTTCTTCAGTTATACATGGTTTTAAATTGCTCTCGACTACATATATTTCAATTTATTCATGTAGCTCATGTGGTAGAGCGTGGTGCCAGCAATACCAAGATTGTGGGTCTGATTTCCCAAAAAAAATCATATAATAAAAAGTAAATCATTAACTCTCTAACAAATGCACATGCAAAAACAAAAGTATTTAAAAGTCTGACTTTACATGAAAACAAAACTCACCAAATAAATGCCATACACACACCTCGAGCCAATAGTGTAAATAAAATGGAAAAAATGCCTAGCCTTATTATGTAACCATATAAATTATTTATGTCCCAGTCCATGCTGGGAAGGGGGTGAATAAAATGTAACCACGTCATCCTATAAAAATAATGAATATTCCAACTGTAACTAAAAAACACTCTACACTGAGATGCATTACTTGCACTCCTTTGTGTTGTTAAAATTTCAAAATCTTTGATATAAGAATCCATTGCGTATCCTGTCAGTTTGCTTTTTATTAAAACTAAAATAGTCTCAACAAAATCATTCTCAGTTTGCATTATATTTTACAACCCTGCATGTAATATTCAATATTGCTGTTCATCCTAAATTCAAACCCACCGTTATATTGATCTCCAGGCCGCTGGTATTCAAATCTCATTGAAAAGGACAACGGACATGATTTATGCATATATGTTTCCCCCAGCAATGACACCCTAGAGACTGCTGCATGGGTTTACAAAGCTGTTCCTCACACAGATGTAGAAATTTCAGAGAAGGATTTCTGCAAGACAGACTGTGGCTGGGAACCGGTTTGACTGATAATTAGAAAACATCAGAATTCATTCCAAGTTGACAAATACATTGCAGCTGTCTCTCAATTTTTGTCAAAGCAGTGCTCACATGTATCCATATTTCTGATTTAATGCATGTTTCAGCATGCTAATGGAAATGAACAGTAGGTTAGCACAAGTGATATCCAGCCTGTTTATTTATTTAGAAATATGTAAGTATTCTTATTTATATCAAAGGCACTTGCTTGGTTGGCAAGGACCAGTCAGAAGTAAGTTACTCAAGAACCACAGGAAAATGTGATGGCAACTTGACTGCATGATGACTTCACAATAAAATGCCACCATCCTAAGCTAGCGACCTTCCGAAGCTGTGTCAATTTCACGCTTCATAAACTTGTTTAAATAAAACACGGCACACAACTAATATTAAATCACCTTCAACCGATTAAAACACAATTTCCGCAGACAGTCCAAATGCAACATCTACCAGCAGGGGCTACCAGGCCATGCCAACTGGCCAAGCCCTGACTAGATGTGGGCTATTACTGAAGTTACCCCAGAACAAAAGCTGAGCAGAACTGTGAGCCATGACTCACACGGAGCACTGCTGAGATGAGTCATCTGAGCCAGTGTTAAATCTGCTCATTATGATGGTACACAGCAAAGTCTTGAGGCTCAACACGAGAGACTGGCCTTTATGCAGGAGCCTAAATGCTCTCCCATAACTACCTTCAGCAATTGCCTGTAGCCTTTAAATTCAGTATCTAATATGAGGAACACACTCAACTCAATGGTTCTCAATAAGTGCACTTGTTATTTCAGTACAAGTACCTGTTTCTTATTCACTTAACTTTGCAATCCACTTTAATAAAGCATTTGTGCAGCCTTCAAGTGGAGTCATAGTTATGAGTTCTAAGCTTATGAATGATCAAGCGAAGTTATATTTTCAGTTTGAAACTCAGGATAGATGATAGACGAGTTGTCATACATATGCTATTAAATTGAGATTTTATCAGCGATGCCCCCCCCCCCCCCCCATTCATAGACAAGAATGTGGTCTTCAGCCATGGCTGAAATAGAAAAATAAATGCTTTTGTAACGAACAAAATGCTACGGTTACTGTAAAAGGGTGCGGGGCTACTTAATGTCTCTTGCTCTCTCTGAATTTTTCAGTTGAAATTACGTCAACACTTTCAAATAATGCTATGTGTTCAAAGCCATTTGTCATCCTGGACAAACCAGTTTTATGGCTCAGTTTATTTAAATTGAGATTTTTAGATAATCTGAAAGCTGAATAATAAAGCTTTGTACCGATGTGTGGGTTGTTAGGATATGACAATAAATGGCGGAGAGACAACCCTTTAAATCTCTGGAATCTGAGAGTGCGAAAAATCTAAATATTGATTGTTAATCATTCCATTCACAAAAATAATTTTTTTTAATATTTAGGGTAGGAAATTTACAAAATATCATGGATATTTTCACGGAACATAATCTTTACTTAATATCCTAATGAATTTTGGCATAAAAGAAAAATCAACAATTTTGACCCATACAATGTATTTTTGGCGTTGCCTAATATGTTCCCGTGCTACTTAAGACTGGTTTTGTGATCCGGGGTCACATTTCAGCGGGGCTTTAATGCACTCAAATAACATGCATACGGAAGTTAAAACACATTCAGTCAAAATTCATTGCGGTATTTTGCATCTTTTTCTTACAAAAAGTAGTTCAATTTGCCTGATGCAGTTAACGTTATGCCGGTTCGGACAGCAGACTTTAAGCAGAATTGAATTGAAAAGACACGCGCATTCATTTTCTATAGATAAATCCAGCAGCGTTTATCAAATTAATATTATTAAATTATAGAGAAGGGCATTATAATTCAGGTGTGCAATGTATCTGAGTGCACTCTAATAAAAAGCATTTCAGGTGCCTACTGAATTCACACAGTCACAGTAAGATATTCTAGATCTAAATGCACTTGCGTTTACCCGACTTGCATTAATCTTTAACAAATTTAGTAAATGTCATCCTGATAGTGGCACTAAAAAGTATGAAAAGCATATGCCACTCATGAATCGGAAAGAAATTTCAACATTTATCAATTATTCCTTGTAATTACAAAAAGAGCAACCATGATTAACTACTCCATGTTCGTATTTCATTTATTGATCTACAGGCCGCTTTAGCAGTGTGTCAGACATTAGCATTTTTCTTAATTGGGCAAATAACAGGTATAATCCCTCATGTTTCTCATTCTGATTGATGGTCTTCGGCTTGAATCTAAATTAGGAAGCGTTTGGCGGTATAGGAACTGAACAACTGAGTAGTTGAAAATGCAATTAATGAGGTGAAGGTCCTAGTGTGCAGCACATCTACCAGTAATACCCGTCCTGGGATCCCTGGATCAAATAAATTGATGTCCTTGAGTAATTGTGCCTTCTAAACAACACAATTGCCAATATCTAGAATGATGTTTCTTTTAAATACATTTTCAATGCAGCCTATCCTGATGTTCTGCTCTGTAAGAGCAAGATAAAAATGCTAATGCCAAGTAGATTTCTATGACATCAGCTTGTCTTAGTAGTACACACATCATCCGACTGACCGGCTGTGCACCTGCTCTTTGTTCTCCTGCTAATATAATTGTCATGATCACTACAGGTCGCAGTCTGTGTGTGTAGTAGCACACTGAATTGTCCTTTGACACCACAGGTTAATGAATTTGTCCTTAATCATTTTTCAGCAACTGGTTTTGATGTTCTGTGCATGCTCTCTTGTGCCATTGGTATATCCTCTGTGTACTAACCGTGAGTCTTTGTCATTTATACAGTCCCAGTAAAAAGTTGAATCATTTCAGTTTGGTGCTCTAGAAAAAAAATCTAACATTTGAACTCCCACCCAAATTTAGTTCCAGAGATGGTGCTGGACAACAGTCCCTCAGGTATTGAGACACTACGTGTCTGGCTGTCCAAGATTGAGTTCCCTCGCCACTTCCCACCACCTCTCTACTGTCCGTCAAACTACAATAACGTGTCACCCAGAATGCCCAGCCAGAGACTTCCAACCAGGAGCAATTATCCTGTCTTATGCAATTATGATGCAAAGATAAGTGATGCAGGCCTCAGGAAAGAAAATTGAATTACAATTGGTGACAAAGCAAAGGTTTGAGAGGAGAGTAACACTCAGCTGGTGGAGGACCACATGCTGATTTAACAATGAGTAAAGGTTACAGCACAGTTGGTGGGTTGCATACTGAAGATATTATAGTACAGAATACTTGAAGATGAATTTTCATGATAATACTTTATCCCATCAAAAAAGTAAACCTGATTGTTTGTATTCACAACTTATAAAACACCCTTTTTAATCTTTTTCATTTGTTATGTTGTATACTTAAGACCGCATACTATAAATACTGGCTCAAATCTTGTGGCAGGGAAATAAAGCAAGAGGGAAAATGTGCTTGTGGTGCCAGACTTCCCAGAGTATTTTGCTTTTGTAAGTGTTACCTTGGTCCCAGCTAGGGTTGTTTCAACTTAGCCCTTATACTTCATATCTATACTTTTAATGTACAAAATCACAAAATGTCAACTTAGTTAAACTTGCATGTAAGCCTGCAGGAACAACAATAACATTTACATAACAAAGAGCGCTATACAAAAGTCATGACTGTTTACACTCTGTACCTTAATTTAAAGTAACCTAAGATTTTAATAACTTCATTGTAAAAATGAAAAACTGTTTTACTCAAAAGGCCAGTGAGAAAAGAACATGTGACAGGGATGTGTCTTACTGTGGAGGTGGCTTTGATTCCTCCAGCTGGATTCTGTTAAAGGTCCAGTGTATGAAATCAAGTGGTAAGGATGCAAATTGCAACCAACGGTGAATGCCACCCCGCTTTCTTTCAAAGCCCTACAGTGGAAGACACAGGGCTAAGATGTCATCACTTTTTTGCTTCTTCGCCGAACGAGATAATGTATTTATGAAGCTCGCTCTGCAGAGCAGTTTGTCCGTTTAGGGCTACTGTAGAAACAACATGACGAATTCTATGCAAGGGGACCCGCAGTGTGTGTAGATAGAAATAGCTTGTTCTACAGTAAAAACATAACGCTTCATTATGTACGGTTTTTATGCACATCTGGGCCGGTTGCAAGAAACCCCAGGGTGAGAAAACCCCTTTTCTGAAGACATGTACATTATATTCCAGATAGATCCACCAAAAATACACACAGCGTAATATAATTAAAGAGTCCTGTTCATGGAGTTGCCATATTATGTAATTCAAAAAATAAAGGCACATAAAACCTAATTGTACGTGTTTTACAATCTCATTGCAGAATTATTGAATAATAGCTATATTATGGATCTAGAAGACTGCATTAGAAGAAAATAGTACATCTTTGCAGGCTGGGCTGTTTAAAAAATCCCACATTCACACATTAGGCACCCACATGAAAAACTACAATTAATTTTAACTGTGCTTTGAAAGAAATAACACATTCCCCATGAAAAAGTATTCATTTCTAGTGTAATTTTCACTCAGCAATGGAAAGTACTTATACGCCTCATGAGCCTTAAAAACATTAACACTAATAAAAAGCATACTTTTTAAGAACCTTCTCTCAGATCAGCTTTGAGTGGTTCTTGGTCTACACTGGAGCAGTGTTACCATGGAAATGTATCAAATGGAGATGCTTCGAGATAAATGCATTTTAATTTTTATGTTAAAGTGTGTGAAACACGTGACTGCTGGTTACTTTATAAATGAGTGCAGCCTTCACTTTTATCGATTTGATAAATGCTGAAGACATTATGTACACTGCAGTTCTCTTTTTGAAATAAGAAGAAAAAGCTTTTCTGAGCACTTGACAACCTCGGTTCTATTTATATTCAATAACCGACAGTTACGACTGAACAAAAATAACCTGTGATCGACACAGTAAAGATAAATAAACAACATAAATGCTTTTAAAAAATTATTTCAACAACATCATCGTCCATTTTTGACTGGGATGGGTAACAAAGCCTGTCTGGCAGCCTGTGGAACAATTCTTTACTTTCAAGTTTGATTTTACCGAGTGACTCACTATGTTAAAAGATGCATTGAGACACACAAAAGAGCTTCGCAAACAGATTTTATAAGGATTACTGCATTGTTATTTGCTTTTAAGAATCTCAAAGTAATAATTGCCTTTGCACTTGTTTGTCCACGACTTTGTAAAACAGACATTATCAGGTACAAATGGAAAATGTACTGCATGACAAAAACACTTTCAGCTATTTCAAACTAAACCATGGTTATGGAGTTTCAACAGAAATAAAGTGAAGGAAAGACGAGGCTCTTACAAACTCATCCGCTGGCATTTGAAATGTCAAGATGTCTGGATGTTCACCATGCACATCAGCAGGGTGCCAGACCAGTCTCTCTTTAATAGAATGATTAATAATTAATAAGAATGAGGTCTATCAAGGGTTACGGTATGTTCTTCAGGCAAAGACTGAAGACTTGGTTTGATAAATCTTTACAGGAGTGAAGGTTAGAAGTAATACAATGACTTAATTATGGTTTATCGCCGCAATGTATACAGTGCCTTCCTATGTACTCCTCCATTAACCTTCAGTAAGTGCATTCTAATTGCACTGCCCATAAATTCAGGGCTTATACAACAAAAGCCCAGATATTAATGGGAAAGAGATGAGGTGGTCAGTATATGAGAGAGTGTGGAATATAATTCCTCTCACCCACTAAAAAGATGCTGTATGTGTCAAATGTGGCTTGATGTTAGCAATGTATATGGTACCTTCCTATGGGCGCCACCATTAACCTTCAGTAAGTGCATTCTAACGGCAATGCCGGATGGATTTAGACCTCATAAAGAAAGAAGCGAGATGTAAATGGTAAAGAGATGTAGTCAGTGGTCAGTATATGAAAGAGCTTGGAATATAATACCTCTCATTGATGCTTTAGATGTAAAAAGTGGCTTGATGTATAGAAAGGCTATGAAAAGGATCTGCTAAGGTTTGTAAAACGTTGGGACAGAAAACCTTAAAGCAGTCAAATGATATTAAACAATCTCTTGTTCGTTATTAATGAAGACTTTTCCACAAATGTATTTATTTTTACTTCATTACGTTTCATTTACGATGTTGAGCCATAAGATGAGAACACTTTGTGATGTTGTGATAAATACATAAAGACTTGTGGTTAAAGTAAAGGTTATCTTTTGTGAACTGAAAATAGCCTCATCATGTCAAAAAATACTTTGATTTTGATGTCTTATTGGAGTACATTTGCTATCTTATGTCACATCACAACATGTTCAAAATAAAACTTACTCTTGGTTGCTTCCATTCAAAAGCCTTAATCTCTTTAACCTTAAATGAAACAAGGACAATCACATTGAAACAAGGACAATCACATTGAATGATGGGACATTATACATGCTGCATTGAAGATAATTCCTAATGCTTCAACTGATGACGCCTATATGAACATATCAAGTGAATTAATGTGAGGTCACATGATTCAAATCCCATTGCACCCATTGGCCACTATTGTAGACAGGAGTTTTATCAGACGTGTACTTGTGTAGCCGTAAACATGGGCCAGGCGAAATAGTGTGAGAGCTTAATTTAAAAAAATCACACATGAGAGAGGATATTTCTGCAGGTGATTTACTAAAAAGGTGCACATTAAAAAGCACAAGCGCAATATTTCATTACAATAATGACCAAGGCAGCACAAATTCATGCAGGATTTAGACATGCTTTTTTGGGGTGTTAAATAAAGGTGTAAATAACAGCACAATGACAAGCTCAAACCTTATAAATCACATTGCGTGATTCTTTTAAAAACTCCTCCAAATGCATATGCAGTAAGATCATTTGCAAAAACAGCTGTGTCCACGCATTTTCAGCGCTTATTTTCATTGCGCGTCTTTAGTAAATACTGACAATAGGTTTTTTTACGAGCCATGAGGCGTTTGCAATGCCGTAAACTGTTTGTAAATCTGTGACTTGAAAAAATGTGTTCAATTATACAGTATGTATGTGTCACCGGGGTTCAATACCCCAGTTTGCATGGCTTTATAGCATGTTTTATTCTCATGCATAGCTTATATACCAGAAAAATGAAACCACATTTTGTTGTTTTTCCAAAAAACAATTTTCTTTATGAATAATGTTAGGTGTGTGTGTGGTGAGGAAGGCGGGACGAGAGCCGTGAGGCGGGGCCGGAGACGTGAGTGATAAGTGCAATCAGCCGTGCGCACCGGTCCCGCATATCTTACGGAGGAGATCGGGAGCTTAAAAGGACGACCGGCAGGACTGTTGACGAGAGAGGACCGGGCTCGGACATTGTTAAGTTTGTTTGTATGTTTTATGGCTGGTAGTCGACCGTGAGGTACTTCCGTGTTTGTTTATTTGATTTAATTAAAGTTTTATTGTTTGAATGTCCGCCGGTTCCCGCCTCCTTCCTTCCTTTTATGGATCTTATTACAGTGTGGTTGTACCGTTTCATGCGTCAAAAAAACAGATATTACAACAACATAACAAGCTTTATTAACATGTGCCCTCCTCATTGTCATTGTTATCATAAGCATTACTTACATTGGGAGCTGTAGAATAGCTCCTTAGTGTAATTGTCAGAATACTGCACAGCTGAATTCTGCGTTGTGAAAATGTTCGTTATCATTCACCTAAATAAATAGCCTTAAGGTCTTACTTTATTTTGACCGTAAAGTCTGTTGCGCTTTCCTAAACAATCTCATAACTGGAAATCCCCTACAGTATAAGCATTGTTGCCTATAGCACCATGCATCTTTTGATTCTCAAGAAATCACATAAATGACACTTGGCAAACTGTTCAGGGTCAGAGCACACACATTTACGTGATAAAATCAAAAGCAAGTTTGCATATGTGATCTAATTAAACTGCATTTCCCTAATCAGGTCACTGAAATGAATCACGGTACGGTATATTTCTATAAAGAAGATGCAGTAAAACTAGAGAGGAAGGACTTCCGTGTGCACCAGCAGCTCTTCCATTACTGCTTACACTGTAGATTGAGCACTGTCCTTAACTGACATTGAATGGACTAAATATAGACATCACCCGCATCCAAATTATGGCGAGCAGCAAGAGGTGGAGGTTCGTGATAGATACAATGCGTCAGGAAGGGTGTCAGTATCTTTTGTAATAAGTCATAAGGGTGGCTGGGCAGGGAATAGATGACAGAAACTTCTTATCACACATCTGCCTCTCTCCTTGTCACGCTCGCCACAAACTGAGGAGCTCAGAGGTTATCTGTGTGACACTGTGGGTAAATTAATCCACTTTGAAAACTAAAGACAACAAACTTTCCCCCTAGACAAACCACAATGGAAAGTTTGAAGCTGCTGGTGTTCCTATATATTTTTAATGGTCGAGCATGGGGCAAACGATGAAAACAAAAATACACAACATACACAGTGATATTACAGTAAGCTCTAAAAAAAGCTGAAATTTTATAACACTGAGCAACGCTATATAAGGTAACTAGTTCAACCTTTTGGTTTAAGTCTTGCAAGTCTTAAGTCTGGTTTGGGGCCATACAATGGAAGTCAACGGGGGCCACTATGTCTGCCATCTTATCACCAAACACTAGTGATTTTTCACAGCTAGACTACGATAAGACACAAAATCACATCATTTCTAACTTAAAACTAAAATGAAAAGTTTATCTCTGTTGTTGCCCAAAACAAATCTACCTCCTGTAACCCTTTGTGACACATAGGAAATTGCCAGCACTCTGTGACAACAGCTGGTGTGTGACAAAGATTGATTGTAATGTGGTTGTATTTGTCGACTTCAGCATGTTTCGTACTCGGGCATCTAGATGCTGCCTTCACATAGCTGAACTCTTTATTTTTTCAGTCACATTGTGATTTACATTTGCACACCAAGGACACTGTGGAAATACTCCGTCAATATCTGCACTGACCATTGGCTGAAAGTAAAAGCATTACACGCTCTTTCAACCCTTTAAGGTTCGCAGCTTTTAAATATTTCAAAAGCTCATTTGGTGATGCAGGTGTGCGTTTAAAGGTAGTATCATTTCTCACCCTCTTTTCGACAGTCCTGCACACTGCTCTTCACAAAAGGATGAAAGCATTGACATTCTCCACAAATTACACTGGACAAGACATATGGGAGTTCCATGATAGTGGGTTACTTCTACATGTATAAGGAATACTGATCATTTGTTTAATTGTATTTATTACCAGTATTACCATGCTGCATTTACCTTACAGAAAACCTTGCCGGTGTCAGGGACACAAATCTGAAAATATGAGAAGATAAATCACTTCTGTTAATGAACACAAAAAAATCACACAATTCAAAGCATAAATACCAAACTGATTCTATTAATATCATGTGCCTGAGTGCAAAAAAAGATATAAATATTTTTAAAGATATCAATATTACTTTTTGTTATTACATTATGTAGGATGATGTTAATCAGAAAATTACAAAAACAAATACATATGGGTTTTTACAGGCAGCGTCACAGTTTTTGCTATCGGATACCTATGTATCCTATGTCCCTATGTACTGTATGTCTTTTGAAATTACAAAGAGAGGCCAACAGAAAGAAATATGGAGAAAAAAAGGAAAATCAAAAGCCTGATACAGCCAGTGCGACAGTCTGCACATATCCATGGCTAGCCAACCTGAAAGCACCCAGCCGGTTGAGCAGTGAAGATAAGCCTTCAGGTGCTCAATAGATGCCACGCTTCTTTCAGCTGAGTCACTAATGTGATTGACAGCTCACGAAGGAGGAAGAGGTAAGAACGGGATCTTGCATTGGGTTGGATTTGATATAAACGGCACACTTAAGAGATGAGGGATTGATCATGGGTGGCCCCTCAGCATCCTCGGGGGAGAAGTTAATGTGATGAATGTGACCTCGAAGGGTGACTTGAGGTAGCATGGTTCTCAGAAACAACAAGAGAGTGGAGACTCAATACTCCAGAACAGGATGACCTGTGCATGAAATAGCATGTCACTATCACAAAAGACCTCAAATGATCTTACGCTGAGGCAAAAATGTGCTGGGTCTGACGTGTCAGGCCATTTAATATGTGCTGCCAGGTGAACAGGAACAAAAACAGCAGGGGTGAATCTGGCAACAACTACAGTATTTGGCCTGATTTGATTTTAATTGCTTTTAATGAACTGCAGTGCCAAAAATGTGTCAACATTTTTATATGATCTATGTATGTTTATAAATGTGACTGTCACACCAGATTAAAATGTATTTGGAGCCTATATCTCCATTACTGTGTCTGATCATGAGATTCAGGGTTTCATTTCATTTCCTGAAATAAAGATTCCTGAAGTTGCAATCGATGGATTATTGACTCTGGGTGAACTATTGAACGCACACAAAGCTGACTGGTTCATCAATCACACTCCGCAAGATTTTGACATTAAAAATGAGACTTCACTCTGAAGAGTTCAGAGATATTAATGTGAAATATCATTCTGAAAACATACATTACTTATAATCAAAGAGAAAATCTTGATAAGGAAATTCACAACAATCATCCCAACATGTGGCTGGTTACTTCTGAGTAAATTCTGCTTTGTATTTCGCTGTCGGTAAAGATAGTAAGATCATTTTTTACTTCACCAATATCAAACGATGACATGTTCAGTTATGCTTCAGTGCATGTACTAGTTTGTTTTGAAGTCCTGAGGAGGCGGTCACCCTGGGTGACACTTTCCATTACACTGCAATGGGGGATGGTCACATGTGATGCAGCCTCATGTTCGGTTTCATGGTCTTTTGAAGAAGTGCCCTCCGCTTACATGCGAGTTTCATTTGTCAGGTCAAACAAGAGAAAAGTGCTACACGTGGTTTCATACTGTGGAATGCTCCATTAAAACCAGTCAAAGAGGTGCTACAATTTCAAAGCAGATTTCAAAGCTACAACAAAGCAATTATTAAAAAATGGATCTCACCATCGGGAGAAACCTCAGGGGGTGAGCTTGCATTATTAACAATGGAAATACAGTCTCTCTGCGTTTTACTGTGTGTTTACCAAACAAAGCTGCCTCTGAAGCTAATGTTATTAATTTTGCTGTTATTGACTTTGAGTTTTGTATCTTTTAAAGCCTGGTGGCCAATAGATTAGCAAAGCACACAGCAAATACAAAAAAAGGTGAAACATGTTGTAAATTAATCTTATCACTAAGTCCACGCGAATATACAGAGTCAGATAGAAGTCAAAAGTTGATTTCCCTAAAATGTGCGATCAAAACATTGCTTTGCTTTATCAGCTTTCCGAACAGTGTGACACCGAAAAATGGGCTCAGCCAATGGCACGAGTTGGCACAAAGTACTGTATTTCTGCCAGTGGCTTGCTTAAGGCAATCTTCTAAAGCGATCCCTACTGTGCTCTCTATTCCAGTAGCAATTCCCCTTGCTATTTCTAGTAAACTTGTTGTTTTGGGGATAAGAATCATGGCGCCTGAACCTTGATTTCTACACTTTTATGTTGCTTGCAAAAAACGTATCAAGTCAGGAGTCAAAACAAATGCTGAATGGAATGTTGTAGTTACGTCATCCACCAGCAGGGGCTAAATGAACCATTCAAAAGTCCTGCTGTGCCCATGTGTCTTTTTTATTCGAGTTAGTGGGTAGAGCTTAATGCTCAGAGAGCATCTGCATCTTTTACTGTGGTGGATTTCAGCAAAAGCGGCAGGGCACTGTGGATACAAGAGAGTCATGATCATTTAATTGAACAGGTGACAGCATGCACATTGACTGAACGCATTGACAGGGAATGATTAAAGGGTCCCTGCTGGACAGATCAACCTGAATCATTGTTTTGTCTAAATAATTGGAAGTAAGGAAGTACTCGCTTTCTGCCATGTTTCCACTGCAGGGACTGGCAACAGTCGTCCATGTTCTTGGTTCTGTAATCTTGTTCCTTTAACTGACGATTATATAAGAACCACTTTTGGTTCGGCAACGGACCATTTCAGATTTCTTAAAATCTTTGTCTGAATCTTTAGTATAAACCGAAATTTAGTATAAACAACGAAGAACAATCGAAAGGTGTCATGGATGTTTATTGTTATGGAACCATATACAACTAAAAATGGTTCTCCCATGTCATTAGGGGCTTTTGCACCAGACAAATCTTTTTAAAGTTCCAGAACTATAGTATTTAAGTTCAGGAATGCCTTTTGGAGGGAACACTAAATGGTGTAGTTTTGCAAAAATAAAGTAATACAATATACACGGGACATGGTATAACACTAACATCGTAAGAATTATGAGGTTCAGTATTACCTTCCAGCTGATACAGGAGGGGAGCTGGTAATCAGTTTCTCTATTGCTGATGAGGCGAATGCAAACGAGAGGATGAATGTGGTGTGAAAGAGGTTATTGATTTTGCCCATCTTGAGAGACCTTTCTTCACAGCAATATTGACCAGCAGACTTGGAAAGGAGGTATTTAAAGGACAAGGGCCACTTATGCAAGAGATCGTATTTTATACCAAAGACTGATTGTAAATGCAGTTTGTCTGTAGGACAGGAAATCTGTGTGAATGAGGGTGGGTTGGTGAGCAACTACATTGACAGAGTGACTGCAATTTATATCCTGTAACAACCATGCAGAAAAGGGCATTAGAGTTCATTTCTATTCAACAGGTCTTATTTCTGAGTCTGATTAGAAGGTGAAATAAGGAGAGAGAGAGAGAGAGAGAGAGAGAGAGAGAGAGAGAGAGAGAGACTATTACCCTGCCCGGATGAATAATGCATGAACTTGTCAGAGGTAGTGAACATGACAATCCGTTTGTTTCTGCTGCACAAAAGCATCTGACAGGTAAATAGGAGCTGCCGTTAGGCGCTATAGCCAGGTTAATAGAATATATCCGACCTCAGAAGATTTGTATCCACCTGTGTCAATGCAGCTTTTCAGAAGCTCTGAGCCCGACTGTGATTCACATTACAAAAGGTGTCCGGACACGACACATCTTCTACCGTAGTAGTACAAAACACGTCCTAACAAACAAACAAGTCCTAACATATAGCGGAAGTATAAGGGAGTTAATAATGCAAATAAGGATTTTACTGTAATGTCAGCATTCAAATGAACATGATTTCAAGTGATAGTTCACCCCAAAATAAATATTCTGTCATCATTTTCTGTCATTTCAAACCTGTATGACTTTCTTTCTTCTGCAGAACACAAGAGATTATATGTTGAACAATGTTGGTAACTGAACAACGCCAGGACCCATTGACTTCCATTGGTTTTGTGTCCATACAATAGAAGTGAATGGGTACCCACATAGTTTGGTTTACCAACATTCATCCAAATATCTTATTTTTTTCTGCAGAAATAGGTTTAAAATGACAAAAGGGTGAATAAATCTTGACAGAATTTTCATTTTTGGGTGAACTATTCCTTTAACGTAAACATGTATCAACATGAATGGATGAAGAACCGATGGAAAATGCTCTCGGATGTTTCTCTAATATTTCATAAAATTTCAAATTTCTTCTAAATGTGAATATAATTGAAGAGAGTAAGAGAGTAAACGTTTCCTGCTGCTCTTTTAAACAAAATAAAATATTTTGCCACAATTCTCTTATTTGTTAATCATCTACAAAACTTGCGAATATTGCACAATAATGAATATTTTCTGCAATCCGGTCTCACTTTTTATTGACCTCATGAGGAACTTTGAATACAGAACATCTGCATCAGCTGTCATAAATGTCATGAATCACAAAGATGGAGAACCCAAATGCAGGCAGCCAAAACAGGGATGACGGGGTTAACAAAGATTTTAATATTTAAATAAACACAAAACAAAAACCCACGAGGGGGTAAAACAAGACTAGATAAATAATAACAACTACAGGACACGGACTAACTAGACTGAACAAAATAAAATACTAAGACAAGACTAGACTAGACTAGACTAACTTACAAGGTAACAATAACTCAGGATACAAATAATCCAACAAACAGGTAGCGCATGGGAAAGGCAAACAACTTACAGAATACAATGAACGAGCACAGGACTATAGACAAGAGGAGGCTTTAAAGGGAAACAAACACAGGATAATTGAACAAGGGGCAGGTGTAGGTAATGAGACACTAATGGGAAGGCTAACGAGACAAAAGGGCGGGAAACACTGACGAGACACGAGAAAGCACATGGCATGTCAGAATCAAAAAAAAGCCATGTCTTTCTCACACAAAACCTAAGGCTATGCCATGACTCCGCTGCAAGACCAAAAATAAACATGACATGATAGCGGAATCATGACATAAGCCCCCCCTTAAATGAACACCTCCAGGTGTTCATCAAGGGGTAGACTAACAAGACAAGACAGACTGGGAACACGACAATACAAGGCAAAACAAAGAAAACAATATCAGGGGCAAACAAGCAAGCAAAATCACAGGGTTGGGGTGAGACAATAAAAATAATAAACATGGGAGGGGGGGTGGGGGAACAACAAAGTTCACGGGAGGGTGTCCAAGAGGGTAGGGATAGGGTGGGACAGTCCTAGTTCCCGGGGGCGCTCGCGAGCGTGGAATCCCAGGGGACTTGATGGGAGAAGTCCTCGGGGGAACTGTTCTTGTTCCCGGCTTGAAGGCCGGCTGAGCCACCGGCTGGAAGGCCGGCTGAGCCACCGGCTGGAAGGCCGGCTGAGCCACCGGCTGGAAGGCCGGCTGAGCCACCGGCTGGAAGGCCGTCTGAGCCACCGGCTGGAAGGCCGTCTGGAAGGCCGGCTGAGCCACCGGCTGGAAGGCCGTCTGGAAGGCCGGCTGAGCCACCGGCTGGAAGGCCGGCTGGATAGGACTGGGTGCAGGACTTGACGCCGGCTGGAAGGCCGGCAGGGCAGGACTGGGTGCAGGACTTGACGCCGGCTGGAAGGCCGGCAGGGCAGGACTGGGTGCAGGACTTGACGCCGGCTGGAAGGCCGGCAGGGCAGGACTGGGTGCAGGACTTGGCACTTGCGTGGACGCCTGGGCAGGACTTGGCACTTGCGTGGACGCCTGGGCAGGACTTGGCACTTGACTGAGTGCAGGTGGGACCACCGGACTTGGGACCACCGGACTTGGGACCACCGGACTTGGGACCACCGGACTTGGGACCACCGGACTTGGGACCACCGGACTTGGGACCACCGGACTTGGGACCACCGGACTTGGGACCACCGGACTTGGGACCACCGGACTTGGGACCACCGGACTTGGGACCACCGGACTTGGGACCACCGGACTTGGGACCACCGGACTTGGGACCACCGGACTTGGGACCACCGGACTTGGGACCACCGGACTTGGGACCACCGGACTTGGGACCACCGGACTTGGGACCACCGGACTTGGGACCACCGGACTTGGGACCACCGGACTTGGGACCACCGGACTTGGGACCACCGGACTTGGGACCACCGGACTTGGGACCACCGGACTTGGGACCACCGGACTTGACGGGACCACCGGACTTGACGGGACCACCGGACTTGACAGGACCACCGGACTTGACAGGACCACCGGACTTGATGGGACCACCGGACTTGGGACCTCAGGAGGCCCGCTAGACGATCGGGCCCTCCTGCTCGTACGGCGCCCCCCCAAAAAATATTTGGGCTGAGTCCCGGTGTTATTCTCCGGCTGGAGCTTCGGGCTGGACTCGAAGGGTGCAGAGGGTGAGGAGAGGCGCACAACCCCGACCCGAACACAACCCCCTGCACAGGGGGACGTATTCCCCAGCGCAGCAGAACAAGGGGTAAGATCGGCGTCGGAGGGGCTTGCAGACGCCGTCCCTGAATCTCTCCTCCCCCACCCGCCGCGGATGCCGCCAGGAAAAGCAGGAACCCCGGAGCTCGAGCCGGAAGGCGCCGAGCCCCCCAGGGCGGACTCAGTCAGAATGCAATCCTCCGGGACGCTAGCCAACGGAACAGATGCCACGACCGGAACTCTGACATCGTCCCGGTTGATCACATACCTGACCATGTCCTCAAACCCCAGGGGCTCAAGCAACCTCCTCTCCGATGGCCGGAGGCGGTTGGTGAGGCAGCCATCAAAGATGACCTTTAATTCTGCGTCACCAAACTCTGTCTCCCGCGCCACCGAAGAGAATGCCTTGGCGAACTCCCGGGTCCCATGCCCTCCCTGACGGAACCCAAACAGCAGGTGAGCTTGGAGAGACCGTCGGGACACTGCATTGTTCATCATGCTGCCTACTGGGTTCAGTTGTGGCTCGTTCATTCTGTCATGAATCACAAAGATGGAGAACCCAAATGCAGGCAGCCAAAACAGGGATGACGGGGTTAACAAAGATTTTAATATTTAAATAAACACAAAACAAAAACCCACGAGGGGGTAAAACAAGACTAGATAAATAATAACAACTACAGGACACGGACTAACTAGACTGAACAAAATAAAATACTAAGACAAGACTAGACTAGACTAGACTAACTTACAAGGTAACAATAACTCAGGATACAAATAATCCAACAAACAGGTAGCGCATGGGAAAGGCAAACAACTTACAGAATACAATGAACGAGCACAGGACTATAGACAAGAGGAGGCTTTAAAGGGAAACAAACACAGGATAATTGAACAAGGGGCAGGTGTAGGTAATGAGACACTAATGGGAAGGCTAACGAGACAAAAGGGCGGGAAACACTGACGAGACACGAGAAAGCACATGGCATGTCAGAATCAAAAAAAAGCCATGTCTTTCTCACACAAAACCTAAGGCTATGCCATGACTCCGCTGCAAGACCAAAAATAAACATGACATGATAGCGGAATCATGACAATAAATGGAAGTTTATTACTGTAGCTCATTCAACCTTTTATTTCGGATAAACAGCTAAATCCACAGGGTCAAGTGCATTTGACCAAATCACAGAAGCACAAAATGAAAAGGATAATGAACATTTGAGAGTTTCAAATGTTTACCAGTAAAATTAAAATGATAACCAGCACATTTATCATATTGCTCCAATTGGGAGTCAAAGCAGAAAGGTTTATGTCAAAGCATTTATGCTCAATTCTGTACTCTTGTATGTAGCAATTACCTGAGACCTTTAATGTTTATGTAACTCTCAGATATCTCAAAGAGTAAAGCTCTACAAATGTTCTTCATCCTATTGCTAACGGCAAAATTTTTGTCTTTAACACAAATAAATTGAAAAGTGTTATAGCTGCTTTACAAAGACAGACCTAATGTTGCAATGGGCCACATCAGAGCTACAGACCATTAAAACAATAGCACAGCATAATAGAATGAATTCTTCCTGCTGCTCCCTTGCCAACCAGCCACAAAATATGAAACTTCATAATAAAAACTTAAAGGGCAGAATCTGCCAACCCTGGGGTGACTTCTTCATTATCTCACTTGTTTTTTAAATCAATGTTGCAAACAAAATGAGAAGCCCAGACACCTCATTTAATTCATACTGCATTCAGAATAGGCCAAATTATCCAAGAGGTCTAACGCTTCATTGGACCATCTTTGTTTGTTCCTATTTTTATCCGCCCAAATAAAGAAACTCTAATGGATTGAATATTAAAACGAATTACTCAAATCTGTGCGGCTGTGTGCGTGCTTAAAAAGCGTCCCAAAGAATTAGAAGAAATGTGTCTGTAATAAAAGTTTCTCTCCATAAAACAGACCGACCAAAGAAAACGAATTTAATGTCAATGTGGTTTCTAAGGGTTATATGACAAGAGTTCCGGGTTAAATGTCTCTTGTGAAAAAAAGAAGGTTTAATGATCATTTACACATATATGTAAATCATAATCAACAAAGTGGATTCAATGAAGTCCTTGTGTTTGGTTCAGGATGCTGTGTCAAGCACCATGAGATAACAGTGGTTAGGATACTCATGCTATGCGCAAAGTCTCACTATAACAAGTTTGATAGCTTGTAATACTGTAACTACCTGTACAAAGGGTTGATAAAACGGATGATAACAATCATTACAAACAGGGCCATTATGTGCCAATTGTTTATATTTGTTTATGACATGAAAGTATAGGTAACTGATGATTGAATCTCAGTTCAACCAAAAGCAAATGATCTGAGGAAGGTGGAACTCTTATCCCAATTTCTTTAACAAAGCTGGCCAGTCCATATGGCGTACCGCAGTATCCTGGACTGGTATTTTTTAGTTTTAAGCTATATAAAATGTAGAAATCAATGAAGTTCTGCAGTTCTGAAAGTTCTGTATTAAAATGTTGGGTGGGCAACAGGTAGCTATGAGCCAATGGGATTATCAAGATAATTTGCTTGAGAGTATTTAAACATGTTGTCTGTTTATATTGTATTCATATTTCTAACAGGGTAAAAAACTTTGCAAAAAGGAAACATGGTAACCATGGTAAAGCGACTGCATTAAATGTCACGGTACTTTGATATATTGAATGATTAGCATAATGATGACCATTGTGAGCATAATGTACCATAATTTTAAACTAACAAACAAACACACCATACTGTGACTTTGATACAACAATGGTACAATAATATTAATGTAATACCATACTTACTGATAGGCTACATTTCTATAAATGGATTGACAAATATTAAAGTGATAGTTCCTCCAAAAATGAAAAATCTGTCTTAATTTATTCACCCTCAGGTTATTTCAAATAAAATTAACTAAATTACAAAAAATTAACTGAAAATTAACAAAAAATTAACTGAAAATTAACTAAAAATGACTAACAATTTTCCAAATCTCTTTCAATGTGTTCAACGGAAGGAAGTAATTTATACAGGTATGAAATCACATAAGTCTGAGTAAATGATGACAGAATTTTCATTTTGAGATGAACTATCCCTTTAAGTTGCAATGCAAACTTAAAAACGGAATACAATTGTTTAAACTTGGGAATAGTCACATAAAATCAATAAAATGGAGGTTGACTCGTTTACATATGTTTAGATCATGCCCTGTTTGTTTAGGCAATATAAGGACATGCCTTTCACAATGCGTGATTTATTACGCTCCTGTATTCCCAAAGGTTTTCTATTCATAACCATGTTCGTCTGCCCTTGGTTTGATGGCAAAATATGTTTATTTTTAGATTATAGATATTTTGTACAATACCATATTAAGATTCAAACCGCTCGGCGTATTTACATAAACATTACTTTACAGTCAATCTTGATTTGAATGGCAAGTTTCATATGTTCAGAACTTGCCTCCAGATTTTCGTAACAGAAGCAGAGTTTTGTAAGTAACTTCAATAGCCAATCAGAGGTCCTTTCAGATCATAATAACACACGGATGAATGAGCTGCTAATATATTCAGTCCATTCAAGGTTACTGTGCTTGTCTATCTGGCAGAAATAGATATACCTGACTGAAGCAATTTTCTGTTCTGGGATACTGAGCTCATGGAAATGATACTGTTCAATAGCAATTCCCTCACACTGAAAACACTATGCTGCCTGCGGTGTTCCCAGATAACATTAGCTGCATTTCTCCATTGGTTATGTATTTATGCGAGGGTAATAAAACATATGATGTTATCTCCCTTTGAAACTAAGGTACATAAACCCCATATGGGGATTTTGATAACATCCTAAGTTCAAGTCTCAAGTTTGAGCAAAAACATACAGAGTCAGCTGTTTATGCAAGAAAATGAAAAACCAGGGTGAGGTTTTATGCTTTCTAGCACACTGGTAATATATTTCCTATAGTAGGCTGCTTTGATGGGTATGAGGGCATTTGAGTAATTGTTCTTTCTGCCTGAACACTTTCATTTTTTTTAAACAATTTTAAACAAAATACAGTATGTAGGGAATGAAGAAACAGTGGTATGTCAATGTAACAATGTGACTCTTGGGAAAACTGAAGGCCAAATACACACACCATTTAACAGCAATTCGGTTAAGTATTCAATGAATAAACAAAATTAGGCAAATTATGCTAAAGATATCATATGTGTAGCGAGCAAGTAGGGAGGAGAGCCGTGAGGGAACAGCACGAGACCGGTGCAACACGCAGCTGACACTCATTATCACTTGACAAAACAAAGTCTCTACACATTTTACTGTATAGACCATTTCATCGGATGCGCACCTGACCCCCAGTTAACTTCCGGTTTGTGTTTGGCTAGTGTCTAATAATATAACTATTTAATTTGATTTATGTTAATCTTTTACAATCTGTATAAGTACAGTCCCATTACTTAACTTTACCATAATATGCGATATTTTATCGACTATAACTTGTTCCTAAAAAACACATAAAAAGCAAAACTAACAGTAATTGTCTAAGTGGTTCAAAGAAAATGTAAGGTGCAAAGATCTACTTAACGCAAGACTGAAAATATCTTATTATCAAGAATAACGATAGATTCAGAACAATAGTTTATTTAGTGACATCAATCTTTTTTAATCATAAAAGCAAGGCAGCATTTTGACAAATATAAAAGAATACTTGTATATTCATGTATAAACACATCAACATAAAGTACCTGTTCATGCAGTTAAATATCTTACAAACATTATAAACAAATATTACGAAAACATATCCATCTGTTAAACTACAGGTTGGCATCTAACCGCTAGGTTGACTATATGTCAAGCCAAAAAAAGTTGAGGCTCTAGGTGGTTGCATTCAGCAGTGACCTCTAGAGTTGAGTTGCATCGCTGATAAGCAAAACATAATCAAGCATGACGTCATTATCATAGATCAAATGTGCAGTCGCATTACTTACACGTGGCTGATAGGCACAAACAACAAGACTGTTGTGATTCATGATATGAGGGTTATGCCTTTGAACACTCAACTCACTGTGAGCGAATGCATCTTTCTTCCTGACTGAACAATAGATATGTTTGTTTACTTCCTGCAGTTTTGACCAATTACATAAACAAGCTAAATCATTCATCCTGCGCGCACTTATGTGTGACAAGATTTCAAAGGGGGACCTGCATGAAACTTTAGGGGTTTTCTCTGAAGCAAATGTTTTGGGTGAATAAATGCATTTGATAACACTGCTGAAATTCATGTTTCATGTGGAAAAGATTCAAGAGGTTTGCGGCCCGTGTGTGCTGTACAAATCTTTTCAAAATGATACTGTATGCTAATCCATTGGGTGTGTGGATCTAGCAAAACCATGGAACCACCGCCTCTTTAAAAGGCAAAAATCTGTGTGCACCGCATGTCTGGATACATGCCCGGGAACAATGCTCTTCTACATTTAGAGATAACAGTAAAACATAAACAAACACCTGTATTAAATTACATTCTGTGTTTAATGCGATATTTAATGAGATGAGTGATTTGAAGTGGAACTAAAGGTTGCCTATAATAACATGCTTTTCTCAAGAAAACTGTTAACAATATGGAAATGTATGCAAACGTGTGTTGTTTAATTGGTAAAACATGATTTGGTGTCACAAAAATCACTGTCCATTATAATTCCCCCTCTGCTTAACGTAACGTTGGCACAGTTTATGATGCATGCAAAAAATAGCAGCGAAAGTCCAGACTCCAAATAAGACAGGAATTGGGGTCCGAACGGGCCCTGAGATGGAGATAGTAATTCAGGGCCATCTGCTGAATCAATTCAGCTAACAGACCACAGAAACTAATGACTCGTTCATTATCCTATAGCCAGTGGCAGAGCGAATGCAAGCAAATGTCATACGGCCCTCATCAGCATGGCCAACACAATACATGCATCATGATGTCAGCTGAAACGGCCAGCGACTCATTCACTACACCAAGCGAATGACGTGACAGCGTGGCAAAAGCGCTAGATCTTCAGGTATTAAAAATGATGGACAAGGCATCCGCATTGGAAAGGGTTGACGAATGGGATTTGATTGCAGACATAGGGATATTTCAAAATGGGTTGGAAGCAATCAGAACTGTCATGGGAGAGAAGAAACCATTTATAGGCCTTTAAACGAGGACAAGCCATGCGTTCAACAACTCCGATTTTATCAAAGGACATGAAACAGTGATAGATGAGATGCTGTGCTGCTTCCAAACAGCAGGCCGCTATTCTTTCCTGAATCCAGAACAAAATGTCATGTTATTCTAAGACCAAGTATTTTAAGTTTCTTTTATTTAAGCACAAACTGCTCTTCTGTGCAAAGACAATCCATTATTTGATCCTTGCCAGGCAGTTATCATTCCGTATTAAATAAACGTGTGAGTTCCTTGTTTTCACCGTGCACTGTGTTGTTCATTGCTGGGTAAAATAAGGACAAACCCAAACATTTGAACAGTTTACCCATAAAATGAAAAAATCTTTCATCAATTATTCACTCTCATGTCGTTCAAAACCTGTACAAAACCTTTCTTCTACAAATATAGATTTTGAGAAACAACCCAGTGGTTCTGTGTCCATTCTATGAAAGTCAATGGGGTTTAATGTTTAACGTTTAACGCTCTTCAAAATAGCTTATTTTGTGTTCTGCACAAGAAAGGAAGTGATACAGGATTGGAAGGACACGAGAGTGAATAAATTATAAGATATTTATTCCTTTAATTTGTCCAAAGCCCATATTTGACACAACCACAGATTAAAAAAAGACAAATAAAAACAAACCAAGAGTCACGACTGCAGTGGGGTTTACAGAACACATTTAATAAGCCTTTTCTTTGTATAAGGAATAACACAGTGGTAAAAGAAATTTGACTTTGCATTTGTAATGTACTTAGAGTTTGTCGTTGAGGTATTATGTGCTTGTAACATATATATATATATATATATATATATATACATAATACAAGCACACAATAGCTTATGATAATAGCTTCATTAAACCTGGCCTACCCTGCCTTATAAATATGTTCATATATAGAGCAAACATTACCTTGCGCTTGTTCTTTTAAACTAATGAAATCCACAGGCACATGTACTTTCAACTTCCCTGTAGTAACAGCTGGTAAAAACTAATTACACATTAAAAGATTTGACCTTACCTTTTCTAATAGCAGCGTGAGTTGCTGCTTACATGCTGTTCTGCACTGGTCACTGAATGTTGCTGACTGTGAAATTGAAACTATGAATAATGCTCTGTGTCTTCATTAGAAGCTGTCAGTTTTCATTTGGCAGGGAAGTGGCCTTCGTCAGTTCATAGGATTGGCATGCTCAGCCACTGGGTCATAGAAATGCTTCAGTTCAGAATGAAGTGTATTGCTGCTCTCACTCTCATTAACTCTTTATCTGATCTATTGTCAAGTTTAAAAGCAACAGTGATGTTTATTCAGCTGTATGGTTTATGTACATATGTTAAAATTGTTGTATTTGATGTTCTAGACCAGTGAAAATGTGTCAACTGGGAACCCACTGGTGAACCTATTGTTGAAATAGAGGTCCAGTCAAGGTTTCAATGGTTAAATGTGCTAGTGCAAAAAAACACTTTACAATAAGGATGTATAACAATCGCTAATGCATTAACTAACATGAACTAACAATACTTCTGCATCGTATTTTTGTTTGAGTTCATGTTAAATTCAACTGTGTAAATCAAAGATTGTGTCTGTTAACATAAGTTAATGCACCATAAACTAACATGAGTAATTGTATTGACATTAACTAAGTTTAATAAGAGCTGAAACATGATTTTGTTAATCGTCATTTAATGTAAGCCAATGCATTTACAGTACAAATGTTAAACAAACGCAATCTTATTAACTTAAAGCTGAAACCCATAACTTTGTTAAAAATGAAACAAAAAATCATTCATTGATCAAGCCCAAAAGAAAGTAAAATAACATATAAGATTCTCTGTAGTATCATCAAATGTCTGCTTTATTGAAGATTTTGATATAAATCAAACATTACTAATACTAAAACTCACTCAAATTATTTTATCTATTCAATCTACATTCATTTTACAGCTCAACACTCTCAATGTATTTGCTTCAGTTTTATCCTCTAACGCAACTTTAGGGGAAACATCTGAGTTAAAAGGGACAGTTCACCCCGAAATTACAATTCTGTCTTTTTACTCACCCTTGAGTTGTTCAAAATCTGAATAAATTGATTTGTTCTGTTGAACACAAAAGAAGATATTTTGAAGAATGTAGGAAAGCAAACTGTTCTGTGGTACTTTTGACTAACAATCTTTCATATGTGGTGGTCAGTGGTGGCCAATCACTGTTTGGTTACAAGCATTCTTCCAAATATCTTTTTCTGTGTTCATCAGAACAAAAACATGTACAGTTTAGGAACAATATGACGGTGAGTAAATATAGGGAATTTTTATTGTTGGGTGAACTGTTCCTTTAATGTTGTAATGATGTAAATGAAACTTCTGAATTATGAAAGAGCAACCTCAGAGCAATAACATCGCTCTTTGTCCTCTGTGAAGTATTCAGATTCAGCGGCGTAGCAATCCGCCAGGTGTGGGCGCATATGCAAACAAATTAAAGGGACCCCCTCTTTGGGCATCACTGGACAAAAAATGTTTACTCGGGTGTATTATTGAAATGTTGACGTGGGTCAATCACGCTCAAATTACGGGAGAGCCCAAGAAGCCCCAGAAAGAGGGAAAAAGCGGCGGTCAGCATTTCGCGCGTGTTTTAACATGCAACATATGACAGGCCCTAACATTTCTCTGATAAAACAGTTGTCAAACATTAAACATTTAACTACTTACATCGTGCCGGCTCTTTCACTATTTCAGCCTTAGCTTCTGTGAATAGCAAATCCCGCCTTCCCTCATTTGATTGGACAGTAATCTTCCGTTTCTTCATTTGTTTGGCCACCTCAATCAGATTGACATTGACAAGCTCATTCAGAGTCCATATAAATTAAACTTAATTGCATTTCGACACAGCAAGGTAAACAAAGTAACGTTGTACATTATACATTATACAATAATAATGAGTGTAATTGACCATGTGCATAAAAATTATAAAATGGATTAATTAAACACACACGTTAGACATTTTTCTAATATTTTCTTCATTTTGTTGAAAATAAATGCCTGTGTGAACTGATATGTGATGAGAAAATGGTGTTGTTTTGACACTCGAAATTATTTTCTGGAAAAGAACCCACTCACACTTGCCCATGAATACAAGAGATCTGAGATCAGTCATCTAGTCGTTTTCAACATTATTGTACGACCATGAATAAAACATGGATGCGGGCGGGCCCCCTATCCCCCGGGCCCATATGCACCTGCATACCCGACGCTATGCCACGTTCAGATTGACAACCAAAAGCTTATAATATAGATTCATATGTTGAGCCATTTGGGAATGAATTGCGTGAAATGTCTGTTTAATGTCACTTGACTTCCACCCACATACAGTATAGACAGGTACATAAAGTAACCTGCAATTTGTAAGCTTTATCAACTGGCTATAGGTGATCAGCTTAGAACACTTTATCGAATTGACTTCGACTGACAACTTATGCATTTTCTGTAGACTTACTGAAGTAACCAGGATGTAAGCTAACTAAAATCAAGCAATCGACAGCTGTGCGACATGACAAAATACATTATAATGACTTACCGTAAGTGGATCTAACAATAACAATACATTAAGCCGAACTTAAAACAACAATATTTTAACAACAAAAGCAAATGATTCGGATAAAATACTTTTATATATATAACTAATCTGTTCCCCCCATTCGTGCCTCTGAAAAGCTTAATGACTAATTTGCCCCACGGACACTGACATCAACGCCACTAAAATCACTCCTCATAAAAACATATCTTGCTTAATGGCTAAATAAACTTCAGCACTGTGGGTACAACAAATGCCACATCACATTTTGCCTAATTAAGCAGGAAAGCATCTCTGTCCAGCCTATTACTGCCGTGCTGGCATCTGTGTTGGCATGTCAGAGGCTTCAACCAGCAGCCCTCCTGCTCGGCTTCGAGTAGGTATGTGAACCTTTATTACAAAGCACGGCATATCAAGCTGATGGGGTAGACATGGCATTGATTTTCGTTAGCCATCTGAGGTAATTATGCAGGAATACGCTGAATGGGCTCCTTGGGGGCCTTTTTGCAAACGCTTTCCGAAGTAGCAGCTGTATGATCCCGATTCCCCAATGAACAGTAGCGTGCAGCGAACAACTGCATTGGCTCAACCAATACAAACATGCGCAAAACCGCGGTCAAGCGTAACGCAATGCTGCAAGATACCCGTAATGTATTTATCCTATACAGTTTGAATTTCTGTGTTAACGAAATGAAAGACATGGTGAAGGGTAACAAGTGCCGATTTAGCTTAAATATCATGAAAAGATATCACATTAATCTGACACGAAGACAATTCTTGTCAAAACCAGACCAGGCAGTCGCTCACTACACAACCCTGGAGACTATAAATATTGTCAAACCATGGCAACATAAAAGCAGAAGTTGGGATTTCTCCCCTGGTTCAGCTTTGAAAAGAAAGAATGATTGAGCAGACACGCTGAAATCAAACAAAACATGCTTATTTTTGGAGGGAAAGTGTTAGCTGGTGTAATTTTGTGAACTAATTTTGTGAGGTCCAGCTCCAGACTGCTGACAGGGGCTAGTTTTGCCCATGTGTATTTGAGAGCAGCTTGCTTGGGAAAGGGTATAAATAAATAAATATTGCCGTGAGGGAGCTGACAGCACTTTGGGAGCGTTTTGAGGAGCAGGTTCTGTTGCACGAGTTCTGGTGACACAGCTTGGCTGATTGTTTCACTACAGCACGCTTGGGCATCACTGAGCACAGATGACGCCCACCTCCCTCACACATGCATGAGCCGACTTTGGTCTAACCTCAATGTCATTGCCAAAAAACACTTCAAAAAGATACTTGGCGGTGATGTGCATGGAGAAATCTTAAAAGAACACACTTCTTAATTTGCAGTTTTGGTCACTATTTCCACAATTACCTTATGGCTGTCCAAAAGCGCAATTTGCTACATACTGCCTGAAGTGAAACATGTCCCTCTGCTGTCAAAATATTGGTTCAACATTGCAGAGCGGTATATTACTGAATTACTGGGAATTTTCTCAACAGTTAGTAAAAAGTTTCCAGGTGCATTTCTGGGATTATATTATGAATTAAACACCACTGCATGACAGCAAGTTATTATCCAGCACTAAAAATATTATGACCTGCAATGAGAATCCTGATTATCCAACACTTCTGCACTTTGGGGAAAAAGCCTACAGTAATTCATAAAGACATCAATTCTAATGGTGGTGGTCATAAAGTCAAAAACAATTATGGCATTCTATTTTGTCAAGATTTTCCTTAAAAATTTACTTTCTGTTGCTACATACTGCCTGAAGTGAAACATGTCCCTCTGCTGTCAAAATATTGGTTCAACATTGCAGAGCGGTATGTTACTGAAATACTGGGAATTTTCTCAACAGTTAGTAAAAAGTTTCCAGGTGCATTTCTGGGATTATATTATGAATTAAACACCACTGCATGACAGCAAGTTATTATCCAGCAAGTTGTCAAAAGCTCATCCTCAGGCTGTGTGCTTGTACCCCAGTCTGTAGTTACACCGAAAAAAATGGTAGAGCCCTTGGCGAGGGTTGTCCAAAGGCTTAAATGGGTTTATTAATGAAAGTCATAAGAGCTGATAAAAGTGTTATCAGTGCCATTACCACAGGCACTACAGGTGGGGGAAGCCAAGCCTGAAGAATTATTTTTAGCACAGAAATTGCAGTTTCACATGGCAGTTATAGTTTTGTTTTCAGTTTAATTCTGTATTAATATTGTGAATTAGCTTTTGTGTTTATGTTTTTTACTTATCATGGTAATTACATTTTTAGCAATTTTGTCATGTGCTATAATAATTTTATAATGTATTTGTTTGTTATTTATATAGAGGGTATGGACGTGTCGTCACTGAACCACGTGAACACCACGTGAGCACGCCAGTGCGCGCCCCGTTGAGGGGCAAAACATTCATGTAAATGACTGCATACAATACCAGGAAACTTATTTCCGTGCAACATTTCGGTCACGGGTAAGTCGTAAGGATCACCGTCGAGTCCAGCTGCTTGAAATTTTAGCAAATAATTGCGTGTTTTAGTCCTGGTTTCTAAATGATGACAGATTTTTAAAACGGGGCCTTAGTGTCTCAAACTTATTTCAGTTTATTGACAACATTCAGACAACATATCTAAGTTTTTCAAATAATAGGTCGATATGATTTCAATTATTAAAATAGTTTTAGTTTTAATGAGCTATAATAACCTTGCAGATCAGAAAATCTACCGTTCCTGCCCATCCACCGTTACGCCAATTACGCCACCGAGTGTTACCCAAACAAATACAAAAATAGACATTTTTATGTTGGCAAATGAAGATGTGATTTAATTTAAAAGAAATCTTTCTACAATCGTCAAAACCATTTGCACTTAGCACATTTAAATCCAGCTTGAAGCCAGATCACTGAGATGGTCATGCAATTTGCTGTTCCACCGTGTTTTTTTCCTGGAACATCTTTCGTGTGCTTTTAAAGGCCTGCCCATGAATCTGTTTTCAACTCATTTGCATTGGCTGGAAGGCTGTCTTGAATATTTTAGTCATACTCATGTTCGTTCTATTTATCATGCGCACAACACATTTTGTCTTTAATCCACGCCTTCAATGTGCAGATTTCACAGCCTCGCAGTTTGCTGTACCGCTAGAAAATTTAATAGCCTGCTATAACCCTTAATTAATTCTGGAGACAAAACGCCATTAAGACCCGAACTCCTCCAATGCGATATGTCAAAGAATTGTACGGTTGTATGTTAAGGTTTATGTGAGATATTGTTTTTTTTCACACTTGTGAAGCTGCTTTGGTTATCCGCGGCTTCAAGAAACATCTGGGCTGCTATCCTCTGGGGTTTTGTTAGAAGGTTGTTGTTTGTAGCTGCTTCTCTGAGGACAGCTCTAACGTTCTCCAGGTTGTGCATAGGGCACCCTTGTGTTATCATAACAAATACACAGTAAAACCACCCAAATGAGTGATGCTTAGCCTTAAATACATTTGCTGATTGACAACTCTTTAAACATTCACAAAGCTCAATTTAGGGAGATCTAAAAATATTATGACCTGCAATGAGAATCCTGATTATCCAACACTTCTGCACTTTGGGGAAAAAGCCTACAGTAATTCATAAAGACATCAATTCTAATGCTGGTGGTCATAAAGTCAAAAACAATTATGGCATTCTATTTTGTCAAGATTTTCCTTAAAAATTAACTTTCTGTTGTAAAAATACAATGCAGCCTAATGTAACAACATAATCGCTGACCAAAAATTAAACTCACTAGCAATAGTAGCAGCTTCTTTAGGGGGTCAGCCAAGTTGTGCTAGCTGTAAAACTCACGTGCCAGGGAGGACAGAGAGGGTTTTAGGTTTTGAACTGCAGATGGAGCAGAAAGGTCCTAGCATTGATGAATGTTGTCCTGATGAGATATGGTTTGTATTTAGCTGCGCAAGGTTGCTTAAAAAACTGATGACGTCCTGCAGACTACGACAAGGCCACTGTGCATTTTGTCAGCCTGGGGCTACGGATATGCTGGGTCATTCTAGGACCCTATGGCTCAAAGTCGGCCAATATTCTGTAGAATTTTGCATGATTTCATTTAACCATTTAAGTACAATCATTTACGTTTCAAGGGTGTTAGTAATGTTCGTTTCTTAAAGTGGTAGTTCACCCAAAAGTGACCCACTGCTGTTTGGTTATTAAAAATATATATTATTTTGGGTTCTGCAGAAGAATGTCATACAGGTTTTGTGTGAACTAAATCTTTAAAATCATACGTTTTTATATGATTCACCTTGTACAACTTCATTCACATTACATATCTTGTAAAACAGGTCCTGTGAGATCAGGCTGGTTGTGCTGTATTAAAGCCTGGGTTATGAGCCGGCAGAGAGGAGGATGGCTCCTCCCCATACATCTTATTCTTATTCTTGCCCTTGCTCTTAATTGCTATTATTTCTCCTGTGGTAATTTGGTGATATAATTTTACCTTTATCTGTAAGTTATAAATGTATAACTTTATTTGTTTTGGGGCTCTCTCTGTTTCTATGGTGGGTGTATACATACATTTATCTATATACAATTTTGAAATTGTTAAGAGGCTGAGGTCGCTGTTATTTTATCACGAAAAGTCATTTCAACCAAACTAAACAGTAAAATAATAATGCATGACCTTATCTGGTAAATTATATGGTCACAAACAAGGTTTTATGATCTCTCAGCTTGTATTCAGTACTGAATAAACAAAATCAATCGATATGCAATCGTTCATGTATGAATCTCTAATTCTAACTTTTTTCGAACATTTTAGGGCCTGCCTTCTGCACAACAATGAATTTCCATCTGCCCTGTCAACACAGTATTTGAGGAAATGGGTTGTAGCTGGGTGACGAGCAGAGAACATAATACATTAACAGAATTTCTACTCTGTACAACCACATTCTGCTTTTTTTTATTAAATACATTTATATATTGTAAGACATTTCACACCAAGACTTTCACCTGGGCTTTTGTGACCTTCTTCTCTTATTAAAATGTTAGCCACATGGGCAGTGACAGTCGTTAAATCACGGAATATGAGGCTGTTATCTGTTCAGCACAACTCTTGAGCGAGGTTAAAAGAACATTACCTCTCAAGGTGTATAACTGCGAGTCATTCATCACGCTAATATAAAACCTCACTGATCATCCTGCGTGGAGACAGAGCTGAGGGTCTCAGAGTGTGAAAAAATCAATCACCATCATAGCAGAGATGTCTCCTCATTATGCATGTGGTGCTCCAACGCTGTAGAGCATTATAAGAAATTGCATCCCAGAATCACCACAACATTTCCATGCTCTGGGCTGAAATTGCTCAGGAATATTAAGCCGGTGTCCCTTACCAGACACCTTATCACCTTGTTGGCCTGAACTGTGAAATGGTCTCAATAAACAAATGGACAACTGCTGCATTACCATGGTGTGAAAATAACACAAATCAAAATGTGTTCAGAATTTTAATGATGTGGAATGGTAACGAAAACCATTAGTTGCTCCGCAGGAGCTGGGAATGATAAATTGGGTTTGTTTGAATGAAATGTGGCACTACTGTTAACATATTTGTGTAGATTGCTTGCTTTGCTAAATTTATGAATATTCCGGAGAAAGGAAGCTATCGGAAAGATACAAAAAATAATCTCATTGGGGATTCATGAATCACACTCAAAATATGGGTTCAGGGGGGTGGAATGAGAGTTTACATTGTGAATCTTAAGGTAAAGCTTTCAATCGGTGCTGAATTATTTACAATATTACAGTATGAGTGGAATTAACACAATATCGAAAACCACAGTTTTTAAAATCACGGTTATTCACAGTAAAAAAAGTAATACGGTAAAAATAGTAATACGGAAAATTGCTTCATATTCATTTGATATAGTGTGCCATTTTTTACAGATGGTTTTACAATGCCGGTACACTTTAAAAAAGGAATTTTGTAGTTTGATTTTACTTATTTTTCTCATACTTTTGAAATGCGTTAAAATTTTTAATTACAGAAATAAACTGCCAATTGACAAGTTGAAGATCATGCAATTTTATTTAACAATGTTTTTATTTTACAATACTTTTCTGGCGCCCCAGCCGTCGAAATGTATACAATTTGTTACAGGATTTTTTTACAGTGTATATTGTGATAGCCCTGTGTCCGAGAAGCTAAAGGTTGCACGTGTGATCAAAACACATTAGAGCTGGTTTTAATCTGTCCTGCATCATAAAGCAAACCAATTTCCTGTTTTTTAGCCTCTACCTAAATGTTTGATCTCGGTCATAAAACCCCTCTAAAAATAAAAAACAGAACTGGTGGTTTACATCGCGCTCATAATTTTGCATTTGCACTTCTGTTGCAAAATCTTAATAAGGTTTCTGTGGTTTCTTAACTTTTTCATTTGGCACTGTTGAAGTCCTTCACTGTAAATTATCTGACCACAGAAGCAGCATCAAGAACCATTGTCATGACAACAGCGGGTCATACTGTAGACCTCTTCTGCTTGAGCATGAACCAGAAAGTAGAAAAAACAGCACTAACTGAAAGCATTTGCTTTATATACATTTATTACACGGCTCGTTGAAATTCTTGATTCTGATTGGCCAGTCGCGACATTTGCAGGTTTGTTATTCCCAGATAACAACCACTCAAACCTAATAATACACAGTAACCCGGATGCAGCAAATCGTTTTTGAGTTTATTTTTACAAGTTAAACATGTCTTTTTTTCTCATGTGACAAGCTTATAAGCGGGATAAAGTTTGTAAATAAAAAAAATTGTAAATGTAAATAATGTACTAGCATCCGGCTGTTATCACCAAATAAGCCCCTTCAGTGTGATACAATACTGATCACACTGTGTCGGGGCTTATTTCTGCTATCCCTTACTTGTCAAAATCACACAAAGTGGATAGATGCACAGAACTAAACGCGACACAGTCAACCATAACCATAAATCCGGCTTATTTGTGCATTAAATCTTTTCATGTCACCATCACTGAATGAGGAGGTATAGTTTTACGAACATGATTTGTTTATTTGATGCTTGATGTTGATGTCACCTTCCACAGGGCAGAAACCTGACCCATAAAACAGTAGTGCTGAGACTATTTCCATAACGCACCACCTCTTCTAATGCACACAAATCAGTCGTGAGCCATAAACCTCGCTCATAACAGTAGTAAATACCACAACGCGAGCGCTGGGAATAACACGCTGATGGTACGCACCCAAACCGCAGAGCTAGCCATCAGTGCTCGGCTTTGAATAATGAGCGACTGCTAACGCGAGTCTGAAGCAAATAGAGTTTCAGAGTGTTCCAGCTGACCACAGCATCAATAAATCTGACGTGCCCACCAACACTTCCATTAAATTCCTCGATGACAGTGAAGGAAAAAACAAGATCTACGGCTTCACAGGCTCGCACAAAACAAACGAACGCTCTCCGCGGAAAAGCTGAAACCCGGGCAACGCCGTGCGTCCCCGCGCACAAAGATCAATGAGCTTTCGCCCTAGGCACAAACCTTTGCACTAAAAAAAAGCAAGAAAGAGAGAAAAATAATTGTTTTCTGTAAGCCTTCGTAGCAAGATGGCCTAGGGTGAGGCCTACAAATAGAAATAAACGGATTCTAGCGATCACTTGCTCATTGACGGTTGTTGAAAGTCTCGAGTATTTCACTTAGCCTATCTTGACCATTTTTATCCTAAAAAAAATATATATATAAATATATATATATATAAATCATTTATGAAGTGGGGCTTTTATTCTTTAAATTCATGTCGGGTAATTTGGGAAGTCAGAGGCTTTTGAAAAATGTGTTTCCGAATGGCAAATATCAAGTGTACTTGGGGGGTTTCTTATATCTTATCCAACATCTAAGGGAGTTTTAACTTCTACAGTCACCTTTGCTTTGCTTGCTGGAGATATTAAAGGAATTGCCCACCTCAAAACCTGAAGAAGACTGTTGACGCTGTTCTTTTTCTTAAAGTGAAAGTGAATGATGAGGGTGAGTAATATTACATTTTATGCATTTAACTACTCCCTTAAAGTGAAGTCACATTTAAAACAATATGCAATATAAAACAATATAAAACTTGACTTCATAATGCAGTCTCACTATTTCATTCCATATAATACACATCACACACACAACTGCTTTCAATCACATGATGCAATAATTATTATGACAGGCAAATTGCACTGAGTAATGGGACCAGAGTTAAATGGATTTTGTCAGGTGACAGATGCACCAAAAAGGAATTATACAGAGGTCTTGTGCATTTAAACAAAGGCAACTGTTAAATAGTATTCATATTAATCGAGTAACAGTCAGCATTAGATCTAATTAAAGACCATTAGGCCTTAAAACAGGAAGTATTCCATTCCATAGAGAACTAAAAGGCTAACACAGTATCTTGTAAGAATCTTGTCTAGTCTCTAGATCAGGCAATTCATTTTATTATACTTCTTTTTGTTATCTGTGGCAAGTGAAGCCCCTCCGTCTCTGGCTCAACGACAGCTAAAGCGCGAAAGCAAATTTGAATTTATCAGTAGAGCAGGAGAGATAGCAGGCCGGACGTGGCCCGTGTCTGTTCAATATGGTTCAAATACATAATCACTGCCTTTGACATGATAAAATGACGTTAGTCTAACATGGCATTGTCAGCTAAAGAGGTACTTGGTTCAATAAACCAAAATAACAAAGCAAATTTTTATTTGATCAGCACTGTGACCAGTCCAGTATCTTTTGAATTTCAAAAAACCCCAGGAGTGAGAAAATCATCCAACAGCAATGTGAAAGACTGACAGCATTGAACTTTTCCTAAATACATGTACAAATATTACTGTAGTGTTTCATAAAAGTGAATATGAACTTGTTTTCTTTGCAGTATTTGAGGTCTGAAAAAATAAAACAATTCTGTTATTTTTACCGGTTTCTCCAGTTTTCATTTTCTGTTTATACCCTGTACATGCAAATAGAAACAAAATTGTTATTTAAAATTTGGGAGAAATGTTGTTAGTATTACACAGAATGAAGCAAAATGTTATCAAAACATACCTAAATAGTCAATTCAGAATGGGTGCAATGATTTTGGAATGCTCACAAACCTAAAGGGGTCTGAACTTTTGGGTTGCATTTAAAATCTACATATGCAGTGTTTCTGTGCAAAATAAAATGAGTAAATGACTAGTTAAGACATGAAGCTTAGTTAAAAAGGCAATGCGGAGTTGTGTCAAACAGTTTAGGCAGTGCCCTCATTAGCATGGGACCCTGGTTTGGGATGACAGGGAATTAATTGTACAAGGTCCCACCAGATCAGAGTTAAATGTTAATGTGGGGAGCAAAAACACTGCCAAGCTGCAGCAAAATGCCACTGGGACTTTTTAGTTCCATGTTAATAAAACGATATGATTAGAATCAAAATGTGTGGGCTAAAAAAAAACGCTTTAACTTGCTCATTCAAAGCAATTCTTCATTTATTTTATTTTCTGGCCATTCAATTTTCTCTCGGTCACAGTGCGTGTTCTGTTTAAGAGGCTGATTTGATCCAGGTCTCAGCTGGTCAGTCATTAGAGACAGCATTACCTGCTAAAAATGGCAGCAATTTCCATTCCAAATGTGTCTGCTGAGAATTCATCGAAAGCTCATTTAATAATCTGCCACCTGCCTAATTTAATGCACACGATAACAGAAAGTATTGTTTATATTGTTAAGCGTTATAAATGGCTTTGTGACCACTATGACCGCAACTATAAGATGTTAATGATACCTTTTATTTGTTTTGGAGATCGGACAGTTTGAACCATCTTTACAACACTCTTGTAAAGCCTATATGTTTCTAAGCTTTAAAGATCGCAGTCAGTCAGATATGGACTTGTTGAGTAATATTTCCTGACTGCATCAGCCTTCTGCTCTGTTTATTACTATGTGCTTCAATGTTTACGTTTTGCCAAAAGAAATGAATTTTACTAGTCTGCCATCTACTGGAAATATGCAATGTTGTCATGCTTTGAGACACAGTTCACCCAAAAATTACAAATTCTGTCATCACCCACCATCAAGATGAATCGAAACTGTAGTAATTTTTTTGGTTCTGTTGAACACAAAATAAGATATTTGAAGAATGTGGGAAACTAAACCGTTCTGGGGCACAATTGACTATAGTCCTTTTTTCTCTACTATGGTATTCAATGGTTCCCCAGAACTGTTCGGTTTAAAAGCGTTCTTCCAAACATCTTTCCTAGTGTTTAGCAGAGCAACGGAATCTACACAGGTTTACAATAATTTGAGGTTGAGTAAATGATGACAGCAATAAAAAACAAATATCGGTGTATTTGTATCTCTTGTGTTGTTATACTGCATATACTGTCTGTTCTGGTTAAGTACAGAGCTCTTGATACCACAAAAGATTCCTTGTGTGTGTGTGTGTGTGCACACTTAGGGAATAAAGTTTATTCTGTTTCTGAAAATATCTAATATTCATAAATGAATCGAAGCACTTGCTTTTGCAAACACTACAAATTTTCAATATATAGAAGCAATCTCAAAGTGAAACTCTGAAACTGTGGCCCTTACTGTACATGATCTACTTGCTTTTGATAACTCATTATGGTCTCATTTTAGTATCACTTCATCTTGTTTTATGACTTGTGGAGAACACATCACAGGACAAAGTACTTTTCACTACACTAAAAGATGCCTCGGGTTAGCCTTTAAAAAGCTGGGAAAACTACAGTTGCTCATTTATTGCTTTACAATAAACCATGTCCAAAATATTTGGGCAACATATGGGATACTTACCCTTCAGGCAACCCTCAAACACAGTCTGACTACAGTGACAGAAGCCATTTATTTCCCCCACGCAGCCTACAGACAGAAGAGACGTGGACCAGAGCGGTGACACAGAATTTGTTGAAAAAGGCAGTTTTGAAGGTTACACTGACCTCTGAGGAAGGAGTGCTATGCAATCCTATTATACCACAATCCATTTTTTTCCTTTTATGTCAGTGTTTCTTGCCAGCCGTATAACATCGGCACATCTGATTACTGACCTAAGCGAGATGTTATTCCAATACTGGAATTGTGTCAAAGCACCTGCAATAAAATCAGTCTCTGATGACATGATTATGTACCTTAACCAAACGCAACTGTCATGTTCATGAAACATGCCAGAGCGTGGATTGTGAGAATGCACGGTAATGACATTTCACTGTTTACAGGACATTTCTGTTAACACGGATAAGCTTTATAAGTCACAGTCAGGTGTTTTCGCTTTATTATGTCAAAATATTGTTCGCCAAGTCACACGCTGAAATTCCATTACATCCACTTTAATGCCCTTCACGTTTTGATGTGATAGATCTTCAAGTCAAGCACTTCAGCTAAAATTTTATGGACTATTAAATTTACATAAACCAATGCCACAGAGATTTAAAGTGTAACTTGACACTATGACAAAAGAACATAATATTCCTCTGGTGCAGAGAAACGTCTATTGCCTTAAATAATAAAAAGAAAAAAAAAAGAGAACTCTGTCATGCTCAGTGGTATGAGACGTACTGCTGGTAGAGCGACGGTAACCGTCCATTATGCAAATCATAACACTTTGCGAAAATAAGTATAATGGGAAGAAAATATGGGATTTCTGACGGAGATTAAAAGGTAAATCAAATAAAATGGATGCAGTGGATTTCAAGAGCCTTTTTGTTATTGGCTTTGGTTTAAAGGCAAGGCTAATAATCGTGATAAAGATGACTATAATGAAATATACTCACAATAAGTTAATAGAACAATTCTTTACTGAACAACTGCATTCATTTATGACAAAGTGACATTTACTCTCCTAATGTGGTATAGTTTTATAATGCACAAACACATCATTACGATTGTTACATATTAAGTTTTGCCTTAAAGACTGAATTAACTTTTAAGATTATGTTTGGAATCCTAGTAATGTGTAAGGGTGGATTTGATGATCCTACAAACAAAGCAATGAAAATATTAACGTGAAAAGTTTAATCCAGGATTATTCCAGAGATTCTGTACTGGCAATGTTTTACCAATCATGGTAAAAAGACGTATAGGTCACATTGTAAAATAAACAGACTTAAACACACATCTCACTTTTTGTCAAGGCTTCAATAATTTCTCCCAAAGTGCTCATTCACTTTGAAGACAGAAATGTAAATCACTAGACTATCCACAGAATACTCATCCATATCCTCAGTACGTTTTAGCCAAATTTCCACCCTTCCCTCTTCGCTATGGTAAAGGATTGAGACACTTTCACCATCAACGTCGTATGATACCTTGTCTTCGTCTGCGTTTGCCATGACAACAGGGGCAGTGACACACCAAAAAGGCTGCCCGGCTTCATCCCATAAAGTGAGGTTCATCATGCAGCAATCCTGGAGACACCAATTACGTCATTGTATCTTGCAGTAAAATGACAATCTTAAAATTAAATATAAAAATAAACAAACTTAAATATATATTATGTCATTATTTAATCAATCATTTCAAATCCTTAAGATTTTTTCTCCTAGAACAGTTGACAGCCTCAGGCACCATACACTTTTGTTGTAGGGGAAAAAAGAGATGACAGAGGCTATACAAAAAAAGACAAATGTATATTTAACTTTTTTATTTGTATAAGAAAATATTTTGGAGTTAAATATCCCACAATTGTATAGCTGAGAATGACTGGCATTTGGACTAGGACGGTGATACTGTACCTTGACATTTCCATGTAGGGCTTCTGTCCTCCAAGGCAACCTGATGTCACTAACCAGTTGAGAATTTAGGCATTTGTTACGGCGTCCGATCACTTCCAGTGGAAGGTAGCCATCAGAAATCTCATCTAGAGATTACATGCAAAGGGCACTTATCACTATGATACCACAATAGTGCCATGTAAAAAATGTATTGTGAAAATGTAACAATATATTTTATCGTCACAAAACATTTGTATAGAACCCCAGTTGAGCATTGAGTTTAGCCAAACTAAATGCAACCTAAAATTAAATTAAATCACAATCCACCAGATTTGCATTTCTCCAAGGAAACACTCATGCCCGCAGGGTCGGAATAAAAACTGTGCTGACGTAAAACAGGGTGAACCCATTTTCTGCAAGACAACATTTTTATCGAGTCTATAGCACCATCTGCTGTCCTTGCAGCAAATGTTGAAACTATTAAATCACGATTTATTAACACTTACAAGCCAACAGTATGTTGCTATTATATACATGTGCATTTTCAGACTGCAACTATTTGTTTAAGAAAATAATTATTCTTAAAAATATATAAAATAATATTTCACCAATTTTATAATCTTAGTATACAGTGTGCATTCACCTCTCTTGCAGAACAGCTGGGAAAGACGTGCAGACATAATCATTCTCTCTGTATTGTGCAGTTCGATGTAAGCACTGTATCCATGGAGACCGAACTCTGGGTCCACATCATCAAACAAAGCACTGACTTCAGCCGCTGTACGTGGACTGACACAGTTAAAGAGGGATTGAGGAGAGAAAATAAATTAAACACTATGTGGGAGTCAATTTACTCATTTGCTGTAGGGGCTGTTGAGACAGTGTGATGGTTAAACAGATAAATGGTATGACAACAGCCCACAGCCCTGCTGATGAGTAAGAGCTGTGTACACAAACAATATCACCAGAAGATGGAGTCCTAACACAACCAAAAATACGGATGCAGTGCTGTATAACAGACATTTGGATTCTGACCTAATATATCAGTGTGAAAAACTATGAGTTAAAAGGAATGACGGGTACATAAACAGAATTTACATTTTGTGGGTGAACTGCTCCTTTTAAAAGAATGCAACAAGTCTTTCTTTACAGAAATATCCACTAATATAAAGAAATAAAGGAATACCAAACAGATGCATGTAGACTTCTTTCCACAAGTCTGTGAGTGTGCAAATTCACGATGACAAAGGCAATTTCCCACCCGCCCTGAATATAAAACAAAGTTGCATTAACTATTACTGACAGTATAACAAGTGTCACAAAATATTCAAACATCAACAAAAAACAAACCTGCCAAAATCCCAAAGTCACGCCCTGTCCAAAGTACAACAACTTCACAAGCTTGTCTGAGGCACACAACTCCTTGTTTTCACTTTGAAACATGATTTTGGACATAAATGATTTCCAGCCAGGCCTAAAAGATACGAGATAAAGGCGATTAAATCGTCACCTCAGCCTGGAATAAGGAAGCAGGATCATTGTTATGTACCGCACCTGTAAGCAGCTGGACAGTCAAGGGGTACCCGCAACACTCCGTGAAGCTCAAGTGAGGTGAGCTGGTTGAAAGGAGGCCAATTCGTAGCACCCCAGTACAGAAAAATAGCCGTACTGCTGAAGGAAGCATGAGACTGCTTAAAGGTGCTCCGCCGTCCTCTCCCATCAGTCACTGTGATCTCCCACGAAACGCAAAGACTCCTGCCAGACACACATGACACAAACCTCAACTGACACCTCTGCTCTCAGATCACTTAAGTGAAATGTCTGTTTTTATTTTGAGAGTGGGAAAAGAAAAGTCACATTCTAAAAAAGACTGTACTATACTGAATTTTTTTATTTCATCATTCATTTCTGTTTTACAACAAGTATACCAAAATCTCTCAACAAAATAACATTACTAGAGAAAAATTATTTCTGTAAATTCTAAATTCCTATAAAATAAATACAGAAAAATAAAGAGTTTATTTTGTTGTCGTATCAGAAATTGGGCTTTACATTTGATAAACTCTTTATATTCCTAAATCAATGCTTAAAGTTTCATTGGATTAAATTTAGTGGCATCTAGTGGTGAGGTTGCGAATTTCAACCAAGGCTTACGGCAACCTCCTCCTCTCCCTTTCGAAACATCACGGTGCCTGACACAGGAGTAAGATGTTGTCACATTGAAATAATGAAGCTCGAATTATGAAACAAATTTATGAAACACGCTCTGTAGAGCTACTATATAATAAACATTGAGAATTCCATGCAAGGGGACCCGCGGTGTATGTAGACAGAAATAGCTCATTCTAAGGCAATAAAACATAACGCTTCATTATGTAACGTCTTAAAGACATAGTTAAGTATATTAAAATGCATTTCTGTCAATAGACCCTCTAAAAAAACTACACAAAGCACCTATAAAACAAGAAATTAAAATTTTTCAAATGGCTAAGGAAAATAAGAAAAATGTATTTATAAAATATTTTAGTGTAAATCCTGCTTTTAAACTGACTGAGCAGAGAATAATGCCACTGTCAATGAATTACATTTAATCTAAGTAGCTGGGCATTAGGTTAGGGAAATACTGCCAACAAAACCATATGATATCAATTAAAGCTGTAAAATAGGATACAAGCAGAGTCTAAGAAAGATTAACAGCTGCTTTTTGTGTCTGCAATTCGGTGGAGATGATTATTACCAAAGTAAATCTCATCCTCTGGTGTCTTTGTAACTGAGGAATCTATGGGGATTTGTCTGGGCAAGAGGTAGGGGCCAGGCAATTTATTTCTACAATTCACAGAGCCTTCTGAGGGGACCACAATTATTTTCATCCTCTCTGTGCAGCACACGCTCTTCGAGTCGAAAAATTGAGTGGCCCGGCAGCTCTAATCAGAGGTTAAGAAAACAGCGCGTCGCAGCCTGCAGATCATCAAGCGTGTTTCTGTATCCTAACGCCCAAGAGCACTGAGCAAATCTGAGACGCTGGCTCTCACACTCACCTTTATTAAGCCCAGACACTGCAGGAGGAAACAACACACCCTGACATGTATTTCGTGGGGAATATGCCACGATCCACAGATCAGACTGATTATTACAAAAGGAGGTTTTGGTTACAAAGTTTTGTTCTGTTTTTACTAAATGTGGGGATGTATAGAAATAGAGCCGAAGACATCACTCAAAACACAGAACCACAACTAAACATACTGTATGTAGTTTATGTGTATTTAAATAATTATACAAACAAATGTTCTGACTTATTTAAATAAGAATTTTAAAAAAATGACGTAATGTCTAACCTCAGCACTTCCTCTGTATAATACGGCATCCCTGAATAAGGATCAATGCGGTGCAGCTTCCTTTTCCACTTGTTCCCACTGAGAGCGGAGATTTCTCTGAAGAACATGTTTCTCCAGTATCCTTCGGGCCTCTCCGGGAGGCTGACTGTGTTAGGAGCATGTATCTTTCTGTTTTGCAGATAGGCAATATTTTTCTTGTTACGTTCATGAACATAGAACTGATACCACATGGCACTACAGGAACTATAGAAGGAAAAAGGAAAACTGATAAGACTTTTGAGAGAGGCAATCAAAATGGACAAGAGTTTGAAATAAACCCACTCACTTGCTGTTGGTCAGTTCATTGAGGCGTCTGTTGACTAAACTGATGCAGAGGAGAGAGCCAGCATTCAAGTATGAAAGAATCCTGAGCATGATCTCTGGCGGAAGTCTATTAAGAGTTACATGTGGTTAGTTAGATATATAATCTGACTTGATTTATAATAAATACATACGTTCTTGTGACAAGAAAGAGTTGAGTGAGAACCAGTTGAGTGTCCGAGTTTAGCAAACTTGCCTCTCTAAGGACTTTTCACAAGTCATCTCTGTGCGTTTGTAAGTCTTTCTGTAAACTGATGTCTGTTGTGAAGTCGATGTTCTGTGTCTGTTGAGAAATGTAAACACAATGCAATCTAGTACAACCCCGCAGCACATAAACATATAAGCCTGAAACATCAAAATAACCAACCTGGACAACCATTTTGATTTCATATTTGAGAATTGACCACTATCTGGCAACTTGGGTCTCACGGGATCCGAGGACATTATTTGCTTTTTCTTCTGAAACGTGTTTAAGTAGCTCTCTAGTTCAACCGCGAACTTCCGGGTTCCCGTTGTCAAGGGAACCAGTCAACGGCGTTGCAGGTGCAGAACGCAGCGCGACTATTTCATTTCTATGTAAGTTATAAAGTAAACTATGAAGTTTGTCAATTTTTTGCATACAATCAGAAAATATGCTGCCGAAACTTATAGCAAAAAATAACATCGGACTGATAGTAGAAACGTGACTCACTTAGTACGGAAATAGTACTGCCACACAGGCTAGGAGCGAAATTATAGTTTTATAATAAAATTAAATAAATCAAAATTACAATAACATTCGTACGATACTGTTTGGTTTGAATAATAATAATTACATTTTACATAATCATTGTTTGACTATATTTTGGTAAGTTCCGTATATTTATATATTTATTTATTTTTTAAATATAAAGAATATATAAACAATATAGCACGTTAATATAATATAGAACAAAGATATTAAAGCTTGCATATGTTGACACATATTGCCGATGATCTCAAGAGTGACTGGTCTGCTGTCAAAGTAGTGCGCATCGTTTCGCGCGGCTGAGGAGAGATGTTCTCCGAGGGCGTGAATCGCTCTGGGCTCCATGATACACAGGCCCTGTGCCCACCTAGCTTGACATTTGATGTTTTCTTCTTGCCCTTCTGCAGGCTCTAGGTCAGACACTGCTCTCGGACACTCGATGTCAACCTTACCAGAACATGTCATTTTCCACCCACGATGGGATGCGTACTGGCCCAGACATGGCAGATCTTAAAGTATTAAGGTAGATTATTCTAACAGGTTATGGCCAGTCAATGTCTCAAATAATCGACTGTATGACCAGTTTTGCAGTAACAGGGAAAGTCTGAGGTTAAAGTTTATTATAAAAGAAAAAGCCTGCATTGTGAAGTGCCATTATAGTCTACTTTTAGATTTAGAGTCATTCTAACCAGTGGGTTATATCTGCTCTTTCATAGACGTCAGTACTTGTCTAGCCAATAAGTAACTTTAATGTGGGATGGAAAACTAATAAATACAGAGGTTAAGAAAGGGATCACTAAACCTAGCACCCACTGAGTAAAATGTATAATATCATAAGCTCGACAAGAGCTTCTCTGAAATGTCTTTCACCCAGCACAGTGCGGTTTCCCGGAAAGGGCTTAAGCCATAAATTTAAATCTAAGCGGTGTCTTGATCGAAAACATCTAGCAATGGTATGTTTTAAAATATACCAGTGCGAATGTTTTGTCTCAGGATGCACACCTGTATGTTTTTATTGTGTAAAGTATGTTTTCAAAAACTTCTCAAATAATATAAAGCATGGTTCAGGTAATCCCACCGCCCACAGTTTAAGCATAGAAGCTAAAACATTAAATTTCAAATACCAGTTTTATACTAATGTATTTTCTAAAGTTAAAAAAATCCCTCCATACAAGCAAAAATATAAATTCATGATGCATCATACAGGCATTCAAATCGCAAAAAGATCTCAAAATATTAGGAAAATATCTTTATGGAACAGAGGACAGAGGTGACGTCAAAATTAGGATTGTAGCACTTCTTCTCCACTGGATGGAGCCCGAGATTTGTGTCTGTTTTAGAGGGGTTTTCCAATAATATTAGAATCATGCATGTCTATTTGCTGACATTACGCTAAATAACATTAGCTCTCACAATGTAAAGTAATTTAAATGTCTCTATTTTGTCGTCCCTTAACCTACCAACACAGCAAATGCCTTATTTGGTTAGCTCCGACATTATGTTCCGAATATCGACAACTCCAAAAGCTCTGTGATTTATTGGATGTGATTTAACTGCTTATGCAAACAACCCCATTAATCTAGGAGGCTGGGCATCCCTTACTTTTATGTGGAAAGCACAGTGCTCCAGAATTATTACTGTACTTGAAAACTGAAGGGATGGGCGTGAATCGCCCTCTAATAAGGATGAAGGAGCAAATGCTTTTCTCCACACTTATTGGGCGCGCGCTTCACTCACTGTCTCTCAAGACTGCTGAAGAAGCCGGCACAGAAATTACTCTCAACTATGGATTTAACAGGTAAAAATAGATTCACCTGCATAGATATCTAGAAAAAGAAAGCATGGGGAATTTACAATATGCTGTTGTTTTTCATCAGAGAGGTATGTAACGATATTAAGTGTTTTTCATTATGATGACGCGCTGCAGCACAACTTGTTACAGCAATTTATATTATACGTTTTAAGTTAGATAAACGCACCTTTGCTTTATTGTTTTAACTTATTTTATAAGATCAAAAGTTGCTTATCGTTGCACAATTTGATGTAGCCAGACCTGCATTTTAGATATTATTTATGACATTTGTTAGGAAGTTTCTTTTTACAATAATTGTTGTACTTGTAAAAAAGTATTTGTATCGTTTTTTCTTTCTTTTAAAGGACACGTTGTGAAAATACTCTGAGCACCTTTCTTTTTTCATTCTGATCAAACTGATGCGCATAGAGGGAAGGAAAATAGTGTGTGTGACGGTGAGTTATAGAGCAAGAACGGAAGAGAGTAAGTGAGTGAGAGAGGGAGAGAGAGGTTAGTTTGAACCAGGTGATAGAACCAAAACAAACCTCCAAGGGGCGGGTGGTTAAGATCAGTTTGCACAGGATTCTTGTTCCAATCATGGTGCCAGCAGCCTGTCCCGGACCCTTAACCATGCTGGCTCTCGCCTTTCTCCTGGGATGTGGGCTCTGCCTGGGCCAGAATGATACGGAGCCCATCGTTCTGGAGGGAAAGTGTCTGGTGGTGTGTGACTCCAACCCTTCATCTGACGGAGGAGTCACCTCTTCACTTGGTATATCTGTCCGCTCCGGCAGCGCCAAAGTGGCTTTTTCGGCCGTCAGAGGGACAAACCACGAACCTTCGGAAATGAGCAACACTTCCATGACCATCTATTTTGATCAGGTCAGCTATACCTTTGGTATTTTTTTAATCACAGAAACGGCAAATGCAGGGGTGCGCTTTGGACAGAAACTTCACAAAAGCCACATAAACTGTGGCCAAAAAAAGTGTTGAAAGCTTAATGTACGCATGTCTCAGACAATTCAAATACCCGACGTCGTTACGCATTCAATTGCCTAAATTGTTTATTAGTGTTGTTTACTTTGTTCAGTAAATAATGACGCAATGTTGGTCAGGTATCAAATGGTTTGTGCATGTAGGATTGTATGTATATGGCTTCATAAAAAAATGACCGATTGAAATTGACCTGTAGTAATGAAAACTGACCCGGAGTAATTGCGTGTGTTGAAAGACACAAAGGGGTGGACTGCGCTTAAAGATCGCATGTGGCACTCGAGATTTTTGTCTTTGTTTGCGACTGGATTTGTAATGCGTAATGTCGCTTTTGTTCCAGGTCTTAGTTAACATTGGCAATCATTTCGACCTAAAAGCGAGCGTATTCACCGCGCCGCGGAGAGGAATTTACAGTTTCAGCTTTCATGTGGTCAAGGTGTACAACAGACAAACCATTCAGGTGAGCTCAGTGTATCCGTCCTTGTGTTTGTCCATGCATCTGACTGCAGTAGCATCTCATACCGTGTCTATTCTGGTTGCAAAGGACTAAAGTGAGCTCTGTCCTGTTGTTCAGGTGAACCTGATGCAGAACGACTACCCGGTCATATCTGCCTTTGCTGGGGATCAGGATGTCACGCGGGAGGCGGCGAGTAACGGAGTTCTACTGATGGTGGAGCGCGAGGATCGAGTGTATCTCAAGTTGGAAAGAGGGAATCTAATGGGCGGATGGAAATATTCCACGTTCTCTGGATTTTTAGTATTTCCTGTTTAATCGACTCGCACCCGTGTTCTTGGCTTGCGAGTGACATTTTCACGAGACAGAGGAAGAAAAAGTATCAGTTCTTTGAACAAAACTGTTTGCGATGCAGACAAATAGCGCACACGTCAAAAATATAGCAAAACCGATTATGGACGCGTCCGAGGGGAGTTCCCGCCTTTTTTGGCCACAGCAATTTTGAGAGTAAAGCAGTCGCGCGTGGATTTTATGGATGGAAAAGAAATTCGCAACCTTCAATTACTTGGAACACTATATAAATGAGAAGATATTTATGACGAAGAACTTCTAGTCCCGAACTAGGTGTATTTATCAGTGCTTTATTTTGTGTTTGTATAGCCTTAATGATTCGGCTTCCGTCCATGTGTGATATGGAGCTGCGGAAGTGCTTTATGGCCCCAAAGCATTTTTGCACGAATGGAAGATCCTGTTTTGTGCTGTCAATGATGTGTCTTTTGGATGCTGAACATACTGAAAATATGCCAAATGTAGGCCACCTGCTATACAGTGATTATTTAAAAGAATAAGAAACCATATATCAGCCAATGGAGACGTCTTAAAACTTTTGCTAGACATCTAATTTATAAAATACATATTTGCATTATGGTGTGTTCTACATTCCGGATATAAGTAGCTTTGGTTGATTTAGTGCTCAGTGACAATGCTCACAGATGTAAGTTGTGGAAAAAGAAAAGTCCCTATATAATGTCCCGCCTAATAAAATATTGTATTGTACACATATTTACTCAATCTTTTTATTATGTTTTTTATTTCATTCAAAATGCTAAAAATTGCATCAAGGAATTGAGTATGCCTAAAACGTCATTTTTATTTTCATGATCTCGATTCAAATCTATCAATAATCTAGTAGAAACGAGTGCGTGCGATCTCGTGCGTTCAGCGTGGCGCTGTCCGTAGTGCTGAAACACAACTCGCGCTTCAAAAACCGCATTATCGTTCTCAAGGCCGAATACCAAAGTGTACACGCCAGTCATTAAACAATTATGTATGATCTATAAATAATATATGAATTATGTTTTGATGACCTTGGATTTTGTCTGTTCAGCAATGCTTGAGCTTAAAACTAAAAATCAAATGTTTAGCAAAGGCCTTGTAAATTGCATGAACTAAAGAAATGTGATAGTAACATTGATTTTATTAACACTAGCTACCACGCACACAACACCCCCTCCCCCCCTAACACAGACACACAACTGGGCACACTCCAATTGTAAATATTAATGTTTTAAATACACACACGCACTCATATAAACAAAAACTTTGTCTTTCTCTTTGTTTTTCTGTGCCAATTTATCCTGCCCTCTCACATACATGCGTGCGTGCACCTGCATGTATACAGTACACACTTTATTGTTTTCAAACCAGTACACCAGCATCTCAGCATACAGACGTGCACATAAAATGCAACACAGAAGAAATATTCATTATATGGCTGTGGGTGTGCACTGCTCGGGCATTCCTTACCAGCAAATAAACAACTGTCCATCATGTAATTACTGTATATCAGAAAAGTATCTAACCGTGTATTTATTTCATGTTACAGCTTAATATAATTTTAAAGAGTTTTAAATGATCCTCCAAAACTGGCTTTTAAATTCAGTGGCGTCAAAACATTCGCTGGTGTAGAAAGGCTGATCAGGAATTCTGTTTGTTCATAAATGGAAGCCGGTGCGCAAATGTGGGATAAAATTATTGCATGCAAATGAAGCTCTCATGCTCTGCTCTCCAGAACAAAATGTTTAGGAGACTAGTCATCTCATACATAGCAAGACGTATAACTTTCCATTTTAAAAACAGAAGTAGTTGCAAGGGCACAGCTAAACCGAGCCACGTAAGTGCTGAACTGTATGTGTACTGGATTGTGTCATGAAGGGTAATTAGTGGTGTCATTTCTGTAACAAGGCCTGTCATAAACCATAAGTGTAATGAAGAGAATAAAGTGTGGCTGTGTCTCTTTCAGGTCCACTTAGTCTAAAAGGGCGTAAAAGTTAACGTGTAAGTGAATATAAAAAAAGACTAAAATACTAATTGATCTAAAAAAAATTCAATTAATGTTTACATTGTAAAGCACTGGCAGTTAAGAGCAAGTAGTGCCCAATGAAATTCTGAGAATTTCTCATTTTTCCATAGAGATTACATGTGTGTAATTAGCTTTGTTGATGAATTAAGTAGCTTGGAAAAATTCCTAGAAAGTTCTCGCATCGAAGCTTTTGTATAAAAGGTTACTTTTTTCAGTTTCCAAAGTAACTTGGCCAGGTCTACTAATGACTCATTTTTGGTGAAATATTTCTGTCAGTGTTTTCCAGTCACTTCAGTGTGACATCCATTTTCTACCACAGACTGTCAGAGCCTATTAGAGTAACTCACAGAAATTAGCTTGCATCTTTATACTTTAATGGACAAGATTAAAAAGGACAGTGCATTGAAACTTTTTCTGTATTCAGACGTTTTTTCATTTTTGCTTCATATCAGGGGGCTTGTTGTCACATGTTTTTCTCTAGGTCATTTTTCAGGGTGGGTTTTATTTATTTTTGAAAGACAGTTTGAATACAAACGAAGCTAAACATTCCACAACTACTGCTGAGGAAAAAACCTTATTAACCACACCTTTAGTGACAACATGCCCGGTTATATTGGGTTTAACTAATACACAAATTCTGCTAAATGTATAATGATTAAAAAGCACAACACAATTTACCAGGCTAACAAAATAATAAATTGTATAAACATTGCAGATACGTGATACATGTGACAACTCTCCCCAATTTGACATTTATACAAAAATTCAAATTCCTCGTCATGACAACACAGTATGTGGTTTTATTGTGAAAACTAAGATTACAAAATAATGAAATCATATTGTGTGTTAGTTTTTAAGACATAATTAATCAAATATGTTAATTTAATATGACTTTAAACTATAAACATAATAAAAAAAACAAATAAAACACAAATCTATGTAATTGGACTGTAAAGTATGTCCCTTTTGACAACATCCCTGTGTGACGACTAGCCCCAGTCAAACGAAAAATATACTATATTCTAGTCTTTTATAATCAAAGCTTCACATTAACAAAATGATTTGATTATCCCATTTTTGTTTTCTTCCCCATTTTGTCATGGCTTTAGCTAGGACTGTAACCTAAGGCTCCATCCCCTAGTCTTTCGCAGTTTTTGGTTCTTGAACAAGGAATAATGGCACTAACAGGTCTTATAAGTTTGTATAGGTTTTAAATGTAAAGAAATTTGATTAAAGCCCTGGAGATAGTCCTGTGTATTTGGCTAAAATTATTGGAACGAGCAGCCTGTTGTTTGACTTTGACTTACACACAGCCCATTAAAGAACTTAGATCATAAAACCTCCAAAAGTGCTGCAAATTTATCTACTGGCAGACACTTTTATGAGCACGCAGATGGCCAAACATTGTGAATTTTTTATTATGAAAAAACAACAGCAACACCCCAAAAGTCTTCTACATTTATGTTCTTTCGGTTTCATCTCCAAAAGGACAACGACTTTTAACATTCATTGTGGTATGAATGAAGTGCTCAGTACAAGTTCAAACAGTACACCCAGCAGTATCATCCACATTCCTGTTATCTCCCAGTATGACAAACAATATTTCTAGCCACATTTGTGTTCAGAATGCCTTATAGTCTAAATATATTTAATATATATGTTATTTAATATATATGTTTAACTAATAAATATAAGACACAATGAAATTATTTCATTTTCATGATGCTTGTCTAACAATTGTACAATCCAAATACAGTATATAAACATGCAGTAAAACAGTTAATAATAATTAAACAATACTTAAAATTTAATATAAACATACAAAGACACATTAACTGTCCAGGATAAAAAAAATGTTGTACCTTCCATTCACTGCTACCTTCTGTGGTTTTAATTAACCATTAGCAAGCTTCCAGTTTAGAGTCTCATAACTTCACCTCAAGAGTCCAGAGGAAGGTAATCTAGCTCAGGAAATGACTCGAACCAATATGCTCCCTCTGAGATTGGCTCGGACAATCAAAATGGTGAACAGCATCTTGCACTGCTTTTGAGCTCTGACAACCGGCCTTCAACTTGAGCAAATCTCCACCTTGACTTTCAGGAGGTATACACTGAGATCAATTTGTCTTCCAAAGGCAAAATAAAACAAAACTGACAAAAACAGATCATGATAACATGTAATTAGCAAAACCACAAATTCATTCATTTTATTTGAGTAAGTTTAATCAATAAGCATGTGTGGCTTTTCGGGTTAAAAATCCACCATTTATTTGGCTTCTTTAAAACAAACCCCTTCTATCACTTCATATCGACCAAATACCAAATAATCAAGACAAATATGTTGAACGTTGGAGATTTTAGGCCCTTTTGATGGATGTATCTACACTTTTAAAGTGGTTTCCCTTGTTAAAGACTTTAAATTAACAGGTCGTTTTAATTGTCTTTGCATCAGACAAAAGGCATATTAACACCTTTGCCACAAATTTCATAGATTAAAGCTTTGACACAGGGAAATGGCACCTCGCTGATTTATCCTCAATGCTTGAAAATGTACCTTAATATGGGTTATATTTAAATTCATCCTTATTTAGACTGATATTTCTTATGTGTGCATTAGCAATACTGTACAACAGTGGTTCTGAAACTGGGGGGCCCTAAAATGGATCCAGGGGGGGATGGCACAGATTTTGTGACATTTTATGAAATAAAGACATTTATCATACATTTTAATGCAATCAAACATCAGAAGAATAAGACCACAAACCAAAAAAATTGATGTTCCATCATTGCATAACTGAATATGCTTTGGTTTAATTTGATGGTGGATGAGAAATTGCTTAAGTATAAATACATAAATGAATATATTAATACACGCATAAATGCATAAATAAATAAAATAAATAAATACATGCATGCATAAATGCAGGAATTAATAATTCAATAAATAAATCAATGCATAAATTAATTAATTAATATATAAATTCATATGTATAAATAATAAAATCAATCAATCAAGGAAAACTTAAAATGCTTAAATAGATACATTTGTCAAAAATATGAACTTTGCACCCTTTTTTGTAATACTACATTTATTTCTATATTTCTACATTAATCTACATTGATTTATTTATGTATTTATGTGTCCGTATGTTAATAAGGTAGGCGGTCCTATTCCTCTCTCAAAACATGATTGGTCAGCTGCAGCTACTACTAGCCCTGTTAAAGCTGGTGGGTGTTTTAGAACGATCATTGATCTTCAACCTAGCGACTACCTTCTGTTTCGTTCAGAACGAATCCAAGATGATTTAGTTCAGTTTATTGATTGTATGGATTTTGACCTTGATCCAGCTGCGTAACTGTTAATCCGCAATAATCTATTTTACCCGTCACTATGGTGCAATGTGATATTACGTGCCAATTAGCATGTTTGTGAAGTCATCGCGACATAAATGCGTTCTTTGAACTTTCTGTATTTTAATACCCAATAAAGCCAAAGTCGTTTACATATTTGATTTTTCTGTTTTTAGACATAAAATACTAATTACAGAAAAATGTTCATGTCCGGTCAGTAACAATGACAGTTGCACACACTGTTTTGTAATCATTCATTTGTTTACTTATAATTAAACTGCTGTTAGGTCAAAAACGAGAAGACGCAGAAATACTTTTTTCCACTCACTGAAGATTAAGGTTTATCCAAAAATTTTGTGCACGGCTGTGTGTGTATGAGAACCTGCGACAAATGTACGCTTTGCAGAATCAGATCCAGAAACAACACCACAAACAACGTTGGAGATTGCCGTGTTATTATAAAAAGTGCGAAAAGATTTTCAGTTTGTTTTGAAACTTTGGCGAAACAAATTAGATGGTGGTGGGCCGTCAAAGTCATCATGATTATACATGCCCCTGGCTCATATGACTTGACTCCGCACTGCGATTTATTTAACTAATTATCTCTGCATTCATTTAAAAGGGCCGTCTTAAGCCTCTTATCAAGAAACCAAACTTGGACCCAAATGAAACTATAGACCGATTTCAAATATCCCTTACCTGTCTAAAATACTAGAAAAAGTAGTGTCCACTCAGTTATGCTCTTTCTTACAAAATAATAACATTGAACATTTTTTCAGACTTTAGGCCCCATAATATTCAATTCAATTTTATTTATATAGCGCATTTCACAATGTGCATTGTTCCAAAGCAACTTTACAGGGGAAATAAGAAAAAACGAAAAACACAAAAATGGTAAAACACAGTACATGGTGTTTATATAAAAAAAAGGGAAATTATTCTAGTGAATAATATCTAATAAATGCAGTCTCCCGGTGGTTTATTTAGCATATTTTGCATTAAGTGAATGCTTTGTTGAAAAGATGTGGCTTTAATCTAGATTTAAATCGGGCGAGTGTGTGATCATCGAATAGTGTTGGGAGGGCTATTTCAGAGTTTGAGAAAGCTCGACCCCCTTTGGTGGATTTAGTTATTCATAGTACTGAAACTGCCCTCCTAAAATTACCAACAACCTGCTTATAGCATCAGATAAAGGTAACATTTCCCTTCTAGTCCTGTATGACCTTAGTGCTGTGTCCGATACTGTAGACCATAGTATACTTCTAGATCGTTTACACAATGATACCGGCATTCAGGGACAGGCACTACAATGGTTCAGATCTTACTTATCAGACAGACGTAAATGTGTCCATTTAAATGGGGAATCATCAAATCTAGCCCAAGTAAATTATGGATTACCTCAGGGATCGGTTTTAGGACCCTTGCTATTCTCCATATACATGCCCCTTGGAAACATTATTAGAAAATATGGAATTAGCTTCCACTGTTATGCACATGACACTCAGCTATATATCTCATCAAGACCAGATAATTCCTTCCATCTATTCAAATTCGCATTGAAGATATAAAACATTGGATGACTTGTAATTTCCTTCTTTTAAATTCTAATTACAGAAATATTACTTATCGGCCCAAAGACACGTGAGCAGGATATTTCGGATTATATCCTGCAAATTTAAGGCTGCACTTAGGGGCAGAGTGGGGGTGGGGGTGGCTTTTGGGGCTCAAGCCACAAATATTTCGTTCAAAAGCCCCGAATCTATCTAAAATTAATTTATTCAGTACGCTGGGCGGCAGCATTCATGCGCAGAAATGACTGAAGTGAGACAAAAGAAAGCAGACACAACAACAAAGCCAGCGGTTTACTGTAAAAAAGATTTAGAGATGAAAACTACTTAACAGGCTTCAAAATTCTATATAAGTGACACTGTTTATTCCAAATAACTAATCAACCTTTCTTATGTAACTTCATAGTTACAGGCCTACAGCAGACATACTCTATTCTGCCTGTTATGAGAAGAGAAAATGTAATTGTGAACATTTGTTTTGTAATGGTTTCAACATGATAATACTAAGAACAATTACATAAAAAAAATTATATAGCTGCCATTAATGGGGAAAAAATAGTCTCCTTTGGGGACCATGCCCATTCATTGGGCTAAGCCCCAATGTGTACAACGTTTTCCTCTGCCCCTGGCTGCACTGTTACTCCAACAAATATAGTAAAAGATCTAGAAATATTTTATATTATATTAGACAGCAGCCTGTCATTTCGAAATCACATCTCAAATGTCACAAAAACAGCCTTCTTCCACCTTAGAAACATTGCCAAATTACGAAATATTCTATGTGTTGTTGACGCAGAGAAGCTTATTCGTGCATTTGAGCCTCAAGACTTGACTACTGTAATGCACTACTTAGTGGTTGTCCTGCATCATCAATAAACAAACTACAGTTAGTTCAGAACGCAGCTGCCAGAGTTCTAACCAGGTCCAGAAAATATGATCACATAACCCCAATGTTATCAACCCTTCACTGGCTACCCATTAAGTATCGTATTGACTTTAAAGTTCTTTTAATCACTTATAAAGCCTTAAACGGTTTAGCCCCTTCCTACATAACAGAGCTTCTTTTAAGTTTAAGATTATAAGTCTTTATTTGTGGCACCGCAAAGTGATGCACCCTAAACAAAGGGGGCCTTACAACAAAGATGTTTGAGAACCACTTCTGTACAGTACAGCACAGTGCAGTATTTTATGAATGTCATAATTAAACATTAAAAAGCAGGCAAGACAATGTATACTGCATATGGAAAGCTTACTAGGATACCAAAGAGTTGCGATTCTGCAAATCCAAAAGTTTATGCTATAATGAAAACATATGAATGTATTTAGAGGTTACATAAATAGATCTGCAACATGAGAGCACCTAAAGTAAAACGTTTTTACCAAAGGTTTTTTCCTATACCAGCAGCACAGATATCAACATTTGGTGTTTTTTTTAGTACACTTGTTAGGTCTCTCTTTAAGTTTTTAAAGCATTTGTTTTATATTTGGTGCACGATTAGTCAGGTGAGTGCCATTTTCAGGATTGTCACATCCATTGTCACATCCATATTCCTCATAACTAGGCACATGAAAGTAAAGTAACTACATGTATTTCATGTTATTTTCTTTATTTGAAGTGTATAGTTTGTAAATTCACAGATATCCTACAAAGTTTGTTGTCTCCAAAAATGTATTCTTATTTTGTCACATCCATAACGCATGTTTATTTACCTTTTTTCAAATGAGAAATCTTGTTCATGGACAAATGGTTTAGTATACTGGTAACATATACATGCAATGAGAATCAATTAATGTCCGGCAACAAACCTTCGCATTAAATCCAATTAAAGATCATTCGATGCTAGAAAGGACCAGATACAGTGTACCTTGACAAAACCGGATGGCTGATGTGGGATCACAGTGGTCACTTTGATGAAAAATGGCTTAAAATTGGCACGTCACATCACAGACGGGTAGATAAAATGTTAAAGGGGAAATATTAAATCAGACACAGAGTTACTAATGTCATTTTTGCCTACAGCAACATGAAGGACCATAAGGAGAGCTTCAGGCATGTTTACGGGCAAAACGGATTTTTTCTTCCCAAAATTTTCTGATAAATAAAGTTAAACTACAATCAAATCAACTAGAAAAATTCAGCATACAAATGTTGACAAACTGCATGTTCCACATATCATTCTAAAGAACGATATGTTAAATCTCATACGTACATTTTGTAATTAAAGAAATACACATTAGTTCACATCTTTCAAGAATGCATTAGATCTACTTGATATGTCCTAACAAATTAGTTGTTGAATGCTAATAAGCAGAGACCCAGAGTAGCCTGAGGCGATGTAATAATAGTAAGCCTATGCAGAGACTGACTTCTCTTCAGGGCCTCCATGAGCACTAATGAAACAGCACTTCATACAGTAAATGAATACAAGCCCAGCTAAAACCAGAGACATATTCAACATTCACAGACTTATGGTGTCTGTTGGTCCTATAACCAGAACTTTCTTTAATCTTCCACATTTATACAGCCTTTAAAAGGGTGACTGGAATCCACAGGGCGTGTTGAAGTTCATTGATCTGCATCTTGACCTTTGTGCGAGGTGCTATGTCTTCACCATCGTTTTTTCTTGGTGCGGGTTACAGTCAAAAGACCTCGTTGAGATCCTTGTCATGTATTAAAAATGAGATCTTCGCCTCCTGGACATTTTTTTAGACAGCGCAGCATAACATTAGATCTCTTTGCGCCCGCTGTTGACAGTGAAACCGAGGGCCAATTACACAGTAGCTGTGTATTTTTCACCCGGAGCATTTACAGATCACTTCTCAACTCGACGGCAAGAAAACATTTATTTTCGGACCGTTGTGACATCAGCAAATAATCACACCAGACATGCCTCTAATTTTTATTCCAGCTCTCTGTATTAGCCATTAATAGCTATTGTGATATGTCATAGAAGATAATGAATGTGATCTGAAGTCACTTAAGGTTCGGTTTATCATAATCTTCGATTACAGAGAGTAATGAGCTGACTGTCTGTCAGAGGCGCGATTCGCTTTTCTTGAAGATTGGAGTGTTTACCTATTCAAAGTCTGCACAGCACGCATCCTGGCCCAGTTCTTCAGTGCTTCCCATCAGGTTTGACAATCCGTTTTGATTGAATTCGGTTGTTTTTGCGCCGTTCTCATCTTAGCAGTTTGCGAATGCTTGATGCTTCAGACTTCACCAACTTTAAAGCGCCATAAAAACTTAGGCGGGATCACAGTCTTGAATTTCAATAGACCAGAACCATGCCTGAGAGAAAGTGGACTTCTGTGTTCAAAGAACTATGACCAAGAGAGAACCAATTCGAGAATATGCATGTTCTCAAACCGTGGAATTCTCAGTGTGGTCAACATTAAATTAAACACGACCCCGTTTACTTTGCTGTGTTTACACAAGTGTCATGCCTCTTCTAGTTTGTATAGTTCTAGTTGTAACCTAGAATGGATTGATGTTTGTTTATGTAAATATCATAATGAATCTTCTGCGCAGACGCACACATCCGTAGCAATTTGAATCGCTTTTGAACACTTCAATGAAGAGATCCTTCGCCAAGGTCAAAATCTGTTTGGTGCTAAAGCAAATAGTTGACACAGTTACGTTGCTAGACGTTCACCCCAATACCCTCTGTGGAGTAAGAGTGGCTGTCTGCATGTGTTCTGTCAGCGACTCACGACACTCCTCTCAGATGTACAAGCCTCCCCTCCACCCACCGCTATGCAGCACTCCCCTGACAGAGGAGGCGGGTGAGAGATAGAGGGTTGTTTTGCTCCAGCATTTTTGAATATTCTTTTGTGCTCGCTGTTTGCAACTCCCTCTTTTAAATCACAAAGCTTAAGACTTTAAAAAACGCAAAAGCTGGCGTGGTGGAGTATTTCTCCCCACAGAGAGGATGGCAGAAGCCACCCGCTCTTTGTGTTTCTGTGTCTCTCAACGATTGTTTTAACTTTGCTTTTTTCCTCCCTCCCTGTTTTTTTAGCGCAACACTTTTTCTTTTAGACTTCACTTCAGAGAAGTTCAGGGAAAGTGGGGAGGGATTCTTCCCCCCTCGCTTTCATCCGCCTGCAAAGCGAACAGGAGCGAGCATGTGTTGCAGCAATCTCCAGGTCCTCGGTGCCACGCTCCAATAGCGTCTAAGTGACCTCCCGGACTCCCTGCCTGTCACCGCATCCGCTGCCCTGCATGTACCCCCACGTCCCTGCTTGTTCGGCTGCTTACCATTTAACACAGAACCGAGGGAAGACCTCACGCCACTGCAGAATGCATCCGAGTCATGACAGCCTAGTTTTGGGGAACTGATATACACAGCACTGTTTCAACATTTACATATTTTAAAGCTGTTCTTTATTCTTATTGTCACAACGGTTGCGTCCCAGGTGTTCCATTTCAGCGGTAATTGAATAATGTAAAAAGAACAAAAAAAGACAGGTTTCTCTTTTCTCCAAGCAGCCTCGGGCAGATGCTATTTTATAGCTATTACCATTCTTTTTAATATGGAATCTAATCCTTATCCTCCTCTGTGTTTGGCTTCTTTCTCCTAACAACTTTCCCTCGTGGATCAAATCAGTAGAATATAAGACACAGAAAACATTTTAAATTGGCTTCAAAGAGCGCTGAAATCAATCTGAGGTTAAAATTGCAGGCAACGCCGCCTTGGGATATTTTGGAGGGGAGGAAACCAAGGCTGTGCATGGTTATGTGAAACGTTACATCCCATTGCAGCGCTAAACAAATGATTGACAACAGTCAAGCTGTAGGTACGAGAAACTCCTGCTTGGGGCTAAATAAAAAATGCAGCAAAAATGAGTAACAAATAGATGTAGTTACATAGTGCTGTGCTGTGTTTATATTACTGCATCGTAATATTTACCATATAATATAACTTATCTGTATATGAAATACAGTAAGCATACAGCAAAATGGTATGGCTAATCCACTTCATTGGTGGATAGTGTTAACATAGTGTTTTATATGTATCCACCCTAGAGAGAAGTGCTATTGCTGATTCATATTCAATATTGATTCAATGTTACGATGCAGTAATTTAAACATAATAATATTTTCCCTAATGCAACCCCGATTAAAGCCCCGACATGTTAAGGTTATTAGCCAGTCTTGGCTAACAATTATTAGTGCAGTGGTGCAACAAACAATGAAAGCATTTACTATTCATTGTATTTGTTACTCACTGCACACTAAAAAGACAATCGTTCCATGTATACTAGGATGGCATTGTGTTTGGATTTTGGAAACAAAATGTGGATCTTAACCAATAATACATGGGATACCACATATTGTACCACATAAAGAAATAAAACGTGAGTCTGTGTAAATAGCCTCTGCCAACAAGGTGGACTAAAAAATAGGTGTAAAGGTGTAAATAATGTAAATAGACAATGTGATAATATGTTTAGAATTGTTTGACATATGTTCTATTACAAAATATAAAAAAATAAGTTAAAGGGACAGTTCCCCCAAAAATACAAATTCTGTCATCATTTACTTACACTTAGGTTATTCTTTGTTCTGCCAAACGCAAAAGAAGATATTTGTAAGAATGTCACTAAACAAACAAATAAATACTATGGTAGTCAATGGGGGATGAGATCTGTTTGGTTATTTTGGTTACCAAATATCTTTATTTGTGTTCAGTAGAAGAAATACATTTATACAGGTTTGGAACAATTTGGGGATGACATAATGATGACAGAATTGACTTTCCCTTAAGATTTTTATTCACGCCAAAAAAAACCTCATCTCATGGTGGCGACCCCCCATAAGACATGATTCAATTCGAACACAGCCCTCATACTCTTTTTTGCAAATTACAAATTGTTTAACTTGAAAGCTCAACAGGGTTTTAAGAGTGAACGGTTTGCTCTATACTTTTATGCCACTCCATAAAAGCTTATTTTGCTCAAGATTTTTTTGATTAATAGTAACATACATCCTACACAAATGATGTAACCTGCTAGGCAGTCAAATAAATACATGACTCCTGCCCATTCAGTGTAAAACAGGCTTGACTGTTTCAAATAAAATCAATTACAAATAATGCAAGAGATGACGTTGAGCCCGGAAAGCTCTGGGATTTCTTATTTAAAAGCGTTTGGACGAGACACTCAAATGCTGTGAAGTTTGTGACTCAGGTGCTCTGCTGTACTTGGTTAAGCAAAGTGATGGGGCCTGGCAGGGCTGATCTGAGCACGAGACAGACACATCATTAGGGGAAGCTGAGTGCCTCCTTTGCCTCTGGGGACTAGATGACAGCTCCTCATAACCCTTGGGGTTACCTTTCTTTAAAAATATGTTAATTAAAAGGGCGCGAGAGAGAATTTCAATAAAATGAGATCAAATACATTCATTCTTTCATCCTCAAATAATAATTGTCTTCCATGATTTAAAAGAAATACTCATTTTTTTGTATCTTCCCGAACCGGATCTGACTAATCATCTTGGTCCTGCAGAGAGACTGGCATGTGACTGAGAATAATTGGCTGCATACTGACCAGAAGAATCACATCTTACATATGACAGCACCTGTAACTGTGAATTGCTCCTGGGCTCATGACAGCAGATTATAATCAAACATAATGATCAACATTTCCTCTGACTGGAGAGATTGAATCTTAACTAAATCTTGAAGATCTTAATAAGGGAATGAGCAACAAGAAGGTGCATTACTGCGATTTAACCGCAGAAAATGTGTTTTCAGACATGATGCGAAACGCAAAAGAATGTTGCTGAATAATGACCCGTTGACCTCTGTTGTATGGACACAAAACCAATGCAGGTCAATGGGTACCGCTGTTGTTCGGTTACCAACATTCTTCAAGATATCTTCTTTTGTGTTTTGCAGAAAGTCATACAGGTTTGAAATGATGACCAAATGATCATTTTTGGGTTACTATCCCTTGATAAAATGTGTGCAGAGATGTGCATTTATAGGCAATGCTTTAAAATCAGCTTACGTCGGAATTATGAAATCATAACTTTACATGTTATATGATCTCAACTCATGTGAATGCTAAATAGTTTATGAATATTAGATAAAACCCGGCTTTACACCAAGCAATTCAGCAATGTTTTCTTCAATAAATGTCCCTTGGAGACCTTTAATTCCACCACACATTCCCCAATCCTTCCACTATTTCCTTTGTGTTTATCCGCTCTTCTTACCCTCACCAAAAATCTCTTGTATGCGTTATAATACTCGACAGGAAGCCTAACTGTGCATGCAGAGCCATTCTTTTGCCTGGCCGCTTGGCTTTGATTTGTTACATGTTGAAACTATTGAGCAATGAAAGCACATTATTAGATCTTAAAAGCAGAGTCTGTGAGATCCAGACAGTCTGTACACAAGACTATTCACATGGGAGTCTTTGTCAATGCTAATTGGCCCACCAACCTCTGGCAGTGAAGCAGAACAACATCTTCTACACACAACACTTGTTAACTAGTAAATCCAGCCCGGGAAAATCCACTTTTTGAGCTGCAGCGTCTTGGGATGTATTTAACCTGTAATTCTACACCGGGAGATTATTCTGAGATCAGTGGCCAGAACATCTCAGAGGCTTTCAAAAAGCTGCAGTGACAGAAGAGCAAAAATCGCCGCCAGGAACTGTTATACCTTGTCTTAGACACAGTGTCTGTCCATTTCACTTTTGTTAATGATTAAATCCTTTACATCTAGACTTTGTAGTATTGTCTGAAATTCGAGTTGAAATCTCTTAAATATAAATATTATTTTTTTTAATTCTTACAAGGAATATTCTTGTTGCGCTCTCTTTCTCTCTCTCTCTTTCTCTCTCTCTGTGTTTCTCTCTCTCTCTTTCTCTCTCTCTCTCTCTCCTGTTTCTGACTTCATGTTATAAAGCATGGGTCATGATTAATGGCTTTAACACATTCAGATGCCATTTTGCTTCAGATACATAAATGCCCACTTTACAAGCAAGTTTTTTTTCTAGTAGCATTAAGGAACAAACATGAAAAATTGACCTTTTAAGAGGAATTTAATAGCCATTAGAACACTGTAAATATAGTTCTTTGCAAGCAGTCACATTTACTGTCTTTAGATCACTTTTTTTGTCTTTGCCGTTGTCTTATTCTTGTTAAAATGCATTTAAATTCCCTTTGTAGTCTGAAGCGCTCATTAACGAATACAATGCCTTCCGATGTCTATAGTTTTCCATAATTAGAACCCATGAGGGGTTTTTTTTGCACAGCAGTTTTTGGTTCGTTTTATTCAACATTAAAGCAGCAATTTGTTTAATTTCTCAAGAGTTTCACTCTTGCTGACAATATTGGCTGACTAAGGAAAAACTTCATTCATTTACTCCGATGAGCCGGAATATCGATGCGTAATGTTTAGCAGTAACTGTTGTCATATTGTCTTAGGCTTGTTTCCATTACATAATTTAAATTTGCACTAGGGAGGCTGGATTAAATGGAACATTATTTGGAAATGAGTTACAGGTTCCCTCAAAGCACCGCCAATAATTCTGCATTAGTCGCCGCAATATTTAATGAGGTTTTGAAATCTTTATAAAGGATGAACTCTAGCATACAGTAAGAGACATGACAGTGAAGTACAGTGGCATTCTTATGAAACCAACTTTGCTCGGTCTCAGTTGCCGTAATGCGCCTTACCTGTTATATAACATAACACTTTATAAACCTTTCACTAAAAGAAACACGTTTTTTCTCAGAAGAACATTCTTCTAAATAATACGCAAACCAGAGCCAAACACAATGCTGTGGCCATCTAAAACATTGCCCAACGTGAACTTTGAATGTAAAAGTATCATCTCGCATAAACGTCTCCAGTCCCTTTGCAAAGTGTGTAATGCCGTCTGGCTCGCTCAAGACTCGCAGGCCCATCGACAGAGAGAATATCTATGCTACCAGGCCCATTCCCACATAAGACTTGGCAGTTTTGACTCCAGGGAGCTCCTCTCTTTCTCTGCCAACATCCTTGCTGTCTCACTGGGTCCCATCCGTGGCAACCTCCCCTCCTTTCTCTTCTACCTCATCCACTCTCTCTTCCATCTATGGCCATCATCACGGTCTCAGACCTGCAGTTACCACAAAGCTTCATCTTCTCTTTCATTCCTATTCACTGCTGCGATGCGCTGAAGGCTGAGAGCAGTAATGAGCCCCAACCTACCACCACCATATCACACAACACTCCAAACACAGAGGCAGGATACCCAAATGACACGGCCAGATGGTCTTTCTTATTTTGCCCTGAAATGCAAACACTGAATATATTTGAAGGCTGGGTTCACGATTCGGCCTTCCCCAGTTGCGGTGTGCTGTGCAGGGCACACACCTGGCACTGCAGATGCAACAGTGACAAACAAGAGCAAACTGCAAAATGCATTTTCTGCCTGTACCTATTTACCGGAGTAATCTTCTGTTGGATGTAAATACTGATTAAGTAATTTACCTCAAAATTGCTGCACTGTTAGTGTTGGAGGGTGGGGGTACATAATGATGTCAGCGATTAGACAATTATGCTTAATTGTTTCTGTCAAAATAAAGGGGGAAACAATGCAAGTAGTTATTTTCCACAGCACTTGGGTGTTGATAAAGAACAGAAATGGTTCAAACATTTTGCCAAACATGTGGCAACATTAATCCCAAGTTTGAATATAATCTTATTCTTAAATACACTGTTGGTTAAAATTGTGACTATTATGTTGTTGTTTTAAACCTGTATGTTTTTTTTTGCCATGGAACAAAATTTTAGATATTTTATAGAATATTCATGCTGTTCTTTTTAATACAAGGAAAGAAAATAATATGCAACAATAATAATAATACATGATAATGATAGAAAAAGCACTCATGTAGAAGAAGTCCATATGTCCTAGTTCAGATCTTGTGTATTGAAAATACTGAATTTATTTTCTGACATATGACTGACTTTCAGTCTGTTCTTCACACAGTGTCATCGCAGAGGAAAAATGTATTTCTCAGATGTTGCTCTTCCATAGCTCATGAGATCTCAATTTAGCATTAAAAATGCTTAAGAGAAACAAATGAGACAATTGTTTAAATACACGAAGAGTATGAAGCTGTAATATGAAAGGTACATTATAAGTAAACCATTCTGGATTTAGGCAAAATTGATGAGAAATGTTTGCATTCATATTAAAATATTCTTATTACTTTTGCTGCAGACAAAGCTGAGCTCAGTTTGTGACATTGTTAAGTTCTCTTCTGAAACTTGAATGGAGACATTTTGTGAGATTTCTGGATCTTTAACAGAAAAAAGTATCTGAGACATAGAACAAGTTTCCATTTGATTTCTTTTTAATATCATTGATGTCTAGGAGAAATAATATAGATACTAAAAATACATCATCCGTTTTTAACTTCATATGGCATATGACTAATGCAGTAGTTTTATGAAGTAATGCAATGGTACTTTTCAAGTGCTTCATATTTTCCAGTTACTATTCAGATATATATTTGAGATCAGAATTAATATCTTAAAAAAATGTATTTTAGTTCTCAACTGAAAATGAAATCCTACAGATTTGAAACAACACGAGGGAGAGTAAATACTGATGAGACTTTCATTTTTGGCTAAATTCTCTTATCTCTTTATCTTTTTTATAGTTAAAAGTCGTCTCCTTTAAGACGCAGTTTCTCTCTGCACAGGAAACCTCCCTCCAAACTCTTAATCGATCCAAACCGCATTATTTGTCAAAGTTCTCCTCTCCTCCTTTAGTTTCAGTCGCGTACTGCAGAAAACACCTTCAACAGCCCCAGCTTCTACCAAGGGTTCATTGCTCTACTTTCTGATAATTCTGTAGTATTAACTGGCTAGAGTTATTACCCTTTATATGAGATGTCTGTGTTGAGAGCAGTTTATGAGATTCTGGTCCCGGCGGAGAAGAAGATGGAGTTGAGGCAGGCTGTCATCCACAGCAGTATAATAGCATCAGTTGGGAAATACACAATGCCATGGATTATTGATAGAGCTGTATCTGTTCTTCTGCTGACAAATCTGAGAGCTCCACAGAAGGGGCACGTAATCTTGAAAAATATCTCAGCTAATCTGCTCATTCCACGCATTCTCTTCAGAGTTTTCCCCTCTCGCTTCCTTCCGCTCATACACTTTTTTATTATGATAAATGATCGAGATTTAATGACAAAAGCAATGGTGTGTTGAACAAAAAAGGGGGGGAAGGCTGTTTTGCCTGTTTGCATGTGTATAAGGCATGTTGGAAAGTAAAATGCTGCAGTGGCCTCAAACATTGTATAATGAAAAAAAGATAATAGTAATAACGCATATAAACATTTGTATGTACAAATACGCTGTAGACGGTATGAAAATCAAATCACGATTACAGTGATCCAACCTGATGCTTTAAAACCAGCATCATGTTTTTTCTAACTTAATTTATTGATACGAAACAGAATAAACTAAAACGAACACAGGGCTGGCATCCCGGCTTTATATAACATTACGCTGCTATTTTGGGTTATGCTTTCTAACAGTTACACAGTGTATCACAAACTCGTCTCCAAAAGCTGTTTGCTGGTATTGGGTAGCGCAGTTCTCCTCAGGAGTTCTGCCTAATTGGTTAGTGTGGGCCAAAATACGCTCATATTGCAGCAAGCCAGCCTCATTTCCATACAAAAAACATAAAGGTGACCTAGATATAAGATTTATTTATATGTGGAATTTCTTCCCTTTCATATTTCGGTGGGGCGAGGTATCAAACGGTGTGGCGGGTATGTATTAAAGACATTTTTCAAAGCCATCTACAAAGCGAAGCATCCGACGGAAAAATCGGCGTCACTCACTGCCTCCCCGTGTTACTGCGAGACTTACACTCAATAGAGACCAAAAATCCCACTCTCTCTATTTATGATTGTCAGTTAAGTACATGCTCTGGCAGTCCTCCAATACCAAGAACACTAAGTCACCTATAATTTGCCGTCCTGCAGTATGAATATTAAATTGGCAGTTGAGGACTTTGTGATTCATAGATCCAAAGCCGTTCCATGTATAATGGTTATTAGTCAAGCTGTAGTGTCTATAAGCTCTTTCCTGCGTAGCCAACATCGACGGTGTGGAAGCACCTCCAGTCAGCATCTGTGTGTGGTTGCGTCTCAAAACAGAGCAATTTATCGGTTACGCGATACCACCTATGATTCCCCACGTTAAGGATGTTCAGCGTAATCTGATTGTATTGTATTACAATACCACGGCACGCTTTCTCTCTTCCCGCCCCCACTGGAGGCCCATAAATGCTCAAGGTGGAAATCATCGGTGAGCATATTAACCAGCCCTCTGTTGTACGCCAGAAATGTGCGCACGGGCTATTGCCGTGTTGCTCATTTCGCATATGAGACGCGCTGAATTAGCTTGCGCCGCTAACTTTGGCCACACCTGGGAATATTGCTAGCGCTATAGAGGGTAAAGCGGAATGTAATTACCAACCGTAAATCATCGCCATGGGCACAATTAAAAACTTTCAAGACAGCGGCCTTTGATTTCAAATTGAGTAAGATGGTGAGTAGGCGGTGGTGTTGTTAATTACACAATGTGTGCACTAAATAAGTATTAACAGGGATAGTCGGAAATGGGGGCAAAATTACCTGAGAGACCCTTATAGATCTGATCTAAAGATAAACCGAGGTTGTACGAAGGTCAAGAAATGAAAAATGCTTACAGGATATCAACTGTGTGACAGAATTAAACTCGGTTAAACTCAAAGGCGAGAGATGGGGCGTGTCTATACGTGGGTTTTCATAATAGGGATTAAAAGGGTAACCTGTCTGGTTAATTAAGATAACAGTGATTATTTTGTGTCAAACGTAAGCATCAGTAGAGCGGAAAATCTGTGGTCCAAAACATTTAAGTCTGGTAATTATGTGCCTTTACCAGGATCCTTCTCTCATTTTTTTAAGAATTAAACATTTCAAGGGACAGTTCACTCACATTCATTTACTCTCCCTCAAGTTGTTCCAAATCTGTATACATTTGTTTGTTTTGATGAACACAGAGGAAGATATTTAGAAGAATGCTTGAAACCAAAACAGTTCTTGGACACAGTTCTTGGACTACCAGAGTAGGAAAATTACAATGGTAGTCAAAAGTGCCCCAGAACGGTTTGCTGCCGTACATTCTTCAATATATATATATTTTTTTTGTGTGTGTAACAGAACAAAGATATGTATAAAGCATTATACATATAAAGTAAACAAAGTATTTTTTTAGTACTTTCAATTGATTAGATATTTGCTAAACCCAGCGACAAACATAAAGTATGACTAATATTAATGATAAATTGACAAAAAAAATGTAATGAACGAAATATAAAAACAGTTTCAGAAGAGGTTTCATAAGGACAGCAGCGATATGTATATGTTGCACATTTTGCACATCGAGCGACTTTACAAATAATTCCTTTATTACCTTGAAGAAATTCAGTCGGACATAGAAGTATTGGCATGTGAACATTCAAACGCACACATTTAAATGAGGGCTCTGCAGTGCCGGGCGAGAGCGCAGCCTGTGCACTTACCCGAGGCATTTTTAAGGTTTTGGGTTAGTCAGAGCCCTCGACCGAACAAATCTCATAGATCTTACTCAGACCTAGTGCTCAGTCTTGCTGAAGTAAATCAGAAGTGTTGTCTGACTGTGACTGTGTGTTTGGTTGGAATTAAAGCAAAGCCGAAGGCTAGAATCTGTCCACATCTTTTTATAAACTCTCTTTTCCTGACCTTTCTTTTCAGCAAACCCTCTTGAGAAGGAAGACCTGACATAACACGACAAGTTGCCAGGTCACTAAACACGATGTGGGTTAAGAGACGAGAAATCACCTCCAAAAATCCTTCATCTGTTTTTACGTTTCTGGTCTTAAAATTATGTTCTGTCAAAGAGTTAAATCGTTGCTCCAAAAGCATCACCGTTTATTGTTTCAGGCTTGATATGTGCAACACTAAAAAGGGGGATTTTTTAAAGAATTTCAAGATATTAAAAAGATATCTGTGGTTTTGATATTAATATTCATAACATAATAGTTATACAATATTACTCTAAAATTCACTGTCATGAGTTTATGCAAAGGACCCTCAAGTTTAAATCGAAGTGGCATTACTTCCCAAACTGGGTTCTACTTTTATTTACTGTCTTCTCTTTTCTTGATGAACTAAAAGAATATTAATAACTGGCTAAAAACCACATGCTTCACAAAAAAGATTTGGCTGAATTAAAATTTTCCCCTCTCGAGGGAAATTATAAAAGATATTATTTATCTAAGACACCAATGAGAATAAATGATGAATAAATAGAGAAGCACTTGCACTTCTCACACACCACAAGTGTCCAAAGATCTCAACAATGTCTCGAATTCTCTGAGATCTGTCAGGATACCAAAGCATGCAACTTCAAAATGAACTCAAATTCTTTCACGACGAAAATATCTGAGTCATGCTATTAATATTTGAATAGCTCTAAACGGCATGCCAACAGTCTCGTGTGTGTTTATTAGTGTGTTCATGAGGCATAAGGAGAAACATCTGAAAGAAGTTGACACCTGGTTTGTAGAAGAAACCTCTTAGCCACAAAGTTATCCTCTGGGTACACCTTCTGCAAGGAATTTTTTTTTTATAGATATTAACTGTTAACATAGTAAATCGTGAAATATATATTCGAGAATATATAGAAATTATGTTATATTGAATAATACATAAGAAATACCAATATTGTTTATATGAATAAACAACTAGAAGGACTTCCAATTCATAGAAATCCATTATTTTATATATCGAGTTATAGTTTTTCAATATATTCTGCTAAATTTTTGTTATGTAAGGGTATGCGATGTACATACATTATTAGTCACTCCATATTTTGTATAGAGTTAATGACTTTCTATTAGAGGCTACGTGTAAAATGAATACTTGGAACCAGTGCCTGGCACCGTGCACCCTGAAGGTGGCTTTGTTTGCCAAGTTCAGGGCGTAGTCACAGATGCCATCTGCTCGTTCCACGTCTTCAGTGCCTAGCTGAAACACATGCTCTTAATGCTGCCATGTCCCATCAACCTGAAATAACTGCCTTTCCTTGTTGCGCAAGTGTCATAAGGTCCACTGACACTGTGTTGATAGCTGCAAACGACAATCTCAGGAGTCTCTACAAAAATAGTCACCCTGATCTCACTTTTCCTATCAACGGCATCAGATTTAATTAGAAACGCTCTTGCGGGCAGAGATTTTTAAGTTTGAAAGATACACTTCAGTAGAATATTGGACAAGATTATGGTTTCTCTGTAATTTGACTCAACAAACGGTGGCTTTCTTTGGCATTTCATCAGAAGGATAATATACTCATTACATGCACTTAAAAGTTATTTTGGAAAGGTATTTGCCACCTACCAACCAAGTTAAACGGGTACTGGCTGATTTTCTGAAAAATGGTAGCAGGTTTCTAGCCAGTCCAAGATGGTTAATAGCCGGTGCAAACATATTAGCAGCTACCAGCTTGGACCTGGTAATGACAAGCAACTACGTTCCAAAACGCTATTTCCATGCCCTCAAGTTGTTCTAAACTCAAATAAATATTTATTTTGTAGAGCTATCGTTTTACAATCTTTAAAGACATGTGAAGTGTGTGGAAATGCACACCTTTGATCTGTTGACATAGCCTGTTTCTCAATTCCAAGAACACAAAGAATTGACTTGTGTTCTCATGGAGACCGGTCTTGCGATGGACCCGCCTAAATGGCTTCTGGGACTTCAAAGCTGGTTTAAAGGGTAAGTCTGCATTCAATGCATGCTTGATGTTAAGAACACATTCGGGTACTTCCATGCGTTCTCTGTACTTGTGTTCTTGACTATTGGATCCGGACATTGAAGGCTGATGATGGCGTAGAGCGAGAACACAAGAACGCTGAAGAACGCATACTGAGCCATAATTTCGACTGAAAAAGGAAGTTACAGAGAAGGAAAAACATTTAGTGGCTCATCCTCCTTATAAAATGTCAAATAGCATTAAGTATAAATTATAAAGCTTGGAATTTGATGAAAAGTTGAAATGCCAACAAAATCTCACCGGAACAATATATGTCGGCTAATTCATATGAATTCTTATGATCTTATTTGTGTGACGCTTAGGTTTAGGGGTGTGATTAATGCATTTTAATGCTTATATCTTCTAAATGTGAACTTTGTTAGTGTTTTGGAGCGAAAATGTTTATAGATATGCTTAAGGCTAACGTATACTGTACATAATACGTAAAAGCCTGAAAACTAAAAAGAATACAAATTTCTCAATTTCCTCTATTTTCATTGTAGCTGGCTGCATTGTGTTAACTAGATTCTTGAAGAAGCAGCTAAGCTTCTGCAAAGATGAAAATCTTCCCCAGTACTGTCAAAAAATCACATGAAGGCACAGATTCTCTAACAATTTAAACACTTACATTTGGCTATGTGCATTTGATGTGTATTAGGGCAAATAGCAGTTTAACTTTTAAAGAAACTCACCACATTTTGGCCTCACAGAGACTTGCTCCCTCAGCAATTTAACAAGACTAACATGATTTAACACCTTCCATATGTATTCCTTTAAAGGGACACCTCATAACAACATATTTTATATATTTGCATACTTGAAAAATGCCATGCTTTTATCTTAATTAAGTTGCTGTGCACTCTGAAAAATATAAAACCGTTCAAGTTGTTTATTCTCAATGCTAAATAAACCAAATAAAATGCTCAGCAGGAGGAAAGGGAGGTAGATAAAAAGGAAGTGAGAGGGGGGGTACAAAGACACAGAGGTGAAGAAAGGCACCAATCCCATTTGGCCCATAAAATATTACACACATCCCCACCCCAGAACTTGATAATTTGCAAACAGCTGTTGTTGCTGGAGGAGCGCTTACTATTTTCCAAAGCACGTTCTCTGCACACCTCCCTGGAGACCCTGAGATAATATGAAAGGAGTTACTGGAAGGAGGACAGTAATATGGGAGATCCTTTGCTGTTCTTTGCTGTCAAAACATAACAAAAAAACAAAGATCGTAGGTAATCCGTTAAACAGACTTCCAGAACACAAGATATTTTACAGTGGGCATTCCAAGTTTGTACTGGGCAATGGATGATATGTCTCCCTTTCTGAGCCTCATTAATGCACTGCTGGGCTTCCAATCCAGCCAAAGCTTAATAAAATATGATAGGCAGTAGTTTAGATAGCCATACTTTTCTTTTTACCAAATTAATGGAGTGTGAAAAACATGCATGTGTTAAACAGCACCCACAGTGTTTCATACACTGGTGCCACCCTAATCTAAATATAATAAGAAAATAGCTGCAATAAAATCAGTAACTGAGCAGCGCCCCTCCCTTTTTCTTTTTATCATTTATCATCTCTTTCATTATCACGCCTTCCACGCACCTTTTCATTCCGTCCACCCGTAAACATACTCACAAAGCATGCGGTTTAAACGGCCTCCAAATAATTATACAATCACAATACTTATCAAAAGAAGCCCATAATGCCTCCCAACAAGCCGGTATCATCATGCGAACCTCATTTGATCGCTGAATAATTAAAATGTCATTACCCTATTCATAAAGCTGCTTTTACATTCAACTCATTATTCCAGATCCCCAAATAATAACAGGGCCAACAGAAACGATTTATATGTACACAATATCTATTTGTCATCGATGTAAGTGACAGCGAAAACGGGTATATTGTGAACCCATGTATTGAACATTCTATAAACCGCCGGTTTTCGCTTTCTGAAGGAGTCATTTTGGATGCAGCTCTCAGAATATGTTTATAGCCATTGTCTGTGATATGAAAGCTACTGGTTTTTTAATAGCTTGCCTGCTGCATTCTCATCAATCAAGCTCAGCAGCCGCCTCATTCCTGCTCCAGCCCAACGCTAACCAAGTTATGGGCTCCTGAAACTAACTTGGAGTTTTGAAATGTGATAAAAAGTAATCGGATTCTCGGAGTCGGGATCCTTATGGATGTGAATCGATGGCATTAATTACTGCATCTTATTATGCCGCAAATGCGGTTTAGTCTGTTTTTATTTAGTAGGTGGGGGGGTTGACGGTTCTCCTCAGGGTGGTCACAACGTTTCATCTTCCTGCATCTTCCTGCAAAGCCTTCTCTTTTATCACCTCACATACAATGCCAAAGCAAATATGAGTAGCGAATGCAAATAATTGTTTTATAATTTCTCATTTTACAAACAATAGGAAAAGTCAAAATTTTACTGCGCTTTTACTGCGACGACGCAACTTGGTGCAGTATCTGGTTTCTATATCATCCAAATGATTCTCTAATGCGTTTAGCCTGACCTAGATACCGAAACTGAGCAATGTAGTGAAAGCACAGCAGCTTCGGTAAGCAATCAAGTCTATATATGGTTCAGCGCTAAAGGGAATACTTTTACAGTACATGTAGTCGCAATTACGTTTGCTTGCCTCTTAAATGGCTTGAGTACAAGTTACCTGCATCTTACGACAACCGGCTCGTAAATAACAGCAGGAGCGCCTGCAGTCAATGATCCAGCTAGTCTCTGTAAAACACTCATGTACTCCAAGGGCTGCCAGTTTGCCTAAATAAGATGAAAGACTTCCTCTAGCAAAAGACTGGCATCATTATAAACGATTGTCGTGCTTTGCTTACAGTTACAGTTAGCTGTGGCCTGCCCTTCGGATAAAGGAAATTACATCAACTACACAGCATGCAATTGAGAAATGCTTTTTAATAAGGAATCTGTCTGTTACACTACTGTTAAGGAGACACAATTTAGGTGTGCATGCTGAATGTGTGAAGGCGTCTTGACAGGTGTGGGTTTGATGCACTGCGTATTAATTAAGCTATGATAACTTAACTCCACTGGGCCATTTTGGGGAATTTTACACCAAATACAAGATATCTTAACCTGTATTCGTAAAACCGTAAATCCTCAGCACCTCTGAGATACATAGGGCCAGATTTACTAACGTCTGCAGCGTAAAGGCTCATTTGGCATAAACTACAGTCGGTATTTAATAAAGACACACAGTGCAAATTTGCGCTAAAAAAAGGCGTGGACATTGCTGTTTTTGCGACTGACCTTGCATATGCATTTGTAGAAGTTTCCTCCCCAGACGCAAACTTTATAGGAGGAGAGTATTTACGTTTGCACTTGTCATTGTAGGCATTGTAATAATTGTGGCTTTATTTGACGCCCAAAAAAGCATGTCTTAAACCCTGCTTGGTAGAGTGCATTGAGCCTGTGTTTTTTAATGTGCGCCTTGTTGATAATTCACTCGCAGAAATGTTCACAGCCATTGGCGCTTTTTTAAAAGTGAGCAATTGCGCTATTTTGCCCTGTTTTGTAAATCTGGCTCTTAAATGGAAGTTTTTAAGTGAAGAGCTGAACGTATTGATTTCTCAAAACCTTCAACGTCTTTGCATGATAATGGATTTAACAAATAGACTTTGATCTCTTAATACCCTTCATTAGCTCATTGTACTCTGTTGTGTCTCTTTCCAAACCCACCAATCGTCGCATTTCAATCAAACCATCACACTGTGTTTTAATTCTCGTTCAGCATGCTGGGACGGTGACAACAGCTCTGTTACATCAGAACGGAGCCTCACAGCACTTCTGCCTAGAGGGGACCAGATTCTTAATTTGTGTTTAGTGCTAGCAGTGAATGAATAAAATGTACTCGCTTGTAACATTCTACTAGACACAACTGTTTGCATATGAATATAAATGTAGGAAATTGTTCATTGTATAGTTCATGTTAGCTAATGCATTTACTAATACAACTTTATTGTTCAGTGTTACCTCTATAACAGTAATAGTATTAATGTACTGAATCATCAAAATAATAATAATAAAAAACCTAGTGGAGTGGAGATTAGGGTTAGTTGCCACATGGGACAACTGTCACAAGGGCTATACTGTATTTATGCACCTATAAAGTTTTAAATTGAATGCCCAATTACACAACGTGCATTTGAATTTTATTGCTGGCAATAGCAGTGAAAATGTTTATAGCATTTGATACATTAAGGCATGTGCCTATACAGAAAGTCAAAATTAAGATCTTTTTTTCATTGGAGGAAGATGTTTCACCTTTCAACTAACTCCATTTTCACCTACGTCAAAACTAGAATTGTCAAGATGAATGACAAGTTACACATAATGCCAGGGTGACTAAAGGGATAAAGCAACGGCCCCTTCAATTTTAATCCAGACTGCTAAAATTAGCTGTGGGAAAAAGGTGTCTCAGCATGTGCTATCTGCTGATGGGGGTCTGCAAAATAAAATTAATGGCAAAGGGAAATCAAGTGAGAGAGCTGGCGAAATCAAATTACCAATCCAGGGCAAATTACTTAGTTGGGAGTCAAAGTTGTAATTGATAGAAAGCAAAGGATAACGCAGTGGATCAGACAATATGATCTAGCGAGCATTCTAACATCATTTGTGAATCTTTTGTTTCTGTTAAATATTTAAAAGCGTATGGATGAGGAAGGAACATTTTTGTTCAGTGTGTGGGGTTCGGATGGGTGGTGGGTGTTAAAAAATAAAAACTGAATTCACATGGCCTCTGGACTTGTTCAGAAATGTTGTATTGAAGTGTACTTGTTGGGTCAATGTGTTAAAAGGTAAATGTACGATACTATCTATGAGTTATTCCCGAGTTAAAATCTCTCGAGGATATTCATCATGCCGTTAAAATACGGATAATTCCACTGGTGTTTATAAAGAAAGCCTCGAACAATTAAGGTTCGCAAGACCAAAATCAGACGTCCACATGAGTAATTCACCATTCATCTGTTGAATGAACAGAAAACATTCTGTCCATCTTATGGAATCAATGAAATACTTACAAACTATACAATACTCACACTGTAAGAAATATATTGTGAAAATTACAGTACTTTACTTGCAGCAATTGACAAGTAATACACTGTATTTAAAAATACAGTAAGTTACTTGTCAATGGTTGCCAGTTAGTAACTGTGATTGTTTATTATAGCGAGTTACTGTGATTGTTTATTACAGTAAGTTACATGTCAATGGTTGCCAGTTAGTAACTGTGATTGTTTATTACAGTAAGTTACTTGTCAGTGGTTGCCAGTTAGTAACTGTGATTGTTTAGTACAGTAAGTTACTTGTCAGTGGTTGCCAGTTAGTAACTGTGATTGTTTAGTACAGTAAGTTACTTGTCAGTGGTTGCCAGTTAGTAACTGTGATTGTTTAGTACAGTAAGTTACTTGTCAGTGGTTGCCAGTTAGTAACTGTGATTGTTTATTACAGTAAGTTACTTGTCAGTGGTTGCCAGTTAGTAACTGTGATTGTTTATTACAGTAAGTTACTTGTCAATGGCTGCCAGTTAGTAACTGTGTTTTTTTATCACAGTATGTTACTTGTCAATGGCTGGATGTTAATTATTGTGTTTAACAGCAATTTGATTGTCAATGGTTGCTACTAAGTTACTGTGTTTTTCTACAGATAATGTAGATGGTTTGAAAACAGCCCCTGACTAAAGAATATCATTTATAATATGGTTTTAGTTTACTAACTTAGGATGATTGCTTAAAAGTGAACATAGAGCCAAACCAAAATTAATCACAGATCACTTATTCTGGTTTGGTATCTTTATGACTTACAGTTTCTGACTGTAAGAATAATCATATCAAGAAAAAAACTCGGTACAAATTCAATAGAGTTCCAGCGATATGTCATAAAAGAGCAATAGTGCATTAGGTGCTAATACAAAGTTACTAGTTTCAACAAAAGCCAGACCACTACCTGTTGAGAGAAGATGGTTAGTGTACTTTTTTTCCTCTCATTTGTCTGTCAAGTATTCACGGAAGAGGTGTGTTTTAAGTAGTGTTTGAAGGTTATGAGAGCTGTGGTTGACCGGACTGCGTTAGGAAGAATGTTCCACCAGGAAGGAGTTGTGAAGGAGAATAAGCGGGAAAGCGATTTAATGCCCTTATGAGAAGGCATTACAAGGCGCTGCTGGTTTCTAGAAGGGATGCACCGATTTTGTCAATTTGCCAATAACAGTAAGCGATGATGATTAACTGTAAGCAGCGTGAACCTGGAGAAGTTTAACTAGAGGAAATTCTTTATGATTTATCGGCTATAATATATCTGCCTAAGTTTTCATTATCGGCCTACTGATAACATTGAAAAAGACCATTTATTGGCCGATACATGCTTCTAGTTGTTTTGTACTTGATTCAATCTACATAAAACAAAAGTCGGTGAGGTGTTAAAGATTCTTGACAAATCTTTGTTGCATACTGTAGTACAGTAGCTGGTCTTTAAATGTCTCGCAATCTTTGCCCAAAAGAAGCTAAATTAACCCTGTTTATTTTTAAATAAAAATAAAAAAATAAATATAAAGATATTGTACCATCACAATTCATGCAAGCAGTTGCCATCAAAGTTACATTGTGTTGTAGATCTTATTTGTTTCTCACAGTAAACCCGAATACGTTGAGTGTACTTCAACATTTTGAGGAAACCAATTGCCTTAATAAAGTTAAGTAATGTGTATTTGATATTTGAGTAAAGTGAACTTAAAATGTTCAGCTCATCCAACAAAAAAGGGCATTGCACTAAATTCTGAGTAGACTGAACTTAAAATAATTAGTAACATCAACTGCTCTGTCAAGCTGTGAAATGTAATAAGTTGACTTTACTAAAAATTTGGAAACCAACTGCACAAATATTTTTAAGTAATAGTAGAACTCAAAAATATTTGTTGTTTGAACTTACTGATCAAGTATATTTAAGTGCTGCTGACTCAAAATCATTACTTAAGTTAACATATTACAATAGTGTTTACTGTACTAAGGAAAAATTTGAAAGAGATTAAACTACCATTACGGTGATCAGTGTTTGCTTTAGTTGGGCTCTTGACTCTTGCCTTCTATTAGGCATATACGTTCATTTCTCTATCAGTGCTTGTATGTGTTTCGATAAAAAAGATAGTTTAGATCAGATTTCATAATAAGTTGCATAATATTTGTAATAATGTACATAAGCCTTTTCTTACTGATGAAAATGTTTCAGTTCATAAATGCACATGGATTGTGTCAAAATAAAGGATGTTTTACTGACACACTTAGACATCAACGCTCAACATACAAACCTCAACAATGGTGACAATCATCAAAAAAATTCAGATAAACAGATCACCTGCAGTGCATGCTGGGAATCATGAATGAGTTTTGTACTATGCATTGCAACTTTAAGTTTTATCTTGTTGATCGTCACCATTGTTGAGTTTCATACACCGATTATACATCTCTAATCTATGTATTAGTTAAAAGCTTGTTGGCATATTTAATTTGTCTCTGAGGATATGACAGTCATAACACTAATCTGTAATATCAAACCACTTCACAAAGTAACAACAAACATCACTCTTAATCAGTGATTCACAATGATTAAATCAGCAATTGAAAAATGCTACCAGATTTCTTTGCTTTTTACCCCAACAAACGTGTTTCGGCAGTTAAAGAGAACTTAAGCAAAACGTTAGAGTCAAGAGCCCAACTAAAGCAAACACTGATCACAATAATGGTAGTCTGGGTAAATTTTAACCTTTTTTTAATTAATTCAATGGTTGCTTGCTATCTGGTACAGTTTTAAGTTAGCAGAACTATTTCAGTTTTGAGTACAGTAAACTCATTTTTAATGAGTAGATTGTACTATTCTGGAATACAGTGTGCTCAAAAGAACGTCTTGAACATTTAGAGTAATTTTGCTTAGTCTTTGTTAGTTATAGTAACTACACATTTTAATATTTTAACAACAATTAACAATGTCTAGTAAAATCAAAATTTTGGCCAAATTTGAGTAAACATACTAGCTCTTTTGAGGTAAGGTATACTATTTGATTTTAAAGTGTAGGAAATGTAAAAACTAAAACACATAACCTAGATTTCAGAGTAAAGTTTGCTGATCTGTTTAAACTAGTTACACCGAGACTGAGAGAAAGAGAGAGAAAGGTAAATTGAAAATTGAGATAGAGATAGATAGAGACATAGGGACCTGACATTACTGAATGAAGTTGTTCTTTTTAAGGGTTTAATTTTCACGCCGGTGTCCGGCTGTGCACAGCGCGTCAGGTCTGGTGAATGAGCTCTCTGTTTGATCTGTGTGAAGGGCTCACAGTGAAGGCACCTATTCAGTCCGGCTAGCGTGTGAGCACAGTAGCGGCCTTTTGAAGTCTGTTTACTGCATAGGAGCCATGCTGAGCCCACTAGAATGCCAATCTGTGACACCACTGACACCTGGCATGTAAACATCTATAATAATTTCATCTTCAAATGTCATGTGGAGTTGCCCTTTTTTAGTTTTGTGGATGGCAACGGTCTGCTTATTTAAAATAATCCACTGAGATTTGACATCCACTCCGTAATTCTACACTGTACTATTCGTTTCTCGGATAAAGTTTACTAAATTTACCATGCACGGTTAAAAATACAACATAGTATTTGTCTGTAGGGTTTCTTTTCGAACTGTCATATTATGCAGAATTTGCCCAGTCAGACGCTCCATAGAGCAGTGTGTTGACAATTTACATCTTCATTGTTTCAAAACATTAAGGTGTCTTGGTTAAACAAACCTTCAACTCTTCCTTAAACTTTCTTTAACTATAAGTAGCATCGGCCATGTGGAGAAAATAAACTCTTTTCAAACATTCCACACTCTCAGTTTATTTGTTTTCTCTATACCAACAATGTTGGAAACACTATATACATGCATCACAGACAATTCATGAATTCTGAAGATGTTATAAACATTTCCACCACATCTCAAGTTATGTAATGTATTTAACATCATTCTAAAGTTAATATTACAAAATCTTACTTTTTGAACCATTTAACTTTTTAAAAGTTATCCTTAGAGCTATCATTCTTGGTGTGTGCGAGGTTCCTAAAAGTGGTTGACCAAATTCGTTGTACATTTTTTGTATTGTACTTTTGAAATGATCAAATACCGTTGAGCACTTTTTAATACATTTTATAGGTTTAAAACATGCAAAACCCAGTGACAAACTAATGATTTATGGCAAAAAACTAAAATCATGAAATATGAAATATCTGTTTCAGAAGGACAGTAGCAATACATTTCAGATTCATTGTTGAACTGATAATAGAATTTGTAAAAAAAAAATGTTTGGACACCACCGTATGTGTGGCATAAATGATGGCAAACTCCCACGGTATTTGGCTTCAAACATCAGAAAAAAATTACCTGGCAAATCTAGCAGAGACAGCACATTGCCGGTTTCCTCGTGTCAATTTCAGACATCCTATCTTTAACAAAAACAACCACTATCTCTCCGAAGCAATTGACATTTTAAACTTGATTTGTGGCACGCAGGTCTGGTCTCATTAGCATATTATTTAGCTAACATTGCACTTGTTTTGACAGATTGCTTTCATAAGTCACCAGTGAAAAGCTTCCGTGGACATTTTGGGTTTTACAGTCACCAAGCTTCCATCTGTTCCAGCTGGACCCATTTTTATGTTCTGCTATCACTCACCTCCTCAGAGCAATAAAGTCTGTTTTTTTCATCTGGCGGGATCTTTTTTACTTTGATATTACGTCAATATGTTGCCTAATTTAGAGCACGGCGCTAAATCAAGAAATATCGTTGACGCAACCTTGCTTCACTATTAACATCAGTAAAAGTCCCCTCTGTGTATTCTTTTCTTGTACTCCATATTAACTTACAAGAAACGGCGCTGAAGTTTTTCTGGCTCCCATGGATGTCGATATGTCAAACGGCCTAGAGTCGCTGTGAATGAGGGGCAATCGTTTTCTTTAATGAAAATGAATGGGTCGCCATAGGTCTCTCATAAGCTGTGTGTCCCACACAAAAGACTAGCAATATTGACTGTATAATTCAATTCTGATGTTGCAGAGAAGAGTTCAAGTAATGAATCAGAAGAGATGATAGAATCATCCCAACATCATGAATCATAAAAGAACATTCCACTCTTTTTGCATTAGTAGCCTTGTCAATTACAGATACTAGATTTGTTGATGGTAAAGAATGAATCCTAAACAGTCACACTTTGGTGCAGATGCTAAATTCAATGCTGAAACAAATAAATAAACTCTGACACTCACTCATAGTGGGGGATATTGAAATGTTTTGTATAAGTTGTGTATGAATGAGCTCTAAGCGATCCATATTCATGCTACAAGCAAGCTGACTTCTAATGAGATGCTTTTCTACTGAACACAAAGAAGATTTAAAGCAGGTAAATCTCACCCTTTAAAGGTCCAGTGTCTGAAATATAGCGGCATCTAGTGGTGAGGTTACAAACTGCAACAAACAGCTTACTTTTCAAAGCACTAAGGTGGCTGAAAAAGAACAAAGATGTCGTCACGTTTTTCTTTCTTTGACGAAGGAGATTTCATATTTACAAAATAAGCTCTGCAGATCTTTATACGCCTCTGAAGATGTAAAGTTAGAAGATGTACAAGTATCATATTGCAATTCTCTCAATGTTTCCTCCAAAAAATGACACACAGCCCCTTTAAACAATACAAAAGGCAAAGAACACAAAGCAAACTTGTGTCACGCCAGTTGTCCCAAACCACTATAACATTACAGATATGGATTTCATTAATCTTACAAACTGACGAAAAACTTGAAAACACTGTGAACCTGAATCCGTTCATCCTAAGGCTCTCCTCACATTTGCCGCAACCAGTCTTCAGGTGGTGCCAATTATCCACAGTGACTCACAATTGCTTTTTCCCCTGAAAGTTCAATCTTAGCCGCAATTTGGAGGCAGAATATACAGTAGTTTCTCCTTTGTTCTGAGAGTTAGTCAGACCGAAGTAATTCCAGTGTGTATCAATCACTTAGCCGTACAATTGCCGTACTGCATTCAGCTTATTCTGATAACCCCTTATAACTTTCATTTCACCTGTGGCTGCCCGTTGATGGAATGGAGAGAATGAATCAAACCTACAGGTCGAATTTTCAAGTAATACATCAGTTACACGCTACGTGCAGAACGTTATTCAAGCCCTGAGCACAAACGCACAGATTAATTTATTCTTTCATATCAATGCAGTATGTGGACATCATCATGACCTCTAAGCACAATTCAACAAAGTAAGAGTTCATTTTATAGTTTTACTTGTTGTGTGGCTTTCAGCCATTTTTATACCTTAGGATGATATCAGATAAAGAGAGAAGGAATGGGAACAAGGATCACTGCAGTCCATATGAACCCATATGATATATGAACAACAAGGCCGAACATGCATGTGCCAAATAAATGACTCATAATGAATCAGTTCATTATGTGTGTCATATGGTAAAACCGCATTATTTTCATTTCCGAAAATGTGAGCAAGAGCTTTGCTGTGTTCCACAACACAACAAGCTGAATGTTTTCAGACTAAAGCTGCTTTAGTGACTGCCTCATTTTAATTGCTGCGGTTCTAAATTGGAAAACACAAGAACAACAGTCTGAATTAATGAAGAATTGCATCCGGTCTAGACACGCCGTCTGCCAGTTTCCTGCTCCTCAAATCTGCCAAAGCACCGCAAGATACCAGGAAATTGTGATGTGAGTGCCTTGTTCACTACTTGTTTATGTCCCTGCCATTTGTAAGTTTTTTTCTCTTTTTGTTGCCTTGTGCCACCCCATCACCAGGGAGAACTTTGCTGCTTGATCTAGGGGATAATTTGCTGGGTTCTCTCCAAGGAATTATTGATCTGCCTATGATGAAACAGAAACCCCGGCATTACCCAATTATGTTTTAAAACCCAGTTAAAACAGCCTGGATTTGTTTTTCATCATTGTGTCATGTACAGTTTTGGTCATGAGCAATGCGTCGGCTTTATTGGAAAACCTTGCAAGTGTCTTGCGGAGTACTAATCAGGACATTTTTATATAACGGACCTGCTGTGAATGACTTTTTAAAAAAACACTCATCGTAAACTATGCAACATGAGTAACATGTAAAAAGAGAGACTAATTTATTTGATGTTACAGATGATAAAGAAACTTTCACAATTGCTTTTTTAGCCATATTTTTTGAAGGAAATGTTCATTTAATGCAGTCATGACTTGCTATAGTGCCGAGTTGCTAGATGTTCAACAACATTTGTTCACATATGAATCCCTTTCAATTCAAACTTACTTTAAATTCAGAAACAGTTGCAGCTTAATAAAAGCTTGAAAAAAGCTAAAATTGGACATCTTCGTATTGTGTATTGCACCTGCCTCATTGTTGAACAATGCATTACCACAGGTAGTGCCAGGCAGAGCTCTGCTTTAAGTCACAATAATTATGCGCAAAGAAGTCTTGTCTCCGGTAAATAATGGCTGCAAACAAGACAAGTAATCTAGGACAAAGATTTAACTTTAATTCATGCCGAATTGCATTTTCAGACCCATCTGCATCATCTTTATATAGAGCCAGCTTTAAATGCCCTCATAAATTTTTTAAACACACTTAAGTAGTGGAACGAGGTGTCAGGATGCAAGAAAGATGAGCTTGCAGTAGAGAAACAATTCTTGGGTTGTGTTGTCTCTTAGAATTAGCGGTTTCGTGTAAAACAAGCAATTAATTTTAAAGCACTAAACAAAACTAGCTTTTATATATGCGATACACGTGTAACTTTAATGGTTTTGCATTCTTTAATAGTCAGCCATGGCTATACAGGTATGTGTCCCTGTCTGTGAAATCCATACTAAGGTCACATAATATAATTACGGGACTAGGAGCATCAAAATAATCATAGCCATAAAACAATATAAATGAGTGATGTGTTCATTGCGGTAAATTTGACAAATATTGAAAATAATATTTTAAAACCATAATATGTTTTATTATTTACCAAAAGAATGAGCCAACAAGAGGGTTGGCTTTTTAAATATTGATTTCAATCTTGGACATGGCCTTACTCAATATTAAAGATATAAAGGTTATATTTGTATAAAATGTTTTATACAGTAAATCATATATTCTTATCTTATCTTATTATATTATATATATTAAAACAGTGCCACTTTCAAGTGCAATTTGGCAAATGTTGGATCGCTGTTTGTTTCTCATGTATTTTCGTTTTTTTATTTATATTTTTATGTTCAAGTCAGACAAACGTCCTGCATGGAGGACACGAGGGAGGAATTAAATGGAGAAAAAGAATAAGTAAAAGAGAAAGAGTAAGGCAGGTGTTTAAGTGATATTTAACCAATGGTTAGTTTTGAGACCCCAGTGAAACCTGATAGATCACTTTCAGCAGATGCACACATCTGGTTCAAAGTTACAGTAACTTCCAGTTTGTTTTTGGTTATAATATAACAATTTATTTTATATTTAATTTATATTAATACTCATTTATATTAATATTTTATTTTATATTATTTGTATTAAATGAAATTAAAACTACTCAACAGTTACTAATTCTTTGCAGAAGTCTACCTGAAGTTAGGTTTGGGCCACATAACATTTGTATAGAATGATACATCTATAGAATGATTTTATGTAAAAGAAATATTATTATAAACCTGATAGTAATTAGTCTACCACACAACAGCAGTGTCCAGAGATACATCTTTGTCTGGCATCTTTTTCCCTGTTTCCTGCATTTTTAAGCCACAGACACAAAGTAAGTTTACAAAGTTGTATAGAAGAAATGAATCTAATTGCCCCCGTGGGAGGCAGGTGTCGGGTTCAATCTCATTGAATTCTCACATAATGAGTGCAAATGATGACGCCAGTCCAACTTCACAGAAAGGTCACGCTATAATCCTCTTTTACAGAAACAAATGAAATCGCTCTGTCTCTCTTGACTTTAGGATTCCACCGTCAGCCCCTCCCTGGCTTTTTGTGATTCAAACAACACTTACGACTGATGGATTCTACAAATCACATTACTTAGTTTAATAGCTGAAGATGTTGCACGAAAATTTAAATGAATGTTTGTAGTACAATATGACAAAAATTGTAAATAGTATTATTTCGAGAACAGGAATCTCTTATTGAATTATTGATGCTAGTCATGGACACAATGAGCAGTTTTGTCTGTAGTATATGCGATTTACGGATTCCAAATTATCTGAAAAGTTGCCTCTCCAAAACTTTAATCAATAGTTTCAGACACAATATGTCGCATATTTAGAATGTTCATAAAAAAACTAATAAAATGCTGACAAATGGGCACGCAGCACAGCATATCTTAAAAGAGCTGCCTCTGCAATGTCCTTCAGTGCCAAAAGTTTATAGCAAACAAAAAGTTCATTGCCATTGAAATTGTTGTATTGATGCATCAATGTGAGGGCATTACTGTCTGCGTCTGAAATTGCCTACTTCCATACTTTATAGATCCTATATATCCGAAAACTCAGTATGCAAAAACAGTAGGTGAGAAATACCCTGATGGTCTACTACTTCCGCCGAGATTCAGGAGTGTGGATCGGATGGATACTTATCTATCTCATGATGCCACGGGAGCTGAGCAATGGTCAAATTTCAAAAGTAAATCTAAATAATAAAGGCGGACTTCCGTTTTTAATGTTAGTGCCAATAAATGATCTTTTATCAATGCTCACTTGTAGGTTGTTGTTGATACGTCATATGTCAAAGAGCATTTGGATCACATGACCATAGAACATGGCGGACGCAGTATGACTGAAATGTATAGTACTCCAACTCATACTATATAGAACGTACAATTTTAATGGTTAGTAGGTAGGTGCTTAATCAAATTCAGTACGTACTGTCACAGTATGCGATTTTGGACGCAGCATATGATTCACTTTTTGCACACTCGTTACGCAGCTTCCAAATCATACTCGACACATATGCAGAATGTCATACTGTGGACTCGGCTGTCAACATTTGTCTTGGGAATGTGCTGTAGGTCCTCCTGATGACGAAAATTGCATCAAGCAGGGGAATGAAAATGCCGGCCGAACATCATGATGGCTGTCAGCCATCGGCAGTGGAAGATTTCATCGTCTATCCGCCCAACCCTATTAGATACTAACATTATTAAAATGTACCGGCCTGTTAGATGATCTGTTACATCTTAAATTTAGAACCAATAAAGTATAATGTATTAAAGTGATCGTTCAACCCAAAAAGAAAATTCTGTCATCACTTACTCACCCTCTTATCAATAAAAACCTGTATAACTTTCTTTCTACAACGGCAGTACCCATTGAACTATCCCTTGTAATGGTCAATAGTGCATGTTTGGTTCAAGATGGTTGCTGAATTCAGCATCAATAGTATGCTTAATATCATATAAACACTAATTCTAATGCTGTCCAGCACTGCTGAATAAAAAGGAAGAAAATGCCAGTTTACCTTTCCTGCGTCATCTCTCCAACTTATATCTTGCACGATTCAATAGACAAGCTGATTTCTTGTAGGATTAAAACTGAAACAATGCATCTATATCAACATATTTACATCATTGCAATGTGTCGTTTTGGGACAGTGCGATTTTTTTAGCAGCATGGGGCATAGCTCAGATGGTAAATAATTTATTAAGGCAACCAATCTCTGCGTGAATAGTTTGGGATAAAAAATAGCTTACAAATACTCCAGTATTGTTTAGTTGCATCAGACACTACGTTCAAACAGAACGCTACAGAGCGACTGGAAGTCATTCATTTTCAATGAGAGTTGCTGACAAGAGCGACAGTGATCATTGGTGATGCAACACAGTTGAGCAGATTTCCTCAAAACACCCTTCAAAATATTTTCATGCATCCCAGTGTAATATTCATGGTCAACTAGAAGTCATTTTTTGATAGATTTTTCAATATGTTCCTCGTGTTTGGGTGCCCTGATCCAAGATGTACCAATTTTGGTTTCCTATAGAACCATTTAATCAAACATTCTTTTAAGAACTATTCATTCGCTCACATTTTTTTCTTACATTATTTCTTACGCGGAAAAAAAACATATTTTGAAGAACGTTAGGAATCAAACAACATAAGCCCCCATTGACTTCCATTGTCTGGACACAAAACAACTGATGCATTTTTCAAAATATCTTCCAAACTAGAACGAGTAACATACTGTTTTTGAACAACATGCTTACATGCTAACCCCTTAGCTGTCAGTGTGAACAGCCCTTAATATGGATCATGGATTAAAAATTTCAAATCACATGCCAAGCTTGTGTTGCCATAAACATTAAAGGGTATTGGAAATGTGAATTTGGAATTATGGTGTGTTGCTGAAAATGACCAATGGGGGTTTGGGTATCCGGCTTCGGGATCCATTATACACTCCTGACTCATTAGCGACGTTATGGAAAGCTGCTGATTTTAGATAATGAGAGATGCCTCTCACCAGGACTGTGGACAGTCAGAGACAGATGCTCGAGCTGTATAGAGAATGTGTGTGTGAGCTGTTGTGTGTTGGCTTGCATGAGCTGGGTTGTGTATTATGGGGCAAGAAGTGTTTGGCGCCATTCCTGTTTCTCTCCCAGCATGCAACGGAGCAGACATAAGCCACCTCCATCTGCCTATCACTCTGCTCCTCCCTCCGTCCCAAATGACAGATATACACACAAGATGTTTCATTTAAATCATCAGTTTAGCACTGCTCTGGTTCCTAATTAAAGCACAGCAGTGTGATTGATCTGCAGTCAAACGCTGCACTTTCAGTACAGTGCCTCTGATGGTCGCTCTGAGACGGAGGAAGCGGGTCTGTAACGGCACTGTTGAGACACACGGATCTCCAGAACTACATCCAGAAGTCCTCATTTGCGCGGTGAACTTTTCAACTCAATGTAAACAAAGCAGGTACCACGCAACACAGTTGCCACAACTGTCAAAAACTTGGTTTATTTCGTACATGGTTCTGCTATCCTCTTTGAAGAAACACAGACCACGCTAAACAAACCATTTTAACAGATTAGGCAAGTTTGGGTAGTTCGGCACATGCTAAACTTAAGAACATGTTAAACACCTGTCTCACAGGTCTTCAAGCTGAAGAATTGCGATGCTTCTCACAAACACTACACCTTACAAACGTTTTGTTTTCATGTTTAATCGGGGTGCTAAGTGGCTTCAAGTCTCCGGTGTAACATACCGTGTTCAATCCTTGCCTGAGATTTAATGAGGGCACACATTTAGCCGTGCCTCCGAGTGTGAATTTTAAACACCTTAAGAAGTACACACATGCGCTATATCAATTCAGAGTGCCAAAGGATTTCATTTGCACATTTTCAGGGAAGCTTCCGGAAAAGAAGCTTGGGCGCGTTTTATAGCAGGTGCTCGGCTCACACCAAGTACAATAATCATCCACATTATCCAGTCAAGCAGTAAAGAGCTTTTTCTAATTTGCAGATAGCCTAATTATTTGTTTTGGAAAACGTCACATTGCTGTCAATCGAATGTGTCTAAATACTTACGTAAAGCCAACGTGGCAATTTAGGAAATGCATACCTCATCACTTAACATCAATTATGTGTGTTCGGACTGACAGGTGAAGTGTGTCCCTCTAACCTTTCCGACAGGCCAAAGTGTCGATGTAATGATAATAGGTAGATATTAGCCCTGATCCATATGGAGGACAGATGGTCCAGCTGCCTTGGCCCTTTTGACAGTTGTCCTCCACCCCCTCACAGCAGCCTTGCCCGGACATCGCTGTCCATTTATCAAGGTGAGCGCTTACGTGCACAGAAGCTAACGCCATCTCGAAAAGCGTTCACGGTTGATGTTCTACTGTGTGATCACAGTCTATGTGGAACGCATTCCAAATGCCCTGCAATACAATCATATAATACAAGGTGGGGTAGACAAACTCGCACTTCTCTCTGTAATATCGAAGAGATGTAGAGTATTCCCTCAACTAACTGAATAAAAGACGAGGAGTGGAAGCTCATACGGTAGTTAACTTGTCAGAGTAATCTGAGTCCAGGTCCCGGAGGGAACCGGCCACTGGCATTTTCTCCGCTGTTTGTGAGAAGAGAGTCAGTTTACATTTTGATTTAATAAGGCCCAAAGGCATGGCCCAAAACAATAATATCTTCACGGTGGGAAAAAGACATACAGTATGGATTTAAACATACTACTGCTTTTTTCACATTCTGAACACGTGAAGTTTGAGATTTTTTTTTCATTGCGAAGAATTGAATTGTAAAAACATGCTTGTCCGAACATTTATGAGTATTTTTTTGGTTTAAGGTGTCTTTCCAATGGAGGAAAATGCATCTCGAGCTAACTTGAAACTGACCTTATAACACTGTTTCCGTTGAGATGATCCTTCCAAGCATGAAAAAAATATATATATATTAGCTGTTCTTTGCTTTGCATAAATACCACACACATAAGGAACAGACTTTTTACAGGCATTTTTGTTTTGAAAAGTTTATAAAGGGATCATATTATGTGTTTTTCTCTCTTTTAGGGCCATTTATAATTGTAAAAAAAAATGTATGTGCCAATGCTGTTATATTAGAATTTTTTCTCTGGCCCTTACAATTAAACTTTTTGCTTCTGCACCTTTTAGAAATGCCCCCCTCCTCCTCGTATGAGAAACCAGCAACACTAGGACATTTTTCAGCACTTCTCACATCGACCTAAAGGTTTGTTCATGTGTCAAATATAGCTTTGCACCATTTTTGTAAAATACGCTTTCTGCAAATGTCTGCATTACGTACTATGTATAGGTATTAAGATACTATTTATTTATGTATATATTTTACACGGATACCGATGGGAGTTCTATTTTCACTTCAAAAGGTCAAAAGCAGTTCCTTCCCAATAGTGTGACCCCTTTATGTGAACTTATTCAATTCAGCCCTCACGTGTTCAATGATTCTTCAAGAATCTTATTGAATTTTTTCATGTGCTTATTTCAAATCTTGTGAATGGGCTCTATGCACACGTGACTTCTGCGTTTTATGCAAGAACCCTCATCAGTTTCCGGTTGGGGAGACTTAAAGCAGAGAGAAATGAGAAACTGAGAAAATATTTTAATTTAGAAGATGCTGTATATATCTACTGTATCTGAATGTTATTATGACACGTAAATTTATGAAAGTATCATTTTAAATACAGTAGGACAGCACTTTTATATACAACTGCGGTGTGCCGCAGTGTATAGCATCAGCTAAATTTAACTATGTTCTCATTTTCCCATTTCTCTCTGCTTTAAGTCTCCCTAACCAAAAACTGGCCAAGGTTATTCCTGTGAAACATATAGCCCATTACTTGCAATGACACACAATGCAAACTTGTTATGCACATGAATGTACAATGGTAACTCAGTTCCGAACTATGGTTCTACGAAAAGAAATGTCATGCTTCACCTCCATCATCAAATGCCATAGATAAAGAAAGCCAATAATAAAGCACACAAACTCATATTTTCCTCCATAGTGATTAAAGTGCAAACATCTGGAAAGGCCTCTTCAAATAAATTGCTATCTTTTCTTTTTATCAGATGAAGGGGCCACAGACTGAGGGAGTTCACCTGGAAAGCGTCATATTGTCTGGGATCAGATTAGGAGATTATTGGCCTTGACCTGATCCAATGGTACTACATCATATTTACCAAATGGCATTTTTTGCAGACACCTGCTTAGAAAGAGATGACATAGACTGTCAACGGCAAAGTCGTCAAGGCTCTCAAGGGTGTGCTGTTGAGATGGCTACATCCAAAGATGAGTCTGCTCTTATTGCATTGCAAACAACAGGGAGATTTCATCGCACACACGTTTAACAGTCCTTTTGAGAGTGAGAACTCGAAATCGTGTGTCTTGATTTACACAATCGCACTGGAAAAATCAGCTTAAGCTGGTTGTTTTGTTATGACACATTCCAGCTCTAGATGGTCCAAGTTGATCATCCCTTACAAAAATAAGTGTTAAAATCTATTGACATAAATGCAAAATAACATACATAACTATGTCTTAAGAGGTGTATAAAGACCTTACATAATAAAGCGTTATGTTTTTTATGACCTTAGAATGAGCTATTTCTATCTACATACATCGCGGGTCCCCTTGGATGGAATCCACCATGTTGTTTCTACATTAGCTCTAAACGGACAAACTTCTCTACGGAGAGCGTTTCATTAATACGTTATCTCCTTCGACAAAGAAGCGAAAACATAAAGACATGTTTGTCCTGTGTCAGTTTCTAAAGTGCTTCGAAAGGGAAGGGGGAGAGAGACATTGGTTGCAATTCACAACCTCACCGCCAGAGGCTGCTAAATATTATACACTGGACCTTTATGTAAAGTTAATATATATTTACTTTATGAAGTATGTATGTATGTAAGTGTACTATTTCAGTACTTGGGACAAAATTGGCCCACTTTTTAGTTTATAAAATTCATACTGCAACTTTACTGTACTACAATAAAACTAATCTTTCTTTTTGTATCTGGTTCAATTGATCATGGGCTGTTCAACCAACCAGGCCAACCACTTGTTGGTGCAAGATGGTCCACCACTACAGGACCAGCTGATAACCAGTTTTCCCCTGGCTGATAAATAACTTGGACCAGACAGAAACCAGCAAACATCTTAAATTGCGCTCATTTTCGCCTACAGTTATATTTTATTCATTTGTTTCCTTTGTGAATGCAGATCATACTATGGAACCGTAACATTGCTTCTATTACAGACAGCGGTCAGGGTGCAACTTCCTCTGCTCCTGTCAAGCTCCCGTAATACACTGCGAGCAACACAATACACAAGCCAGTTAAATACCTGTATGACAAATAAATGTATTGTAAAATGGGGAATTAATTCAGTGCTTGTACGACATGTGTCCTTATGACAAATAAGGGGGACATTTGTCAGTCTGTAGCACAGATGGCCCCGCTAGAGCACTTGACAAATTACCCCCACCTTGCCTTTACTGGTCGCCTGAGCGTGGGGAGCCGAGCGATGGCATTGTTAATTTGCAAGCATTTGGCAATTCAAACTGCTTTCCCCCTGCTCGACTGAGAACTGCCTTGCTTTTAATGACCTTCAAACTGTCTTCTATTATTCATGCCAACCATCTCAGCACGCATTCTGGTGCTAATAACTAATTAAGCTACAAATGACTAGCCTTTTGGATTTCAAAACCATACTTTGGTGTAAATATTTTATGTACTAGGGTTGTTACATTGCTTGATCCTGACACACGCTAGCTTGTTATTAGAGCTACATTCTGTGTTTTATGACCATGTGCCCCACGTCTCTGGTTCCCTTTGGAGGGGTCATTTCCTTCACATGAGAGGATGGCATGGATAACCTGAGGGAAGGGACACTCAAATATTCTAATGAGAGATTAGGCTGTATATCTAGTGGCACTGCACAATTCCTCAAAGAGAAGACGGATTCAGTTGGGCTTTCTTTACAGTCAATTCTTAATGATACAATTACGACTGAAGAGAATGCATTTAAAGATGTTAAAATGCCTATAAGACACTTTAAAAGTTATAACATCCCTTCCTCTAAGCCAGCGTTCCTCAACCAGTAGGTCAGAGCACAGTAGGGATTCTCAGCAAACTTCCAAGGAGGCCTCAAGATGACTTACAATAATTTAGAATAAGACAAAACAAGCATTATAATAACAACAAGCAACGAAAAGTCAAGACATCTCTTAATGTTTTATTATTTTTAGAAAAAGATGTACTTTTATATAGCATAAAATATTAAATATAATTTTTTCTCATAATGCCCAGCTCAACCATACATTCAAAAATATGTTGGGTTACTTTCAAAATTTAACGAGCCCAAATGTTGGGTTATAAGATAACAAATGCTGGGTTGTTTAAACCCATTGATGGGTCAAATGTAAAAAAAATTGTTTAGTTAATTATCCAGCGGTTGTATTCGTCCAGGGCTGGCCAAGACCAAAAAGCAGGCAGTGGACATCTTTGCCAAGCATCAGCGATTACATTCCAGCCCATACGTATAATGTTTTGGGGGCCCACCTTGATTCATTTGCTTTCCTGCCCACCACGCATCGCCCTGGTATGCCAGATTACCAATCCAGCCCTGGATTCATCCCTTTCTGACCCACAGCTGGGCAAAACAAATCCAAAATGTTTAAGAGTGTACAGTACATTTTTGGGTAGAAATTGTCAGGGGGGGCTTGAATAAAAAATAAGCTTTGGTCTTCAATCACATCATGAGAGAAATGTTGTCTTTTCTTTCTTGCCCAAAAAGCAGCTTTACCTGCTCTAGAGGAGGTGTTTGGCACACCTTGAAGACCAGCTAGAAAAAGAGCGTGGCCACGCTGGGAGACCAGCTGAACTAGCCTGATCCAGCTAACACCAGGCAAAACCAGATTAGACTGTACAGTGTTCCAAATTGATTTCTTATGAATACTTACCTTACCATGTAGGCATCAGACAGCGAGGGAAATCGCTATTGGAAATCTGGTGTCCACTTTCTGATTGGTCAGTGGAACTGCAATAGGCATATAATGTGATTTGGCACAGCTCCCAAGCCCAGTCACTTGTGCTGCCCATGGGCTTTAATGAGGTGTGGCTGGCCATGTGTTCCTGATTTATCCACAACAATGACTAATGTGATCTGTCCTACGCTGTAATTGGCGCCATTTTACATTTGAGTTTTTAGATAAATTAGATGCGGTGTTTATGTCAACACACTGTGTGTTTTGTAAGTGTGACCTGATTGAACTTGCAATGTAGCTAAATGAATCATTTTGTCCACGTAAACACCTTTATAAAGGTAACATGATGGAGGACATCACAATATTTGTGAAGTCTGAAAGTCGGCTAGAGAGCAGTGGGTCCCTTTGCATTCCACTGAAGCCAGACTTCTACAGACTTCTAATTGACTGTGCATATATCATTAACTCCTAATTAGCTTTTAGCAGAGTATCGCCTTCTCATTAATGTTGAAAGGTTATTTAATTGGCATGACTCAAATGGGTCTTCTCTCTTAAGGAAAGGAGATTTATCCCCATCCAAAAAAAGTGTATTATATTAACAACCCAATACATAATTGATACAGTGTTTGCATTTTCTATTGACAGATATCTACACACATCTCAGACTGTAACTCTCAACACACTATGGTTTATTAATACTCTACTTAGTGGGGAACACAAAAGCGTATGAATGTCGGTTATTGTGATTGATATTAAATAAATGCTGTTAAATAAATCAAGAGTGTAGTGTGTCTAAAAAGTGTAGTGTGAGGGGAGGTAACCCAACTAAAAGTGAATGTTCTCAAAATGTCATCTAAACGTTCTCTCAACGTTATAAAAAATATTTTTACAGGAGCATTAAAAGAGCATTTTATCAACATGATATCATTGGTCATATGAAAATGATATTCTTACATCATTAGTGGAATGTTTAAAAATATTCAGAATGATAATACCTTAGGAATGTTAATACAATATACCTAGAAGCTTTTTTAAATAATTGTATTAGCTGGGAATCATATTGTCATGATTCCGCTATCATGTCATGTTTATTCTTGGTCTTGCAGCGGAGTCATGGCATAGCCTTAGGTTTGGTGTGAGAAAGACATGGCTTTGTTTTGATTCTGACTTGCCATGTGCTTTCTCGTGTCTCGTCAGTGTTTCCCGCCATCTTGTTTCCTCGTTAACCTTCCCTGAGTGTTTCAGTACCCGCACCTGACCCTTGTCAATTATCCTGTGTTTGTTTCCCTTTAAAGCCTCCTCGTGTCTATAGTCCTGTGCTCGTTCGTTGTACCTGTAAGCTGTACTTGTTACACCGTCTTGAAAGCCTGATTAAGTCTAGTTCTAGTTCTAGTTCTAGTTCTAGTTCTAGTTCTAGTTCTAGTTCTAGTTCTAGTTCTAGTTCTAGTTCTAGTTCTAGTTCTAGTTCTAGTTCTAGTTCCATCGTGTTTTTGGTGAGTTAGTTTAGTCTTGTCCTTAGTGTTAATGTTCCTAGGTTAGTTAGTCCGTATCCTGTTTGTACTATTGTTTATCCTGTCTTTTTTTACCCCCTCGTGGGTTTTTGTTTTCTGTTTGAATATATATTAAAGTCTTGTTAACCCCTTCATCACCAACGCTGCCTGCACTTGGGTTCTTCCTCATCCACAATCACGACACATATAGCTTAATAATAATACAAACTTTGGGATTGTGTTTAAACATTTATGGTTAACAATATTTCCTTCAATGATCATAAATCTAATAATATGATCACATGTGCAGTCAATTTGGATTATTTTTTAATATTTTCCTATATTAATAGTCGCCTTATTTGCTTAATGGAGATAATACATAATGGGTCTATAGAGCTTTTAAATTAACATCAAGATCTGGCATTTATCAGAAACGTTTATTTCAAATCACATTTCTGTTTCATTTTTACTTTTCTGCCTTCGCTTATTTATTTAAATAAACCTTCACATTACACGTAATTTCAGTTAACATAAGGTCAAGCAGCATGCTTTTGATAAAATGCTATACTTTTATAGTTTTTATGAAGTGAAACATGTCAGACTTCAGGAGATCGAGTATTCTACTACAGTACCTTAACAAATTATACTACAACTGCCTTCATAAACCTGATGTTGTATTGTTCAAGGGGAAATATTTGCAAATTCATTACACGAGGACCTTCTTATTACTTTATGAAGTGGCACTTGAAGCTCTTCAGCCAATGCACGAGAGACGTGTTGAGGAACATTGTTGATGTAAGAACATCTCGGTACCATTCACTTCGAAGAGTGCGGTAGAACATTGTTGCTTCACACAGCCTAAAGTTCCTCAGAATGCAAGACGAGAATCTGGAATCAGATGTCTTTGTGTCAGAGTTCTCAAGTCTGAATTCAGATACAACCTGAAGCATAAGCATTCTTACAAAAGATTGCGTCAGAAAAAATAGCACATCAGTTGGTGGGAAAGTCTCCTTAGAAGAGTAAAGAGAACCAGATTGGCAAACTTGAATCACCTTTCAAGAGCAGGACATGATGTTCAGTGGACCAACATCACTGAAGTTGTTTATTGGAACCACTCGCTACGTCAACATACTTGTTCTCACAAGCACAGTTAAAAGCACCATTGAGACATAAAAGCCCATTCTAAACTCTGTTTTTATTCTGTCATGTAAGGGCTTGATGTTGTATGATGTTCCATTATGTACTATAGTCCATTATGAAAATACACAGATTCAAGAAACCCTTTCTGACAGTACAGCTAAATGATCAGGAAGAGCCGAATCAATTAAATTAACCTTAACGTTTAATAAACCATGACTGCTTTATATTAGTAGGAAAGTTAAAAAAGATAAAGGGCTGTGAGATAATGATCACATTAAACTGTTCAGCAATACATCTCCTAGAAATATGCGCGGAAATGAAAGACACACTTTAGGAGGATAGAGAGAAAAGATGAAGTTGACTACATCCGGCTTACTTTACAATGAAATTTTTAATGACGCCGTTCACATGCCATCCGGAAGAAAACAGTTTCAGGCCATATGAATTATGAAAGCGCTTAGAAATCTTCCCATACCCCCCGATTCCTTCATTAAACTGATGTATTTAAATTATGATTTAAAAACAAAAGCCAACGAGTGAATTAAATTAAAAAAAAATTGTAAAAGTGACTTGTATTGTAAAAGTGACACGCAGAGTCAATTTCTGTGTAAACGGCTCAAATTAAATTGACGAATAGTTTCATGACTGAGGGGCATTGTGTGTAAAAGTACATGCAACGATATCAACATAAAATGTTGAAACTTTAATCAAATGCAACCTGTAGATTTAGCAAACAACATTTTTCTGTATTCGCCCACCATCAGACTGATGGGTAACTTTTTGGAATCAGCTGCCTTTTACCATTCAAACTAGAAAATCTTAGATATTGATAACTTAATTATCTATAGAAACCTCTTAGCTGCACCAATTACATTCATTCAAACCAAAAATGTCTATCAAAAGAAACTGTTCAAGTCAGAGAAAAATTCCTTTTAATTGCAGTCCCCCATGATTTTATCATTAAATGTTGTTAACATCTGCAAAGTTGGATTTAGTTAGATTCATCAAAACATTGATTCAATGCATGAAATGGATTGCAATTGGTTGCCTATTCACTGGGAGGGATCCAAAAGTTTCAGACCACTAGTGAATGCTCTTATTCACATTTTTCCATAATATACGTAGTCCTATGTCTGTGTGTGTGTGATTTTCAATTCAACCACTTGTTCACGAGGACTAAAGAGAGTTCTGCACTACCTGAACCCATTCTACCTGACAGCTTAATGATCGCTTCTTTATTCTAGCATTCAAAAGTGACCCATTATAATACGCTTTTTCCATTCTTTCATTGCTCTCTCTCTCCGTCCTCACTTCAGACTGACTGTGCTTCACCCGCTCTGATGACAAGTGAACGACTGCAGTCTGCTTTCAAAAACCCGCCATTCTGGCAAATCGGCTTTCTGGAGAGATGATGGCAAAGAATGTGATTTAAACCTCATCTTGGGACTGAATGTGAAAGCTGACTTGGCCTCTGATTTGGCCTCTGGTCTTTTACTCCTGTCTTTATACACAATAGGGACCTGTTGATGTGTAAGTAAAATATATTCTCAGACTGACCCACAAATTCTTGTTTTGTGTTGATTTCAATTGTCACATATCAGAAATAAGCATAAGGTTATCACTTACAGTCAATCCAAACCAACATTGGAAGGCTCTCACTGTTCTCTATTCATATTATTTTAAACAGCTATGGCTTTCTACAAAACAGTGTTTTTGTTTAGATTTGTGTGCAACGTCACTGCAACATTACTGCTACGTTATAACAATGTTACTGCAACATACACATCTAAGAAAAGGCTTTGACAGACTTTGACCAAGATTAAATAAAAGGATATGCCTCCCTGACCACACACTCAAACATTACTAATTATACATTGACCACTAATATTCTCACAGGAACAATGCTATAGAAAGTTTTGCAGAAGGAGAATATTCCCCTATTTCATTGTCAAAACTATAATAATGTGGCCCTCCCGCTAGCACTTCATCCCTTTCACTTTTTCACGTTTGCCCATTCAACACTTCAGAAAGCAATAGTAACACAATACCTGTAATCAAACAAACCACGAAGGACAACAGGCAGCAATGATCTGAGAATATAGATCAACAAACACGCAGAGGCCATTCCAGTAAACAAGGGTTAGGACTGCACACAGTTTCAGATAAGAGGTTTGAAAGGCGATCTGCAAGGACTGTTTATTTATTAGGTAAAAAATGTGTTTTTATGGAGACTCAGTGCCTTTGAATGTATTTTAAGACATTTCATTTAAATAATACAATCACAATAGTTTTAAGAATGATATTTCTCTACACAAAACACGTAAATAATATATTGTCTGTCTGTCTTTTTGTTAGAGATAAACTAAATAGCTGATTTCAGTAATTTAGCCCTCAATTGCACGATACTAAACAGAATTGCACACCACCTTACGGACACACACGTTTATCCATCTCATTTCCGTAAAGAAGCTAAGCGTCCTATTAATTTTCGGAAAGGAAGTGGATTCCCCAGCTCATTGTGTCCAGGAAAGGCAATAACAAGGGGAAGGGGTAAGAGCTCTCAGTTGCTGTGAAAGGAACTGATAAAGAGGAACCTCTGGTAAAGAAAGAGAGGAAAAACAACCATTGGGCTATTCTGTGGTGCACAGGGAGTTATATGATGGAGAGAATTATACAGATAGCATGTAAGAAAAGACCTTCTCCTCCCAAAAAAAGAGCAGCTCATTAAACTTGGGAATTGAAATGTATTTCTATTGGGAATATATCAATTTGTCTTTTCATTTGGAAAACTCTGGAATCACTAGGCTATTGTTATTATTCAAACAAATACACAAACAAAATATTGGGAGAAAATTGGTTCTTTTTTATCATAAAAGAATCGGGTTTTGCTGGGAATCACAGAGAATCTTGTTATTACATTTTTACTATTATATATTTAATATTTTTATTATTACTTAATTTGGTCCTCAAATCTGATTGGACAACAGCCTAAATACTGATATAATTGTTTTATGTTTTAAATAACTTCATATTTTATTTATTTTATTTTATTGGTAAATTGTAATCATATTTTATTTCTACAGTCTAATTGGGCGTGAGCCTGTATAATGTTTCACTATGCAACAACATTTCATTTTTTTAATTAGCTTTCCTGATAGTACACAACAGCCACTGTAATATACAAATAATGAATGTAAATTTAAGCTATCTTTAAAAAAACAAGAATTTATAATCAAGCAACGCAACAAACAGAGCCATATGTAAAAAGTATTAATTTATTTAAAGTGCTACGCAATTAGTTCCGCCATTGGATTCAGATGCTCAAACCAAAAAAACGGCATGATAATAGCATCACAGAGTCACGTTTATATTTTTCGAGTATAAACCAATCTAAAAATGGCTTCTGCATAGTAAGCCGGCACAGGATACATCAAAAATTGCACACTTCAGCCTTCATGAAGGATGCTGCAGTGCTCTGCTTTTTAAAAGGGCAATACTGAGGTCAACAGATCATAACCTTTGGAGATCATGTGTCAAAGTTAGCCCCAATTGTTATTCACATGATGAGCACTGAAATTAATGAATTCTCTTATTAGAAATACACAGCCTCCACATTTTCCTCATCTGATTTCATTCATAATCGTTCATAATGCTATTTTGGTTCTCCATATGCATTACATTGCGTGTCATTTATAATTAATGGCTTTAAAAGAAAAACACAGATAGTTTGGAGAATACATTGCTATAACAAGTGGAGCATACAGTGCATGCAGCATATTGAAACATTGCAATAGCGAGCCAGAGCATTCCTCATTCTCTTGCAAACCTCCATGCTTTCTGTTACGACAAATCACTGATCTGCATTCGTAAAAACAGAGGAAACTGAAACAATAGGCTTATCTTTCTGTCTGAACACGCCATCAGATTGTTACCAAATTGCTCATTATTTGATAATTGGTCTGAAATAAAGCGATCGCCCTGAGACTGATTTTCTCATCTTGGTGGATTTTAAAGTGCTATGTTATGCTTTTAGAAGATCAAGCTAATGCAGTAGGAGGTGAAAGGGCCAAAGAACTGACATATGTGATCAACCACCTGCATTAGATCCTGAAGCTCGGTGCCAAACACATCATAACCTGTGGGCAACCCTGCAAATGTTTCTAATGAATCAAGCTCATTAAAGCCAAGCCTGTGAAATCTGTGCTGATATTTTCTGAAGACATTCAGGATACGTGGAGCGGAGTGCAGCAGATTTTGAGCTGGTTGGAATCAAAAGAGCACGTGAGATTTCTGTCACGAATGTACATTTGGCTTTTAAGCACAGTGTGTACCTATATTCAGATTTTTTGTGTCGTATTTACCCACCGGGATGCTGCCAAGCTGTTCAAATCCCTCCGTCATCCAGCAATCATTTCCCCTCCCGGTAAAATCTCCTTCGAGACCTCTACCCTTCTCCAGCAGGTGTAGCCTTAATGATGCTTTGATGTCATATGTCAGATTTCATCACTTGCTGAGCGAAGTAACATTTTTCTTAATCACTCCAAGCAACTATATCACTGACCGACACTTCCATCTTCCAACACAAATAACTCCTTCGGAAAACAGTTTACGCGGGCGGTAACTCTCTTGCAGAAGATGATAACAGGCTCCAGGTCCATTTCTGTAACATAGAGATGTGCTTTTGGGACGGTTATTAACGACAACTAGATTTGTCAAAAGCAGATGGGCTGTAATTTCTTAGTGCGAGAATCTTCGGGAACGTGTCTATGTTAGTGCTTAAGTGGCAGACTTGGTTGAATCTTACAGACGGACAGTTCTATTATTAACATTGTCACAAATTGCTTTCAGTAGATTGTGGTTGCACAGAATGGACTTGTTGAGGTTGGTAACCAGTGTTTAGCGCCAAGGTAATGTTTGGTTTCTCCAAGTACCGAAATGGCTGCAGACATTGTGTCGCAAGCAAGATTGAGCTCAATTGAAGGAAAAAATAAATAAAATGGAGAGATAACACAGCTCCTGACGTTCCATAAACTGTCTGTGGACAATTTAGCAGCCACTAGAGCAAGCAATTCCTCTGCCCGAGGCAGAGCCTGAAGAGAATAGACGAGCTGTATTACTTCTTCAAAGTTATTCTCTATCAACTCTATGACGGTATTTCAGTATGTTATATGTTTTGCTATTTTACCAATCTTATAGTAGTGAAAAACTACTTTGTTACTTATGCAAGGCATGATTTAAGAAACACATTTTGTGTTATTCTAGCCATACTTTAATGTCTCTTGTTAGCCAAACAGATATCATCCCCCATTACTACCATAGTAGGGAAATTAAATACTATGGAATCAATGGAGGAAGATATCTGTTTGTTTTTTGACATTTTTTCCAAATATCTTCCTTAGTATTCAGCAAAACAAATAAATGTATACAGGTTTTGATCTGGGTGTGAGTTTTTTGGGTGAACTACCCCTTTAAATATTTTGTTTGCTGCCAATTAGATTGAATGCAATCAAACATGCATACTGTATGTTTAAAGGTGCTAAAAAGTGCTATTCTCAAAATAGTCAAACTTCTAAGACATTTTAAAAGTTATGAAAGATTAAAAAGCGAAAATTAAATCCTTTTACCACTTGATCATTGATCACCACCAGCAAATGCCTGAAACCAACAACTAAAATATTTGCAGGTAAAGCTTACAACCAAGTTTTGTTTTGTGCCGTGTCGAGGGGCGTCAAATGTCCCCACAATAATAGACAGTGTGCATTCACAAATGTCTTAAAAGTTTACAATAACAATGTTTAGGAGTTTATGCAGCTGACTTCGCATACATTATCCAGCTTGTAGTCAATCTTAATGAAGATAATGAACCCATATCCTGAAGAAGAAAGAGGATGACTTTGAATCTGCTAAAGTGTTTCTAGTCAAGACCTTCAAAATAGCTCATTACTTTAAAAAGTTACAATATTAGACTGGGTGAAAATAAGGTTAAGTCAAGTGTTAAAGGGATAGTTTAAAATTCTGTCATCATTTACTCCCCCTCTTGTCGTTTCCAACCTGTATGACTTTAGTTCTTCCACAAACACAAAAGAAGATATTTTGAAGAAAAACACGAGAACCGTTGAACCCAGTATCTTCTTTTGTGTTCTGTAGAAGAAATAAAGTCAAACAGGTATACAAATAAGGCGACGAAATGTTAAGAGTTTCCAAAATGCTGTTTGTGCCCAGTATAAACAGGTGGAGTAAAACTTTACCCAGTGGCAAGATCCAAAACATCCGTTGGTCTCAACCAATACAAGCAAATGTTAGTCTTTAGCTTTTGCATTTTTGTGAAAGTATGCATAGAATTAAAATAGATTGTATTTTTAGACTACATGGAAGACAAATAAAATAACTGTATTTTTAAGACTACTTGGAAGAATACTTGGAAGACTACTTGGACACTACTTCGAAGACAACTTGGAAGACTACTTTGAAGACAACTTTGAAGACTACATAGAAGACTACTTTGAAGACTATTTTGAAGACACGGTACAGTTGCATACAGTTTGTTATTTAATTCAGCAATATTACATTAGTATCAGATCGGTACTTTGTATCGGCCAATACTGAATCTCGGGTATTGGAATCAGTATCGGAAGCAGAAATGTAGATTGGAGCATCCCTTTTGAAATACAATAGTATTTGAGTAAATGATGACAGGATTTTAATGTTTTGGTGAACGTTAGGGCCAGTTCACAAAAAGGACTAAAACCCTAAAAATATATAAATAAGGACAAGATTGTTCTATTAGAGCAAATTCTTTACACCACAGCCATAATAAAAGTGATAAAGAGAGTTACACACTTTGTGTAGACATGCAGTTTTAACACTGGATTTAAATTAACAGATAGGTTTTTGTGAGTTTTAACTTAATCCACAGTAAAGTCAGAAATTGGAACCCATGTAAAAGTGTGTCATAATTAGCCTGGTGTAACACATTGAGAAAACTCACCTTTAGAGAAAACGCCAAACATGAATCTCATTGACTTTCTGCAGCAAGCATGTGATTTATGCAGAGAGCAGTAAACATTTTCTTCATTAACAGCTGGCTTGGCCTTACTGAAACAAGTGTGACGGGGTAAAATGAACAGGGCACTGTGAAGGTCTAAGAGCACGTAAACGTTTCTATTCAGATCCTTTGGGAGTGCCTGTAGGTCATGAGCAAGCAGGTTTTCAAAGCCTGTGGTTAAACCGAAGGCTTAAAATGGAAATATCACATCAACAAAAAAGACAATCACCCAACCCTGCTGTTAGAAAGATTAAAATGCTCGCTTTAAGACTGTATCTCAAAACCAAACCATGTGTTAACATACTGTACACCAAAACACGACTGACAACTGTTGTCTGTAGCCATTATGAATTACTGTAACATCCCGCAGCTTCAAATGATTGGCATCTAACTGGCATTTACAAATCCCAAGTAAAACTCCAAAGTTCACGAGATGGTCTTCTAGAGTTGTTTATGAATCTTTTGAGACTTTTCGGTTTGTATCTCATTTACAGTTTCAAAGCCGTGCCGTGGTTGCCGAATATTAAATACGAATTTTATTGACAAGTTTAGAATCCTTAATTAAATTTCCTGTTTACGCTATGCAGTACAGATGTTTAGGACACAGAGAACAACATTAGTGATTCAGAGGAGGGGAAAACACATTTCAATGACCTTGACATTTCACTACAGTTAAATGCCAGTTGATTTTCTCAGCTGACTGTAAAAGGGATCCAACCAGCAGGAGACAGTCAGCACGTTATGCATGAAAGATTGATTTCAAATGGGAGCACTATACAGAGCCTCCAAGATTTCATTATTCATCGTCTTGTCTGAAACGCATCTAAGGTGTGTGTGGAATTCTAAAATCAAACAGATTAGTCACACCGGTGAATACAGCTGAACACACAGAATTAGGAATAAATTGATGGCATCATGTCATTGTGACCCTACAAACAACCAAAAATACAAAACAATTCTGCAACCCTGTGTGAGACCCCCTCGGGGAGCCAATTAGATAATGATTAAATAATCATTGAGTATAAAAAGGCATCGAAGCAGCAAATGTGTGTTTAAACATGCTTTAAACCATGTATGACACGCTTGGTGTGCATTTAGGTAAAACAGGACACACTGTCCGGTATTACATGGGTGGTCAATTGATTACAGACTCAAACATATAACCGCTGTAGACGCAATAAAAAATTAGAAAGGAGTTTATGAGAAAAAATCATTGGCCAAAATAATTTCTGTCTCTATCAACCATCTATTTCACCCACTAACATTCGCACACTTGTCAACTTGGCAGTTCTCAATTTTTATCACTTGTACAAAAATGTAAAAATAGCTAAAATTGTATAAAACAGTTGAGATATGATTGAATATGACATTCTGAGTGTGCATGTGTGTGTGTGTGTGTGTTAATAGGCGTGAGCATTGAGAAGTAGCTGGAGCAGGTGCTTTGGGCTGATTGACTCATCTCTCACCCGCTTTCCTCAAAGACCTCGTCTCCTCTTCCCAGTAGTCTTGTGGCTCGAGCCCTACAGGCAAACACGCACACACACACATATGGCACTATTACACACACTGAACATGCCCAACAAAACTCACAACTATGCTTCCTCTGAAAATATAAACATTCAAACCATGTGCCTTCACGCACAGAGACACATGACAATGACATGTCCAGAGGCAAAATATTGAAGTTTGTTTATTGAGGACTGTTGCATTTTTGCCATGTAGCATTTATTATTTAGTATTATTAGTAGTGTTAGTATTATTAATGTTAAATTAGTTTTTGTATTAATTATTATTTTTATGAATTTGTTAGATGCTTTAAAGTGACTTATATTGCATTGTGTGCTATTCTTTTTTTGCCAAAAATATTATAGAATGGTTACAAATTGATTTGGATTTCAGTCAGTGAATACGTATTTGATCCTTGAGCAAAACATAACTTTGTACCTTGTAGGCAAGCACAGAGGTCCGACATTTCTGATAGTTGGTCACCAGGTTTGCACATGTGTCAGGATACATTTGAGTCCACTCCTCTGTGAATCTTTAAGGTTTCTTGGCTGTCGCTCAGCAAATTGGAGTTGTTGCCTCTGTCACATACTTTCTATAAGTCTAGAGACTGGCTAGGACATTTAATGTGCTTCTCCTTAAGCCACTCTTTGGTTGTCTTGGCAATATGTTTTGGGTCTTTGTCATGTTAAAGGCACATCCACGACCCATCTTCAGTGATCTAGTTAAGGGGAGGAGGTTCTTCCCTAATAGTTTACGGTTCATGGGCCTGTCCCTCAGCCCCTCAATCCTGTGAAGTCCTCCTATACCCGAGCAGAGAAAAAGCCCTAAAGCATAATGTTTCCGTTACTGTGTTTCTCTGTAGGGATGTTGTTCTTGGGGTCATAGTCAGCATTTCTCTCCATCCAAAAACAGGAGTCAATTTTCTTCCTGTTGGACCACAGTACTTTCTCCAAAGCCTTTTCTGAATCATTTGATGTTCATTGTCAAACTTCAGACCAGCCAGGAGGACCTTCTTGGGCAGGAGGGCCATGCGGGTGCTTCAGGATTGAAATAAGTTGTGGCGTAGCGTGTTACCAATGGTTTGCTTGCTAACTGTGGTCTCAACTCTCTTGAACCCATTAACAAGCTTCTTCTGTGTAATTCTGGGCTGATCTTTAACCTTTCTCATGATCATTTTTACCCCATTGGGCAAATCATGCAGGGAGCTCCAGACGAAGGACAATTGATAGTTATTCCTTATTTCTGCTATTTCCAAATAATAATAAATAATCGCACCAATAATCTAAGTAGCATATTAAAAGTTTGTGCAGGTCTACAATCTTGTCCCTGTCACCTTTGAAACGTATAAGGTCTTGACCATTGTGGTGGAGAGGTTGAAATAAAAGATACAGATTCTGTTGGCAGGCATCTTTTATATACATAACAAGCTTATTTAGTCGTAATTTCTTAAAATAACAGGGCTAATCTATGGTCCATATAGGCACATAACCAATCTGTAGAGCCAGATTTCTTGCTGATTGGTTGGGGATCAAACACTTATTTCACTGACTGAAATGCAAATCAATATATAACCTTTATATATATTTCCCAGATTTTTTGGTTGATATTTGGATTCTATCAGTTAAAATAAACCTACCATAAAAAGTATAGAACCTTAGTTTCTTTGCAAGCACTCAAACCTACAAAATCAACATGGGATCAAATAAGTATTTCCCCCACTGTAAGTTTTAGGGCCCTATCATTTCTGCAATGCGGAAAACGGAAAACCAGACATTTGCTGTATAACATGGGAACGGCACAGATTCTGGCAAATGCATTATTTCATAACCAGAAAGCAACGCTGAACAGTTTACAAATGTCAGATTGTGGTATAAATAACGTTAGAAATATTCAGATATGGTTTAATTATGCAATGTTTTGCTCTTCTATGAGCACCAATCGCGCCAAATCGTTCTAGTTGCATAATTGTTCCTCTCCGAGCCGATCTGTACCGGCAGGTATGTAAATGGTTTCATTTTCCACCGCAGGGCTGATAACGGAAATTTTTAGAATGTAAACACAAAAGTGTTACGTGCTGCCTTGGTAACACAAGAGACTGAGCTATAATGGCTCTCCGTGCATTCATTTTCAGGATTCAGCACGGTTAGACAACCATGCCGAAACTGTTTGCAATTGTGCCCGTCTTGAACCAGTTGTAGATCAAAATAATGCCAAACAGGTGAAAGTTCCACACTGCAGGTGATGTCATTTTACCCACAACAATCATGCAATGCTAGTTTATTTTTGAAAATAAATGAAGATTCTTCAAGTCTTCTATGCAGTGCTTGCTATAGGTGGCTAGCGAATACAATGTTTTTCGAACTATATTATCCACAAAAGTGCCAAAGTGTAACGTTTAGTTACAGAATACTGTACGACATTGCAATTATTTATGTTTGGAACTGAAGACGTTCATATCTGATGGCATTTTTCTTTTGTTCTTATTCTCAGCTTCTAGTAAATGTAAATGAAGTATCATGAGCTCAGAGCAGACAAATGTAAGTGAGTGACAGATAGAGGCAGAAAGACTTTCCCCTTGCTCTTCTGCTCCCCCAAGTATGAATAAAAGCAAGTTCGAGAAGAAACCCCCATGTGGCAGAGACTGATCTCTGTGAATGATTACAGTCTCTGGTGAAAAAAGGAAGCAATTCTTAATATGGATTTAAATGATTGTTTTAGAAAACAAACAATAACAAATAGAGATCATTACAAAGGAACAATGTATCACTAAATTTACGAAATATTAGAATTTCTTATTTTCAACAACAATCTCAGCGCAATATTTTGCCTAGTGAGCAAATGAAACATTCTAAAGAGTGTGTGCCAAACATTGTTTATTTGGTTAGCACCACATTTCTGATATTTACACCATCTTTACCTATGCACATGATGAACAACCCTATTGTTACTCTTTTTTTAGAAATCATAAATAATAAATATCTACTAAAGCATACAAAAATATGACATTTACATGTTACTATGTAGCTCCTTTGAAAAATTCATAAACGGGTGTGATATCACTTTTTGGGGACTGAACCGCAAATCTTTGTTTTGTTTGTGTATAGTCACACTTAGTAACACTGTGTAATAGAACATTAATTCCCATCTAATTCTCTGCTATTCCAAGTGATGGCCCCAGAAGACGGTCGAGAGATCTTCAAGAATATATGAAATTGGTTTTGTTTGGTTATCCAAAATTGGATTACTGGAAACCTACTTAGGTCGATTCCACGCAAGCTGACGGAAAGTCAGTCATTGTGTATTGCGTATGGCAATAGCTCACGTCCAAAGAATCACAATCACCTCGTTTTCAGCTCGCTCATTTATTCAGCACAACGCTCTTTTGAGTTGCTGAAACCCAAGAGCTGGTGTCGTTGAAAGCGCCTCTCAAAACTGGCTTATTTTGCTGGATATAAAATGCACTCTGCTAAAAAGATCTTGGTTTAAAGTGCTTCTTTGACAGTTGCAGTGCAGACCCCACATGAGATGTATGAAAGAGTTTCAAACTTGACAGTTTTGTCAGGGTTTCCATGGCAACCACGGAAGGGTCTCATTATACCTTGGTGTATTTTTGCATATAGGAGCCCCTTCTCCAGGGGGAGAAAGAATCAACAAACACAATAATACATGAATAATTAATACGAGGAAATAAAACAAAAGCAAAAGTATGAACATCTGCGAAAGAAAGAAAGGAAGAAATAGAAAGAAGGAAGAAAGAAAGAAAGAAAGTTTGTCTGAGATTCTCAGTTAAGTGGATTGTAAATGAGGTCATGATTTAGCACTCCAGACACCTTCATTAAATTAAAAGGCTCATTTAAGAGATGTTTGAAGGGCAACAATCCAATAACCTTTCCTCCCTCTTTTTTGAGTTACTAGAACAGTTCCTTAATCTCTCCTCATTAGATTATTTCCACCAATCACATTACTTTCCTCTCAACTTAAATCTAAAAAAGTCTAAGGCATCTTCAAACATTGCGTTCATCCCTCTCCGCACTTCCACCTGATTTATTTTTTATTTTCATCACATTTGCATCTTAATAATAAAATTCAAATTTCCCTCAGATATGTCCCATTACCCTGCTGCCTAATTCTGCAATCGTTAAATAAATCTTGTTAATAACTCATTAGCTCTGGGATCTCAATATTGTTAAATTATGAAGCATTCTATACTTCTTTCATCCGCAGGACGTTTCATTGTGTTGTGTAATGACAGAAAGCCCCAGGGAATCTCACAGTTTAATTCAGTCGGTGCGACTAAGTGATGATTACTGCAAATTCATCTGCAAATAAGAACTTTCCATATTTATTGCTTCTTATAGTTCCGAGCAGATGGTGATGTTGTGAATTTGCTAAAGTTAATGCACAGACATTTGCTCGCCATCATGGTTTCTCAATGATATAATAGGGAGTTATGATAAAACCAGAATGCCAGTTGTTTTTCAACTAATAACTAAATAAAAACTGGTAATAATGTTGATGTAGTGAAAAAATAACAGAACCAAAAGAGAAGCTAAAAAAAGGATTGAGGGGGAAACAAACAAACAGTAAAATCTCTCCGCAAACATGGAAAAACATCTCTGACTACATTAACAATGTCTGGCTGTCATTCTGTTTATCAAAGTCATAAAGACGCAATGTACATTAATTACATGCACTATTATTGTTATCCATTTATCATAAAATTCACAGTCAAAATACAGACTGATTCTTTTACTACTGTTGTCATTAATTGTTCAGGTTTAAAACGTTACCCATCACTAAACAATGGCAACGTGCATCTACATTATTTAGCTTGTATTTCTATATTTTAATATTTTAATGCACAAACAGCTGTTACTTAAAAGTATAGTTCACCCAAATATAAACAGTTCTGTCATTATTTACTCCCCCTCATGTTGTTTCAAATGTGTATACATTTATCTATTCTGTTGAACACAAAAAATATATATATTGAAGAACAGTCCCCCGGAACTGTTCTGTTACATTCTTCGAAATGTCTTCTTTTGTGGAACAATAAAATACATGTTTGAAACAACGTGATCACAGTGTTTACTATTTTTGGAAAAAAAATACCTTCATTATTATTGTATTATATTATTATAAAGAATGTACACTCACCTAAAGGATTATTAGGAACACCATACTAATACTGTGTTTGACCCCCTTTGCCTTCAGAACTTAATTCTACGTGGCATTGATTCAACAAGGTGCTGAAAGCATTCTTTAGAAATGTTGGCCCATATTGACAGGATAGCATCTTGCAGTTGATGGAGATTTGTGGGATGCAGATCCAGGGCACGAAGCTCCCGTTCCACCATATCCCAAAGATGCTCTATTGGGTTGAGATCTGGTGACTGTGGGGGCCATTTTAGTACAGTTCTTTTCTGCAATTTAAGCTTTGTGACATGGTGCATTAGGGGCAGTCATGGCCTAATGGTTAGAGAGTCGGACTCGTGAACAGAAAGTTGCCAGTTCGATCCTCAGGGCCGGCAGGTAACGACTGAGGTGCCCTTGAGCAAGGCACCTTACCCCTACTGCAGTGATAGCTGCCCACTGCTCCGGGTGTACGTGTGTTCACGACTTGCTGTGCGTGTGTTCACTACTCTCTGGATGGGTTAAATGCAGAGGGCACATTTCAGGTATGGTTCTCCATAACTGACAAAATAGGTCACTTTCACTTTCATTATCCTGCTGGAAGTAGCCATCAGAGGATGGTTACAAGGTGGTCATAAAGGGATGGACATGGTCAGAAACAATGCTCAGGTAGGCCGTGGCATTTAAACGATGCCCAATTGGCACTAAGGGGCCTAAAGTTTGCCAAGAAAACATCCCCCACACTATTACACCACCACCACCAGCCTGCACAGTGGTAACAAAGCATGATGGATCCATGTTCTCATTCTGTTTACGCCAAATTCTGACTCTACCATCTGAATGTCTTAACAGAAATCGAGACTCATCAGACCAGGCAACATTTTTCCAGTCTTCAACTGTCCAATTTTGGTGAGCTCGTGCAAATTGTAGCCTGTTTTTCCTATTTGTAGGGGAGATGAGTGGTACCCGGTGGGGTCTTCTGCTGTTATAGTCCATCCGCCTCAAGGTTGTACGTGCTGTGGCTTCACAAATGCTTTGCTGCATACCTCGACGAGTGGATATTTCAGTCAAAGTTGCTCTTCTATCAGCTTGAATCAGTCGGCCCATTCTCCTCTGACCTCTAGCATCAACAAGGCATTTTCGCCCACAGGACTGCCGCATGCTGGATGTTTTTCCCTTTTCACACCATTCTTTGTAAACCCTAGAAATGGTTGTGTGTGAAAATCCCAGTAACTGAGCAGATTGTGAAATACTCAGACCGGCCCGTCTGGCACCAACAACCATGCCACGCTCAAAATTGCTTAAATCACCTTTCTTTCCCATTCTGACATTCAGTTTGGAGTTCAGGAGATTGTCTTGACCAGGACCACACCCCTAAATGCATTGAAGCAACTGCCATGTGATTGGTTGATTAGATAATTGCATTGATGAGAAATTGAACAGGTGTTCCTAATAATCCTTTAGGTGAGTGTATGTACCTTTCATTTTTCATAGTGCTTACACTGTAAACATAATCCTCTACAGCCAAGGAACAACCTCTGTATTTGCGGAATAAAGAGAAATGGCAGATGAACGGTAGCGTTCTCTTTGCCTTAGAGGTAGATGGGAAGAGGTGGGAACATTTAGAGTAGCAGAGGAAGGAGAGAAAGCCGGAAAAACAACACAGGAAATTGCGGGGCCACACCGGGGGGAGCGGAGCGAAGTTCGAAAAGCCGCAGTACCTCTGTAGGAAAAACACAAGATCGTGGAAATGATTCAGTAAAATACCACCCAGTGACATCATGCGTCGCTTCACAGAACATCAGAGTCAATATTTACTTTCTAATGTGATGTTCCTGTAAGCCAGGAGTTTGAAAAGAGTAGAATGCTGACAGTGTCAAACCCCTGCTATGATACTAATTACACTCCTCACAAATTAGCTTAATGTGCACAAAGTGTCTGGACTCATTATCCAGAAGAGTGTCGTGGGCACAAACACAGCCCTGACCGAAAGCCCTGGTGACTGGTGTACACCTGCAATCAACACAACATAAAAGAGCTTTGTTGTGACATTTACACAACTCAGGACAGAGATGGGGGTGTTAAATGGTCAGAAACAGAGGAAATCAGAGTCGAACCACAGGCAAACAGGACTTTCTGTTCAGTGATCTGTTGTGTTAAACCAATATCACACTCACAGGCGAGTTCTTATAGGCGTACATTTTATTCATGCTATGAGTATCTGTGGCAGAACATTTATCAAATGAAAAGTCACATCAAACGATGTTGTTGACAATTTAAGTTAATTTCTGTCTAAATGACAAAATATTTCTAATAAATCTTTTTGTATAAATATTCCTGAGTTCTACAGCAAAATCTTAATTTGAAGAAAAACAGGTCAAAATGCTTTAGTATATTTTGTCTCCTCATAAAGCAAACTTCAGATGAAATTGTATTGCTGATGCACATCCATTTCTTGAAATTGTTTGTTAGTGACCTGTCCTTTTAATTCACTTGCTAAAAATCTCAAAATCTCTATCAGCAATACTATTAGAGATACTATATTAGAATTTCTTGATTATAACCCCAATACAAATGCTCATTAATGATGTCACCACTTGTGACCTAGGCCCCCATGCATGGTTTGCAGGGTCCCCCAAGGCTTCAGGTGCGCCACTGAGCAGAACCCATAGAAGAGGACAGATTTGCACATACATGCATCTGTGGGTTTGCATTATATCTGGTGCTATAAATGAATATACAGTACAAGGTTTCATAACACTAGCGACTGAGTAAAAGAGGCCAGCCCGGACAAATTTTGTGACAGACCAGAGAGACTGGCAGAAAGGCAAACGGGAGAAGGTGACTAAGGAAAAAATCTGAAGATATGTGGAGGAGTCTCCAATTTGGCACTGTCCTCCTGTCAATGTGTTGGCCCCCATCTCACCCATACTTTCGCGGTTGGCCTTGACGGCTTCTGTTTTCTGTGCGTGCGTGTGTGTGTGTGTGTGTGTGTGTGTGTGTGTGTGTGTGTGTGTGTGTGTGTGTGTGTGCGTGTGTGTCTTGCTTCAAATCTCTTCCCTCCCCTGTTAATGCTTGACACCACAGTGCCAGAGCATCTCACAGTCTCTTTCCACCCAAACCCCTCCCCTTTCTTACTCTGACATAATGACTGATGAAAATTCCACAAGAATTATTCTTCATCTTCGGAGCTGAAATAATGCAATTAGAGAGAGAGAGCGAGAGAGAGCGGGGGGAGAGACAGGAAGGAAAAGACCCGAGAGGAAGCGCCAACTACTGCTGACAGTCAATTACATTCCTGGCCTGACCTATACGGTCCTGATGCAAGACTTCCTTTCCTCTGTTTCACCTTTGTTTTATTATCATCGTAGCTGAATAATTCAGCAGGGACTATTAGAGTTAAGAGGCAGCACGAATGCTTTATATTTAGTCAGCTGTGTTGACTGCATCACCAGCTTTCATCTGAGACCCTCGGTTAACAGTTCTGACAAGACAAAAAAGAGCGGTGACTCAAAGCTGACTGCAATTAAAGACCGGGAAGGTGACGGAAGGTATTCGAAGTGTTTTTTTCTTGAATCACCATCGGTTTGCGTAAGAACGCACAACAGACTTTTTTATACCGTGTCGTCATAATAGAAGGAGGGACAGCTTATTTTTCTAATGCATGGAGTTACATTAATACAAAATATAAAAGTAGAGTTATTACTCATCTCTGTTTTTCCAAACCTGAATGCTGTTTTTTTGTCTGTGGGACAAATAAATCTGAGCTTTATAGCTATTTTATTTCATTTTTTGTTCGTTTTGGAGATTGAAGGTTGTGGTCAACATGAATTACAATTGTATGGAAAATAATTTGAAGATTTTTGTGTCTCAGAAAAAAAACGTCAGTATGGATATTAGCATATATTATTATAAAAGTAAATCTTTTATAACTAAACAATTTACATATATACAAATCTAAAACACTTATAGAGCAAATGTATTAAACCTATCGAGGACATCGCTGTGAGTTTGTTGTTTCACTTCGATGTGATCGAAAATTAAACGTGATTGTTTGAAACGCAGCGATAAGGCCGATACACATGTGGCCACATTATGAGTGACACAGAGCTGCATTTATGAGTATGTTTCTGCTCTGTCTCTATCCTCGCCAGCTGTGCTCTTTGACTGGCGCCAGGCTTTGATGAACTGTCATATCTTAAGGCTGTCTTCGTTCATTTGATTTGGCGCAGTCGCCATATAAAAAAAACTGACGTGCAAAGATAAAACAAACTTTCTGGTGTGCCCGGCTAAAAACGAGGAGACCAATTAAAAAGAAAATTCTTTAAAACATTTCTGATGTGAAAATACATTTTAAAACCCTACTGACACATCTTAGGAGACCAATAAGGAACAATTTGAGAATATCAGAGCCAGTCAAGTTGAAAGCTTCCAACAGCAGTTGTTCTTATGTTCTCTTTATATGTGTGAAACCAGTCGAAAACCCCCAACACACATCTTATTTAAGACATTAATATAGCTCTTAGAAATTTTCAAAAGAGTGAAAAGGGAATGGCTCTTCCCACACTGTCGCATGATATTCCGATACAGCACATTATTTGTGATGAGGGCCGTTCGACTGTGGGTGGAAGTGAGATATTGCTAGCTCTTCATGTCTCTCAAGAATGTGTGTAAAATAAATCTATTTGTAACTCCAGGACCTGCCTGCTCTCTCACATATGTACTGTAGTCAGACCACAGCTTCTGAGAAAGTTTTGGATGACATTCCTGAGGTTTGTTCAGTCAGAACTATAAGGAAGGGCTACAGGATTTGTCCAGATGGGTGGAGTTTAAAAAAGTTGGAATCAAAATTGGCATGGAAATTATCTTGAGTATGAGTTATGAGAAGAATCATATAGAAACTTTCTCCAGAAAAGACACTTATACATTATCTTATAGGTAAAACTCAGATGGGGCAGTCAAAATAATAATTTACTTTTTAAAGAACAATTATCATTCAATGATTATAAAAAAATCATAAAGGCACTTTCAAGCTATAGATTATAAACTGATTTAAAAACATTTTAAAAGGAATAGTGCACTTTCATGGGAAAATGTTGTCATTATTTTCACGCCCTCTTGTCAATTTAAACCTGTATGACTTTCTTTTTCTGCAAAACACAAAAGAAAATGTTTTGAAGAATGTTGGTAACAGAAAACAATTGTTCCCCATTGACTTTCTTTGGTTTTGTGTCCATGCAATAGAAGTTAATGGGACCAACGGGTTTTAGTTACCATCATTTATCAAAATATCTTCTTTTGTATTTTGCAGAAAAAAGAAAATTACACAGTTTTAAAATGACAACAGGATGAGTAAATGATGACAGAATTTTCATTTTTGAAGGTAAACTGTCCCTTTAACTGCATTAGCATTACTCTTAACTCAGCCTTGTATGGTCCCTTTTATCTATTTAACACAAAATCCAGGACACAACGACTTGTGTTAAAATTTCGAAACTAAAAATGTGTTATTATTTAACACATGCTTTTTGAGAGTGGCAATGGCACATGCAAATCTTTTTGTTTCAGTGTTATTGATTTATATAGAAGCAAAATCTAAATCTCACCAATTTCCCGTGGACCTCCTGGGGCAAGTGAACTTGGCTGGGAATCATTGGTATAGATTAACTCACTGTCAAAGAATGGGATGGACACTTTGAAGAGTTCTGGAGGCCATTGATCTTCAAGTGACCTCTTGATGTGGAATAATTTATGCTGTACCTTTGCAAAGGCATAAGAACATCTCCTCTTTCTCTCACTTTAGAAATTCATCTCGGACAAGGTCAAATATTAATGAACTCCTTCTTTTGGCACGGGATGCAATATTATATTGTCCCAAAAACAGACACAAATCCTTCATAATTCCCTATATTTCCTCTCATTCCTCTCCATCCAATACAAAATGACTGGCACTCTCAGAAAATAATGATTTTCTGCAGAGATTTCCCCTCAAAATCCGGATGCCACGGCTTCCTTCGAGCTTTCGTCAAGTTTGCTAAAGGGTTCTCGATGGGCGTTGAGTGAAACACCTCCACATCCCTCTCAGAGTTAAAAAGAGAAGTTCTTTCACTTCTATGAGCAGCCACTCAGTCTGGGGTTTGTGTTGAGTGACAAAGAACGCGTTTACACCGTGACACATGTCTGATAGGAACAGCCACAACTCTCCTATGACATGTTTCTATGTGCTTGAGAGCGCCCGACTCTTCCACAATCCACCCACAGAATGCCAATGATCAGGATAAGGGTCTCAGCTACAGAAACAGCCACTCAGGTATGACCGAATGTCAGGATTCAGTCTCACAAGCCGCAATTACACTATTTTCCTCCTCCATTGGAAGGACCTTCTGAGCACGAGGCCGATGCTCTCATTTACATGACCTTTGAAAGGGGTGGCTTACATTCGACAAAGGCCCTCTGCCGGAACCGCAGAAGCTGCCTGCGCTAGCTGTTATTATATCCTCTACTGCTCTCCCACATAAAACGTAATGAATATTAATACAGTCACAGTACAGCTTGATGGATTATTAAAGGTAATTATGGCGAAAGTTTTGCCAATGCGGGATCGTTTCATTGTTCTTCTGTATAATAGCCGGTGTAATAGATAATTCAGCATAATGAATTCAGTCCTGTGCGGCTCTGCTATATCTTTTAATAGCAATCTGCAACCACATAAAACGTAAAAAGGCAAGTGTGATACATCAAATGTTTTGCAGGACAAAAAAAGTTGCATTTAAAAATGAACACTTTTCAGGCTTATAATTGGAGTTGTAAATAAGGCACCGCTTTTAATGAACCAAATTTACATACAAAGAAAATAATGATAATACACAGTACATGCTTTTAATGCATGAATAAACTGAGTCGCAGGTGGTTCGAAAAAGCTGGTTTTTGTACTGAAACACAGCACGCAAATCTGACGCAACCGCCGCATGAATTCACCCCACAGTGTTTTATTAACATTGCATAAATGTCAACTGATTACGGGCTACAGAAATGCTAATCGCGAGCCAACCCGACGCAAGCGAATGAGGGTTTTTGTACGACCCCATTTATGTTGTCTGACTGCTTCAGAGTCCTCCTGGGAACAGCCTGCAGGGCTTCCGTACATCTGACATACAGCAGCCATATGAAATGCTCACCAAGAATAAAATCTGGAGTCACAGCCTCAAAGGAATTTCACTGAATACATTAGAGGAAAAATAAAACTGACTTTTCAAAGTATTACCAATGTCAGGTTAGAAATTAATAAGCTTGGAATATCAGACGCACATCATTTGAAGATGGTTTCAAGGTAGCGATGTTTCTTTCATTGGATATTTTCACATCATTTTGAAAGCTCTGGTGAATATTAAGCGAGAGGCGTCGGAAAAGATTGATGAATAGTGTTTGCATTCACACAAATATGTGCAAAACTCGTCTCACGTTTAGCTCCACAAATTTGAAAATCAAACATTAAAATACACTTTGTGATTGAGACAGAACTAGATCTAGATCCAAGCCCCGGTCTACTTTGTAATGCCCAATATATCTGTAAGGTTTTGCTTTCAGCTTACATTGTTTGGTTTAGATGCACAAACATACTCAGCAGCATTTGTAGATGAAGAGGAGGCAAAAGTCAGAAGAAGTTGAACTGTGGGCTCCAGGGGTACAGGGTGCTGGGGAGATAAGGATCATGCCACACAGAGCGAGGGTATGGGGACGGGAACGGGAATATGTTTTATTTGATGGGTGCTCTGACTGGCCCTTCCACTCAAGAGCTATGGAGAGGTCTCACAGCAATCCACTGATCCTCATGGCAAAGGAGCTAGAGAGATCCTGGACGTACATAAAATATGAATCATCTCAGATGATGAGGAAATATATGTGGTGTTGAGAGCAGGTCTTGATGTGCAGACTCATGTGATGGTCTGGAAGGTACTTGACAAGTGGAAAACATTTAAAAATGTTTCTTCAATTTGGGATGTGGAGGTCACATTAAAATGTGCTACCACTTTTTTATTCATTTTAGCTACTTTTTAAATATATTATTTAAATTTAGTATTAACATTTATAGCTTTACCCCAGACCGAGACTAAGGATGTACTCACACTGTCTTAATTGAACCGCACCCGGGCATGTTTGACAGATAAAGCCTGGTTTGATTGACTACTCTGAGCTAAGGCTTTGTTCGCTTATGCTGAGGCCACACGAAAACATAATCGGGGCGATTTCTCCCCTTCTGACAGTCCTAGGTAAAGTCCCGATCATTTTAAACGGCTCTTAAGATTATCTTATCAGATTTCCCTGTGGTGTGATGTGTGTTAAGAGTGAATGAACCTGATCGGAAGAACATCGGCACCACACTGATCGCAAATCTTAAATATTCAACATGTTGAAGTTATCACTTGAACAAACCCTTTTCTTTATTTTCTGTCAAAAGCATTACAAACACTATCATCACAATTACAGATAATATCAATAAAACCAGGCTATGTGCAAGTGACGGTAGTGATTGGAGTCCGAGTGTGCGGATACTTTAAGGTGTTTTAAAACTGTATTAATATTCTTTTTGAGTTACTGTGAAGACATAAATACCACAACATTTGAGTTGCAATAAAATTGTATCTAGTGCTGTGCCACTTTAAATGCTTTAGACGACTCTGCTTGATACATAGTACATTTGCAGTCACCCAGAACACAACGCATGGAACGAATGTGCTTTGTAACCAAAACAATATTCTGTAGTCATTTTCGGAAACACACTCGCGACCAGGCATTGTGCTTTGTGCAATCACTAACTTACAGTCAACTCGCTATAGGAATAGTGCCTAGCATAGTATCTATAGACACCAATAACTTTAGTCTACGTGCATGGACCAAGGAATCAGCAACATTTGACCATTAAACATTTATTGTGGTTTGGTAGTCATTGTTTACATGCATAACACTCAGTTTGTGACAAGGCACGATCATGCTACATAAGCTATTGAGATCCGTCAACATTACATTATCTCTAGTCTACCTTACGATTATAAATTGTGAACCAATAACGTTCGTGTGCCAATAAACAACCTGAGCACAGCCTAATAATAATTAACTACGAACAGTAAGAAAATATGTACATATAAGAATTTCAAATCCTGTAGCAGGAAGGCAAGCAAGAAGTCTCCATCCGTTTTACAACCTGTTGCCTCCTGCAGCTCCGTCAGATATTTATTCGTGCTCGTGTCCAATCATTATGTTTCTTTTCCTTTATTTTTTTGTGCTGGCTCTGCCATGGTGATGGTTTGGAAAATAGATTGTTTCATAATATTGTTAGCTGTTGGCTTTCTTTACTCAGTCTACGAGTAAAATGTGACGACTGCCATAAAGCAGGGGATGGGCGGAGCTTGTGCACCTACCTCCACACCAAAGTTACAAGTGTGATTTCAGCTGATAAAGGTCTGCTAAGGTAGCAGCGGCAGTCAAATTCATCCAGTTAACAGTTGTCCTACCAATAAATGCATTTTTGAGAGATTATTTTATTGGTCGAAAAACTCGAGAAATGGAAAAATGAGAAAATAGTAAAATTAAGCTGACAGTGTACATTGCGGCACACAGCAGTTCTGACCGTGAAACGTGGATGTCACACATGCATAGAGCCCATAGTGTCAGTCATACACTGTTGGACATTGATTGTAGACAAACAACACTGATGTCAAGTCGCAGTCCTACGTGTTCCCCCTTGCAGTGGTTGGTTTGTTCATCCCCGCAGTGGAGGAGGAAACACCTGGGGTCACCACTCATGCTCCAATATCTCTGTTTCTGCCTGACTGCTTCACCTCGTCATAGACTATAATTAAAACCACAGGTGGGAGCCGCAACGCACCCGGTCCCCTCCCAGTGTGAAGAGGACACCATATGGTTCAAAGCAAGGTTGTTTATTCAGTGACAAGAAGGGGTTAAAACATCAAAAGGAACAAACTTTTGATCAGACTGCAAGGTGCAGGGTAGAACAAAGGGAATCGCTGTCCTTCAAATCATTCTGCAACATAAAGCGTGAAATCTGAGTTGATGTCCAGCATGGTGAAGCTACGATTGCCGTCGGACTGGATACCCTAACATCTCATGGGATCGTGTTGCAGGATCTCATCACATGTCAGAACGACCACATACAAATAAGTCTGTGTGCAAACAGTGTCTGAATCCAAAAGTAATATAAAATGACAAAAATGTATAGAAAATAAAGACCCTAAAAATTGGTTTCGTTTCATTAGTATTTTTTTCTATAGCCTGATACAAATGCAAGCAATAGTGATGACACATAAAAAGTATATGTCATAGACAGTGAAGCACCAGCTGTGCTATATTTAATATTGTTAAAGCTGCATAATTTGTTTGTATGAGAATTTCTCAGCAGGGCAAGTGTTGGTGGGAGGGGGTGCCTTTTACACTCTTGTAAACATAGAGCACATCGCTCCCTGTAAAAGCATCATTTAAATATTTTCTCTTAATGGAATGATAAAGAGCCATCCAAATCGCTCAAATTTAAGCTTGCGTGAAATCCCATTGTTTTCAGACCAGTGATGACAGTCCCGGCTGCAAGAGCATTGAGCATTTGCACCAATGAGATTAAAGTCGGGCTGTTTTTGTCTGCTCATGTAGGGCCTCCGAGGCAGATACATGGGGACCGAGGTGTTCAGAAAGCATAAACAGAAACAAAATGCTTCATCTGCTGGATTTATTCAACGTGTCTGCAGCATCTGTTAAGGCCAACAGCAAATCAAGAGTTTGTGGGCGAACCTGGTTAATCTTCCCGATTCTTATTTAAAGTGATTTATTGTGTTTTGATGCATGAGAATGAGTTTGTTTCATCTACATTTTGTATTTTGCACAAATGATTCGTGAATGACAAAGTTTGCCGGGCGTGTACTGATCAGGGGCCTTCTGTGGAGGGATGGTTATCACTTACAAGTATTTTACTCTAATAGGAACTTTTTGATTAACCAGAAATGAAAGTTCTGTCATCATTCACTCACCCTCTTGTTTTGTGTCCATTTAATAAAGTCAATGTGTACCGCCATTGTTTGGTTACCAACGTTCTTCAAAGTATATTTTTTTATGTTCTGAAGAAGAAAGAAAGTCATTCAGATATGAAATGACATAAGGGTGAGGGAATGATGACAGAATTTTCATTTGCAACTATCTCTTTTAAATCATTTAGATATACATATAAGAACACATTTTACATTATCTGAATCCTAGATTCTCAGTTGTGTTTCAATAATTGGGCCCCATACAGTACATCGCCATCACCTAGAAGTCAAGTATCCTTTTGAATTTGACATTGAATATTGCATTTTGAAATTATCAGCTTATTTTCCTCTCTTGCTTATCACACTAAATATTCAAATTATAAATAAATTATTTTGGTTGGTTAACCTGTAAAAAATCCAATAAATATGCACATAAAAATAACATGATAATTCATAATTCATGAATTTTCACTCTAAACCCCAGGATTTAGGAATAATAAAGCATACTATAGAATCTCACATCTCATTATGATATTGAAACTCCTCCCGTTTTGACATCAGCACCATCGTCTATGCATGTATATGTCCGACAATTTGTTTACTAGTTTCAGAAAAGAAAAAAAGTTTTTTGCTTTCTACAGCAATTTGCTCTTCTTTCTTAACTTCTCTAAGCTCAAATACTTATATGCAGGACGTAGAGTAAAAAACCGCAGAATTCTGATCTGCTTCTTAGCCTGTGACCCTGCAGAGGCAGCGATCACGTAAATCAATATGACCGTTTGCTCGTGGTTACACCAAGCAACTCAGGTTGGAGGAAGTAAAACTATTAGGACTGAGAAATCTAAAAGACCATATGTGTTTCAATAACTGGAATTGTACACCATGCAGTTTAAAGCGGTCCTGCAACTGTGTTTCCTGCATTCTAACTTATTTACAATGTTAAACATGTTGTCTTATCATGCTTGACATGGTCAACTTGTCAAAAAACAAGTTTGATGTATGTTGTGGTATTTCTTTGTAAGTGAAACTGTCTGTGTTTTGTTGGCAATGTGTGCGCACATGCTTTAGTTTAGTCTCCTCCCCCCACACGCGTTGCATGTTTTCAGAAATAATCATACAGCTTTATCTGATGAGATCAAACTAAAGACCCTACTGATATTTGAAGGGTGCAATACTATACTGTAAGTAGTAAAGATTAACATGAGATATACAGAAACTGTCTGAGTTAGGGCCGCTTTAATATCTATGAGCTGCAAGACTGAAACAAAGTTATAATTGCAATATTTTTAATAAAACAATGGTGTTTCTTGTTTCCTCTCTAGCTTCAAAATAACTGAGGTTGTTTTCAAAGTTCTTTACCCACGGTCTCAAAAGCAATATCTTTCAATTAGCAGGAAAGCTGTTGTGTGTTTAAAGCCTGTACTGATTTTCTGGGTTCTCTAAATGCCTAATTTTGCATATGGTGATTTTTCAGGTAGTGCATTTTTCATATAAATAAAGAAATGACTACATACATGCATACATACATATATAAAACCCCACTTGCTTTTACTGTTTAAATGTAAGTCCTTCCATAGCTTAAAAACATATAAAAACACATAAATCCCCCAACAATTAGCCTGTCACCTAGCTCCTACTTCTACTCTAAATAAAGCACCACTGAGACTATTAAAACATGACAAGAAGGATAGTCCCACATGGGTTGCAGCTATCTTTTTGACTCCCAGCATGGATCCTCCTGCCTGGATAAACTCCCATCAGATTTATCCCACATCCACTGACTTTGAACCCTTCGTCAGGTTTTCTCATTTTGCCTTCTCCATATGACCAAACCGGATCCCTGGAGCCCTAAACACACCCATCAATCCATCTCTCCATCTCTCCGCCCTAATATTACATCCTTCAACCAGCCCACGATCCTGTCCCAGACGCCAACTCAATTCCAGCCCAAATAATAGTGACAGAGGAACAGTAGAGTGATGTAAGATCACAGTTTTGCTGTATAACCATGCACTATAGCTTTGATAAAGGCACATGACTCTTGCTTGCTCCTGGGGGACTGCACCTGCATTGATTGTTCTGGAAGCTGCTTTAGATGAAAAAGTGGAGAAGAATTAGTGGCACAACAGGAATTCCTGATCATGTCGGATAAAATAAAGGGCCATTTTTAGACACCTGTACAGCACAGACTCAAGGGCCTTTTTCCTTTTGTAAGCAATGACTACAGAATTATTATAATGACAAAAATATGCCATAAAAAATAAACATTTCATTATTATTTTGAAGGTTTAGCAGTAAAGTCGTGAATTGTAATCAACGGCTCACTCCACCACAAGCCTCTACCTTTCGAAGCACTATGGTGGCTGACACAGAATGAAGATGTCGTCACGTTTTCGCTTCTTTGCCAAAGGAGATACATTTTTGTACTGCATTTTTGTACTAATCTACTTTTCTAGTATGATAGGACTCACTGAAGGTCGGACCGTATTCGTCAAGAACAAGGTCACAGAAACGACTGTTTTTTAAAAGATTAGTTGCGTATCAAGTTAAATGCAAATGTTAATACATTTCTTAAATCATCAAGGTCTTTTTTTTCAACTCAATAATTTTGTAAGATAGACTTGATGTTTAAACAAACCCTTTCCTTCTAGCTGTTTTCTGTGGTGATAATTCAGTGAGTGTCTGACTGATGTTGCACACCAAAATCATACTTCAGAAGAGGGGAAACCGCAAAATATCTGAAGGAGAAAGACTGTAACATATTCTGACAGTTAGAATGAAATCTGAGAGGTGTCCTTGATACCAGACAGTCTGTTTTAAGACAAAACTTCTCAAACTTAACAACAAATTCTACACGTATTGAAATATAACTGACATTCTTTTTTATATAAAGGTTTTTCATGTTCTTGTGGTTTAAAATAAGAGTTGTGCATACACACAATCTTGGACTGAGCTTCCTTGTTTGTGAAAATAAAGAAAATAAAACTGTAAATATTGTGAATTGTAAATTAGCATAAAGGGAGACAATTATATGTGATTTAATGGGTCATTATATTACATTTATTTAATTAGATGTCTAAATATTGAATACATCAAATCAAAGAAATACAAATCCAGTCTGCTACGCCCCTTAAGTCGTGATTCATTCCTTGTAAAAGACTCCAATTGAAAAAAAATCTAATATTTATCAAACATCTAAAAGTTAACTGAGGTTCATCATTCACGCTGCTGTTTTTCAGCCCCCTTTGACACAATTTAATTGAGTAATATTTAAAAAGCGTGACAATTAACACACTCCAAGTCTCAGTAATACCTGCGCCCAAAATTAATTTGGACATATAGTCTCAAAAGCAATTCCAGCTAATGACTTTTAATTTGTACACAGAGAGAACCGACTCTCACACAAAAAGTGTGGTTTTGAAAAACCAATGAAAAACCTTGCTTGAATCGCTCATTCATGAAGATCCAAAGCATAAATTTATTTTTGAATGACAGAATTTTGTCCTTTGGTCTACTTTGGACTGTCATCAAGGTACCATCATTAACACCACTGAACCTTGAACCAGTCTGCAGATAAGAGATTTTATTCTGCTGCGAGACAACTTCAGACTGCAAATGAAGGTGGATGAGACTGACAAACTCCTGTGTCAAATACTCATCAGAAAACATGACACATGTAGTGCTGCATGTCTTTTCCTTGAAAAAGGCCAACGGCTCTGCTTCAGACGTAATGCTGACAGTGAGTTTTAAAACAATGGACTTTTATATGCCATGTCATGCCTCCAATCAAAATCAATTCTTACCGATTACAGAACTAAACTGAAAAATCAAAACACACATTAACATTCAGCCTCTTGCATTATGTTTGAGGAAGAGGGAGCAGATCTTGAACTGTGCCTCACTTTAACCCTTTCTACTTCCACCACCAATTCCACGTTAATGAAACTTTCAGAAAGAAAGCACTGTAAAGATACGAAAAGAGTGAGTTTAAAGCACCTGTGTCATTCGAAAAACTATTACTAGACATTGGTGGACTTTGTACTGTGTGCAAGAGCCATAGTGACCCTCTGCTTGCATGTATCCATAACTGTGTGATTTGTTCCACTAAAAGCCGCAATTTTATAAAGGCTTTATAGGAGTGTCTGTGGCCAACACAAAACATTTAAAAGAGAGGAAAGTGTCCGTCCAAGGTTTCTGACTCTCAATGACGTCATCAAAGCCCTCAGCATCTGCTGTTAGAATATCCCCTCACTTTTCCTGGCTTTTTGTGTGCACCCTACATGTAAATTTTACACTGGGTGTTTCTTTCAATAACTGCACATTTTAGTGATGTGTTCTCGGTACCCTTACCACTGGCATCAATAAAGCCATGTGAGGCATCAGCCTGTGGGTGTGTAGTCACTCTGAACTACGATGACATGCATCCCTCTCTGCATTTCAAGTGTCAAAGTTCTCCCCGCACCAGACACATACTTTACTTAGTTATATCAACTACAGCGTTCCTCCTGCAATAAGGCTATGCCACAGTCACAGCAAAAAATTATGGGAGAGTATGGTTTTAAATATCCCATTTAACCTCCTTCCATTCCTTTTTGAGGCAAAGCTCAAACTTAACATTTTACAATGCTGCATAATATAATTTAATTTAAACAATACAAATGTAGATTTTGTTTCCAGAATGAGATAACTCAGTTTGAAACATTTTCAAAAATATATTATTTTATCAACTTCAGTTTGGCTTATCCTGAAAGGCTAATTGTAATTTGGAGAAAGGCCTTTCAATACTAAACTAAGAGGAGGCTGAGGATCAGAAAGACATTTTTAAGGAATACAGTAAAAACTTAAAAATGGATTTAAAGTTATAATAAGAATTTAAATATATGAACAGTTCCACTAGCCAGATCAATCAACAAACACAGTTAACTTTAGGCCAACGTTGTCTGCATTCTATGAAACCGTCTATAAGTGATATGAATCCTATGAATAGACCCTGGACTCATTTGTTTCGTTTAATAATTTACTTTTAGTAGATTTAAGATTAAAAGGTTTTCTTCAAAATGATTAAATCTCAAAGAGAAAAAACTTTTCTTTATTTTTCTTTTTTCATTATTTTCCCACCTTCTAAATAGATTTTTATATTATGACATTCATATGTGTGTGTCCCCTTCACAAGTTAACATGTGGTGAATCCTCCAACACTGCTCATTTTTTCGGCACCTTACAGTGAACTTGACCTGTTCACCTTGCTATACTCCAGCATGCCTCTCCAACAATCTTCTTTTATTGAACTCAATACTGCAGTTTTCCAAAAGCTCTGGAGATAGAGAGAGAGTAAACCAGACTAAATTGGGCATCAATATTTAATCATAACAGACGCAATATCTGGTGCAATATTTTTAGATCTAGTAAACATTGGTGAAATGACAAATGGGTAACCTAATAGAATGTTTTACTGGAACAATTAACCGTTACTTTTCTTTATAAAAAAAGAAAAAACTCTTCCTGGACTTGCATGAAGTGATTTCTAAATGCAATTTTATGAATATCTGCTAGATGTTGGTTCTGTGTATGTGTATTGTGAAAAATATTGTGTTTGCTAGGCTGGTTCAAGTGGATTGATCCGATCCATACAACGCAAACATTCTCCTAGCCAATCAGCAATAGGGGGCGTTTTAGCTCAAGGTGTGGGAGGAGCAAGCAAGCATTCGTTATTTTGAGCGTGAAAAAATAAGGGTAAGGGGTGTATTTGTTTGGATATTGGTTTTAAATATCAAAGGTGTTTGTGTGAACTCACTTACTGCACCTTTAAGAGACTGCGGGCACCGTTTGGGTTCCAAACAGAAGAGTGTGATGGAAATTACTTCTAATAAGTGTATCATTTAAATATTAATGTTATATCAAAGGCATTCTGCTCTAGTAAAGTGAGATTACATATTTTTGTCTTTCATCAAATGAGAAACAACAAATGAAATTTGACCTTTTCTAAACATTTTTACAGTATAAAATATGTGCTCTGTGCAAACTTTACTTCTTGTAGCACAATTTATATGATACTCCTGCATTTGATCTTCCAAACTACAATATTGAATCATTATTTTAATTATATTAACAGTTCTGACCTGTCATTTGTTTAATGACAATGAGTTATCCTTATGTCTACAAAACACTCGCTTGCGCTCTGCAAACGAACAACGTGTGGTGCCATCCCAAAAAGGTAAAAAATCACTGGATCGCTTCCACTTATGTGGAATGATCTGCCCGCTGCTACAAGATCAGCAGATTCTGTAGCCATCTTTAAGAATTGTCTGAGAACACATCTCTTCCGTCAGCACCTGACCGATCAGTTCTGACTTCTTTCTCTTTTCTACCCTTTCAGAAAAATAAAAAACCTTTAGAACTTAGCCCTGTATACTGTGGTAGGCTATAATGAGAATACGCTTTGGATAAAAGCGTCTGCTAAATAACTAAATGTAAATGTAAAAGGCAATGTTTTGTGAACTTGGTGAAATACTCTGTAATTGATTTATTTTTAACAAATCTCTTTTCAAACTGTTTATTAGGTATAAATATAGCATGAATAGTTTGCAGCACTATTCCTGAATATCAATTAAGATTAAAATAATTGTGGTTGTGATCTAATTAGTGTATTGAAAGCTCCAAAATGTGTCAAACTAGTGTGAACGAAGACTCTTAACAAATGACGTCTCTCCCTGTGCCATCTTTCATATATCCCGAAATTATCCACAGGAACCCCAAGAACAATGCTGCAGTTTTCTGACAGACGCTTGTTTGCAAACTGATACTGATATAAACAGCACCATAAGCACTGCACCGCCACTGTTGTGACAAGCCGTGGCAAATATAACATGACATGACACTCCGAATGTGATAACATGACATTCCCCTTTCTGGTCCCAGTGAAATCACCTGATATGTGGCCGGTAATGAGGGCACGTTTGTGACACATGGTGTCACGCACGGAACGATCGATTGTCAAGATTCTCGATGTGTGTCAAAATCATTCGTCATAATACACAGCAGTCTATTATGTCTCCTCACAGGTTATCCACATCAAATTTCTCAACCAGAAAGCCAACCATTGAGTCGATTCCAAAAGTCTGAGGCCACACAGACAATCTATGAATCCAATTCTAATTTTAACCTGGAAATAAACTCAAAGCTCGATATTCTCTCACTTAAAATATGCAAATTTGTAACACTGATCATATAAACACCTTAAATATTTCCTGGCTTCCATTGAAGCGCATGAAATGATTCTTGGAACATTCTATAATCATACTGGGATAACATGGATCATTTCACAAATGTCTTTGCCAACCTGGAAGCATGCTGTTATTAAAGCAAAACGGGGTGTACCAAAATGAAAAAACATCGTAAAAAATCAATAGATGTATACTCACATTGATTTGCTCATAATTTCATATTGAAGAAATTGTATTTATCCTTGTGTGGTGTTTGGGTCAGTGGGACCAGTTTTCAATGTTTACAAAAAAGTGATTTATTGTCATTTATATTTATTCAAGTTAAACATGTTTTTTTCAATTTCAATAACATTACATATTAACAAAGCACGCTAGTTTGTCCTTTTAAGGCTCCTGTAAAAACAGAATGACGAATTCCATGTAGGGGGACCCTCGGTGTATAGATAGAAATAGTTCATTATAGCTAGTAAAACATATCGCTTCATTATCTCTGCAGACATAGTTATGTATATTATATTGTAATTCTTTCAATAGATACTATTAAAAACTATACATTTGTTATGATGTATAGACAGAACCCAAGCGCAGGCAGCGGTTTGCTAAATAAAACATTAAAACAAAGACCCTCGATGGGAAAACATGAACACAAACAAGACAAGACTAAAAACTAAAACTTCCCACAAGGGGGACAAAACAAACAAGGTCATAAGAATAATAAACTATAAGTCCACAAACTTGAAACAGGAGCACGGGTAATCCAAAACAAGGCAGGGTTAGCAAGACAGACTAGGATACCTGGGAAAAGTGTGCAAATGAACCTACAAGGGACAGAGGGAAACTGGGGCGTGATAAAGGGAAACACTAACAAGGACTGATGACACAGGGAGAGTGGCCACAGGTGACATGGATGAAACACTAAGGGAAAGCTAACAGGAGGATTGCACGAGGCAGGTGAGGGGACTGAAACACTAAGGGAAAGATGGACCAGGGCTGGAGACAAGACTAACACTAATGGACCGCTAACAGGGAAACAAGGGGGCGGGGCTAAAGGACGTGACACCGGAGAGAGAGCATGGCGTCTCAAACCAAAACAATGCTCTTTCTCCACACAAAACACATGGGACTGACATGATCCTGCCACAAGACTCGAAAACCAAGACAACATTGGTATATGAGTATTTGCAATCTTGGCATTGCAAGTGCCATGCTCTAACCACTGGCATAACCCAGAAGCAACAAATTCCGAAGAAAATAGATTTCTATTGACAAATATTTCAGATCCATCATTATGTTCACCAAATGTTGGAACTGCCACAACATGCAGAGCAATTGTTGTTTGTTTTGAGAAAAACTGAATAAAGTAAGCAGTCGGTTGACAAAAGCAAAATTTCCTGCAGAAAAGTCCCAGAAAGAAAAAACGATAGGACGTTTGCTTTTAATTATACGAAGCCGTAAGATATCGACATTTCTTTTTTCTCCAGGGTATGTGTGCTCTAATGGTTGGATTTGACACAGAGAAGCTAGCTTTCACCTGCAGGCGCTACGATCCCCCACATAAAGGGAAGGTCTATTTGAACCAGTATCTGTCTACAAATTAAACAGAAAGAGAATGGAGGACAATGCCTTGCATGCTCTCAAATTCTCAGTGGGGACCCCACACTTGTTGGAGAGAGCCGTCGTCTCCCACTGCACCTTGACGTGGGCTGAAATATTGGTTTTCACATTAGCGGCTAATAAGGAGAAGCAGCCGTAGCTATGCACCCTACTCGTGGCTTTCATGTGTCCAATTACAGACAGATCCTCCCAAAATCATATTCACCTCTTCCTGTCTTTAATTACATCTTCATCATTCCACGTCTTCACCACATGTCAGACTCAAGCGCAGCAGCTCTCATTCGCAGCTATCACGATGCCTGAGATGTCATTAATAAAGGAAAACAATGCTTACAGCAACATTGAGTCTTGGATTCGTCTGGGGGCTCTGGCATAATGTGTAGAGTGCACCTTTGTCGAAACCTCACATATTTAAATATGGCAGAAGGAATTTATCAAGAGACTGAAGTTATGCAGATGAAATCGCAGTTATGTGAATGTGGTTTCTAAGGCAAAAAAAGAGAGACGACAATGAAATTCAGCTTTGTTTATTAGGTGAAATGAGGATATGAGTTGGATTCAAAACCTGTTCATGATAAAAACACACTTCCTAGATCTGAAATCCAATTACTTATAAAATCACCAGAAATGGGATGACCAGCAAAACCATGTAATATCACATCACAAATACAACAGCTTTAAACAGTAGCCAATAACAATCTTAATGTAGTTTTCATGAGTTTGGCGATGAGTTATGACCATATGTGACTTAAAACGGCTACGTTTTAGCCTTAATAGATGACGAATGGAAATCTAAGCAAACCTACTTTGAGTTTGAGTTTTGAAGAAACTGTCATATTAAATAAACTGCTCAATAATCGTTTCCTGTTTCTGACATTCAATTTCAATGTTTCATCCAAATGTGAAATAAAGAAACAAACGAATGGCTTAAGAGAATACAACCAAAGTTTGTAAAAGTGAAAACCCAACCCAAACAAAATAAAACAGTATTGAGCTGATGAAGTGACATGATTTTAATTTTGGAATAGCTTCTTCCTGGAAGGGGTAAACAGTGTGACATTACAATTCATTACATTGATCAATGAATTCTGGGACTCTCTTGAAAATGACTTTCCCTTCTTTTTGCTGTCTGCTAATTATTGAAAACAAGATTTGCTTCTGATTAAAGAAGACGATCGTTGCAGAAACACATCGACATCCCGGAAACCACTTAAGGTCACGTAGCAGCTGCTTCACTTATGTACATAAACCATTACCTGAATGTGTCTCTTTATTTTCTTTCAGCAAGTACCGACTGAAAGCTTAGATTTAAAAAAACGGATCTTCTATTATGCAAGTGGTTATTATTCATCTTAGATCAGTGCTAACATGTCTCAACATAACAAATAAAGGGATAGGACGAATGAGCAATATAGGGAAAACATGAAGCTTATTCTAGGTCAAAGGAAAAAGGGCACCCACTTGAATGAGCATGCCCTGCACGTACTTGGATGTGTTTGTCAAATTATACAGACAAAAAAGTTCCCATCCCGCTTTGTGGTGACACAATTGCTTTATGTAAAGTCGGAGGCTATCCACGACCCATTCTTGTTCCGGTGAAAATATCATGTCTTTCAATCACCCTATTGGCTGTAAGCTGTGATGAAGGATTGACCTTTTCCTGTTCTTTGCTTTCATTTTGCTCAGGTTTCTGCTGAAATGAAGCCGATGGTGTGATTAAGACGCACACGCTCAGAATGAAAGATCTGGAGAATTCTGCAAAAATGGAAATTGACGTGGCAGCCAGAAACGAAAATGCTCTAGGTGGTCAGAGGAGGGAATAGTAATTCATTCATTTTTACTTTAAACTATTGGAACAGCAACACATATACAAATAAAACTCATGAGTCTGTGGAATATAAAACGGTTTTGTTTTAAGATATACACATTACACTCTGCTACTGTACTGTACAATTTCTGAAGCACCATATAATCTAATCTTAATGCTATTTAGGCTCATATACAATGTTGAAGCCAACCACCAACTAAAACATCCAGATACATGTGACCGTTACATAATGCACTACACTTTTATTACGTACATACTATCTTTTGAATGTTGAATAACACAAAAACAATAACAACAACTATCCAATGTCTTACATCTGTTCAGACAACTTTCAATGCGCTACAACATTTAGAAATAAACCTACCCTGCTGGCTCAAAAAAGCACAGCATATTTTCTAATTAAAGTGCCAAGGACCTATAGTTGCACCTGCAAATTATTAAAATTAAAAAGCCATTGTCTGCCTAATTTGCACAGTCACAGATGTATTATCATCTCTGTGGACATCTGCATATTCATAACGTGTTATGACACGAGGGAAAGGATAATGTTCCTAAAATGCAGACATTGCAACATTTTCACAATTAGCAAATGTGTGTGTGGAATCAAGGTCTGGAAATATCAGAGAGAAGGCTGGGAAACTACCCTTGTGACTTGTGTGCTGTGATTATTTATAGCCCTTGTGGAAGGCTGTTCACTCACAAACAAACAAACTGGGTTTTATGTTAAAATTTTCTTCATCTTTACCAAAGTTAAAGTTCTCACGTATCATGTTCTTCTGAAGTGAAGTACATACGGAGCTGCAACTTCATTTCTATTGCGGTAGTGCAGTTTATAAATAATCAATATGCAGAATAATGTTGGGCTGAAACAGAGCACATGACTAAAAATAATTCGTTATGAAAAAACACTTGCAACCCATTCCCTTTCACATTTAACAAAATAAGGATTTGTGACAGTTACAGCTGCCTCAGCTTAATGATGTCAAAAAAACATGAAACGTATGTCATACTGGCCATGCCCTGAAGATGTTTTGCCTGCCTGGCGTTTGTTATGTTTTCTGCATGATTTTCATTTTAAATAACAAATATTTTGTTGTTAAAATTATATTTCTTCTAATATTTATTAAATGTATTATTTTATGTCATTCGATGACTTTAGGACTGTGGCTGCTAAAAACTCACTTAAATAAACAGAACCTGTAACATTATTACACGTCTCGTTGGAATGCTTGATTCTGATTGGCCATTCGCTACATTTGCAGGTTTGTTTTCCCAGATAACAACCTCTCAATTCGATAAACACATGGGAACCCGGACGCAGCAAGTCATTTTGACAGTTTCTTTTTACAAAATTGAATATAAATATGTCTTTTAATAACATATATGACATTATAATTACAAATGATTAAACCAAATTGCCTGTTAGTGACATTTGTACATCGTTTCTTACCTTAAAACTGAAAGAAAATGGCTTTTCCTGGCAGAAGGTCTGCGTTCAGTAAAACTTGGCTAATGAAATATTTCAAATTCACATTTCATGTCCAGGTTTTTTCTCATGTGGCAAGTAGCCGTGTAATAACGGGAGACTGAGGAAGAAAACCAACGGTAAGCTGTTGTACATTGTACATAAATCCCTTACTTATATACAGTAATGACAGCATTATGCTATTGAGTAAAGGTGAGGATCTCACCTGACACTGATATAACAGTTGGCAGCAAGTTCTTCTTCTAGGGTTTAATGGCGGTTGGCAAACCAACTTTTAGAGGGTTATTCCCGCTATACCATCGGTTTTATTTTGACTGGATGATTAAAACGTAATAACAAAGTTGAGGGGGAGCAACTAACCAGGCTGGCTTTCTATGACCTAGCTGGCTTGATATGAACAATCTCACCAATCAGATAACTAACCTGGCTGGTTCCCTATAACCAATATCACCAATCATCCTTATAGCTCGGGAGAAAACTCCTACAAATAGACAAGACTCTGTACCCTCATTCTCTCTGCATTTTCGCACCCTAACTCCTCACCATCAGCCCGTTTTTCCTGCGGTATATCAAGGGGGAACGACCCAATTCCGGGCACATACCCTCCACGGACTGGGATGGGCACTCAGAGGACCTACCATGCTCGGAGCCCTCTCCCCGGGACAGCATGCCAAATACGCAAACTATCCGTCCCTCCTTTTCCGTACTTATTATAAACAATTTGCTGAATGGGTCATGTATACGGTCGCATTTTAACAAACCATATGGTACATTGACATCTAGCAGTTGAGCTTGGTATCTGAGTCTAAATTCTAAATATCGGAGAGAGAAGTTTAGCCAGGTAACCGTTCTTCTCGGTTTCTTTTGATTGTTATGATAAATAATGCAAGCACTCTATTGTTTGTCAATGTGTACCGGAAGTTCAGTTGGGGTCACAAAACTCTGCGTTTGTTTATGTTTTTAAGATGAAACCGTCTATAAATGAAAACAGTTAGCAGATAAAACAGGCAATTAAGAAAATAACATTACCAGACAGGAAAACAAATAACCGAATGAGAAAAACTTTCCAAAATTAAGATCTTTGGTAAAAGTCGGTTATTCATGACAGAATGTGATAACATTCTCTCACCGAACACTCCCTCTCAGGCTTTGTGGTCTAAAAAAATTGGTTATTATTTTGATTTTAGAGCTTTAACAATTAGTCATGAATGAATGAATTATACAAACTGTACACAAAAAACAACAACAGTAAACATCTGATAAGCTAAGCTCAGTGTTATGTGTTGTAGCACTGCTGAACTAAGCAGCATATGATGGGGCTGAGATCTCACAGAGCCTGAGATGAAATCAGGTGTTTATCACCGAGGGAGCACGAGCGACTACGAGCCATTTTTATCACCATCAGCAAAAACTTCATTTCATGACCAAAATACAAACAAGTCTATCCTTTAAATTTTTTTAAAGGATAAATGCCCCCCCTTCTAGGGAAATTAAGCCAATGTGGGGTTATTGCTACCTTGGCAGTATTCAGAAAATTATGGAGCAATGTGCACTGTCTTTGATGTCGTAAAAAATATATAAGGTCCTAACCAAAATGTATACAGACTGCAGGCGAGGAGGGATCAGGGTCGCTCGGCTGCAGAGAAAACACAGAGTTTGCTGTTGGGCATGCTTTTACACACAAAAAAACTGCTTACATCAGAGTCCTAGAGCATCTTCATCAGTGCCGATTACACCTCTGTGGCTAGAAAATTTGATGACTATTAAGAAGTAAAACTGGGCTGCTGACGTAGTGAGCTCCAAAGGGGGGCATTGTGGGAGGAAGGCCATGGGGGTGGAAGTAGGCACATTACACATTCAATACGGTGAGCTTTGGTGTCCTATTTTAAAAGCATTAGAGGTACTAATCCCATATTTTTATTTTGTGTGAAATATAAGATGTTAAATTAACTGTTATCTAGCGGACCTTTAACATGGCATTAAAAGTACCTTGTTTTAAGCACATTACGGCCCCACACCAACTACATGCTCACATGTGCCAGCATTCCTGTTATCTCATAATTGTCCTCATTACCAAAAATGTGACATTCCTTAAACTCTGTTATCCTTTAGTTGTTTAATACATTTTATTTGTTTTATTAGATGTTAAATGAAGTATATTATGAAATCATACAAATCATTTATCACATTTTGGTATCAGAGTCTCAAAATCTCAGACTCCAAGAAATACAAAGATAAGGACCCAGCTCATATTTACTTTGACGTCCTAAGGTTCACGATCAACGTTTCCTAAAGGTCAAGTACCTGCTTTCAACCATCATGGTAATTCAAGAGTTCCAGGACCTATTTTGTAACCTATTCATGGAAACCGCCATTAGCTCTAATAAGGGGAAATACTCCTCACATTCATCTCTGTCTGTCTGTCATCCTCCTCTGCTGCTTCTTGCTAGAAGCTGATCAGCTCTCACAGATTTCCCTTCTCAGTTGATATAAAATACATTGATTTGTTGATTAGATTACCCATTTGTTTGTCTTAATACATTTAGGAATTGTTTTCTTTTCTTCAAGCCTTTTTTAGTCATTCTTTTTGGGGGTCTGGATTATTGTGTCAGCAGTGAGCGTGAACGTGTCAGGAGATTTTGTGTTATTACAGTGGATCAATAGGGGCTGCTCCATTGGTAAGACACTTTGGTATGGATGACGGGTCTTGGCAGTTGTTTGGAATTAAATTAGGGGGAGGGGAGAGAGAGGCCGGGTGATGAACAGTATCAATCATCCTGTCTCGCATGTGAAGTTATTTGTGGGTTAGACAGAATCGGCAATAATGAAAGTTCACTTGTTTTCACACACAAAGGGTTTGTGGATAAATGTATTTCTCTGTGTGTGTGTGTGTGTGTGTGTGTGTGCATGTGCGTGCGTGCGTGCGTGTGTGTGAATTTAAAGATAAATATATATGGTAAGTGAAAGAAGCAAGAGAAAGAAAATAGATAACTTTCTTTAAAACACAAACAAAAAAGCTATTGTCAAGTTTTAAGTGCTCTCTTTTATGTTCTCTGTGGGAGCTGTCCTTATTTCCCCACAACAAGCATTACTGCTTTACTCCTTAGGGTCCTACACTGCGACTGATAAAGACTGCGAAGTCAAGAGTTTGTTTTATGACAGACAAGCAGAATCTCAGTGGCAGCCTTTAGGAGTGTTAAACAGAACATTTCTGTGCCATCTAACCAGCATGGCTGTTTTTTTAAATAAACTTTGAAAAAAACTCCCTTTAAAACCCTTTTCACATACTCTCTATCTCTGATTTGTTCTTTTCGCAATACGTAGCAGTGTATATACATGCATCACAGGACGATTCATGTCATTTTTGTAGTTTTCAATCATCTCAAATGATCATATATTCGGTGGCAAAAATAATGCTGTTGGAAAAAAAGAATTAATACATATTTTAATGCAATAAATCAAGTCTTTTATTTAAATCATTTATTTTATTGTTAATAAAACATTACTAGAACATTTTATTTATATTTCTAATATGAAATAGCATAAGAGAGAGTTATCTTTATTGTTAGTTTTTTTTCTAAATGTTTCCAGTCACACCACAGGACACATTAACAGCATATTTGTCAACTACCAATATACAATTATATTTTACGTATTATTACAATCTTACTAGCTTGATGGAAAAGATTAACAAGAATTCTGTTAAAAGTGAAGGACAATAACTTCATAGGGGCAAAATTATTGGAAATTATTCAACAACTAACTATACGTTAATGGCAAATTTTATTTTCAATTTTTAAACAGAACGTCTGGAACAAAATCAACCCATGGGACGTAAAAGTGCCCAAAGTTGAAAAAACACCCACATACGACATGCAACTGTGTTCCAAATATGGCAAAGGTTGCTTTAGTTAGGCTCCGCCCCTCCTCTAGCACATTTAAAGAGGAGTAATCACCCTCTTTCTGTTTCAAGAAGAATGTTTGTGGCAATACAGTTGAATTGCTTTCGGAGAGAAATTATCTGTCGGTGCCCCGTGGCAGCCGATGATATAAGGTTTTAACTAGAATTGATTGATCCCAGGTGGGCTGATGTCTCAGTTTTCCAAAGCTGCGGAAGGGCAGATGGAGTCAAGCTGGGGAGAAATCTGTATGCTGTGAGAAGAGATAAACCATGGAAGGATGGAGAGAAGATAGCGTCTGGCTAAATGCTTTGGAGAGGAGGGGCCATAGGTTGTGGTCCCACCCTTGGGTCCAAGACAGCAGTGATTTTGACAGCAGGATGAGAACATGTGACTTATGTTAGCAGAAAAGTGGTGATCTGGGAAAGAGATTAAAGTAGACATGGAGCACCAAAATGTATAAGTGGGAGAAAACTTTGGAAGAGGATCTTCACCACTGGACATTGGATTTGGATATATGCAATTTGGATGTATGACATGCAGTGGGGTTCAAAGCCTGAAGTAAAATGTGGGATTCAAAGTCTATTTTCTAAAGTTGTGCTTAAAATAGTTTAAAAAGTAAATTTTATGGCATAAGAAAAATTGAACACTACTTCTGTGTCACTACTTTAACTAAATGACCGTGGTGATTTTCTTGTTTCCATTAAAGCACAAAATATGCTATTTGGAACATTTGCAAATCATGATGGGATAACATGGATCATCGGCTTTTGAACAAATGTCTGGATTTCAGGCTAGCTCGAAAACATGGTGTCATAATGGGGACCAAATAGTTCTGAAAATTTAGATTACATTGTAACAATCTTGAACTGCGTTCCAATTAATTTCTCTTTAAGGAAAATGCAAAAGAGAAATACTAGTGGTTTCACCAAAACAATAGGATTGTCTGCATTGTGCATTCAGGCTACAATGTTTAGAAATGTATGTTTGTTAATACATGAATTGAACTGATTCTATTATACTGTATATCAATAAACTGTCATGCTAAGTCAAAATTCATGTAAGGATTCAACGAAACTTAACTTTGGAGCTTCACCATAAAACTTTTGTTTCATAATTACTAACTAGACTCACTGTGTGGAGAAATATGATGAAACATTACTGCAAAATCTTGCAAAATGGATTTAAACAGGTTCGAATGTGTTAAAAAGACACAGGAGAACAAGAGACTCCAACTGATGCCTAAAAGCATTCAGATCTGCCAAAAATATATGAACCAAATATACAAATTAACACGAGCGACATTTTGTAAATGACTGTCAAATCAGTGGGTGCAATGTCTATGTTGGGAATTATTGTGCCTTTAATTCATTTTTAATGCAGTTTATCAGGTGGCTGTCCACATGCCAGCATTAAAATTCACAATTATATAAACAATTATGTCATTTGTGTTTCACTGTGATTCCTGTAAAACATCAGTCGAAATAAATTAGAAACACCATCCCAAAACAGCTTTTACATGCATAGTGTTCAAAAGGTAACTAACAAAAATATTCTAGTAAGATTAAGAGTCGGGCAATACAGAATAAAAGACAAAGAACATGTGTGGGGACTTTTTTGGTCCCAGTGAGAGCTTGTATAAGGACAGGATTGTGAGATATGGGTGTAAATCACCTCTGCACAGTAAACAGTACAAATGAACCACTATCTCCAATAATGCCACCCAAGAGGGGCTTGAAATGTCTTATGGCGAACTGAAGGTGGATGGAAGAAGAAAGGAATTATGGGAGTGTTTTATAAGATCTAAACACACTCAGTAAAAGAGGTTCCCATCAGCAACATCTGTGCCACGATAAGTCTGCTGAGTTAGAAAGAGCTAAGTGACACCTGAACACGCACAAGATGAATGTTGCAACAGGACACACAAGCGCAAATAATAAAACTAGAATGCGTTCTGCTATATCATCCTCTGTCATAAATTGGCTAGTGTTTATGAAAGCATTCTTACCGAAAGTAATATTAACAAACAATTCTGCATTTTCCGATCCATCCACCTAATAATATAGGAATACGCGATGACGAGTAACTTTCCTCCCAAAGGCGCTACAGAAATTGCAGTTGATAAATTAGTCTGACTGCCACATTAATACGGGAGAATAAAAAAGGTAACATGGCAGCACTGGAGGAAAATAACTTCCTTTCAGGAACCCTTGACGCAGCGCCTGGTGCTTTCTAACTTCTACAGAATCAATTATTATGGAAGGTAATCGAATGGAGATAATTGGTGGCTGTGTATATTAAACAGTCCTACACAGGCTCTTGTGGAGATGGATCCAGAGCCAGTGGTGCTGAGGGGCCTCTCGGAGGCCAGAGGGCGAGAGTGGAGAGTGGGAGGCTCAGCTTGCGGAGCGCGCCTCGCTGTGCGACTTGAACACTCCTCAAAACTGAAGAGATGCTCGTTCGGAGTGTGTACGTTTAATAGGATATGCAAATCTTTTACAGTCAGAGGTCATGTGAGTTTATGACTGTGTTTTTGGTTTAGCAAAGTATTCTCTGCTCATCTGTGTATATAACCAAATGTAGTATAATGACAGCTAAAGTTTTTGGAGATTTTCTGATATCTACAGTATGTTCCTCATCTTGACAGTCACGTTGTGCTGGTTTTAAAGGCAAGTATGTCAAATAATATCTGTAGATTAAAACAGCTGGGGTTCATAATCCATCATTGACTGAACATAATACAAAACACCTAAACTCAATAATCTGTGTCATCATATGAATGGCATCTTATTTCTCTCTAGAGCTAATAACACAATGACTCTGAAGAGATGTTGCCCTTAAAGGAAAAGTTCACATAAGATAAATGCCCTAAATTTTATATTTGAAGAGCAAGGTAGACTATTAATGCTGACCTGGGAAAAGGGTTGTGTGCTGCTTGTGTGTTAACACGGAGAGAATAAAAGTCTGAGTGTTACAAAGAAAATGTACAGACTAGTTATTTGTTTATGAATGCATTGTGCACAGTAAAAAAACAGTCAAATTTGGGAAGCTCAAATCAATTTTTTGTAAAATAAATTATACGTTTTACCATGTTGTTCTTCACTCAACTTACACATTTCCAGTCTATCTTCTGGAATTTAACATCCATATAATTTCAAAATGCTCGACAATATAACATTTCTTTAAAAATTAAATTGCATTCTTTCCAATAATTTCCACAATTGTAATTGACTTTCAGGAAGGCTTAATAAAACATTCATCTAAAATTATAGGATGGAGTTCTTTTTCATATTTTAGCGTATTAAGAATAATAGACATGTTTATTTGTTACTAAGATATATTTGTTATATGAGTTTATTGTTTTGTTTTTTCATTTATATGGCATTCAATATTCTCATGATGTTATTATTAAATCTATTCCTTAAAGGGATGGTTCACCCTAAAATCAAAATTCTGTCATCATTTACTCATTGTCTTTGATCTGCAGAACACAGCGAAAGATATTTGGAAGAATGAGAGGTAACCAAAACAAATCACATCCGCCAGCTAGACCAGTAGAGAAAATATTATGGGAGCCAAGGGGGATGAGATCTGTTTCGTTACTGACATTCTTCCAAATATCTTCCACTGTGTTTAGCAGAAAAACTCTTTATGTTTGGAACAATCTGAGGGTGGGTAAATGGTGACAAGATTTGTGTTTTTGGGTGAACTATCCCTTTAACAGATATCCCCTCAAAATCAGTAAAAGTGTGAGTAAATTCATCAGACTCCACGTTGGCCTATAGTTCGAACAAACAAAAGCTGTATACTCCATATTAAAACAAACATCTATTCAATACAGTAAGAAAGTTTTTTTGTACGAGGCAACACAAGGTGCCCTGGCTTATTAAAAGCTGCACACACACAGCATTCTGAGAAACTATTCTTTTGTATCCTTCGAGTGCAGTGTTCTGTGCATTCCATAAAAATGTGATCGCACCAATAAAACTGGGTTCCACTGTAAGAGAGACGAGAGGCTCCTTGAAATCGTTGTTTGTGACTCGTGAGAAAGCGAGAAAGAGAACAGCTTGGCAGCTTTCCCCGGGGGACAGACATTCCTGCTATTTACAGCTGGTGGTTGTTTTTAAATACTCACATATTTAATTAGCAGAAAGCGCAAACATTTCTCACAGGCTCAAAGTCAACATTCTGGCCAGGTGCACTGTAAAAAAGGATTTGAGGATTAAGTTGACTCAACTTATTTTCCTAAGTATATTCAACTAAAATGCTGAGTGTACTTAAGATATTAAGTTTACCTGTGTCCAACTAATCCGTTTAATCAGACTAGTTTATTCAACAAAGATTTCTCAGTTGTCTGAGTGGCATGGAAACCCCGCCCACCGAGCATGTCAGCCGCGCGCGTCACTCACCGTTCACCCCTGCATAATTGCGTCAGGAAACCCTATCAAAAATACACACGGATCACAGGCGACAACGCGCTATAACTGACGAGAAGCTTCCATTTTTTCTGTCAAGGGTTTGTCGTGGTAAGTGCAAATTTATATCTTGTTATTTGTGAAAGTTCCCGTTAAGGTGTTTACAGAACCCTGCACATGTATGTTCCTAGTTTTACGAATAAGCTATTATTTTACTAGTTAATTAGTTCCCCTAATTTTTTATTCAGTTGTGGCCACCTGCAGTATATATATATATATATATATATATATATATATATATATATATATATATATATATATATATATATTAGTTACAGTGAAGAGAAGAGAAGTGAACAAAACTTTGTATTTCATTTTCGCCAATTTGTTTGTGATTTTATGAGGTCATCATAACGAGGACATCTTCTCAGTCAGCGGCCCCTGCAAAAACCCCGCGGAGCCTTCACCACAACACAGAACACAGGTGACCATGCGCCGTGGCTGACTTCTATATGAGTTCTTGAGGAAAAATGTATATCCAGATAGTATTTGTAAAAGTCACTGTTAAGGTATACAGAACGCTGAACATGTTCCAGGGTTTGACAAATACGCTTGTCCTCGCCAAGTAAGTTAACGAGCAGAGTTCCGTGAAGTGCCTTCATCGTTTTGCTTCTTTGTGTGTGCTCACTGTTATTTTACGGTCGTGGCATCCTGTTATTGAAATATGTCATCCACGGTTTTACTGCATAAAAAATAAGAAGCCGCCTCCGTCTCACACTCTTGCGAAAATTATTTCGAAAATGATCAACAGACTGTCATTTGTAACTGTAGTTGCGCCACAATGGAGGCGCTGTTTCTTTATCAGCACCAGTGAGGCGCTGAAGAGTCGCAGAACAAGAGCTATAAGTAGCTTTGTTTCACGGCAGTTTAGGTGAATTCCTTTTCATCAAAGTACGTTCATTTTCTTGAAATTGTAAAACGTGCTGTACATCGTTGTAACGTTTCATAATGTGCAGTTGTTTCATTGAATTATACTGTTCACAACGTGTTCGCCAGTATAAATGCACATGCATATGTGATACGAATGACTCGTTTGAACAGGTAAAACTATTCAGTCACTAGCGAATATAAGATTTCAGCGAATCATTTATAGCTCCGTAAACCACAAGAGAACGCAGGATATGAATGAGATTTGCTCATTTAGTAAAACTAAAGGCACTCCGGAAGCAGTCATACTTTCATAACAAAACGCTTGTACTTTATGTGATCCAATGTTGTTTGCCTACTCCTGGCAGAAGGCGAAAATTGGTAGCTCTTTGAGTTTATCGAAATATTTATTTAAACCGTTTGAAAAGGCTGAAATTGAGCAAAAGGGCAATACTGTGCAGCAGACATTTACATTTATGCATTTGGCAGACGCTTTTATCCAAAGCGACTTACATTGCATTATTCTATAAATTTATACATGGGTATCTGCCATCCCCTGGGATCACACCCACAACCTTGTATTGTTAACACAATGCTCTTACCACTGAGCTACAGGACAATATTACATTACATACAGCCCTTTAGCTGTTATATATGCACTAACTCAAAAAGTAAATATATACTAGTCTAACTTTGACTTTTCTTTTTCTTCAGATTTGGGCTAGTTCAACAGAGCATCTTGTGACTCGTAGGAAGTGGACCTGCAAGCTCTGCCCATATTCTTCTGCCAACCAACGCAAAATAATAAGGCACTATAAGATAAAAAACAGACACTTCAGTAGATCTTGCCCCTTACCTTGCATCTATAGTGACTGTTTGTGTTCTTTTAAGACACAAGTTGCCCTTAAAAAACATTTGTTACAGCACAAAAAATATCTGCTTCATCAGTTTCAGCCAACTATTACCCACAAATCTCGTGTAATAACGCATAGGTTACAGTGTGAATTGTGCAATTTTTCTGAGCCATGTACTTTGTACATTTGGGAACTCATTTGAAGAATGAGTCTGTTAACTGTCCTTTTAAGCAGTGTCAATTTAATATGAAATGTCAATGTTAAACTTTGCCTTGTAAATATATAAGACTAACATATATTTAAAGTACGTGTTCCCTTTTAGCAGCACTTAAAGGCAGTAATTTATTTACGTATGCTGTAGTTTAACATGCGTTTGTTACTTAATTTTTCCATAACATGCACATATGAAATGTCAATGTTAAAATATACTTTATAAAAGAAAATTAAAATGAATTAAAATAACATTCTGCTTGTTATTCCATGTCCGGAAGTCCTGTTTATGCAGTACTGTTCAACCTGTTGAATTAACTTAACATTCCAAGTAAGATCAACTAATTTTGGAAAAAGTAACCTGGCTGCCTTAAAAAGATAAGTTAATTCAACAAGCTGTTTCTTTTATCTAGTTTGCACGACTAATAATTATAAGTGTATGCAACCAGATACTTAGTTTTAACAACTAAACATTTGTTGGTCTTACTAATTTTATGTTCTTTTTACTCCAATTAAGGTTTGCGCAACTTTCTTTTCTTGTTGGTCCAATTGCCACAATTGTTGGTCCAAAAAATATGAAGTTGATAACACTTAACCATTTTAACCCCAACTATTGATTCTTAATTCAAAGAACTCTTAATATGTGTCAACAACTAAAGTTTTTTAGCATACTCAACTCAATATTTTAAGGCAGCCAGGTTACAAATTATTTCAAGTTGAATTAACTTGTTTGTTTTTACAGTGTGTGAGGATGTGTGCAAGAAGGGGAAGCATCTGTAAAGTATATTTTTTTCTAGCAACATAACGTGTCAGAAATTCAGAAGAGAACAAAGAGAAAATAGAGATGTTTTCTTAGTGCTATAATAAAACATTTTACAGTATATCTAGAATTAAGTAAAGGATATGTATTGTATACTTCTTTTAAACGATCTTGATAGGGAAAAATCCCACTTCAGATCTTCATCATATTTTCGGTTGGTAATACCAAGGCATGGTTTTTTCATATAGTTTCTGCATGATAATTGTGTGAGTAGGGACTGTAGTTAACTTTAAAGTGAACCAGTGCTTGAATTGGGAAAAAAGAGGTTCCGATAGTCTATGGTGCACGTTTCCAAATGCAAATTATTGCCACATTTGAAATATCTAGAACAAAAAACTGCATTTGGACATTGCTAGTACAAACTTTTTTATTTACTAAAGGAAGCATTTGTTATGCAACTGATTTATTAATGTTTAATACAAATATGACCAAAAACATAGCTACTTGTTCTGCAGTCTATTGAATTCTTCTGTTAATTAAATCCATCACATGCACACAGTCATATCTTATACCTTATATGCTACAAACTTATTTTAGGCATGTCAAGCCGAACACACATTACATTTTGTGACAAACCACAGAATTTGCAAAAGATAAGTAGTTTGTATCTCTGAAATCTTGCCATTTATAATTTGTATTGTAAATTATAAATTTACAATTTATAATTTACTTTGTTGTAAATTTTTGTTGTGTTTTCCTTCTCCCATCTCACTATAGTCATTAGCGCCGGCCTGCAGAGAACGTTCTGTCCTCTTCTTTACTGCCTGAACTTCTGCTTGGCCTCAGTTTGATTGGCTGAAATTCTGTTGAAATTCTGTTCAAATTGGGCAGCTCCGCGCCAAAGACACTACATGGAAAGCCTGCAATCTTAGGCCAAAATAGCATAACGTCTAATGCTAAGGCCTTGGCTCCAGCCAATCACCCATGCAATGATGCTTTGACTCGGAGTGGCAAAGTACCGGCAACATGTGAGAAGTGCAGGCACGAAAGAAAAAGTGATGGTATCCTAAAGATTAAAATAGAGAAGTGCCTCCGTGCCGGCCCACTTCAAGCACTGAATTGAACTCTATAGGGGAGACTATACCGGTTTGAGTCAAAAGTACTTATATTTAACTGTTTTTTTGTTGCAGTGGTTTTAGTTCACATTGTTTATATAACCAAATAAAATGTTTGTTCAGGTAATGAAAGCGTTTATCAAAATCTGTACAATTTTGTCATTTTTAATGTTGCAGTTTAATATAATTATTATAAATGAATAAAATGTGATTGACAAGAAATTCAGCAACACTTGTTGTGGAAGAACAAAATATAAGAAAATATAATAAAATATCTTAAATAAAACACATACTCTGTTTTGTTCGCAGGTTAAATGAACCACATCTCTTCTAATAATGAAACAGTTAAATAGAAATGATCAACATAACTTGCCCAATAACTTACCAATTTGCCAATCCCAAAACTTTCCCTGAGAAACATTTACTGGAGTGAAAAGCGTGACAACTAGCCCCAGTCTTCCCTACTCAACAATTACAGACAAACATCTCCACACGGTGTGTGATATTTGGATGCTTCCACATCTGAAGAGGAAAGAACATGAACAATCATTAACCGTAACCGTGTAAGCAAATGAATTAAACAAGATCTGAATGAATACTCAGGATATCGGAAAAGATAGACATTTTGGTAACACAAATGCAAGACCTCACTCCAGAGAATAAGATTCGTGCGCACTAACGATAAGAAACTCGCAAAACCTCTGATACGGCAACATGAATCCAAGGCAATGTCAATTAACTGGATTTGCGGGTTTAACCTGTCAACAAGATGTCAAAACAGCTTTTATCATTGTGCACACTGTAGAGTGTGAGAGGCATCATATTTAATCATGCTCCCTCGCTCTTTCTCCGCTTTCTTTCATTTACTTTTTTTGGAGTAAAAATACATCCCAGCACAGGGCAAACTCCCCAGACACAGTGTTGTTTACTGCACATTAACAAAGGGGAGGCAAGACGAGATTCTGACACCAGCTTAAGTGTGCAAGGTGCCGTAAAACCAGCAAGGAAAACTCAGTGAGAGTTTCTAAATGAAAGTAGTGTTGCTTTTGTTCCTTAGCTCCCTAAGTGGACTTGTTTGCATATGCATGCATGTGTGCACAGTGTGGTTTAAAATAACAATTCATCTTCATGCCCTTACAGTATAAGTTGTGATAAAAGACTTCTGTGCAGCCATGAATTAATAAAGACCTTTGCTTTAGTTCTGTTAGTGGGTCAGGGGTTTTCAATGTAGTGTGTATCTGACATCATGTCCTGCCATATAAGAACATATGTAGAAATTTTGTAACACATCCCATGAGAACATAAGTTCTGGCTGTTTTTCTTTTAAAAATGCTATTTGTACACGCTTGCGTTTTTAACCGTTTTCCGAGGAAAACCAATTCACACTAAAAACAATTCATATAAAGTAAAAACGTTAGATGCTTCAACGTTTGTCATTGTGTCAGGTGTTTTTTCATAAGGTCATGGCAATGTACAGGACAGAGACAGAACTTTTAAAAATGGACGGACAATAACGTAGGGAATTTGCAGCCTGTAATAAAATAAAGTTGCAAAAGCGAGAACGTGCTCGCATTCTTCTGCCGAACAATAACTGTGAGAAACTAAACATTCTGTCTCCTAAACTGCAATCCAACAACTTACAATAAATGTACTTAATTTTTTTAAAGGGATCTATTGACAGAAATGCAATATGATATACATAACTGTCTTCAGAGGTGCATGAAGACTTTACATAATGATGCGTTTTGTTTGTATTACATGAGCTATTTCTATCTACATACTGTACACTGTGGGTCCCCTTGCATGGAATTCACCATGTTGTTTCTACAGTAGCCCTAAATAGACAAAATGCTCTAGAGGGCGCGTTTGATAAATATGTTAACTCCTTTGGCAAAGAATAAAAAAATTACGACATCTTAGGCCTGTTTCAGCTTCCATTGTGCTTCGAAGGAGGAGTGGAGTGAGCCATTGGTTGCAATTTGTAACCTCACCACTAGATGCTGCTAAATAATATATACTGGACCTTTAAGGCTATCAAACTGGAGAGCAGTCAAACAACTGTTAAATACCAAAAATATGTAATGTTTTAAAAATTCTCCGTATTCACAGACCATATGCGAAAACAACATTTTTATTTATCCACTTTGGGGAGCGTTTTCAATAAGCGCGAATGTGGAATGAGGGAGAGAATTGTGTTTTCAAACAACAACATAATAACAGAGTGTATGCACGTGAGGTCACCCACGTGAACATGCCAAAACAGGCTCCCTTGAGTTGCAAAACATTTAGCAAAATGTCTGCTTACAATATCAGAAAACGCAATTCCGCGCAACATATTGTCCAAGGACTCCTGGTTCCTTTGTAAGTCGTAAGGATGACCGTCGAGTCACCTGCTTTACATTTCAGCAAATAGATTGTGTGTTTTAGTTTCTTTGTTTCTCCTGTTGAAAGCAGCCATTTTCCTGCTTGTTTTATCCCCAAGGGTACGTTTCCTGGTACTTAAGGGGGCGTGTCCCGGCGTGTTAACATGGGAAAGTGACGTCAATGCATACCCTCTATTGGGACAGGGCATCAGCTGTGTGTCTACTCAAAGATGTAGTGCATAACAACTAATGATAAAAATGGAAAACAGAAATTTCAAGATCGGAATAGACACAGCTTGAACTTCTGTCGAAAGAAGTCGTATTTATCTATAATTAGGTCACTGTTACAATCCCAACCCCCAGTGTCAGCTCATTATGAATGGCTAATGCAGTGGCAGATTCCCCAGGCCCAGACTGCTGTCTCAGCTCTGGTATTATCTGTTATTGAGGAAAGTTCTTTGCTCACATTGACTGCTGATGTTCCCAGAATTCAATAAAGTACACATATCTATAGCTTTGCCCGCAAAGGAACGACAAATAAACAACTCTGAAGCAATATACGTGAAATGAATTCTAAGTGCTTCACGATGAAGCCAGTGCTACTTTTGCATATTTTAACGTTATATTTGCAAAAATAAAAGTATTTGAATAAGGAGGGGTTAGAATTTCATCATAATTCATGGATATTTTTTACATTCTTGCAATGCAGTGTGCAAAAAACGCAAAGATTAGCACTTCACGGGGGTTATAAAGTAATAAGCCATTGAATACAGCTACAGACATCACATAATACAGCAAATATTTCTTCCATTTATCTCCATTGGTATCAATGCTTTCTGACCTGACAGGCCATATGAAAAGTGGAAATGAACGTTATCCTGTGGCACTTTACAGAGAAGAATGCTCCCCTTCAAAGAAAAGAAAGTGCTCCACACTGAAAATTATTGAACATTATAACATTTTTCATGCCTCACATGAGCATTTCAGAATATAGAAGTAGGTAAGAAACTGATCATTTTGTACAGCATGGCTGTACGATCCGTTCACCTTTTCACATACAATTCACAGTCTTAGGTTAAAATCCTCATTCCTGCTGGTTTAAATAACAGAGACTATGGACTCTCACCCATTTGCTTGAAACCATGCACCCCTCCTTTCTAAGAGCTGGTATTTTACGTTCTTATGTGAAAATCATTGTTTTGTTCTTTTTTATTTGGCTCCCTTTTCACTGTAGCTAAGTGTAGAGATACACCATCTATCAGCTCAATGTTGAATTATTTATTCTTCTAAACACCACCTACGCCTGCTCCAGATTTCCATTCTCTCTCCTTTTCTTTTTCTACTTCTCTTTCCATCTATCTCTCTCTCTGTGTCTCTTGCATATAGCTGTTGCGGGTGCTCATAGCGCGAGATGACAGTTCTCCTCCGTTGTGATTCATGGATCCAAATGCAGCACATATTGCATATTTTGCATTGTAAAATCAAGTTTGTCAAGCAGAAAGGAAAAAGTGTGTCTGACAGGAACTTCAACGGTTCACTCTTCCACTTTTCCCTACAGCATGGATCTTTCAGCTGCGAAAATATTGAAGCAAACAATTGAAGCAAGCTAAAACAATATAACAACAGACAAGAGAGTATTTAGAAAGAATGCTCATTCTTTTTTTTATTAATGCATGTTGAGGAACACAATGCTTTCATGCACCAATATATGCAATCTTCTAACAGCAAGGCTGCTTAAAGTGCAAATACTGTACGTCTATGTTTAGTTTTTATGTTACTGTAATTTCTATAATAATGTTGAAAGGAATTAGCATTTTATCAATGAAGATGAGAATTAATGAGCCATGATTGTTCTTGTCTGTGCTGGTACTGCACTTTTACAGGTATATTAGGAATTGATGGAAATGAAATGTTTTGAAATGTACTTAATTAATAATTCAAACATGGTAAAAAAAGTTTAGATTTTCACATTTTCATTGTGACCTTCATATATGTAATATATATGTTAGTTTCAATAAAAATTTACCTCAGCAACATAAAAGTGCGTGTTGTTAAAGAATCTCCATATGCGTGGTGTGGAGTTACCTTTTGTCCTTCATATGAAAGACCCAGACACTCAAAGCTCTTTGATCTGTCAATCAAAATGTCAAAGAGAGAACACTTACACATCAAAAGGTAAGGTACAGTGAGGTCTAAGATCAGCTTTGACATATGCTCAGTAACCGTCAACATTTTACAAAATGTTTTTGTTTGTATGATGTGGGAATTATGTTGTGACTAAAAACATCCCAACTAACTAAACTATTTTATATTTTAGCATCTTCAAAATGGTCACCTTTGGTTTTTTATCATCCAGCTTCTTGAGGTCTCAACCTGTAAAGCTTTTTCAACACTGTTGAAGGAATTTCTAAGAAATGTATATTTTCGTGAATGAAAGTATTTCAAACATTTTAGATGAAATTTTTTTTGAGGATGATATAAATCAACTAACCTAAACTTGTAGTGTATATACAGTATAAAGAAGACTGCTAAAACCCTTTTTTGTGTAAATTTAGAAGCAAAAATAACATTTCCAGAGGGATTTGTGATTCAGATAAATGCTGGTAATGTAACATCAGCAAAGAAAAATGGCTACATACCCCCCATCTCCTTGTTTCCTTTCTTCTTGAAATAAAGTTTAAGTACGAAAAGTGCTTTAGAGCAGTTGACAGTTTGTGAAATAAATAAATCACGTGCATTCTTTTATCTCACAGACTCCCTGTACATGTAATTCGACAGCTGTAGATATTTAACAGTCATCCTCAAACAGAATTATTTCAGTTCTGCACAAGCCGGTTCCCAAAGTTCATTATTATTGCATAGCTTATGGCTACTCATCTTCATCAAGGCTGCATTACATTATTTACAAACAGAAAACAATTGTGGGAAAAGTATATTACAAGGCCAGGAACACCACTAAAAAATAGGTTTGCATAATAGATAAAAAAGTCGCCTTATATAACGAAACCCACAAAGGTATATTTAAGGAACCAACACTCATATATTTGCTTTAAGATAGAAAGTAAATGGACAGATCTAGGGCAGATAGAGTCTCTGGGTGGGACTTTATAACTTTGTAACTCTGATGGGAGAAGTGAATTTCATAGCAAATGTATCATTTTTTTGTGAAAATCAAAGAATTAGACATAAACATTTAAGAGTTGTTTTGTCAACAAGACTACAATTTTAGCTTAAAGAGACAGTTCACCCAATAAAGAAAATGATGTCATCATTTGTACAACATCATCATCTTCCAAACCTATATGAATCTGTGAAGCACAAAATATCTAAATTTGGTATCTTTTTTTAGTAAGTGAATGTCGATAGTGGTAATAGGACCAAATAAATGCTTGCGTACACGGCAATATTAGCTCAGCCAATGTATGGGTTTGGGGTGAGTATCTACACAAATGATCAAGGACAGAATGTGTGAGTGTTTTGGTAAAAAGCAAGTATTATAGTAATTTTTTGTATTATGTTTATGTCCGAAATTACCCTCTAGCCTAAGCTAAAAAGGGAAAATATTGCATATTAAACATGCTGTACCTCCTATGTGCAGTCTTTCATTTATGGTCAGCAAATTTATAAACAATATACATTATGAACTATATTCAACATAATATTTATCATTGTATGACATTTTTGGCGTTGTGTTGTCTATATAAAAAACAACTCAAAGATATACATTTATATACATTTCAACAGATTTTCCAAAAGCAAAAGAAATATTTAAAAGCCATTCTTCTCAATCGTTAGATATCATCCAAGCTTTCCTTTATAAAGACAGGTAGGGTTTTTCCTTTTTAAACTCAAAGCAGCATATCCAGGCATGTAATTTGCATAGCCCTCAATGATGTATGCACATGAATATCTCCACATCAACAATTAGTTCCATGCATGAAAGCAGTGCCAGTTTAAAAGACAAAAATAGCGACTGTAAACAGACAAACACACAGCATGTTAAACAGGGCAACATCCTGCAATGTCTGCTGGTTTGGAACATCATTAATCAGAGCCATGTTGCTGGTGGCTTATGTATATTGAGAGATTTGTGGATCATGTAAACTCTGGATAAGATGGAGTGGTAGCGCTGCCGAAATGTAATACAGTACAGAAACACTGCCTGTGGTATGAAGTCTTTGTTGGTTAAGTACTATGTGGCATTTTGATATTGGACTGGTAAGACCTATGGGACACAAGCCGCTTGAGTGGTAAAAGGACCATTAAAGCACAAAGCCAACCTTGAACACCAAAATAGCGTGTAATATGTATAAAAATAACAAAAATAACAACGTCTTAGCTTGATGATTCTGTGTAGGAGCATGGAATGGGGATAGTTGTAGTCTTTACCACTGCTGCGATAAAAATCCATGCAAAGAGAATCACAAATCAAAAAATGCTTCAAACATATTCTGGGTTAATTTAACCCTACAGTTGGGTTTGTCCAATTTTGATCCAACAATGGGTTCAGATAACCCACATTTTTTAGAGTGTATTATTAAACTCAAGTTTTGGTTATCACTATCATGGTAGCCTGGATTTTGCACAGTAAAACATACTCCTGGATCAACATATTTGGTTGGTCTTGAAAGAAGATTTCTTAAAAAAAAACACTCTTAATAAAATACATTTACACCAAACCCTAAACACAACTAATCTCTTACATCAGAGGGAAATACTAGTTTGATTAGAGTGCTATACAAGCCTATCTACAGTAACATTGACCCTAAACTTAATCCGACAATCTGATAGATTGACAGAAAAGTTGTTTCAGGCCCAAAAATGGAACAAAGAGGGAAAGAGATTACTACAGTTATTACTATTTACATCATCCTTAATCTTTATGAAAATAAAAACACCTTTATCTTAAAAAACAGATATTCGTGGTGAATTTTTAATGATGCAATCTATGTTTGAGATGTGTCGTGCCCTTCTGTCAAAATTCAAAGTTTGCAGTATATCACGAAACCTACATAGGATTCCATGGAACTTCCGTTAGTGGTCCAGTCCGCTTAATTTCTGCGGATTGTTGCAACGGGAGCACATGCCAAAGCCTCGTGCTCCTGAGACTCTATCAGAGACTAGCATGACAAAGGAACACCTGCTTGGATTTTATCTTCCACTTCTAACAGTATGGCTTGGATTTTAAAGGACCAATAGTGGGGTGCTCTTCCTTGAAGTATGGCTACAGAGAGTTCTCCCCAACCATTTCCTGATGGGCGCCACCTGTTTTTCCTGCCACATGAGGATGCCTGGATCACTGGGGGAAGAGAATATTGTCACGATTACACCGCAGGAGGTTCTGTCTCGCTCTCTCTCTTTATTCCTTTGTCACCTGTTGTCCTTCAGGTACCAGATGTGAGTGCTGGTGTAATAAAAGTCATATTCGATGAGTCTATCTGGATAGCTTCCAGCTAGAGTGTAGGTAAACATTTGTTTATTAGCGGTGTATGATATGGGCACTAGTTCTTATGTTTTAGGGGTAGGAATGTAATTTGTTGAGGGGAGGCGAGCTGTTCTTTTATCAGACTTATAGTTTTTGCTTGGAAAACAGCGCATGTAAAAAAAACAAGAGACTTACATTGTGGCTAATCACATTAAGGCATTTTAAGCGACTTAAATATATTTATGAATAAGGAAACAATAAAGTTATGTTGGACATTCGTGGTGAAACGTGATCCGTACAGAGCTTGATCTGTGTTACTGTAATTTTATTCATCATTTACATTTATGTATTTGGCAGAACCTTTTATCCAAAGCGACTTACATTGCATAATACTGTACATCGTAACTGGGTATGTGCAACCCTGGGATCAAATCTATGAACTTGGCGTTGCTAACTTGGTGTCTGTGAAACCGAGGCCAAACGTTGTGTACGCAAGTGACCTAATCCAATGTGCTATAAGCAATCCACCAAAAACAAGCCGAAACGCAAGCCACTTTATAAATTTGTATGCGTCGCTTATTCAGTAACTCATTTGAGAAGACGAGAGAAAGTCAGTCGAGACACTCCATGATCGCCACCTCATAACACGTGTCACATTTATAATCTCTCTAGAGATCCATTTGTCAGCTGTTTACTCTGACTGCACTTTATATCATATTTATTTGTTATACTTTTACTTTTTTTAAATAATGCATGCATACTGTACTGTATGACAGTCTTAAAAAAAAGAACAGTTTAGAAACAAGATTCTTTGTTAAATTAATCTGTGTTGATAACTTTGAGGTACTTAATGTTTATAAAATTCTCAAAACTGCAAAAATTATAATAAAACTATGATGAGCATTTATATTTCCTGATCTGAAATATTATCCAATCCGTGAACCAAAATCGGTAATATGATCTGTGAGTTTTGTTATCCCGCATCCCTATTGGATATGTGTGTATACAAATATAAACATGTCCAATACAATCTCACCTCAATTTGTAATTATTTTTTGATATGTATCATATGCAATTGTGCCATCCCATTTGAATGTTTTAATGCGATCTGGCAGTAATAGTTATAGGGGCGGGGCTTTGGTAATGCTTTTTCTAATAATTCACTGCCAAAACAGCTATAATTTTACAGAATTATTCTGATGTATTAACAGGTTTTTTAATGTATAATGCAACAAAAGCAAAGAAAAATTCTGGTACCCTAGCTGCCAGAATATTAGAGCTTTTACAGGTATTTTAATAGTTTTTGCACAGTATGATTCATATGCACGTACCACTTGTTCAAATGAAAATCAGGGTGACATGTCATAGTCATAGATACAGGTGTTCAAAGAGGGCTTTCATCCTGTTTGGATCATTCATACAAACATCATAACTATGTAAATTGTGTCTTGAGTGTCATGGTTGATCTTGCTGTGATTCTGAAATCCATATCAAAAGCATTTAACATCGGCCTAGGAGCAAAACTGAGCTGACAATCTGACAATATCCACGAAGTAAAACATGTAAAAATCCATTAGTTCATTGATGAATTATTCTCCATAAATACACCATGCTTTCTTGTTTCCCCGCAGCTTCAATAGTGATTACACCTTTGGCATGGGATCACAGACTAGCCTCCAAAGTGGACCTTTAGTACCCCACAAATAAAAACATCTGGTGCCAGCAGGCACTTTAGGGCCTTATTATTATGCCGCAGACCAACAAAGTTCCTTCTGCCGTATCATTTTAAAGCCATAGATATGTTCACAGCGTAATTTGAGCTGTCTTCATCATCTACGGTTTTCTGGTGACAAATGGAACTTCATGCAGAGGACCAGATGGCAGGGCGAAGTCATAAATCTAAGAAATAAGACGTTTGATTGATGACTTTGGAGAGAAAGAAACACTCTCACTAAAAAACAAACCAATCGGCAATTTCCGTCTAATTGAATCTCGCATAACACTAGCAAATCTTTGGTGATATTTGAATTTCATTTGGGCTTCTCAACAACGTTTAGCAAATTAGGTCACGAGTTCAAATCAGATTTTGAACCCAATGTGAATCAACAAAAAACACGATGTCATTGTCCTTGCATTACGGATGCTTTTTTCGCATTTCAGATGATGAAATATGAGTATTCACTTCTCATTCCTCCCTGACACGCTTTCCCCTATAATAAACAGTGTTGCAAAGGTTCTTACCTGAATAATGTGTGTTGCCAATGGTAGGGACAGATTGAGGCTGTAAATACACGACATGACAATACCATAACAGCAATTATATCCTAGAAAAGAATTGCATAGTGCTGTGTGTCAAAACAAACCTAAAGTTATTTTCACACTGAAAGTTTGACTCACTCAGTACAGCACATTTAAAAGGACGTGCTATTTTATGAGGGTGGCATCCCAGTGTGACAACATATCACCACCTAACACCATGAATAAAACATCTTGTGCCCAGAAAAAGAATAAATATTTGTCTGTTCTTTAGGAGTTGTTAAATTGTACATTTATTCAGATATAACAGAGGAAACTAAGAAACCTTTATAGTCACAAATCACACATTTCCATATCGTACCAAAAGAAATGTCAATTGATTATTACTTTGTTTTTATTGGGAAAACATTTAATAATAAAAGAAAAAATTGAACAAATTTTTAACAGATTTTTATTCATAATTTATACCAGCAGATACAATTGTTTTTAACTGTATCCAAATGTGCAAGAAATCACTATTGGTACTTTCAATAATTCAAATTAACAACAAAAAAGAAATGACTTTGGAAAACAAACAATGTAAACTGGAGTAAACAGATCCCTTATGGCAAAAGGACTGGATTCAGAGCATAATCACTAACTGAAAACAATGACTTCAAATTTTGCATGTGATCCCAAAAGTAAAAAATTCATGAAAACAGGCCAATATGTAGGAGATATTCGTTCACCCCCATTTAGTAATAAAGGCAATCATAATCATAAAGCAGCACAAATATGTATGACACATTAAAGAAGTACATTTTTTTTATTGTACCAAGATGTTCGGAATAAGATTTAAAGAAATAGATACTAATCTGTAATAAAAACATGTAAACATTCAACACCTTCATTCGCAGCACAGGGACAACAGAACATGGATCAGAAAAATATATATTTCAGTAAAGCTTGTTAAGTGCTTGACTGTCATCAAAATACTTCAGTAATCTGAACAAGCAACATTAAACAACATACACAAGGTTATGAAAACAATATTAAACGTGATGGAGTCCTGGCAACGTCATTAAAACAAAAACGCTCACACTGCAGTCACACAATTTCAGTTTTACCAAATTACGCTTCTCACATTGGAAAACAAAAGTAATGACATAAAACAATGGTACATTGCAGTCAAACACTTCACATTTATTTTTTGCATTAAGTCAACTTACACATTCTGGTAAACACAACTTCTTTGAAAATCTTGTGCCTTGCCTACGACATTCTTTTCTTCTTGCTCGTTCACACACACAGGTAATTCTGATACTAGCAAAACTGAGAACATGAATCTATTGACTCCAGACAAACCTTCATTTAGCGGGACATCGGCAACTGTGCCGTAATACAGCAAACCAATATGAAGAGCACATTCTTTATCCCATCGTAGATACAGCATTTAAACATCGGCTTCTATTGTGTGTTCAGGAGTACTTTCCACCCCTAACTGTTCCCTCATAAGCATGTTTAAAACAAACTAATTAACAATGAGTCATGTATGTATTCACTAAATGAAACATTAAAGACTGCAAACTGGGTTTATTTGACAGCTAACCTTCAAAATCTCCCCAAGGTGTCTCACGAATACTTTACACGGCATTGTTCAACGGGCTCTGCGAATGCCAACTGCCGCTTTTTAAAGGCCTGCAGACCATGTGTGGTGCGAAAACCGCAAATAGAAAGTTCTGGCTCTGATTCACGCACATTCAACATGCCAGAAAAATACATTTATAAGCTCCCGATAGCTTTTGTTATTTAACCCAAAGAAGGCCTAATGCATGGCATCGTAACATATCAAACCGTGTCATTTAAACCACACTCAAAGAAACCTTACAAATCATCTCAGATGGTTCAGATGACTAACTTTTTTCAGAAAACCCTAATAAAGCCTTCAGTAAGGAAAAAGCAACAGGCAGTTCCCTTCAATAGGAAAAAGAAATAACGAGCAGTGTGAGGAAAAACACCAACACAAAGCGAATAACGGTGTATGAATTCTCAAATGTCTGAATACAACATTTTTGGCTTGAAGCTGATTTTATGAAACACTGACAGGTTGACATGATGTTATTGTGGAGGGCAGAAGGTGAGAAAGTCTGCTCTCGTTCTGCAATGCTAAAACATCTCCCATATTCACTCAAGAGCTAACGAATGCACAATTCCTTTGGGATATTTGCAGATTCATTAAGTAAAAGTTTGCTTGTGGTTCAAGTATAAACAAGCCAACTATGGTGAAATGTCTCCATAAAACTGTGCTTTTAGGTTGGTTGTCACAAACAATTCTAATGAGCTTAGTACTATGAACTGACAGGTCAAATACCTCATTTGGTGTTTAAAAAAAACAAATTAGACTTTATAAACCATAATATCTTTGCTTAATGTACATGAGCCATAACAAAAGATGATACTGTGTGAGCCACACACAAATATGTTTGTTCTTTACCTGCTACCCTTTTTGGATAATCACATATTCTTGGCTTCTATATGTATAATATTCGTTTCGAATGTAATTCACAGTCCTTCTCATACCTGCAAGACTGAATTTGTTGTTGCACAGATCTACAAAAGTCTAATGAATAGCAAAGAATATGGATAGATATTTAACATTGTTTTTAACATTGAATAATTGTAAAAGGTTCATTCTGAATAAATACCTATTTTCTTACATTTTAGAAATTAAAATTGTATGTCGGTTTGACACGCGTGACAACCAAAAACCGGAATCCAGCATATTTGCGCGATTAATTAAAAGTACCAATATTCAGAGAGAAAATTATCAAAACCTGCCAAAAAATTTGGCTGACATCATGTTTTCCTTATACAGCAAAGAACAACCAAATGCAAATGTTTAAGGAGTTCAAAAGCAAATTTCTTGTAAGTCTACAGCAACAGCAATATGATTGAAAAATGATTCACATCATTGTAAACACCAATCCTATCATCCATTCCAAACATAAGTGTATAAGTATTACTGTAATACGTATTCATTTTATCAGTATCTTGATGTGTTTATCAGACACGCCAGAAAATTTCATAAGGCAAGTAGATCTGAAAACCTTTGTAGTACATAAAACACTGCATCTGAGCAACAACAAATTTACTGCTCATTTAAGTGGGAAGATCAGATAGTCGACCTTTGCTAATGATAAAACTCCAGCCTATAAAGTTGATCGCTTTTCCACCATCCATGTAAACTGTTTTAAGAATGTATCACAAAAGAAAAAGTGCAATTTACTACTGTATCTCACCCTACAATCAGTTCAGTAGTGCTTCTCCTGCAAATAATCTTTCATTTTGTTTGGCAAAGGCAGTTTCTGAATCAGATCTATTCGCGTATACTGTCGAATGACAAACCGGCAAAGATATTGCAGCGAACGGACTTGCATGAACCGAGAGACAGGATTGGTCAACCGAACGGGATACATGGCGGACCCTGGCACGCGGGATCTGGAGTAACAGAATGCACCGTTTTCTGAGTCTTTTATAGAAAGCTCTATAAGATCTACTATGGAAGTGTGACCTTCTACATCAGGCTGCTCGTAAAAACTGAACCTGCCGTTCGAGTGTTCTATCCTGGTGTGGAGAGTCTTTCCCTGCGACCGAAAGCTCAAGCTGAGGAGATAGCGATCGTCCGAGCTGTCCCTCACCAAAAAAGAACCATCTGGTAGGTTGATCAGCTTCTCCTCGGCTTCCCATCGAGTTATAGGTCCCCAGTACCAACCCTGCTTGGCCAGTTTTTTAAGTTCCTCTGTAAGGCTTGTTACAACCATGGGTCCACTACTTTGGAAAGAGTCGTACACCCTGCTAACACCGGGGGCGGAATGAGGGTCAAAGTTCAAGTGGTGCCTCACTCTCTCAACGTCATGAGAATCGGCGCCACTGAACCCAGAGAGGGTCCTAGGAATTCCATTGGTAGAAAGAGGTGACAGTGAGGGAGAAAATAAAGGTGTGTCAGCTCTGGAATTGGACAGGATCATTGCTGGAGTACCAGGTAGGTGTCCATTCACGGACTGGTCCATTATAATGTCCGGTGGTATGAGATCGTGGTCGCCTTGACCCTGGTCCACGTGCAGTAAGTCAGATTCCACCTGATCCACCACTTCCATGGGAGAGCAGAAAGACTGGGATGAACCTGGGTACATTCCCTCATCTAAAGGCATTGTGTACTGGATGTAATCCTGAGGTGTGAGTCCAATAGGCACATGATCCTCAATGTTCAAATGCATGTTGCCACTTTGAGTCTCCATGTCCTTCATAGATTCGCTCTGGTCTTGAAACAGACTCTCTAATTGGATATCATGGAACTCCTTTCGGATGCCATTGAGGGAGGGGCTTGGGTTAGGGGAGTGGACCATGGCTTTAACCTTCACCTCCATCTTGATGCAAGCTTCCTCTGAGCTGACGGGCCGGAAAGGCCACGGAGAAGGGCTGTAGTGATGGCTTCGGAGAGACGAGGATCTTAAGGGTCGCTGGGCTTTGACTTCGCTGAAGCTTATTGGGACCGACGAGGAAGAGAAGGTGTCATCATCGTCTCCAGAGCCCACTGTAGAGGAACCTCCTTTCACTTTAGCTTTCTGTTTAGCAGACAACCTTCTTTTTAGAGTGCCCATGAGACTCTCGCTCTTGGATCTGCTCTTGTGACCCTTCTCATCCTCCCCATTAAGATCACAACCCACCAGCCCTTTGGTGTAGCAACCTCCGAAAAGAGTGTCGTCTTTTGTGAACTCAGCAGCTAAAGATGGCTGCTGGAGCATGACAAAATCCCCATCTTCCTTGCCCTTTATGTTGAGTGACTTTCTGATCGTCTTGAGACTGATCTTCTTCATCCTTCTACACCCTGTCAGGTGAGGACATGGGACGGTCTTATGTGATGACCGATGGGTGTTAACTGCAAGGTCCTGCCATGTGACTGTGAAAGGTCAATCGTGTGCAAGTCCTTGTCATCTGCAAAACACATGATAAAAGCTTTATTAGAAAAGTAAACTAGTCATGGAGCAATGTTGTTTTACAATGTGCAGCACATGCAAAACATTAAATGAATCCACCTATACAACTTGAGATGTCAGTTCCACATAAAAACGCTGACCTGGTTTGGTTATGTCAACAAAACTATAATATATTATGCCATTATAAACGGTTGCCATTCTAGTGCAATGTTACATTTTGAAACGCATTTAAGAAATAAAAGAGCTAACGAAAACCAAATCTGGTTAATATATTTGCGATAGTTTAAGCTATCATATTTTAGAAAACCATGAAATCTGATATTAGAGGATATATTATTTGTTCAGGATTGAACCCCAATAAATTAAGCCAATATTATGTTTAGGTCAACACTGGGTTATGAGACCAGCTAGCACGATATCTATGAAGTCAACATTGAATGACTGTTTATAAATTATGTTTTATAGAATAGGAATCGGTGTTGCACAGACAGCACCGTTTAACAATCAAGACTATCATAAGCACATTTATAACCAAGCCTGACAAAATAAACAGGCCTTTAAATGAGCTAACTTAGCTAGCACGCTACAGCCCTTCGTTGACAAGACCAAGTTATAAAACACAGACATATAGGCAGTAAGCGACTCACCACTTCAAATACAACTGAAATCCCGTCGTATTAAAACAGGTGGGTTGGATGATATGTATCACTAAATCCGACGACGACAACAACATTTAGCACTAGCGTTCTAATGTGGGACTGCTATGTGCTAAGCTAACTTTACACGAACAAGACCTCACATAAACATATTCTGCTCGTGACATGTGCTTATCTAACGCACGCAAGGGATCGGCATTTTTCTCTCCCCGTGTGCAATAATCCGTTTGGCAAGAGACACACATCCCTTAAGGTTTTACGAAAGCTCAACCATTCTTCCTCCTTTGTGCTAGCTAGCCACTTTGGCTACAGTCGCTTCCTCTCCCTCTTCCTTTGTTGCCTGTTGCATTATGGGAAAATACACTGAAAGGATAACAAGAGGAGGGAGGGTCTGGGCAAACAGAACTACACACATTTGGTGGACACAAAGCTGCATTAATATGAATTGTGATTTGTAACAACGTTTATTCTTGAGTATATTAGATGTTTAATAACTGTATTCAGTTTGTGGTGGCTGAGACTGGAGCTAGCCACACTATCATCCATTAATTGTTGGAAGTCTGTTTCTGTTTGGGCCCACATTCTTACATATTTAGATTCAACCTGTTGTTTTGACTATAAAACTATTTAACGTTTAGACCGTTACTTCCCAGAGTTGTTCAGTTGTTAATAATAATTGGCCCACAATAAAATGTACAAAATAAAAAGCCTATAAGCTTTTCAGCAACATGTAAACTGAAAACGGACAAATATAGAAAATGAATGCAGAATATATACGTATACAAACCAATATAAAATATCAATAGCAATGTATTAACATACTAAGAAGTTTGAAGATTGTTCTCTTATGATAAATAAAGGTTTAACTAGAGATCAATGTTGAAGCAGACAGCGAATGGCAATGGAAACAGAAATGCGCAAAAAGATCAATATACTGTAGGCTACTGTATATTGCCCAATGTTGTGATGATTAAATTAAAAAGCCTTGAAAACATGCAAACATTCTGCACAATAAAACTGACTTTATTTTTTTTAAGTATTTATATATATAGTATATATTATGTATTTAATATATATTGTAATGCACAAGAAGCATATTTATTAAATAATTTGAATTTGACAAATGGTATATTCAAAAAAAAATTGAACTTTATACCGCAACTACTTTTACCTCACTAATAAACAAGTGTTTGACCTTGAATCCCAAATTACATGATTATAATGATATAATAAATAAAGATATTGAAATAATTTAGTGAAATAAAAGCATTGTCACTAGGATTATTCCCCCCAAATATCTGCACACAAGAATAAAATGTGCGTGTTATGTGGCAGTTTAAAATCTTGTTTAAATGTGAAAGTTATTGATTAAATTCTGAAAGAAGCACTTTGGTTTAATAGAGCTTTGTAATGGGCGGTCAATTATTTTTCCCACTTTTTTGTTCTTATGTGTTATTAGCTTAGTATAGTAGTAGGTAATAAATCCTAGGAATAGATCAACATAAACATTAATATTTTATTTGAAAAGACAACATGATTTGTTTTTGAGTGACTTACATTTTTTTATATTTTGTCAGGGCATTATATTTATTTGTTGTGAGTGTTGCAGTGTTATCAAAGATAAAATATGAACTTTAAAGTAATTCATTGGTGGCCTCATTAGTGTCAGTACTGTTTTAAAGTGGGTAATTGTGTTTACTGCTGTTGTGCTAATTTGAGCCTCACATGGCGAGATATTGCCCCCCCCCCCTTAAAGTTAAACTGTCAAGTTAATAAAATACTGTTGTGAACCTGCTTCAGCTCTCTGTGCACAGACAACCTCTATGCAAAGCATCTAATTACGTGCCCCTATTAGGACTTATCAAGCCGAACAGCATCATATTCAAAGAAGAGGAGAGAACTCGTTTTTCTCTTGAAAAAAACGTCCCTTTTGGTCTAATTGAGTATAGACCAAATCAAAATCTAAGATTTTTTGTAATGTAACATATTCATCTACAACATGATATGTTTTGAGTGACAGGAAATACATACGCCATGAAGCTTTAGCTGGATATATTCAGAATGGAATGAAGATTGAACACTACACTGTCCATCACCAGAATTTGTATATACACCCATATTCACCAAAGGCTTTTAAGACCTCTAAGGATACAAGCAGGAGATTATCATTTGTCATCTTGTGTGATTCCTCTTTTGTATGAAAGCTGCATGAGCCAGAAATGATTTGCTCAATATGCCTCTGACATGTCTCACATTGATTTAGTCCTCCAGCTTGACTGTTTTCGCTGTTGGCGGGGGCCAGTTGTCAGAGGTCCCTGGGTGCCTACCCTAATATCCTCAACACTTGCAGTAGAGCGGAAGACGTGTATTACAGCCGTGCCAGACAGTGATGGTACCGGTGGGACCACTTGGGTTTTTGTTGTCTGAGATTACTTGGATATAGCGGCTCTTGCTCTTCGGTCCAGGGTCATTTATTGGATTGATCATGTTTACCTCTTTAGCGTGCGCCCTCTTTTCCTTTCAAGCCGACAAGCGTGTGCTCCCGTCGTATTAACATGCAGGAAAGGCAATCTGCTAGCTAGTCCTTCAAAACCCTGCCTGCTCCACATGGAGAGTTCTTAAAGGGTCTCAGAGAGTTTGCATTAATTACACCTGAAACAGCTGGAGCCACACAGAATGCAATGAGTCAGCTATACGACTTGAGCCGAATGCAATTATCGAGTGCACAGTGTGCATAGAAAATGCCAATTATATTAATTTAGGTATACATGGTTAAACTAACTTACTGTGCATGACATTTTCGTATTGGGTCATTTGAATGTTTATGTCTTTTGAAAAGCACATTTTTTTGTTGGTCTGAATATAAAAAAGACGTAAAAATTAACCTGGTTTCCTTAAAGGTTTGAGTTAATTCAACAAAAAATATTAGTTAACACAATGAATTACGGCAACCAGGTAACTTATTAACAATTTCATTTTACAGTGCTGTTGATTGTGTTTTCCTTTAAGTAATTGCTTAAAAAGAAAACTCATAATTCATAATTGACTCACCCTCTTGTCATTTCAAACCTGCATGACTTCCTTCTTCTGCAGAACAAGAAGATATTTTGAAAAATGTTGGTAACTGAACAGCATTCACTTCTATACGGACACAAAACCAATGCAAATCAATGGGTTCCGCTGTTGTTCAGTTAGCCTAAAAAGAACCAAATAACATTTAAAATAATCAAATTATAAATCGAAGTGTCTACCTTGTTTACTGCAATATGAATAAATATGAGGTTTGGGAAATGTTTCGTATTGGACTCCTAATGCAGAATATTCACGATGAGTCATAGAATGAGCATGCGTGCGAGCCAGTAAGATAGATTTGGTTCATCAGCCAAGCACTTTATCTCACAGCAGGTAACCGACCGAACCCTTCCATATCGCAGTTTCACATATCAGAAAGAAACAGTCATGTGGAAAATAAAACAGGGAAATCAGTCTAAAGGTCTTTAGGTCAGGGATGTGCTAAGAGTCATATCAACCGGTCAGAATGCTCGGGGAGGAGACCGCGGCACTGGGGTGCTTAAGACAAATAGAATGATTTTGATGGTGAAGCTCTGGCGCACCACTGAAGGTGATGAATCATACTGAACCCAGGACACATTAATCTGAAGGTGTAGTCTGTTTCTGCAGGCTGCAATGCTTTGAATGACTGATCTCAGATCTAGCCTGATTACCAGCAGGGTCTATCACGGTGAGCACATGGCGAACATTTAAGCGGTTAAACCATATTTCACCCACCTCATACAGGCCCATAGTTCTGATATAAAGACTGATGATAGAGAGGGGAAAAGTCAGCTCATGGTATTCAGTAGATGATCCCTTGAATTCAACCCAGAATGTTATATAATCAAGCAAACTTGGGTCTTCAAAAGTTTATGTAAATGTTGTTAATGTTAATATGTTAATGTTAATTTCCATAGTGATTCTTGGTATTATAACAGATGGACTACACCCTAGCATTCAGCAAAATAAGTTATAATTACAGATCATCGCAGCTGTCCTTCTGAAACTTTGTATCTCGATATTTTCTGATTTTTTTTGTTTTTGCCATAAGCTAATCATTATTATTAGTCACCCGTTATGTTTGTCACTGGGTTTTAACTAAAACATTTTAGTATACTAAATTATTAAAATTGGCTTGTTAACTTTGACAACACAAGTATTTAATTTAAAATGTCAATTTTATTTTCCTTTCCGTTCCTAAAACTGTGAATTTTGAATTTAGACATCTGAATATTTTATTTATTTCCAGATTAATTATGAGTTTAAATACTAAAACACTAAAAAATATGTGATAAAAGCTGTTATTTGAAGTCACAGAGGAATTGGAAACAAGTTTTAACTTTCCAGTTAAAACTACACTATAAAACTTTACTGTAATTTTGCAGCAGGTTTGCCAGTAACTTACTGTAGACTTAAGGTATAATTTAGTTTTAAGCATAAACTTACCTAGTTTATATATTTTTCTTTCATAAAACAAGACCAAAGATCTTGGGTCACTTTTCTTGTTATGTAAATGTATCGTAATTTAAGAAGTTATTAAGAAAATATTTGTACAGAAAACGAGAGAAAAATACTTTAGAAGAATGCCATTTATGCAGCGTTGCTGTCTCTTTTTGCTCATTTTGAATAATTAAGTGTTTTGATTTTGATTAAAGTAATTGAAAACAGCACTAATTGGAAATTATATTAAGTAGTAATTTAATCTACAGTAAATTATTGGCAAACCTGCTGCAAAAATTACAGCAAAGTTTACAGTGTAGCTTTAACGTCATCCAGCAATTTATTTAATCCTGTGCTCCTGAGTATTTAAATATATACTACCATTGGCGTTTAATCAAATATTTATGCAGGGCCTGCTTTGAAGCCTTTATCCCAAATAGAATAGTAAAAATAAATAACAGATAGGTGTTGATCATCTTTTGCTGCATTCATATTTATAATCTTGAGCTCAGTTGCTATTCATTGTTGCATCTTATATGGACAGGACAGTGGACACTGAGACAGGAAATAATGGGATGAGAGACAGGAAATCAGAAGCTGAAGGACCACGAGCCTGGATTCAAACTCAGGTCGCCGGAAGTGCTGTTGCACAACATGTCAGCTCACAGTCCACCGGACCACTTGGCACCGACAGGTTCCTATTCATATTTAAATCAGCTGGAACACACACCTGTCCTCCGTCACATAGGCCTACCACTTTTAATGCACTTTTTAAGGTAAAAAAGTGCCCGCACAATTATCTCTCAAAATCCAGATGGATTTAATTATCACATTTGAGGATCCCACTGTGTTATCATATGTCACCGTCCAGAGTGTGAAAATGTTAGTCACCAAATCAACGCCACCTGCAAATTCATATGCACAGACTCAGAGTCTTTGCACACCAGTTATTTTATGTCTAATTATTGTTTGAATATTAGCTTGTGGTTCCAAGACTCTCAGAAAGAAAATGAAAAAGCATATCTAAGAAATGTCTCTTGCACACTAGACACGTTTGGAAATAAAACAGATTACTTTATTCATCTCACTGTATCGGGCAAGATTTATTTTTATTGTGTGTAAACAGTAGCTGATAGTGGTATCAGTGTTGTAATAAACAGTGACATTTCTAGGTAGTAGAAAGATTCACAGTACAAATGCCACAATGCCACACAGAAATCAATAAGGGATATATTGTAGGTCATATCTAGTCCTCGAAAAAGCATATTGTTTCTCCAAGCAATGATGAATCAAATTGTATAAACTAGCAGACTGAAGCAGGCCAAGATTTTGATCAACAAAATGACTCAACCAAGGCTTTATGAAAAAAAACGAATTTATAAACTACTGGCATTTGTAATATCGAAATGACCACGTGTCCACTTCTTATGTCCAATAAAATTTAAAGTTTATAAACAGAACAATTTAACGTTACTAATAAACGAATGGACGAACTAACTATATAAAATCTACCAAATTAATAGTCATAAATAAAAGTAAGCATGACATCACTAGTGGGATATTTAGCATGTATTGGAAAAACCGGCAGACGGAGCGTTCTGACATATACAGGAAGTGCCTGACTGTGGCGCGCTAGTTGAAAACAGACGCGCGCTGTTGCCCGCAGTGATGGCGAGGATGTGACGTTTAACCGAAAACGGTCGTTCTTCACAATAAATGTAAAAGTTAGTGTTTCACCGGAGAACTGTATGATCATGGAGTTTTCGTCGCTTATCAAGAAGACAGGTAAGACGATTTGTTTTTATAAGATCGCTCTTTTTCACGTTAAACGACAGCTGTTGTTTACGTAGCTTGAGAAGCTAAAGAGAAGTTGGACTGTACATTTGTGAACTGTTAAGCATGTTTAACGTTACCCAATCACATTGCTATTCTGTATTAATACTGTGCCTTGCGTTTATGCTGAAACGATGTCGTAATGTGTGTTTTGATCGATATGTGTACGATCTGTCAAAGTTTTACTTTACAGACTTTATGTCTAAAGCGTAGTAACCATGTACATGGTTACGTAGATCACCTTTTCTGTAACCAACGTTTTACTACAAATATCATACATGTATGGTTAACTTATAGGGTAGCACTGCTTACTATGCTTTTACGAACAATGTCAGGATTATTTTTATTGTGAGGGGACTTTATGGACTTACGTTTATTCTAATAAGTTTTTATACGCTATAAATCTATCAATAAAATAGAATGATACTAATTATTACTATTATTAATATTCAATTGTGTTAGCGGCAACTGCTGGTATTGTATTGTTTTCACTTATTCATTTGATTTTGTGAATAAAAACATACTTCACTGATTTTCCCCCACAAGGACACCCCTTAGCTGAAATCAGAGTTCGGGCTCTTAGAAATATCAGAAGCAAACTGGATCATGGTCTCATCTCTACTCCCGATCTGGTCCAGGAAAGGATGCTGTTTGTTTACCTCCTGGAATGGTTTAATTTCCCTGAGGTTCCAATGCAAGAGGAGGCTCTGGAGTTGATCTGTACACTGTCAAAGGTAAAATAATGCTCTGAATGATCCAGCTGTATTAAGTGAGATTCTAATGACAGGGAATTATGTTTTAATGGCGGTACTATAAGTTACAAAGCGCATTGAAAAAAAAGCACACATAGAGATGCTAGAAAGAAACCATTGTGTTAATTTTCTAGCTGGCATGTTTAGAGCAGTGTCTAATTTTGGTTTCCATACCCTGTCAAAGCACCCGACTGGAGCACAAATGCTACGGGATGTAGGGGCTGTCGAATTCCTAACACAGCTTTCACCTAATGTGGATCCTCACCTGCGCACAACCGTAGACAGCATTTTCGATCAGCTGTTCCATCTTCCAGAGGTCCTGCCTAGTTGTCCACCCACCACCTACCAGCCACATTCTGTTCCCTTGCTGCTGACAGGTTTGGATTTTTTTTACATCGGTTTTATTCCACAGATTTATGAAGATGTTCATTTCATCGTCTCCAAGGTTGTCACATAGGCATTTTGAATGGCTGTGTAGCAGCGTCTTTTGAAGCGCACTGAATTGTAGCATAGAATAGTATGAAGGTGCTGGTTTCTGATAAGGTTTTCATCTCAAGCTGGTTTTGTGTTCTTAGAAGAGGACTCTTCGGCGAGGGGATATTTCCAGTGCAGTAAACTCAGGCAGACAGATGCTCCAGCCCCCAGAGTATTAGGTGGGTGAGATCAACTTTCAAATATCCGCAAACTTTCTTTTATAATAACTTTCAAGGAGAACTTTATTTATTCTGTAACATGGATGACTGTAAAGATGTACTTTATGTGTTCGATAATCTAGTTGCAATGCTTTAGCGTTCTAGTATTTTTTGTTGCACCACAACAATTGATCAGTTTGAATATTTGTGTATGTGGTTGTACTCTGAAACGCATACAAGACTGATGTATGCCATGTACAAACTCACACTGGCCTTTTGTCTCTCGTTCAGAATACTTGCAGTGAAACCGGTTGTTTTAATTTTGTTTTAGTGTAAAGTTTGCCCTTATACCCTAATAACATGCTTTTATGTTCTTTCCTCTGCAGTCAATACTTCTGTTAGATGCCTGAAGTTCTCAGTTTTCCCATGGCTTTCTTTAAACACAACAGATCGGCATATATTGTCATCAAATGAAAGGTATTTGTCTCCTCTTCTTAGTGTAATTTTACAGTTAATTCTATTTTACACGTGTCTTACTTCACACGCTGGTCTAATAACCTTCCACTTGATCAATCTTTAGTTCCCTTAGAAGCGACAATCCCAATTTAGTACGGACCACCTGTGAGCTGCTTCGTGATGTCATCATGCAAGACTTCCCCGCTGAAATCTTTCTGCAAAGGCCAAATACAGTGCAAGTGAGATTTAAATGTGATTTCAGTCTTAGATCTGTAAATGCCGCTTGAGTTTTAATAAGCTGACATTAATCAATCCGATATTGTGGTGCTTTATAGTTCCAGGTCCATTTTTACTATTCAGTGGTTGTAGAATAAGTCTGGAAATTATGAAATTGACAGCAGGAAATTGTGTCTTGTTTGGGGCTGTACCATGATTGTTAGCTGGCAAGCTGACGCTTAGCATTTTGTAAATGTAAATTTTAGTACAATTTATTACAATGTAATTAGCAAAATGTTAATTTTAGTACAAGCATTTGCTTGATGATTGCTGAATATTTGTATTATGTGGTGGCATAAATAGTTCATTATGTCTAAGATAAGTGAACTCATGTCCTCAGTGATGATGGTTTAATTTCTATGATCTGCTAGAAAATGGTTGTTTTTGGCATAATTTTCTTCATTCACCTCTAATATTTCTGTGAAGATTTATTTCTGTGGTGCTTCTTACCACAGAAGAACATAACATGCAATGTTGAACTAACAGAGACATGCGAAATACATTTTGAAATATATAGAATACATAGTTGCAAATCTTTCGTAAGACACTTGCGATAAATGTACGATATCTGTTTCTAATGTTCTTGGTCTTTTGTGTAATTGTTAAGGAATTGAAGGTCGCATTGGTTCTGACTCTGGTTGATCGATTCAATTAAGTTCATTGAATCACTGTGATTCATTGGCATGGCTTTGGCACCACTGGAGGGCTAGTGAATTTCAATTGGTACAAATTACACAACTTAAAAGTCACGATCAGGTGGCTTTTTATTTAGTGCCTAATGGAATGAAAATTCACTTTTCAACAGTTCAATGTCAACATGATGTGAAATGGACCCTATTCACTTTCCCAATAACTCTTTCTGGCCTTACTGGTCACCGCATTTTATTGCATTTACTATAAATGGGCTAGACATTGATATGCATCTTTGTATAAGTCACGTAGGCTATTCTATAACTAACTAACTAACCAAATGTTGAATTTCTTCTCCAGAGTCTCTTGTTACTTCTTGATCTGAACATTAACGGTGATGTCAGTTACCTGGCGTTTCAAGCATTGGCCTGTCTGGAGCAGCTTTGTAGGAACCTGAGGAGCCGCCTGCGTTTCTACAGGGATCCCAGCTTCTGTTCTGCCAAGCAAGGTATCCCACCATCACACCCATGTATAATGTACTTAGTCTAACATGGTTTTGCTTGGCCAGTCTCCTTTTTTATCATTAAAGGGATAGAATAAAGGGTTTAAAAATAAACATTTTGTTATTATTTATTTATTTTATTTTCAATAGCCTCTGTATGACTCTTTCTTCTGTGCGAAAACAAAAGAAGATATTTTGAGGAATGTCTCAGTGGTTTTGTGGCCATACAGCGGAAGTAAGGGCCAGTGTTGTTTGGTTATCAACATTCTTCAAAATAACTTTTGTGTTCTGCAAAAGAAAGAAAGTCATACAGGTTTGGAATGACATGAGTGTGAGTATGAGTACTTGATGAAAAAGTTTTAAGTTTTGGGTGAACTATCACTTTAGTTTCTCATATATTTATGTATTTTTCTGTATGTTCTGAGTCTTAATATGCATCTCATAGTTATCTCCCTCTTTTAGATCCTGTGTCTCAGAACTCCTCGATCTCCTACTCTCATGAGGTGAGGGGAACACAGCGGTCCGGGGTATCTACCCCAGAGGAATGCTCTCCCAGACCCTCAGTAGTGGGCCGGCCCGGTCAGCGGGTGCGTGGCGATGGCCAGGACGGAGATGCTGCCTCTTCTAGGTGCAGCATTTACCATTAAAGCAAACTGTTTCAATTAATATACATGGCAGTTTATATCGCTTTACATACGAGAATAGAGCTAGTTAAAATGTTTTATGTAAATGAGAAAATGTATGCCTAGCAGTTATAGATAATGCAATATGCTTTGTGTAAGAGATTGGTTCCAAAATGAGATAACTCAATAAAAAAATTATATTACACGTGTGTTAGCTGAAACATTTGTTGACCAAAATGTTAAAATGATTTGAAATTAATACTGAATAGGCATTGAAATACACAATAAAAGCAAATATAATTACACTTATATATCCAATCACAACTAAGATGATTTATATATAAGAAATAGTGTAGCAGATAATACAGGCAAAATTCTAGAGACGAGTACGAAATAAATGAAATGATAGGAACTAAATATAGAAAAGTCGTTCAGCACTCCCTTAAAATGTTTTTTTTTTTTTTAAATTGCTTACAACCATGCGTGTCTTAGCCAATTAAGGATTCTTTTTGATTTTATACAGCAGCAACAGCAGCAGTCAGAGAGGGGGGCCCCCCAGGCCGGCCCAGCAGTCTCCCCTCCCGCAGCCCCACCTGGAGCTTCCCCCAGAGATGGAGGCGGAAGAATCACTGGAGCTACAGCTTCAGCAGTGGAGCTTGGCTAGATTCGGTGTGGCGGCCGTGGAGCATGCTCTCCCACTCATCAATACAGGTCAGAGACCTCTCAAAACTGCCTTCTCTATGAGCTACAGCTGTTCCGATCCCACCACAGACACACTTTCAAAATCCATCTTTTCAAATTCTCCTTTCATCTCGGTCCTTTAAGAGAGCCTGAAGGTTTTCCAGCGGGCTCTGGAGATGCTGGCAGCGGCGCAAGGGCTTCTGGAAGACAGCGTGGCCCCCGAGGTGTGGGACGAGCAGAGCCTCACTGCGACAGAGCTGGCAAGTGTCTTCAACATCCCTCCTTCACGGTGCAGAGCCGCAGCCGAGAGGCTGATGTCTGCATCAGTGCATACAAACACACACCTGTCGCCTTTTACGTTCTGAGCACACCACTCACTCTGAGGGACAGATGGTCATTGTGGGACGTTAAGCTATCAGTGCAGATCAATTGTGGCACGTTGGTTATTTCTTAGGCCGTTGGTTTATATATAAAATAAAGTGCTCCCATTTATTTACAGCACATTCATTTTCAATATTTGTAATTATGTAGAAATCACTACCGTTGCTGTATTATCTATATTCTGTAAAAAAAGTGTGAACTCTGACTCAGTGCGTCTATTTGTGCAGCCCTAGCGACATTGCTTTATTCTATGTTCCTGAGTTCAGATCAGGACTGTCTGTTTCCCTTGACCAATAGCAGCTAAGCGACATCTTCATAAAACAAATATTATTTTTGTAGTTTGTGTTTGACACCATTAACAGAAAATCTACACACTTGAACTTAAATGTTAAAGTACAAATACAATTGTTAATAACCTGTTTTAACCTGTCAATGCTTTACATATATTAAAACCAACCATAGTAAATGTATTGGTCGGTGTTGGTTCAGTTAACCATTTATTCTTTAGACTATTATATCTGAAATAATTAACAAACATGACATTACATCCATACAAGGGATTATGTAGGTTCTCAAAGTCGCCTCTTCTGTCAATGCTTTGTTACCCGTACAAATCACATTAAACACGTTTATTGTGCTTAATATCTGTGCACTTAAGTGAACATTACCCGCCACACATAATTATGTATTTCAATGCATGACTCTCTCCTTCATTGATACTTATGGCATTTTATCTAAAAAAACTGGCATCCATTAAACTTTCTTTGAAATGCACAGGACTCTTGCTGCCCCCTACTGGCAAGATGTTGCCAGTCCCCAGATCACTCTTGTTTTTTTGTGTTTTCTAACAGAGGGAGAAACTACAAGCGTGTATGGAGATGTTGGGAGATATTATGTGCTACCATCATGGCACGACCTCTGAACAGCCCGAATCGTCTCTGATCCACCACAGAATGGCCTTTATTGGCACTGCCATATTTACGATCCGTCTCCTGCAAACCTTGTTACCTGTGGAGAAGGTGAGCGAGCATATGGCCGTTCCATTCTTAGACATTAATAAGCCATGTCGTTGAATGGACATATGGTCGTGTCCTTCACGGTCATTATTAAAACAAACGAGAGTGTGAAAACCCCCAGAAGTCGCTGTGTAAGGGTCAATTGTTCAGTTATGCTGTAGACCTAAGGACAGCGCTACAACTATGTGAAAAATTATGAATGTTTGTTTATTTGTGTTGTATTGTATTGTGTTTTATTTAAGTGTGTGCACTTGGTAACTGTTTGCACTGTATTTTTTGTCTTTCCATACAGGCTAGTGTGAACCTTCCGGAAAGTACAGTGGCTGCCATATTTCTCATGTGTCTTGATACATCTTTCAGTGTGGCATTCCCTATTATACATGAGTCAGCCGTGGCTTACCTAGAACAGGCTTGTTTGGAAAGATACAACCTTTATCGAAGGGTGTCTCGCGTTTCTTATTGTATGGAGGCCACATGCACTTTTCTAAAGGAAGCACAGGCTGAGGTAATAATTCGATCCATCTTTGTTTTTTGGACACAATTCCATATTCACTAAAAGTTTCCATTTAAAAATAAAAGTTGTCATCAGTATTTAATCACCCTGATATTTAATACCAGCTTTGTTTTTTGTTGGCTCCAAAAGTACATTTCTATAAAGGGTCTTTACACAGTTCTTCATAGTGACCATGGCCGTCAAGGTCATAAAATAAAAGAAAAAAAGAAAGGGATGATAAAATTCTCTGTGGAGGTGACGGTTATGAGTGAATTTCGAAACTGTTGGGCAGAATTCATGGGGTGATTTTATTTTGTTCTTTTGCTTTGTCTGCTTTGCAGCAAAAGGATTCTTCAAAAATAATGGAAAAATATGTTTTCTTTTACTCGCCCTCAAGTTGTTCCATATCTGTATACATTTCTTTGTTCTGATGAACACAGAAAAATACATTTGGAAGAATGCTTGTAACCAAACCACCACTGACTACCATCAACGCAAAAGAAGATATTTTAAAGAGTGTATGAAAGCAAACAGCTCTGTTATTTTATCCTACTATGGTAATCGTTTGTGGCCAGGAACTGTTTGTTTACAAGCATTCTTTCAAATATCTTTCTCTGTGTTCATCCGTATACAGATTTGGAACAACTCAAGGGTGAGTGAATGATGACAGAAAGTTTATTTTTGGGTGAACTGTCCCTTTAATGCATTTGCTAACATTAACGATCAATGTGCAATATACACATTGGAACATCTTAAATGTTAGTTAATAAGGATACACTTGTCTATTGTTCATTCATGGTAGTTTTCATGTTTTAGTAAATGTTCATGTAATGCAGTTACGTTATGTCAATCACATTTACACCCTGCCTCCGATAAGTTTGTCCGTCATAAAAAAATTCGGACTGGGTTCGATTTTCTACAAATTGAAACGTATTACTTTTAAGAACCTACTTACTTTTGTTTCCCACAAAATAAATACACCTTACATCTTTAGAACAGAAAATGGCATCTTTAGTAAGGCTAAATAAACAGAACTTTTATTTCAAACTTTACCTTTTAAGAATTTCTTCTTAATATGAAATGCTTTTTTACAGGGAGATAAGAATTGGCACGAACTTTTGGTTCTCGCTGACCAAGCAAGCGATGCTTTCCCATACCATCAGCACCTACCGGTGGTGAAGGAATGTGTCCAGATCTGCTCCTACCTGTGAGTTACTTACAATTATGGAAACTGCCATTGACATCTGCTGTTTTGCCTAGCGCTGCTGTAGAGGTGTCAACGTATAAAAATCTGTAAAAATCGTGTCTCTCCGTAGGTGGAAATTTGAACATGCGAGCCCACTGCTGCAGTCGGAAAGTCAGAAGTTATTTCTGAAGCTTTTGTCTCATCCTATGTCCCCAGTGAAGGCGGAAACCTACTCCTGTACTCTGAGCATTTTGAAGGTACATGCTGTACTGTGGAAATTGGGCGCTGGGGCCTCTTAATAAAAAAAAGAACAAATAGACAGTAAGAAATCGACTTGGTTCAGTTGCAGTCCGAAAATGACACAAATTCCAGCCAAAACTAGCTTCTGATAGCATGTTTTACATGGTTCCTGGGGCTGGTTATATGCTTGTTTTAGATATATCCTCCAGGAAATATGATATTTGAATGTACAGTATTTTATGTTAAAGATAAAATGCAGTTACTCTTGGTAATGGGTGCGTAAGTATACTATACATTAAATATCCTTCACATTTCTTTGCAATTCTATTACATTTCACAGAATGCCAATGTCCTTTCATCTCTGTACATGACAATACTACGACCCCATCGTGCCTCTCTCATCCCCACAGGAATGTTTGGGAGTTCAAAACGTGGCAAAACCAGCCTCATCCATCTGCAACGGCATACACTTTCTGCTTCACCCCCGCGTCCTATATGAGATCAGCGTGTTTGGCCTTCAAGACCAAGCAAGAGAGGTGAATTATTCAGCTTCCTGTTTCCATGTAATGCACAATAAAGAAACCCTTGTTATACCCATACGCAGCTCTCTGATAAATAATGTAGCTCCGCTGGATGTTTAATGTGTGACTGGGGTCATGCCAAGCTAATGTTTGACATTGGAATTGGCCTCGTGTGACCGCTGTTGGTGGCGTGCCTCAGACGCGGCATTCGGATGAGATAGCTTGTTATAAGCGCAATATCATAGAGCCATCAACTTAGTTTATGTGTGATCCAAAGGTGAGCTGCGCTGCCAAGGATATTCTGCTCTATCTGCTGAAGGGACGATTGATGATGACAGCCGCAAGTTGGAGCAGATTTAATGATGCACTTTACATGGTCATTCCCGTATTACAGGTGCACACTCTTTCTTTTTCTCCATGCTTCTGTCTACACACACACACACAAGTGCAATATAACCATCAAACTAGGTTGGAAGAATAATTTTCTATGTAATATTAACGTGTTTGCAAAACGCCCGAGGCAGACTAGTAATCCAACTACAGCAGACACATTTTATTTTTTAAACACAGTGTGGTGGGTAAGATGTCTGTGCTGTTGAATATTCATCAATCTTGTTGTCAAGGTCGTCACATTTGATTCATGTTTTCCTGAGGAGGCTCTGTAATTGGTTCGTTCTGTCAATAAAACACAAGTGGTGTGTTTGTTTATCATTGCGCTCAGCTGGATTACGTTTGTGACTCCTTTATCTGCCACGTCCGCGCTAAATCCCGATGCATTCTGTATATTAGAGTTACGCGGGCACAGACGACGTCCTAGGAAACTGCGTCCTGCTGATAAGTGAAGCATCTGCCGATAGAGGAGATGAGCTGCTTTCTCTGACAGCCAGGCTACGGGCCGCCCTTCGGCTTTTGTTCACCAAGCATCACACGTGAGTTTAAGCTGCATGCCAGCAGGTTTGTTTTCTGTTGACTGTTTGTTAAATGCAACAGTTGTTTTTGTTTGGGGCCTTCAGCGTGAGGAAAACAGCAGTGCAGCATCTGCTTCCGCACTTGACCAGCACTGAAGGTGACGGGACCACAAGACCAGCCCTGGACAGTTCCACACTGTCCTCTTTACCAGACATCTACATTGTCAATAAATCCGTTGACGTCAAGTTGAAAACTCCAGACAAGTCGTATGTGAAGGTAAACAACAACTGCATGCATATCACTTGCGATTAATAACATGTTCCGTTGAGTTTGGCAAAATAATAAAGACTGCACTGTTGCTAGATTTAGATGAGAACTGGTCATCACTGTTAGTTTCTTTTCTCAAGGAAATGTATCTGAAATCTCATTTAATAACACAATGCTGAGGGCAGGAAATGCAAATAAGAATTGTTTTCCAAATATTTTTTCAGCGTTTTATGTCTTATTTTTAATGTAAGAAGTGCTAGTGGAATATTTACAGTATCTTCATTCTGTTGCTGTGTTCCCTGTGCAGTTTGTTTATGTGATATACTGCTCTCTCTCTCCCTCTGCATGGACTGTGTTTTCTCTGAGCAGGTGGAGTCTGTAAATAAGTTGTATAATATTCTCACATCAGAGACTGTGGATGTAGTTTTGCGGAGATCTGCAGCTGAGCAGCTGGCTGTTGTTTTGCAAGGTATTCATTCATCCATCCATCCATGCGTCCATTCATCCCCACATCCATGCACCTATCCATCCCTGCATTCATGCGTTTGTCTTTGCCATCCACCCACCCATTTTCCCATCTATTTATCCATCCATCCATTTATCTATCCATCATTTATTCCATGTGTTTTTCCATCCCTCTTCCCTTATACATGCATCTGTGCATTTATCTTTTATTCCATGTTTTTTTCCATCCATGCATCTATCCACCCATGTATGCATCCATTTATTCATGCATTCTTCCGTCTGTCCATCCAACCATGCGTTAATTTATTTATGCATCCAAACCGCCACCAGTCCATACATCAACCCTTTCTTTCTTCCTTCTTTCTTTCTTTCTTTCTTTCTTTCTTCCTTCTTCATTCGTTCCTTCCTTTTTTCCTTTCTTCCATTGGTTTGTTTGTTCGTTCTGTCATTATATCATTCCTTTTTCTTCGACCATTATAATTTAGACTCCCTTGTATTTGTTTTTTCCAGATCCATCAATGCATGCTGTTCTGAAGGCCTTGGGTTTATCAGACAAGCTTATATCTTTCATCTCGGAGAGTGTCAACAACAATGCATCGGTAAAGCTTACAATTTTCTCGTTCGCCTTTTCTCATGAATGAATTCAATCAAGAACATTTAGTCTAATGAAGCCCACATATGCAGCTATATACTGGTGTCATTCAAGAATAAGTCAGTTCTTATTTCTTCTCTTGTATGATCTGTATGTCCCCAAGCTAAAATCTTTGTGCAGAACTATGCCCTGCCAATATAGCTAATTCGTAAGAATTAGTTACAAATGTTGTGGCACTTACACCGCAAGCAGAATCCGGTGCTTCGCCTCCATTCGCTATGCCTTGTTAGCTGTTGCTCTATATTATGATGTTGTTTGAGTTTTTGTTATGACTTCTTAGCCTTGAGGCTGTCGAACTTTTTGCGGCACAGTAGTTTCACTCTGACTATTATAACTTCCTTTGTGATTGTGTTGACGGTGTAAACACCTCTAGACTCAATTGTGATGGCTTGTTAGGACTAAAGTGTGGTAACTTTGGCATACCACCTCTAAACAACCTGGTGGTGTCACACAAATGTGGTTTCCCCAGGCACGACATTGTACCGAAGTTCTTCCAACAATGAACAAAACTCTAAATTATTATTTCAGCATATTCCATTACATGCTTCTGAAAGCCCTGGAGCTTCTCATCTCTTGCTCTAAATCTAATCTGCTAGGATATGTTGACAGTAGAAGGTGTACCATTCAGGTTTTGTATCATTATGTAGAGCACGGATTGCTTGTTGGAGCTCAGCGTGTGTATGTTGAGGAAGCTGGTGTTTGAAGACCCCTCACTGCGTCACAGTCTGGCTCAGCAGACGTCTCTTCTCATCACGTTGCTCAGAGGTACAATCCGCAGTGGATGACGCACCTTCATCTTACTATCTGATTGTAATTGTTTCAGCTCGCTGTCGTTATAAAGTTTATAGTAGTTACTGCTTTTAAACTCGAAATGGACAAGATCATAAACAACCCTTTACATTTTCTAGCACAAATTATGCACAAGTGGCAAATATAACTTTTTAACCTGTTCCATCAATCTTCCAGACATTAACAAGCGTTTCCAGCTCCCTTACATGCTTTTGTGAATGTTTGGAGGTTTACAGTCATCTGGAGTGTGCTAACATCCTTTTTTTCTTAAACTGAACATTTTCTCGTTTTGTTTTTCTCGTAATGTGTAATAAAGGAGCTGTGTTGGTTTGCCCCTTATAGCTTTGTTTTTATGTTTATTCCTACTCCGCCCCAGAATGTGATTCTTAAAGGGATAGTTTGGCCAAAAATTTGTTTTTAGCATTTACTCGCCCTCATGTCATTTTAAAGCAGTTTCACTTTCTTTCTGCTGCAGAACTCCTAATGTAGTTTTTAAAGAATGTTGATAACAGTTGCGCCATTGACTTCTATTGTATGGACCCAAAAACCACAGAGACATTTCTCAAAACATCTTCTTTTGTGTTTCACTGAAGAAAGAGTTTTTGAATGACACCGGGGTGAATAAATGATGACAGAACTTGTATTCCTTTAAAGCTACGGTGTGTAAATTTGTGTGAAGGTAAAATGCTTTATGCTGCCTGCCCATTGTTAATTTACAAAGACAGAAATTGCACTCTTCAGCGTTCAAATGTGTTTTCCATGTATTTGTCATAAATATGGGCAACACTTCAGTATAGGGGGCAGTTCTCACTATTAACTAGTTGTTATCAGCATGGCTATTATTGGCATATTGGCTGTTTATTATTACTTATAAAGCACATATTCTGCATGACCATGCTCTATATCCCTTATCCTACCTAACACCGTAACCTAACAACTACCTTACTAACTATTAATAAGGAACAAAATAAGAGTTTATTGGGGGGAAGTTGTACTTAATAGCTAAATGTGCCCCCTATACTGAAGGGTGACCTAATAATGCAATTTCAAACTTTGTTCCTTATCTTTTTTAAGCTTCTCTGTTAATAAAGGAAAAAAAAGATGATGTGAGTGAGGTTGCTGCATTGATGTCTATTCTGCTGTTTGATGAAATAGCACGAATGGATGTTTGGTATGTTTTTGTTTTATGTTCTAAGATTGTACATCATACATGCCATTGGTCCAAATAATATGTGAGCCTTAAAGAAACAATTCACCCTCCCCCAAAACATTTTTTCACAATTTATTCCTCCTTATGTCATTCAAAACCTGTATGGATGTAATTTCTCTGTGGAACACAAAAGAAGATATTTTGAGAAATGTCAACGTTGTTCGGTTACCATAATTCTTTAAAATATATTTTTGTGTCCTGCAGTAGAAAATGAATCAGGTTTTGAACGACATGAGGGTGAATAAATACAAATCTTAATTTTAAGGTGAACTGTCCCTTTAAACATTGGCACATCCAGCAGACAATTATTGTGATGGCAGACTTTTAATGAAAAAGGAATGCTTTAGCTCATGTTGCATATAATAATACTTGTTCCTCAATCAGGACTGATAAAGCAGGCTCAGATACAGCCTTGTCTCCCTTCTCACTGCCCGCCTCTGTTATACGAAGGTAAAGCTCATCTAATAAAATCTAGCTGTGCGTTAAATTAAACTGTTTAATTTGCCTACAAACTGACTCTATTACGTTCTCTCACCCATGCTGTTCGAACAGGTATAATCTGCCATTTCAAGCTCCCTCACACCATGCGGTGAGTCCCTACTGTTCAGTTCTGCCTATCTACTCAGACCTGCTAAGTCTGAAGCCTGCATGGGAGGCGATGCAGATCACCTGGAACAGAGCATGGCATTCTGGGATAGATGGGTTGCTGGAGCACCTAAGGGGCTTTAGGAGTGATGTACCTGAGTGAGTTGGATTCACTATTGTGTATATTTGGGTTGGTGAGGTTTTTGACCGGTCATTGTGATCATTTAGAGGGAACCCCATTTTCTCATGATGTCTCACTCTCAAGGTTTCACAGTGATCTGGTGCTGTCGGAATATCAGGCCGTGGTGTTACGTATAAGCAACATCAGGTCTGGTTTGCAAGACTGCGTTCAGGCGGTTCAGGATGCCAGTTCACACAGCGCAGTAACCTCCGCTATGACCAGGATGCACCTTTACCTTCTGACTGACCGACTGGCTGTCAAATCCACCGCAGAGAGCAGCAAGAACATCCTGCAAACCCTCAGCTGGCACGCAGCTGTGAGAAGGTGCACAAACAATGTCCTCTGTGTTTGATCTATTGATGCGTTTGGTCTATACCTCAGATATGTGTTTTGTGATCACCGGGCATGACTTTGCATGAGTCTGATGGAGTACGCTTGCATTTGATGGAGTGCGCTTGCATATCACAACCCTGAAGAATTAATGGACTGACAGATTCCAGACACAAAGCCGAACAACACTTTATCTTTAGAAAAATAGATGTTAGATATGAACTGTCGCTAAAAGAGAAACCTACAGCTCCTTGTTCCAGTAAGGAGTGCGTCAGTTTCAGGACAGAATAGGCTTAGTCAACAGCTTTTGTGGGATATTTTCAATTGCCACCAACAAACAACAAACAGAATACATACATTAAGAAGTATGAATATGAGATTTATTCTGAGATTACTTTCGTTGTAGTCAAAATGGGTCCCTGTGGTCAGACAATATTACATTTTTTTAACCTGACATTTTCTTTTCAAACAACATTGACATAAACAGTTCTCTCTTCCTTTGTTTATCTTATAGATTTTTCATGGTGCGTCCAGCCTGCAGTCAAGATGAAAGACTATTGGTGGATATTGTGTCATTCCTCAACACATTTTTTAAGCAAAATCAGTCTGAATCAGACCACACAGACCTGAAATGGCTCTTAGAATTTCTCCTAAACCAGGTATTGTTGAAGAAACCATAACTGTGTTGAATCTGTTATGGATGAGTGCTTGTGTTTGTCTGAGATTACTTTACATGCCTTGTAAGACAAGAAAGTGGCTCATCCACCTTTAATAAAATTTGTTTGCCCCCACCACACACCTTCAAATGAGCACAGTGTGGTGTATTTATTAGGAGGAGCTGAAATAAATCACCGGCAGAGCGATAGAAATACATTAATAACGTATTACTGCCAGTAACCGAGAGCCGTTCGTCAACCATAGTTATTTCTTAGACAGAGGCTGTTTTAGTTTTTTAGCTAGAATCAGCCTTTTCCTGTCCTGCCTCGCATGAATTTGTATGTATACATACAAACCTGCCCTGATGCGCAACAGAGAAATCTGGATTTCATGAATTGCCTGGTGGGGCAGGCGGTGAAACGCAGAGCAAATCCACAGTCGCTGGAGTGCTACTTAAAAATTGGTGCTGTCTAAATGGAGCACATAGTCACAATAGTAAATTTATTCTGTTAAGTAGTGCTTACTCAGGCAAATATTCCTCCCCCCATATTATCAGTGTGTGACTTGTCCTGCTATGGTTATGAATGATAGCTCTGTTGCATGGAATATTGATGTGGAGAGTACTATTCTTTTTTAAATAATCAAACTTCAATCTAAACCTCAAGCCCGACACCGTATTACAGAGACAGGGGGCTGGGCTTTGTTAACTTGGAGCAAGACGCAGCAAGCTCTCGCAACCACTCAGAATACCCTAGCAACTGGCACTTGGTTTTCTAACAACGGTCTCTTGTTGTCCTTGAAACCAACCAGAACACAATAGCAACTGGCACTTGGTGTTCTATCAACCAACCAGAACACCCTAGCAACTGTCATACTATTTCCTAGCAACCAAACAGGATACCATGGCAACAGTCTGTTGAGGTCCAAGCAACCAACTGGAAAACCATAGCAGATGCCACTTTGTGTTCTAGCAACCAACCAGATCGTCCTAGTAATTGGCAATTGGTAACTAACCAACACACCCCAGCAACTGGCACTTTGTGTCCTAACAACCAACAAGAAAGCCCTAGCAACTGTCTCTTGATATCTTAGCCACCAACTGGAACACCCTAGCAACTGTCTCTTGATGTCCTAGCAACCAACCAGGAGACCCAAGCAGCTGTCTGTTGGTGTCCTAGCAACTGGCCTAAACGCTCTAGACACTATCTCTTGATGTCCTAGCAACCAACCAGTTCACCCTAGCAACAGGCATCCGTAACTTCCAAAACATGTTAGCAAGTTGTATATGGCCCAGATTTCAGCTACATTTTATTCAAAAATGTACATATGTTGTTTAGTCATCTGGGTGGCTTTGTAAATAAATTCTCTGCAAGATTTGTATTGCTGCTGTTGAATGAAGGTGGATGCATTTCTAAAGAAGCTGCTATTTTTATTCATATTTTTCTGTGGCAGATGAATCCGGTTGTGCTCAAGCATGCCCAGAGGCACTGGGTGGTTGGAAGTTAGAGATCAGATTGTAAAGTAACCCATGTGTGTTTGTGTATAGGAGTCACACACCCTACTGAACCTGTTGCTGAGGGGTGAGCAGGCAAAAACACAGATCCAGTTGCAGGGGGAGGCAGATGAGCTCCATGCCCACCTCAGTCACCGGCTACAAAGAGAACTGACAGGGCTCTTCAACACTCTGCTTCTACGACTGACACACACTTCTGACAGGTAAAACACGCACACAGGACAGTGAGTCACAAACTCGGCACATGGAGTGACTCACTGACTTATTTAGCGACAGAATCACACTTAATGACTCACCCATATTTTTTAACCCATGCAGTCAGGCATCATCCAGCTCTATCTTTAGAACCCCCAAACATTGTGCCACCTGAGTCCTGCCTTGGCTTTGTGTCTTGTTTTGTGGCCTTATGGTGTGATGTTCAGTTCAGTTTAAGGGAAAAAGTGAGGATTCGAACCTGTGTCATCAGCATGAGCACCAGGGCGTGTTTCTGGAGTACGTGTTAACCACTACACCATGGTTCTGACAAGCGGTTTATTTTTCGATTAAAGGCATGAACTGACGCTTTGATGTGTCTTGTTTCAAGTAGGATGATAGTTTTTTGAGACCGCTGTGCATTTAAATGACTTCAAACTAACATGTCTTCAAGAGCTGTTGCTGCTATTGAGTTCATTGTGCACCTGTGGTTAATGAGGGTGTGAAAACACTCATCAACATCTGTTTGCTCCTCAAAACAAACTCGCTGAGACCATTTAGGCAGACAAGGCAGATTTGTTATTCCAGAAGTACTCTCTCTATTCTCTCTCATCCTTTATATGCATAACGCTCTTTACTACCCTCACAGGGAGACTTGTACCTCTACCTGCCATCAGGGGTAAAATACAAATCTAATGATGCCTTTGATTTAATTTAGTTATTTATGGAATAACTCCCGCATAATCCTTGAGGATCTGTAAATCTAAAGCTCCCGCTGTGTAGTGCAAATCTGATTTAACGAGACATTTCCCTGCCTACGTTTTCATTTTATAAGCTGCCAACTAAAATAAAAGCTATCGTTCTGGCATGTGCTCACAGTCTTTCTGATGTTATGGTTAATTTAACTCCGTGTTTTTTCATAACAAGCAAAATATTAAAGAATAAGCACAGCATGCACATGTTTCTTCGCAGATGTATGTAATGTTGAGATATTTTAGTATCATGTGGAGTTGAAGAAGATTTATAAGACATTTAGTATGTCTTATTCCGTGTCTGCGTTATGCTTTTGCTCAATGTTCTTCGTTTTAAAAAGGGCTGGGCTTTCTATTCTTTGTAAACCACAGTATGTAAATACGTAGGCGTGGCTACCTCGTGTAAGATGGATAGAGGTGCATGTGAGATAAACATAAAAAACACATAAACACAGAGATTAAAAGGACCTCCGGTGAATCCCACACAGGACAAGAAGCTTATTATGGAAGAGGTGTAAATAATATATATATTACATATAAGAACATCTTGGCTTGTTTTGCACCACAACATTTTTTCTTAATCTATATTTATTTCGCTCTCCTGTTAATGTCTCTAAAGTATATGTGAGGTTCTGTCCGGACCGTTCGCCTCCGAGCTGTCTCTTCGCCTGCTACAGTGTCTGCGTTTATCTGATGCTCCACGCTTCTACGGCCTGCCCTCTCTGGAGCGCACGCTCAGGACTATGGCCCATGTGACGGCACTGCCTGGCTGGAGCACACACACACCGAACATGGATCCACACACGCTCTGCCTTAAGTACCTCAGTGGCCTCTTGGAAGTATGTAAATACACATACATGTGTACTGTGTGCTTCACATACCTCAGACACAGATATATGCTGGTTAACTAAACATTACAGGGATAGTTCACACAAAATGTTTTATTCTCTCATGAATTGCTCACTCTCTAGTTGTTCCAAACCTGTATCAATTTCTTTGTTCGGTTGAACACAAAGAAAGATATTTGAAAGAATGCAAACAACTGACATCTCTGGGGCATCATTGACTACCATAATAGAGAACATTAGTATGGTAGTCAAATGTGCCCTAGAACTGTTTGCTTTCCTACATTTTTCAAAATATTTTTTTGGGTTCAACAGAAAAAAGTTAATATACAGTACAATTATTTTCCTACTAGTGTAGGAAATCTAGTCGTTGACATTCTTCCAATATCTTTGTGTTCATCAGAACAAATACATTTATACAGGTTTGGAACAACTTGAGGATGAGTAAATCAGGACAGAATCTTCATTTTTAGAGTGAACTATCCCTTTAAGATTGAGTTATTTGAGATGTATAACATTCATCCATTACGCTTCATAATAACACATCATTTGACTTTAGTACTGCTGAAAGACATCCATTTGTTCTTGTTTTTGTCAGTTCTAGTTAAATCTCCATAGACTACAAGTTGTTTTAGTCAAAAGCAACAAAAGTAATTGAAACACAAATGACCCCTATTTATCTTTCAGACAGTGTTGTGAAACTGGTTTCATTCTGTCCTGACAGCTTATTAAAGTGTTCATTTAACTCCTCTGCACAGGTCATTTCCTCATTCTACATAGATTTGGGAGGAAACTCCATGTCCTTCATGGGCAAAGGTGTGACAAAGAATGCAGTAATCTGTCTGCTTCACCTGTCACATGAGATGATGAAAGAAAGTAAAAATGAGGTCAGAAGTGCCATTTTCTCGTGCATTCTTGAAATAAATCGGGATTGGTAATATGGATATTATGGGTTGTGGTGATAATAATCTGGAAAGTGGCGTAGACGGTTTCCAATAAACTATAATGTTGACAAAAAAGAAGTAGCCTACTTGTGATCAAAAATATCTCTAATAATTAAAAAACAGTATCTTACACCATATTTACATTAGAACCCGCATTAGAACCCGTTTTATCCACAAAATGTGGATGTGGCGTGACACGACAAACCCATTAAGAACAAACAGGTTGTCATGTTGCGTAGTGTAGACATGGTGTAAGAACTAACACAAAAGGGTGCTAAGAATTTAATTAGCCAGGCTGAAACATATGTTATCATGGATAGATCAAAGTTAATAGTGATACTATCAAATAAATATACTAAACATGCTTAAATGAATGTTTTACACTCAGAAATAGGACGTTTTGTGTCTCTTTTGAAGGATTGGGTATCTTTGTGGTCTCTGGGGCGTGAGCAGAGCTCTGATGAACAGGGTGCTGCCCAGCTCGGCCTGGCCTGGCTAATTCCCCTGTGGGTGGACCGTGACCCTGAGGTAAGACATAGACATTTGACATAAACATTCATATTTGTCAATGATTTTTTGCCAGAGGGTTTCATTTATTTGGTAAATTCAGTGCAACAATTGCATAAGGATGATTTTGTAAATTTGAAGTGAGGTGCGCTTTGTTCTGAAGATAGAAACTGTTGATAAATTGATTGTTTACTTAAATCATGCTAGACAGAAATTATTTATATATGAAAATGTCCTTGAAATATATGTATTTTTCCCCCAAATTCCTGTCTTCCTTTTTCTGAGTTCTGTATTTTCAATGCTTTACTGTACAGTAGTTAATACATTTGTCCATAAAAATACTATAGTATTTACTGCAGTAAAATTCTTGTGTACTATAATAACAAGGTTCAAATATACTAAAGCATATTATAGTGTTTACTACAGTTTATACATGTACTACAAGTTGATTATTTTATCATCTGGTTCAAATCGAGCTGACTTTTATTTTGCTGTTGCAAAAACGTCTGAGCTTCAGTGTGTTTGACAGTAGTTTCACAAAAACAGTGAAATGCTCGTAATATAAACTCTGGATTAAGAGTCAAGTAAAACACTGGATTAAGTTCATCTGTTCATGTCCTCGTATAGTAAGAAACTAAGAAACTTGTAACATGTTGAAGTGTGCTACTCATTCACTCGTAGACATGGCAGTTGCTTCAATGCATTTAGGGGTGTGGTCCTGGTCAAGACAATCTCCTGAACTCCAAACTGAATGTCAGAATGGGAAAGAAAGGTGATTTAAGCAATTTTGAGCGTGGCATGGTTGTTGGTGCCAGACGGGCTGGTCTGAGTATTTCACAATCTGCTCAATCACTGGGATTTTCACGCACAACCATTTCTAGGGTTTACAAAGTTTGGTGTGAAAAGGGAAAAACATCCAGTATGCGGCAGTCCTGTGGGCGAAAATGCCTTGTTGATGCTAGAGGTCAGAGGAGAATGGGCCGACTGATTCAAGCTGATAGAAGAGCAACTTTGACTGAAATATCCACTCGTTACAACCGAGGTATGCAGCAAAGCATTTGTGAAGCCACGACACGCACAACCTTGAGGCGGATGGACTACAACAGCAGAAGACTCCACCGGGTACCACTCATTTCCACTACAAATAGGAAAAAGAGGCTACAATTTGCACGAGCTCACCAAAATTGGACAGTTGAAGACTGGAAAAATGTTGCCTGGTCTGATGAGTCTCGATTTCTGTTTAGACATTCAGATGGTAGAGTCAGAATTTGGCGTAAACAGAATGAGAACATGGATCCATCATGCTTTGTTACCACTGTGCAGGTTGGTGGTGGTGGTGTAATAGTGTGGGGGATGTTTTCTTGGCACACTTTAGGCCCCTTAGTGCCAATTGGGCATCGTTTAAATGCCACGGCCTAGCTGAGCATTGTTTCTGACCATGTCCATCCCTTTATGACCACCATGTCTGATGGCTACTTCCAGCAGGATAATGCACCATGTCACAAAGCTCGAATTATTTCAAATTGGTTTCTTGAACATGACAATGAGTTCACTGTACTAAAATGGCCTCCACAGTCACCAGATCTCAACCCAATAGAGCATCTATGGGATATGGTGTAACGGGAGCATCGTGCCCTGGATGTGCATCCCACAAATCTCCATCAACTGCAAGATTCTATCCTATGAATATGGGCCAACATTTCTAAAGAATGCTTTCAGCACCTTGTTGAATCAATGCCACGTAGATTTAAGGCAGTTCTGAAGGAGAAAGGGGGTCAAACACAGTATTAGTATGGTGTTCCTAATAATCCTTTAGGTGAGTGTATGTGCAGCACCTGATTGAATATTGGTATAACAGTTTAATACTGTTAAACATGTTATAATTTTTTCTCATATGGCCTTTTTTGGATGGTTTTCCCAAGCACTGTTGCGTCTAGGCCTCCCTTTTACTTAGCAGATGCTGAGCACTGAAAATAAGGGCTGTGGTAATTACAAATCTGTGTCAGCCCTTCGTGCCAAAGAGCTCATGGCATTTAGCACTGCCAAGCACATATGTCTGTGTGTGTATTTTACTGTGCTCAGGTCCGCTGTGCCAGCCTGGCTGTGGGTGCGGCTCTGAGTTCGCTGGAGAGAGGGTGTGTGGCTCTGTCAGCGAGTTGCCAGAACATCTCAGGAGGCCTCTGGGCTACGGTGCTCAACATCCTGCTGGACAGACAGGAGTGCAGTATGGTACGACGAGAGGTGAGTCCAGAAATCGCTTTCTGAAGTCAGAAATTTTCATCAGGCTTTAGACAGTTGGAGATAACCCACCCCAAATTGTTTGGTCAATTTACATTTACGTTCTGTCAAAAGTCAGGTGTTTCTACAGTAGCCCTAAACGCCGTGGCTCTCAAACTGGGGCCCCAAGATAGATCCAGGGGACCATAGATTTTGTGGCATTTTATGAAATATAGAAATGTATCATACATTTAATGCAATCAAACATCAGAAAAATAAGCCCACCAACCAAAATAATTTATGTTCCAGCATTGTGTAACTGAATATGTTTTGGTTAAATTAAAATTCTAAGTTCAAGATAATAAGTCTTTATTAGGTGTCATGATTCTCGTGGTGAGACACGGAGAGAGGACCCAGGTGCAGACAGCGGGTAAGGGGTTAACAGATAATTTAATAAATAATAAAACAAAGACCCACTAGGGAGTAACAGAACAAAACATGGATGCAATAACATGAACAAAACTGGACTAAGACTTACTACACTATAGAAAGACTTAAAATAAATAACTAAACTAGAGTACAAGACACAAGAACTCACCACACAAACCACAATGAACCAGCACAAGACAGAAGACACAAGGGCATTAAATAAGGGACCAAATCAAGAGGGAAACAGGTGAAGGGCATTAATCAATAACGAGGGTAACGAGAGGATGGGAACAAAGACGCAACACAAGAGAGAGTATGGAAGGCCATAAGAACAATAATTGTCTCTCTCCACATTAAACATGAGGTTCTGTCATGATCCTGCCACTATACTAAGAGAAACATGACATGATGCAGCAGAATCATAACAGAAGCCTCTCCTTAAGGAGCAGCAACCTGATGCTCCTCAAGGCACAAACAAGACAAGACAGACAATGACATAGGCAAAACCAAATCAACATGATAAAACAAATCAAAACAAGCAAGCACAAGAGTCAAAGGGAAGGGGCACACAAGAGTCCAAAGGGAAGTCCAAACATGGGCAGACACGGACTGGGTAGCTCCGGCATACACAAACTGGATAGCGCCAGCAGACACAAACTGGATAGCCGGCAGACACAGACATGATGCACTGGGCTGGAATGGCCGCATGCACCGGGCGGAAATGCCAGGCTCCGCCGGGCAGGAATGCCCAGCTCCACCGTGCTGAAATGCCCGGCTGCACAGACCTGGAATGCCAAGCTGCACCGACCTGGAATGCCCGGCTGGGGATCTTTGGCGTCCACAGGATTCCGGTGGCTTCGACCATGGAGGGAAGACCGGCGGTCTCAACCCTGGAAGGCAGTCCGGCGGTCTCAACCCTGGAAGGCAGTCCGGCGGCCTCGGCCCTGAGCGGGAATCCGGCAGTCTCAACCCTGGTAGGGAGTCCGGCGTTCTCGACCCTGGAAGGGAGTCCGGCAACCTCTAACCCTGGAGTGGAATCCGGCAGCCTCAACTGCTGCCACAACGATCCCTCTGTCTGCTAGGTCCGATTATGGCTGGTTCATTCTGTCGTGAACGTGGAGGGTGGACGTGGTGGAAGAACCCAAGTGCAGGCAGACACGGGGATGAAGGGGTTAACAAATATACTTTTATTATAACAAGAACAAAAACACCACGAAAAACACTACTCAAACTAAATACAAAAACTGAAACCAAACACTTCCCACATGGGGGGCAAAAACAAAACTACTAGGAATCTTGAACATGAGTATACATACAACACAACGGGAACTCTGAACATGACCAAGGGAACAAGTACAACAAACGAGCACAAGACAATAGACATGAGGGCATCTTATAGGAAAACTAACAAAGGAGATAACAATGGGCAGGTGTGGGTAATGAGACACAGGACGAAAGCAATACTAGGAACGAGAGGGGCGGGGCCAATGACGAGACTGGAGAGAACGCATATTATGTCCTGATTGACAATAATATGTTTCTCTCCACATAAAACATGTGGGTCTGTCATGAGACCCCTTTTCTGCCCCTAGACCAGAAAATCAAGACAAGAATAGGCAGAATCATGACAATTAGGGGGACCGCAAAGCAATGCACCCTACTCAAAGGGGGCCTTTCAAAGAAAAAGTTGGAGAAGCACTGCCTAAACGGACACACTGCTTTACAAGGAACGTTTCGTGAACATGTTATCTTGTTCAGCAAAGCAGCGAAAATGTGATGACATCGTAGTCCTGTGTCTGCCACTGTAGTGCTTTAAAGGAGAGGAGTGGAGTGAGCCATTGGTTGCACTTCTCATCCTCGACACTAGAGACTGCTAAAATCGCTACATTCCTCCTTTGATATGTTTTAAAATGAATTAAAATATGATTAAATATACATAAATACTTGATAAAATGTTTCCATTAAGGTCTATTATAATATTGGAATACTTAATATAATATCTTGGCTTTCCCTCAGAATTTGACTAAGATACTTTTTTGACTATGTAATTGTGAATATTAACTAATACTGGCACATATCTTCTATGTTACCTATTCCTCTGGCATTTTAGACCATGAATGTTATTCAAATTTCTCTCTTTTTAAAGAATCTTCCACATGCTCTATGTAATTCCACAGAGATTTCGCCCGCATGCATTTCCATTGATTTGCAACAAGATGGCAGTATTGCTGACTTTTATGTTTCTCTTCTCCACAGGCTGCATTTATTTTGCAAAACCTCCTTGTAATGCCAATGCCGGCTAATGCAGAAGAGGCCAAAGACTCTGCCTGGCAGGTATGTTTACAAAAGAACAGTTTGAACCTTCAGCATTAAACATCAATAACACAGCCGGTCATAAAAGCTCCTTAGACATAACATACTCTACTATGTTGATTTCTAATGTTTTATTTCTTAAGTATTATCTTTTAAGCACCTTCTTTTACTCTCCCCTCTGTCTCTCAGAGCCCCTGTGTGCACGATGAGGATTCGGGTCTGTGTCTGGTCGGGCTTCCTGCCCTGCAGGCTCTGTTGTACCACTGCCAGTTTTTTGAAAGCGTGGGCCAGATGGTGAAGAGCTGTTACACAGGCCGACATGCCTTCACCCTCGGTTCCCCTCCCCTGCCAGCCAATGTCACGCAGGGTACGGTGTCCACGCGCCCATAGCTCTGCCTGCTATTAGTGGTCGTCTGGCTCGCTGGCCTCCATATGCTTCGACTCATTATCAGTGCTCTTCTGTTACCCCATTCACATAGAAAAATTGCCTTCTGTGTTTATGCAAACGCATTCTGCATTGATCCAAAAAGTGATTCCGGAAAGCGGACCTAGTAACATTGACAAGATCAGTCCAGCAAAGCACCCTGTGTGAACAAAAGGCAGAAACAAGGCCGTAAAAGATGTTTAGTGATGACGCACATCTATAATAAATCGTTAATAATTTGATTATGAAAATAAATATAGTTAAGCAAGTAATTTTTGTACATAAATAAATTGAAAGCTAAAAAAATAGGCCTAGTATTTGTCTTTAGCTAAATCATGGATGAGTGCAAGTGTCCTAATCACCAAATTTACCATCAGCCGCGAGAATATAAAAAATAGCAAAATTAAAGAGTCGGGAAAAAAAGATGCATTCTATCTAAAAGCGAATGCTCACCCAGACCTGCCTAAAACGCCTCATGTAACCACACCCCCACAAATCTACGTCAGTTCATGGTATGATTTTACTAAGACCGCCCAAATATATACGAAGGTAAGGTGGGCCTACCTGTCAGTCCAATTCTTTTGGAACCTGATGTTCCAAATATGGCAACAGGAGCTATATTTCCATCACATGCTTGCAGTATTTGACCAATCACTACGCACAGGTTAACTGGCCAATCATAGCACACCTCGCTTTTCAGAGCAATGAGCTTTGTAAAAAATATGCGTTTCAGAGAGGAGATACAAACATGCACGGTAAGTGGAAAATACAGTGTTTTTAACCTTAAATCGTGTAATAATAATATTAGTTTTAGCCGTGTCATATGACCCCTTTAAACTTGAAATTACTTTTATCAATACTATTCACACGAAAATACACAGACCTTCAATAAAATTGATCGCTTACCAACCTTTAAAGGACAAATTACCGAACATTTATGCGCTTGTTTTTCTCAACAACAACATTGTAAACAATATAGACATGGTTTTTATAGCATTATGTGCAATATGCTTTATTAACAGATTTTCATTCGATCTGCGTGAGATTGTTCCTAAATGGTTATAAAATCTAAATGCAAAAAACTTTCCTCAAACTTTGTTTTAAGAAAACAATAAGTTTATTTTTAAACTCACATTTTGTACATCATATTACAGAAAAATTATTATACCGTGCCTTTTGTTTTGCAGTTAGACTATGTTACAAAAATACTGGCAAATTTTTACTTCGCAGCAACAATATTTGCTACAGAATGATAACCAAAAAAGAGAGATTATTTAGGCCTATTTGGCACTTAATAATGGAAAGCAAAAACAAAGCAAGTAAATCACTGGCAGCGTTAATGAACAAACTCTAACGATCCCGGGACAAATTCCTGGACACATTTTCTGTGTATTTTCCAGGATCTATGTGTGAAGAGGGCTTGTGTTAGAGAGCCCTGATCCTGGCTGGTGTGCCACATATTTTAGATGCTGGTGTTTGCATTTATGATTAGCTTGTTTGATGTTGTCTTTACAGAATTGAAAGTATTAGTAAGCTGTCAGAGGCATTAGTTATACCAGGGAATTTTAATTTGGTAAATATTGCAGTTTGAATTGTAAATGTGGGATTGTTTTTCTTTCTGTAGAGGCGGATCTGAATGACTCTTTGAGGTTTTGGAGAGGACAGCTGGCTCCTTTGAACCAGACTCAAGGCTCAGGATCTATCTCCACATCCAGCACTTTGGTTAGTACACTTGGAGTAGACCATTAACTTCCTCTATTTTTAACCCCTGGATTTTATCCCCTAAATTCCTTGTCATTGTCTATTGTGTTGTTTTTATAAGATTCCATCAGGTAGCTCTAGCCGGGCTCCTTCTCCAATTCAGACTTCCAGTGTTACTGCAATCCAAGATGCTGCAGTCAACAGACTCACTGCTCAGGGTATGACTCTTTCAGGAAAATTCCCAGAATTTTTCAATGTTTGGTTGAAGATTTCAATGATTGAGTATACTTTCATTATGCTATAGGTCAGAGTGACATGGACAGCACTGACTCCACCCTCACCCAAGACTCCCACCAAGGGGGGAGATCCGAGCCGGTCGCTTTAGTAACCCCTCACCTTTTGCTGGCCGTGTGTGGTCTTCTGGACAACCTGTTGGCTGTGCTTTCTGAGTTTAGTCTATCTGCCCTCAAACAGAACCAAATACTGCAGGGGATGGCCAGGTTAGAAATCACACAGAGAAGGAATGTTCCTTCTTTATTTCAATATTTTGGCATTATTTGTATATTGTTTAAGGTATAACATTTATATTTGGGAAATTAGTAACCCTAGTGAATCTTTTGTTGAAGGAGCAGGACACCAAAAATGACAACAGGCTTCTTTTCCATCCGTAATTCATAGACATATGACTTTGCTTTGTGGAAAATAATTGGATACATTTCTAGAAATTGTGCTGACCATAATGGCAATTAACACAATTATAAATATGAAATCTATGCATATTTGTAAATTGTAAAGTATTGGTACATTTTTGGATGAACTATCCCTTTAACCACTTTATGATGTTCCATGTTATTTTTGTAAAGATTTTCTGCAAACCTTTCACACACACACATATATATATATATTAATATATTCTCTTGGTTTACCTGACAACCACATCCTGACTGCCATGTCTCTGCTCATTTTAAATACCACACAGTGGTTTGTTACCTTTATGACAAACAAACATTCACATCAACTTCATATCACAAATATTAATCACTTACTCAACCTCATGGCATTTCAAACCTGTGATATTTTGAAGAGTGTTGATAACCGATAAACCAATGCTAGTCAATGCGTACCGCCAATGTTCGGTATCCAGTGTTGGGTGTAACTAGTTACTAAGTAATTTGTTACTTTAATTTATTTTCCCTTAAAATAAAGTAAGGGATTACTTTTCTGTTAATTGTTACAGTTACTTCGGATTTAATTGAACTAATTACTGTCTAATTTATACAATAGTGGAAATGACATCAAAATTCAAAGTCTAACTTGCATGCATTTACATATCTTTCTCACATTTGTAATACTTGTAATAACTTTTATTGTTATAATATGTTTTCATCTTTCTTTTTAGTGTGGTAGACTCAGCAGCCATAGCTCAATGTGTGAATGAGTTAAAGACACCTCCTTATCCAGATGCTTTTGAAGATGCAAGGAACCAGGTGCGTTATGGGAGTTCTGATCATTTTCTATGAGCACAACAAAAAAATTCTCACTTGGTAAACTGCTATTGCAGCTCACTTATTTCACGATTTTGCACGTTATGTAGCAAGTGTTACATTTAGTCACTCAGCAGTGGTTTATTGTCGCTCTTCACTTCCCCACAAACACAGTGGCAGTTGTGCGCTATTTGATGTTGTTTATGGTTGAGAATCTACAGAGCTGAGTGTGTGTGTGTGTGTGCTTGTTTGTTGATTGGTAATTGTAGTTCTCATTAACTCTCTCCTCGCTCCCCTTGTTTCTCCTTTAGGTGCTGAGCAGTGTGTTTTACGTGCAGAGGTTTTGTAATCTCCTGCAGTCAGCAACAATACACAGTGAGGATCTGCCGCTCCAGCGAGAGATCTTCAAACCCCTGCTGAACAACCTCGTTTCCATCCTAACGCTGTCTGTCACCAACTTGGGTATCGACCGAGACGCGCACTGACAACCCAAGTTTAATTCCTTGTCTTGCTAGACACAGAAAGCATTCCCACAAGACCTTCAAATATAAGAATGGCATGTTTCATGAGCCGCTGCTTGTTGTTTTGTCCTCAGATGCCCAGATCCAGGGTGCAGTACTCCACACTTGGGCGGATGTGTTGATGCTCCTGGCTACTCTGCTGCGCAGAAACCAAGCTGTGGTCGGCCCATCTGTCAGCGTGGCGCTGGGGAAACACTGGCAGCGGTTTTCAGGTGACACGCGCCTTTCAGAGGGCAAATAAACAAGGAGTAGAAAGATGGCAAATATGATGAAAGGAAAGGATGGATGAATGAGAGATGTTTTGAAAGAAAGATTGAAGGTTTTGATAGGAGAGAGGGAGTCCTAGATAAATATAGATACAGCTGAGGAAAGATGGAGACGGGTGCGGTGGGAGGCCTGCTCATTATGTCTGCATGTGTGGAGGGAGCGGTGTCCCCGCTGCATATGACAGACCCGGGCCAGAGACGAGGAGAACAATCAGCTCGCTTTAGATCTGATGGATGTGGTAGGAAATGCTAGAGCAGGTGGGTGGGCAGTAGTTTCGCATACTTGCCTACAGGTATCTTGGCTTTGGAAGTGCTTTTGAATGGCTGTGAGTTTGGAGAGGCTGTTTGTCAGATGTTCCCCCTCGGTGAAGATTGTTTGTTGTCAACTTTTGCATCTCTTGCATCTTCACATCATGAAGTTTGAGCTGACAAAACTAAATATTAGCATTCCTTGCAGTCGCAACACTCTTGTTTGTCCGTCCTCAGATGCCCTCCGAGTGTGTTTGGAGCGAAAGGGGGCCGATTCTTCTCTCTACATTTCGGCCATGCAGTTTCTGTGTGTGCTGTTCACGGAGGAGGCTAAGAGGAGATCGGGAGGTCGCTTGGAACCCGGTTCCTCTTTAACTGAAGTCCTGTCCTCGGAGCCTGGAGAGCTCGTGTGTGAACTGTTGCTGGAGGTAACACAGACCGCTGTATAGATTGTAGTCATAGCCCAAGGCAATGTGCACATGGACCGTCTATGGATTGTGTGATACATATTGTATGCAAAATAATAAGAACACATAATTCACTTCCAGACTCAATCTGATTGGCTGGATTTTGTTCTTTTGTAAAATTTTCAGCAATATGAGAAGATTCCTTTCCAGAACCCTTTGAAGAAGGTGACAGCCAAAGGTCTCATGTCTCTGTTAGCCTGTAGCCCCAGCGCTCAAAGTTATGCCTGTAAAGGTAAACACAACTTTGTTGCTTTTCAGCACAATTGGACAGCGAGGGAAAAACATGGGCCAAAAAATAAAGCCTAGTTTTTCAGTATATTTCACTAGATTTTGGTCGCTTGTGTAGATCTTCTCTAGCATTCACAATAGATAATAATTATCCAAAAAAAACAAACTTTGATTAACGCTACCAATGCTAACTGACAATAAACAAAATAATTTGTAGGTAACCGTTAAAGGTACAGTGTATGAAATTTAGCGGCATCTAGCAACCAATGGTTCACTTCACCCCTCCCCCTTCTTCTCAAGCACTATGGGGGTGAAACAGGACTAAGAGGCCATTTACACAAGATCGTTTTGAACTAAATACGGAAAACTTTTAATGCGTATTGGCTGTTCATTTACACAAACTGCATTTTGGGAGACCGAAAATGCAAACTTTTAAAAACGGGTCTCAAAGTGCAGGTTTTTTTAAAACGATGGCATTATCGTTTCCGTGTAAACTCTGAAGACAGCGTTTTCCAAAAACAATGACATCATAGGCATGCGTATTACACGTACAGTCTGTAGGCATGCGCGAGTATTCCCCAAACAATAATTTACGAAACATGCACCGTATAGCAGTTTGTCCGTTAAGTGCTACTGTAGAAACAGCATGTCGAAATCCAAATAAGTGGACCCGTGGTGCATGTAGATAGAAATAGCTCATAAGGTAATAAAAACATATTGCTTCATTATGTAAAGTCTTTATACACTTCTAAACGCATAGTTATCTATATTATATTGCATTTCTGCCAATAGATCCTCCAAAAAATTACAAACTGTGTCTTTTCACGGATGCTACTACTAAAACCTATAAGGATTATTTGCAAATTAGGAGGATTATATACATTACAGATTCAGTTTAGTCCCAAAAACATCATATTTGTGTCTGTTGTCACTGTCTGCTGGTTGACATGAACACACTTCTCTTATTTCCCCTTCAGCTGGCGTGATTGACAGCTGTGTGGAACGCATAAAGCACGTTTACACAGAGCTTCACCTGGAGTCTGTGAAAGCAGGGAAGAACACTCACAGGAGGAAGGTATGGAGGGTTCCTGTGACATGACAGACAGATTTAACATCACAAACAAATAAACATGTCAAGAATGTGATGGATGTGAAGGAGCTGACGTAACAACAAAGTGAAAACGGAGTGATGTGCTTCAGTTGATTTAACAAGTTTTGTAGAACTATACAAAATACATTTATATTTTGTAAAAACATTAATATGCTTTTCATAATTTATAAAGGTTTTCGTTTGGTATGAACCAATTTTACTACCAACCTATCAGGGGCCTTACATCCAGGCATCAAAACTGAAGTCGTTGTATGGCACGGAATCTGGCAAATGTATTACTTCTTAACCAGAAAGTAGCGCTGAATAGCTAAACAATTTTTTATTGTGCTATGAATAATGTAAAAAATATTCAGATGCGGTTTAAATAATCTGCTTGTTTTTGCGTGGCTGTATTTAAAGTGGTTAGGTTGGCTTTCAACTGCATTGAACCTTTGCAGCGACCCGTCAAAATAAAAGTCCTGTTAACTTGAAATTAGTTATAACACCCACATTTTCACACAATCCCCCTTACTTTTTGTTATAATTCAACCACGTTTACTTTAGTAAATGGAAGTTAATGTGCTTGTAAAATTATAAAAATATTACTTAAAAAAATATTACTTAAATTTAAGTTGTCCTGAAAACAAAAGAAAAATGAAGATCTACGGGTAAGATGGTTTATTAACATAGTCAAGTACATTATACATTACCTTTACAGACTTTTTCCCTGTATGGTTCAAAGTAGCCACTTTAGGTTTTTTATATAGTTTATTAGTGAATACTATAGTTTACCGAAGTATTTTTTCATGTGGGCAAATATATTACTTACACAGGATCCAGAAAAATAAAAACGAAGTAAAGGAATTTGGGAAGAAATAAAACTGATTTCATAGGGCCCTATTGGGCCGAACTCTAGATCTGTCAGCCATTATTAATCTTTGTTAATGAATACTAAATGAAGTTTGATTGAAGATTTTCCTTATTTATAATAGGAAAAATGAAATACAACACAAGTATACATGAAGACACATCAGACATTCATGAGGGTATAAATATTTTTACGATCAGCATGATCTCTTGTTCTAACAGCTCTTTGTTCAATGCCAGCAGGTGGAGAACAGCATGAGGGAACTTAAGATGACTCTCGAGATTCTACGAAATTGCCTCTATCGACATAATGAATGCAAAGTACGTCATGTCACATAATCTTTCCGGTGATGATTATTGGAGAATCTAGATTCATTGTAAACTAACTGCAGATATTGTCAAAGGGGGTCTTGTGGGTTTGAGGAAACGACCACATAATTTCTTGTAAAGTCTGCGTGAAACCCATGTGATCAGTCACGTGATCATTATTGTGAAGTATGAAGGAAATGAATCGACTTCTTGCATGAATATTTAACCAATACGACCAATTTACAACCTTTTCAAGAACGTTTTTTGCTTTAGTGATTTTAGTTTGATTCAGCCAAAAATGTGCCATCAAATACTCACCCCTATGTCATTCCAATGATCTATATATATATATTTTATTAATACAATATCAAATGAGAGGGAGTAGTGTTAATTGATCCAACCAATCCAACGTACTGTTTTTTTTGTAACTAATATCATACTGATGTCTCCCCAGGCTGTGGCCACCGAGTTGCGCTTAGCTGCCATGCTGTTGGCACTGTGGCCCTGGGTTTTACTGGATGACCCCACCATGACTGTGGTCCTGGAAATGTTGTGTGTTTACACAGCGAACAACACTGCAGGTCAGTCTGAGGGAAAGAGGATTAGCAAGCATCACCGATCGAGGGAATAAGATTTGTCTTTGTGCTTACTGTACCCAATCCATGAGTCATTTAGAGGTACAGTAAGGGCCATTGTGTGACAAATAAGGCTGATGTGAGCACGGCAGCTAGTGAAGGGATTGTGTCATACTTTCTGTGGGCTAACAGATTCCTGTGTGTTTACTAGGGAGTATTTGTATTAGGGGAGGGGATTTTGTTCAGATAAATACAAACGTTGGTGGGATTTACCCATTTTTATGTCTTATGATGGCAAATGAGCTCCATATCACATATTGTACACGCAACTGTAATATTTTATAATATGTACACTGATTTTCAGATTTTTGTTTTAAAAAACGTTGGATATATATATCAAAATGGAACTTTTTGGAACTTTCAATAGCATTTAATCGGCCAAGGCACATGGATTATTTAATACACTGGCTCTCAACTGGGGGGGCACAGAGGTATTGCAAGGGGGATGTGACGTCTCCTGAGACCTGAGGCTATCGCAAATAGTTCCTTGATCAGTGTTGCCAAATATTTTCTATGGAAAGTAGATCAAATGTGCCTGAAAAGTCGCTAAATGTCAGCAGATGATGTCACCGAAATGAGCATATCAGTGACGTCGTCATGTAGCATCTGACAAGCAAAGAGCTTCAGGTCTGGTTAATGCCTCTACTATGTGAGCTGTCATGTACAGTATTATATTAAAAATACACCCAAATTCACAATAAATAGGTTCTTAATAACTTATTTTTCGGTTTCTGTTGGCAGACACCCAAAATGTATGTAACAGTGAGTGAACTCGACCATTTGAAACTAAACACCAGCAACCACTTCCGTTGAACAGTTCAAATCCGTTTGTGTTCATGTTTATGCGTCCATACAGTCATCGTCTTTTAAATCATATATGCTTAAACATGGTCAATAAGTGATACATTCTTGAAAACACTGTTTGTAAATGCGTATCTCATTCACGCGCAAGTGCGGTATTAAATTAAATTAAAACTTCACAATGTGCATTGTTCCAAAGCAGCTTTACAGGAGAAAATATACTGAATGTTCTCCCTGCTGCTTACTGAACAGACTAGACACAGAGAGAGGCGGTGCTGCGCTGGGAAAGCAAAAACTGCCTCTCGCCAAGCTTTATTCAGAAAGTTGCTAAATTTGACGCTAGTCGGTTTTCAAAAATTAAGTCGCTAAAGGGGTCTGAAAAGTCACAAGATCTTGCAATAAAGTCGCCAGGTTGGCAAAATTGTCCTAGAGTCTTTGTTATATTTGTTGGTGATTATTTATCATTTAAACATGTAAAGCCAAAATATATATTTTTAAACAGGTTATACTTTTTAAAACAGGAAAATCTGTTTTTTTAAAGAAAAAGACATTAGCACTTCCTATAGTAGCTGTCCTTAAAAAGTGTGTCTGTTAAGCTTGAATCAATAATGTCATATAAACTATGTTACAAAAAACCAAGAAGACATTGGTCAGTTAAGCACTAAAAAGGAAATCTGCTTTTCTTCGGGTATGAGAGAGAGACTGAGAGAGAGAGAGAGAGACATTTACACACAGCATTTGTGCGTGATGGAGAAAGACAGTTTAACATAAAAGCGTATGTTTGTATATTTATATAAACATAATGCTTGTTTTTCAGAATGTCATGTTTTTGATCTCATGGAAAGCTGTGCTGTGGGGCAGGATGTGGCTTCACACCTGTTAAGAGCAAGCAGCATATGGGTGTGTGTCTATCTGTACATATCTCTGTGTGTGTGTGTGTTTGACTATATGTGGCTTTATTTTTGTGTGTGTTTGGGCTGTCACTCTGGTTTAACAGCACTACCTTACAATACTGTGCTGTGAAACACGGTGACCTGTCAAGGTCGGTGAGAACAGCAGGTGATCTTCATAAGGTTGCTTCTTGAATTATAGAGTCAGCCCTCCAGCAAAACAGCACATTTTCTCCACCGCCGTATTCTTTCTTGTGTAACTTTTATTACAGAATTCATTAACCTGCACCACACCACCCTCATCCCTTTATCTGCCTGATTAATATTGGATTTATTCAGCAAGAAAAACCCTGCTGGGGTCCCTCAACGATCCATGTCTCACCAGAATAAAGTTAAATGATTTGTCTGCAGTTGCGCTGCTCATCAAAATCTATTTGCATACCCAGCGGTGAGATGTTCAGTGGGTTTGACACTTCGACTCGTAGCATTGTTAGACCAAAAGAAAACCTTTTGTTTCATGTATTAAATTCAGTGGAAAATTCGGTTTCCAAAGAGTTTCCGAGCTCTCGGTTACACAATCTGTGCAAGGTGATTTGGAAAGAGTGCAGCTGCATAAGTTTAAAGGTATGGGTGATGTGGTTTTATATTATAAGCTGTATTTCCTGAGTTATGAGCTTTGTGTATGCGATAAGAGAAAGGTGTCGGGCCGCTTGGGTTGTTGCATTGTAACTGACTGCATTCAAAAATAAACACACAATGTGATGTGCTAAGAATGAATGAATCAATTGTTGTTATTTTTAATGAATCAAAGCCTTAATGAATCTGACAGAATCGAAAACATAAGTCATAGGTCTCAATAAATCATAAAAGTTGATTTTCTTGACTGAATTAGTTACGAACTTCAGGTTGTAATGTTGTAAAACAAATAATTGTTGCAAAAATGTGTTATCAGGCTTTTGTGTCAGATAGTGCCTTACATCAAAATATAATATAGATAATCTTATTTTATTATATTTGTCGGTGTAAATAAAGGTTTGGTAGATTCTGTTGTCATCCTGTATCTCTTTTTTTGTTTAGGTTGCAGTGCTTTATCTAGCAGCAGCGGTAGCTATGGTCCAGTTCAGGCTGTTCAGCCTAAGACTGCGGTCACAAATTCACTGATGCATGGGGTGATGAGACTGGCCTCCCAGGTTGCCCCTGACAACAGCAGCATCCACAGTCTCGCTTTCTCAGTGCTGGCCAACCTGGCCATCTCCAAAGACTGTAAAGGGGTTCTGCAAAAGGTACGGTAACAACAAGTATGGATTAGAGTAAACCGTAAATCAACCAGAGAGAAAGGAAGCAATATGATCTTGTTCCGCTTTTTTGAATTTATCACTCCTAAGGTTGCATATGGACAATTCCAAATGTCAACTTTAAGATTAAAAAATCTAGTTTTTACCAAAGGTTTTTCCATATTGATACCTGTAGGTCAGACGTCAATATTTGGTGGCTTAAATATCCAAGTGAAGTCTGTCTTCAATGTCTTATAGCCTTTTTTATTGTATTTTTTTAAACTGGTTACATAGTCAGGTAGGTGAATTATCACATGCGTAACGGTCCATATTCCTAGTAATTATTGTATGTCCTGTAAAGTGTCATCCTTTCTTCATTTGTTGGATATTATTGCTTCTGGTTCACACATTTTAATTCACAGAAATCCTGCAATGTTGTCTCTCAAAATCGTGCATCCTTTATTGTCACATTCATAACGCATCATTTTTTCCCCTCTTTTAAATAGGAAACTTGTGCATGATTGATACTTGATATATTTCTGGACTCTACCATCCGGGTTTAGTCAAATATAAATGGATGATTCAATTTATTTGTATTAAATAAATCATTTATATTTCAAGTTTTGACTGAAAATGTCACATCCAAAGCGCTGGAATTGCCCATATCCATCTTTTGCTTCCTAATCTCCCTATTATTGATTTTACAGAGTAATTTCCTGCAGCGCTTCCTGTCCCTCCCCATGCCTAAGGCAGGCAGCCGCAGCGGTGGTCCGGCGGGAGAGGTTCTGTCCCTCTGGCTCAAGCTTCTGCTGAACGTGTCATTCGGGGAGGACGGACAGCAGATGATCCTCAGGCTGAGAGGGGCTCTGGAGCTGCTAGTCGAACTGGCCCAGTCCAAACACTCCGGCTGTAAACCCACCATCCTACTCATTCTGCACAACATCTGCTTCTGCTCGGCTAACAAGCCCAAAGTTCTGGCCAATGGTATGACAGTGGGGTTCAAAGGTTTTAGATATTCAGTCTTGGGCAGATGCCAATGACGTTGTCTTAATGGGACAAAGCAGGCATGGTTCCCTATCGATACTTCACTCGTACTGCGTAGCAGGACGCTATGGGAAAACTCCTTTTTCTCCGATGACTGAAGCAATTCAATAGCGCAGTGAAACTGCACGGTGATTGGTTGGAAAAAAGTAAAACTTTAAACCAATCGTTCACACGTTCTGTGCACGGAGTTGAGGAACTTACTGGACAAAGGAGCCATAGAAATGGTTTCTCCAGACCACATTGAGTCAGGCTTCTACAGCCGATACTTCCTCGTACCAAAGAAGGACGGAGGCCTCCGCCCCATCCTCGATCTCAGACATCTGAATTGCGCCCTTATGAAACGGCATTTCAGAATGATCACGATGAAGCAGATCCTCTCACAAATACGCCCAGAGGACTGGTTCTTCTCTCTGGACCTGGAAGATGCATACTTCCACATTCAGATAGCCCCCGTCACAGACGATTCTTGAGATTCGCCTACGAGGGGGTTGCATATCAGTACATGGTCCTTCCATTCGGACTCTCTCTAGCTCCCCGCACTTTCACAAAGTGCATGGATGCGGCTCTTTCCCCTCTCAGACAGAAGGGAATCCGCATTCTGAACTACCTCGACGACTGGCTTGTTCTAGCCCAGTCGGAGGACGAGCTACGGTCCCACAGATCCCTCCTCCTCAGCCATCTAGAATGCCTGGGACTCAGGATCAATCTTGCCAAGAGTGCACTGTCCCCCAGCCAACGTATATCGTTCCTGGGGGCAGTCTTCGACTCAAATCACATGACTGCCAGAATATCGCCAGAACGAGCTCTGACTATTCGACCGCTTGCGGCCTCATTCACACCCGGGGTTTCACGCCCCCTCAGAGTTTTTCAGAACATGCTGGGCCTTATGGCCTCTGCATCTCAGGTGCTGAGTCTGGGCATCCTCCGGATGCGCCCCCTCCAGTACTGGCTGAAGCCCAGAGTTCCTCCACACACTTGGCGTCTTGGACGACTACGTGTTTTGGTGAACCAAGCCTGCGTATCCGCCCTAGCCTCGTGGAAAGATCCCCTTTGGCTAGAGCAGGGTATGCCCCTGGGCTCCACGTCCAGCAGGAAAGTGGTCACGACAGACGCCTCCAACACGGGTTGGGGGGCTCTGTGCGACGGCGAACCTGCCTTCGGCCTCTGGTCGAACCAGGACAAAAGCCTCCACATCAACTACCTGAAAATGCAGGCAGTATGGTTGGCTCTTCGCTACTCTTCGTTTCTATGCCCTCAAATGGTCTGTCTTTGCCTCCTGGTGTACACCACGCGGAGCTGACCCGGTGTCCTGTGACATATCACTGATACTGTCATTTTTGCAAGAGTTGTTGGATAACGGCCGTGCCCCTTCCACGCTCAAATTCTATGTGGCAGCTATTTCAGCCTAACATATCCACATCGAAGGAAAAGGAGTGGGCAAAAACGACCTCATTGTTCGTTTCTTGAAGGGCTCCAGGTGGCTACACCCTCCTCGCCCTCTTACAGTTCCCACTTGGGATCTGCCCACGGTCCTGAGGGCTCTAAAGAGCCCTCCCTTTGAGCCTCTGCTATCTGTGGACCTCCGTTCCTTAACGCTCAAGACCACTCTGCTTCTCGCATTAGCATCGGTGAAGCGTGTGGGCGACCTACAGGCTCTCTCTGTGAGCCCATCCTGTCTTGAATTTGGGCCTAACAACGCCAGGGTCGTCCTCAAACCAAGGCATGGCTATGTACCTAAGGTGCTCTCTACTCCGTTCAGAGCACAGGTTATTACGCTCTCTGCTCTCCCCTCCTCCGAGCGGGACCCAGAGTTTACCCTGCTCTGCCCAGTCAGAGCATTAAAAATCTACATTGAGCACTCCGCCCCATTCAGACGGTCGGAACAGCTCTTTGTGTGCTTCGGTGACCGCACCAGAGGGTCTTCGGTCTCGAAACATAGACTGTCAAAATGGATAGTCGAGGCTATATCGCTGGCGTACTCTTCCTTGGGCCTTCAATGTCCCACGAGAGTTGAAGCCCATTCTACTAGAGGCATTGCCTCTTCCTGGGCATGGTCTAGCGGTGTCTCTATAGAGGATATCTGTGCGGCGGCCTGCTGGGCTTCGCCGTCCACTTTTACAAGATTCTACAGTCTGGACGTCCCGGCCCTTCAGGCCCGGGTCCTTTCTGCTTTGGATTAGGCCGCTGAGCCCTGGCTCTGCAGCCACGCCAGCACCTAATAATTTGGGGACGATTAACCGGACTAGGCCACCTACTAGCTTGGCCTTCTCCGCCTTCTCAGGGATTCCCTGTTCTACCCGTCTCCGAGCCAAGGCTCCGAGACTATCTGTGTTTTCGTTCCATCTGTAGCACGGCGTGATTATACTGGTTCCCCATAGCGTCCTGCTACGCAGTACGAGTGAAGTATCGATAGGGAACGTACTCGGTTACTAACGTAACCTCGGTTCCCTGAGATACGGGAACGAGTACTGCGTTCCTTGCCGTGCTACAAGCTGCATTGTCGTTGCTTCAGTCGAAGTAACCTGAGGACTCTACGGCGATGCGTCTGCTTATATAGCCATAAGCCCGGCCCATTCTGGAGGGTGCCATCACCATTGGTCCGGCAGCTCCGCTACGATTGGTTTAAAGTTTTACTTTTTTCCAACCAATCACCGTGCAGTTTCACTGCGCTATTGAATTGCTTCAGTCATCGGAGAAAAAGGAGTTTTCCCATAGCGTCCTGCTACGCAGTACTCGTTCCCGTATCTCAAGGAACCGAGGTTACGTTAGTAACCGAGTACGTTATCAACATAGCCAAATGGTTATCATGTTTTTTTCTGTTTGTTTTTGATGCCACCCTGTGATCTTCATGCTTGTAGTGATTCAATGAAGTTAAAGGAACAGTTCAGGCAAAAATGAAAATTCTTTTGACCACCATTGTAATTTCTCTGGATTGGAACAAATAAATTATACAAAATCAGAACCGCTTGAGGGTGAGTAAATGATGACATTTGGGATGTTTTTGGGTGAACTGTCCCTTTAAAACTGCCTTTGTAAAAATGTTGACCCACGCACAAGTGTTGAACTCTCAATTTCATATACAGTATATCCTCAACCTTTTCTCATCCGGATGTGTCACAGCAACCGCGATGGAGCCATTACAGTGTTACACATCCAACCAATGTTTCCGTTGAAGTGCTTTTTTTAGAAACTGGTTTAAAGATGAATGTTTATACTGTACCCTGTTAAATCTTGAAAATAAACACTTAAAAAGTGTGAGACATTTTTGCCTTTTAAAATGTGAAATGTAAATTATGTTATCATAATAATGTTTATAGAATGAAATTACTTAGTATCGCTTTGTATTTGCCATTTGGTTCATTGTAGGTCTAAATCGAATATGTATGTGTTGTGTATTTCAGATAAAGCTGTTGACCTGCTGATCTCTTGTTTGAGCGGTACATCATCAGATATAAGAACCATTGGAGCTTCTGCCCTCTGGGCTCTGATGCATAATAATCAGAAGGTTTCGTCAATTATTTTACATTTATATTTTATGCATTTAAAAGATGCTTTTAACAGAGTAACTCACAGTCCCATCAAGCCATACATCTGCGTGTGTTCACCCTTCACCTAAATGTTACTACAGTATTCAGGCAGCATTTAGTATTTTAGTAACAAAAATGTAATATAAGAAATGTGCGTGATCATATTTACAGTATAAAGGCAAATTACATGCGAGTCAATCATCTCACCCTTTATCTTTTCATCCTGCATTTCTCCTCTTGTGAAGGCAAAGGCCACTTTAAAGTGTCCTTCCATCAGACTGAAAGTTGAAGAGGTGTACATGTCCGCCCGGAAAGGTAGGAATATATTCAGTTTGATCAATTTACGGCCTCATATTTTTACCTCTCAGTCATCAGAAATGGATCTTTTCAGAGAATGAGATCATTTTCAGTTAACTGCATGTGTTTTTCTAGATGCAGAGCAGAACAGTGGCAAACCCTTGAACGACTATCTTCTCAAGTGCCTGAGAAATCTCTCACAGCTTTTCAGCTCCTAAAAGTGCCTCACTGTTGATAGAGATCATGAACTCAGACAAGAATGTGAATGTTTTTCAATGTCTATTTATTTTTTGTATGTTTCTAGTATCACAGTGTAACTGTTGTTTTTCTATGCAATCGTTTCAATAAATAGTTTTTCATGATACTTTAATTCATGTTTTTTACAGTAATTGCTGTCGTCATTCTTAAACTGTCAGATCAATATGACTGGAAAATGAAAACTCAAATATTACTCATATAATAAACTTTAATTGATGTATTTACTAGTTAATACAGAAACGGATGCAAAATGTGGGTAAATGACATTATTATCTTTTTTCTTGGTTGGGAGGCACTATCCCGTTACGCATGCATGATATGAGGTCATGACATTTTCAATAGATAATAAAATTTATATTTGTATCTACTTTCATATGGGGAATTCAGAGATTTAAAAAAAACTCTTTCAGTTTCTGTTGAGAACAAACTGTGTGTGGGACAGGATTCAGCCCCTTGTAGTTTGCTCATCTTAACACCTCTGTCACAGTTTTTAACCACTAGTTGAGGGGGTGCCTGCAGACTCTTGCAGCTGGAGACAGATAGGGTCTGTGGTAGACTCGTCCTCCTCTCAATGCTGTATTCATTCTGTCTCAGAGGAGCAAGATGGTGGCAGTACAAAAGGATTACTGGTACTTCATGGTACTCGTGATGTCGCTCTGTTTGCTCAAAGGTAATATTTTTAACGTGAATGTATCTTTTGGGTGAATTTCGACGGCTTGTTTTGTTTTATGAATTTGGTTCTTGCCAATAGAAGGTTTTGTTTATATTGTGTATAAAACTAGAGAATGATAAATAGTTTCACTAGAGTTATAAAACATCTACACAAATTTCTTAAATGATACAGTTCATTACTATATTTCTTAATATCAGTGTTTAAAGCAAAGAATCAAATATAAAATATTTTCAAGAATTATGTTAATTGGTGGGAAAGTGTGTTTGCTATAATCCTTTAAGAATAGGGATTATTTTGATGTGCTCGTCCACTGTTGTGATATAGTTTCAAAATATCATTGTTGGTTTAATGTAAATAGTTGCAGCGCAACTTTGCCTTATCTGACTGTGGTTTTCCTCCTTCAAAGGCAACAGCACTTCAGAACCAGTCTTATTATACATAATATAAAATGTTATGAATAATTTAAAACATTTTGAGGTTCTCAGGCCTTCACATAGATCTAAAACTTAAAAGTTTTTTAGCCAGAAAGTTCTACTGGATTTGCTCTTCTGTGCTGTGATGTGATTCGTTGTTTTTTAACCTCAGCATTTTTAGATGTATTAACATAAACATAAAGAATATTATTAACATAAAGAACGGAGGTAAATATCCAACAATAACCAAATATGGTGTATATTTATATGTTTTATGGCTGTATTGATATAAAATAGAATAATGCTGTGGGTTCAAGACCTGTGAACACTGGCAGAGTTACAAAAACATGAACATCATGCTCCACCCAGAAAGGAAATTTTTTTTTATTTAAATACACAATGAGATATTTTGAAGGAAAGCAAACAGTTCTAAGGCACGTTTGACTACTATTTTAATTGTTCCCACTGCCCTAGTTGATGTCACAGAAATGTCAGATGCTAAAATTTTTCCAAATCTCTTTTTTGTGTTCAACCGAGAGAATAACTATTAGGTGAGTGGACAGAGGCAAATAGTGGATTAACAGTTCATTTTAGTGCGAACCATTAGCCCCGAAGTGACCACTTGAGCACCAGTTAAAGCCCAAATTATGCAAAATGACAAACTAAGATGAAACCCTTTGCTGACAGCTTGGTTCCCTAAGTTAAAAAATCCCATCTCCGCCTCGGCCTTAAACACCAATAATGTATGCTCATGTCTGACTCTCATGCTTACACAACGGTCTACTGTAGGTTCTGTTCAGGTGAAAGCTCCAGAAACTACAGTCACACTTCAGGAAGGAATGGTTTTGGACTGCCTGTGCCCATGGAGCGGCCAGCTCACAATGGTCTCTTGGACTAAAACATCTCTTCCACAACCTGTAGCCGTTTATCATCCTCAGTTTGGCACCAACTTTGCCCCATTTTATGACGGTAGAGTTGTGTTTCTGAAAACTACACCCATGGATGGAAGCATATCTATTATGAACGTTAGTCAGAGCGACGTCGGCCACTACCATTGCTCTCTACAGACCTATCCTCAGGGATCATGGACCAAAGACACATTTGTCAAAAAAACAGGTGAAGCATACAATAAAACCTATGAATAATGTAATTTAAATGAACGTTAACACAATATTTATTATGACATACCAGTTAAAAATGAAATTTAGAATTTACTGTATAGAAACATTGTGTAACAAAACACCCTTTATTTGTCCAGCAATCCCCATCGCCATTCAACCTGACACTGAGTTGGTGGCCGCAGAAAATGACAACCTGACCATTAAATGTGACCATATCCAGAACGGTGAGGTTTACCTTGTAAGCATTGAAAAACTGGGCCCAAAGGATGGCAGTAGTACTATAATAGCGACGTGCCAGATGAAGGATGACATTATGGAGCTGAACGAATACAGCAGTAGAGGAAGTCTGAACTGCAGCGATGCTATGGAGGTTAGTTTACACCTGACGAACGTCATTGAAGAGGACGGAGGACTTTACCGTTGCAACTTTACCACAGATGCTGGTGTCCAATCCACCACAGTTCTGCTGACCACTCTATCTGCCCAAGGTAATGTAGGCGATTGTTGAATGATTCCAGACAGAGACAGAATTGTTTTAATTGATTTATTGACGGTCTTAGATTTGATAGGTATTTGTAAATATAAAGTTAGTGTACTAAAACTTAACCAATATTTTCATTTTAAATTACATAAACTATTTTGGGTTAATATGTAGAACGATCTCAAATGAAACAAGGGGCTAACGCTCATTGATCCTTAAGTTCAGCCCATTAACAGTGGCTCAACCAATGGCCTGAGTTCGGGACGGGGCTATTTACTGTCTGTACCTACAATACAACTCCTGACCCGAAACAAAGTTCATGTAGCATTTGTTATAGAAACATTATTAAAGCTTCTGTTTTACTCTTATTTCAGATTTCGGAAGCTTTCGGTACATGCTATATGTGTATATTGGAGTAGGGGTGGTCGGTGGCACTTTTCTGATGGGTCTTATTTTATTGGTGACGTGGGTGAACAGGTAACGTTGTCTTACCACATTACTAATAAAGACAGCCAGCGATTTTAACACTTATGGCTGCAATACCCTACAAGACTTTCAAAATCTGAACAGATTTTTTTTTAAACTAGACATCATACACTTGCAGACTTTTTGAAAGCTTCAGATAGAAACACACTTACTGATAAAATCCGCAGACTGGCACAGACTTTCTGCAACAAGTCAGACTTCAAATCTGAGCAAAGGTCTTGTAGTGTATTCCAGCCATTAGATACTATGTGTATTATGTAGGCCTACTGCATACTGTATGTGAAGTATTCCCTGTATTTTGTTTGTAAACGATAAGATATAGTTGCAGGGTAACTAAAACTGTAACTGAATAATACACATGGCCTGGGACAAAATATTTTATAATATAAACAATTAAACTAAAAAGTATCTAAATGATATATTGACACAATCTTGGATATGGAAACTTTTCTGTGTATAAATAATATTTTATATGATTTATAACAACATGATTTTGTATAGTTCAAGTATATATTATGAAGACACAGTATATCCTTATGGTTTATACATAAGGTTATAACTTCATAGACTGTGAAATCCTGTCCCCTCCTTTCACCATATGTCCAACATGCTGTCTGCCAGCCCCGCTATAGGTTTTATACTGAGTGTGCAGTTTGTGTTATGTATTTTGTAATGCAAGGTTATCTGCATACTGCAGTGTTTGCTTTTCTGCTCCTCGCAGGGCTCTTCGTAAATGATTAAGGAGCCTTTTATTAATTAATTTGTCATTTCTGTAATCGTCCCTCATCCTCTAAACTGTTTTTACAGGAGGAAAAGAAAGAGAGAGGAATACAGAATCAAACTGCACCCTGGCAAAAGACAGGTAAATATGTGACATACGTTTTGCTTTACCCAGCTGAGTATGGATTAATACTCAAATTATTTTTTGCTTTTTGGAGACGGCAGCTTATTGAAACGGGGCCCCTGTTAAAGAAACTTTTTTTTACCCATGATGCCCCCAAGAATTATTCCCATGATGCCTCATTCTAGCATTATCATAGATTCAAACTGACTCCAATAACATGCATCATTTATCAGTTTCTCTTTCAAAATATACTTTAGAGAAAATCAACACAAATGACAATTCATGCTTTACAGTATATGTGACTATATTGAGAATATAATAGTGTTAGATTCACGCATATAGAAATGTCCAGCTATGTCTGTATTCGTGATATAACCACAATCTTGATAATAAAATAACACTACATTGGGAGGTCGATTTAAGTAAATTTGGTGGCATCCTTTTGCTAAAAGATGCAGTCTTGTATAGCTGTTACTGCAGCCTTCAGGATCAAACAGTCCGTTATTTATATTTTCTTTAGTTTATATTAGAGGTACACTGTTATATCAGAATTGGTTAATAAAAGTGATTTTTCACATTATCGGCTATCATACGATAGTTTTTAAAATGCTGATGATCAGGGCCGATATATCCGGTCAATCTAAAGAGACAGGCAATGAATTTGTGCTCTGTATATAGAAAATGTTAAAAAAACATCACCAGTTTGATGTTCAATATTAATAATATTTTATGAATTAATAACATTCGGAAAAATAACAAATAGTCATTTAATCGTCAGAAACAATATCAGCACATATCACTCTGAAAAATCGGCTATATGGTTTTCAGTGGAGAAATATTGTATCGGTGCATCTCGAGTTTATAATGAAGTTTGGGTGCTGATTGATAAATGTCTGACACTTAAAAAGTATGGCCGTGTCCTTGCAATGTCTCTACCACAATGCCTACTACATATTGAAATACCTTAACACTGTTTTTGCACAGTTGGTTGTGCAAAAGTTCTAATGCTGCCTTTTATTTTGGCATAACTGAAACTTTAACTATCATTGTTTTCTTTTCCGTAGCAGCGCAACCATTATGAACAAGCGTGTGTCTATGACAGGATGAAAAAAGGAACCAGAATTGGGGCGAGAGATAAAGAAATATATGCTAACTTTCAGATAGTGAGAGCGCATGAGAAACAGAAGCGAAAACAGAAGAGATGAGAAATCAAGCTTGCAAGCACACAATGGAACTAACTTTATCTGAAAACACAAATCATTCATCTTTGCCACATAATGCTTGTGCGCATGAATGATAAAGGATGAATCAAATGGACAAAGAGATGCATAATAATGCGGAGGATTCATGAAAAAACGCTTATTTCATTAATTTATCAGTTGATAAACTACTACTTGCTATCATCATCTTCATAACATTAATCATTCAAGAAACTCAAGTCTGGCCCATAACTCTTATAACATGCATTTCATTGCATAGTTTGAGTTTTGTCTGCTTATGAACGCATTTAAAGTGTTTTCTTTCTGCTCTGTGAAGTCTGTTTGACAGGTAATCTGTTTAAGGTTTCAGGGTGATTGCTTAAAAGCTTGGTCCATTCTGAGTGACTGTTATTATCAAAGGACTGGACCGAAGAGCGTTTCTGAGTGGATGAGTCCTCTTAAAATTCGTTCTTGTCTCAGTTTTAGCAAAATCATGCTTTCTTCTCTGCAGAAATGGACGTACAGAGAATGAGGAAATGAAGACTCCATTACTGATAAGAGAACTGGAAATACTTCCGTTATCATACTCCGTTCAATTTTAAAACGCTCCTGGCGTTTCCAGTATGTTTCCTTTCGCTGTTTTGTCGTGATTTGCTTCCTGTAATAAAAAAAGGTTAAAACTTTATTAGGACAATTGGCTATAAGTTCAGATCTGTGCAATATTTACAGTAATAAAATGAATCACATGATGCATCTAGTTTTTGTTTTCTTGGTCTTACAGATCTGTCTTTCCTTGATCACTGATGAAAGTTAAAAAAAAAGTGTGGTTTAGTGGTTTCAGGGTCCAGGATTCAGTTAAAGATCAATGCTATATACCGTAGGAGGAATTGCAATTTTTCATAGTTATAACATAAGCACTATTAACAACCCTACTTTATTATCATGTAAAAAGAATGGTAAAGTCTGTTTAGTTTATTTCACCCAGTAAACATTGACATATCCACACAGGACAAAACTTTACTTTATGCCATGGATTAAAACATGAATGAAAACACACACAATTACAAATAAGCATAAACACACACAAAGTGAAAGCTGCTGAAAATTCAATCGTTTGATATTTTTACAACAAATGACTATTGAAAATCTCCCAGGGAAAATCCAGATAATTTGATAATATATCAGGGACATAATCAGTGTTTGACAAAATATCCCTTGAAACCCCCTTACTAAGGAGTTTTAAATAAAGTATATATGTCATTAAATAGTTGCTAATTTACATTCAAGTGCTAGAGAACTTCAGGTTATTGCAAATCAATGCACAATAGCTTTCAAACAAAGGGAAAATTATCGTTTGATGTATTTTTCATGTGCTTCTAAAACCTTGACCTCCATATTTCGCATGATCATGTTTGTTCTGGTTTTCCTTACACAGTTAAGTTACACAACAGATAAACCGTCATTTAAAGGTATAGATGTAAAGCCATTAGATCATCTGTCATGATTGTCTGCATTAAACGTGTTTGCGTATATGTTAATTCTTCAATATCTACGTGAGATCAATAAAATCACAATCGGTTCAAAACACTTTTTTTTCTGTGCGGGAGAAAAATAAGACATCTTGCTTTTAGACAAACAGTGTTTTAACTTAATTCAGTTACACAGATGGTGGATGGCCGGAGGAATAACTTCATTTATTTTGTCTTTCCAGTCAGAGTCTAGCGGAGTCTGAAGGCACTTCTTTGCAGTGTGAAAGGAAGCTTGGTTCAGATGAACCAAACCTCCAGTCCAGTGTGTAGACGGATATCATAAATGAGCTCCTTACAAATTACGATTGTTTTGGTGGAAAACGTTCCCATTTCCTCCAAAATGCCACACTGCAAGCATCTTACAGACATCATGGCCACACATAGTGAAACACAAACTTAACAACAAAAGTGCAAAGCAAGCTCTTTTCTGAAAGTGCTGGGTGCAAAAAAAAAAACTAGATTTGTCTTTTTACAGATCAAGCTAATGAAGCAGTCGAGGTGTTCTATTAAGACGACAGATGAACTATGTTTAGTGGTGTATCGTAGTCATATTTTCTGTACATCTGAAAAATAACTGCAGAAAGTCCATTTGTCTGAAACTACACAAGGAAAAATAAAGTTTATGGTACAACTTTTTGGCATTTGTTTTTCTTCTTTCAACGTACAAAAAGGCTTCTAGAGTTCTTAATATACACACTGTTCTACAAATAATTATTAGGCCGTACATATACAGTACATACATACATACATGTAGAGTTCATACTGTACATGTGTTGTTTAGCTTTCTAAAGCTTTGGAATGTCCAGGAGTTGTGGCTTTGAGCAAGTACAGTACGGATGTCAACGGAGCGGTGAGGTACTGCAATTTCTATCGTAGCCACCAGAGGACGATGCTGCCTGCTCTTGGTTCTGCTGTTCCTCCGTCTGCTCGGAGAGGAAGCTTTGAAACGTCTGTGCTCGTGGAATGAGTGTCATAGTCAAGCTTGCACCTTAAGAGAATGAGAGAGATTGATGTGTTACTGATATTGCCAAAAGACATGCAAGGCATGAGAATGATATTATCCAAATGCATCAATTTCCTCTGTGCATTAGTATCACGCTGCTCCTGAAATGAGACTGAGAGATTTTGGCAACTGTTCATATATCAGTGTTTGGCATGCATGCAGAAGAGAAAGACAACTTAACTCGATTTTATAGAGGTGATTGTGTAATCAATTATGGATGAGAGAGAAAGGAAGACTGTCCAGGGTGAGATAAGAAGACCTGCTTTCTAGTAAGATGGTGCAAAACATGCTCCTTAACTCAATGTTGCATTCAAGGTTTCCATTTTTTTATCTATTCCCTGCAACCTTAGCATGGGTGATGCCGTGCCCACCACTTGATCTACAGGAAAAATTCAAGGTCCAAATATAGTGGACTGACTCGAACAAAAGATTGCATTGAAGTCTTTGACTTCATTCAAATGAGGAGTGTAATATGTGTGCCAGAAATACCAAACGGTAATGCAGAAATGATCATTGTTTTGAAGCACCGGAGGCTGCTGTTCTGTTTGGTACTGTTTTAGTACCAGTGCTGTGGCCTGATGTGTTTTGTAGCTGACATTATTGAACCCAAGTTTCTGTTACTCAACCGGTGCTTGCTAGTGGACCCACATTATTCAGATTTCAAATCAATACAGCCCCAAACGTTATTTGGATATACATACACAGATGTTTACATTATTTAAGCCAAACAGACCGTATACACTGTACATCATGGTTATGTTCAAACTGTACAAGTGAGGCAACTTAGTTAACAAAAATTGAAAAAGCCAATACACACCCCATAACCATAACTTACACCTAAAATCTGAGGGAAATAATAGGTGAATAACAATGGTATAGAAGCACCTAACCCTGGTTGTAAGCTTTACCTTCAAAATAACTGTACATTTACTGTACAAGAACTAGGAATATTTTACAAGGGTCAACGATGTTGGCCCAAGAACGTCTATCACTTGGCAAAATTAGAAAAGCTTAATGGTTAACTCTGTTAAATCCTATGATATAAGGTGCTATTTTTTATTTAAAGCAACACTTAGTAGTTTTTTGGCCTTCAAATAAAACGATTTCTGTCGTAGAAAAACTCTTAAATGGACAAATTCCACTGCAGCCTCATAGCGGCAAAAACCACACTCTGTAAGTTGTGTGTCCGGTTCGGTACACAGAGCCCCGCCCATCCCCTGCCTGCGGAAGAGTGCGGCATGGTTTCCAAACAACGTTTCTGCATTCGCCGGTTCCATCAGCATAGTAAACAAATGATCGTGTATTGCTGTGCCCACGAAGTAGCTTATACAGCGATATTATTAACAACACTGGTCACAGACGATTTCACTTATCAACCCCATGGGGGAACCCGTGAGCAAACATTCTAAAGTGTCGCTTTTTAAAAAGTACTAAAATAGAAAAATCTACTGAATGATATAGGCGAAAAAAACTAGTTCCTGTTATATAAAAATATACAATTTCTCTTTGAGATTTAGTTTTGTGGTTACCATAGTTAAGAAAAGCATTGCCTAGTGGGTGGTTACAGTTCTGTAAAACCTTCTTGTTAAAGATAAAAGAAAATTTTATGTCACATTAACAAAAAATATTTATGTTGAGAACAATAATTGAAAATATGAAAAAATAACATTTAAAAACCATGTTTGTTTAACAGACATAAAATGGGGAACTTGAACAATTAAATTATGTAAAGGTAAACACAACTTTATTATGTGCGACCAATGTACATAATTTTTTGAGTGTGGAGATTCATGTCATATGTCTAGCCGGCTCCTTGCTCGACTGTGAAGGTGAAAAATCGTAAAGATCTATTCCCATATAAGAGATTTGATCGGTCATCTTGGTAATAAACAAGTCATGGGACCGGATTCACAAAACATTCTTAAGGAAATGCTTCTAAACTGCCATATTTTTTCTTAAATTCTAAAAAGTTTGCAATATTTTGTATTCCCGAAAAAACATCAGAAGACAGTTCATAAAATGTTTTTCTCAAGACTTACAAAACAGGTCACTTTATTCTTATGAAAAAAATATGTTCTTGAGTCAATATTTGAGAACTTCTTAAGAAGGAATATTCTTACAAGCTTCCTATAATTTATCTTTCGAACAATCCTATATTTATGTTTCAAGAACAGATTTGTAACCACGGCCCATTCAAATATTTTTGGAATATTATTACATTCATAATGAGCGTTATGAAAGTCATTTCAATAATTCTTCTTAAAAAAGCATGATTAAGTCCTTTAAAAGCATAAAGTCCATTTTCTAAAGTTACCCGACAGTTTTTTTTTTGTACAGTATACTAAATTCACCTTTAGCTGTGTGAATTAGTATTCAGGATTATATATCCACCTTCCAGCAGAGTTTAGTTGCGGCTCCACTCATCTGAATGATCTAATCAATGCTGTCAGTATTTTAACACGGATTGGACTTAACCTCTGCAGGAAAGTTCTGTAACGGGACTGACGTGATTCAAAAGCACACAGCATGTCCTGTCATCTAGATGTCACACTTTTGATGTACCGTAAGTGGATTTGTGGCACTGTGAAACCAAGGACAGGCGACTCCGAGCGCCACTTGTCCTGCATGCTTGGTAAACATGTTATGCTTCTGTGGCCCCAGGGACCTGCCAACAGAGACACCAACCATGTGTGTGTGTTTCCATCACCTTGGAAATTGCTGTCAGGCCACCGTGCGTGTGTCCCGCACCACGGATGATCCGAGATGGCAGTCAACAGGATGGAGGAAATGAAGCAACAACCAGATAAACAGCACTTGGGTAACTCAACACACACACTCTTACACACGTCTACATGTTGTATCACTTTCTTATAACAAAGACAACACAGCATACCTGAGCAGTCAGGAAACTGTATCTTTATCAAAAAGTGAGAGACAAGCCATGATGAAATATCAGATTTTAGCCTTGAGTATGAATCTATTTATTGCATCATATATAGACCCAAATATTTTGGAGTCACAAAAGTGTGCATGCGCAGTAATGTTTGTTTATGTTGTTAAGAGGAAACCGTTTTTTGTGTTTTGCATTCAAAGCAATATATTAAGTACCAAAAGCAAATCAGGCATGCATACAGATCAATTGAAAACCTAATAAATCTTATGATGTAACATCCTGAGGAAAAATTTACTGATTTCCATAGTCATTAACATAACCTAAGTCTTATAAAGCATTTTTACACAATTGTACGAGAAGCACACAATTTTCTAGAATAGCATTACATGTGCTATGGCGTTAAAGGGATACTTCACCCAAAAATGAAAATTCTGTCATCATTTACTCACCATCTTCTGATTTTAAACCTGTATGACTTTCTTTCTACTGCACAACACAAAAGAACAGCGGTACCCATTCATTTTTATTTTATGGACAAAGAAACAATGTTAGTCAAGGGTACCGTCACTGTTTGGTTTCTTCTTCAAAATATATACTTGGAAAGAAATAACCAAGTAAATAATTAAAGAAGTAACATTTGAAAAGGCTCGCCTTTATCTATTCAACTTATAAGACGACGCTTAATACTAAAACATTAAACACCACATGCGATGCCCTTCATAGAGAAGAGTCCCTCTTTTGCTCTGGGTCTTTAAAGGAATAAGATACACCGAAAATGCGTGTTGATTCATTTTGAAACACGGGTATCTTCCAACATTTATTCTAAGTAAAACCATTGACAGAAATGCCGCCGTGTTTGACTCACTAATTTCAACTGCAAACAGCCAATTGGCCAACACCATCAGTTTCCACCACAGGAGCTCGAACAAACAATGGCCACTGAAAGAAAACAAAGTGACAACCTCTCGATTCTTCTTCATTAGTTTCTGTGAAAAGTCAGAGGCCACTCAAGGCGTTCCACTACTGTACCTTGCTTCCAACAAGCTGGTGTTTAAAAGCAATGCCATTATAGCGCATACAAGGGATGAGCTGGTAAACAAGCACATTTGCTCCTGCAGCCGCTGGGCTCTGGGTTAGAGGACAGCTGTCACACGAGCGAGCAAACACACACATGTATGTACATTCACGCCCACGCCAGGCTCGGGTCTGATCTAACCTGGTGGGATGAGGATGATTTGTCATTGGCCTGACATTAAAGAGAGATGGTCTCACCAGTCTAACTTACACAGCAGCTTCAGAGCACCAGAATCAAAAGAGAGGGATAAAGAGAGAATCAGTCTGCTTTTGCAAATAAACTCTTTATATGTGAATACTGTGTATATACTGTAGAATAATAATATGGGACATTCTACAGAGTTGGTGCAAAATCTGATTTTTATGAATGCAAATTGTATAATATCAAAGGTACACATTTCGAGTAATTGTGCAGTACATTTTCATATTGTCATTTCAGAAAGTTTGGGAAAATTCTTCCTCTCCTCAAAATGTGTCACTACCGAAAAACAATAATTTATAATACAATAATAAGGATTATATTTACATTTAAGATTAACTATTAAAATGTATTTTTATTAAAACATATGTAAATCAACAACCGTTACAATTTTAACAATATTTCAAGGGTAATATTATATGAGATTTGTTGTAAGTCTTTCTTTGTAAAAGGCATAAAATTGATCATACTGATTTCAACGTTATGGATTCATTAGTTTATATTTACATTGAACCAAACAGTATCATAACATCTTAGTTGATCATTTAATACACTTAATTTTTGACAAAACGTCCCGTGTTTCGGTTGTGACACACACATTTTCAGTAGTGATGTTTTGGTGGTGATCACAATATTTCATTTGCACACCTGAATCAGACTTACCACTGAGCAACCAGCATTGTTTACGTCATCTGAAGTGGTCTAAATGCACACAATCCTTCAGCCCAATTAAACATCCACATCTAGCATTTTCTCAGTCTAGGATTCTTTTCCAGTCATATATTGGTTTAATTCTAATAGTACGATGAGAAAGTGAAAAAAACCTATCCCTTATCTCTACGGATAAGTACGCTACAAAACAGTTTAGCCAATTTCAATACATGTTAGAGACATTGTGCAGATAAACTGCCTTATAAGGCCCGACATTTCCATTTCAATTTAAATGACTGAAATTGATTCTTCTCGGTCTTGACTTGTCATCACCTGGGGAAAAAATCGTTTCATTTTTTTGCATCTGTAAATGTACACATATACAAAACTCAACGGACATTTTCTCTGAAAGTCAATTTACATAACATTAAAAAGCTGATCTGCTGACACAAGCCGTCATCACGGAGCTTCTTACGGCCCTGAAGGCCACGGTCAATGAGACAAACTAATGAAGCAGAGACGGTGTTTAGCAAAAGACTCTTGTTTTCCAAAATCTTTAAGTATTTAACAATGTCTTGAATGAACTTTTTTCAACCAAGATTATCGGTAAAAACATTTGTACATGTAAACATGTCTGTCATTACAAATTGAATGACCTCATTTATTTATTTGCACTAGCTTTTATTATCTTTGAAAATACTTATTTAAAAAAAGTGTCAGGTCCCTGCGTTGCTGTCTATTTATGCAATTTATGACAAAAATACACTGCAAGATTTTTTCACAGATTTTCCGTCTGGATTTGTTGCAGAAAGTCCGTGCCAGTATGCAGATTTGATCAGTAAGTGTGTTTCTATCTGAAACTTTCAAAAAGTCTGCAAGTGAATGAAAATCTGTTCAGATTTTTAGTCTTGTAGTGTATTCCAGCCATAAGTGTAGACGTTTGTTGTCTGTTGCAAATTTTGAAATATTGTTTACATACTGTACATTTTCAGTCTATCTTTAGCAAAGCTGTAATAATTCAACCTATTATCAGCACAAGGTTAAGTACCGCTGGTTAACAACTTAAAATGCAAAGCTGTTATCTTCTTTATGAGACCCGGAGAAAAATACATTTCTGCAAAGCAGCCTACGCCTTTTGCTAAAGGAAAGATTCAGCGCACACGCACACATGTACAAAACCTTCAGCGGTGAACAGAAGTGGCTCGATCAGAAGAAAGCTAGGTGCAGCTGGTCAAAAGGACACACACGGGACCAATCAGGCTTATCAAAGCACTCCAGAGTGTTCCCAAGACCTGAGACAGCACTACTGTACTGTGTCTCCCTCCTGCCCCAATCCTCCGCTAAGTCTCTTTATATCATCATGCTTGGGCTGGATTGTGATGTCTGGTAGGGTGGCATGCCGATTAGCTCTGCTTTATTGATTTCAGAATCGAGAGATGGTATGCTATGTGAAGATGGGGATTTGGGAGTGTGTGTTTATGGACTGAGCATACAGTCAATCGGTTTGAACTCGAACAACCTTGAGCGCAGGTGTCTTGGAGAAAGTGTGTAATTGAAGGAACCTGCATGTGTCTATAAATGCATTTTTATTTCTTTCTCTCTTTCATTCACTCTCTCTGGCACTCAACAGTTCATTGTTATGTTGATGTGTATTAGTTGTCAGAGGAAATATGCTATAAATGATAATGATACAAGCAGTGCTTGTATAACTGAGGCCTTTACTGTTTATTTATAGTGTGTTTAATAAAGCATAAAAATACGTACAGCTCAGATTAGTCAATCATCATTTAGAACCATGTTTCATTTTAAGTAAATCCGAGAAACTCTTGAAAGAACTATTTCATTCTCCACAACATGGTTGAAATGAGTAACTTAGAACAGGTGGAATGACATCTGGCACTTTATTTTCCCCCCCCAACTTTTTCAAGTAAAAGAAGATCTTCAACCACCCAAAAATGCAAATACCTCAAACTAAATATTATATTAGTAATTTTTGAATACATTTTATTAGGTTAGCAACTCTTGTTGCAACCCTGTTAGCTCCACAAAATTTGTCTATACAGTTCAAAACCCTGATTTGTGTCATTTTTTACTTTTAATATTTAATATACAGTATATATATATATCATTATTTTCTTTTCTTATTATTTAATAAATTCATTCATATGTCATATGTTATGGCGTTGTGTCCTTTATACAGTCTAAGGTCAGGACCACACTTAGTTCAATGTTAGATCATAATAATAAACTTGATAAAAGTGCCAAATTCTCCCCAAAACAACAAATCATATAAAAAAATGAATTGTGTTTCCTGTGTTAGAGGGGGAAGGAGGTGTAATGGGAGTGATTCATTTGTAACATGAATATGACTCATTTTACATGAGTCAGCAAATCCACACCTGCTGCCTAAAAAATTCATATTGTGCCCAAATGCAGGCTGCCAGTTTAGAGCCCGTGTTTTATCTGTCACCTGAGCTGTGATCTAATTAACATCAGCATAACAGTTTCCAGACATCATTTTTCATTCATAAAAGCACAAGAAGACATGACGTTACGAGCCAGATGTGGATATAACCACATATTATAGAGTATATTTATCTTTATACTGTAATGTTTATTTGTATATTTATGATGTATGATGTTAGGATTATACTGTAAATACACACAGGGGTTCGTACATTCATATAAGGATAAAACACATTGAATCTTTTAAAATGTAAAAAATGACGTGTTTACATTATTTAAAATATATGTGCACCATATCATTGTTTTTAAGTCAATTCAAATTAAGGAGATTTTAAGTCAAAATAACTAAAAATCTTTGTGGCATTTACACAAATATATGAGTTCACTTGACCTTCTCTACTTAAAAAATCATGAAGCACGAGTTCAATCAACTGACAGTGCTCATGTAGGCTGTACTTAAATTTTTAATTCATTTACCTTAATGTTCATATAGCATAGTGAAGTACAGTATGTATTATTATAACAAATAGTATTGAAATAATTGATGAAAAATTTGATAGGTTGAATATGATCTATGCTTACCAAAACAAACACGAATCACCAGAATCGTGACTTTACAGAAAACGATTATTCAGAACAAACAAACAAAAAAATATCTTTAAGCATCTTTGCCCCAAAATAGCTTATTATTTGAAAAAAGTATGAATATTCAAACTTAAGGGTATTCCTCACATCATTTGTACTGATAATATTATAGTTCAAAAGTATGTTATGTTTACTTCACTTTAACTGTAGTTTGCAAAACTAAAATATTTCTGTTCATTTTATGCATACTCATGAGCAGTCCATGCCCAGACCTGTCAAAAGCTCTGATGATAGAGCTGGACAAAGGACGTGGCAACTCTACAAAATTTCAGCCGCTATTAGATTATCAATGATAATCTTAAATCTAAAATTTCTACATTTTATTTTGCCTTGTTATGCAAGCACTGCCGAGCTTGTGCAGAGGCTCCAGCTTTTGCCAGAGGGGAAGTGGAATCCCCTGGTTAGGCCTGGTTTCCCTTTGAGGTTTTTTTCCTCCTTCAATGGAGTTTTGGGTTCATCGCCCACCATTTGCATACTGTTTTGCACTGTTTGCCTGGCTGGGTGGCAGCTAGTACTTATTAAATAAACATTGCATATAGGAATTTATATAGCTTTGTAAAAAGCGCTATATAAATAAAGTTGACCTGACAAATCGCTTTTAAGAATGTATACATTTGATATACACGCTGTTAAAACAAATCAATAAAAAAATGACATGGCTTACATTTAGTATTTTTTTGTACAGTCTGTATTTTTAAATTGCTAAGAAGAGTTCCTTTAAATTGAAACATACATTTGAATTATTTTGTCTTATACGTTTACATGATACAAACTAGTGAAAGGAATCATATACTGTACTTTTTAATATGCTCATAATTAAATGTTAATTTTATAGATACTCCTATACAGTTTGGTATAGATTGTACAGAAATATCCTTTCTTCAGGCATGAAAATTTAATATTTATATAAGAATATTTAATGTTAAAAATAATATTTAACTTTGTATATTACTGTATAAGTCAAGCAGTAGGTTGTTCCTCTGCCTGCTGATTAATAAAAAAACATCAGATGCAGAAAAACATATTTTGCTGTATTTACAGCAGGTGGCCAAGTTCTCTTTTCAGCAAAAACAGTAAAGAGCGCGCTACTGCACAGCAAAGATCTTTGTATATTTTACATATTCCTCTTACTGGCTCTCCGTGTCTCTAAAAAACCCTCAAACACACCGTCCTTCAACATAGTGATGCACATAATTTATTTATTGAAAAAAACATTCAGCTGAATTTGTATTTCTGAGGGAAGCTGATGAGAGGAGAGGTAACATTCACTATATCAGGCTAACATCTCAACAATGGGTATGCCACAATGATGAATGAGATACAGGTTTTAAGGCCGGTTGCCTTAGATGCAGATACATCAACAGCAAAACGGCCTCAAAACATTATTTTACTGATTAGTGATGCAAATATTGTGATATATTTGCCAACAACTGTTTTGTAAGCATCCGTTGATGCATACAGTATGTTTAAACCTTTTGATTATTTTTGGGAAGATTATGCATATAACAGTTTAACCCATTGTAAATTATTTGTTGTGCGCATCTTCATATTCCTCTTATGTCACTGTATGAAAAATGCAGTGAAAGACATCAATCTTAACAGTATTTCAGAAAAGAATGAAAGTCATGGGCTCAGAACGACATGAATGAGGTAAATGAGTTTTTCTTTTGCGATGAACAATCCTCTGATAATTAAAACATACATGTTGTTCTTAATGATACAAGACTGCGTCCTGATAAATCAGACATTCGGTTATTGCTTACCAGGCAGATTAACTTCATCTCTTTTCCCAGCAGATGGTCACATCATTTCCCTAATGCTACATGTGTCCGGATCACATGGACATAAGACCCTGTCAGTTAATACACTCTACCAATCCAACACTCAAACCATTAAAAAAAGCCGGGGAAAATCAATGGCACATAAATAGCAAACAAAGTACATGCAGAATATTCAAACATAGATCTGCCAGTAAAGAGGATGTAGGTGAGCAACACAAAATCTACCAAAACTATTTTTATCCATTAAATGAAAGTTAATAGTGACTATTCACTAAATAGTGAAATTGTAAAGTCTGCATTTTTAGTAAGCGATGACTTTAATTCCAGTCTTTTTCTTAAAGGGACAGTTCACCCAAACACTGAATGTCAGTAACCAAACAGACCCCATTTACTGCCATAGTAAGGGAAATAACTATGGGAGTCAATGAGGATGAGATCTGTTTGGTTAATGACATTCTTCCAAATATCTTCCTTCGTGCTCAAAAAAACAAAGACATTTATAAAGGTTTGGAACAATCTGGGTGAGTAAATGATGACAGATCTTTTATTTTAGGGTGAACAATCCTTTTAAACAAAGCTATCATAAGTTGTCCTGTCTCCAACAGGGTTGTCACAATATACCGATACCGACAATAACCATGATATTAAAACCACACATATGATAATATCTTAAATAATACAGCACCTATTTAAAGTATTGCCTTGAGAGCCAAATTTGTTACAAATACTCTCTAATCCCTACACTTAAATGTTACATGTGATTTGTTGGCCTGAATCACAAATTGGATATCGTGACAACACGGTCGGTAAACATGTTTTGGTAAACATATCCTTTGTGTGCCTCTAAAAACGATCATCTTACACATTTAAAAAACATGTGAGCGAGACTGTCTGAGCTGTCCCTTTAAGACGGATGCAACTGATACCAAAAAGCGCGATGCGGCATGAATTCATCGTTGGCAAGTGATAAATAAAGCATAAGGTTTCCATGACACAATTGTTTTAATTAGATAAATACATACTCATCAGCTACTTTATGCAAATCAGCTCCCTATGCCAAACACGTCCTTACTGCTAATGCACCATCGCTATGGAAACCCTTGGCACTTAATTCACGTACACTTAAAGTATTGAATTAAATCCCCCAGTCTGATTTTTTGTTTGCCTAATGCAACATCACATTCAAGCCTCTTTTCCAAACACTTTATACTCAATGCCAGCAGTATATAAATTGACATATAATGTTGGTGTATGCACAACAAACGTGTTGCTATATTAGTGCTATACTCGATACGCATTGCTGCATTGATTTACTAGACATCACAACTAAATCCAGGTGACGGGAGGAGTCGCTCGCCAATTTATAAATGTACTCAGTGGAGCCCAAGATGAAATCGTCACCTATTTAAGTACTATGGATGTTTAAAAATGCTGCTTTCACTGAGCTGTGGAGTGGGAAGGAGCTCTGTCTCACCTTGGTAATTGCAGATGTCTCCCACGCTGTTCTGACGCGTGATGTGGTGCCAGTAAGCGCTTCGCGGGAGAGATATCGACTTTGTTAATGTGCTCTCGTTCGAAAGAGTCTGTGAGGCAGAGCGAAAAATCATTGGGTTACATTGGCTATATTTCCAGTCAAATCACTCAGAAGGGGCTTACGCTGAGTTTCAAAGACCAACCCACTGTAATAAACAGCGGCCCTCCATTAGGCTGTTTTGATCATTATACTTGACAGGTGGAGTGTGATGTCTTTAGGGCCTTTTAAAAAGAAGCACGGCAGTACTATTAATCATGGTGTTTTGTAAATTATAACAAATAAGGATCCTGCAAGACTATTAATGAGACTCTAGGTAGATTTTCAGAGCGAGAGGCATTTTTGGCAGGTGTCCTGTGTGGCGAGATCCAAGCGGAGGGCCATATGGTCAAGTCTCATCGGCTTCTACTCAAGGCCTCAGCAGAGATTCGCAGCCAGCAGAGCACTTTAAATAGTTCACATCTAAAAGAGCGAGCTCGGAAAATGTTTGCTTTCAATCGTACGTACTAATAATAAAAACAGCGGGGTCGTAATTCAAGGAAAGCCAATGTAAATTTATGACTAATCTTTTGTTGCTTGAACAATTCATATTCCTAAGCACCTGTTTGCACTACAAAGATTTCCAGATCTGTAACTTAAGTGCAGCAATTGTAACCATAATTTATGTAGTAAAAGTTAATTCCTGAAATATAATGTATGACTTGCATTGTAAAGTAAACAAATCATGTATGACTTTCAAATTGTTTTCAACAGTCAAAATATTAAAGGACATTTGGGGTAAAAAGCCCCACTAAAGGGATACTTCACCCCAAAAAAGTAAAAAAGTATTTTTTCTACTATGGGAGTCAATGGGTGTTGAGGTCTGTTTGGTTATACGTATTATTCCAAATATCTTTCTCTGGGTTCATCAGAACAAAGCAATGTATACACATTTGGAACAAAATTTATTTTTTGGGTGAAGTATCACTTTAAAAGGGATCCAAAAAATAAAAATGTTGTCATTATTTATTCAACTTAACGTCATATATATATGACTCTTTTTTGTGAACACATAACAAGATTTATCTTAAGAAATGTCTCAGTGGTTTGCGTCCATACAATGGAAGTCAATGGGGGCCAGTGCTGTTTGATTACCAAAAACATTTTAAATAAATATATTTTGTCCTCTGCCGAAGAAAGAAAGACATACAGGTTTGGAATGACATGAGGATGAATAAATGATCATTTTGGTTGAACTCTTAAATCAATGTTGAGGCGTACCTGTGAGCTCTTCTCCATCTCCATCATCATGCGTTCATGCTGTTCGGCGATGGAAAGCGTTGCAGAATGAACCCTCTGATAGATCATTTCACCTTCTCTGGTCTGAAACGTAAACAAGCCCTCTCCTGTATCGCACATCCTGTGAGAGCACAACACACACAGCCGTTAAGCAATTATTGCTTTATTTGGTTCTCAGTGTCCTCACGCTCTTGTCCTAATAGGCCGGACAATAATGGAACCCTTTAAAAGCCTTGAAAGTGAAAGCATACAGTATGTTAAATGTTGAGCACGTACTGTACATCAGCTAATAGTTAGCCACAGCAGCATGATCTGATGAAAACATACCTCCCGGATTCAAACGTGAACCAGGTGGAGTCTCTGCCGTATCTTCGGAGGGAGTTGAGCGGCCACATGACCAGCTTGACTCTGGCGTTATGGATGTCCCACAGGTAGATGTTCTCATGAGTGATTTGCATTGTGCACTCCCCGTAGATGTCCAGGTTGGGAGTCGGCATCAAGTAAACGTTAAATCTCTCTGGAATATATGAATTCTGAGTCATATGCGCTGGGAGAGAAATGTAAATGCTAAATTAAATATCAAATTAGTGAATTAATTAATTACTCAAAATACACTAAAACTTAAAATAATTCAAATAAAATAAGAAGCTATGTATAGCATTGATTGTTAATAGCATTTGCATTTTCAGTTAGAGACATTTTCGTGAATCATGCCAAAATAACAGGAATGTAAATTAAGAAATAAAACAGCATTAAAGGAACAGTTCACCCAAAAATTCTGGCATCATTTACTCACCCTCAAGTTGTTCCAAATCTGCATAAATGTCTTTGTTTCTGAATATTTGGAAGAATGCTTATAACTGTGTAAAATAGTAGGAAAAATGTCTATATATTTCTTTGTTCTGCTGATCACAAAATAAGACACTTTGAACAATGTAGGAAAGCAAACAGCTCTTGGGGTACTTTTGATTACCATTGTAATGTTTCCTACGATGGTAGTAAATGGTGGTAATGGTCAACTGTTTGGTAACAAGCATTCTTTAAATATCTTTCTCTGTGTTTATCAGAACAAAAACATTTATATAGAATTGGAACAACTTGAGGTTGACAGAATTTTTATTTTGGGCTGAACTGTCCCTTTAAGTGCATTAAGAAAAAGAGACTTTATTCTTAAAAAATCAAATTACTAAAACAAAAAGAGTATTTTTTAAATGAATGATTAAAAGATACTAAACATAAGTATTAGTATAACAAATAAAATATGGAGCAATGTATTGCTTTAATTATTGAGAGTATTTTGTATTTCAAGCAAAAGTATTTGTTTTTGTACCAGTGAACCATGCAAAAATACAAAGAATGTGCATTAAGAAAAAGTATTTTGAAAATTTGTTTTCATCTGTACTTCAAAACCGGAGAGTGTACTTTTAGTAAATAACAAGATTGGGAACCCCTGCTGAAGATTAAAAAAAACTATTTCCAAAGCAACAGAAATGAGAGGAATTGTACTGACATTTGTTACGAAAGCCATTCGTTTTTTTCATAACAGGGTAAACAGTTCCTTTAACGGGTCTGAAAAGGTTGTCCACTGCTGTTTGATTGACATTTCTTTTTAATAATAATAAAACATGCTTTTTCCGTTCAACTCTCATATTTACACAGAGATAAAACCACTTGAGTAAATGTAGCTTTTATTTGGGAAGCTAAAAGACTTTGCTCTGCCCAAAGATGACCGAGAATAAGAGTTTATGGCTGAAGTTTGAAAAAACATCTCAAGCAAGTCATCTAACATGAATATTATTTTGGTCTGACTGTTATCCATTTTCGCAGATGTGGTCTTTGCGATACACGAAGGTCAATAGATTGTTGCCATAGTGCAGAAGACTAAAACCGACGGAGAGTGTTTCTTGAGCCAACCGTAGCTGGAGTAACCACACCATCTCAATTAGCTCCAAAAGACAAGGGTGCTCTTCATAATCCAAATTAATAGTGCCTAATTATACCTAATGCTTCAAAATAAGCTATGTGTCTCTCTGGAGGCACAGGCCGTGTAATGTGGGGCTATTTTAGGGATTGTGAAAATTAACTCTGATTTAATTATCGAAGCTCCACGTTGGAGAGGTCTAATTGAAAAGCGAATGGCAAACTCTGCACATTATCCCTCGGCCGTCGAAATTATCATTTTCCTGACTGATACAATCACATACACATTGAGCTCGCGTTATGAAAACAAATCGATATTCGTCTGTCATTCGTTTAAAATATTTTTGATGATTGCTCTGTATAGCGCCTGCCGTGGCTTAATGCTCGAATGCCTCAGCAGCACTCGGAGATGAACTCATATTGATTTTCTGAATTATGTTCAAAAAACAATCACACACGCAGACACAAGGACAGTCTTGAGTTTCTTTTAAAGATCTTGGGAAGACATGCAGCCTGTGGTTCTTATTGGTGATGCACAGATCTGTTCTGACTCAAAGTCAGCAATAGTTCACCTCAAAATAAAAATGATTTCATCATTTATTCGTATGACTGTCTGTCTTTTGCAGAATACAAAATAAAATATTTTGAAGAATGTTGGTAACCAAACAACATTGGAACCCATTAACTTCAATTGTATGGACACAAAACCAGACATTTCTCAAAATATCTCCTTTTGTGTTTCACACTTCTTTACCATTTGCATTGTTCACATTGAAGTTACAAAAATTACAAAATGAAATTGATGAAAAAATGCATTTCCTATAGACACTGGTGGAAAATTTTGGAAGATCCTCTTCTCTTAACCAATTCCCGCGCAAACGGCACGTACAGTACATTCATTTAGCCTTTCTGCACCATAATCTCATCCATCTCTATGACAAGCTTCATTATGAGTTGATGCTCTGATGCACGGCAGTAAACATTAGCGCTTGGTGAAGAACCTTGGCCCGAGCGAATCATTTATAAACATGAGAACAGACCTGGAGGGTCTGTGTTTAACAAACACATTTGGTCCCTGTAATAGAATCATTTAGGGAGTACAAGAAGAAAAATCACCCAGAAAGCCGGGCTCTAATTGGATACTGACCGTTCTGTTCCCTCTGCACCCCTGCTGCTAACAAGTCCGGTTCTCCTAGGCTGATGTCATTAAGTCGGCTACCCAGACACTCCAAACACAATAACTTCCACCACTCCTCAGCCTCCAGCTCTGCGAACACACACATCCATATCATCATGTTTACATACAAAAATACAGCCGGGCCGCAGAGAGCAGCTGGTGGAGAGAGAAATGAGTGCAAGAGAAAAACACATTTGCAGATTTGGCACTAATGCAAAGGAACAAGCCAGTTCATTGGTGTGGTCTAAAATTAACACATTTTAAGCAAAAAAGGCGATCAGTAAAACCAACAGGACTCACAAAACTATTTGTGGTTTAACTGAATTATGCTGCTAGGTCTTTTTAACATAAAAATGTTTGGACACTAAATATACCATTACTGATGCTCAACCAAAAATAAGATCAGAAAAGCAGAAAAGGTTTTTTCACATTGTTAGTACAAATTTATAAAAAGTAATCCTTTAAAGTGGGGTACAGACATCTTTAAACACTACTGAAAACGGTTATAGTTTTCATTCTTTTACATTTGAATCATTTTTATAAGAAAAAGAGAATTTTAAGTTTAGGGTTTACTACTTTATTATTATTAAGTCCTTCTTTGCTTTCAAGACATGCAGCATTATGTTAGCAGCCCAGTTAGAAATCCTTACATTTAAAGAGATAGTACAACGATTTTTTTTTTTGCCATCATTTATTCACTCTCATGGCATTCAAAACCTCTTTACGACTTTAAATCAAAAGAAGATATTTTGAGGAATGTCTCATTGGTTTTGTGTCCATTCAATGGGTGTCAACGGAGGCCGATGTTGTTTGGTTACCAACATTCTTCAGAATATTAATTATTTAAAATATAAAAGAAAGTCATAAGGATTTGGAATGACATGCGGGTGAATAAATAATGAAATTTGGGGAAACTTTCCTTTCAACTTTGTTTTAAATAGTTCCATAGCTTTCTGTTTTATTTCCAGCTAAAACCCACAAACCCCATGCTGCAGGAAGCCACTTTTTAAAAAAGCCTCTTGCATGTGTTTATTTTGAATATTTGATGTGTTTGTTTCTTCATTGTATCCCCCATCCTTCAAAAGCTCCAGGTTAATCTACACAAGCCTCTTCGCAGCAACAATTGTAAACAGCAAAACGCCGCAAATGAAAATCCATTGAAAAGAGCCGAATGCTGTAGTAACTGTTAACAGATTTCTGACCCTGTCAAGATTGTGTTTTAATTTATTTTAGCAGGTAATTAAAGCCTTAAATGAATATGTGTGTTTGCATTTGAACTTTGCCTGCCAATATTTATACTTTACTTATCTGCCACAATAACATACATCTTTATTTAGTGTTTTATCAAAGCAAATAGTGATTTTATGGGATTCAATCCGTTTGAATAGTTAGTAAGTAATGCACTTAACTGAATAAAAATAAATCAATCAATTGACATCCTTGGTATAACTTATACCTTGAAATAAAGGATTTTTGTTACTATATCTTCTCTACACACCTCTACACAAAACAAATGTAAGTCAATAGGCCTTTTTTGGGCAAACTTTCCCTTAAATCAACAAAATGTTTTTGGCAAAACATGATTTTTTTATGTGTATTTATCTCACATGATCCAATCTAATATGGGACTACATGAATAATTTCTATTCTGTTGTATTCTTGCCACTGGACTTCCATTTCCTGGCATGCTTTGACTGCATTTAGAGAATAATTACATTTTTTTGTGTTGTTTAGTGTTTTTCACCAAAGAGAAAAACTTGTTAGTGTTTTATATTCATTATCTTTGACATTGAAGAGTTTGTTGTATTTTTGAGTTTCGCGGTTACCACTGTTTTGAAGGGTGGTGCCTTTGCGAGAGGTTACGCTTTAAAACTTGAATTTCGGAATGATCTTCGTTAACTTAATATCTTCTTGAAAAAGCTAAATAAAAACCGTACGTCATATTAACTAAAAAAACGTAAGTCTACAACTTAAATCAAAATATGAAACTTACAGACAGTTTAAAAATCATGTTTGTTTAACAAACCTAAATCGGGCAACTTGAAGTAAACATAAAGTTATCAACTTGATTAAAAAAAAGTTTTTTTTAGTGTAGGCTGTCTACTACAGTCAGTCTTCAATTATACGTTATAATCTTGACAAATAATTACATTTTGAAAAGAATGTTTGCACATTCAACACCTTGCAAAATCCCCCAATGCCTTGAAATCTCTTTTTATCTAACCACCTCAACAAAAACAAATCACTGTGCACTTTCCCCATTTTTCACCGTACAAGCTTGTCACTGGATTTTTTGCATGGCCTCTCTCCTGAGACGGTGACCTTTAAGTGTGTCTAAATCCACACACACTTTTGGGCCCACTGAGTGGAAAATTGGATAAACAAATACTTCATCAGCATGGCAGACCCTCAAGTGCTCAGGCGGCTATGTGCACAAACACAAAGATGCCCAGCGGAAGCACGCAACTTCACAGTGCAACCTTCTCACATGCTAATGGCTCACTGAGAGCACAGGAAATGATGAAGGGGATGAACAGTCAGGAGAAAGTTGGTCAAGATGGAGCAAACAGAATAGATAGGTTAGACAGCTAGGACATAGACAGAGTGACAAATACTGACCGAAAGTGAGAGGACGACAGGTTAAAATACCACAGGCATAACCTGACAGAATCAGAGGGAGGTGAGGAAGTGGAAGTGAAGGATCACGGGAGGTCAGGCTCCTACATGTGGCGGACATGTGAGGGACATTTGCTCCATATGGCAGGGGTTTGTGGGAACGGGGAAGTTCAAGCGAGGGTGGTTTGTGAACATGTACCTGTGCCAAAACTAAAAGAGCCACAAGCAGAGTTTAGCGCACCCCACACATACGCACACACATACTGCCCTCAACATTAATGCTAATGTGGTTTTCTACCACAAGGACAACAAGGTGAACTAATTCAGCAGGGCACATTAACAGCAGGTGTTATTAAAAGAATGCCTCAGAACGAGTCAGATAATGAGACTCGGGACCAGAGACATCTTCACTCAAACCGCCTTAAGGCACGTTTATATCCTTTTTAAGCCCGTATCTTCCGCAGCTCTTCATTTATGCCCTGTGCCCGCCCAGCCCGTTTCCCATTAACATCCTGCCTCGGCAAGGAGGGGGAGGAGTGTTGGAGATGGGGAGGTTATTGTGGTAAATGGATTCAGGAGAACATTCCTCGCCTCCCTCCGGCAGGGCGGAAGACCCCAGAGGTGCTAATGATATCCCAGCGGGTTAACCATGCTGCTCCCCCTGTGCACATACACTCCATTGCCTTTCCTTTTACTTCCTTTTTCCCTTTTCCACCTCGAGCTGCTCTGCTGATCAGTGGCCTACCTGGGAATTCTGCCTGACAGCAAATTTAAAGGCAAAGGACAAATTCAATGCTGGCAAGACAAGTTTTTCTCTTGTTAACAGAGATATCTCTGTCAAAGGAGCTCAGTAACAACATGTTTTTGCTCAGAATATTGTGAGGTAGATTTGTTAATCGTGCACCTTTGCCAACATGTATTTTAATGTAAACCCATACGTCTTACTTATGAATTATCAGCAATTTACCAGTATAAGTCAGTGTATTCAGTAATATTCTTTCAAATGTAACATGTTACTGTCATGGATATTCCAAATCACAGAAACCAACGGGTCACCGGAAAAAGCTAGTCATTTTCAGAAGAGCACCAGGTATTATTTCAGCTGGCTAAAAACACTTTGGTGGCCAGTTTAATTTCTTAATTTATTGGTAAGCATATTGCCTATTTTACATTTATGCAATAATTTTGCCAAAACAGAAAATGAAGTCACGAGGATTCCAGAATCCCTAGATACGTAATTTTGCGTAGCCTTAGTGGAGAGGCGGAGATTATACGAATTATGGATGAGCGCGCATGCGTGCCCTGTTTACGAGTGATTGGAATTCATGAACATACACACATTTCACTATCAAATGTGACGTTTACAAAATATTTGTGAATACGGAGGAAAGTTTTCAGGAAGGTCCGTTTTAGACGCAAATTACTCAAAATGTACACATACTGTCTATTTAATAATTTTTTATGAATGAGGCCCAATATTGAATATTGAAATTAGGGAGAAACATTGTAAGTATGATTAAATGATAATTTTACCTAAATACTTTCCTATAAATAGTACATTTAGAAAAGCTGAAAATAATTTTCAAATAAACACATTTTTCACAGCTGTATTTGGTTTTAGTTGCACAAAACCTTAAATAAGATATGTTATTACTTCATTTTGCTTTATTTAAGTAAAACTCTAAGGTAAAATTTGACTTTGTAGCTAATGTTAATATTGTACCTTTTAAAAACCTAATATTATTTACCCAGTATGGAAAGTAGTTTTTGGTTGCAGCTTTTGTCTGAGAGAAAGCTTTGATCCGCTTTTGACACGGCCATCATTTCACAACAAAATTTTCAGTGTGAGAGAAGAGAAAACACATGGGACAGCAGACTGTTTCTGCCGCCAAGACAGTAGTGAGTAAAACATATCATTCATATTTCAAACGTAAACTTGTACCTTGTAAAAATCAATACTACAGGTTTTGAGATGTAGAATTTATGGAGCCTTTCCAGATCTGATCCATCTTCTCTCTTTGGTGAAACTATAAGGTAAACTTTTCTCATACAATGCTTACCTGACTCACAGGCAAATGTCTTTGACGTCTCGTCGCAGAAAATAATTGCCAACGCATGTTTCTTAGTCTCTCGGGGCATTCGGGTAATGTTCTTGATGTTGTGGAGTTCAGTTATCTGCGGAAGTAAAAGACAAAACTCATTACCAAAATTAACAAACTCAAGGGAAGCGGGAAACAACACTAGAAGGATGACACTGAGGTAATGTGGTTACTGTTATCTGAAACAAAATGATTTGAAATGACTGGACTAAGACTGGACTTCTCTCTCAGCTTTTATCATAGGCTACTATTGACAAAATGTATAGGCACGGATCATCGAGAAACTTGCAACAGAATTAAAGTATTCACTGTTACAGTAGCTGAGACATGGCAGAGATGTTTGGCACGTTTATTGTGGAACGTTCTGTCATGTTTGAGAGCGGTGGTTTTTAACTGGGTAAACTTTTATTCATTTATTCTAGGTTATATCAAGTGAACCAACACAGTCCCAAAATCTTTGATCATAAATTCAGTAAGTGAATATAAATGCTTCAAAAACAATTACAAGGCGATAAAGTTAATCTAGCTCTTCCATCCCCTTAAGTCTGACATCACGCACCACCGCTTCCGCCCAACTGCTCAGATGCCATAGACAAATAACAAAAAAGGTAATATACACTCATGTCATGCTCCAAAACTACCAAAACCCCCGATCTTAACCTTTATCTCCATAATAAAATCCCAGATGGCTAATAGACGATTCCTTTTGTACAAATTATTGAAATATTAATGTTGGAGATTACAGAGTTTGGAGACTGTAGTGTAGACGTACACGGTGTCTATACAGGAAGCGACAAGAGACAATAGAACACATTAGAACCCATTTTATTTTTACATTATGTCCACACAGGATGCAGCGCGACAATCCCATTAGAACAAGCCGTCTGTCTGCGTCTGGTGTAGACACGGTGTTACGTACTTAAATGTGCGACCTGAATAAACAGTGCTCATAAACAGCTGTTTAAATAGTATCTTCACTTGAAATGAATAGTAGCTTGGACCCTGAAACAGTATTCCTTACGTCAGAACTGAACAAAAAGAGACATTTCAAACATTTGATTTCTCCACCTATAGCTGGTGTGTGGCGAGCGCACCGGCGCCGTTGTACTGTGGCTGCCGTCGCATCATCCAGGTGGTTGAGGAGAGACCCCCCCCCCATATGATTGTAAAGCGCTTTGGGTGTACAGCAATACACAATAAAGCGCTATATAAATGCCTCATACATTCATGAAAACAAGATGTTGTCTTTTATGATTTCCAATGTTAACACATCCATGATACACAAAGTTACCTTAAAGAAAATAAATAGGCCTACTCTGCTTTTGAAGACAGGCTGTGTATTTGAGGGTTTTGTCAGATATAATTTAATCCTTCATCTAAAGTCACACTCCTCAAAATAAAAAAGAATGAAATAAAAACAAGTTTACCAACACTTCCTCAGAGTGTTAAAGTTGCATATATTTGTAGTCTAGACAACAAGCAGACACTATACCTCACCTCTCAGTTTTGCCAGAGGCATTTCTGTGTTTGTGGGTATATGAAACAGCCTGTGGCAAAAAGCAGGATGTGTTTGCATTTGTATGTGTTTGTGAGCCTTTAAATGTTGTTGAGTGTGGGTTCAGGGATAATGAATGTGAGGAAGGGTTTGCTCAAGGCTTTGAGATAACTTCTCCAGCTCAGGTGCATCACATTGAATGGATGATTCATCACTGAGCATCTACCACAAACTGCTATCAATTGTTTAAGTAAAGATTAATATTAAATTCATTATACAGTATATGAATGTACAGTAAATATCTCGCTGCTATATTAAACACTATATTGTACATTCACACTGACTATAACCTGGACCAAAGGCATTCAAGGTTTTTATGATCTGGTCCAGTTCATGATGTTCATAATGGAATAGTTTCTCTTTGAAAACCATGAACGTCAATCAAATACTGACAATGTGCAAAGGAAAGGACACTGAACATGAAATCAGACCCCAAGGATATCTTATAATGTGAAAATCAGCCGATTTAGCGTCTTTTCCAACAAAAGTTCAAAAGCAAAACAAAGCTGAATCTGCACAGAGCCGTGAGGCCATAGAGACAGATTGACTACAGCCAAACAGTCTCAGCATCTTCGCAAACACAGATACGCCGGCTGTTGCTTTGTACGGCATTAACTCATCTCCCTCATGTATAATGAGTAAGCTTATTAGAAGGCTTGTTAGAGTCGATAAAACCGCGTCCCAACAATGCAGCAACATCAAACAACGGTGTCACGGCCTTAATCTAAGGCCGCATCTGCGCTCATTATCCCAGAATGTTCAGCACGTTCGCCACCGCATAAAATCATCAGCCATCGCACTGATCATAAGCTCTAATTGGAATATTTTCAAAGGGCTTAAGGACAGGAAATGGATGTAATTCTTGAAATTATTCACATTAAAGGAAGGTCCGGGAAAATGCCCTTGAAATGGAATTTTACTCTGCAGTGGAAGCAATAAACTTCTAATCTACATATTTCAGGAGGATAGAAGATCATAATTGCAAAGACATTTTTGCAATCTGGAGTCTATATCGGTAGAAATGAAATGATAAAAAAATAATTTTAAAGGGATAGTGCACCCAAAAATTCTACTTCTTTCATAATTTACTCACCCTGATATCACTCAAAATCTAATCATCTTCTATCATTGACCATGCTACTTTTAATTTAGAAAAGACCATAAATGATTTATTGTGGCAACTGAATGAAAACCCTAGACTACTGTAATTGATCCATCTATTTAACACCATTCAATTGTTTGACAAAGTTTGTGGTGAACTACTAACATTATTTCTCCCATATTTCAAATAAATACATTGTTTTTATTTGCATTTATTTGCAGAAATTGAAAACTGGAGAAACAGGTCAAAATATGAAAATATGCTTTGTATTTTTCCAGACCTTAAATGAAAAGAATTCAGACACTAGACTGGAATGGCCACTAGGTCTGGGACGATAAAATGTGAAATGTGTTTATGCTCAGTTTCTCAATGAATTGCAGTTTAATAAAACTACATCCAAAAGCCAGAGAGCGCTCTCGCTTAGAAACTCAGAATATGGGACACAGAAGAAGAACGATTACACACGTAGTTCCAGGAAATGCCAATGGTCATATTCTACCGCTGGTCTTCGAACCTTTTCATGTATTTTCATGATAATAAATCATATTTAGAATGATGATGTTTTGTGAGTGTTTCAATTTTCAAATGCCCGGTAGAAACGAATCAATTTCGTAGTGGTTTTAGATCTAGCAGTTCTTCATGGAAGTACTTCGTCGTAGTTCATGGAAGAGTGCATAAAACGATTTCAGAATCGACCTTAGACCTGTATAAATAGTGTGAATCGCGATATATATCGTTACAGCCCTGATGGCCACAATACATCTAAAATGCTGATTCAATTCAAACTTGCAATGGTATCTTTATTTTTTTCACAGCTGTTATTTTTATCACATTTATGTGCCCTAAAAAAACCTATGCCACACCAGCATATTACGATCTATAGTTATATTTAAAGTTAAGTGCCCTCTAGTGGTCATAAAAAATGCCAGACTTATGTTGTGTGTGACTTCATGAACATGTGAACTTTACACACAGTCCCTTACTCACTGTTTTTCCAACATGAAATTAACTAAAACTGCTTTTAGATGTATGCATTTGGCCTGCTGCTGGTACAAGCGTTAATATAAAAAACGCTCCTATAGGCTGTATTTGAGGAAAGGGCTCAACGAACCATACAGTCATATGGGTTGTATAACACTGTATGGAGTTTTTGCTAATGCTTATTTTCTGTTGTAAAACAGGGTTACTCAGCTATGGTCCTGAAGGGCCAATGTCCTTTAGATCCAACACCTGTCTGTAATTTTAAGTGATCCCAAAGACCTTCATTAGCTTGATCAGGTGTGTTTAATAGGGTTGGACATTGGCCCTCCAGGACCGCAGTTGAAAAATATCATTTATTTATATTCCCCATCCTCCCCACATTTTGCACCTACGATCAAATCTAATTCATTATCTCAATGACATTCAATGTTAATGGAACAACGCCAGAGTCGGTGTCGATTCGGGTCTGCTCGGATCAACACTCCAGAGAGAGCACATCATAACATCATCTGCTGTCGCATCTGTCACAACATTTAAACACAGGCATGGGCTCGCTCTTACACCTTTAACCTGAGCTACTGTCCACTCCAAAAGTACCAAACAGCGATCACTCCGGAATTCGTATGACCCCCGCTAACTAAATAATTAGACTCTGCGTTTCTTTCACGGCATGAACCCTTGAGCCAGATCCTGCACTGTCAGAGAAGCTTCTCGAGGGGTGTGCTGTTCAAATGAATCATGCAGGTAATAAATAGAGTTATCCCTGAGCCGGGAATGAACCAAAGGTGCATGTTAAACAGAATTCAGTCGATGCCGTTCTTAATGAATTGATTTAGCGAATTCTGAGCATTATCAACATGAATGTCATTGAGAATACCGTATGCCTGTGTGCTTGAGTAAAACTTTGAGGCTGAAATTTGAAACAAACTGAAGGAAGTGATACCTTGTGAAAGCTTCGGAAGTAGGCGGCTTTTTCATCTGGATATTTCTCCAGCCGTCGTGGTCCTTTGCTGGACGCCTTCTTGAATACAAGCCAACATCTTCTAAAGATCTGTTAAAAATCATATTAATAATGACAATATTAGACGTTTTGGATTCATCAAAAAAAGAATACAAAAAAAGAATAAAACATTTTTTGAATAATAATTTGTAAAAAATCATAATTTCCCCAAAAATAAACAGTGAAAAACAGCACTGAACAGTTTAATACTAGAGATGCATACTGTATATCGGCCAATAATCAGTTTTGGTTGATAAAAGCTCTTTTTCACATTATCGCAAGAGTTTAAAAACAGATGATGATATTCAGGGCCGAAATATCCCATCAAGCAAAAGATCACAGGATCATTCATTTGTGCTCGGTATCTAGACCATCACCAGTTAGATGTTCAATATTAATAGCCATTACACGAATTAATAACATTCAGAAAGTTATATATTATACAATATGAATTTAATCTTCAGAATCGGTATCGGCAAACATCACTCCGAACAATCAGCTATATGTATCGGTGAAGACATTTATCAGTGCATCTATATTAAATACTGTACAATTTACAGTTCATATAGATTCATATTAAAAACATATTGGAACAACATTATATACTATATATTATTATATGCACAAATACTACTTTAGAATTTTTACTATTATTGAACTATTACAATGTAATATTTTATATGTATACTAATACAAACAAATCATATTATATATTTTACTTGTCATCTGACAAGGTATTAGCGACAATGCAACAATACTGAGGAAAGTAACAGCTTGGCAAATCTAACTTTGCATGTCAAAAAATACAAATAATTGTACCATTAAGCCATGTGTTTGCCCATGCTTACACAGCCTTACAGTGAAAAGACATAATGACATGAATTCTCTCTGGAACATCCCTTCAAGCTAAATCTGAAACTTTCTCAGATTAAACACTTACATTTCCCAGATAGCATTCCAACAGGGCCGGGTTGGGACTCCTTTTCAGCCCTGGAGTTTCATGCCTTAGACCGGCCCACTTTAGTTTGCGACTGACTATATTAAAATAATGATAATTAAAACCTCAGGAAATAAGTCTGCAATAGCGCACTGTTCTCTACAGCCTTTTAATTCATTGTATTTTTCAAAAATATCATAATTTCCAATTCAGTGAAAATACAGTAGCCTAAGTTTTGCTTCACAGTGAAGATTTATTGGAAACGTAAATAGCAGGACAGTATCAGAATCTATTTTTTTTAAGAATTAGTGTTCATAAATATCTAAACATTGAAATGAGGGAAAAAATCTAAAATAAAAGATTAAAATAAAATGTATTACACTGTCTAATGACACTATAATTTATTTTAATGAAAAGTCTGCTTTACAACTTCAAATAATTTTCACAAATATGAGAACATTAGTTAAATAATAAAACTATTGGACTGTTATCTGACTTTTTTCACAGTATAACTTAATAATGATTGTTTCATCTCTTTTTCCTCTGCATAAGTGTAGCTTCAAGGAAACATGGACAACCCTAAAACATTAATAAACGCCTGAGCAGAGCACTGGTCTCTGCAACTTTATCTATCCCTGATTCATTATGTAGCCGATCCCACTCGCCCCGCTCTGCGCGGACTTCGAACCGACGTCAGTCCGAATGGGAGACGGGCGCGCTAACGAGGAGGCTAAAGACCGCAGTCTGTAGCGTATGTCGCTAGAGCGTCCCTGTTGGTCGGGAAAGCCACATTTCAACCGTGCCATGACAATACCGGCCCTCGCGGCCAAAAAAACTGACCGGCCCACCGGGAATTCTCCCGGTGCTCCCGATTAGCCAATCCGGGGCTGCATTCCAAGGTCAAGAGAAAAGAGAGAACGTGAAAGAATGTTAACAGAATCTCTGTTAAATAACATACGACGTATTTATTTCATTGCATTCCCCCTAATTTGTGTTTAATATCTAATACTGCCAAAAGATAGCCATACGACTCTCACTTCACACAAAGTCTCAAGCACCCAAATGCACTGGGGGGGGAAATCATCATTTTGGCCAATCAATAACCCAGCAGTTTCATAATTAAATGAGCTTTGAATGGCCTTTTCTCAGTGGGACCTTCCACAGCTGTTTAATGCCTCTGATTTATTTCCATAATAAAACGTCATATATTAAAGAATGCCAGACAACTCTTCTAATGTAGCTTAACATTTTATGATGGATATTTACAGAGGGCTTTAAAGTGCATCTGGATCGGTGCCATGGTTAATTATCTTAATATATTCATTTAATGCTATCTTGAAGCCTGGCTTCCAAAAGAAACTCTACACAGAGAGACGGCACCATAGCACGCTTCGAAACGTATGACCCAACATGCTATTGAGGTTAGGAGGATTAATTTGCAGAAGGGATAGTTTATATCTTACTGCGGGCAGCCAATATTAACTTGTTGATGTATGTGTATTGCTGTCGCTTTCCAGCTGGATTCATATCCATGGGTGAGATTAATTTGTTTACTCTGTTGATGTAGTGCATGGCAAAAAAAGAACAATACTTAATTTGGCACTTGCCATTATTGATCTGGGTACATTCCTGTATGCATGCCTGGTACCCCTGATACCAAATACCTGCTAGGTGTGTCATGCCAAAATATAAATGAGTCAAATATGTACGATAATAACCAAAAAACACAATAACACCTATTAACTAAACCAATTCTGGATACAATTTAATACAATATAATAAGTAAATAATAACGTGAACCAGAAGTACTGTAACATTGCACAAGTGACATGTTGCCACCATTGACCACCATAGTAAGAAAAATTACAATGGTGGTCAAAAGTGCTCCAGAAACGGTATGCTTTCCTACATTCTTCAAAATATCTTCTTTTGTGTTCAACAGAACAAATGAACTGATAAAGCAGTTCCTACTTTGGTAGTCAATGGTGGCCGAGTTCTGTTAGGTTACATGCATTCTTCCAATTATCTTTTTCTGTGTTTATTAATTCATACAGATTTGGAACAACTCGAGGGTGAGTAAATGATGACAGAATTTTCATTTTTGGGCGAACTGTTGCTTTATTAAAAGCTTATGCAAACACGCGCCTGACATTGATAATCCAATTCCACACATTTCACTTTTACTTCAACTTTGCCAAAGCATAATATATCTATAATCCCATCTCTTTTCATTGATTCTGAATACAATTTTATTTAGGTCAACCAAAGCCGGCAAAAAAACAATTCCAAAAAATCGTTGCGACGCTATGACATATAGCCGGCTCTTGACCCTCTGCTACAGAAGCAAACTTTCATGGTCTTGAAAATCATCTGTAATGTTTAACAGATTTTAGGTTGATCCCCAGATAGCAACTACGTTAGTGTTGACAAATATACATGACCTAGATCATTTTTATTTATCCCGAATTTGGTACCTCAAAGACCAAATGAGAACACTAAGTCTAATCACACGGCATTTAAACTTGACAACAGATGTGAGTATGCATGATAAACACATTATGAAACACATTATGAAACGCAGCGCAATTTCCCAAAGGAAACCACAACAACTAATGAATCTTGTATAGCAATTGTTTCTTCAAGATAGCAATGAGATGGAGACTTTGGCTCCTGTCAACAACATAGCAACCTTTCTTGTCCCGTATAGAGATTAGATATCATTGTCGTAAAATCCAATCAAATCAAAATATCTTCAAACAAAACGCAGTCATTTTAAATAGCTAGTTCACCCAAAATTAAAATAATGTCATAATTGACTCACTCTCGTGTCAAACCTGTATTACTTTTTCTTTTGCAGAACACATAAGAAGATATTCTGAAGAGTGATGGTAACTGAACATCATAGGTACCCTGTGACTTCTATTGTGCAGAGTTAAAACCAATGGAAGTCAATGGGAGCCGCTGTCGTTCTGTTACCAACATATATCTTCGTTTATGTTCTTTCTTTATATTCAGAATAATATATGTATAATATATTATAAAACAGATTCGTGAATGTTATCATCTAAACCATGATTCAAATGTTATACCTCTATAAACAAACTATCTCTCTAAAATGGCACTTTTCTGCCGATCTACTTTAACTACTGCCACAGCAGAAGCCCACAGAATATTTAATGGATGAGACAGGCTTGTAAAGGCAATCTGAGTGTGTAATTCCTTTATATAAATGCTAATTCTGACCACGGCATTCAGTTCTTCTCATTGTATTATCCCCAAATAAACACAAACACACACTACCCTTACCCAATCTTCACTTTAGCGTAACCGTGGCCAAAGTCATCAAGTTAAACTATGACTGACATAAAACGAATTCACAATCAGCCTCCCACTTTTCCTAATGGGCGGCAAGAGTTACAGATGGACAGTATTTTTCTCAACTCCCTGATTGCATACTGAAATTTCAAAGGCTGATTAATGAACAAACCTTCGTCTCTGAAGTGGATTGTTCAATTATGAATCAGGACACAATGTACCCCTTCCCCCCCAAACGGTCAAAATTACAAGCACAAGGACTCTCCACTGGAAATAAAGCCAGGTAAACGGAGCCACTTCATTAGGTACAAACCATAAACAATTGTAAGGAATTCAGCAGCTTTTTAAGAAACAGAGACAAACTGATATATTGAAGTTTATTCAACTATGGGCATTTTTTGGCCTCCCGAAAAACACAAACTTTTAAACAAAAAGCTTTCCTGTAGCTCAGTGGTAAGAGCATGGCACGAGCAAGGTTGTGGGTTCGATCCCAGGGGTTTGCATATACTTAGAAACATACTCCTAGCGCGGTCCGGTCAACCAGATCTCTCACAACCTTCAAAAAACTACTTAAACACACCTCTTCCGTGAATACTTGACAGACAAATGAAAAAATTAAGTACACTAACCCTCTTCTCTCAACAGGTAGTGGTCTAGCTTTTGTTGAAACTAGTAACTTTGTATTAGCACCTAATGTACTATTGCTCTTTTATGACATATCGCTTATTGCTCCCCGAACTCTTTGTAAGTCGCTTTGGACAAAAGCGTCTGCCAAATGCATAAATGTAAATGTAAACTTAAAAACAAACCCTAAAACCTTTCAAACTCACTTGACCTAATAATGTCCAACAGTGAATATGCATTACATACAACTGAATTTGTTTTTGTCCATAAACTGCAATGAATAAATAAGTTGGGTCTCAATTTCAAATCAATTTACAGTTTTTGAGAAAAATATTCCATAGGCTACATCAACATTACAACCTGGAAATATTACACAAAGACTGATAGTTAGATGTCAATATCTGGTGGTTTAAATACTCATGTGAACTTTCTGTTAAAGTCCCAGTGAAATAAAAAAATGTAATGCCTATTTTTTCATGATATATTGCACCGTTTATTGTAAATAGTTCATCAATGTGGGTCATTCTCTTTTTAAAAATCAGTTGCCCTCATAAACTGCCATTCTGTCCTGTTATGACTATCCATCTTAAATTACGTACTGTATGTTAGACGGCTAAGGCGGAGCATCCGTTGACTCCTCTCCGTCTGCTGTCAGTTCCATTTCAAAATGTGACTGCTGTTTTATACATCCAATCAAACTGCAGAGAAAGACGAAAGTCACACCCACTATTTTCCTCATTCAAAATTCAATATCAAACGGAAATGCGTCAAAATACATAAGTGAAAATGATCGAAATAATAAATAATTTGTTGTTTGTTTTTAAAGTAAAATTTTCTATAGTCAAGTAAGTGAAAATCCACAACAGTCCATATTCCTCGTAAATAGTTACTATATTTAAATTTTCATGAGCCTATTTTATTTTCTGTAAAGAGTTTTCCTTTCTTTATTTGTTTTATTCACAAAAATCCTACAATGTTGTCCCTAAAGAATTTGCATCCTTTTTTGACACATCCATAACACATTAATTTTCCTCTTTCCTAAAATAGAAAAGTTGTGTATAGACTAACATGTCTGGACACTATCATCAGGGGTTTAGTTAGTAATATACAGTATAAAGAGATGATTCAATATATTGGTAACAAACACATTCTTTGAGAATCAAATTTCAAGTTTTGACTGAATTGCGCAAAACATTCAGTTTAATGTATGTGTATATCTTACCAGTCAAACAATAACACATATACAAAAGGAAAAAAGCAATTCACCCTTTACAAAAATATATGTATACACTATATAGAAAAAGCATGCAAAGATATAAATAATTTTTAATAACCTTTTTTTACTTGTAGGCGCTCAAATAACTAGCAGGTTTCAACAAGCCAAAACGCTGCCTTGTTATGGCTGAATCGTGCAACAGAGCCCTACTCATTAACCAAACCGTCAAATCCTTAAATATATTCAGAAAACATGAGTATTACAATCTGAATTGAAATAAGACTCCACCGGAGGGCAAAGAATTCTGATATGAGTCACAAAGCAAATGAATCCTACAACGACCCAGTAAGAATGCAGAGATGTGTTTACGATATTAGCCGGTCAAAAGACAATGCAGCTCAGTCAGGGAGATGACTGACCTTTTCAGGTGCCAGCAAGATGATGTGAACCACCTCGGAGGCTCCACGGACTGACGTTTCACCTCTCTAATAAAATCTGTGTCTGTTGTGATCCACCAACCACCAGCTGCTAGGAGAAGGTTATCGGATTACTTATAACACACTGCAATCATATTCACTGCATCCATAGAGAGAAGGCAGAGATAGAATATAGATCGCTTCTCCCAACACAGAAGGTTATGACCATGGCAGCATTCGTGATTTCTGACTGTAAACCCAAACAGAGGTTCTTTCCCAACCAAGGCAGAATCTGAATATAGTCAGATACTGTGAGACCTGAATACCAAAAATACAATTCATTTACATGAAGAGACACTTTTCAGAGACAGCATATAACATTGTAGCGGCTGTTACAAGTAAATTCACAAGTTTTTTTTTGCTGAGCATCAGACTAAGGAGAGCAACATGCACCCATCGTCCACGTTATTTTGGGGTAACTTGTTTGACGTGCACCATCAGTACACGGTGCGCATTTCATTGAGTCTTTTTACACCTGGTCATTTGGATAGCTATCCGATCGCGGAAAGACCAAATGCCCTCTGAAACGCGTTGGATACAGATTTAAATCCGATTGCCCAAACCACTTCATGAGGTGGTCTGAGGACGCATTCCAGACAAAACTGACCAAGTAAATGCATTGTTGTTAAAACCACATAGGTTAGCGCTTACTCCTCCCAAACGGATGTATGTTGCGCTCAAGTTATTTACTTTATTTCATGCATACTCTGAACTTATCGGAACGGACTCCAAACGGACAGCCTTAAAAAAAGACATAGGTGCGGCCAGACATGTGTAGCTTACAGAAAACATTGGTTGTAATATTTATGTACCCGGGCTTTACATTTTGAAGAAAAAGTTGATAGTGGACCCCTTGCAGTTCCACCGCAGACCCCCGGTTGAAGATATGCCATAAGGCATACATTCTTGATAAATAAACCTTGTCACTAGTTGCCTTTTGGACATTGGACAGCATTTACTTCATACAGTAGTAATTTTAATCAGCCAAGATGAGTCATTTTAACACTTCAAGCAGGGGTCAACCGCACAGGAACACACATTAAAGTTAAGATGATCTCTTTAGACACACACACAAATCAATTTTCTGCTGATTGTGAGAAACCGTGAGGAATGAAGCAACAAGACTGATGAGTAGTGATGTTGTTTGGGAATATCCTGACACCGTCAGTACCAGTTTCCAAACAAGAAAATGGGCTCCTCTCGACATGATTGCCAAGCTGTTTTGGGACAGCGCTTTGGAGGATGCCATGATTTGATTTGTTATCTGGATGGATGGTTGCTAAGGCTATCATTACTGCAATCATATCTAGACTTCTGTTTGCATTCTGATGAAGGTTTTGTCTGAGTTGTCCTATTCAGATTGGCAACCGATTAGATTACCGGGCCAGATGCTTATCGAGGACGACCTAGGGATGAATGGTTTGTCTTATATCAGCCAGGGTAATGGAATATATCACAATATATAGTAATTTTTACAGGACATTCATCCTCAGAGCAATTTATACAGTATGTTATCTAACCAGAGTATATGGAAATCTATTTTCGGATAACCGAGTGATTTAAATAATAAAAAATGAAAGAACGTGTGCTTCGTATTATGTAACACATTGGTGTAAGCACAATGCTATAAAACACCAGCCTATACTAAAATCTGTTTGGATCATAAAAGCACAGTGTGCATTCTGTGTATCATTCTGCATTATTATGAATTTACATTCGTCATGTGCCATTTTGCTCATTACTTTTATGTTTTAAAGCTGTTTTTTTTCACAAAGTTTTTCGGCACTATAGGGATTTTTTCACAGTACTAAACTGATGGTTTACTAGTCCAAAAGCTGTAGTCAAGCCTTGGATTAAATTGCACTGCCACTGGCTGCCATGTCACTGCAGGCTGGCGTGTCTCAGGTTTAGACATCACCTAATTTATTCAATTGCTCCGTGACAACTGTGGAAAGTGAAACTTTTTCCTAGTTAATCATAGATTACTCTATCTGGGGCATTGCAAACACACTGATGCCCCAGTCGCAAGCAATCACCGTATAGCTCGGGCTCGTTTCCCATGCACGGACGGTCTTTAATAAAATATCCATGGGCTTCCACCCGAGTCCTGATACGTAATATGGACTTAATGGCATGGGCAAATGTGACACGTATAGACCATTGGCATGTGGTTGACTTCTGATATGGGGAAGCAAAGATAGTGCATTGCATAAATATGTCATCTCCTTCGGCAAAAAAAGGTGGAGTAAGCCATTGGTTGCAATTCTCAACCTCACCATTAAATGTGGCTAAATTTCATGCACTGGACCTTTAAATAACTACACAATTGCAGTGAGATGTGCAGTTTTAATTGTTAGTACTGCTGTAAATGTTGTTCAGCTATTATCTGCCATTATGTTACTATATGCAAGTGTTTCATTTCTATTCGGCTTCAGCCAAGAATTTTCATTTTGTTGCATCTCTACTAAAAGGACTACATTTTTTGTTCATTTGTGTTTAGTTTTCGATAAAATGTAAATAAATGAGTGAAAAATATTTTACTTTACATTTAAAAAGCAACAATAAGTACTACATAAAAATAACCAAACAATAAATCTTATGTAGGCCTATATTTTTTACTAAATATAAGGAAAGCAGTCATAAAAGCAAACCGCGCTATTGAGGCACCTAAATCACCGCAAGATCATTTAATTCACCGTGACAGCCCTAGCTGTTCACGACTTAAAAAATCTGTTAGCTATATTTGCGGGAACTTTACCATATGTGTGTAAACGCACGCACAGATTCCAGAAAATCACTGGCAGTGTGATTTGCGTGATAATATGACATCCCGAGCCATCCTGGAACACATTGTGAGTTGATTTTTCAAGATCTCTGCATATAATTCAGACTTAAAATGTGCACTTTAGACAGAGTGCTTCAGAAGCGCAGTACTTCTGATGCAAGATGGGACCGTTTCAACTTAAAGACAGAGAAGGCTGGTACTGCGCTGATTGTGGAATTACATTCTAGAATAAGAAAGACTGTTTCACATGTTGATTTCATATTGTTCACATTTTTCATTATTTGATCCGAGATGAAGAAAATAGGTCTACACTTGTGCCGGAACTTCTCGCATTATTAAGGCGATTTAAATTATGCGCAATCCCGCTCCGAAATTGGAGCCTTGAAATCATTATAAAATTAAGAAAGTAATCATCATTAATAATTACAATTCAAGTGGCTTTTATTGTCATTTCAACAATATATAGTGCAGTATTCAGTGATAGGAAACAACCTTCCCCCAGGACCAAGGTACAACATAGAGTCAAATCTGTGCAAGTACTACATTTAGTGCAAAAGAAAAGCGTGCTAAATCACAGTACACATCGTTCAACATCAGAGTGCAAACAAGTAGTGAAACATTGTCCATGTAATTATACCACTGTACATGTAAACGTTCAATCCGGAACTAGCAGCAGTGTTGGTGCAAAAAAATATGCAAGTAGGGCAAAAAATATGCAAGTAGGGCAGTTATTGGTGCAAATGTGCAAACAGGATGTTACAAATCTATATGTGTTAGTCCTGAGTCTTTTTATTTAGGAGTCGATTGGAAAGAAGCTGTTGCACAGTCTGGAGGTGAGGGCACGAATGCTCAGGTTACTTTTTCCAGAAGGGTGAGAAGTGTGTGAGAGGGGTGAGTGGGGTCAGTTATGATGCTGGTAGCTTTACGGATGTAGCGAGTGGTGTATAAGTCCATGATAGAGGGTAGAGAGACCCTGCTGATCTTCTCAGCTGTCCTCACTGTCCGTTGTAGGGTCTTGTGGCACAGTTTCCAGTGATGCAGCTGCTCAGGATGCTCTCAATAGTCCCTCTGTAGAACGTGGTCAGGATGGGGGAAGGGAGGTGGGCTTTTCTCAACCTTCGTAGGAAGAGACGCTACTGGGCTTTCTTGGTGATGGAGCAAGAGTTGAGGGACCAGCTGAGGTTCTCTCGTAACGATCTCCACCGAGGAGCCGTTGATGTACAGCGGAGAGTGATCACTCTTTGTCTTCCTGAAGTCAACAACCATCTCTTTAGTTTTATCAACGTTCAGGTTGTTGACACTACACCAGTCCGTTAGCCTCAGCAGATCCTCTCTGTATGTTGACTCATCGTTTCTAGTGATGAGACCCGCCGCGGTCGTGTTATCGGCGAACTTTATGATGCATAGATACTGTATATGCGGTAAAGTTAATTGAATGCACTTTTTCTCCCTGCCACTCACTCACTGCACAGAGCAGATGGAGGGAAAGACCAGCCTAAAAATGTATTCTGTTCATCTTGCAATTTAGTCCCACAGGGCTGAATGTATTTGGTTTTCTCTCTTTCTCTAGTGCTCCTATATTCTCAGCTGTGCTTGTGTTAGTGGGGTGAGCACTCTGTATAAAGTCCGGTGCTGCACCGCTCCTGCAGTTGACTTGCGCCTTATTTGTTCCTAAGATGTCACGTTATTATATTTAGTAACGTTTAAAAAAATTATCGAATAGTAATTTCGCTAGCAGATTGAACCTATATTCATTGTGAATACTGTTTTTTCTCCCACCTCTATTATTTATCCAGTGTTCTTTTATTTTGCAATATTATTTTCACAAGTAATCAGTTTATCATCAAAATGTTAAATTAATAACACACTGCCATTCACTTTCATGAATCACAAAGACAAACACAAGTCAAGCTGTGTCAGCATAGGGCTAGTCCAAAACCCAGCCTATCGAAGATCTGCATTGGTGATAACGCCAGCATGAACGGGTGTCCAACATACTGCAGGACGTGAGGGGGAAGGGTTTTGAGAGGCAGAGAAAGACAAGGCTTGTGATGAACATTCCCCGCTTACAGCATAACCGTAACACTCTATTAACTTATTTCTTGTGTATACTGCAAAAATATAGCCCGCCAGAGCACACACACTGTCTTCTCTGTTACAGCAGCCAACAGATCTGAGTGATGTGGGAGGAAATAGAATTCAGGTGACATTCAGCAGGTGCTGATGACTCACTATACATTTTGGTGATCGGCGCAATCGCATCCTACTGTTTGATATCAGGAACAGAAAGTCAGGTTACAGAGTTATAAGCAGGCTTGGGAAAAATATGAACACACATCCTTTCTGAATAGTGCGAGAATATAACGGCTGCAATCCTACAGATTACTTTTTATAGTCAGTATATGTACATCTTATGAAAAAGTGCAATAAGATATATACTCTGTAATACCAAGTATTCTATACATATTTTATAATATTTCTGATAGTTTTACTCATTTCTGTATAATGTTTATTCTATGTCTCTACTACTTTTCTATCTTGTATTACCTGTAAGGATAACAATTCACATTTGTAAAAATCATTATAGAAAATATTTTCGTTGAATACAAAGCTAGAAAATGTTTTATTCTTATTGATCTAAAATAACTATTTACTCTTATGGGTTAAGCATTTAGGTAAATATAATATACAATAATTATTATATATTAAAATGTGTCATGATTATCAAAGCAATATTAACAACTAAGAAAGGTGTTCTCTTCAAAAGCTATTTTTAATGTTAAATAACACTGTTGTTATCAGCGTAATGCTTCTTTCCCTTTATCGTCAATTGCTTTATTTTATATCGTCAAATGTTTTATTTAAATTAACTCTTCTGGTGCATTCTAACACATATGGCAACATTTCATTCAGATGCGAGGAGAGTAAGAGAGCAAGAGCGAGAAAGCTCCACATGGAGCATGTAGGTCACTCTAACCTTTTGTGAAGAACATTAGTTAAAATGTCAGGTTTGAGGCAGGTCTAACCGCCTGCCTGCGCTCTGCTCATACCAGTACATTACCAAAATAGCTGCAAAATAATGTTGACACAATATGTAGGTCAACTTTCCTCATCATAAAGCACTGGCAGTGGGGATTATATGGATGCTAAAAAGAACCTACAACTTATTAAAAATTAAGGTTAGAAAGTTTTCTGTTTATTTATGAACCTCTAAAATTAATCTATATTTGTTTTCACTCTCAAAATACCAGCAGGTCTTGTACATCCCACATTCAACAATGTTTTGTGTGCAATCTTGTGCCACAAAATGGAATTGCAAAATGATTAAGTATGTTCAACAACAACTGCGTCTCAATATTTTCATAAAGCAGCAGAAGTAGTGTATGTCAGAATTAACATACGGATGCTTTACTTATAGAACTTTCATTTTGACTGGAACTGGCGTTTTTGGTCAGCACTTGTTAAGCAGCACTTGTGTGCAAGTTGTCCATGGGCTGAGGGTGTGCATCTGTGGCTATAAGCCGGATAACAACAATACTCTCATTCCATCTTTCTAATAGGGGATTTCGTTTTTTTTCATTATATATATGGCGGTGTAATTCAAATGTCTGCACAGGCACAAAAGCAGGGAGGAAAAAAACATTGCTATTCACTGAACTGTCAGGCAAGCTGATCTATATGGTATAATAAAATACAAAAGAAAATAAAAAGCAAACAAACTGGCCAATTCAGCGGTTTAGAGATGCAAATGGTACTTCGGTTAATTAGCAAAGCTAACGCATAATCCAAGCAACAACCTGAAGGTGGGACACATTTAGCATTTCGCCAGCTCCAGCAGGCACTGTTGGTTGAATTGTCAATTATCAAGTGGATGGTACAGCAAACCACTCGGAAACTGTCTAGAAAAGGTCATCTGTCAAAGCCTTCCATAAGAACAAGGAGGAGATTTGTGAGAGAAGTCAAAGAGAGGCCAACAATCACTTTGAAAGAGCTAAAGAGTTCAAACGTGAAGAAGGAACAAGAGGTATGGCAGTGAACCATATCAAGAGCTATGTAGAACAATGCTTTGGATATGGGAGGATGGACATACAGTAAATTGAATGTCAAAAGTTGCACCAAAAAATATAACAATAAAAAATTAAGAAAAGAAATAGACCATTTAGACAGATGTAAACACTGTTCCAAAAGCACTTTACATACTTAAAATGATACACATAGTGAAGTCTTAAAGATATTCGTTTAACATTTTGGTTCCATTATAAATGTTCTGGTTGGGTTCAAACGTTTGGTTCAAACTTTTGTGTAGTGTTAAAAACTGACACAGGAAGTTCTTCTGGATCAGTGTTGCTTTTGTGCTCAAATACTCTATAAAAGTATTGAGTTCCCACATATACAGTATCGCTGCTGTCCTTCTGGAACCTTGTATCTCCGCATGTTGTGATTTTTATCATTTTATCATTAATCATTATTATTAGTCACCCTTTATGTTTCTCACTGGGTTTTGCAAATATCTAACCAATAAAAAGTATTAAGAAGTGCTTGTCAACCTGGACAACACAGTAGTAATAATTTAAAAAAGTATTGCATTTTCTATGGAATGATTTTGAGGACAATTTTAAAAAGGAATTGCAAAACGCATTTGAGTTTACATGAACATACAATGGTTAAAAAGGAAAAGCAAAGTCTATTTTGAATTACCTCTGACTTACGAGTTACAACCCTGCCATATTTAAATCCTAATAGCAATTCCCCATATGCCTTTATACTTCCTATGGCGTTGCGTAGTAAGCTGCCAAAACTCGAATGAAATCACAAATCCCTTTGCATTTGCTTTTCCTCTCACTTGTACAGAAACCTCTCAATCATTGATGGGGGTGGGCTTATGCAATGGGAGTGTTTGTATGGGGAAGTGAAGGTGGTCACAGTCAGTCAAAATAACAATACTGGAACGAATGAGGGTCAGATGCAAAGTTTCAATTGATGCAATTTCATGTCAATAAATGTAAAGTCCTCGCCTTGACTTGGGAGTACTGTGAAAATAAATTCCTTGCGTGCAGAGGAATGTTGCAGAAGATGATGATTATCTGCCCTCACGGAAGTTTTACATGCTAAGTTTTATTGCGAAAATCTTGTGTATGATGATTTTGTCTGAGAATGTCTCAATTCGTGAAAGTGAATTCTGTTTAACATGTGGCACTAATGATTCGCGTTTATTTACTATTATACACTTGTTTTAATGTCTGACAAGAGAAAATGTCAATGAGGATGGCTTTATTGGGCACTCAGTTGTATTAAAATACAATATGTGCCGGTTCAAAGACTAGAAGTGAAAGTGCCAATTTGCCAACATTAGTCAGACTATGAGCGCAAATTTGGCGTTATTAAATTTTCTGTATGCTAATTAGTACGTTAAGAATCGATTCTGAATAGAATCGTGACCCTAAGAATCGATTACATTCAAATATATCTATACCATTATCATTGCCATAAATAAACCATTATATATATATCAATGTGGGAACTAAATTATTGTGTAAACAGCATATATTTCTATATTCTCCTACTGTAGCATAACACAAAACCATGCCCCATAAAATAAATAATTTTGATATTCAGTGGTTTGAATCAATCAAATTAATACGATCGAACTGAAATTCAAAGAGGGTTTGTTTTCCACCTAAATGAGACAGCTGGTTTAAGATCTTGTGTAGAGCTCTATCTTATTTAGACACAAGGTTGAGAAACTCCAGGATTCTTTGATTTTCTGTCACTTTAAACTTGTTTACCTTCACACAACCGTGACAACCATCTCCCACATGACAACACGATCAGTGGTGAATAAGGAAGTGGAGTTTAGGGACACTGTTGCAGTGCTATTTTTGGACTAATCACCAAGCACGTGCCCTCATGCACCTGCTATGGCAAACATCTAGGATAAATACACAATTTTTTTCCTACGATTATTCGGAGAAATCCTTGCGGCCCTTTTTTTATTCAGGTGCAGCGGTTTCTTTCTATATGTATCCATTCAGTGCAAGAGTTTAAATCTATCATAAAGCCTATGTGACAGATTATTGATGACCTCAAGAATTGAAATGCACCGGTGCACAAATGAAATTCTATGTCATTACTTGGTTATTTTTAAAACCCTTTTTCCCTATAAAAGACATAATTCAATGATCCGGGCATAACAGTGTGGTTGGGAACAGAAATCGTAGAAAGGAAAATGTCTGGAAAAAATCTGCAGACAGTGCCACTAAACAGTTGATGACAAAATGAGCTAATTCGCTGCAATCATTCAATTGTAATGAAAGGGGAATTGTGGACAGACGTTTGTGGTTTGAGAACCCCTCTAATGGACAAAAAAGGTCAGGTAGACCTAAGAGCTGGTCCTTTCAAATGCGCACATAAGACGCTTTTATGAAGAAGAACCACAGTGGCCTACAAATCTCAAATGAATCTCCATTCCGGGGAATATATTTCATCATATTCATGACACATAATTTTGTTCCTGGCAATGTTCCCATAAATTACATGTTGTTGTTACTGTCTGGGCCATTTGTCTTCCCTGCATCTACCATTACCGATAATATTTTTGGGAAAAAATGTTTTTGTCAAAATAATGCCTAATAAAAGGGAGATACCGTCCCATATAATTCATGATAATAAAATGCTTTATATTAATCAAAAAACGAATCATTCTCCTCATTACAGTCTATTGCACTTGTATGTGGGCGATGTTTTTTCAATACTTCTCAGCAGATTGCCCATGGTCACTTATATGGAGGGACTATTTTTCATTCTGCCAGCTATGGCAAAGCATAATGGGCAACCATTAACTAAACACTGGATTTTATTAGAAGTCTGATGGGTCTCTGGTACCGTGTGGGCAGCAAAACTTCACGATGAGATCAAGAATCTCTAAAATATAAAAGAAAAAAGCCTGCAATCCTGCTTGTAAATAACTTGTTTTAAAGGATCAAACAACACTGATGTTTTAGTCTTCTCAGCTTTAGCTGTAAAGAAATGTACAAATCAAAGACTGACAGCATTATGGATTTGTAAAAAGCTGTTTGCATAACCTACTGCAGAGGTGCTTAGCGAATGGCTCTCCAATTAAAACCGAACATGAAAACTCCCACGTTCATACTTGGTCAGCTAATCTATATTTTGTAATGAGTGTGTTTTGCCCTATGAGCAAGAATACTACCGGTATCAACTTCCTGGGTTACATCTTGCAATACCAAGCCAGATAAACAGGCAAGCAACGCGGTCCAGTAGTGCATTGTGTCCTCATTCGGGGGTCATAACTATGTATATGAATATACATAACGGTATTTTATGATACATAGTGTACACTAATGTCTACGAAATTCTGAGGAAAAGAATGAAGTCAAAGCACTACTATTGCTCATGGTTATCTGAGGGCACAAAATAGCATTAAAATTCTAGCTCCTGGCAAAGGAAGGCAGATAGCATGGCCACACAGCCAATTGTCAGAGTCCTGCAGCATTAAGAACTTTCTCGGAATGAGAGAGAGAATAAAGGGGAAAGGGTGATATTACAGTGAAATAAAAATGCCCTGTGGAAAAATAAAGCCCCAAAAGTGTGCTCAATGGGCCATGCTAGTATGGCTGAAGCTGGGTTGGCCAGATTGGGTGCTGTTGTGTTCGCCCTAAGCACATACTGTACTGTGCTGAGAGACACTAGAAAGCAGAATGACTAGAGATGAGCAAGACCCAGGAGACACAGCTATGATTAATGCGTGCCAAATGATTAGAGGAGAGACAGAGGCAGAGGAAATGGACCTATGTTAAACTGAATGACAAGAATTGTCTCCATAGACTGGAACCACATAGCTGTATATATTACATGCTACACATTCAGAAAGACAACGTGATTTTATCACCTTATCACTGTGTTCTGAAATATTATCTTACATTTATAATAATAAATTACTATATTTTATCAAACCAAATAATACGCAATGAGTCACCCTTTCTTGTGAAACACTTCACTGAAATTAATTTATTAAAATAAACTGCTAATCTGAGCAATGGTGACTATTACCATTCTGTATTAATTTTGGTGATATTTTTACAGAATCTCTTATATAAAGGGATAGTTCACACAAAAATGAAGATCCCCTGTTTTTAATACCTGTTTGACTTTCTTTCTTCTGCAGAACATAAAAGAAGATATTTTGAAGAATGTCAGTAACCAAACAATGCGGGTACCCATGCTCTTCTGTCGTATGGACACAAAACCAATGAAGAGGAGTACCGCCGCTGTGTGGTTACCAACGTTCTTCAAAATATATTCTTTTGTGTTCTGCAGAAGAAAGAAAGTCACACAGGTTTGAAATGACGTAAATTATGACAGAATAAACATTTTTGGGTGAACTATCCCTTTAAAAACATCCCTTCCGCTGTGGTCTTAAACAGTCTTGAACGAAGTCCTCTTAGTCTAAGAGCAAAGACAAAACCTATACTAAATGCATTCGGGACCAAGACCATCAAAAATGGTCTTGAAACCAATGTTAAGACCAAGATGAAATCTTTAAAACTTTTATAAATACCAAATTATTTCAGAAGCATTTTCAGGGCTCGAAATTAACGCTTCTCCAGGACAAGTTCAAGTTTTGTATGGGCAAGTGAGAGAGAGTTTTACTTGCCCGACCGGACAAGCAACAAGTAACACTGCTACAAAAAAATTTGGTCTGTGCTGAGAATAAGACCTGCGTGCTTGTGTGAACTGCGTTTGTCGTGGTTGTTTGTGTGTGACAATAATCAATGGCACACAGCATTGAGTCCATATAACTCGTGTCTCTGAGTGAATGAGGTGCAGAGATTAACATGCTACACGAGTGATGATCAAGGATTTCATGTCAAAAACACTATAACTCAAGCATCTTTCCGGCGACCCGTCAAAATAAAAGTCCTGTTAACTTCAACACTCACTTTAGTATTTGCTTGAAGAAATTGTAGTACCCTTGTAGTAAATTGATAAACTGTAATATATTACAGTAAGGTTCAGATACACTATAGTATCTTGAAGTCGTACTGCAGTTTACTATAGTAAATAACACTATGGTATACTAGAGTAATTTATTTGGACAAATATAACTCTATTGTGTAGTAAAAACATGAAATACACAGAACTTTTTTTATCCATCTGTATGTAACATTAATGTAATTTGTCAATTACCTGCCTTGGCATATTTTTTGAAAGATGACAGTAGAGGTTTATCTTGTGCTACAACTGTTTTCCTCTGTAGCACCAGTGCTATGTGCAAAAAAAGGTTAACGTACAGCCCTGTTCTATAGCAATCATGTAGAGTATTAACAAATTTAGGTGGCCGCAGTGGACACAAGGTAAAACGGTTATAAGCAAACTTGATCAATCAGGATCCGAAAATATTATATCGACACTTCAAATAAAATTGTTATATTGTGAATGACAAACGTACAGGACCACATGACAATGCTTAATGTCAACGCCTGCATTTTGCCCTCCACAGTATAAATTAGCACATTTTGTCATTTTTGGTTCTCTAATCTTGCAGCGCATTTTTGGCACAACAAGAACATCATACAGTAGCCCAAACTCTCGCACCAAACTCCAAAATGCAAATTGTGGATAGCTCGGAATCAAAGCTAAAAGTGCTCTTTACAGCTTCAAACTTTCTATTTCATGTTGCAGTCTGATGATTGGCTAAATGTCAGCCGTCAAATGACCTTGGATGAAAGACTCCTTTGACTGTCATCAGTCATTTAGTCTCCTCATACACCGCATACATACTTTCTCTCCCTCTCAAGAGGATTTAACTTATAGACAGACTACGCACCCAGACACACATTTGAAGAACTGCTCATGACACAAATGTTATTGTGTGTCTGATTCACTCAACTCATTGTCTCAGATGAGCAGTGGCCGTTCCAACTTCTGTGAAGAATCAGTTATGTTATACACATCGGTGACATCTAATAGTAATGTTTGCTTCCGTTTAAAACAAAAGTGTGTTTTGTAATTAAAAACAGCAGGGATCGATAATGCGAATGTTGGAGTGAAGACTGAAAAGAGATTTATCTGTGTGAGAAATGGCACAATAGTGCGGCATTATTCACTCTGAATAACATTGGCTGCTGTGGGGGGCAATTCATCAGACCTAATAAGAGGCTACAATTCGTCTTCAGCTCTTTGTTTGAATCAATTTGATGAAAGCTGGATAAACACCGTTAACATAAACATGAAAACAGTGAATCTTTATGAAAATGATGAAGGTCTAGCTGTCAGGGTAGAGATTTATTTAGACTTGACTTGCAAATGCCTTTACAGTTTCCGTTCAGTTTCTGAACTGAAATCGAATTTGAATTGAGATAATACACCAAAGTATAGCCCAAAGTCTTCATATGGAGCCAGACAACATTAAGCAGGTTAACAGGAAATTTCTCTTCAGTACTAAGATGCTGATGTGCTGGAGAATAAGTCATCTGTTAGGTGACTGTGTTGAATTTCTTTGAATCACTATTCTTGTAATTAGACATCCTTGACATCCAAATGCAACGTAATATGTGGATGTGTGGGAAATATAAGACAAATTACAGTTCGTGATTTAAAAGGGAGTCAATTGTGACCGACTCTGAACTCACAGTGACAGATGTTTAAAATATTTATCCAAACCTGCTGTCATTAACTATAATTCGATACTTACAAAACAATTTGAGTAAAATTGTGGTGCACGTTAGTTTAGTTTTCACCATATATGAAATAATGTCCTTGAGTTTTCAATTGGTCTTTCAATATGCTATATTTTGCCATGCCCCATAAGAATGGAAATACCAAAATATCTAATGTTCTCAGAAAGTATTTTTATGTTTTTTTAAATGTCGCAGACATCTTAAAGGGGCAGTTCGCCCCAAAAATTTTAATTCTGTCATTGTTTACTCACCCTCAAGTTGTTCTAAATCTGTATACATTTTGTTTGTTGTGATGAACACATAGAAAGATACTGAAAGAATGCTTGCAACCAAACAGTTCTATGGCACAACTGACTACCATAGTGGCATTTTTCCAAATATCTTTCAGTGTGTTCATCAGAACCAAGAAATGTATACAGATTTAGAACAACTTGAGGGTGAGCAAATTAAGAGAGAATTTGTAAACCCCTCCGTTTTCCTCATCCACACAAAAGTGGATACATTTGAAAACGTAGTTTTCGCGTTGTAGAAAACGGCCAAATGGCCAAAACGGATAGAAAAAGTAGTGTGGATAGCCTATATGGTCAATACTCCAAAAAACATTTCAGAAAATGATTCAAACATCAAGAAAGCATAAAAAAACTGTCTAACAGCCTACTTGATCAAATGTTTATGGTATCAGATGGGCTTATCCAAAATACTGTGGTTTAATTGTCTAGAACTTCATGTAAGGATGATCTCTGTCATACATGAATCTGGCATTACTAAACTGTCTGAACACTCAAAGACGGATGACAATCTGCAGATCTCAAATATGGGTCAAGTACTGGCTTGCAACAGCAGCTTAAATAAGATTACAATTCCATTGGAAGTGTTTAGAGGAAAGTCTGACAGTCTGAAGTCAAGATAACACCTCCAGGGTAAACCTAGATGGCTCTTTGGGGATTCACAATGCATTAAAACACGCAAATGATGATTGTTAGTGTCATAAAGTATGACTGTCGGTATAACAGAGTGGTGTAAACAAAAATGATGTCAGATTATTCAAGGTTAAAGGGCATTACAGTATAGAAAGGGTTGACGTTACGTACAAAGTCCATGACTATCTGTAAATTAATACCATCCTGAGTAAACATGCTGTGTAAACACAACTGACAGAAGAGACGCACGCATCAGTCTGAATGAGTTAGGCTAAAAGAGAACTGATTGTATTTGCATCTGCGGTTGTTGTTTTCTTTTGGCACCTGCATTAGATTAGGTTTTAGAAGACTTAGAGAAAGAAGGAAAGAATGGCATCCAAGCATGGAGGGAGATCTAAAAGGACATATGTTCCGAACATATCCATACTGTGTAAAAAATAACACATCATTGATGACACAGTTATTTTTTTCTCCTTAAACCAGGCTTCAATGGAGACGAATTAGCATATTTATCAGATGAACATGTTGCTCAAATGCAGATGGCTGATAAAACCAGTAATAGTGAAATATCAATATCGAATGAGTATCCTTTACATTTACATTAACAGAGTTACATCCACATTTTTTGTTGTTTTTACAGTATATACACAGAAACAGAATATAGGAAGTGGGACAATACCAAACGCACACAAAACTGTGAGTTCAAAGGCCATTTTGTGTGTGAGAAGGTCAGTTAATGTCAGGTGCACTGAACTGTGTACTCATATTTCAGGCTTTTACATTGATTTCACAGCTGCCTTACTTGACAGTGTAACATTTTTTAACATTATTTTGTTTTAATGACAAACGCAACTATAAGGACGTTCTGAACATAATGGGAAAATAATGAAAGTAGTTCTATTTTTTCACAGTACAGTTATAACATAATAATTCTATGTTCTGTATGGAACGCCAAATGCAGTAGATGTGGCATTAATGTGCAGTTTTTATCTGTGTTCCAATAAGATGAGACTTCTTTCGTAAATTTACAGGCTAATGTGTCTCTGAGATTCAGCTGGTAACTTTATATAACCAATAGAAATCAACAAGCAATATGAAGCTGCACTTCAAGTAAGGCATTTAGAGTAAGCCCATACGATGAAAGCAATATCTACGGCAATACTCTTTATCTTTTGTCTCATAACCCGTGTCTAGGGGCAAAAACAAACCATCTTGGTCAAACATCCCTGAAATAGGCTGAGAGAGGCAGCAAATATTGATCTAAGCTTTCAGTCGTGCTACATTATATAGTGAAAGGGGGCCTTCTCAAAGCTAAGACAAATACTGATGCCTACTGTTCATTAACACTATTTCTTCAGATACTGAATTGTTTTGTTGCTGTAATATATAGTGTACAATAATGCATACAGTGCTGTGTAAAAGGGATAGTTTTCCCAAAATTGACAATTCTGTCAACATTTAGTCACTGGGATGGATAAATAAGATTAAAAGTGGATGGAAACTGAGCTTGTCAAAGTAGCCTAAAGGAAAAATATGTCAACATTCTTAAAAGTGTGTAGTCTTTGTGTTACAGAGCAGATTAAAGGAACAATTCGCCCAAAAAGGACAATTCTGTCGTCATTTACACACCCTCAAATTGCTCCAAATCTGTCTCAGTTTCTTTGTTCTGATGAACACAGAGAAAGATATTTGAAAGAAAGCTTGTAACCAAACAGTTTTTGGCCACCATTGACTACCATAGTAGGAAAAACATTTTTATAAGCAAATGTCTTTGTTCTGTTGGACACAAAGAAGATATTTTGAAGAATGTAGGAAAGCTACCAGTTCTAGGACACTTTTGATTACCATTGTAATTTTTCCAATTATGGTACTCAGTGGTGGCGAAGAACCGTTTGGTTACAAGCTTTCTTCCAAATGTTTTCTTTTTGTTCAACAGAACAAAGACATTTGTTTATAAATAATTTTTTCATCAATAATTTACATCTCAAGGGTAAGCAACTGATGACAGAATTTTAATTTTTGATTGAACTGTCCCTTTTAATTATATACTGTAGATTTTAAAGACGACAAATGTGAGTTAATGCCGACAAGCTTTTTTTTAGTCAACTAACCCTTTAGTGTTAGGAGCAACTCACTAAAACAAATCTCCTAAGCCAATAAACTTCTCATATATTTTTTTAAAACTAAACACACTAAAACTTTCGCATGCATATGCTTTGCATATTATATCCAAGTTTTTTGGTAAACATATCATTTGTTACCTTATCCTTGGTGATGTTGTATGGATTGGCTGTGTGTAGAAAAGCATGCACTCGTGCATACTGGTTGCAGTGAAGCATACAGGGCATATTATTATGTATTATTACACAGACCTAATGACCTACTCTATCTATTCACAGCTCCAGAATCAGGAGGACAGTAAAAAGATGCTGCTGCTTAATAATATATTAATACACTGGGTGAATGGGTCTTCCCAATCTGCACAGTAACTAACCAAAGCACTGCCTTGAACTTTTTTAAGTTCCTACGTTTTTTTGTAAAACATAGCCTACATAAAAATGGTTAGCCTACTTTTAAAACAAACGCATTTTACTAAAGCAATAAACATTATAGACTACGGCTACGAGCAAAATGTAGAGATTTCTGCTTAGACATTTAAGAAAATGACAAATGTTTACTAAAATGTTTACTTGTTCAGACGGTTTACATCAGAACATGATTTAATCTATGCATACTGTAAAAAAGTATAATAATACTCTCTTGTTGTTAAAAATTTAAGCAGAAGTGGGATGACTTGCCCGTGCACGTTGACAACATGTTCTTATCGATCGGCGCGCGCTTCCTAAAGCGCTTTTAAACACAGATGCCGCCGCAGCTCCTGATGCCAAAATTACTGACCACACAGTAACGTCCAGCAGGTTACGACTAACGTTACTCACCCCCAGTTTCTTACTCCGAATCCTCACGTATCCCTGTTTCACTATATCGTTGAAGTTTGAAGCCATCCTATCAGCCTGCGCGACCTCGTCCCCCCGTTTCGGCTACGAGCGAGTCTCTTTAGAAGTCAGTACGTCATTCGGCTCCTCAACAACCTGCCGCCGCTACCGCTCCTCGGGCAACCGGCTCTAGAGGCTCAGTCCATCTGAGGATGAAGAGGGGAGAGAGTACCCGTCTGACGATTCATTCTATACACGGTGCGTCTTCCTGGAATGCACCATTAATGGAGTCACAGGGGTGGACGGGGTGGGATACCTAAAATGATTTGGATGATGAAAACTGCCTACATTTGTGTGTGTGTATTTTGTGATATTTCTCTGCAAAATATCATAATATTACGTAAAGAATTTGGTAATCTGAAATTATTTGGATGGAAATTCACATTTCTTTTATCAAAGTATAGCCTATTACTGGAAAATTATCGGCATATCATAGACAAAGGATAAATTCAACCAAAACATTTCTTGTCATATTTCACTCAAAAGTGAATATCACACAAAAAGTTTAAACTGTATATGTTTTTTATATTATGAAATAATCATTTTAATCTATTTAAGGAGCAAAATGTCTTCACATTTTTATGAAGATATCTAACAAAAAGCATCAAAAATGTATAATCTAACAAAAATTCTGATATTGATTTACATCTGAACAACCATTTAACTGTAAGTGTTATATTCACATTTTAGATGTCCAGAACGCCGTAACTCCATTGACTCAAATGCTTCAAATGTATGAAAAAAACGTTTTCATCATGTAATCTTACTTTCTATGCCTGTGGAAAAATGTCAAATTCCATTTCATTAGACACAGCTGATGACATAGTTCCATGTGTGATAGAGTTATGTCTCCCATGACAATGAATGATGTTCAAAATGACAGATTTCTTTTCTGCTGACTAAAGATTAAGTAAAAAACGTGTAAAATATATAGTAAAATCTAGATGGAAACTGACGGTTTGTCTGATCAATTTGTCAATTTGTTCAGTCGGTCCCAGGACTAGACTATAATACAGAGGTCCATAGGCATCCCCCACACAGAGCCCATGACAGCCATCCCAGTTGTCCACTGCTGACAACGGCCCTACATCCTTTCCCCCCTTGGGAAAAAGAAACTTTCTATTTTCGATAGTAGAAAAAGAAGGTGACGTTCTCCATTACTTTATAGATGGTACCAGTGAAATCTGTCATTTATTAATTGTGCTTGCTTTGGGGCACAACATTACGCCTCTGTTTCAGACTCTTTTTCTCCCATTTCCGATGGCCATGCACAGTGCTTTTTCTCTCAAACAGCGTAACTTGGGTAGCTATTTATCATTCCTCTCCAGGGATGTATTCTAAATATTGAACCTGTCTGAAGTGTGCTAGAATCTAACATATTCAAACTTTCTAAAGTAAAAACATGACAAGTTGATGACACAACGTACTTATATGCTTAGCCTCAGAATATAATGCAAATGCATCTTACTGAACTTAAAGAAGGCTGTCAGATTTGACATTACAGTAAGATATAAAACATGACAATTTATTTAAATTAAAATGATCCATGGAAACAAAATGAATAACTGACTGATTGCAATGTGTCGTGATCAGCAACATAACAAAAATATTGAAAGATTAAAACAGCAACCTTTAACTCCATCAACAATATGTATCGTAATTTATACTTCCTATAGAATGCCAAGTAATTTACATTCAGCATCACAATCATTATTTTAAGAAATACAACCCTCATATGTGATACATTTCACTCCAACTTTATTTATAGTCCTTCAACTTACTATAATGCAAAAAGATATCTCACTGTCCACCCCCAGGCCAGATTTATGATTTATTCATAACAGTTGAATAAAAAAATGGTTTGACGGCTTTCTTGACCTTCACATTCTGATGTAACACACTTCAGCAGTTGCCTTTTAAGTAATTTACCTGTGCTGAGGACATATACTCTACAATAAACGTAACTCTCAATATGTAAGAAACCTAAAAGCGCCCTGTGAAAGTGACAATAAAGGATCCACTTTAAAAGTCCTTCACATCTTGCAGGGGGAGTGCGTACGTTTGCGCTAGACAGAGGTGTTACTCAAAAACAATTAATCACAGGCTGCCTGTGCTATATTAGGATTTGTTTAGTTAAAAATGCTTACCTTTTCACACTTTATTGCTGTCTGCTGTCAGTGTCATTCACACATACACTGTCAGCGTGATATCTGTCAATGCAAGAACGTGGGGCTTATACATTTGCTGATCATAAAACATATTATTTAATCACAAACGTGAAATAATGGATCAATTTCGTGCTGTACAAACAATAAGTGCTAATAAGAATGTTTTCCAAATTAATCTTTAAGCATATATTAAATATCTGTGACACAACGCCACCTGCTGCCTTTGGCTATTAACAGTTTTTCACTTAGTTGCTGGAATGCGCTTAAACGTTGTTTTGGGAAAAAACGTCTTAAAGTCAGTTAATTTAGTTCTTCTGTTGCTTCTGTTGAACTCTTGTCAACTTGCCACAACAAAATCGTCCAACAGATGGCAATATAACATTTGTTGCATTTGCATTGGTGAGGGATTTGTTGCATTTTCATTAGCATTATTTATTTATTTGTTTATTTTAAATCACTTACGTTATTGTACATCTGTTTACTTTGAAAATGAGCCCACAAAGATGTTTGACCTTAAAACCCTTAACACGTGATGCAGAACGCAGTGAGAATGTCAGACTGACATGTAATTTCAACAAAATGAACCCCCTCCAAGGACACGATTTGTTTGCTTTTTTGCATCATAAATATTAATGTGCAATTAACAATGTTCTGCTTATTGAAAAGTTTGAAGACTGGAATCAATTATGTAATAAAACACCGACTTCAAAATGATAGGGGAGGGAGAGAGGGAGAGAGAAATCAAGTCATCAAAGTGGGCTAAAACCATGAGGGTATTAATGCTGCAATTGCTAATTATAGCAAAGTGCTCGCAGCATTCCTTTGCCTTAGTGCTTCACACACAAGTTTGCTGTTCACAGTCTCCAGGTGGTGAGATGTGGATATCACACACATATTTCATTTCTCTTCAATTCAAACTGTATTCTCAGTGATTATACTTTAGACTACTGAAATTAATAAATGTATACAGTATATTTCATTATAAAACAAATAATGATAATAAACATCTAACAATAACATATTTATTTAGTTTAGACTATAAGGGGCAGTTTCCCGGACAGGTCTTAAGGCTAGTCCCCGACTAACTGAAATGTTAGAGGTGTTTTAAACGAAAATAATTTACACGGGCATATCTTGAAATATATCAGTGCGATTGTTTTGTCTCAAGATGCACACCAGTGATGTTTTTTGTAAAGTATAACTTAAATATCCTAATTTAACTAAGGCCTAGTCCTGGTTTAAATTAATCCTTGTTCGGGAAACCGGCCCTAAATGTTTAGGCAATATTTCTGGATGACATTGAGAAAGTATGTCCCCATGCAATGTCAAAATCAAACTTTCGCCCTTGGGTAATAATAACCGTGTTTTACACCAATAACAAAATATTTTCTTTAAATTAAAGGAACAGTTGACCCTAAAATTCTGTATACATTGCTTTGTTCTGATGAACACATAGAAAGATATTTGGAACACGTCCCTACCCAAATCGACGCCCTTGTTATTACCTGACTTCTTGACTTACTGTCAAATTAATCTTTCATCGATTCATCGATCCATGACTGAATGTTTGAAATCTGTTTGAAGTATTTGGTTTGAAAGGTTGTGCGTATTGTGTGAGACATTGAAAGATGTATATGAAGATTCTTTCAGGTGGTCACCAACTAAATGTTCATTTTCTATGTCTAAGTTGTTTGCCCGGAGGCCAAGACGCTGGAAGGGAACCTGCCGGACATGACACCGGAAGGGAGTCCGGCAGGCTCTACCCTGAAGGGGAACCCGGAGGTATCGACCCTTCCCGCAACGGTCCGTCTGTCTGCTGGGTCCTGAGATGGTCGGATCATTCTGTCACGGACGTGGAGGGAACAAGGACAGAGGACCCAAGCGCAGGCATTGGGTAAGGTGTTAACAAGGACTTTAATTATAAATACAAAACAAAAACCCACGAGGGGGTAAAACAACTGAACAGCAAGGGTAAGAACAGGAAGGGTACACAGGAACAAAGACTGACCACACTAAACAAGACTAAATACAACCTTAGACATAACTACAAACTAACTAAACTGGACTAACGTGACAAGCCAAGGGTAAAATCCGCACAATGATCCGGAGCAAAACAAAAGACATTAAATAAGGGAACAAATGAAGAGGAGAACAGGTGCAGGGCATGAAATAACTAATGAGGAGACGAGAGGGCGGGAACAGAGACGAGACCGGAGAGAGTGTATGGCAGGCCATAAGGGCCATAAATGCCTCTCTCCACATTAAGCATTAGGTTCTGTCATGATCCTGCCACTAAGAGAAACATGACATGATGCGGCAGAATCATGACAGATAGACTGCTTACATTCACACACAGCAACATTACACACTGCATGAAATGTAATGACATTGGACATTGTAGTAGTTACTCAATAGTCTCCCTGACTATAAAGGATGCTGTTCGAGTTTATTTGTACTGGGTCTGCAAAAAGTCTGTACCTTCAAGATTTTAGACAAGAATTTAAAATTCATATGGCCTTTTCTCCCCTATGTTTAAAAAACAACTAATCACAACACACCATGTACTAAGGAGGAAACGGAGGAAAATCTTTTATGTTTGTCTGTTTGTCCACATCAGTGGGTTAAATTATAAATTGGCAAGTTCTGTCTTTAGCTGCTTAACAACTCACAGATCTTATTTTTAAGTCACAGAACTGTGTCTAGAGACTTCCCTTCATTTTAGACATTTAAGGGCTTTTTATGCTTTTATAAAGGAATAAGCATGACCTTGAATAATATTTTGATGAAATACTAGCCTTTTGAATTTCTTTTGTTTTGCTGTAAATAAGACACGGTCGCAGGAGCAGAGGTTTGTGTATTAATTGTTATGATGAGAATCAAATCCTCTCAAAACATGTTAATCTTTGATATGTTTCTAATTTAACATATACTTTTGGATTTGTTGTTGTTGTAGGTACTATGTTTAGTTCATTTGATATAAATTACACTTTTATTAAATATTATTAATAATTTTGTCTAAAAAAAATAAATAAAGTGGTCTTGTTTACACACTTTACTTTAATGCAAAGGTCTTGGCATTAAAATAATATGTCATATACATGTATAATATTGGATTGTTTTTACATTTCTGTATCATTCCTATTCATTTCCATCAATTCAATAATATTGTAATTTACAAAGTTGAATTACCTGTAAGTACAGTAATTGAAATGCTGAAATACTGTAAATGCCGATCAAGTTAAAAGCTCGGGGAATTTCATTAATAAACAAGTGTCTGGACCAGATTTCATTCTACAAGCTGTCACATTTGAGCTGTACAGAATCGTTTATTCTGACAGGTTTAATATACAACAGGTGAAGTTTGTGAGGCTGTGAATCTGCTCTGGTTTGGCAGGAACAGGTTTTGTCAGTGATGCCATTTAAGACAAAGCGAGTCTTTTACCTCCCGCCGGGTTTTGACAACGGCTCATGTGTGAACGTGGAAAAAGAAGTGAAATGAAATCTGTTTTATAAACAGAAAAAGGTCAGTGGTGACGTGGACGAGTGGGACAGCCTCTGGTGCTCACAACTGTATTGACCTTAATCCAGCATGAATCAGTGAGTCATATTAACTGACTAGAGTACATCAAGTTTTCCATCTATTCAGCTGTTCAATTTCATGCTGAACATGTCAACAAAATATGTTTTTCTGAAACTCATAATCTCAACTCTACACACGTTCGAAATGGAACACATTGTAGACTTGCGTATCATAAATCTTTTTAATTTGATTTTAAAAGCACAAACATTGGCATGCCATTTCAATTGAATATATAAATCTTGCTTTAACCTTTCAGATGACTTGGAAATTCACACAGGGGATCTCTGGATATTGGATGCTGAGTTGTTGACATTAAGATTGCTTGTTTTAAGAACTTACTACATATGGTTCACACCTGAGCCAAACCTTGCTATGTTTTTTTCTGACGTCCAGTAAAAGAACGCTACATTGGTTTTATTCTAGCCAGAATGAACAAATGTTTTTCTTTGGCTTTCTTTGGCAGGATTTTGGCATGACAGTGAATGTTAACAATTACACTTCTCTCTAAGTGTGGAATGGTGCAAATGCTTATGCATATGATAGGGAAAATAGACAACGACGGATTACAGTACCAGTGTTGTTATTGTAACCAGTTATAATATATTTATATATATTATATAACTGAAATGTCATTGAACAATAAAATGTGGCACAGAATACATGTTTAAAGGAAAGTTTCACTCAGCACAGAGGTGTTACGATAGTTTTATGTTCTCAGGCCGGACCCACTACAGAATGATTCTGTCTGTCACCTCATTTCAATGTTTTTGCTGTTTTTAAATGTTGATGACTGATCTTTAAGAATTTTTATTCGTTGTAAATGGGAATAACCCATTTCGTTGTCAAATAAGATGATGACTGTGGTAAAAGTGAGGCATGATTAGTCATGTTAACGTGTCAGGTGTTATAAATCACATCATTCCATCAAACGCACATGCACATGAAGATCGCATGTTCACATTAATCCAAAGCAAGTTTGTTCATTATTCATGGAAACAAGCAGGCAGTGTTTCAGGATCCAAGAAAGAATGCCAGATGGTAATTAAAGGACATTTAAAATCGCATATTTGTACTATATTTTCATCTAAAGAACGAGAACTAACACCAATATTAGGACTCATTTGACAACTAAAGACATCATCTGTTCACCAGCTCTTTCCACTTAAAATATTCAATTTGCGTGTCATATTTTTAGCATTTTCCTTTCATCCCTTAGCTCAATGCCAAGGAGAAGGCGTAAATTGAAGGGCAGACATTACCTCTGGTCACCATAATAATTCAATTCACCGTCAACAACTTTGTGCTTTCCAGACTGAATCCTTTTCAGAGCTTTAGGTAAATGCAGCCTTTGAACCAAAAAGTGAAAAAGATTATTGCAGCGTCCCTAAGGATAAAAGGAGAAAAGTCAAACATTTTCTTGGCTTCGCTGACAAAGTGAATATATGTTGTACAATTAAAAATATTATTAACGATGACTGTTATTTCAAAGCACTCCCAAATAAGTGGCACCATGAGTCTGTAAGGTTCGTCTCTCATCATGTGCACAAACACACACACACACAAACATCTACAGTTTTCAATCCGCCGCTGCCAACCGCCGCACGTGTCACTGGAAAGTGGCGACTCCCAACCCGTCCGTCTGCATGAATCGCTGGTGTGTGGTGACAGTTTGTGCTTTCTGATGCTATTTTCGAACCAACTGTACAAGCGAATTGTTTAGTATTTTACACAACCTTCTTTTTTGGGCCCAAACAGGGCAAGCAATGTTCCAAACTAACTTCCAAAAGGGCAACAGACTGGCGAGGTGTGCTGAACCAGTTATAATCTGAAAGGTCACTGCACAAAGAAAGCTTGGGTTCCTGAAACTCCCTTATTGAGTGTGGGACACATGTCAGAGAGCCACAATGAACTTGTATGCGGAGATGAGGGTTTGGAGGTTGGTTACACAGTCATTTTACAGAAAAAAAGAAAGAGAGAGAGAGAGAAAGAAAGAAATAATTAAATTGAGTATTGAATGTTTTGTGAAAATTTTAATACATTTTTTACTTTAAGATCCTCAAGAACTTACTTCAACAAACAAGCAATGTTATCAAGCAATCATGTGGTTACACATTAGCACTTTATATTATAAACACATGTCAGTGTGGCAGCTGTACTTCTGTCTGCTGCATTATTCTGTCAAAGCAAGTGTTTTGTTATGATGTCAGCTTGCAGGTTGTTAATTACACTATAGTTGCGTTTCTGCACTGCAGGCATCTATCCAGAAACTGCATGTGGAGTGATGTTTTTGACATAATACTGACTCACCAGAACGTGAGATTAGAGCATAAAAGTATAAAAATAGTTAAAAGAAAATATAAGGTATATGTCAATACCCAGACAGCACTGACAAGGTAGACTTTTAGCCAGAAACTGCAGGTGTTTTACCAATGCCTTTGACCTTCTGGTTAAGTAGTTAGGGCTGCATCTTAGTTCTAGTTCATTCTTTTTATTTTTATGTTATTCACTGCTTTACTAAATTGCTGAAGCTTACAGGATATCTACTTACAGTAAATACATGAAAGTAATGTGGAGGTGTGTTTCTCAATAAAGTGATTTTATAATGCATAAGGAAATTGTTGTAACTGTTTACCCTTGGGGTCAGCGAACAGTAAACACTGAATATGTTTCCATCTGGTTTTCATTATACAGACAGATGGCCTCAATCATTTATTCGGTAAATTGTCCCATTCTATGTTTTTTCCCAAAAAATGTAATGTCGTATTACACAGTGGCCAAAGAAATGCAAAGGACACAATTTTATTGTGAAAGGTTTATTAGTGAGGTAGCAAATTATTATATACAATCATACTGTATGGATACATAGATTGTTTTATATATACAAATGGCAAACACAGTTAATTGTTATATGTTTAGCAACACTTCTTTGTTTCTTTTACCAACCTACTAAGTCATGTGACGATAATACAGTTGTTTTTATGATAAATACAGTATGATGAAGCACCTCATACAATTAATACTATTAACAAGCTATTTACAACAGGTTATTAACATAATGTTTAATGTCCTTGACATGTCACATACAATTGTTGGACTCTGATGTCAATCCCTGCCCTGCAGGGTTATATCCACTTTCTTCATTATCATAATAAAAAATTATTAGCAAAACTCAAGCATTAACAAAACCGTAAATGGTGCTTTATAGCACCTAACATGGTTCTTGGCTCGTAATCAGGTTCTTCATCAACCATATAGCACCGCTTCTATAAAGAACCTGTTAAGCCCCTGAATAGTTCTTCAGTGGTTCTATATAGCACCTCAGTCATCCCAAAGAGCTGCTGAAGATATTCTAAAGAACCACTGAAGCACCAAGATATGGTTCTATGTAGCACATCAATGATTGTCTGCGTATGGTTACGAGCTAAGAAAGACATTCTTTAGAGTGTATCAGCAGTCCTTTGTTGCCAGACAGCACAAAACTATAAAAATAAATATGACAATAAAATAAAAACCTTTAGAGGAATCCGTAACACGCAATTAAACAAGATATGATACGTAAATGTAAATACAAATGTAAATGAAAACGAGTGTTTTTCTCTGCAATACAAAGACAATGTTCCCTCCGTGACAGATTCATTACAAGCTTTTAGACAAAGACAATGAACTTAACGCAACACAGAGACTCCCATATAGAGCAAATAGTTTTGTGAAAGAGGAAATATATGCCGGCTTAGAGCAGAAAGGCCCTCATGATGGGCCGTATTACAACCTAATCACCAGACTTGGCGGACTGAGTTGATGACTGACCACAATTTCAGCACACGCTCAAATAACTGCGAATACTCTGAATGCTTTTCCTTCCACTGGGTTTTGCGGGCTGCAAAGGAATACAGAAGTTAAATAAGCAATGTTTCCTTACCCTCAGGCATTACGACGCTAAAGTAACCTGCATTTTCTGAAAAGCGTGGACATTTTACGAATCTCCTGTGATGATTTGATGGGATTTGCAGGCTGACTTTATATTATTACTATATGTGCCATTGTAAATTGGCACAATTGCAGTACTGGTCCTTTCATAAACTATTCTGTAGTTCGTATTCAGATTTTTGTAGTGTATAACAAAACACGAACTGACAAGTGATTGTTATTCTTTGGCTTGAACACACTCAGAGTGGAACCTCGGTTGTGCTGGTACAGCTCAATTCTAATCCGCTTTCTCATTAAAGACCTGTGATAGGACTTTATAAGCTTACAGAGGACAGGCTACCCCATACTCTGCCTTCCACCGGGTCCACATGGGCCACTTTGGGGATAAAATCTTATAAGGGTCTTTCGTGATGATACCTCTCGTGATTTAGCACTTACTCCTGCATACAAATGTTCTGTAGCCGAGCCTTACCTTTCTGAGACGATGCCATTCTGGTATGAAGAAATGTACAGCTGTCTAGTGTCCAAGGGCATCACGTCGATGTAACCACCAGACTCGTTGTTTATGATGCCAGCGTGAATTGCCGCCCTGCATATACTAGATTTCTAAAAAACAAACAAATAATATATTACGGTGTTTGGTATAGAACAGCGATTTGGTTTTAAGGTCAATGTTGAAAAACTAAACACTTACATCTGAATAAATTCTGGTGCCAATGACTCGGGAAAGGTTAGGATTTTCTTCCATGCAGTTCCGAGGACAGTAAATCCTTATATAAACACAACGTAGGATGGACAGATTTGATTATATCTTTGAGATTTTCAAGTTTCATTATTGCACGTATGGGAGCAAAAGTTTACAAGGACATTTAAAGAGGAAACTTGTGAAAATGTTTTTCACAAAAAAAACATTCCAAATTTTCATAGAATCAGCATTTCTAGATGTATAAGACTGAAAACTGATAAAAATCACACATTTTCCTATACATGTAAAAACATTACTGTTCTATTGCTTAGAACTTAATCTGAACTCAAAAAAATATTGAGCATTTTTCTGTTATTTTGACCAAATAAATGCAAATAGATACAATATTTTTATTTCAAATTTGAAAGAAATATTGTTTTTGTTAGTTAAAAATGATAATTTTACCGAAACATTATTTTCAATGTCTATAGTTATTTCACCACAGTCTATTTAAACCAAAATGTACCTTGGACAGTGACTTGCAGACTTTTGGTAAGGGCATAGCACAGAAACAGTAGTCGCACATGTGATAACTTTTACTGCAGCAAAAGAAAAATTATATTTATAGCAAAAGTATACTGCACGTTTATATTTAAATAGAGAACGTTGAATTTGAAAATTACCTGTCACTTTTGATACTGTGAAGGCATTTGCACTCTGGTACTTCCTGTAACATTTTCATTATGTTAAGATCGAGTTGTCACTGTATACATAAAAGTCACTTTCTATGTAATAGGTTATTTACCCGAGAGACTGAACTCCATTTTTGTATGATTTGATGAAGAAGTCTTTTCTGCCATGTCTTGTGACATCCATCCAACCTCCATCGTTGTCAATGACACCGTAATGAATGCCTGCCCGGCAAATACTGGATTGCTAAAGGCAAAGATATTTGAATATTTAAGGCTAAATATGATCAACTGAAATCAATTCTTCATTTACAGTGCATGCAACATGGGGTGTACAATTGTATCAGTCCATGGGTTCTTTTGAAATCAGACCTGTGATATTGGTCTTGTTAAAGGAAAAGTTTACCCGTCATTAAACCACCATTTACTCACCCTCGCGTTGTTTCAAATCTGCAAAAAGGTCTTTTTTCCGATGAACACAGAGAAAGATATTTGGAAGAATGCTTATAACCAAACAGATATTGGCCACCATTGACTACCACAGTAGAAAATATTGCGTTTTAATATTTTTGTCCTGTTCAATAAAAAGTAAGATATTTTGGAGAATGTAGGAAAGCAAACAGTTCTGGGGAACTTTTGACTACTACGTATTGGATTTTCTACTTTGGTAGTCAATAGTGGCCAAGATCTGTTAGGTTAAAAGCAATCTTCCCAATATCTTTCTCTGTGTTCATCAGAACAAAACGTTATATAGATTCGAAGAACTCGAAGGTTAGTAAATGAAGACACAATTTTTGTGTGAACTGTCCCTTTATCTCCTTGGTTTACCAATTGAGCTATACAGGAAACCAAATGTACAATATTAAAAAAAGAATCTTACCATGTCATAATACACTGTTCCGACCACTTTTGTTATGCTGTCTAAACATCCAGCAGGACACTCGTACCTTTACATTTAAAAACAATTTTAGTGGAAGGATGCACTGAACATGTCAGTCAAGTAATACAAATAAATACAAATTAAAACATACCATATATTGTATAGCATATTTATTTGTATATTTTTCAAAAACAAAAGTCTTTTGTTTCACAAAAGTTTTAACCTCACCTATTACATGTGGTGCCCTTACACTGGTCTCTTAGCTTTGTGTCGCATGTCACAATCTGGGCTGCAAAACAACCACAAAAGACACACAGGTGGTTGAGTTAGCCAGATCATTTCTTACAGTGTTTATACATGCTGTATAGTTTAGTAAAGCTACGGCTGGTATTACGCCGCTCCGTTCCTCTAAACCTGTAAAAGCAAGCTGAGGAATTCCAGCAGGAGCTTATGGTGGCCAACAGCATGAGATCCCAGCTTTCAGTCCCAACCCCCTTTCAGCAAAGGAAGCAATTTAAAACCCACAAGTATTCATCAACCCCAAAGCAAACATGCTCAGCAGGGATATCACCATTAGGAGAATACAAAAAACCTCCCTGCTGCACAAAGTGACGTGCAACATTAAATACATGTTTGAAAAAATAACTGCACGGCATAGTGGAAATGACAGATCCGTGCCTGCTGAGCATCAAAACAATCAGAATGAAACAGAAATAAAGTTGCCACTTCAATCCACAACACAGAAAATTAACAGATAAAAAGAACAATTAATAGGTAAAAGGGAAATAGTTTGAAAAGCAGCTGTTATTTCAAAAAGTTGTTCCTCTATCAAAACTAAAAGTATATTCAGAAAACCACAGCTTACACATCTGTTCTTCGCTCACGACTACATTTGGGCGTTTGGTTGGACTTGGGGCCCGTAAACGGGGTCCAGGACTGTGAGGGGCCTCTGGTTCTACAGAATTTCTTTCCTCTGTTTCCTCACGTGGGCTTGGTCTATTTGTTCCATCACCTGGAAGTGAAAATGAGCGGTTCTGTTAGTGATGAAAAGCATGCAATCTAACGTGTAATGTTCATCCGGTTTTTCCTGAACCATGTTTATACCTTGCAGAAACTGATGCTATTCATCAAGCCATCTTTACAGTCCATGATTGATTAAACATAATAAACGTATGCACTGTCAAAGCTGTTTAATTACAGTATCTTGTAAAAGTAGACTTAGAACAGTTGAGTCGTGAGGTTTGTATAAACAAACCTTTATAACAAAGCTTTTCCCTGCACACTCCTCCATAGCTGGGTGGACAGGCGGAGCACGGGGTGCCATGTTTATACGGAGCGTAACCCCACCAGTTACCTCTACATAGGTCAAATCACACAGGAACAACAATATTAAAGAGATTGTTACTACAGAGAACAGTATTTAATGGTAAAGGTCCAATGTATGATATTTAGCAGATTCTAGTGGTGAGGTTGTGAATAGCAACCAACGGCTCACTCCACCCCTATCTTTCGAAGCCCTACGGTGGCTGCTAATATAAACATTACGCTTCACTATGTAAGATCTTAATACACCTTTGAACAAATAATATTATAGTAATATTAACAAATGTATATTGCATTGCATTTCTGTCAAAAGATCCTCTTAAACATACACACTGGACCTTTACTTTATGAATATCTAATGATAAAAAACTCACTTTGGGGAGTAGTTGCACACAAGATAAACAGCCTTTGCCCAGATCTGGCCCCACACGTTCATGTCGTAGCACACATTGATCGCACAGCCAATTCGACTACTTGTTGCCCAAACAAGCTTAATTCAGTAAAAATACACATTTTTTAGAAAAATCCACAGAGTGAAACTATAATATAATACTATACATTATTCTTAACTAAACTCTAATGTTTAGTAAAATACACTTAAAGACCAAATACAACCAAATATTGATTCACTTTGAAGGTATTTTTACCAAAAAGCAAAACCAGAATACACATTAAATGTATAATTCCTCCAACTGGATTCACATTAATTTTAGTAATCCATAAATTAAACGATTACTGTAATATAAGAGATGTTTCATATATTACATCTACCTGAGTATAGTGGGTACAGACTGGACCGCTGCACTTAAAAGGGCAGTATGGGTTACATTCCTGTGGGTATGGAAATGAGTAGTCTTTGACCTCATCATACCAGGCCTGTACATGAGAAGTAGGCGGTCGATACCTGAGGTGAGCATTCAAACAGAATTATTCATGACATTGTTGAAAAGTTACCTTTAACTGCATGGTACGATGCAGAATAAAGCCAAAATATTACTTCAGTTCATTTAAACACATGGACCGGCACATACAGTATGAACTCAGACCTAATAACACAATATCATTCAGAGATGTAATCTGTAAATCTGTAAACTGATCGATAAACTATTTTTAATTCAAGGCTGGTTTGTTCCAAAGCTTTACTTTTGTTTTGTGCCCTAAGTGTCAAGGACTGTGTTTTGCCAATCAATCAGATTATCGTTTGCCAAATCGAAAAGATGATTTGTTTCATTTTTTGTCAGTGAATAGACTATATATTCCAAAGATCTAGGCTGCACTAGTTAGATCAACCGGAACCAGGAACACTTCCAATAACAACTGATGCATTTGTTGCATCAAAGAGTGCAGAACAGTACTCTACTCTCAGCCAGTCTTGTCTTATTGTTCCAAGGTTACCGGAGCGGGCAGGACGCAATCCATACCCAGACCTGACAAATGCTGTGATGATAAAGCTGGACAAAGGACGTGGTGACTCTACAAAACTTCAGCCGCTATTAGATTATTAATGATAATTTTAAATCTAACTTTTTTTATTTTGCCTTGTTGTGCAAGCACTGTTGAGCTTGTGCAGAGGCAGCAGTTTTTGCCAGAGGGGAACTGGAATCCCCTGGTTAGGCCTGGTTTCCCTCTGAGGTTTTTTTTCTCCTCCAATGGAGTTTTGGGTTGCTCGCTACCGTTTGCAAACTGTTTTGCACTGTTTGCCCGGCCGGTGGGCTGCTAGAATTTTATAGTCTTATTTAATTAACACTGCATATAGGAATTTATTGTGTGTCTGATATTTGACCTGTGTTTTGACTTCCATAACCTTTTATGTTTTACTTATAGTCAATGTTTTCTTGTACAGCTGCTTTGTAAGAATGAAAATTGTAAAAATATTTTATTTAAGGTTAACTGAAATTTACTAATGTAAAACTAAAACACATGTTTAATGATAAAATCAATGTAGCAGTTCAGTTAACCCGATATGTTGACTAGCGAGCTCACATTTCTACCAAAATAACACGCATTCAGACCTTCCCCAGTGAACTCCCAGATTCTGACCAATGTGAGGCAGCAGGCCAGCTGGACCATGTTCCCATAGACAGGTCTCGGCCCATTCCTCAGCGCTCCGCTCCAGTTCAGTGTCCCAAACCTTTAAAAAATTCAGAGATTAAACTCATGAGTAGAGCGTTATAATAACAAATCCCTTTTTATCCTAAATATTTTGTGTTGTATTTGTCAATCACTCTATGTTATTACCAAGACAACAAACAAGTCAGTCAATGGTTGTTGTGGTTTATAGGCCTACTTGCAGAAAAAAAGGACAGGCTTCTGGATTGTTTGACTTGTGCATTTATTCTAATGGCTCAATGGATTTGGATACTGTAATGTTCTCCATATGTCTTTGTTTCTGTGGCCCAGTCTTTTGCAGTTCCTGCTTTGTGATTCTGGTTTTGGCTTGGAAGCTAAATCATTTCAGTCTATTGAAAGCCACTCACATGTGTACAGTAAGTAGCCCCCCGTCCAACTGACCCACATTTTGCTTTTAAATGAAAACATTAAAATCAAACTTATTATTTTGGGAATTGCTTATTGCTTACTTTAAAGCAAAACGCCACGTTCACCTTGAAGGGAAAGCACGCAGAACTCAAGGTCCGAGAGAAATCTGAGCCAGAACAGCGAGGGGGGTAACAGGGGAGTTGTCCGCCCTGTCACTGCTCATACATTTTACACTTTTTCCCTGGGAAGTCCCAAAGCACAGTCTAGCTGTAAATCTGCTTCAATAAGGTCCCCAAAATAGCTCCTGTGCCCTCAGAAACAATTGCCTGAGACATTAATCCTTGAAGTGAGCACCTGCCAACAGGATGCTTTGCTTTGCTAACCTATCAAATGAGCCTTTATACTGTAGAATTACCATTAGGAAAAGGTTAAGAGGCATCTATGAAACCAGTGGACAGACTATTAATGCATGAATAATACAGATACCTTTAGGTATTATGGTGACTATGGGGCAAGTTGTCACAAAACCCAATTTCATAAATGCTGTGGTTTTGTACCAATTTTACATAAATATAAAGTTCAAAACCCTGTGATGTTAAAATATTTTGTGATTATAATGCAATAAAAAAAATTAAGGGCTGTCAAAAATGAATCGCGATTAATCACACCCAAAATAAAGGTTTGTATAATATATGCTGTGCAAATATAAAAATGTCTAAACATTTATAAATTAAATTGTTAATATAAATAAATAAATTGAAATATTTCCTAAATACTGTATATACATGTATGTGTTTGTTTTTGTGTTTATAATAATTATTATACAGTATGTCTGTGTACTGTGGATATTATGTAAACACAAAATTATTCTGGATGGTTTAACAGCCCTAACAGCCTTAACCAAACTCTAGAAAATAAACAAAACAGAACAACACATAACAGTAAATAGATTGTTCAGCAGTCCGAATGATGGAGAAAAGTGATTGTATTCCCCTCCAGCTAGTATTTCACGTAGCCTATTCAGATTTGCACACTGAATCTGAAAAAGTAAACTGATTCTGTTTGCACAGGGTTCTCGGCAGGGGAGGCCCCATAGAATCCGACTGCACTTACCCAAGCTCTGTAAAGGAAAACACGCCCTGTCAGCGCACATGCTCGCACTCTTTTAAATACCATTGTTTACTTCGTTTAACACCTCATTAGTTGCAGGTTTTTGTCATTTGGTAACATTCCAAAAAAGTGAAATATTTCCAACGTCTGCTTGGGAGCTTTTTTCTGTGGGCAAAGAGCTATGTAAAGAGTCAATGTATAGGTTAAACGTATGAGTGAATGAAAATGAGTGGGTAGCTGTTGAAATTAGGGTCTGCTGATAACTCTCCTCACTGCAGTCCAGATTTCTGCTGTTTTTGTTTCACCTTGAATTTCAAAATTGGTTATTGTAAGAGGCTGTGGAGTGCAGGAGCAGTGGATCATCACATTCCATGCCTCCACATCCATCACACCATTTCCTATTACTTTCTCTCTGCTGAGCTACACAAACTCCACTCCTGACACCCAATTCACAACAGCCTGTAAGGCATCCCTCATACTGTTGCCCTTGTTTTTGTGAAAAGCTGTTATAAGTAGGGCAATGACTGGCAGAGGTTAACAAAGCATTCTTTTTTGTGGGGGGTACCAGTAAATTCACCTGGGTAAGGGATTTTTTTTAAGTTTGCTTAAAATGAATATCTAATTTATTGTCTTAAATAAACCAAGAAAAATGGCAACCGAACTTACCAATCATTTATAACGAATCTCTCATTCTCTCGTATGTCACATTATTTCATAAGCAGATCTATCTTACCATGTATTCCATATTTGAAGCTGGTGGGTAGACCTGTCCCCTGAGTTTGTTATGAAGGTCCAGGATGGCTTGCATGTCGATGGCAGTGATGGCCCTCTTTCCTCGCTGTCTCCCCGCCGCCCAGTCTCCATCATCATCCAGGTACTTCTCCAGAAGAACGCCCAGATCAGTAGCATTAAATAGCACCATCGCAAACACACCCCGCGTCACCAGCAATAGAGAGAGTAACCACAGCAATGCACATGTTAACTGACTCATAGTTGGTGAATTCTGGATTTGGAGAGGAGCTCTTAGCTTATGACGTTCAATAGTCTTCTGGCAACTGTTGGGAAGAAAGGGAGTATGACAACTCTACATTTACGGCAGTTGTTCATTTGAAAATGTTTTATCCAAACCAACTTTAAGTGCATTTAAGCTATTCTTTTTATTATATGTAGGCTACGTGTTGCCTTGGAATCAAACCCATGACGTTTGTGCTACTAACAGGTTGAGTCACAGGAACTCTGAAGAACTTACAGATAGAAGAACGAGCAAGAAAAAACAGTCCTTACGAAAATAAGCCATTTAAAAAAAGGTTACTTTAATTATGGTACACATTCGTCATGGTTTTGCAAAAGTAACAATTGTTTAACCACGGTATTATGTAATGAAATAATAGCATTATAATAAAAGTTGTTCGTACAAACACTTTTCCATGGTGCAACTTATTTGTTTCACAATATTTCTACGTAAACGCGTCCTTATGTTAAAGATGAACACGCGTCACGCATCAGAACAATTAACAGTACGCAAGTTATTCAAAACGCAATGTCAGTTTAATTCATACAGTACCTCGACCAATACTAATAAAAACAGACAAAATTCATGCAAGAACACGTCTGTCTGAACGCCATCGGCTTACACAATACATGTAAATGTATATGTTAAAACCGCATTCCCTTTATAATGCCAAAAACACACGCAACTTAGGAGGCTACAATATCAAATAATTGCATTGCCAGTGATTCAATTCAATGAACGTATGCAAAACCCATCACATAGACAAACTGCTGCAAAACGACTCTGAAAGGTCTTGTCTGTTTTAAAGGTTAGAATGTCATAAATACCTTAAATATGAGCAAAAAAGACTTTTCTCTCATCAGTTCAGATGCCGCAGTTCTGCACGCGCTGATGTTTTTGGAATGCGTTGCATCTACTTATCCATAAAACATGTGAAACCAGCACATACGAGCCGTTTAATGAGCATTAACGCGAGTTTCTCTCTTTTGGGACATAATGCAGCATCTCTTCAAATTCACGCTCAACTTATTGTACAGTATCGAATTTCTATGCAAACCACACCTCCCAGTTAACCCTCCAGCTTTACTTGGATCCAAAGACATCATATTTTGACAGAAAGAGAGGCTGAATATTATGACGAGAGCAACAAATTTTTATACATTTCCTGGATATGATCGATGTACACACATGGTAGCAGGCTACAACCTCTGTTCTGCTGTTGAAACATTTTTGTTCAGACATTGAAGACAAATAAGATGAAATATTTAGTTTCATGCTTGTAAATGATATTTCTGCCGTTTGTATTTACAAAAATATCATTTTCCTGTTCTTGTTAAATATTCGAAACATTCCATGTTTGTGCTTCCAAACCAGAGGCAGTTTTTAATAACTGCCTTAATAGATCTCTACAGCATGACCTACCACACTGTAAACAGCAATGACCCGGGCTTTGTGGGTACTTGTCTATAGGTCACTGGCACAAGGCCTTGACTGCAGCCATCATAATACATAGCCTGTGTGAAGAGACCAGGACTCACTACAACTGAAATAGAAATGCCATGCAGCTCTCTGTGCCAGCAGGGGCTTGCCACAAAACACTAATTCATATGCCAGATAGTCATTGCAACACATTTAACTTCTCTCTCTCTCTCTCTCTCTCTCTCTCTCTCTCTCTCTATATATATATATATATATATATATATATATATATATATATATATATATATGCTGTCAGCACATATACAGCCTACCTAAAACCTCTAAATAAAATATGCATATATGAAAATATGTATGTACTTTACACTTACAGTTAAAATTGGATGGATATTTAAATGGAGATTGGAGCTAAAATAAAAATTAATTTGTATATTTCTTATTTATTAAAAACTCATTCATATTCAAAAACTAATCAAGCTTTAACTTACAGAAACCGAAAACTGTACTTCAAGTATTATCCCACAATCGATCATCTTGAACTCTCAGTTATTCCTATTTGGTTAGCTATGTGGACAGCCAATTCTCGCCTCCCTTACTAAAGCTGAAATATTAAGGCCCTGATTCATCTTAGTGTCCTGTGTCATGTATAAGAGGAAATAATATATTTACTGCCTAATAAACTGAATGAACTTAGTTATTCAACACCAGATGCTGCTCAGTGTCTCCCTCTGTCTTGAATGCAGTGGAATTTTACCAAAACTCAGGCTGATGTGTCTATCAGCTAGCCGTACAAATTAATTAACAGCATGACAACAATAGTATTTTAAAGGGTAAAAAAGCTATATTATTTATGCATATTTACAGGTGTGTGTGTGTGTGTGTGTGTGTGCTCGCGCGTTAAAATGTTCTTAATATTGTGTAAATGTTGGTATAATGAGCCACCAGCAGATGGCGATTTTTTACAATATAAATAACTACGTAACTTCAGGGCAGGCAAGTCAATTACCATTCCAGTTCTTATGTCTAGCTCTACCCGGTGACAAATAAAATACTACAGATTAAAAAAAGATTATTAGCAGTGCGGATCAAAGCTTGAATAAATCATCAAGCAAACTTTAACAGGCTCAGTTAAGGAAAAGTTTGTTTGCTGTAAGCTAATTTATTGTGGTGTGAGATGTTAAAAGACTCGTCCCATTTCGTCACTTCTACTGGGCCCTAAAAGTACGTAGGCCTACGTTTATGCTTACTTCGAGAATATTCATTTCGACATACTATCATTTTAAATATACGAGTTTTAATTTCTAATAGCCTACTATTTGTGGGCAGTATGATAAAAGGGACGCACGGAGTGTCGTTTTAGTCGCATGATGGCGACAACGAGCTATAATCATCGTTTGAGAGACTGCAGCCTGCAGGGATACGGTTTGGAAGTTTGTAAGGGAGGGAGATTACAAACACAAATGCAATGTCATTATTTCAATCTTTTTACATATTTTAATACTCCATCGTAAACCATAAGAAACAAACAGACGTTGTCTGTATTATGTTGAGTAAGCTGGGTGCGAATGCAAACAAACCGCCACACAAAGATATTAAATAAAAACTGATGCAAAGGGAAGAGAAAGCAGTTTAGCTTGAGCTTGATCTGTGCTTTTTTACGTGCAGTAAATGCATTCAATTGCTTTTATTTAGTCAATCTGCTGTGCCGACACAAACAACCTTACTGTATATTTAACATCAAAGGCATCCAGCATGACAGGAGTGGTTTAGGGGACCCGATCTGATTTCCATGACACAGAGTTGATTTTCATACAGATCTTTGAAGTGAATTTCTCTATATACAAGACTGTTTACCTCCTCAAAGAGTACAGTTTTTCAAATTTAAGAATATGTCAGATTATGTGTGTGCATTACTAAATTATGATCTAATGTCTGTTCAATCATAATGACTAAGAAGAAATCAAATAAAAACTATTTATCAGAGTATCCCATGGTTTTGTTTCACAGGCAATTTTAACTGAAGAACACTGTAAAGAGCTTGCCTGTGTGTTATGAGAGAGCAGGCCTACAAAAACAACATCAAGGAGAACAGATCATTGCCTTGTCACCATTTATGGTCAAACTGGCCACTGCTTATTTTTCTCATTGAGAAGGGACACAGCTCACTGGGTTGCATCCTCAGAACTCAGAACTCTGAGTGGAAGCCCACCGAACTCAGCAAGATTTACAGCTGAGAAAGTTTTAACATCCGTGCGCCAACATCTGTCGGGATCCCCTAACATGTTTTATTGTTGGGGGCCTTGCTCTCTGTCAAACAGATGTGTAAATTCACGCTACTTTAGTTGTCATAAACCACTAAACACAGTTGTGCAATTTCAACAGTTCTCCTCACCTTCTTCAAGAGCTGGGGGATAACATGAGTTACAATTTGTCTATATCAGCTGTGACTTTTGTCAGGATTGGTTTTGTATACTGCATTGTTCCGGGTAGCCCCGCCCTCACTGAAACCATGGAGTAAGGGTTTGGACATGCTTTCGTTAGCCCCCGCTGATAGATAACGTAAGGACACCATCTGGTTGTTAAAAACATGCTTCTCCGTTGATGGCCATTCAAAACTATTTAAAAGGACAGTGTACCCCAAACAAATATTTTCCAAACCCGTATGAATTTCTTCTGCAAAACATTTTGAAGATCATTGGTGACCAAAACAACATTGAACCCCACTGACTTCCATTGTATGACCACAAAACAATTGAGACATTTCGCGAAATATCTTTTTTTGTGTTCCACAGAAGAAAGGAATGATGCAGGTTTCAAATTATATTACTTATTCCTCGAAATGTGCATTCTGAATAAATAATCCTTGCCAATGTTATAATTTCAATGTTCATGCAAAATGATATTCAGTAATGCAAGAGGTTAAAAAACACATTCTGGTTTAGTGTCGACTAAGGAGAACTTGAGCCGTGATGATGAGGCTTTAGAGGGATGGGAAAGCTGGGAAACAATGCTTAACACCATTAGCCCTTTGCAGCATGTGAGCTGAGAGAGACAGTTTGGCATTGCACAGGGGATGTTTACAGCCCGTTCTGTTGCTTTTGCAGTAGACCAGATCTAGTGTCTGTGCAGAGCTCCAGATGCTGGTGCTTTACTGCTGGTTACCCTCCATTTCACCAATCTGTTTTTTCACATCCTCCAGGAATTACAATTTGAGTACATTCACATTGGTGCATTTGGAAGAATGTTATAGAAATAAAATTGCATAGCATTCAGAATAAACACTTTATCAATGTTACTGTTGTCAGCATCTGCTTTGCAATTAAAGGCTTCACTGTTAAAAATAATCGGTCCTTAAAGGTCCAGTGGTCAAAATTTAGCGCCATCTCATGGTGATTTTACCAATTGCAACCATGGCTCACTCCACCCCTCCCTTTCGAAGCATTACTGTGCCCGACACAGGACTTAGATGAGATAACATTTTTGCTTCTTTGCTGAAGGAAATAACATATTTATGAAACGCTCTGTGGAGCAGTTTGTCCGTTTAGAGATACTGTAGAAACATCATGACCAATTCCGTGCAAGGTGACCCGCGTTGTATGTAGATAGAACTACTTATAGGTACTAATATGTACTCTTTAGGTGCAAAGGTGTACTTTTTGAATGGGCAGAAAAGGGCTTAGTTACGTAGGATCTTAAACTTTCTTCCAAGCTGTGCAATATTTGTTAGCATCATGCATATTACATTGAACGGTTTGGTATCATTGAAATTAGGGATAGTATTCAAAGGCCAGAAGGGGCCGGTCTGAACTTAGCCACCTCAGTTGAGGGGAAGGGTGGGGGTGAACAGATTTGTTGGGTTCCTGCAGAGGGAAGGAGAGAGAGGAAAAGAGAATAAAGCACACCAAAAACGGAAGAATGCTATCTGCATGGGTCCCAGGAGACATGAAAGCAAAAATCAAGGGAGCCAAGTTTTCATGAGCAGGTTGCTGATCGGCCACGTCCAGTCGCAAGCCAAAGAGACATTCAATCATTCAGTTGCATTCACCTGATGTTTAGCTCATAGATAGACTCACATGCCAGTTTATCACCTGTTCTCCACATACAAGTTGAAGTCATTGATAAATCCACAGACTCAAAATGTAAACACTTTTAAGGACTGCATTGATCTTTTACTTCGATTTGGCGCCACCTCATCACATCACACAGATTAGTTTGCTTCAAGTTGACTCTACAAATATTTCAATAAATATTTATTTTAGTTTGCTTGGTTGTGAGAGATCAAGCCTCTACTTACAGACCCAAAATGCTTATTTATACTTGAGCTGGACTTGAGCTGGTTTTTACAATGAACACCATTTGTCATTTGACCCCGGAGCCGAGATCAAAACAATGCTGTATTGTACAAACCTAATGAGGCATATAAAACAATGAGGCTAGTTAGAAGTCAGATTAGAGATTAGTCAGCCTTTGATCTATAACTTTAGTGGTAAATATAACTGAATAAAATCTTAAAAGGACAGTTCACCCAAAAATGAAAAGTCTGTCGTCATTTGAGTCGTTCCAAACCTAAATGTCTTTGTTCGGTTGAACACAAACTATTCCATAGAAGTCAATTTAAAAATTAAAATGGTAGTCAACGTGCCCCAGAACTGTTGGTTGCTGTGAAACAGAACAAAGAAATGTATGAAGATGTGGAACAGCTAGAGGGTGAATAACTAATGACTAAATAAAGAATTAATAATAAATAATAAAGAATTCTTCCCTTTAAAGAATATGGTTTACTTGAATTGTTTAAGTTGTATTATTGTGTATTATTTAATCACCTCCATGTTGTTCGAAACCTTTGCCCATAACAGATAATAAGTTGAAACAATGCCATTGTTTGGCTTTAGAAGATTTGGAATGTAGGGCACAGGTCATATACTCTACACATCCATGGATGTTTTATGCATTTTCTTCTCAGTTCACCCATTCACGTGCACTGTTCTTCACCTACTTCCCGTGAAACTTCCTGTGAAACACTGTCTTTTGAATTATTTTGCATATTATTCACAACTACTGCATTCCATTAGGTTAACTAGAGTACAGTGGCCTGTTAGTCTTTGTACGCCATAGGCCGTTTGCCGCTCCTCTCTCACAGCTGAAATTCTGCAGAGAAACGGCTGCGTCTGTCCAATAGATCAAAACATTTCTGGCCTCATATTTCATTGTGATACTTTTCCCAAGTCTGCAGAATTTGGTAGCTGTGAGTGTGTGTTTGACCGCTCGCCCCACCCCTCTACCAGAGCGCACGAGGCAGGGCCTGCTCTCACCAGGTTCATCGGTTTCATTCGCCTCTCGCAAGATCACATACATATTGTGTAAAACTGGGCCAAAGTCAACGTTTTCTTGGAAAATTTTAATTGTAACCAGTTCTCATATCAAAGAAGTGGTCTTACAATTACAATGCACAAGTGGAAGTGAAAACAGAGCATCAAAAGGAGCAGGGAGGAGGAAGTTTCTCAGAAAACCCCATAATAACTATCAGATCTGCCTGTTTTTGTGGCATGAAAGAGAGACAAAGGCAAGAGTAATTTAAAAAGAATAATTCAAGAATAAAACTTTGAAGCGAAATGATTTTCAACTTTATTCAGCAATACAAAATACATCCTCTAACAGACTGGATATCAATTATAAATATGAATTTAAATTATACGTGAACACATATTATTAATAATATTTATGCTTTAATTATAATAGTTTCTGGTTGAATTGAATTTGCTTTGGTTATAAGTCTAATTAAAAAAATATTCAATCATGTTTATCTACATTCTAAACCTTAAAAAAATACTCTTGATTCGAAAATTTGAAAGGTGTCTGATCTTTGCAATGATGCACAAAAGGGCAGGTATAAATAACACAAACACTTGCTTCATATTAAAATAGGTATTTAAAATCATTTGTATAAAAAAGCTATGTACAGTACAGTTCAGATGATAAATACCTTATTACTGAAAGACAGTTGTCAATGCAATACACATTATTCCCTATCTGAGTGCCACTGTTGTGCATGCATTTTACAGACAATGTACTTGTGAATATAAAATAAATGTATGTACAACAGGTAAAAATCACCGTGAATAAACCCAACAATTAAAAATATACAAACAAAAATTGAAATAGTACATAAAAAAGATAAGGTGCATTAACAAATCAAACACGTTCCATTAGAGTACAGAATGCTTTGCCATCCTGTTAAATGCTTTGTTTTACCAAATAAAATGTGGGGTCGCAAATGTACAGCGTTTATATTTTACATCTAATCTATATTTATGATCATCAAGCACATTTAGGAAGCCTAAATGCTTAAATGGTCATATAATTGTAATTTCTGTGCCAAATTACATTTTTACAAACATAAAGACTGTTTTAAAACAAGTTTTGCCAATACCTGCCCTGTCCATAACACAACAGCTTGAATCAGCGTTGCTATGTCGAGCACCATTTTGAAAGCACCACCAAAAGTGTTGAAAGTCTTAATGTCAAAAGAAATGACACACATTACTTTTAGAAATTGTACATATCCTAAAAGGAGACACCAAAAGCATTACAGATGACGCTGGTGAGAAGAACAGTGCCAGTGATGTACAGTACTACTTAAGAGCTTATTATCTCATATGAAGCACCTAAAATCAACCCTCAGAGTTATTATACGTGACATCAAACAAAACAGGCTGCTTGACCCAAGGTCTGTTGTTTAACTTAGACTTAAACAGTATTACTGATAACCACACCCTCACTGTCTATACAGCAACGAATCTTAAAAAATACATTCTTGAGAGTTACAGTTCTAGACGTCCATTACACTTAGCCAGCAAATATAAACATTGTTAGACTAATTTTGCTGACAAGGCTTAATAAGAGTCTTGCAGATTAAGGCTCTCCTCTGAATACCGTCATCACCAGTTATGTGTTGACAGATCACAGTGGAGTCCCCTTCAGTAAAGAGCCTATATTTCCAATAAATGATTTTATAAACAAAACAACAATAATAGTTATACAAAGTATAGACGTGGAAAAATAATTTATAAACATAAAAAACATGCTGCCTTGCAACCCGTGGTCCTATATGGCCCATATGTACAAAATGGGGGATGCAGGAATGTTGTGCAAATTCCCATGAGGGAGAGCGTCTCTGTGATGGGGCATGTGCATTTTGCCTGTGTTTATTTGAACCAGTGCAGGTAATTTGAGTTCACAGCAGGAAAGCACATGTTGTTACTGCATGATCCTCCGTAGCTTGGAGGGCACATGGAACAAGGAACACCTACTTTATATGGGGCCTCACCAATCCAGTTTCCCCTGTAAACAACAACAACATCATGCCGTTAGATACGATATGCATAGATTTGATATTAATTGGTTCATACATTGTATTTGTAGACTAAACCCTGTTTGGGAATTAGAACGTTAGAAAGTCATCAAATCAATCTGCGTTTACTAGTTGTCGGCCAGTATGACAGGTCTCCAGTTTAAAAATACCTGGATAAACAGTGGCCTAACAACTTTCACAAGTGCACTGCCTTATAAGATTAAAGAAACGAGGTCATAAATCACATGCTAGACAAGATTATGGTTCTTTGATTCCGGAATTAGAGGGAGAATTCCACTTAAATTCCACATGACCTGGAATGCAAGAGGTCGTAGGTCTTTGAACCAGAACGTCAAAAATCTTTTTAACAGAGAAGTGTCAAGTTGCTACTTTAAGGTTTGTGCATTTGTAGGCCCAACTGTTGCCACAGATTTTTTTCCAAACAGGATAGACTTACTTTGGAGAATAGTTGCACACCAAGTACGTTGCCCTCTTCCATACAGAACCCCACACGTTCATATTATGGCATGTGTTGATGGCACATCCTATTTTATTTGAGGTTGCCCACACCATCTGGTAACAACAGCAATATGGTCAAAATGGATGCACACCTAAAAGATGATCATACAGTGAGACGGTTGTTGCACCAGGATGATCATCTCACCTGAGTATAATGGGTGCACATTGGTCCATAGCACTTCAGGGGGCATCTGGGATTGCAGTCTCGGGGGTAAGGAAAAGAGTAGTCCTTTACCTCATCATACCAGGGCTTCACCAGCTGCAAAATGGATCTATACCTGCAAGCAATCCAGACATTGAAAAACTTTAATCTTGTGAAAATGATAATGTTGAAACAGGAAAACACTCTAAAATCGAACATCACTGCCCACAGTGAATAAGACTAAGACAGTAAATAAGTGTGAAAATACGCACCTTCCTGTTCGGACTGAAAGATTCTGACCCAGAAATCGAAGAAGACTTTGAGGACCATGATCCCAAATACATGTGGAGGCCCACTGCTCTGCTGTCTTAGCAAGAGTGTCATCCCACACCTAAAACGAAAAATATGCTGCGATCAGATCCTTCGACAAATTCCTGCAATAAATCATTTTTTGAAGTCCTGATTTTATTTAGGGAACGTGTTGGGTTTCTAAAGAATCATTTGCAGAGATAATAAAGGTAGCCAACACGCCTAAAGAACAAGAGTGTTTGTTTCTGTAAATGTCTCATTAACCTTTCTGCCTCAAGCATTACAAAGATTCCATTGATTCACAAGTGACCCGAAGGAGCCTTAAACCAAGCTATTGACAAAACAACGAATGCTGTGTCAGCATTTCGTCCTAGACTAGTGACCACAAAACCATTGAATAATTCCGTTTACCGTAATGAATTACAAAATTCATGATACTCTCCCAAAATAATCCAACATTACATCAACATTTCTGATACTTTTGGAGATATGCACATTTATCTCTGCTGCTGCTGATGATATATTCTGGTGGTCTCTGCCAATTAGATCTGACCAGCAGCTGCTGGTGCGAAAAGGACACGGAAACATTCGTCCTTTTTGCATCCTGCGAGTTACACGCGCGCATTGAAGTGTTCAGATACAGTACAACAGCAGCGGCGCGCATTCCAGGCAAAACGCCAGACTATTACAGAAATAAATATATAAACGCTACTGAACCCGGTGAACTGCAAAGCAAAAGTTCAGAATTCAGAACAGTGCAGTTCAGAATTCATGTATTTAGAAAGTTTGAAAGATAGAGACTTACCATATATTCCATGTTTGAGGCTGGGGGGAAGACTTTTCCTCTGACTTTATTATGATAATCGAGAATGGCAAGCATGTCATTTTGGGAAATATAACGCTTCCTTCGGGTTTTGGCAAGGTTCGCAGCCTCAGTGAGATATTTGGGAGGCGCGGAGGCTGTATCGGTGAAATTGCTCGCTGGAGCAAATGAAGACAGACTGGGATTGAAGGCTGCCATGGCACTTGCTCCACAGGATATGCACAAGAGCAGAATGTCGATAGCCAAACGGTTTGCATTCATGATTGACGTCGGATATGTGATAAACGACGATCTTCCTTTGGTACAATGCCTGCCTGGAAAATGTAAATATTTTGTATTTACTATATGAAACCTCATTCTGCCAGCCATTGATTATTATGCAGTCAATATAGGCTGTTTATTGTTCAAATGAAACAGAACAAAAATGACAGAAAGGTTCTGTGAAGAAAAGAGATGCCATAACGTATTTGGATTTCAGTAAAACTATAAATGAATGTTGTAAATTGTAACATGAATAACCTACAGAAAAATTTAGCCCCAAATAACAAATGCTAATCAGATTTGGTGTTTAAATTACATTTGCAATATAATAAATGCAATATACAAATGTAACACATCAAATTTAAACACACATTTTCTTACCTTCGGATAAATGTTAGAGCAGATATAAACACGTCTCTTCTTTGTCAGTGTGTAAATAGCAGCAGCTTTGGTTTTATTCTCAGAGATCTAACTGCTGAGGCGCGCTGTCGGTTTATATACGGCTGCTGTGCCGGTTCAGGAAATGTTGCGGCTTTGAAGGTGCGCGGGGTTCCGCCCAGTCCGTCACCTGAAACGCGACATCATCGGAGACGTAACACTCCGCTTCTTATATCAGTTTCCTGGCAGTCACATCCAAACAGGCTTAATCAAAACATCTGCTTTTAGTTTGCGCAGCTGGCAAGAGTAGAAAAGAAAACAAAAGATAAGTGAGTGAATAATCCAGTGACCCCAAAATGCAATGAGCCATTTGAGCCAAATATGAATGCGAACTAGGATCAGTTAATGCAACAGAAATGAAAAGTAGACTACCTTCTATCAGAAGAGTAACAGTCCTGTTAATTCATGCATGCATGTAAACCCTGTGTTCATGGGTTTTACAAAGACATCATCATCAGGAAATCATTACAATAAAATAAGAAGTTGGAACTTAAAAGTCTTAGAGTGGCTAAAACAGTCAAGGTATTACGACATTGGAGAATAATTGGAAAAAAGTTTTATACCAGGCTAAGTTCCAGCTATTCACCACTTTAGTTTTTATGTCTTGTTTACGATAATTCATTAGCCTATATAGATTACATTTATATATTTTGAGTGTCGATATGAATCCAGCGTGCCATAGCAGTTAGTAAGCCAAGGGCAAAACCCCCTCAGCAGTATAATCCTTTTCTTTGGCAGCTGGGCACAAATTAAAGCAACGTGACGCAGAAGAAGCCCCCCAACCTAGCCCATATGCACAAAAGCTAGTGGTTTCCAAACTTTCTTGGAAGTGATGGAAGAGCTAGAATTGTGAGAAGATGAAGCAGTCACACACGTTGAAATCTGTACAATGTTATGGGGCAGTGAATGACGACTCAAGCTCACTCATGGAACATTTCACTTGACGCACAGCCCTTTATTTCAATTTCAATTTTATGTATATAGCGCTTTTCATAATTTGCATTGTTTCAAAGCAGCTTTACAGAGGAAAAACGAAAAACACAAAAAAAAGGTAAAACACAGAACATGAACAGTTTAAGTTGTTATAAAAAAGACCTAGTAAATAATATCTAATGTCAGCAGTCTCCCGGTGGTTTATTTAGAATATTTTGCATTAAGTGAATGCTTGGCTGAAAAGATGTGTCTATTAATCTAGATTGATATCAGGAAGGCTATTCCAGAGTTTAGGTGCTAAGTATGAGAAAGCTCGACCCCCTTTGGTGGATTTAGTTAGGTGTTATCAAAAGTCCTGCGTTTTGAGATCTTAGAGAGCGTGATGGCTTGTAGTGTGATAGAAGCTCTGTTAGGTAGGTAGGGGCTAAACCCTTTAAGGCTTTATAAGTGATTAAAAGAACTTTAAAGTCAATACGATACTTGATGGGTAGCCAGTGAAGGGTTGATAAAATTGGGGTTATATGATCGTGAGTTAATCAAACATATATTGTTTTGTGAAACAACCCGTGTGATATAGCTGTGTCATTTGTACAATGCTATATGTGTTGCATTGTGTTAATATTAGCTAGGCCTAGTTATTTAGCATTGTGCGATATGCTGTAAAATGTTAAACAGACTGAGTTTCGCGCGAAGAGAAGAGGCTGGTTGAAAGTTTGTTTTATGTTTTCATTTTGTAAACAGTTTAAAAACACTGCCTTGGCTAAAGAGGGAACCAAATTTAAATCTCATTCACAGGAATATAAGAATAAAAGTACAAATTGAGTCACTGTTGTTTTTCTCCTCAGAAATAATGTCAATATTTAATGCAATTAGGCCTGTAACGATAGTCAAATTATCGGGCGATATATAAACTTAACGACGGTAGTTTTTGGTGATGCAATATATCGCCATTGTGTGTATATATGCGTTTGTTTACATAAAAATGAATGACATTAACACTTTATCCGATGACGCTGTCTTTGTTAGCGCTGCCAAAAGCGTGGCCCGCCCCTCTCGTTCTCTCGTTTGACTCTGCTTCAGTGTTTCATTCCCGAGACCTGTCCCTTGTTTATTAGCCTTTGTTAGTCTCCCTATTTAATGCCCTTGTGTTTGCTGTCCTGTGCTCATTCATTTTGCTTACATGTCTTGTTACGAATAAAATCCTCTTAACAATTTGCACGAACTTTAAGTAAATTTGCTGCTATAATTCAAGTAAGACTAAATTAAAGTAAATTGTACTTATTAAAAACATAAAGTTTTTGTTCAAATATCAAGTAAATGTCACCTGAAGTAAAAAAAATCACTTGTTTTCAAATTGAAATTCACTAGTTTTAACAACATAGATGGTCAAGTGAGAAGAGACTGGGGGTTTCTGTACTGGCATTAGCACAGTTATAACTGGTCATTACTAATAGTTCGCCTCCCTATGCACAAACTCTTCTGAACAACGGTAACAACTTAAAAACCCGAACTTAAAAATAATGCCAAAGTTCTCCTTTATCTCAAAGTTAAGCAACACAAAACACAGCAAGTCTTTCTTTTTTACTGAAAAGCACTTAAAATGACAATTAATCTTGAAAATGAATCTCCTAATGCAGTCAGACACAAAGCATGCCGGGACCTACAGATCTACTGCCAAAGTAGTTATATCTAAAAAAATGATGTAGCCTCAACACAAAATAATTAAGTATACTTAATTTGAGCAATCTAAAGGGGTTTAACATAATAAAATTGAGTTGGATTTACTAATAAAAACAGGGACATGATTATATTAAGTATATTTTAATGATTTATTTTCATAAAATCTACTAAGTCAAAACATCATTGGTTTCAGTGTTGTCTCGTTGTTCACCCTTGCGTTGTCTCTTGGATTACCTTGCCGTGTTGCATGCTGTGTTATTGTTTAGTCTTGTTCCAGATTTTTTTGTGTAAGTAATTGAAGAATTTCATTTTTTCTTATTTTGTCGCCCTCGTGGAAAGTGTTATTATTCTGTTTTGTTATTTAGTCTTGTCCTTGTTACCTCATCGTGGGTTTTTGCTTTTTCCCTATTAAAGTCTTGTTTACAACCGCTGACTGCATCTGGGTTCTTTTTCCGGTTCACTCCAAACCCTGACACATTATTAAATTATCATAACTTAATCAGTGCCATAAAATATTTATAAAATGACAATAATATCGACTATTGCTATTATTTCTGATGCAATTAATCGCCAAACAAAAAGTTGCTATCGTGACAGGCCTATGCAATCCACATTTATTTTTATCTTATTTTCACATTATACCCTTATTGTATCTCAACATTTGTGTTTCATTTGCGTTTTTCTTGCTTCTGTGAAGTTTTAGGAGAAAAATCTGAGACAGGTTGACACTTTACATATTTGACATAATCTCCTTTTATTCTTTTCAGCTTTGAAAGAGTTGAAAAAAATCTGGGTCGTCGTTTGAGATTTGGCAGAAAAGTTGGAATAAAAATATATCACCAGTGGATATTTCATGTCACGTGTTGCACAATTTTCCCTAAACATATACCCAACCATCTTTCAAATCGTGATGTTAATCTTTAACATCAACAGTCACCTCCGCCACAGGTAGTTTCATTATCTCACAGTCAAACAAATAATCACTTCTTATTTGCGAGGGAGAGACTGCTAGCAGAGGACTGTTACGAAGAAGTCCACCTTTTTCAGACAGAACATTTATTTACTTATTGCTATGTTCCAAGTTTCCCTTCACGCTCCCTCTCAGTGGCCTCGCGGAAGCCCGCTGATGCCAATAGGGTTAGACGCAAAAGAGGCTACACATCATGGAGTTCATCAGTGTGCCTTTAGCCTGTCCATTCAGACACCGCTCACAGCTGTGAACTCCACCCCAGGCTTCGGTTTCTCCTCTGGCAGAGAACAGCATGTCTAGGAAAATCACTTAGCAATCATCAGTGTGTGAATGAAAACTAAAACACCATTGCTTTAGCAGAACCAGTGTGTGTCCTCGGGGGTCTGATTTGAGAGCTACGCAGGAGCTTTGATTAAATTTGTGCAGTCACCAATAATTTGGTTTTATTTGTTGTCATTGAAAAGGCCAGTTTTGGGGATGATAGTGATTATGTAAATCTCAAACAACACCGGACCATCTGGTTTTTAAAGGAACTGGGGAATTAATTCTGCCATGAATTTCAGCCCTGCTTAACAGTTAAAAATCCTCTGTAACAATGGTACTTATCTTTTCAATTAGAAAGCATCACATAGAATGGGTTATTCCCATTGCACTCTGGTTCTTTTCCATTACTTTTTCGTATAAACTTGCTTGTTTACATTAGAGTGCTTCTCGAGTTCCAAACGCATTTTTCTATTATTTATGAGCGCTGCAAATTCTCAAACTTGGTGTCCCTGGCCCCCTGGGGGCCCCAAGTCTGATCCATTTAATGATATATAGCAATATATCATACTTACAACGAATAAGTTTGAGAACCACTGCTCTAAGAGACACTGCCATTGTGCGTGTGTTACTTTCAGTTTCACTTTCGTAAGTCTGTCTGGCTTAGTGGCGGAGTGATGCGACTGGTGAAGCGGTTCCTGGTGATACTAGTGGAATATTACAGCCAATCAGATTTGAAAACCAGAAAGAACTGTTAGATAAACTTCAATGTAAAACATATTATGCCACGGTGTATCTTATTAAGTGTGTCTCTTTACTCATGTACTATATCATAATAAATATCATAAAACATCAAGATGTTTCACATATTGTTTTGGCCATACTTGCCATGCTCAACCTTTGACCATATGCTGCTACCTGGACATGATACAATTATCTTTTGATATAAAAAATGTAGTAGTTTACAGTACGTTTTAAAATGTCCCCTGCTGGTTGGCATACAGTTGCAAACTGATTTTTGTGCTGGGTCTCAAACCCTTTGATCATGTCTCAGAACTTAAGTTCGGTCTAGATGTTTTCGCACCATGTTGTCTAGATACATGATTTCACATGGTCCTTTCTTGGTTTTAGAGCACACTGCTGGCTGCTCAATGATCCTATTGTCAGGTTTGACAAGCGCACAAGACAAAAGTCAGCTCCCGAACCAAGATCAAGTGCAAACAGTGTTGCACAAAGCCCAGACCTGCTGCAACCTTGGTGCAGTTAGAGGAATCCCCATAATTGCTTTAATCTGTATACTACTAAGATTAAATATATTTTACACATACTATATAGAAACAACACCTGTGCTCATCTTGGTGAATCTTGTCTTGTGTGTGCATCACGCAAAAGTAAATACAACCGAGGTGTGGGAACATGACCATGGTAGCAGACAGAGTTCACCTCAGAAATAGGTTGTATGTCCTACGGCACTGTATCTATTTTTAACCTGCCACATTCCTTTGCAGCCAAAATATTCTCACTCATATATAAGACATTTATGGCCATCTTTGATGCCCTAGACCTTATAAGCGTTATAAGCGTTGTGGCCACGCTAAGATATTTCACAAGAAGTTCAGATGTAAATGCAGCAGAAACAAGTAAACATGAAATGCTCTAAACTTGGCCATGGGCATTGAGAATGTAACTAAATATCAGTCTAACATACACACAAATTCAAACACACATTTACTGTAAAATACTGTAAACGGTATCTTACTGGAGACACTTAAACAAAACTTGATAACAGTTCCAAAAGTACTATAATCTACATTGGTATACAGTCATGGCCAAAAGTGATGTCCGGGGAGGCAGTTTTGTACAATATTTGCTTTTAATGCTCCTTCAGGTTACCTTAAAACATCAAGGTGTTGACACAAAACACCAAACTTTTAAATGTCCAGTGTTACATTTCGTGACATCTAGCGGTGAGGTGCGGATTGCAACCACCTTGGGCTGTAAGCGATTAATCGCAATTACTATTAAATCCTGCTTAAATCAAGCTGGCTAGTTCAGTTTTTAAATCACTGCGATTATGCAAATGCATCGAGTATGTTTTTATGCGCAGCTTGTATCTGAAGCACGGCTCTGTGATCAGATACTGCTCGATCTAAAAGAAATACGAGTTTGAGTCGCTTATAATGTGCATTTGCAAATAATTGCCAAATCATGTGCGGTTAATTTTCGGTTAATTGTTCCAGCCCTAGCTCTACCCCTCCACCTCCCTATCGAAGCACTTCAGTAGCTGACATTTTAGTTTCTTTGCAGAAGGAGATCTTTAAAGTAGTTTATCCATTTAGGCCTAACAACATGGTGAATTCCTAACAACATGTTCATGGGGTCTGTGCTGTAGGTCTTCATCACTTTTTACTCTCTATTAGTTGGCCATTTTTAGTGTGAAGCGACTCTCTGTCTTTTGGTTTGTTAAGTCTCCCAGAATGGGGGTTTGCGGCGCTTCACGTCAAAGCGCTCACAATCTGAGCATCATCGCCCAGTTCAATGCAAGTTTCGCCTCGGTTCGCCTAAAGTTGAACTTTATTAAAACTATTAACAGCTTTACAAAACAATCTGACTTCTGAAATACGTGAGAATTACCTTTTTTAATATGCACGCGCAGATACCTCACGAACCTTCAGAATGAAAGAAGGTCAAATGAGTATTTGATTTGTTACTTTGCTATGGGTGCATTCATTCACATGTTTTTCATCATAGCTCCCAACTTGCAGAGCGCCGAATTAACCACGCCTACTTATTTACATATATACATTCTGCGGAATACATGGAATAGAAAAATCTCTTATAAATAAAGCATGATGTATATTGACTACAATTTTGTTCGTTATTTATTAATTTACAAAGTTGGATATCAGTTTTAGCTATTACTGTATCTGACTCTTCTTAAGGTGTATGAAAAAAGACTGTCTTTTGACCTGTTTATAGCATCTAAGCACATCTGGCCGTGGTAAGAGTAAAGGTGTGCATTGTGGCTCAGTGAAATTCGTTTCTTGGTTTTACAGATCACTCTTGGTTGTGAAAATGCGGCCACAGAAGGCCAGAGGCTGTCTAGACAGCAGATGAAAGATGACTTGCAGCTTTGGCAGTCGGCTGTTTTGGCCATGTTCCTGGCCAAGGTTCTTTACCTGTCATGGCTACATCAAGAGCATGTATCCAAATCAAATGCATTTGTGTAATTCTAATTTAGGGCTGTATGTCAGATACACCCCACTGACGTGTTACTTTCTTAGTTTTGTATTGGTCTTTTTTCACAGCTAAGACTCTACTGAGCTCCTTTGAACTAACTTCAAAAAACCGTTGTGTCGAAAGCGTTTGACAAGATAGGAATAGTGTGTTATATATGCTTTTGAATTAGTTTGTGATTTAATCATGTTCCAATTCCAGTTGATCATTTCTTCTATATTTAACATTCAAAGTATACGAAAGAAAGACTAAATGGTGAGAGAAATGTATGTATCTATTAAAATTGAGTATGTGCGTTTACTAGAATTAGAACAAAAATTAGCTACAGCTTAATGTTACAAACTTTTGAGTGAATGTCATGTTGTAAACAATACAGTTGGAACACCCCAAGATGTTCTAAGTGGCAGAGCAGACAGATGCAGATTCTTCTCTGGTCTCCAAAATCAATAATATCCATTTCCTAGAATTCCTAGAATCAAAATGTTTTTGGGAGATTTATGTTCTGCTGTATTTTTCATCATGTAGCTTCTGCAAGAATTGTCAAGAGTAAAAACTGTACAGTAGTTTGCTGTAGGTTTGGCTTGTTGGATCAGGATGGAGATGATGGGCTGAAATGAAAATGTTGGGATCCTTTGGCCATCTCTATAAACGGAAATGACTAGCCAGTGTTGTCAGATCTATGTAACAAAAACAGTCCAAAGGTCAAATAAAAGGTAGCCCATTGACTCAGGTCCAAATACTAAATTTAATAATTTGTCAGATTTATACTTGTAATATCTTCTTAAAAGAAATGTATAGTAGTAATCATAAAGAACTTCATCTTACCTTGAAAATGACAAACGGTGAACAAAGACCGTCCACCTTCTATCTACACCTAAACATAAAACCCACAGCAAAAGTTTAATAAGGATACAATTAAAAATAATAGAAAATTTGTTCTGGCTGGCCACTATCTACAGCCTTTATAGACTTATGGATTTAGTCTTTGATATTTAGTACAGGTATATAGCTAAAAGTATAGTTAAAATTTAATTTAACTTATTATTAAAAAACGTAAAAAATATGAAGTTGATTCAGAATATGCTAAATGGCCCATTTTTGGGATTGACGCCGTAATTGACCCTTCGCAAAACCTGCACCACTTTTTTCTGTTGCAATGTCCAACAAGATTTCTGTATCAGCCATGCGCTCCCAGTGTAAATTTGTGCACCATTTGTGAATTCGTGGAAAAAAGACACGTTGATTCCAGACAAAAAGGTCTGCATTATGCATTTGAGGGATACATTCAAGATTTTAGATAACAGTAATACCTATATTTGCGTCCACACCAGCAGACCATAACGTTATGTTAATTCTAAACTCACATGATACTGTACATTTACAATTACATTTACATTTACATTTACATTTACATTTACATTTACATTTACATTTACATTTACATTTACATTTAGTAAGTTTTTAAGAAGGAAAGGGAAGAGAATTAGGATAAATCAATCAGCGACGTGTTGACGGAAGAGATGCATTTTTAGGCGTTTTTTAAAGATGGCAAATCCTTGTAGGCTACTGTTAAACAAATGGATATATAGCTTACCTAAATGTGGTGGATTAAGTGTTTATATTTACTCCGAAATTTGTAGAAATTACAATTTTATAAAGAGATTAAATCCGGGCAGAGTTGCACAGTTTTGGTCGCCTGTGATCCTTTTTTATGAAAAAGAAAGTAAACTTTTAAATATCAGTTCAGTACAGAAAATAAAACCAGTCCATCAGTGTCTTAATCTTTATTTGTGTTTAGTTCAACAAACACAGTACAGCTGTTATTGCTTAATGACTTCATTGCTAAAAACGTCTTTCCTTCAAAATGGAGGCTGAAGGTGCGCTGATCACATGATGCAAAAGCATATCTTGCCAGCTTGCTAATACATATTATGCAAGTAATATATCATTATACTTTACTGTAAAACACCACTTCCCGAACACTTCCGTCTGTAATTTCCTTAGAAACGAGCCCTGTAGATCAACAGGTCTACCAACTCAGCCCAGGTAATGCTTAAAAACAGATTAAACTAGCTAATGTCCATACATATCCAGCTATGTCCAGTAAGATAAACAAGCCATAAACTTGAAATGGTTTCAGTTGGATTTTCAGCAGTTACACTACATTAACTTTGTTTGATGATAAGTCATAACCCAAAAATAAACATTTTGCCATAATTTATTCCCCCCATGTTGTTCATAACCTGTATATGACATTTTCTTTTACAAAAGAAGATATTTGAGAAATGTCTCAGTGGTTTTGGTCATACAATGGATGTCTGTGGGGTCCAATGTTGTTACATTGTTCTTCAAAATATCTTTCTATCTCTTCTGCCGAAAAAAGAAAGTCATACAGGTTTGGAATGACATGAGGATGATGACAGAATTTTCATTTTGTCACCTCCAGTGCTTGTAATGACACATGTCCACTGTTACACTGTGTCCCTTTAATTGACTGGTTTTGCCGTTTTCCACTTCTTTTAAAGCATGTAGCCAATGTTAGTGGCAACTGAAAATTCATCATAACTTCTGTGCTTTTGTTTGGCTTGCTCAACAAAGAATCCATTATAATTTAATGATTTCTGTGTCTTTCAATCTGTCATCCATCAATCTAAATGCAACTGTGGTGTATGATCTCATCGCCTCTAAAAACACAGAGCATCACAGTCACGGTTTCTTGATATATTATTATTGCTCGATAACACTTTTATTTGCAAGAAAGTCGTTTAATGGAGTATCTTCTTTTGTGAAATTTCAAATAGGCTGGTTCGCCCTCGAGGTCTTAATTTTAAACCATGATAGCTTCTTGTTTAATAAAACAGCAAAATCTTGGCATAGAAACCCTGCTGGCTGTCACCCGGAGATGACCATGAGAATATTCCAGTCTGCCTTGGATTTATTCCCATCCACTAGCATCAAACACTGACCTCAGATTATGATGAAAAGAAATTTGCAACTCTTAAATACAAGTTTACTCGTTGTGGGAAAAATGATTGTGTATCTAATATCGATTTAATCACAAATGAACTCATAAATGACCAGTCGTGCTTTCATGCTAAATCTTAATTTAAACAGCCATTCATGTTCAAAACACTATCTGATTTATTGCAATTGCCACTTGCAAATTCAATATTATAGTTTCTGCTTAATGTTGGAGAATTACTCTTTGATGTTGCTGGACTCTTTTTTTATATCACCATGTTTTCTACTCTGTTATTTCAAAGACACTGTGTTGAGCAGACCAAACAAATTTAGCCACTCCAGGTGCAAAATACGTCACCAGGCACCTTTGGTTAGACAGTGCTTTAGTAATCCAAAGTTTTAATGTTTGGACAAAGCTCACAGACCATCAGACGCACAAATCTGCATCACCTCAGTCTTTGTTTTGACTGCAGCTCCACCATTGGTCACTTTCCTCCTCCATTTTGACTCTGGCACAACATAGGCTTTATTCCTGGAAATAAGTGGATGGAAAATGTTAATTAATTTTAGCTCTGTTTATGAATTTATGCACGTGTATTTCGAGGTGTGTCTGGCGGTTACAGTCCCAGATAAGTTTAGGCTTCCAGCGTCCCAAGCAGGACATCATGTTAAAACACATCTGCATGGCGTTTGGGTCTTGCAGAAGCACTTTAGCAGAAGAATTATCTTTCATTACATTCGACTGAAAATCGATAGTGCGTCACTGTGCTGAAAAACATGTCCCGCTGCCAGTCAGCTTTCAATGACTTGCTTGGCTCATCTTTTCAACATTCAATCTTGTCATGTGGTTTTCCGCTAACAATAACCATGTGGCCATTGGTACAAACCGCAAATTATATTTATTCTGCACCTTCCAGATATCAGCAGAGTGGGTCTGACAATCGTATTACAGACAGACAATATTTCCATCACAATTATTTAACACAACAGAATTAAACATTTGTATTAAACAAATAAACCTATTGTTTAATGCGTAGCTCAAACCGTATTACTGTAGAATACATATATCATCTTGTAAAGTGCTAAGATGCAACACGTTGATCATGAAAAATTATTGATTCAAACCAGAGATTCTAATGTTTTTTGTGTATACATAGCTATACTTCTACTGTGACAAATTTGTAATGTTAGTACGTTTATTTTAGGTGATCATATTAGTAAAATGTATTATTAAAACTATTAGTTTCACACAAATGGACTAAATGATAAGATATGGATGTCATTAGATTAAATGGTTGAACAATCACTCTGTGGTTGTATCCATTTGGTCACCTTTTACCCCAGATGGTAAAAGCCCACCTTTTACCCCAGTGGTTTTGGACGAGGTTGAGACCCTGAAGTGTTCCTTTGTGCTGTTAGAATGACAAACCTTTAACTGACCTGTGACCTTGGACATCACACAGTAGCAGAGTAAATCCAGATGGTAACACTAAATACACACAGTAGGTCACAGTTAATGTCTTGTTTTGTCCAGTGGTAGACGCTTTATGATGAGAAACTTAATCCACCTTCAGACATTTGAATCCCAACACCTAAACATTAAGGACTTTGATTAGCAAAGGGACCTAAAAAACATAAACATCACCATTTCCCTCAATCAAATCTCCCTGAACTCTTTCCCATCATCAAATAAACTGCACTTTCTGTTGTAATGGAGCCAGTAAAAGCAGACTTCCAGAGCTCCAAACATGGTAAAAATGGTAGTAACCAAAATATTTCATCAGTTAGCAAAGATAAGAGAACCCTGTCAGAGTTTGGGAAACCTGTACTGTGACATCACAGTTTCTGGCTCTTGATTTATTGTACGAGCTTTAAGATGATGTTTGGTGATGACCTTTGGCTTTAATGACGAACAGATTTGTTCTTTGAAACACTTAGTCACTAGATAAATAGTCTCAGCAAAGCTTGAACTGAACAAGCAACGATTTACCAATGAGAGAAGCAACACAGAATATCACGACATGCGAGACTTGCATCAACAAGTATGGAGGTTTCAACAACAGTAAACTGATTTAAAAGGATGTGTTTATTTTCGCAATATCAAATAAACAGTATGACAACCAAGTTCACCTATATGAAACAGGTTATTCAGGTGTGAAAAAATATATTTATAAGTGTATTTATTTTGGGGAGAAAAAGCAGCCAGTGTTGTGTAAAATAATGGACAGAACAACATTGAGTATAACACAGCGGCCGGTTTTGTCCAATTTGTACTTGACAATTGGTTGAAATGAGACAAGACAACTCTGTTTGTGTAGCATCTAAAATCTAGCATCCAAGTATTTTTGTCAATTTCTTTCAACCAATTGTTGGCTCAAATATGGACGAACTAACATTTGGGTAAAAATAGGCTAGATGTCTACATTTGACCCAAACATGGGTTTAAACAACCCAACATTTTGGGCTGACACCACCCAGCATATCGTCGCTGTCCTTAAAGGTCATATCATTTTTTAAGTGAAGTTGTCAAGCACCTTTAATACTTTTTATTGGTTAGATATTGGCAAAACCCAGTGACAAACATAAAGGGTGACTAACAATATTGATTTATGGCTAAACATTTTAATGCCGAAATATGGAGATACAAGGTTTCCGGGGACTGCAGCGATATATAAATTTATAATGCAATTTATATCCAGGTTGGGTTTATCCGTATTTTACCCAGCCGTGGGTTAAATACAACACAGCATTTTTAAGGGTGAACTTCATATGGCACCTTTGATATTTGTCTTTGCAGATATATTTTTCTAGGTTCTCTTCCACACATATAAATTCATCATAAAGAGACAATTTTAGTGGTCCTTTACTGGAATGCAATATATCAGATATACCTCTGATTCCACTATAAACGTGTTTTGTTGAAAATGGCACATGACATTGGCATATAGTGTACATTGGAAAACTGTAATCTTGTGCATATTTTTTTGGTGTATAAAGAATTTCCTCTTAAAAATAACTGCGTAAATCATCTGAATTTACTATGGTGATTTTTATTATGATAACATGCCATTATAAATGACTTCTGCAGGGTAAATATAACATCTTACATGGATAAGGGCAACAATTGCAGTAAAACACCTTGGATTTACATTTACATTTAGTTATTTTGCAGACGCTTTTATCCGAAGTGTTGCAATGAAACGTCGACCTGTAATTTAGCCTACAAATGGTGACTGCTACTGTAACTATATGAACATATGACTAATTGTTGTTAATTTTATATAAAAATTAAATTAAAAGGTTACTAATTGCAGCTTTGAATAAATGTATTTCTTATGATTCTACAGTCCAAGTGGCATTTAACTTAGAGTATATTGCCTGAAAAGTATTTACTTTTACTGGCAACACGGGAGATGAAGAATTAGGTGCCTGTTTGAAGATCAGTTGGATTGCTAACAGCAAAGGCTATCATATGTCCAACAGATTATCCAGCAAGGCTAACTCTTTTTCCCAAAATTAATAACTAACATTAAGTGATGGGGAGGGTTAATGTGCTAAGTGTTCGTATTTAGTAGAATCCATTATTTTTATTGCGCATTGAACTCACAGTCATTATTCTACTTTTATTGAAATGAGCATGGAAAGAATGATACGTTCATAGAAAGGTATAGAATGGTCAATTTGGTTCGTCAAAGATGTCAAAAATATCTACTGTAGCTTATACTGTAATGTATTCTTCTAAATGTACAATTAATATCCCTGCTTGCCAAGTCAAACTTCATCTTCGTACGTCAAATACAATTTAATGTAATTTTATGAGACATTAACTCAACAACCATCCATTTTATTTGGCTGGTATTGTTTTTGCAAAGTTGAGAATTTGGTCATGTGCTTTTTGAGAAGTCAGTGTCAATGAATTGACCCTTGTCATCGAGAGATGGTCAGGGAAACACACTCATGTTCCCCGTCCATATGTTGAAGAAAACTGTGGGTGGTAGTGACGTAAAACCCACTGAAAGAATGTTCTATTAACCTCCCAAAAAAAACATTCCATTCAAAGACCAATGTCTTATATAGAGGCATTACAGACAGACGTGAACATTACTGACATCAGCTTCATGATCAATTTTTTTATAATTGATAATTCGATTAAAGTTTACCATCATGACAGCACTCATGTGAAATATTTGCTATTATAAACAAAAGCCATTTGCCTTTTTTACCTTCCTGTAGCTCAGTTGGTAAGGCATCAGAGTAGCAGTGCTAAGATTGTGTGAACACAGACCGAGAAAATGTATACCTTGAATAAAAAAGCACAAATGTGCTTAATGGACATTTTTCTTAGGTACAGTCATTGAATGAAAGCATTTTTATCCAGGTCTTGCCTATAAGTCGTACTCTCACACAATGGGGAGTCTCTGTAGTTCCTGATGATGAGAAAACCAGTTGTTCTCCCAAAGGAGTAGCCAAAGGATAAAATAGCGGTGGATCTGTGCAGTCTTTACGGTTTATGTATCAGGTATGTTCCTATAAAAACCAACCTACGATTGAGCAGAAGAAATAGACAATTTCACTACTATTCAAATCTATTTCCTCCAAATTAATTTGGGCTCTTAGCAACACTTAATGTCAGAATGTCATAGCATTAGGTTTCAGACTGTCAAGGCGATTGGCATCTGGTACAGATACTGTAGATGGGAAGCCCAGACACATACAATAGTCCATAGAGCATAGAAAATAACAAACCAAAACCCACTATTAGTGGTAACGGACAGGCTTTTGACACATAAAGTTGATTTTAGATCAGTTATTGAAGGAAACATTGACTAGTTCCTAGTGGTACTGATTGACATCAATCCCAGAATGCAACAAAGCTGTTGTTCTAGGGGAACCGGTGGTGCAGTGACGCAACTGGCCACAAAGACTTGCTCTAAAATGGCTGAAGCATAAAATTTTGGTTTCAATCATGCAGATACACAAATACACATGCTCTTAGCCAACACAGCATGAAGCGGTTTATAGTGATGAAAACACAGTGCAAAACCAATGCACCAATGTTTGATTTAAATACATTTGGGTCACAGTGACATAAACTTCAATGTTGATGTTTGGGGAGGGTTGCAAGTGTTTTAATGATAAATGGATGGTGTTTAATCTAATCAAGCAATGTGAAAAATAAGCATTACATTTTAATCTGGCTTTTGTCTGTGAAAGCTCTTCAACAAAGCACTTGGCTGCTGTAAATTCATCTCTGTTGTCTGGATAACGTCACAGTATTTTTACAACTTCTTAAACAGATGAGTATAACTTGACCTGAGCATGTTTCAAATGTCTGACAGGCATCTTTAGTTTAAAATATAGTTCTGTGAGAGGAGATCAAATGTAAGAGTTTCTGGTGCAAGAAAGGGTGCAGACTTTTTCAACTTGTGTTCATCATGACATGAACCAAGCAGAGTTTACAGTCGTTTGTTTTGCGTCATGGATGTTATACTGGGCTCTTTAAACTGCCCTGTTAAAATCCCTTTCCAAACCAATATTCAGATATCAACCTCTACTGTTTGGTAAATTACAGTACAGTGCAGTGAAAATCATTGTTATGACATATTTCTTTGGCTGAATGGTTTTATACCATCAAATGAAGTGTCCACTAAACAAGGTAAACCAGAAAGAGAACAAGTTTTTGTTTTAAAAGTTTGTGATTTTTTGTGACTATCCCTCTTTTGAAAACATTAAAGCATCTGTTTTTTTTTCAGATTTGCACGCATGAAACATCTGTATCAAAGAATTTATCGTTTACAACAAATACTGTGACAGCTTTCAAATTGTAGTTCATACTCCACATGCCTTTCAGACAATAACAGTACAGTAACCTAAAATCATAGCCATGCTATTTTCAGTAGACCTTATAATGTATGAGCTGTTCCTTTGGGTAATAGAAGTTTATTTTATCGTCCATATTTTGTCTATTTCTAAGTATATAATCTACTGGTTATGATTTCAGTGGTCACCAAAGGAAAGCCTTGACATCGTGTCTGAGTCATCCAAAAAGTGTGGGTATTACGCTTCCTGTCATGTGACCTGCAACAATTCTACTAGCAAAAATGAATGTAATATAATAATGTTGGTCTCATCTTTGATGATCCTGCAGTAATTGTATTAGTAAAGACTTATTTTAAAGGAGTGGTACAAAAGGGTGTTTCGTGCATTCTGACTTCTTTACACTGTTAAACATGCTGGCTTCTCATGCTTAACATGGTCAACTTGTCAACAAACGAGTTGGATGTATCACATAACCCCATAGGTTTCGGAAAGGTTTCGGAAAGTTTTTATCGAACATGAAATTCCTAATAATTTGAATGTTATATTAACAGTGAATATATTGCTGGATTAGGAGATTGTTTGAAACGATTCCAGCGCTTAAAGATGCCAGACATGAACCGAAACAATATGAAGTGAAACTACGTTAAATGTTTGTGTTTTGTTGCCAATCGTCGCATATGTGCATTACGTCAACAACAAAACTTATAGTGAATCAACAGTTGTGCATGGATAATGCGATGATGTATGTGTGCTCGTGCTGTTAACCCCACCCATGCCTTCACAGGCTCGCCTGTTTTCAGACATATTCTTACTGTATCTGTCAATTTTATCAAACTAAATATGCTTGGAAGATAAAATAGTATGCAGTACCACTCTATAGGTAGTCAAGAGTGATATGAGATTGGCAGAAATTGCGTGTGTTGCCTCCGCTTTAAAGATATTATGATATTTCTACTATGATTGCATGATGGATCCTTTTTATATTTTCATTCTTTATAGAAAATCTCAACCAGGCACAGTTCAGAATGAAAAGGCTATTCACAAACTAAAAGCAAATTTTTGGCTTTGGTCAGAAGGTCTTGTACCAAAAGCATGGCAGCATGGCAGTGGTCCCTCTTGTTTATTAATAAAGGGAAGTGTAAACACCACAACCTTCAAGCAGTAAATAAACAAGAGGGTACTGAGTTCATGTATTTTCCCACTGTGAATTAAATGAACACAATAATATTTTCCATCCAAGTGTCACAGGGTCTGGCGTGAGAGTGTTTGGCAATTTGAGTGGAAGAGACATTTGTAATCTGTGCGTTTGTGTGTGGTTTTATATAGCCATGGGAAATAAGAGTGGATGGATTTGTTCATTGTAGACTGAAGGATTTTTTTAATGATTTTAACTAGATGACCTGCAATTTAAAAAGAATTTACTGATTCATTTTCAAATGTATCCCTTGACATCTACAGTATTTTTATTTCTTCATCATACTGTATATGAAAATGAGGAAACGTGGCTTTAACATAGCTTTGCTTTCTTATAAACTTAAGAAAAAGTCTTAGGAAAAATTAATATTGGTATGTCGCCAATTGATTGACTGGGGTTCTTGAGAACACACCAGGCCTTCTGTCCTTAATGTTTAGTAAGTCTCAGAATATGTGAACATATGCCATTATACAGTTATCTGATCTGTATTAACCCCAAAGAGAGCTGAAGTGTTCTGGCATCAGTCTGCTTTTGTACTGCAGAAGGTTTTTGCCAATTGAGCAGCAGATTTGGGATCAGACAGGCAGCAAAAGCTGATTTTTTTTGGCTTAGCTTTTGTGACTCAAATCCGTTTTGATATTGATATTGTCTGAAGGGCAAAAGTCACGTGCAATCTGACATTTACAAACCAAATCCATGTGGTTTGAAATCCAGTTAAAATCTGATTGTTTGGAATTGGGTTGGGTTGTAATGCCATGCAAGGTGTGCAAAATCTCTAAAGCTGTGCCCTGATCAGAATGTGCAATAAATGTAAAATATAATAAATACAGAAACAAATTATCTTACGAATTATTGCAGGAATTGATGAATGAATTAGTGTTTGTAAGACTTTAATATAAATAATAATCAAGTTCCCCATTAGTGCATCTATTGAATTATTTTTAATACACACATTTCTGTATTATTTACATACATTTTTATTTTCATATTATTTTTCTATCCCCCATAATTACCACTTACAACCATCAAAGAAAAAACCATGATACAGGGTTTCTACTTGCAGCGGTTGGTTTTTAATTGGCAAGAGAAGAAGGAACGAAACTGAACATATCCCAATGTTAACAACTGGCAAATTCCGTGCTCCATATCCAACCGGATTGGCGGATGATGCGTATTATGGTCCAAAATGTGTCATTTTTTGGTATACGGGGACAGTTTATTAGGTTTATATAAGAGCACATAGCCGCAGTGTTTCTGGACAAATGCATGATCAGCGAATCAGAAATTAATTTAGTCCTTTGTGTCTTGGTGTTATTCTCTGGAGATTTCAGGTGGAAGAACGAAAGGATAGATAAAAATAAAGAATGGCATGGACACTAAGGAGTGAAAAATTAATTAGGAGTAATGCTCAACTTTCACCATGCTAACATAAATTAGGAAAGAACTAAAGCATTTTCCAAAATTTTCTGGAAAGTGGTCACGACTCCGGACATTTCATTCTGAAGAAACCTGTATGAATCATGTGGCTTATCAGCCTCGTGACATTAAACATTTATGTCTGTAGCCAAGAATATAGTGCAAAACCGGGCTTTTACGACCACGGTGACCGATCACATCCAGCTTTGCCCAGACTTTTAGTCTCATTAAATAAAATCTTGAACTTCGCTTGTGAGAGATATCAACAGCAGTGCCATTATTCCTTATCTAATGAACAGTGGGACAAACCGCTGACAGGCCAAAACATCTATTAAACACCTTTGTTAAATTTCCATTTTCTACAGTCAAACATAAAGTTGATGTATTTGGAGCGATTTTGAGATCTATATTTCTTTTCAGATGGACCTGTCTGCATGATTTAAATACACACGCACGCCTGAGATGTGCTTTATCATTGTCAGATTTACAATGTGTTTCTTCAGATCTCTTGAATAAGCAGGTAATCCTAAACAAAACTAATTGAATTTTGGCATTTTGTATATGTTACATGCATGGAGCCATTTTTACTTCAGCGCCATGTCATTCAGAATCTATATATTTTGAGAAATGTCTCAGAGGTTTTGTGTCCACACAGTGGAAGGCAATGGGGCCAGTGTTGTTTGGTTAGCAATGTTCTTTAAAATATATTGTTTGTTTTCTGCAGATTAAAGGATGTCATTCAGGTTTTGGTTGAAGAATGGCTAAGGAATCAATTTTAAAAGGCAAAACTTTTCACCATTTTTTTCTGAAATCAATCTGAACTGTAAGAAGATTTTTTGTAGTTCTGTTGGCCATTACATTTATTCGTTGTAGATCTTTATTGAATATGTTACATCAGTAAACTTTTCTGCCATTTCGTCCAATGCATATAAAGTGTTATGAATAATTGACAATGTTTGCAATGGGACCTATCAAACGGTGTAACAGCACATTTACGATACCACCAAAACTTTTTGTTTTGCTTATACAGTGTTAATTTTTTATCCTTAGAAACACTAATTTATCAACATGCTTTTAATAACTGTTGTTCACATTATTCCTGTGTTAAATACACTGCATGAGTGTATACTGTATACTGCTTGCTCAGCAAACCTTTGCCATAAGCTTGATAGATCATCTTTTCAAACACATCACTCCCTGATGCAAGTCCCCTCATAGTCATTAGCATTTTCAGTGGTTGATAAGCATCATATTAATTGTCCCCAGAGTTCTCCTGCTAAATGCAGTGTTGAGCCAAGCATCCAAGAAACCATGGCTGCTGTTATCTTTGGCTGTCACCCGATCAAACTCCAACTGTCTCTGTAATCCACAAGTTATTTAATGGGAAGAGAAATCAGCAATGAGAAAAAAATCATTTGGCTGAAGTATTTAAATAAAAGGTGTTTGTTAAAAGATTTTGGCATAGGCTCACTTTACTCCATCACTTTCACTCCAGTGCAAGTGCTTACATCCAAGCACACTCATTTGTAAACATTGTCAGTCAACAACAAAGTTTGGAATTAAAGGTTTGGTGTGTGAAATTTAACAACATCTAGTGGTGAGGTCAGGAAATGCAACCAACGGCTCATTCCACCCCTCCCTTTCGAAGCCCTATGGTGGCTGCATAGGAGTAAGATGTCATTAAGTTTTCGCTTCTTTGCTGAAGGAGATAACATTAAGAAACATTCAGAGCAGTTTGTCCGTTTAGGGCTACTGTAGAAACAACATGGCGAATTCCGTGCAAGGGGACCCACGGTGTATGTAGATAGAAATAGCTCATTCTAAGGTCATAAAAGCATAACGTTTCATTATGTAAGATCTTTATACACCTCTGGAGACATATGCATATTATATTTCATTTATTTAAATAGATCCTCAAAAATCTACACACTGGACCTTTAAACTCTTTAAAATGTTTAGTCTGTATGTCTATAACAACTTCACACAGAATATACATACAAAAAACTCCATAGTAATTCGTGTCATATTAGAAATAACCCTTATGCTCCAGACATTTGTCTGAGGATATGCCAGACTGTTTTATTAAGTCATACACAGTCCATTTATGACACATTGAGCATTGCGTAAGAAGTGGACCCTTGTGAGAGGGTGTATTGATGTTTACAGTTGATTCCAGCTGTGCCGTGGCTCACCACTGCATGACTGCTGTATGTGTACAGACGTGAGATAATTATTCTTCAGACATCTTTGGGAGAGATTTTCAGCATTCATATTTTTTGTAGTTGATGGCCTTCTTGAATTTATGGTTGTCTTGGATCAGTAATGCAATGCTGTCTGAAAAGGCAAAAATAAGATTTTTTTTCTCTGTGTTATAGGCTTGAAGGGTATCATGAGGGTCTTGTTTTTTAAGAATCTTGAAGAAATATGCTACTGTACCCCTCAAAGGTTCGGCGCAGGTCACGAGAGAGAATGTAACAGGAAGTGAAAGTGTGACATTGACAGTGTATGTGCAGAATGTACTATTATATAAATCAAGTATTCTTCATATATTTTATGCACAAAAAAAGAAACCATTCTCTTAGCCCTTGCATTAAGGTGGAGTTCACATTTGCATGTTTAAGTATCTACCCAAAGCCCAAACATGGCCTGATCCCCTATAGATCAAAGCTGTTGGACACTGATGGTCTTGGCATATTTGTGTAGCAAACACATGCGTATTCACAGGCTGGTGAGAGGAGACACAGAGACCCAACCACAGCATGAGACCAAAAACACTGGCGTAGCTCAAAGCAGCTTCAAAATACAAAGACAAGCATTTGAGGAGAGGGCTGAGAAGATGTCCATTACTCGACCCAAAGAAAACACTGCTTAGTTTGTCAAAAATGACATCAGATTATTTAAAGCCATAGACCGTTTCATCGGACGCGCACGCATCTGCCGCCAGTTCACTTCCGGTTTGTGTCTAATAATATAACTATTTATATTTTATTAAATGTATGTTCATATTAATTTGCATTATTCTTTTTCTGTATAATAATTGTATTTAAAAAATGTTGTATGTTCACATTAAATAAACAATTTGTTGAATGGGTCCTGTAGTTTTGATGCTGGTACATTGACGAGCTTGGTATCGGAGTCTACATTCAAGTAACCGTTCTTCTCGGTTTCTTTTGATTGTTATCAGAAATAATCCACAGGCATTGTTTGTGAATGTGTAGTGGAAGTTAAGTTGGGGATTTGCACGGAATTGCGTTTCCTTTTGCTGAATGTTTTGCCCCTCATGGGGGCGCTCTGGCGTGCTAACGTGGTGTTCACATGGTAATGTGACCACACGTCCATACCCTCTATAGCAGTGGTATTCAATTAAAGTTCCAAAAGGACAAGTCATTATATATTCTTCCAAACAGAGGTCCGGACAATATGTTTTTTTATAAATAAATCAATTAAGCCCAGTTGGATATACTATATATACTGTATAAAAGATATGATATTTTATTTGTGTTATATTTTGATATCCACACTAGCTATGTATGTGAAGGCTCTGGTGGCTTTATAGTGCCCTCTTGATAGAAGTCCGATAATTGCAAATGTAATGTGACAATTAAAATGCTCATCATAAACAGAAAATAAAGTTACTTACAAAATTAGCCTTTCCATGCCATTCATATCAGAACTACTTCTATCCTTAAATAATTTCCCAATTAAAACATTGTTTATTACAAAATGTGACCCTGCGTGTGAAAACCCAGCAAAAGTCCTTCATAAATTCATCCTTCAGGATATTCTGTAAAAGTATCACAATATCTTCAATATTGGCTGAATAATGCCAAAATCGTAGTGAAATGAATGCTTGAAATCAATCTTTGATGCTTGTTATATCTAATAATCAATCCGATTCTGAGACTTTAGCCTGGGTTTTCAAAGGGTCAGAAATGGTTACATGCTGATCAATAATGCTAATGCTAAATGTAGATAAAAACCTTATGGTTAATAATATCACAAATCTGGTCGAAAAGTTGGAGATAGCAAACCGTAAACAGACTGACGAATGCAAATGCTTTAATATTTGCTGAATTTTGTTTACGTTTGTGTGTCCATTAACCTGCTCTGCGTATCTGTAACAGTGTTGATAAAAAAGGACGTGTTTGCTGCTCATCATGCGGCTTGTGTTTGGCGGGAGAGAAGGAAAGGGTTCAGATTAAGCTTGTTTGGTGCTAAATAAAGATATTAGAGGATATAGCGGCAAAAGATCAATTTCATAAATGCGCCTGAGTGATTCTCTGTTGTGTAGTCACACTGCTCAATTTAAACATGCAAAATAACCCAACTTTTTTGTTTAATAGGCTATGTCACTATGTCTTGCGGTCCTGATGGAACGAAGCAAAGGTATACTTAAAGTGATGGTTTATCCAAAAAGTTAAATACTTTCGTCATTTTCTCACCCTCTTGTCTTTTAAAAGCCTCCGCAGAACACAAAAGAAGATATTTTGAAGAAAGTTGGCAACTGAACAGTGCCAGCACCCATCTACTTCTATTGTATAGACACAAAACCAATGCAAGTGGATGGGTGCCGTTTAACTAAATTCTTCAAAATATCTTCTTTTGTGTTCTGCAACAGAAAGAAAGTCAAACAGGTTTCAATTGACCAGAGGGTGAGTAAATAACAACAGATTTTTCATCTTCGGACAAACTATCACTTAAGCAACTAAATATAGTTTTATTCTTTCCTTTAAATGGTAATATTTTCAGTTAGTTTGATAAAACAATACATATTAGAATAGAAATGTTTCAAATGTGACTACTAAATGTGAAATGTGAAGATTCCCAGCTGAAATAACACAGTACAAAAGCTTGAAATTTCATTAGCAACAATGTGTGGTCTCAAAAGCCAAAGATGACTTTATATAATGTGTAATGCATTTCAATAAAAAAGTGAGATTTTTTAAAATATCGGGTGGCATCATGCATTCCAAAAACAAAGCAGTGTTCATTTCTGCACATTAAGAAAATTAATTAAGGATGTAAAACAAGTCGGTATGCTTAGCTTGGCCGAAACAATCCCATCAAGCAGGCTTTAAAGTGCACGGGCCCAGAAACTTGGCTCTTCTCTCGTGTCTGCATGCTTGTGTTTATGCAGCCCTTGTTTAAACATTTGAGGAGCACATGTACGATGAATGATAGCAGAAGGTTTCATCAAAAAGTTACGATGTTCAAACTTGCAGGGGGGCCATTCTAACACTCGTGTCAACAAGCCAGAATCCAAGCGGCCTGATCGGTAAATACTGTAAAGCTGCTTTCTGGAAGGCAGACACTTATTTCTGAGAATGCCTTTTGACGGGCCAACACATTTGGGCGAAATCGTTTTCACCGGGGTGATCACGCCAATTGTGACAAACTGAATAACTGTTTTTTGGACTTAAGATGATTTGACATTGACCGCTACAGTATCACAGGGTATTACGCAAAAGTGCTTAGTAGACATTAATGCAATGGTAACCATGGCGCCTGTAGCCAGCAACAGAGCTAGGATTACGAGAAAAGGATGCCTGTGTGAGAGCCAATGGGTGGCAAGGTCAACAGAATGACATCAGTGTTACTTTGTGTAGTAAGTGATACTAATCACGCTCTTGATATATTTGAAGAACTACTTGGGCATTGTGTCAGTGTAACGCTTTGGCTTACTGACAGATTTCACAGTTAAGGTATGAAAACCCTAACTTAAACACCTGACATCACATCCTGAAAATAGCAAACGGGGAAGGCTGGTGAATTATGAGTCTATGGTAAGAGCATCAAGCGTATATTTATGTGCCAATGACAGACAACAGACAGAGCCACATGAAGCAGGATTTCTGGGGATCTTGCAAAGCACTCATGAGTATATATCACTTGTGTCCATGGAAACTGGATTCTCTGCCCACTCCTAGCCTTTGTCTTTGTCTCCTGCACGTTGCTCGGACTGCGAAGATGGACTGGCGCAAAAAAGCACCCTGGAAGTTTCCATGCACCCCACCCGCACGGAGACCGGGATCACTGCCACTCCACATTGAGCTTTGTGAGACGTTATTTACCTTATTCTACTTTGCTAGATTTTCTTCTTTTCTGTTCACTTTTACTTATTACTGTCTAATCAGAGTTTCTGGTGTTCTCTCTTTGAGGGTGGGGCATTGACTTATTCCCTCCCCAAAGGTAAGGAAGATGGATTTTTCAAACACACCCTGCCAAATTTAGGCCACATCAATTGGCGCTGGACTGCACAGGGTTTTAAGGTTGCCAATGCTTAATCACGTTCACGTTTACGAAAAATTAGCTTTGAATGTGAGTTTATCAGGCTGATGTGGATATAAACAGAACACGTGGCCAGCTCCATGCACGTGATTTTGCCTTTTTCAAGGGAATAAAATAAAGCCTGGTTTATGCAGTTTTTAAACAACGTGGCTACTTAAAAGCTAAACCATTACAACTTATAAAATAGTTCATACAAATGATGGTCAGTAAGTCCAGTCTGTTGGGACATTTAAGACGTGATGTGGGATTTTAATGTTTTGTTTTTGTTGAAATAAAACTAATTTTAGAATACCGAGCTTGGAGCTTATAAAATACTCTCTGAGACATTTTGTGTATTCATAAAATATACTTTTATTATCTTTTTCTATTTATCTTATGACAGCCTAATGAGACATAGTGTAATTGTGAAGACTATGATGTGTAAATAATACCTTACATTTGACAGGTACACTTTAGTATGCCTTTGCAATATTTGCTCTGCACTCCAGTGAAAGGGTTTGAATACCTCATGGACCGCAATAGAATATCACGTCTGTTACATCTTGCAAGACGGGAAACCCCTCATTCAATTGTTAAAAACACATGCTGAGATTTAAAAACGAAATAACAAGATGTCAAGTCCAATCGACTGAGAAATATGTAACGTGATTTATTTAGTCAGCTGCAGGCTCGGTTATTGGACGCAGTATTGCACATAATCTTAGTCCACACGAAACACAATGAGATAAATACTCCATTCGAAACGCACACAACTAAAACAGCAGGCTTATACTGCCACCTAATGTATTAAAATATATTTAATATTTTCGTTTAACATTGCGTTTGGATATAATCAGACAATTCAAAGCAACAAAAAGCAATCATTTTATTTAATATTTTAATATTCGAAATCATTCTAAATGTTATTTGTTGACAAATGAAAACATCTCTGTTAAGCTTTTTATCATTTGTAAACCAGACATCTGCAAAACAAAGAAATACACATTTGAATACATACTCTTGTATTGTTTGTTTTGTACAGAGAGTGGGCTAGATCATGAAATAATATATATATATCATTTTATTCTATCAGATGAAAAGCATGAATCCATACATTTTACCAGTGCAGAACAAAGAACATTACACATTATCACAGGTATGAGATATGTTGGGTTATGCAAAACTGTTGCATATTATATATTGGCCATTAAAGGACGATGTGAAACCATGAATTGCAACTAGGTTTAATCCGACCCGCATTTGAAAAAATTGATTTAATTTGTTTCCAAACTGTTTTGTTTCTCACTTCAACAGAAAAGTGCTTTTGTGCAACAATTATGCATATGTTACCTATAAGCCAAATAAAATATGCACAGGTCAAGACAAAACATTGAGTCCCAATATCAATCTATCAAGACACAAAAAGTCTCTTTTTGAAGTAATGGAAAGCAAAGTAAGTGGCGCCCCCTAGCAATCCAATCAACAGAGTAGCACCAACAAATGTTGGAGCTTTTTTCTTTGCCACCCTGAACGCAGTGGGCAGCACAGCGGATATGAGGATGTTATTGACTTGTCCAAGCACTCTGTGGAAGTTGGGCCGGTTCAGGACAAGCTCATAATACGTCTCAAGGTTGACTCGGATCCCATTGCCCCAGTAGCGACGGGACAGGCCCAGGAATTTCAGTCGGTGAAGAGTGACAGCGAGAGAGACGTCAGCAATACTGAAGAACTCCCCACAGAGCCAAGCCTGTTGATTTCCCTCTTCTAGACAGACAACGATCGAGAGAGTTATATGGTTATTAATGTCATTTTAAAATAAGATGCTGTTATTTCTTCATAAAAATAGCATTTTATTGTAAATAAAATAATAACTGTCAAAACTTTTTTATAGTTTTCAAACTGTTCTCTTACCTGGTGTCTCCTCAATCCTCCTCTGAAGCTCTGTCTCGACTTGATCCAGAACATTCTCTAGCTCATCCAAGAGTTTCTTCAGATATTTCATATTATCATGGTCAAACAATTTACTCTAAAGAAATGCAAAATTACTGTTTCATTCATATGATTCTTTTCATGAAATTCAACAATCAGGTTTTTTTGCCTGAAACGAAAATGAAATGCACATGCTCACAGAAAAAAATCATTGATATCATCTGAGGTCTTTGGCAACATCCAGTGTCCTCTGCTGCACAGATACCCAGAGCGGATATTCATCTGAATTATTTAAACAACATTATGTCATTCAGGTTTACTTACCTTCAGGCGTCTCTGTTTTGCGATATAAGCGTCTTTTAGGTCAGGATTCTCCTCTGCTAGTTTCTTTAGCTCTGATTCCGTATTTCCGATCTGTGCTATAAGAGACAGAACGTACAGAACACCCCCGATTCAGAAAACCATTACATATTGCAACAGTGAAAATAATACAATATTTCATTTTGTGCTCAGACAAAATAACGTATTTGTGCAGGTATTATACTCAGTTCCTATTCCTTACTGCGTATGTGGGTGGTGGCATAAGCCGGCATGTGGGAGTCCACGGTGATCTCTGGGTGGAGGATGCACCCGTGGGTGTAGGCATCCATCTGCAGGGAGTCCAGCAACTCCCTGTAATGCTGAACTCTATGGTAATATATGCTCCCCTCCTCCGGGATCAATTTTGGAGTGTTTTCTATAAGAGAAAGTGGTAAAAGACCACATAAAAAACGTTTTAAAAAATTCTCACAAACAAATGACCCTGGATGAACATGAATGAAAAAATGCAACGGGAAAATCACTAAATGTATCTATATGAAAGAGAAGATAGCCTTCACAATAAACATTTTAACTCACTCTCCATTGTATCTCACGTAATCCATATTTCTGCACATGCATGCTGAACTTAAAACAGCACATCGCAAACATAAATGCAGCCAAATGAAAGAAAGCAAGTAATACAGTACAGTAAAAACAGGCCGGACAAAAAAATTAATAAATCAACAATATATCTTTCTGACATTTTAATGCATTCATTAATTACATGTAGGTTAAGCAGTCCATTTGTTAATTCCCACGTTTATTAAACCATGACCTTTATGTATCAAAGGCATTCTGCTCTATCCATTCATGCAACCTGCTATGGACATACAGTCGTAGGCTATTTGTTTACCATCACAGAAGTTCTGCTCCAAGTAGTCCATGATTTGTGTTGGATCACAGATGACACTATCATTGTGAACCAGTACAGGGACTTCTCCAGAGGGGTTCAGATGCATGAACCACGGCTCATTATGTTCACTAAGAGGCAGACTCACATCATATTCCTCACACTGAAGGCCTTTCTCCGCTATTGCCAGTCTCACCTGTGAAAAGAAACACAATGTTGGATTGTTTGGGTGATTCTTATTGATAGTCCAGGCTTGCATTCATCTATTGCAATACAACAGTATGCCATACGTTACAGTGTTGTCCTTCACAACACAAAAATCATCATATGTAATAGCCAATAATAACAATAATATGCAGCATTAATAGTGTAGAATTACGAATAATTAACACACAGACTGAATCAAACAGGTAACAGGAATACAAAGATAAAATGTATTTAAGGATGCGTTTGTTACTGTCACAATCACAACACCCTACATGTTATCCTTGAGCTCTCCACACAGTGATGTGATATTGTGAGGTTTCTTACCTTTTGTGAGCTAAAAGATTGTGTCCAGTGGTATAATATCAGTTTGCTATCTTTGTTTTGTGCGCTTTCTATAACCTTGCCGCTGTCTTGTGACACTGTGTCCTTTTTAATAAGGGCTTCCTGTGAGTCTCCGATGTTTTCCACCGCCATTTTCTCCATCAGTGGATGCGTTTCAAAACCTGGGTGACTACGACAGACATCAAGGCGTTAGCAGCTCTTTTGGGGCATCATGGGACGCTCAGAGTCAGCAGCGTCACGTTGTTTCACAAGCGCAAAGCCGGTTATTCTATTGCACCTACTGTATATGCTCAATACTGCTGGTGACCGAATGCTGTCTAGATAGAACGCTCACTGGGTTTTAAAACACAGCCATTTGTCCAACAGTCCAGCCTCCAGGTGTGGTACCCAACGTCTTAAAGAACACGCAACCACACTCGCAGTTCGCAGACGCTTTGTGATGGCCTTAATAAATAAAAAGACATATACAGCTTACTCTGACAAATAAATCATATTATTGTGTATCTATTTTTGGTATTATATTTGGAAAAACATAGTGCAATTAAAAATTGGATACTCATTTTTAAATGTCGAATAATGCAGCATTCCCTGTAAATGCTAAATGTTAAGTGCTCTGCGTAAGTGCACTGTTTGAGTTAACCAACAGGTGTCTCTGTAGAGCTTGTTTCTCTGTATATTAACTTGCGCGTGACTCCTTTAATTGTTTACGAATAATTATATCACTTCTGGATATTTTCCTGTTTATATTTAGTTTTAATCGTTGCTTTAAAAAGCAGTAGACTAATAATATAAATGGATATTTGTAATCCATGTCACCTCATAACGAGCGTACTTTTTCATCATTTATTGCTTATGACCTGTATTTGCCTATATTATAGACTCAAATTGAAGATGTGATTTTGCAGACATTTTTCATTAAATTGTAATTAATCTTTTATACCTTGTAAAACGGAAAATACTACGTAACGTTATGTAACTGTAGATTTACTGTAGCCAGTACATACATGATCATCAAGTATCAACGTTTGTTAAAAAATAGGTATTTGTAGACGGAAATGTCAAATATACTTCTACGCATGAAGCCTTTATTAGAGCTAAATACGCAGATTTTCGACAACCTGCCATGATACAGCGCGCTGAGTTGGGGTGGGCGGAGTCATTCAATGACGCAAGAGAATTGGCAGCGTCTCTCAAAGCTGCGCCGCTGTGTCAGCTCTGCGCAGCGCCTGCGATCGGAGGGAGTCGGTGCAACGCAGCGGCTGTTTCGGCGTGTGCGGCTCCGGGAATGATGCTCTAAGCCTGCCTCCTCATTCATACTCTCACAGCCCAACCAAAAACACCCATCAACATCCCCGTTGCGAGTATTTCACCGTGTTTCCATCGTTGCTGCCGAACTCCGGGTTTAATGAACGAGAAAGAAAAGAAGCGCACGGCAACGTTACGACTGTTTTTATTTACATCCCATTCTGAATGACGGGCGGACGGTTCGACTTCGACGATGGTGGCTCTTATTGCGGCGGGTGGGAGGACGGGAAAGCCCACGGACACGGCATCTGCACGGGACCCAAGGGTCAGGGCGAGTACTCGGGGTCCTGGTCCCACGGGTTTGAGATAGTCGGGGTTTACACCTGGCCCAGCGGGAATATGTACCAGGGCTACTGGTCGCAGGGCAAACGGCACGGGCTGGGTGTTGAGACCAAGGGGAAATGGGTGTATCGTGGGGAGTGGAGTCACGGGTTCAAGGGTCGATATGGGGTTCGGCAAAGCACCAATACACCTGCCAGATACGATGGGACGTGGAGTAATGGACTGCAGGACGGGTATGGGGTCGAAACCTATGGGGATGGTGGTAAGTGTTGTTTACAAATGTATGTGTGGACCAAATTGTCAGGTCACAAGCCATTGCCAGTGGGTCTTAATAGTACTCATGTTTTAAAATACATTGAAATGATGCTCATGATAAGAGGTGTCTAATAAGATTGTCTAATAAACTCTGTGTGTAAAGGCACTGCAATGTGATCCAACGTCTACCTACATTTTGCATCTTGGAGCCACAATAGATTTCCCACAGGTCCGCATTGATTTAGTGATCTCTGTCAAATGTCTTTGTAGTTATAAAGTCTGATCTTGCTGACATTGTTGAGCAATGTAATCCTAAAGCAAATCTTCCATGCATCACTTGACAAGTCATAGTGGCACTGCACATTCTTAAACATTTAGATGTCAGATCTCGGTTCTGGATTTGAGTTATTCTCTGTGAGGTGCTAACATCTATCTGCGGAGAGGTTAAAAAGAATTCAACGGCCATTAGAATTGATTAGAACAAAAATCATATCAGCCTTTCATTTTAAATCTGAATTTAACCATCACTTATTGTTTATCTTAAGGAATTATTTACGCTTTTATAATGAAAACTGACAGAATGTATCATTTATAAGCACGTTATAATTTATCATTGTGATTCATTTTATTTTTATCAAATGCTAGTATGTTAATTATTTCATAATTTATCGGGGTGTGTCTGTATACATGTAAGGGACTCAATTCAACTTTTATTTATTTAGCGCTTTTTCAAATTGTCATTGTTACAACGCAGCTGTACATGAAAATTTTTAACTATAAGCAATACATTTCATATCGTACACGTACACCAAACACACACACACACACACACACACACACACACAGCGAGAGAGATAGAGGTACAGGAGAACCAGTTCTTATGGCACTTCTGCTGCATCTCGACAGTGCTTGCACAACTAGGCTAAATAAAAAAGAAATAAAAGAGGTAGATTTAATATAATCTTAATATTCTAATAACTAATAGCTCAGCTGCAATTTTGTTGTGTAGTGGGGACATGTCAGGTCCCAGTCTCACTTTTTCAGCTCCACCATCCACACCCACATTGACATACTGTGGTGGCTATTCAGATTATAATTATAAAATTAGAAACAATGACAAGTTAACAGAAAGTGTATTAAGCCTATCAGTATATCTGCCATTCATTTTTTATTATTTATCATTACTATTTTAGGGGAAAAAATATACTATGCTTTAAACTAGATTCAGTAATACCATTCAAATGTTAATACATTTGCACAATATTGTTACTGTGGGCAATTTATCACAGTAGCTTACACATTAGAAAGTAGAATACTTCATGTTCAGCAACCAAAGAAACATTATTTTTCTAATATCAATTGCTGTTGACAAAACAACAAAGAACATGTAATACAACAACATGATAATAGTGTATACGATGATAGAAGACTTCAATGCAATGATAAAGAATTATCATGAAAATGTATTGGTAATGCCTACCATAGACCAACAAACAGCATAGTACGAAACATCATCAACACACATCAACTGTGTGCTGTTTATTAATTTAATGTATAGCAGTTCAATGTTTTTTTTCTTTTTCAGGCACCTATCAAGGCCAGTGGATGGGGGGCATGAGGCACGGCTATGGTGTGCGCAACAGTGTGCCTTACGGTATGGCAACAATTATCCGCTCTCCTCTTCGCACCTCCCTGGCCTCCTTAAGAAGTGTGCAGAGCAACGGCACCGTTCTGCAGGATGCTGTACCGGACACTCCGGTTGGCAGCCGTGGTGGTTTCGTGCTGAACTTTCACAGCGATACCGAAGTCGTCACAGGCAAGAAGAAGGGTCTGTTCCGTCGCGGGTCCCTGTTCGGTAGCCTCCGTCAGCTCCGTAAATCTGACTCCAAGACCTCCATCTCTAGCAAACGAAGCTCTGCCCGTAGCGACGCCACCATGAGCCGCATCAGCACCAGCGATGCCAACTCCACCATCAGCTATGGAGATGGAGAGATGCCCGATGAGTACACGCCCATGGAGGACCACGTGGATGCCACCACCACTGAGTCCTACATGGGCGAATGGAAGAATGACAAACGCAATGGTTTTGGGGTCAGTGAGCGATCCAACGGGTTGAAGTATGAAGGGGAATGGTTGAACAACAAGAGGCAGGGATATGGATGCACTATATTCCCAGATGGAACCAAAGAGGAGGGGAAGTATAAAAATAATGTATTGGTGCGCGGGATAAGAAAGCAACTTATTCCTCTTAAGAACCACAAAACGAAAGAAAAAGTGGACAGAGCTGTCGAGGGCGCACGAAGGGCGGCAGCTATCGGCAGGACTAAAGTGGAAATAGCAGTTTCAAGGTAGGGCACCTTCTTCTTGATAAACTTTGGTTTAAAATATTGTTTAGTGTCACTTACAGTTAAAATGTTTTTTTTTTGTCTAATGTGGACTGAACCAACATCATGTCAACCAATTGTAAAATCCATTTGAGTATTTCATTTGTAATTTCCAAATGTACCAGGTTTCTTCAAGACATTCACAACATTCACAAGATTATTAAATTGTAATGTCTGCATGGTTCAGGCATATGGCTGCATCAGGCGAAACAATTCAGACATACAGTAATTCATTAACCATATGTCTTTCCCTATTTTTAGATTTGTAGTTTCACACACCAAGATCTGTGTTTTAGGTGTCATTCGATTCATCTTCTTAAGTGTTTGGAGTCTATTGCAGAGTTCATTAGTTGTGCAACCTTTTAGGAGGATTGGTTTCTATTATTTGTCCATAGCTCAGATGCACAGAGAGAAGTCGTGGGATCATGGATCTCATAGAGACTATTATGATGTTTGTTCTTTTGCCAAAAGCTACACTAGACAGACGTATTAATGGCTGTACTGGGTAAACCATTTATTCAAGGCACACAAATTCTTAGCATCCTGAACAGGTCTTGGGGAACACACACGGTCATGTTCCTTCCTTGTCTGACTAGAACATTTCTATTTAGGCGTCATCTTTCAGATAGGTTTTGCAGAATAGACTGTAATGTTGTAAATGGTGTTAAGAGTTGTGATTACCACAAAATATTGCCAAAATAAGCAAAACAAATGAAAAGGGCATGTGATGGGATAAAGTTTAGGATTGACAAGCATTGAAATCCTGCAGAAATCTGTGGATCTTTTTGTGAAGTTGTGCATATTTTAAATTCCATTGTAATAGATCATATCCAGGTTAATTTAGCCATGACTTTAGGTGAAGTGTATTTAGCAGATGTGTTTTATCTAAAATTATTTATGGGACATTAATTCGGGCAAGATCTCTGGTGGATAAAGCAGGATTGTGAACACAGAAATTCCAATTGCAATTGTTACCTCACCTTTACTATGGGCTGAATATGTATTACAATTGTGTTTCAGCGGCAACAACATAAACATATGTTACGTGGCCCAAACGTAACTTCCATAAGACCTCTGCAAAGAATCTGTAACTGTTGAGTAGTTTTCATTCATTTTACAGAAAATCTGCTAAAAACAGACTCTCTGCCACTGTACTTTGGATAAAAGCGTCTGCTAAATTACTAAATGTAAATATTAAAATAAATAAGGCACGTGCGTCTGATGAAATCATCTATAGATGAGAGCATTACACTTTTTTTCAGCTATTGATTTAAAGAGATAGAGACCACTGAGTGGACGGGTGGGTGTTGGTATGTGTGTAAATGTACATTTATTCAGTGTAACTCATTGCATTGAAGGTACTACTATACTATTTATAAACATGGAGATGTGTTACTTGGGAATCGAATGAATGACCTTTGCGCTGCTTACACAAACCTTGACCAACTGATCTACAGATGCATGCATCATAATGCACGTGCCCATACATGTACTGTAAATGCTTGTGTGCTTTGTGACCCCAAAGTTCTGATGTCATATTAGTGATCATGAATATAAAGAACTTGATGCAGAATAAAGGCAGGCCTCGTGTTCCCAGTGTTCAATGGGGTCATAGTATGCTAACTATGGCTAGTGGCTAGGGACCATTCAAAACAACGCCTGGTCATTTCAGCAAGATTGAGAGCCAAATTCAGATCACTGACAGTTTCCCTGTATATTCTATGGTGCTTAAAGAAATGATAAAACTCAGAGCAAAGTGTTTGTGCATGTACTGGGTGGCTTGTGAAGAGTAATGTATCTGGCATTTGTCCTAGTGATGGGAAGTCCGGTTCTTTTCTGTGAACCGGGTCTATCGGACAGTTTTTTTCAATGAACCGGTTCAAAAGATGGTTCTGCAAGCGTGTGACGAAAATGTAATGCCTCTTAGCATATTTGGAGCATCAGGTTCCAAAGCAATTGTACTGACAGGTATGCCCACCTTACTTGAAAGTCACACCACGAACTGAAGCAGATTTGTGGGGGTGTGGTTACACAAGGCGTTTCAGGCAAGTCTGGGTGAGCATTTGCTTTTAGAAAGAATGCATCTTTTGTAACGACACTAACATTCATTGCAATTTTACGTGTCTAAAACATTTATGGGCAATTTATAAGACACCAAAGACACAGAAAAACAACGTATTCACATAAACACATATTTAAAGACATAAAGTGAATAAATAAATCCTTATCAGCGTTTTACAGAAACTATAAAACACATGCATAATCCAAACCGATTTATTTGTTATTAAATAAACTTATTTCGAGTCAGAGGGAGTGTCAGACACTCCAGAAAGCAAGTCATTTGTGATTAAGTGCCTAGTGTAGATGCAAACTGTTTAGAGCGATTCAGTTCGATTTGGTTAACCAGATCGAGCAGATCACTGAAAAGAACCGGTTTAAAAGAACGATTCTTTCGCAAACCGACCATCACTAATTTGTGGCTTATCTTCTGAAGTTACACCCCCTCCCGTAAGCAGTGGCTCGGGGGTTAAAGGATTTATACACCAGGGTCATTACAAGTGCTGTAAAATAAATGTTAAGCCATTTTTACTATGCATTACAACATACATTCGGTTTCAGCCGAGCTGAGCTTGTTTGCGCTCTTGGCTGGCTAGCATTGCTTTAAAGATTTATATTTATATCGTTTCTGTACTCGTACTTTTCCTCAGGGACACGGCCTTTGCTGTGGTCGACAGAATTCACTATTTGAGGTGTTAGCAGTAAAGATTAACTAGCATGGAGTTCTTTGTGAATAGAATTGTGGTAGATTTGATGTCAGGGTGGCGTCAGGATAAGAAACCATGAGAAGGGGTGTTGGCGATTCACTTGGGTGTGCACTTTGGGTTATCCAAGGTAAACAAAATTGTGTTTAGTCAAGCTTGTAACACATACTAATGAACAGATGCATTTTGGTAGTTTACAAATAAACCCGCCATTTGTCCTATAGTGTATGGTGTGACATAAATGTAGAAAAAAAACTAAAAATGAAGGCTGAATCGCTCTTATGCCATTTTCTATTACAAATATAAAATTTATAATATGACATAATAATTATTAATAAATTATTATTTGTATATTAAAACAATAAAATATATTATAAATATAGATATTATTACCATTTGTTTTGTCACACAATATGACACATAGGACAGTTTCATTTGTGTACTATTTACACTTATGATAACGCATATGACCAAACAATATTCGCATATTGAAGTTTGCTTTTTTAATTTCTTTTGGATTATAGTAATGGAAATTATGAAATGATAAATATGTGTTTGTCTATGATGTACACATTTCTTTAAAAAAAGTCCTAATATATTTTTTTGTTATTCTTAATTCATTTTCCTAAAACAAAAAATCCCTAATTTCTTTATTTTTATTTAGAATGGAATGTGACAGTAAGGCACATATATTAAAGGGATAGTTCACCCAAATATACCAATTTTCTGTCATCAGTTACTTATCCTTTCAAAGTAGGAAAAATGACAATGGTGCCCCAGAACTTTTTGCTATCCAACATTCTTCAAAATATCTTATTTTGTATTCAACCGAACAGAAATGTATAGATCAAAACGTTCCTACTATGGTCAATGGCGGCCATGAACTGTTAGTTTATAAGCTTTCTTCCAAATATCTTTCTCTGTGTTCTTCAGATTTGGAACAACATGAGGTTGAGTAAATGATGACAGAACTTTCATTTTTGGGTGAACTGTTCCTTTAATGATCCCCCCTTCCCTTTCAATAACGTAATTGCAGTTGTATCCCTGGATAGGTTGGCGATTATTTGAACATACAACCCTTCCATGTGCACCTAGTTTCTCTCTCTCTCATGCACTGTTGTGTCAGCAGCACAGACCTTTAACTGACCAAATAAGGCGAGGATGGAGTCAACTTATCAGCTCTGGACAGAAATACATAAGCCAGCAGCAGTTGATACAGTAGCCCATCACTGCCTGCCTGTCATCTGCCCTGCATGCCAATCGAGTTCACAAATGTTGATCATCAATGGCAACGATGACTTCAACTGCCTTTGTTCTCTACTCACATGCACACAGATGTAAACACACTCATACAATGAGACAATTATTATGATTAAATATAAATGAAAAATAAATAAACAAAAATAATTGTATATAAATTATGAATCATTTCTAAATATTTAAAATATATACTTTCATACTAAACATTTTTTTAAAGGCCTTAACGTTTTAATGTTTTATTCTATTGGACTCGTTTCCTTAAATAGTTTATAATTTGCAAAACAATATATGTCATTCTCAACAGATAATGCTATGAAAACAAAAGAAAGAAGAGATGTACAGAAAAGATCAAACTTTGATTGGTTCAAGAGGCCCGTTCGTCACTTGAGTCGCCCAATCCGATGGCTTTGTTTTTCACAGTGGCTGATCTGCAGTGAGGGATTTGTTCATGCTGACAGGTTATGAGTGAGTAGCCTCTCTACATCAAGCTCAACGCGGGACCCACGTGAGAGCCACCGTACCCTCAAGCACACCCTGACCACTAAAATAAAACGTGCTGATGTCGAACTCTTCTATGGTCCCCTGACTAGAGCTTAATATGAGCAACACATAAAAAGACTACAGCCATCATGTTTTTAATTGATGTGTCTTGGAATTAGCATGCTTAATTTAAGTTCTGTCATCATTTACTAAATCTCATGTCGTTCTAAAACTGTATGGCTTTTTTCAGTTGTATTTCATATACAGTACTGAAAGTGAATGGTGACTTAAAGGTCCACTCAGTAATATTTAGCAGCAAGGTTGCGAATTGCAACCAACCGCTCACTCCACCCCTTCTTTTGGAAACACTACGACGGCTGACAGAACATGGCGAATTACATTTGTGGGTACCCACGGTGTGTGTCGATAGAAATAGCTCTAGATTCTAAAGTAATAATAATAAAACGCTTCATTGTGTAAGCTCTTTTTACACCTCTGAAGTCATATTATATTGCATTTCTATCAATAGATCATCCCAAAAATGACACACTGGACCTTTAATGTTATAAAAGTACATTTACTGTAGATGTACAGTATAGACAGTATATTGTCCTTTTTGTCTCCATGGAGTGAACTTGGATTAATAAAACAAAGCTTTTCTATTACATAAGAGACCAGCATGATATACGAATTAGTTTATAAACTGTCTAATGTTCCCCTTTAACCTGGATTGTAATGAAAGGGCCGTATGGATTTGTTGGCTCATGAATTAAGCCGGCGAAGTGGAAGACGCGCCCACTTCACCTGTGTGTATTGACTGAATGGAATGGAAAGTGAGGAATGGGTTTGGAAGAGCAGGAAATGGTCCAGCCCTAATTAAAATGGAGCTCGATGTGTTGTGTTGCCAGGCAGTCTGACCTTTTCTCTAACAGGGTGTTAGGAACATTGTATAAGAGACATCAAGTACAACAACCGTGAGCGAGTGTGTAGAAGCTCACAAGCCATTCGCTACCCTGGGCAATGTGAAATGTCTGGCTCAGATATGTGTTTGCATTTGTGCATGTGTGTCAAGTAAGTATTTGTGATCATGAGCTTGGTGTTTTTTCTGCCTGATTTGTAAATGGTCTTGCTATTTGTTAACACAGGGACAGATGATGTGTTGAAGCACCTGCCAGAGTGCTGTAGAGTTGCCATGGTGATCGCATCAAGTCATCCTATTAGCCATGCACAGCTTTTCTGCAATAGAAGTGTTACTGCGAGCCAGGCAGATGGTTCGCTTCTACTTCCTGTTTGTTTATTTATTTGTTTTATTAAATAAAGAGCAAAAATTTGAAAGCGAGGGCAATGCGATTACACTACGCTGATCACAGGATGAAGCATAGGATGCAGATCTCATTGACATGATGCAAACCAATAAAATGCAATGGCTTTCTTCAATATTACCCCAAAATATTTCAGTTTGTTGTGTCATCTAAACACAACACGGCTATGAAGTCACACATTGTATGAATCTCTATGAAGCATTGAGAACGCTATTTCTACAGTAGTTGAGATTTGCTATGAATGATGTAACATGGGTGCCATTTTTGATGCAGGAAAGGTTATATAGACCGGTTCGTTGGACGTGTGCGCACCTGACCCCCAGTTGATTTCCGGTTTGTGTTTGGCTAGTGTCTAATAATAAACCACTTTGTTGAATGGGTCCTGTAGTTCGGTGGCATTTAAACAAACCTTATGGTACATTAATATCTAGCGATTGAGCGTGTTATCGGAGTCTAAATTGAAAATATCGGAGAGACAAGTTTAGCCAAGTAACGGTTCTCCTCGGTTTCTTTTATTTGTTATCAGAAATAATCGATATGCACTCTATGGGCTAGTTGCACAAGATGCCACTGCAGATTAATTTCCGGTCGTATAACACTATCGATTTGTTTTGGCTTAACAAAGTGCTCAGCAATGTAAAGGGGATCTCTCATATCGCTTATTCCTCTCTTCTTTTTATCTAAAAAACACCCATATTTGCCGCCCAAAAATCTTCATTTTTCCATACAGTGTTTTACAACCGGAAATTACTCTGCCGACTCTGGCGTCCGAAAAGATCATTGGCGCCATGTTGTGCAACTAGCGTATTGTTTGTGTACTGGAAGTTTATTTGGGGTCACAAAAGGGAGCATGCGCAGTAACAGTTGTTTATGTTGTTAAGATGAAACCGTATATAGAGTTGACTGTTGGCAGATCATAGTGTACTTAAAATGCCGGCAACCTGCACTCAAAGTATGTCAAAAAGAGATTAAGAAGCTAATCCAAGCAGAAATGTCCATTCATTGGGTATTTTTCATTAAATCAAAGCTGATTTTGACTATTCGCTCCAATCAACCATCTGTCTACGATTTGGTGATGGACACTGGAAAGATGTTACCTCCTTAAACTTAAACGGGCATATGTACATGGTAAACAGATCACTGACCTATGCATAAACTTGCCTATAACAGAAAACGTAGGCCTCAGTTCCCATGTTGACATTGAGTGACAAGTATGATGATTTACCATAGTGTATTAATGAATATTCCATTACAAAGACAATGCTCTATATGCATCTTGGAGTATTTTATGATGTCTATGTGTGTCTAGTTTTATCATATTAATTTTTGTGCGTTTCGGTTCTACTTGTTCTGTTTGTATTGTTTGTAGCTCCTTTCTAGCCTGTAAAATGTAGGCCTAAGTAGATATATCACACATGCTTACAATGGCTGACAGGATTGTATTACTTTTATGACTAGTGCATTTTTGTGAACTTGGTGGAATCATATATATATATATACATATATCATCATCTTAACGATACCTCTTTTAAAAAAGTACAAAAGCTGGTTTCAGTAATATACTGTATGTCATCTCTTAAACTATGCCGATGGCCTGAGGGAGACCATCCAATCCTGAGGACAGATAGACACTCGCCTGTGCCGGCCGTGGCCTGAAAGGAGGTCGAGTTGAGGGGATGAAATTCAAGTGCTCCATAAAATTAGAGGGGTGCAGAGATGCATATCTTGGTTTTAAATATCCAGGGGTGTTATTGTAAGTATACACAGAAACTGAAGCATTTGGAAGAAATGGAGAATATATTTTCTAATTTATAATATAATACATTTGTTTATTGCAATAATAATTAATATTTTTTTACTACAGATTCCACATGTTTTGAAAATAGCCAAATACTATAACGTAACATAAATCTAAACAGAAAGTTCAAAATAAAAAATAAAAAAATTCCTTGATAATACATTTATTAACACTTTTTATGTAATAAATCTTTTTTTTCTCTATATAATAAAAATGTATAAGTGATCTCAAGTGACAGTATGTATGGCATATTGTGGTTTTACTGTAAATATAAAAAAATGTATTTGACAAATTTACGTACTTTGCGTTTTAACATGCTTATAAGCCTTACAAATGGTTGTTATATGTACACTCTTATCCAGGAATCTCTACAACTTGCTCCCATAACTCCCAAAATGGCAAAGTGAGTCGTCTGGGGCTCCATGACATTTCATCACTTCCCTCACATACTTCACACTGTCTGCATGAGACCAAGACAATGATCGTTATTATGCGACTGTCAGGAATATTCACATGTGTCCAAATCTGGGTCTCGGCAGAATGCACCACTTTGTCCCCCAATGCTAAACTATTTTTTAACTAGGGGCCAGACTATCCTACAGCATCTGGCCCCTTGCATTTTAAATATTTTGAGATCATGCTTAATGATTAAAAAGTCCTCTACTTTGTCCAGTAAAGGTGTAAATATGCTATTAAGATCTCAATCCATCATGATCACAAGAAGAAACAGAGATCTTTTGACTTTACTTTGGACTCATTTTTACTGGCTGTTTTCCCAAAGTACTAGGTTGCATTAATCCTCTGTGGTTTAGAGCATTTATTTTGTACATTTGATGCTGGGTTGCGTAATAGTTATAGCAATAGCCTTGAAACTAAGGAAAAACAACTAATGCCTAATGCTTAAAGCTGCACAGGCCCAATCTGTCCGTACTGAGAAGAGATGAAAACAGCGTGTCGGGGGTTATGAAGGGATTTGGGATGCAGGTCATCTCTTGATTTCCGTCCATAAGCTTGTGTTGCAGCATGATGCATGCTTCATTAAAGCCATCCGACCAAACCCATCATCAAACTGTATTTATTTGTTTATTTTTTATTTGTTAGTAACTTTTTACTTTGTCAATCGTTATAAAAACAACTAGAAACGACAAATCTCTATAATTAAATGGATTAAACAGTGATAGATCAGATCATCTAAAGTAGATTAAAGGAGTAGTTCAACTTCAAAATGGCAATTCTGTCATCATTTACACGCCATCTTGTCATTTTATACCTGTATGAAAAATGTCGGTATCAGAACAGCACGGGCCCCCATTCACTTCACTTGCAAGTGAATGGGGGGCTGTTAACAACATTCTTCAAAAAAATCTTTTTTAGTAACAACCAGGCATGCTAGCGCTATAGATATCAATATGAACAGCTCTCATCATATTCTTCCCAGACAAAACTATAACTAAGGTATGCTAGTCACATATTGAAATCACAAGGATTTGTTTCTGTGTAGTAGTCAAACACAGAGCGATGGTTATAGCTCCGGCGTGTTTACAAATCGTCCTATAAACGGTTTAGTCATAGGCTGACTCTTCATATAAGATTGCGCAGGAGATGTTATTGTAATGCATATTAAACCAGCTACATTACTTGTGCATGTTGTTTGCTGAGTGAGAAAGTGATGTTGTGGTCTCCACCCTCTGACCGGATTTTGTGCTTTGTCCTCTATTTGTAAGAGCAGGATTTAGATTTGACAAAACAGGGGGGCCAGCATGCTTCTTTAGTGCTTTACAGGGGGTGGAATCCTACACACACAAATGCACAAACACATATGCATACAAGCACTCTTGCGCAAACACACATGGTTCCCTCCCTCCCTATACTCAGATTAAGGCAGGTCACATCAATACACAAGTTAATGCATCCTCGTGTCAGTGACCCAAACATGAGCATTCAGCGAAACACTCATTCAAATAAATGCATAGCTACACACTCACACACACATGCAGTATATGAGGAAAACCTGTAAACAACATGTATGTAAATGTAATAAACTCACTACATTTACATTAACTATTATATTAGATGTATTTGCGCAAATATCAAAGCAACTTTTTACTTTTAAGAAAGATCAAGATAAGTCTTTAGTTAATGTGATGGACAACATCTGTGCTCAGATCTTGTGTGGACTTGAGGTCACCTGACCTCATACCTCCACTGAAAATGACCATGAGACCAGCTGGTTAAAAGACACAAATGGCTTTGAAGTTATTTTTGAGTCTCCAATTACTTGTTAGAAGTTGCTATTTGGTATGGTGTTTAATACAATGAAATTCAGTTTTTACACATTGTCCAAAATAACTTTTGATTTGATGTTATAGAATACTGTAATGTTAACTTTTATACTGTGTATTTGCATGTGTAGGACAGCCCACGCCAGAACCAAGAGTGAATCAGCAGACCATGCCGCACTTGCAGCCTGTCAAGAATCGGACTTAGCCAGAGCCGTGGCCCGAGAATTATCTCCCAGCTTCTATCAACCAGGTACTGTACAACAAATACACAAACTCACTCAAAATAAGACTGAAATATCAGATGTCAAAGACCCAGTAGATGAAAGTCTCCAGATTACACCAGAATTTAAAGGGATAGTTCACCTTAAAATTTAAATTATGTCACCATTTACTCACCCTTGAGTTCTTCCAAACCTGTATAAATGTTTTTGTTCTGTGGAACATAAAGAAAGATATTTGGGAAAATGTTAGCAATTTTCAGTTCTGGGACCTTATTAACTACCATAGTAGAAAAAAATAGTATAAATATTTTCTTGTTGAATACAAAAATGGGGTATTTTGAAGAATTTGGGAAAGCAAACAGTTCTGGGGCCATTAAATTGTTTCCTACTATGACAGAATTATAATATATTAATATTATATTATAATATATATATTATAATCATATTTTTGGGTGAACTGTTTCTTTAATAAATGTCTCTTATTGCTTAGTAAATGTCTGCTGAATGGAACTGATAGGTGTGTGAGAATAGTTTAAGCTCATTTGGTGAAACACATTTGAAGCTTCAATTCAAATATGGCACCACATGGATAACTTTTAACTAGTCTCATTTGTTTCTTGAGTGTCTCATGATAAAATATGGGCATCATATTGCGGCTGTACAATATATCGAAATTATCAAAACATAAAAAATCTTGTGCATACCGCAATATACATATCGCAATCGTTTGCAATAACTACATTTTAAAAAAACGCCACAAGTTATTTATCAAATATTCAAATTGATGCAGATAGCAGAGCGACTGTGCCTGATGTGTGGAAGATGATCAATAATTAGAAAAAATGTGAAACATGTATGTTGGTTGTAAAATTCAGTTTTTAAATGTCTTGATACAGTTTGAGTTGGATTTACAGAATCATTGTATTGTGTATCGCATAATTTAGCAACGTATCATACATCACATTTTTCTTCAATACCGCACAGCCATACATTATATGTTAATGTGTTTATGACTGTGACGTAAATACTGTAGTCATTTCTGATTAAACCATTTTTGTTCAAATGTTTTTGTTCACATGTTTCATAATTGATCTAGAATGACTGAAAGCTTTGTGATCTAAATATTTGTCTGCGTAATATATTTAAAACTAGTGTGAAATATACTGGCTTTCTTGATATGTCCTGTTTAAGCATTACATTTAAATATCATTTCCTTTAGCTCACTAGCAGCGTCACCCGTCATATAATCATCGACAGTTCCTTAATGGTTTATACAGTTTCTTTGAAATCATTTCAGACAGGAGTCCAAAAATGTTTGAGTGCCATATCAAAGAGAGAATGTACTCTGGAAAAAAAATGTTAGGCTTGTCAAGTGTGCCGTGCACACAGCACATCGGCTATCAGTAAGTGCATTCAGATAAGAAGTGGGCATGTCAAGTTACAGCTTTATTGTACTGGTCACTTCTTATGGAAAGGGTCCCAGAAACACTTCTCAGTTTTCAGAAGCAAGCCCCACCCAAACCGCCACAAAACTCCTGCCAACCGAACAGAGGGAGGTCAGGGGAGAAAGGTCAAACTCACAGGGGTCTGGTACATAACCTTCTGCTGATCTATAACTGGATTTCACATTCTAGAAAAGAGAGAGCGACAGGATTAGACAGGATGTGACTGCAAATGAATCCGATTTCACAGGTACCTGACAGGGAGATATTATCGTATGTTTCAGGGGAATTACAGCATCTTTTCATGTGTATACTGTATATATTGCTCAGATCTGCCCCTGTGTTATGATGAGGTCCTTTTTGATGTACCATTTATTTCATTCTCTTAGTGACTTGATCTACCACCCCATCATTAAACTGTGATCTATTGTTTGTGAAATCTAATACCAGATTGTGTTTAAGCACAATACATAATTCCAGTTTATTCACTAGGGAATCAAAACCGGTTTTGTAAGAATTTGTAACGTAAGACTTTGTCCTTTGATGGCTTTTGATGCATTATATGACGCTCCCTTAGCCATAAAGATTCACAAAAAAAAGATGTAAGGTAAAAGTGGACCTCAGAAATTCCAAAATATAGTATTTTTGTGGATTTCATTTTGTTAATAAATGTTCTCTGATGATTTTATGCAGAAAACAGTTAACCACACCTTAAAATTGATTTTCAAAGGCAGGGTCATTTAAAACAATACGTTCTGTTTATTTTGAAGGCAGCATTACTGGAAATTCTGTTTAATCCAGTGAAGGATATAATTTGTTAATGAGCCTGTGATATATGAAACCAGTTTTCATGCCTAACACACTTGTTGAGAACAGGGACCCCTTTCAATAAAGAGGTTCAAGCAACCCGGAGTTAAAATGTGAACTCTGAGTTGATTTACTCAGATAACCGCTACTCTGAGTTTTCTGTTTCAGAACAGCTGGTTTCAATGAGTTCAATCCACTCTGAGTAAATTCACCCGAGGTTACGTGCGTTCATCACGGCTTTAAAAAGCCATCATCAATTGAGCGAAGATAACACGATTCACCATGGCAACGCCACGTGACAAAAAGCGCTCCGTTTATTTCTCGCCAGTCGAATTGGAGGCACTATATATATATATAGATATATACATATCTATATATATGTTTATATATACCTACGATTTTTGTCATGTAGGTGCAATCCTTCTGCAATAAAAAGAACATGGCAGCAGCTGCAATTACATTTCTAAAAACATCGTTCAGTCCGGTGAGTTTAAATGCTCTTGCTTGTAGAATGCCTGACTGGGAAATGTTTGATATATTTAATAAACTGGCCTTGAAAGTTTTGAGTATATGAGAACCTGGCTATAGAAGACAGAAAACTGGCCATGCTTGCCCCTGCTCCAGCTGTGTAACGGAGGCCAGCTAGTGAAGAGCTGTGCAGTGTGTAAGCCTCACTCCCCGACCAACAGAGACGCTCTAGCGACAGACGCAATAGGGACTGCGGTCTTTAGGTTCCTGTTATAGCGCCCGTCTCTCATTCTGACCGACGACGGTTCGAAGCCCGCGCAGAGCGGTGCGAGAGGGACCAGTTACATGTGCACCCAATCACATTGGGAAATCCTAAAGGGTATTTGAATTATTATCTACTTCCAGAGGTGTCAGCAAGACCACATTTATTTGATCAGCCTAATTCAGAAAGACATTCACTATTCACCTGCAATCCCATGAACCTCCTCTTTGATGGCTCTCACAGGAAACTTAACAAAAGTGTATAAAAAGTGCTTGAGAGCGATGCACACTTTTCTTACTGCTCTACGTACAGTTGCCTTGCTAACGTGTTCTGCATCCCCGGTGATATATAGAAAGCTTCCGTTAGCAAAGAAACGTGACCATAAAAATAATCTGCTCAGATATAAGAGCGCGTTCGCGAGTGAGGTTTGTGATGTAAGGATGAAGCAGAGTGTGGATATATTTAATGTACTGTACAGAAAAACTGTATCGCTCAAATAAAGAATCCTCCGGATATGATAAAACATCCAAACGGGCTTCACCATATATGGTATATATATATTCTCTCCCAACGTAAATGTAACTCTCTCTGAATGAATGCAGCTTCCTCATCTACGGGTTCCTGAATAAACGGACATGCCATTTTAATGTGTGTTATGAACTTGTGCGATTAAGGAAAACTAATGAAAAAACAAACGGCGAAGGCAATTTCAACACCGCTCGCGCTTCTAAAAGGGGGCGGAGATTGTAACAAACCTCGGGTTAGTGGAATAAAACCTGCTCCCGACCAGTTTAGGTTCACAGAGTAGGTTACTATGGTTACTCACTCTAAGTATAAGATACCTCGATTTCTGAAACTGGCTTGACTTACCCCACTGTCGCGGCTTTGATATACCTCGCGTTCTGAAACTGTATCCCGTTTTCTGGGGTTAACTTACACTGAGTTTGCACTTACCCTGCTTTCTGAAACGGGTCCCAGAAACGCCATGTGTTTATTGAGGCTGATAAGCTTTTATGACCTTCCTACTACAAATGCTGATCAGCCGTGGTTGCATTCTGTTAGCATTCCTGTTTGTAAATTTATTTATGGATCTTTTATTTTAATGTATCTATCCTGTTCAAATTTGTGGTTCACTGAAGTAATTGTTTGTTCAACGGAAGAGTAAGTGGTTTTCAGGCTAACAATATAGCAGGCTAGCATCGAGCATAAGATCCCACCTTCCCTTCAAAGTGCTCTCTAAAGCCATGCCTCCTCCAAAACACTAAAAGTCCCCGTGAACCGGAAGTTGCGATCGTTTTTACTTCCTTATTTTGGCGCATTTCCAAGAGAAACAGAAAATTGTGGGCATGTGTCATGAACGGGGTGGTGAGACACGGACATAGGGCCCAAGTGCAGACAGCGGGTAAGGGGTTAACATAAGACATTTAACAATAAATAGCAATACAAAAACCTAACATAACAAAACAGGGATGGATACAAAAACATGAAAAGACAGTACGAAGACTTATAACACTTAAACAAGACTAAAACTACACTACACTTCACTACAAGAACTACACAATGAAATAGACTAGACTAGACATAGGAACTCACCATCCAACCACAATGAACCAGCACAAGACAGAAGACACAAGGGCATTACATGAGGGATCAAATAAGAAGGAACAGGTGTTGGGCATGAAACCAATGACTAGCAATAACGAGGAGACCAGAGGGCAGGAACAGAGTCGAGACTGGAGAGAGAGTATTGAAGGCCATAAGGGCCATAAATGCCTCTCTCCACACACAACATGAGGTTCTGTCATGATCCTGCCACTAAACCAAGAGAAACATGACATGATGCTGCAGAATCATGACAGGCACGGCTTTCACCAATCACTGCGATTTGATTTGATTTTTAAAAAACGCCATTGCATTCTAAATGGAAATGACAGCAGACTGACAGTTGAAAGGGGGGAGTTAACGGATGCCCACCGCACAAACCGTCTAACATGCGTCATTTAAGATGGATAGTCATTACAGGAAGGATGTGCATTTTCTGATTTTAACTAACGATTATGAGGGCACACAAATTTAAAAAAGAGAATGACCCACATTGATCAACTATTTACAATAAAAGCTGCAATATTTCATGAAAAAATAGGCATTGTCATTTTTTATTTCACCGGGACTTTAAATATGATGATAAAGGACAATTGCATGCACGAGCAAAGGTTTGCAGCGGTATCCAAATACATAGTTTGACGGACAAGAAGGACATCCTACCATTGCATTTGGACTGAAATGGAAGCAGTAGGTCTGAAAAAACTTCTGTTATTTCAAGCGTTTCTCAATATTCTATTTTCTGCAAATAAATGCAAATAGAAACAATATTTTGGAAGAAATATTTGTATTAGTTCACAGAATGAAACAAAAATAATAATTTTACCTAAACCCAATTTTTTCCATTGCTGTATATATAAATATATTTATACCGCTTCTGATACCTGATTGTTATTAGGATGTAAAGAGACAATTAGCATAAAATGTTTCTGAAAAGAATCACCTATCCTGCCTTTTGATGTGGTATTTGAAACAGGTCATTTTCTTTCATACCAAACCAACATTGTTTATTGTAAGAAGTTGTCATTTAGTGATATATTTTTTCCTAGTGTAAGCAAACCCACTCCAATCTCATGTGTCTTTTAAAAATGATGTATCCTGATCAGCCCGATCCCCAGCTTTGCCTGGTTCTCCTGGCAGCTCTCAAACATGGCACCCAGAAGACCACTAGGACTCGTGATTGACACTTCTGGCTTGTAGCAGATTAGAGCAGAGGTTAAGTATGCCTTTGTAACACATCAGGAAAATGCTCTGCTCTGTCCCTGTGCTTTTCTTCGGGCCCCATCTGAAATGAGCCACCCATTGAGGTTTATAGCGTGACGTTAATTGCGCTATATTTGGAGCGAGCGTGTCCTTTACGGGGAGCTAACGGAGGGTTTGTTGGAATGGTCAGGAGCGGCTATGACCGCAGCTGTCCATTCCTTCAGTTAGATGTTTGAACCCTGACTGCACCTCCTCAACCCACGTCACTCTAAATCACTCCATCACAACACACCTTCTCAATGCAAGGTGCACAGAGGCCAGGTTCTACCCTGACCCCATGAACCGCAACCCTCAACAATATCACTCTCTCTCTCCCTCTCTCTCTCTCTCTCTCTCTCTCTCCCTCTCTCTGTCATATGACATGTCAATGCAAACTGGATGGCTTAGGTTCTGGAATTTATTAAGTTTGATAGGAAGTTGGTTTGTATATGGAAAGTAATACAAGAAAAGTCTTGCTTTACATTTAAGGTTTGGTTGTAAATAGACAGTAAACAGAAAGTTATGCTAGCTTATGTTCCCATAAAGCGAGCATTATATTTCTAAGCAAACAAAATATTAAGTATAGCTAAGGGAAATATGATTATCGTGAATTAAGTTGTCAAAAAAAGGTGTTACTTAGCGGAATTATGCCAGATGGTTGGAAGCATTGAACACTATGACTTTAGATGAGAATGTGAATGAAATGAAATCAAATGAAAAGTCATTTCGGATGTGGAGCTATTTTTAATAAAAGGTTACAAAAAAAATTTCTTTTGGAATAACCAGACCCATTGAGAGTTGGTCGACTCCGGTGGAACAGTTTTTTCACAGCAATGACTGTTCATTGAGCATGTCAATAGTTCCCGGAAGTTACTAGTAACGCATGGAGCTGCAGCAAAACAGGCCGATTGGTATGGACTTTTAACCCATTCAAAGAAATTATTGAATAAAAAAAAGAAAGAAATAAAGCATTTAAAGAGAAAACATAACTTCCTGGAATTATCTGAAGGCTCCGGGAAATCATGTGACAAGTGAAAATTTTGATCTTCCATGGTCGCGATTCTCTTTCTCTCAATTGCTCTGTGAAGAACGTGCATTTAGCAGGAACATGTATTTTAAAAGCACATTTTATGTTGATTATAGGGTTAAGACAAAGGAAAAGATACACAGATCAACTTTAAATAGCTGGTCTGTAATATATTATTATTATTCCATCAGATGCCATCAGTCATTATGAAATATATTGTGTCATATCTCTTCAATACACACAAGACGCCACTGCTATGACTTTATGAAGTGCTTTACATTTGGTTATTGGGCGTATTAATATTCTTCACTAATTAAACAATGAACAAAATCTTATGGGTGATAGCAAACATTTCATCTATATGTCCAGATTGGTTGTTTACACTGCTTCTTGGATCTCTTAATTCTGTTACAAGTGCAAACAATGGTACAGCTTTATTAGCAACCGGCTTTATGTGAGGGGTAATTGAGTTTTGCGGGTGAAAAGATTTCATAATCCTCCTCATGTCATAAGAGCGGCCTCTGGATCTTTGTCAAATGCCTTGTGCCCGTAAGGCTCTATTGCCACCACTTATTTTTGGAGTTAAATTTCACACGACAACATGGCAGTTCTCATTATACATTTTGAAGCCTCATCATGTCTTCTTTTAAGGTAACAAGTAGGGCTGAGGATCTTGATATTCAATTAGTAGTCGTGTAGGTTTTCATAATATCAATAACAATTTTTTTATCAGTATCTTCTTCATTTAAAAAAAAGTAAAATATTGTCAAAACAACTTTTTAAGACATTTAAGGATAAAAACATAAATTATGCTGGGTTAATGCCATAAGAAAAATGATATGCCAATGTTGTAAAATATAGTAGTATTGGCTCACACAATTTTGTGCAAGTAAACTGATCACATTTTTGAGATACTTATATATTTCATATATTTATACCACAAAGGCATTTTTGCGCTATATCACTCATTCGTGCATTACACAACCTCTAGAGACGACAGCTTTCTGTTGCCCTGACTATCAAATGAATACCTCTCATTATTGACACTTGCTCTAATTTAAGTTGGCGAGGATGCAACGTTCCAAAGGATTTTAGCAGACAGTCCAGATAAACATTCTGGTTATATAATTCCATAACCATTGCTTTAGTTTGGTCTATCGCCATCTTTTTCTACTGTTGTTGTAGTTTTGCTTGGGTAACTAATGTTTTTCGAAGACATAAATACTTTGTTTTCCAGTAAAACATAGTTCAAGTAGCTATAAAAAAAGATAAATTCACTTAAAGCAAATCTACATTGGAATCTTGGGTTGTTTTCCTACCTCACTGACAAATGGTGAAATATACTGAAAGTAAACTGAAAGTAAACTGAAAGTCTTTATAGCATTTCACACAATGTTGCTTTCTTAACGGTTCAGTGTATGAATTTTTGCGGCATCTTGTGGTGAGGTTGCGAACTGCAACCAACCACTCCCTCCTCCCTGTGGAAGCAAAACAGAGGCTGACAAAGAAATGTGAAACATTTAGTGCTACTGTACAAACAACATGGTGAATTCCATGCAAGGGGACCCGCGGTGTATGTAGATAGAAATAGCTCATTCTAAGGTAATAAAAACATAAAGCTTCATTATGTAAGGTCTATATACACGTCTGAGGACATGGTTATGTATAATATATTGCATTTCTTTCAATAGATTCCCAGAATCTACTTGTTTTAAATATGTTTTAATTTATTTTTAGAAAACATTTTTGTGAAGTGTTGTTAATTTTATAGTATTTTTTGATAAATAGTTATTAAACATAATTTTATGTATTGTTTTGTAATTGCTTATGTTTTACTCTTGTAGCGGTTTTTCACTCTCAGATTAATTCTTGAGGATTAAAGAGAGATAAAAGCAATCTTAGAGCATTATGTCCAACACAGCTCCATGATTAACAGTTCTTGGTGTTGGTGAGATAATAATACTCTACACCAGGGTTTGTAACATGACACGTTTTATCATCATAGTAAATTCATAGATGTTTCTTTTTTATGCTTAAAATAATGACATTTAAGACCTTCAGTTTGGTAAATAAGTAGACCAGTGTTTTTTTTATAAATGTTTAAAGGACAGACTTGTCTGTTGGGCTGTAAATTAATCTTTGGGTGACCTTACCATGCTCCCATCAGATCACTAAACCATACAGACAATGCTGGGATTTTCTAACATAAGTTTTGTTCAGACAGTACGAAACATTTTAGAAGCTTCGTGAAGCTCTTATCACATTATAGCCAGACCTAATTTCCAGAAGATACTTTAATCCCCCCAACATGAAGAATGTCCTCTGTCGTTTTGAAGTTGGCCAGCATGCATACCGCAAATGTCAAATGAATGATGAAACCAGCGGTTAAATTGTTTCCCAGTAAGCTGTATTATGCAAAGTCATGTTTGTGTCATTCGCAGATTCACAGGTTTACTGATCTGAAAGTTTGACTACAAGATTATATGTTTTACTTCCTTATTTCTCTTTATCTGAGAAAGTTGTCTTAGACTATTAAATGCCTTATAAATGTTTAGAAAAATCCAATATGTATGTAAAATATGTAGTTATGTTATTTATTGATAGCACATCACCTCACAAATATTTTTACCAATTAGCGTTGGATCTCCTCATGACTTTGTGTCTTTTTATATCGGTTTGTAGACCTGTGCCTTTCCCTAACTTTACTCAACATTCTATACAGGTCTCGACTACATCAAGCAAACATTCAGTGAGCCGGTGGAGGAGATTAAGGAGGAACCACCAAAGGAAGAAAAAGATGAGAACAAACCTTCCGGCAGCCCTTTCTATCGGCCCGGCACAACTCCCTCTCAATCTCCCGCCCGGAGCCAAACCCCTTCGCCTCCTTCCTCCCCTCAAAAGATCCAACCAGCCGACTCCAGCATCACACGGAAGATAAGCAAAGACAACAGCGGCGTAACCCGAAAGATAAGCAAAGACAGTAGCAGTGTAGCTCGCAAGATAAGCAAAGAAGAGAGAGCTACAATTGTGGCAGAGATCACCAAAGTAACCGTTGCTCCTCCTGTACCAGCAATCAAACTGCAGGACGTCCCCCCACCAAAGCCCCCCAAGGCACCTGAGCCCAAAATTGCCAACACAGGTAATGGGCAGCTACACACTGCTTATCATAGTTACTATGTAAAACCGATGGTAAAGATCCCTCCACCGGAGGAACCAGAGGATGAGGAGCCGGAGATGACACAATCTAGCCTGGCCAGGATGCCACCACCACCTAAACTGGTCAGCACACCCACTCCCAAGATCAGGAAACAAGAATCTATTAAACCAAAGAGTTTGGCAGAAATGAAGAAAGCCAGCATGGATATTGCCAATAGAGGATTAGAGGAGGAAACCGTACGTGGTTGTGCTTAATATATAAACATACAGCGTACACTTAATATTTCCTCACACTGTTTTTCTTTTTGCACAGGGTCCTAACTCGATTGTGGTTGCCATGGTGATGCTTTTGAATATTGGATTGGCCATCATTTTTGTCCATTTCTTGACATGAAAGAGTTTTATCTCAGGTGAGTTTTATTTGTATCTTGCATCCCTCACTGTGAATTATTATTAAATTAATGAATTAATTATTTACAAAATGTTCACATTTTCAATGGATTCTTTTCTAAGTTAAATAAATGAATAGGAATTAAATATTTAAAGATGCTAAATGTATTCATGTTATATTGCAAGTGACAATTTACATTTAAATAATTTACAATTTGTGACAATTATTTAATGAAGAAAGCACACAAAATCGATATGACAATTTGGATGACATTTAATTGTGATTATCAAAGGCAATTTATCACCATAATCACAATTAGTTATTAAAAAATTAATCTAAAACAACTAGATACATTGAGATATTTTTTAATAATTAGGAATTTTAAAACAATAATACATATTACTAGTAAAATCAAGCTCTAGAGTTGTGAATGGCGTGATCGGGAGGCTCAAAACGTTGGAGAACCACAATCCTATGGCATAGTGAAGCACTTTTTAGTCCCCAACTATTGTGTCCCCACTGATTCTGTACCATTTCCATCCTTGTTTATATGTCAAAGCGTAACCCTGTATTACATTTACTTTAGTGATGCTGGCTGGCAACCCACACAGTTGTGTCAATGACCTTTATGAAATCCACATGGCACCAAGGAATCTCCAGAAGGGCAGAGAGAGCTGAAGGAGTTCGAAACACACGGCATCATCCTTGAAAATGACCTTGTCAAGTGTCATGTGGCTCTGAAAAAGCTTAAAAAAGGGAAAAATATATTGAAGAATAACACTCTTAAAAAAAGAAAACAAAAAACGTTGTAACGTAAATCATATCTGCTGATGGAAAGCCTTAATATCTGAAGCCACTCCACGGGTCTGTGGTTTTTGGCAGAGACTTTACTGGAAATGTTTGATGATGCACTTTTGCATGAGACAGACAAGAACAGCTGCCTTACTCATTTACCATCTGACGTGTAAGTGGGAAATGCACTCGCAGTGCCAGCGGAATGCGTCCAGGGGACTTTGTTGCAGTGGGAGGGCACAAGTTCCTGATCTTGCTGCTCTTGGCTAGAGGAAACCAAACGCGTACACCAGCGTCTCCCATCTGACTCACACCCTTGCCCAATCTACCCGATTCTAGCATCCACTGCGTTCTTGGTGGAAGTCGATGCTCACCGTACTGTAATGGTCATGTTTGTTTTGTATACTTTTTCCTTTCCTTTTATGTTTGTGAACATCAACCAAAATCCTGTTTGCGTTATGTACCAAACAAAAGTATACTTTTCACGAGTCCCACTCTTTTGTGAGTTTTTGGTATCACGGTAGTGTTCAAAATATTAGATGAGGAAAAATATGATATTTATTTATAATGTGCAATATGATTTATTTTGTACAATTACAAAATTGTAATATTTCTCCAATCAGTGGCTTTGTAGTTTTGTCCCATTTATTCTGGCATTCAATAGATGAAAAAAGAAATTGTCATGTGCCAACCTGATCTCACGGGAAAATTTAACTATTTCCCAAGATGGCAATTTTGTGTGAAAAACAATTGATTATTTAAAAAAAGTACAAATGAACCCCAAACCTAACATGACTGGGGCGAAAACAAATCATACGAATTAGCCACTTCGTAAATAGTTACAAATTGCCATGAAATTGTGTTGGATTTGCGATTTCCCACAATGCAGTGCGCTTGCCCACCCTGATCATGGCAAAACTGAAAAAGTCTTATGAAGTGTGTTATTTATTGAATTCTGGGAATTGACTTCTTGTCGTGTTTATGTAATATGCCATTGTGCATGCCATGTTGTGGAAGAGTTATTGTGCTTCGATTGTCATATATGACATGTGAGAGCAGGTGAGAATTTTGATGTGTAACTGAAGAAAAAAATACAAGGCTAAGGGCTTGCTTGCATGTTTGTGACCGTGAATACTTTGGATATCAAAAGACTGAATGCATTCAGGTAGTGCCACAGTCGGGGTGGTGCTTGAGGAAGTAGGATCCTGCCTTTAAAAGTCTTTAACAGTGCTTCTGTTTACCTCAAAAGAAATCAGAAAAAAGAAAAGCCTCATTAGAGATGATGTCTTTGTCTTAAATCTGTTATATGCAAATTCTGACTGATGGAATCATTGGGAATTGGTTTTAAATGTGCCACTATATTGTAAGTGTTTTTGTCCTAATGAAATTACTTATATTTGTTTATATTTATGTGAATTTCCCCTCTTTAATTAAAGAAGATTTATTTATTATATAGAGATTTATAGATATTGTTTCCAGTGTTTGGTGAGTGTACTTTGGAAGGGCTTTGGAAAACTCAGTTTCTCACCCTCAATTGCTTTTAATTTTGGTTTGCATGGGGTCTGGGGTGAAATGCATTAATGCCTGTTAATATTAAGTTGAATTTGTGCAGGGGAATTTAAGTAATCTCAAAGAAAATATTTTATTTAAATTTTAGTGTAGATTTATTGGGCATTCGTCAAAAAATACTTAGCAGCGCAATGGGCCCTTTTTTATATTTTCTGAAAGCTAACAGTGCAGGACAAGGAATTATTTTTCTAAAACAAATGTTGCAGAAGCAAGAAAGCATTTATATATTAAAGGTTTATTGTATTTGTAAGCATTTTTACAGAACACAGCCTTTACACTATTGAATTCTATTATATTTTTCTATGGAAATGCACAAGTGTATTTTGTCAAAAGCAGTTTGAATCCTTTATATCAAGCATTGTTTCTCACACATCAAACTTAAGACACGTGTCATTTGAAATGTGTAGGGTCAGCAGAATGCAGGAATTATTTTTTAAACCCTTCCATGCAAAAAGGTTTGTACATTTGAGCCCACAGAGCCCCACATATTTCTGTCATTTGAAATAGTATGGTATTTATCTGTACAATAAAATGTTCTTTACATGGTTTTGTGTGTTTATTTTAATTATTGTTATTGTTAATATTATGCTACAAAAACATTTCTGTTTACCAAGTACAGTACTAAAGATGAGGTGTTTAACTGTATTTAGCACATAAACCTCTCTGCATGTAACTGTGTCTTTATCAAAGAAGTTTAAATGTCATCATAATGAACTTTTCTGGTTATGTTTATGTTTTGCTGTGAATTACTCAATGCAAATTGTGCATGTATCCAATCACTGCAAAAGTGCATTACATAAAACAATGTTTTTCAGAATGTGTAATGTGACTTTTGGAAAGTGCAGACACTATCAAAATTATTTGTGAAACTTACCAACACACTATTGCTTCCCTCTAAAACAGCACCCGCCATGCATTTATTATATGCATGCTTTATTATGTCGAATATTGTACTATAGTACAGTGTATGTTGCTATGAATACCCCAGCCATTTAAAATACTTTTAGCGTTTCAGTTTTGCATGGCTAAAAGTAGGTAGGCATGGCGTGACCATCAAGCCGTGCTAAAGACTCAGTTTCACATGTGTAATCTTAAACGTCTTCAGAGGCCAAAGCTCAGCCACTTTCTAAAAACCGAATGTACCGTCTTGCTGAGATTAAATTAAGGTTGGTAAGCAGCGAATGGATATGACCGGCTGTGTTTTCTTAAAACAGAGTTGATAAGACATCAGTAAAGGCATCTTTCCCTGTTTAACTTTGTATCATCAGCATCATTAGAACACTTAGACAATCTTATTTCATGGTTTTAATAACAAACATCTATGCATGCATGTGTTTTCATATGCTCTTGTTCCCTACTTGTAAGCACTAGAACTAGTCTCAGTCATTTTACATGCCAAATGTACTGGAAGTTTAAACAAACTTAGTTTCTGCTTTCCTCATACAAATAACCGTCAGAATGTAAAATAAGTATCTACATTTTTTTGTTTCAATGAACAATGTTATAAGTTTATCTTCTGCATAGTTTGCAAAATCATAAAAGACCAAAGGAATTCTGGTTTATTAATTTCCAGACTGCCACATTATCATGTTTACTTTGTAAAGGCGGGGCTTGTTCTGTTCAGTGGCTGCCAATGGTTTCACTTCAGGCCTAAATTTGACATTAGACATCAAGTAGGCCTAGTAAGACAGCACAGAACCTAAACAATTTTTCATACAAATACATTTGCATTTAGGCATTTGGCAGACAGTTTTATCCAAAGCAACTTACATAGCATTATCCTATACATTTTACATAGGTATCTGCAATCCCCTGGGATCCAACCCAGAACCTTGCGTTGTTAACGCAATGCTCTTACCACTGAGCTACAGGAAAGCTATACAACAAATATGTATTTAAAATAAAACAAATAGTTTGGTTTGTTAATATAAAAAGTACATTTTAGTAAATATCACCAAAAAAAGCTAAATAGGCCCAGCAATTTGTTCCAGACACCGTGTCTATGCGACCGGCGCGATGCGACGCATTAGAAACAAAAATCCACATTGTATGCGGCATGGCAAACACAACAAACCAGTTAAGAACAAACAGGTTGTCATGTTACATCGCTGACACTTTTGTAAATGCTTATGAGAAAATATTGTTTTATAGACTTTTATGAACGTATAAAAGTAATGAATACACATTCGCTTGCGGTGAGGAGCGGATGCTTAGTGGATGAGATGATTTATTTAAAGAAATTACTAATGGCCTAACCTTTGGTTTAATATTGATGCATAATAATAATAACAAATATTAATAGTATTAGCAAACAACTGAGCTTAAACACACATTATATGAACTTGATTTATTAGGCTACATCATCAAATGCATGAGCTATTTCTGTGACAGTAAAAAAACTATTGAACAATGAGTGACTTCTCAATGCCACGACCATTTTTTAACCCATGTGGACAGGATCTGGAACAGTTTGGGATCTGTGAACAGATTAAATGGAAATCTATGACCTGGAAAAAAGAAACTTCTGTTTATCTCCATAAAGCCTCTTTATCACACTTTTTTTATATTATGGTTTAATCCAAATACACAGTGCAGAGGAATGTTTAGCAGGGTTTATTAGTCACTGGAGATGGTGTTTGATGTGTGTATGTATGTATGTGTTTAAAGAGGGGTTGTGACGCAGAGACACAGACACTGCCAAAGCCAAACCAAAATAGTGTAACACAGCTGCTGTGAGAGTCAAATGTGAGAACTTTCAAAGCAACAACACCAAGTGGCTTCATTTGATCACCTGTGTAAGTGTTCTAAAGATGACAGGAAGGTCACTGATTGTTTGAAGACCGAAAGAGAGAGAGAGAGAGAGAGGAGACAATGGATGAGGAGGGTTTTTGAGACTGAACATATAAAAATGTAATTTAGATGCATGTGTTAGCTAACATCTTACATCTAACAGTTTTTATTAGCAACAATTATAAGGCATCCAGTTGTTTGGATGTGAAAAGTCCCCCCCCCCTCACCCTTTTCCAATACCATCATTAAACACCACTTTAATTGTGGCCTGTCTCTTCAGACTCTGCACAATGGTTTATTACAACACACATGCAAATATCAGCAGGAAGTGGGAATGAGCAATTATCTAGAGAAACATTTTCCTTAAACAAAAATATGTTTGTAAAGTCCTTGCATTGGGAAATCTAGAGATACTTGCACCTTAAAATCAGTTCTGAGCTCCCAAGCCTCAAATTTCACCTCTCCTAATATTTCCCTCATAAAAGTCTTCCTTCTGCTCTCAGGCTAAAGTCTCTGAATGAAACACAAACCTCTTGCATCCCTCTACCACATTATTTCTTCTTTATTGTAGCTTTCTCACGAGCTGGTCATGTTATTTAACTCCCATTTAGTGTGGACTACAGATTGTGTTCTCTTCTGTATAGGAAAATTACTAATAATAGTACTTCACAGGTCCGATGGTTTTACCCACTTTTACACTATCATAACATTCAGATTTAAAGACTTGTGCTTAAATAATTTTTTAACATTTAATTTAATTTATAGAACAATATAATTCGAGGGCAAAATGATTATATTTCCTAAACAAAAATGAATGTATTGTTTTTTTGAGAGGATTTTGTGTCTCAACTAATTATTTAATTTGATATGTGATATATTTTCATGATTGCTCACTTTTAGCATTGCATGCCTTAAGCCATTGTTAATCAATAAGAATTAGTTGGAAAAGTTCTGATTTTGTTTAATATGCATAACCCAGCGGCTTTGTAGTATTTTAATGAACTGTAAATCATTTTCAACGAAACACTGTGCACAGTATTGGCAGCTGAGGAACAGATTATAAGTGTGATAACAGCGTCCTCTACTGACCGCACGTTGTATTTTAAAACCATATACAAATGAATTTAGGTCACAGAAGTTTTAAATTAGAAATTAATATAAATAAACGTGTGTATAAAATTTGCAATATGTAGTATCGTAGAATTCAACAATATAATGATAAATGCTGTGACACATAACAAGCACTGGAAGTTTTAAAGAAAAGGTTCTGTCAAAAATAAACGACTAAGACTTTTTATAGACATATTTAATAGGTTTAAATGGATAACATTTTAATCCACGGTTTCTGTTCATGTATCTGTACATAGTCTAAAAAGAATTACAATTATAAATGATGTATGTTGTCAGTCATCCATTTAAATGGATAACATTTTAATCCTCGGATTCTGTTCATGTATCTGTACATAGTCTAAAAAGAATTACAATTCTACATGATGTATGTTGTCATTCTATCCCTTATATTTTAAGTAGGAATTAAAATTATATACTTTTTATGATTTTCTCATAAAATATGAGCACTTAGAAGTTTTGTATAATGGTCAGGTCGATATCGTTGTAGGTAGACATACATTTTCCCCTGTACTTTCTTCTCACAGCTTAAACCTTCAGAGAAAGACAAAAGAAGCACATGTGTTAAAATGATTATTTCTTAAATCATTTGTCGTCCAATCAATCTTTTATTTTTTAGAAACATAATATATAGGCTACACTGTGTACACATGACAATGTCCACACACCAGCTCACCTAGTTCTGCAGCAATCTTTGTAATTCTTTGCAGAGCTTCGTTAATGTCACCTCCTTCAGGCACCAGTACCTCAATCTCCCCCACACAATGGTCAAAATCAGCCTTATCCAGATCCACCCGCACCGCTCCTTCTTCCCTCTCCAATATGTAGGAACAACGCTCTGTCTTGAACTCGGCAAAACAGACCAGATTCAGGTCAGTCAGCCACTTTTTGGCATCTGCTGGGCAGCTGTCGGTGTTCTCGTTTTCTCTAACTTTGTCAATTTGTTCCCTTTGTGAGGAATTTGATTCACTCCCCTCTGCAGTGTGTTCTTTTATTATCCTCCTGACCTCTGACTGAACCAGAGGGAAACTGGTTATCTCCTTGTATCGTGTGCACAAGGTCTCAGTTTCATTCATTGGTTTACTCCCTAAAACCGCAGGGCATTTCAGCTCCCACAATCCCTCTCGAGATCTCAGCCAGAAATCTTTCAGCGTCAAGATGAAGTCAGGAGAGTCAAAATACTGGTCTTGAAACTGTCGTTGACCAATGGATTTAGCTGGGTAGAGACATAAAAAAGAAACATGAATAATGTCATCAAACAAAGAAAATAAAACAAATGGATTACCAGTTGACACAATTGAAGGCTATTTCCCATGTATTCACTTTTATGTATTAAGGAGTTAAAAGTTTTGAACACACCTCCAATATCCATTAGTCTCCCCATAACGTCTGCATCGCATACAAATTTTCTCTCCACCTCTACAGTCATTTTGGCCTATTTAATAACAAAACCAGAACAAGACAGTTGAACGTCCTCCTATTAACCAACTAAAGTTTCTTCACACTCTATTGGACAACTTGGTTAATGTATAAACACCCTACTGCATAGTTATACATCAATAACAGCGGAATACGCCTAGCTGTGACTGAATAAACCGAAACACCTACCTATTAGGGCTGGGAATCGATTCCAAAAAGAATCGATTCCTAGGCGTTTAGAATTGAGAGTCGATTGCAAAGGTCGGAATCGATTCAATTAAAGGAATCTCTTTAAGAGCCTTCATAAGCACAAGCCCCGCCCCTTAGCTGACGTAATTGGTCAACTAAATCACATTAGTTTCTCGTCTAAAACAGTACAGACTTCAGAATAAACGATGGATGATGTCTAGAGCTGTGGCATGACATACAGTATTCTGCATCCATCGATTCTTTCGATTCCCAAACCAGGAATTAGAATCGGAATCGACTCCAAAATCCAGAATCGAACAGCCCTAACTAGCTAGACAGCATTTTCTGCGCTTTCAAACGCATCCTTGATAAACAAATGTGCTGTTTAGACAGGTACCCCGTAAAGGTTCTATTACACCGCCTGTATCAAATATCGTCTGAACCTGACAAACAGGTTAATAATACGTTGTTAATTTAGTGGTAATTGCTTTTACATCACGGCTGTGGTAAAAAGTCCAGTCAGTATAGAAATATAGACATACCCTAAAAGACAATAAAAACTACAATTAGTGATAAATAAAAATAAAAACAGAAGGCGCAAACATGAACGTCCTGCGGGTCCGTTTCATTCAGGCATATTTACGGACACCCTGAGTTCTGCGCGTCATCAAGCGACAAGCGCACTGCATACGCAACAAAGTAATTTAAGCATTTATTTATTTATTAGTTCGGCTAAACATGAAGGCCGCCTCACGATTTATTTAACAACTCTGCAAGTTTTGTTATTACCATATCTAAGTCGGTTTGCTATTATGTATATTTGCATACGTGGATACTAACACAATACAAAATGAACACTAGAGCAGACTTTTAAAGTAAATCTGAAATATTTGTACCTGTTTTATTTGCAATGAGCAACAAAATGTCACATTCGAGCACAACGAATAAATACATTTTCGTCATTTAAATAATTATATAAAAATGGTCATGTCTCGCTCCGATTGTTTAAATAAGTGGGCTCTTTTTAAAGTTGAACGTTGAACATATTTTATTAATTGCAGAACAACATTGTTCCAACATGCTTTTAGGTGTGTTTAATCATTTAATAAACCGTTACTGGGAGGAAGAACATTCTTGGAGAGAGTGAGCAGTCGGCTTTTGGGGGAGCTGTCGTGTGTTTACTAGCGGAGAGCAATGCAAGAGTGAACGAGAGAGAGAGAGGAGGGAGGGATAGAGCGCGAGGGAGGGAGCGGGTAGAGAGAGAAAACTTTTCAGTTTTAAAGAGCGAGAGGACGCGTGTGCTGGAGTCCCAACCATGCAGGTAAAAGCATTAGCTAATTGCTTTAGTGTTAATTAAACGACGATGACGTTGATTTGGTCAAGAAGTTGCGATCGAGGGGGCGATGCGGACCTAATCACGTTTCAAACGCGATAGATAATTTGACGCATGGCGTTTTAATGTGTATATTTAGTAGCATTTCGAGTGTTAAATTCCAAACTTTTCTGCCTCGGTCTCATTATGGCCCCACCACCCCCTCTCGCAGCTCGTTGTGTTGCACGTCGCTCTTTTCAGGCAGCAATGCGCTTCATCCATGTTAATTACTGCGTTCCGCAGTTATTAAAACACACTTAATAACTACATTTTATAGTGAATGACGAAGTTGTATTGGGAAACGCGAGCTATCGGGTAAGTCGAGCGCCGAGAGGGGACCGTGGGTGGCTTGTTTTTTTTTACACATCTGTAAGAAGCAACCCAAATTCATTAATTAAATAGCTTAGTCGATGTAGGCCTCAATTTCCGCTGTGCAGCGGGCGGCGAATGTCTCAATGCCCGACCAACAGGCCACAATCAGGGGGACGAGAAACTAATCAAGCCCGAGGTTTTGCATCGGAGAGCTAAAAGCCTATTTACACAATTCAATTAGTGTATTAAACCGGACTTGGGCTGCGGCGTCTCGAATGGTACGATTGTTTTCGCGTGTATTACATCCTTTGAAGTTGTAAATGCGTGTTTTTGAGAAGTTTATCGGCGATTTACGGCTTGATACGCGATTCATAATTAGTTGACCAATTTGTTGAGTGTTGTTAGCTGGGTTAGCCATGTGAAGTGCCACGAATGTTTATCGGGAAAAAAGTGTCCTTTTGTTTTAACGTCGGCAATCAAGTAAGGGATCGCGAAAATCAACCTCTTTGCCCAGATCAAAGTTGGAACAGGGGGTAATAAGGGCTACAGACTGCGGTGATATGCACTTTAATGGGGGTATTTGTCATGATTAGACTGTAGTGTTTATGAGTGTGCGCGTTAGCGAGGCAGGCTAAAGCTCTACCCGTTTCCAATTGATATAACTGCACACGGGTCTTGCTAATTAGGATGTGGATTAATTAACGAAATAATCGAGAGTTTAGGCGGCTATACGAAGATGAACTAGCTTGCATTTGAACGACGGCGTCCCGCGGTGTGTGGGTTTGTCTGTCTTTGACTTTCAGGACAAGTTAATATTACTTGTGTTGGAAATTCAGGGCATGTTTTCTGTCTAGCAGGGAAGCTAATTGGCGTGGCATTGAAGCACTGTTGGCATTTGATGTGTGTAACGTTACATTACTTGACAGTGGACTGCGAAAACAGTATGACTATGATTATTTTGCATGCATAAGCAAAACGAAGTCGTCTGGTTTGAAATTAAGATGCTTAATTTATCCTGCTGTCGACGAATCTGTTATTTATTTATTTGGGTTATTGTTTTAAAGAGACATTACTGGCACGAGCATCTCCCAGGGGGTTTGCACCCATTATCTGTTATTTACAGCCCATGTCATTTTATTCACAAGGGCCAACAACATGTTGACAAAGAGCACATTATTGTTTTACACACATCAGCATATTTTTTTAGACCAGTCAAGGTCAACATACAGGCCTCCTCTGACGGCAAATAGCCCAGATATTGCAGAATTGATAAATGAATGCATACTTGTGGTGTTCCTTTGGGTGTTATCATCTTTGATTAACATGGGATGCCTTCAGTACTGTTAGATGCAGTTAAAAGCAGAAAATTATAAACGGGGCACGGTAACAGTGGTCTAGATTTGTTTTGTCTAGATGGTTCCTCCTTAAAGCAGAAAGAACAGAACCGCAACACTGAATCAAATTTGGTCCATTTCATGGAGCTCAATATTAAGGTAGCACAGACTGTGTGGCCCATATAAATAACTAGTCTGGGTGTCAAACTTTATTAAGAACGTATTTAAATAGATGAATAGGTTGTGAAGTTAAAAGCTATATCCAGATAATGTCTTGGGTTGTTTATTTAAAGCTGTGAATTGGATTAATAGGATCATTTATTTATTTTTTGTTATTGGATGATCAAATATATGATCTGATATTGGGATGCAACAATATGTATTATAGAGCCATGGCCATTTTTGGCATTTAACTATTGGTTGTGTCATGTGACATGCATCAAGTTTCACTTAATTGTACTCAACTGCTTTAGGAAGTTCTGGTAAAGCCTTTTAACTCCTCCTAATTTTACTTTTTTGTTGTTTTATTTGCAGTTAACTTAGAATGTAGTTTGTTCCATAAGGTGTGCAGCAAAAATGTTATTGATAATCGTCGTTTTTGTTTGAAAATGTTTTATTTAAATTTAATTTTAACTGTAAATTGTGTTCAAAATATTGTGATATGAACCCAGTATTGTATATTAAATCGTGAGCTGAGTGTTTTCTTACATCACTATTGGATATCAACTGTGAATTGTACAGTTGTACTGCAAAAATTGGTTAAAAAAGGATACTGTCTGTTATAAACTGTAAATAATTTTAGTTTAAATGTATTTAGCAATTAAAATGCTAAATATATGGTTTGAATGTAAAAAATGTTATATTTATTACTCATATGACTGATAGATGATGATAAAATATTACTGTGCATAATAATACCACTTTGGTTTCAGGAGGAGACAGGAGAAACGCTGGGAGGTGACAGCAACAGGGGGTCAATGTGGATATGTCCTTTATGCCAAGAAAGTCAACCAGACCGCGAAAATCTCTCATTTCATCTTACAGACAAACACAGCGTCCTCCCTTCTTGCCTTGATAAGTTACTGGACATTGTGAGTATATTTACAAAGGTGGATTCCACTTTTTCAAAATTAGGTAAATTAAATTTTATATAATTATACTGTGATTTTGGTGGGTTGTCAATATTTAAAATTCATGTTTGTGATGTACTGTCTGTTTGTTGCAGCACAATTCTGGTTAGTTCCAATAAAACACACAGAACTGCATGAAACAATTGTAAAGTATATGAAATAATATGACACAATTGTTATGCAAGTGAAGTTGCATTGCCTCTAAGATATTTACAAAGATGTAACATTTGTTGAAACTGTGAGTTTGCACAACAATGTTTTGTTTATAAAGTAAAATAATTGGTTACCCCTTTACAATCTCAAGGCTGCTCTCAAACACCCTTCCGTTGCTGAAGATGAAGAACCCAAAGCCCTTAATGATGCAGGTAAGTTTTATCATCCATAAAAAAGTTATTCCTTTAACTGTTTGCATTTTTATCAAAGTAGTTCAAAATTGTATCCCACCACTAAGATCCAAGGTTCCAATGTTATATATCTGACATTGTCCAATGTGATACTAAGTTTAGGTTATGCACCACTGGGGACAATTAACTGTTGGTAACCACCTTGCTTCAATAGTTTCCATGGCAATGAAGCACCTGTGGTTTACTGAGAAAAAGACTGTTGTCCCCCGTAAATATTAAGTTTTCCTACTGACTGAAATTATTGTTGGAAAGAGTCCCTCGTATTCTATGTGCATTTTTATTAAAGGGATAATTCACCCAAAAATGAAAATTATGTCATCATTTACTCGCCTTCAGATTGTTCCAAGTCTGTATAAATGTATTTATTCTGCTGAACACAAAGGAAGATATTTGGAAGAAACAGATCTCATTCCCCATTTACTGTCATAGTAGGGGAAATAAACTCTATTGGAGTCAACGGGGCATTAGATCTGTTTGGTTAATGACATTCTTCCATATATCTTCCTTTGTGTTCAGCAGAACAAATACATTTATACAGGTTTGGGACAATTTTAGGGTGTGTAATTGATGACAGACATTTCATTTTTGGGTGAACTATCCCATTACAGCAGAGGTCGTATTAACCCAAAATTCTCTGACAGATTATTTTACCAGTGACCGAAAAATCGGAAGGCTGTCTGTCATTTTGTCAGAATACAATGATGGCAGTTTGTAATTCCCCATTTTGTCGAGTTGGTAGCATCCAATAATTTCCTTTCATCAGAACGTGATCGTTGGGACGCGTACGTTTCCCATTAATTACAATAAATGCCTTGTCCATTCAGGAAAACCCACGCGGGATCAGCGGAGCCAGGGGCGTGTATAAACAAGACCACTATGACGGCCCACCACCGTCTAATTTGTTTCTCCATAGTTTCAAAACGAACTGAAAATCTTTTCGCACTTTTCAAAAACCACACAGCGATCTCTAACTTAGTTTGTAGTGTTGTTTCTGGATCTGATTCTGCAAAGCGTGCATCTGTCATTTTGGATAAACCTTAACTTTCAGTGAGTGGAAAAAAGTATCCCTGCTTCTTCTCCTTTCATAACCTATCAGTAACTTGTAAGTGAATAAATGAATTATTACAAAACAGCGTATACAAGAACCTGTCATTGTAACTGACTGGACATGAACATTTGTCGTATTTTGTCTGACAACAGAAACATTAAACATGTAAACGACTTCAGCTTTATTGAGTATTCAAATTCAGTAAGTTAAAAGAATGCATGTACATTGTGATGACGTCATAAACATACTTATTGGCATGTAATATCACCTTGCACCATAGTGACGGGTAAAAATAGATTTACAGATTTTTTGCTAGCCGGTTCGAAAGACAGACGATGACAGACAATGAAAAAGTCTAGAGCAACCTCTGCTTAATTGATAAAGTTGTACATCAAGAGATCTTCAACCCCTTTGTTATATAAATTGGATAAATCTGACACCATGTCTCCAGCCTTTTAGGCTTTGCTATAGCATGCTAAATGATTTAACCTTTTTCTTGCCCTTTTATCATTTCAAACCTCCATGACTTTCTTCTGCAGAACACAAAAGATATTTTGAAAAATGTTGTTGACCGAACATGTACAGTCATAAACTTGAAGTATTGATGTAGAGAAACATGATGATGCACATCAGTTTTTTATTCAGTTTATAGCCGTTTATTATTGTGTTTTTCATTTATATATTTGAAAAATCATATTAGCAGCTAAATATTTATTTTGATGTACTTGCATCTTACATTTTAACCGAAAAGCTTACTAACATGATTTTTATTTCCATCAATTTATCAGAATTCACATCACCACAGATGTATTTAGAGAACACAAAGTCCCCCTCAATGGCCGCCATAAATATGAGTGAATCTACAGATGCAGGTGACAATGATGGTTCTTCTCAGGACAAGGAGCTTGATGAAAAGCTGGAGGGGTTAAAAAATCAGGATAATGATGCAGGGGGCCTGGAATCAGATCAGGACAATGTGGATCAATCTGCTAAAACACCAGAGGCTTCTGTAAGCAGTGGCAGTAATACAAAAAGCGTTGCCTCTGAAGGTGATAACCGTCCATTCAAGTGTAATGCATGTTTGGAGTCATTTCCCACGAGAACGGCTTTGAGTGTTCATTATAATTCAACCACCCATATTCAGAGAATGAGAACAGGGACAGTGAAAGAAAATGACTCCACCCCATTCCTCGCTCGACCTTATGTCTCCAACAAACCATACCAGTGTGCAGTCTGTCGTGTCTCTTACAATCATGCCATCACCCTGGAAAGTCATTTAAAATCTGTGTTGCACCAGAGTCGCAGCAGGAGTGCTGGGAACGCTACTCCAAGTTCCACTGCGAACACAGGAAATGGAACCATGGTCACAAACTTGGCTGTGACTACCGTTGGAAGCACCGCACAGTTAGTTAACGCCTCCACCAGTAATTGTGTCACCCAAGCAAACCTGACTACATCAGCAGTAACGACCAAAGACGGAGAGCAGATGCAGCCTCAGTTAGCGCCTTCATTACTTTCTTCTCCTGTGGCCTCTGCACAAGCGATGTCTGCTATTCTCACTCTCTTGACTTCCAGCCCAAATTCTGTCCCACAATCCATTCTTCCTTCTCTTTTTACAACTGGGGCATCTGCAACACCGGGGGCTGCGACCCCGCAGCTTATACCTCAGCCTCAGATGCTTATGCCCCTAGTGTTGAATGGGCTGCAAACCCAAATCCAGGGTCAGAATTCAGACTCTCCAAACCAGCTTTTGCAGCAGGCCGTGCCAGTGCTGGGTCTGAGTGCTGCACAACAGGCTCTTTTGGCCCAAAGACTCAGCGGCTTACAAAGTCAGTGGGCTGCTTTTGGCATCCCAACAACAACTACTCCACAGAATTCAGAGGAGCCCAATAACAGTGCAGACTTAAGAGTAACAAGCAAGATGAAAGTTGAGCCTTGTGATCTGCCGATGTCACTGAAATCTAAAGTTGACTGGAAAAAAGATGGTGTAAAAACAGAGTTCTGTAATAATGGTGACAACAAACAAGAAATAGTTGATGACGGCACAATGTGCGAAAAAGCGCAAATAAAAAGTGATAAGGAAGTTAAGACAAAAGGTGAAAAGGGAAGTGAAGAGGAAGATTTAAACTCAAAAGTAAACGAAGCCTCTGGACCTCCAGTGCTTTCTGATCCAAGCCATGATCTCAGCCATAAGCATACTGTTAACAGTTCTGATCCTGTTAACTGCACCTTTCGTAAAACTAACCTTGCCTTACGATCTTCAGGCCATAGGATGGCTAAAGCATACCCCCTCTTGTCTGCAGGACGTCCTTTGCTCACTGAGTTCCAGTCTCAGGTTCTGTGGGCATTCCTAGAGTCACGAGATGATGCTGACACATCAAGTCCACAGCGGGAGGATTGCGAAGCCCTCGGCAGGGAGGTGGGTCTAACGGGGGAGGAGGTACGCAGATGGTTCTTAGATGCCTGGCATGTCAAAGATAGAGAGAGATTAGACAGCTTTGATGATGAGAGAGACAGAAGTCTGGAGGATGAAGAAGGTAATTTAATGATCGACGAGAGTGAAGATGGACATAGCCCATCAGCTTCAGGCAGTCATGCGATAGACTTATCAAATAGTGCAGAAAGACACAGGGACGGGATTGGTAAGGCAAGCCCAAGAGAGTTGCTGTTGACATCTGATTCTGAAAATGAAGAGTTTTACACCTCTGTTATCGTGACTGATGAAGAGAGTCAATGTAGTTCCGTTAAGGAAGAATCGGGTAGCCCGGTCAAACAACCTTTACAGGTAGAGATGACGGGTGAAAAATCCAGTGGTGGTGGAAAGGTTCTTCGCTCAACCACTGTCTTTCTCTCGGATGCCGAGGATGAGTATGATGATGAAACAAGTGCAAAGAGAAGAAAGAGAGAGAGTGAGATTGACAAAGAGGTTGAGGTTAAGCAGGAGAAACAAGACATTGATCTTGATCTTCAGTTGGAGGAACAAGCAGACCCTCCAACTCCTCTTTCAGTCGCAGTTGATCATCAGGGGGTTCCAACTGGGATCTTGCAAACACTGCCCCTGTCCCTTTCATTGGCGCCACTTTCTACCCAGTTATACAGCCCGTATGTACTCTCGCTTCCTTCCTCAGTTATCGGGGTTGGTGTTTCAGAGGGAGATCGGGGTAAAGTGACAGCATTTTCAAAAACTCGAGTAGTTACCAGACATTCAGCAGCACTTTCTGAAGCCCTTAATGCATCTGCCACCAGCTCCTACCTATCTAATGGTAATGATTGTGAGGCTGCTTTGGACCTAAGCATTGGGAAAAACCACAGTTCTACTATATCACCTGTTTCTACAACCAACAACCCCTCTGTACAGAAAAGTCATTTGCTTGATGGTCTGGGTCTGAGACCAGCAAATGTTGGTGTCACTGGAGATGGAGGTCTTATTGTTGTTCAGGTGAAGCCAGATTCTGCCATCGCAATCCCATCTTCCAATAACAGTACTAATCGCAATAATTTGGCTAAGACTAGCACGGTGTACATGAGGGCGGCAGAGAAAGTTAGCACACTCATGGAAAGAGAAAAAGAGAAGGAGCAAGAAAAGGAGCAAGATCAAAAGAGGCAAAAAGTACGACGCTTCAGGGACATGAGACGGTCCAGGACCATCATCCATGCCGATCAGCTAGATATTCTCTACGGATGTTATTTTAAAGATCCAAATCCGGGAAAACATGAATTTGAACAAATATCAGAGTGGGTTAACCTTCCGAAGAAAGTGGTTCAGATCTGGTTCCAAAATATGAGAGCCCGGGAACGAAAGGGAGAAGTTCGGTTTATCAGCGATGGCACTTTGGCGGCTGTTGGGAAACCACTAATAAAGTTCACCTGGCCACTCACTAAACCCATATTCTCATCCCCACCTAAACCAAACCCAAGCCCCTCTACTGGCTGGGCCTCTGGAAAAACCCAAACTGGAAATCTACCTATAAAAACAGTGAAAGAGGAAGTTAAGGAACCTCCAACTCAAGGTCCAAGTAGACCAAATGAGATACCTTCCTTCACTGTTGTGTCTGCCAGTCCTTTAATAGCACACAAGATCAAAGCAGAAGCAACCCCGGTTACGATGGTAAAAATAGCTCCCAAGGCGGTGGCCAAACCAGTTGCAGTTCCTCTCTTGGTCAGTGGGACTCCCACATCTCGATCTGCTCAGAAAAGGAAGGTGGAGTCTGATCATACAGATGAAGATGATCCTGATTACCAAGTAGAAGTTAAGTCTACCAATCGCACGGTGCCAAAATCGTCCACTACGCCAATTAACAAATCCTTGGCATCTCAGAAACATAATGGGCTCAAATACTGGTCCCAAAAAGGTCCGTTCAAGATAAACACTCTTACAAGAGAACAATTAGGCCTAAGCTCCCCGCGGCCTACACCCACCATCACCACCATGCCATCCCCTGTGGTGGTTACACCGCCTTCTGCTCCAAGCCAAAAAGAAACAAGTTACATACAGCAGAACTTCACCCCAAGGCGACCCAGAACTCACCTGAATGGTCTTCAGCTGTCCATCCTCCAGTCATGTTATGAGACGTGCGCTCATCCTAATGCACTGGAATGCGAAGCGGTAGGGACAGAGCTTGGGCTTCCACTAAAGGTTGTGCAAATCTGGTTCCAAAACACACGTGCCAAGGAGAAACGCTGGAGGCTTCAACAAGAAAAGATGGTGAGAACATATCTCTTTGCAAATCTTAGTTTCAACTTTTAATATTTTATCAAAGTGTCCATTTTATTTGCCGTCATGGCATTTTTTTTTAAAAGTAGTCAAATGTATTACGTATAATAGACAAGATAAGATGGAATGAATGGACTTAGTTCTGAGTGTTTTATTTTCAAGTTTTTAATTTCATTGTGTTTTAATTGGATGAAAGGGATATGAACATTCTGTCATAATTTACTCACCCACTTGTCATTTCAAACCTGTATGACTTTCTTCTGCAGAACACACAGGAACATATTTTGAAAAATGGCAGTACCCATTCACATTGGTTTTGTCTCTGTATAATAGATGTGAATCTGTACCACCATTGTACGGTTACCAACACACTTCAAAATATATTTTTACATTTAGGCTTTGTACCCTTTGATTTACTGACGTCGATAACATTTTCTTAGTTCTTCTGTTAGAAAAACATTTACATTCTATTTTTGCTTTACCTCCTTTACAGTCCCCTAATCCCAGTGACCCCTCTAAGAAGATAGACGTTAGCTCGAGTAGCTACCTACAATACAATGCCCTTCGAGCCAACCGTCCCATCCTGCCCAAACCTGTACAACTGACAGTTATGGAACCTTCATCATATACTGTCAACCAGTCAACAGGCCGTGAGACTTTGAGAGGCAAGTGCGAGGCCTGCGGGGTCGAATTTGAATCCAGGGCTGCAGCACGTGATCACGTCTTCTCGCCACGGCATCTTGCCACCTTGAAAACCACTAACTTTGGTCAGCTTGCATCGTTGGTCAGCAATGGATCCGGTACTGGGTCTACTGGTCTTGCAATCCAGTCTTCTTCCCCATCACCAGCTAGAAACTCCAGCTAAAGAATGAATTAAAGCTGGTGCAGTTTGCGGACCCACTAGACTTGTTGGCTTGCAGTAGACAGAAGATGGGTGCTGGACTTTTAAGCTAATGTTTTTCAAGGCTCTAAGATTGAAGAGGGCCCAGATTGCTCTGGCCATCTTCGCTCTCTCCGTGGATATCAGCAAGACATTGTTATGTAGAGTCTTTGCATACAGGGCTCCTTTTAATGACCTATGCCACAGCATAATTTTACTATAAATATCTACTGAAATGATAATCATGGACATGCTAATGCTTATGTGACTATGGTCCGTCTTTCACAACATCATCTCAGTTTAAACTCCTGTAATGTTGGGTAATAATGTACTGGCATTTACACAAAACACTTTATTTGATTGGGAGACTCTGCAGTAATGACGCACCAAAAATCTCAACCAAAGTGCTCTAGGTTGTCAATTTTCTGGTACTGTTTTTGCTTGGGCCAGGGTGGTCTTAAACCTGTTTTAAAGCTTGTGTAGAGGAGGCGTTTCTGAGCTGAAGTCATCCTGTTAATTCAAAGCAATTTATTCTGTAAACAGAATTTTTCATTAAACGTTCAGGTTAAGTTGGACGAAATGTCTAGACTGTACTAACAGTTAACGGTATTGAAATAATAAGGATGACAAATATGGCTGAGAATTGTGGAATATGAAGATTTTGGGAGAGTCTCATAATTCAGACACACAAAACGAGGATGTTAACAATATGATGCTATTTTTTAAACCAAACCATCATGACAATCCTATATTCATCAGCAGAACTCTAGTTGAGAGGTAAAGATGTCAGATGGTCATTATACAGCACTTTGACCCATTTAAAATCTCAAACATGTTTTTAAAGTTTTCTTGTTCCACATAAAAAAGTTGTTGTATGGTGAATTTATAATTCTTCATCTAATTAAAATTAAGTATTAATCAGCATTTCATGTTATTTTAAAGGATTAGCATAGCACATGGACGAAAATGAATCAGACCTAGCCGCTGTGCACGAAGCCAAAGTCTGTACTTTCCCAATTTTATATGAATTTGTGGAACAACGAAATTAAATACTTTATACCCTCTGCGTTTAAATTTGTTAGAAAATAACTCCATATTGTCAATAGAAAAACACAAAGTTCATTTATTTATGGTAAAAGCAAAATCATTTAAGGTATGGGAGAGAGTTGTCATTTTTTTCATGTTTAAGCATTTTGTGTTGCAAACTGCATGCTCATAATGAGCTGGATGAAAGTATTTTCTTCCAAACCTGCCAGGAGAGAAGGAAAGGTTCCTTAGTGGACCTGTAAACTATTCATCAGGGCAACAGGAGGTGTGATTTGACGGACATGAAAAATTCTTTTTGGGTTTTTATTTTGTATTTTACTGTTATTGATACTATTAATACTTTAACAAAATGCTAAACTAAAAAAAGATTTTTTTTAATGAACTATATAAAGAAAATGATATTCCAAAGTTATTCTTTCTCTTGCTTTGTCTCATTAATTAAACCAAAAAGCATTGGATTGGAAGCGTTCATAATGCAAACCGTAACGGAACTCCCTTGCCTTGACACTTTGAACTAGTCCAGGGTTTAAGCATGAGCTACATGTAATTACATTTTAGACAAGTCAACTTGGAACACTTGAAGTTTCTTTCAGTATATCTCGGCAAATACAAGTTGCTTTTGTTACATTTTAGTGTCAAGTTGTAGCTCATTAAAAGAACATGGACTGGGTTGTAGTGCGGTGCAGGATGTGGGATCTCACAGTGTTGCACTGTTCAGAGTATATAGGTAGAACATGGAGAAATGCTTTTTATATTATCTTTTCACTTTTTCCATTGACACTTGATTATCACTTGTTATATAACTGTACTTACTATTTTTTTCAGTACTCATCACTGTTTTGATTACTATTGATAACGATTTTAATGGCATCTCAAATTTAGAGATGTTGTTGATATGAATATTGAATGATAATGGTGGCAGTCTTGTTATGAAAAATTAGAATATTGATTAAGCTTGTTTTTCCCTCATTTGTACCTTCATTTTGTGTTGGTTCTCATTTTTTCTTATGCAGAAAACAAATAAACTTAAATTCATGAATTCATGCTTCCATTGACTTTATAGATACGCTCTTGAATTTTGATTAATAATTTGCATATACTGTTGATTTGGATTTACAGCTCATTTCTGATTGATACAAGTCTAAGGCATGAGCAGCATTATATTTTACCATCTGTCCAGCATCTTGTCAAAAAAGATTTGTGTTGTGTAATGGGCGTGCAACTAAAAATAACAAAGTGCTTTTTATTTAAACACATACGCACAATTTAGGTGGCCTGGTGTGATTTTACAGATCTCCACTGTGCAGTTAGTAGTAGTTCCAGGCCGCTGCCATTCAAGGTGGTCCGTGAGCTGTGATTGACAATAATTTCGTCTAATCACTGTCGCTGTTGTAGAGTCTACGTAGTGAGTGCAGGGAAATGCCCTTAATAATACTCCAATCGCAGACCTCGATATGTGTAGGAGGCGCGGCTAAACGACGAAATCGTCCAATCACCTCTCGGAAGTGCGCCTGCAGTGCCCTGAATTCCCGCCTACGGCTTCCATTTCTGTTCTGAAACACACGAGCTCTCGCGAAGAATACCCAGTCGCTTTTTTGAAATTGTCGTTAATTGTAAATAGAGTTGTAAGACGGTTGCAAGCTGTTGACTAACCGCAATCTATTTACATTCGGGAAGAGAGTGAATTTTCTCCGCTAGAAAACACGGTGTACCACCAGAAGGAACTAGGCGGGCTTTTATTCCCTTTTTAACTTTAGTGAGCGGCGTTTTCCGCCGTTTTTACTCCCTCCCCTGTCCCTCTCTAGCGCTCCCCCCGTGAGAGTCGCGGCCTGTCGTAGAGCCACGAGGCGCGAAGGACCACCGTAAACTAGGCGATGGCGGAGTTCGGTAACGGACTGGCAGAGGAGTCTCTGCTGGACTCTGACCCGGGTCACTCAGAACTTGAAGACCCAGGCGTCGAGGAGGAACCAGGATTAGACGAGGGTGAGGCCGCTATTGAAGATCCGGTAAGTGAAGGACGTAGTATACTTTAACATTCAGTTTTGCTTTTGTGCCCAGCGCCGGAGGAAAACTCAACATTACATTTTACGTTAATTTAGCATTAAAATAAATATGTACATTCCAATTTGAGACCCCAATAGTCATGTGAACGCGAAACCAGTTTCGCCAGGTCGGTTTGTCCGCCATTGTGGCTCACGCAGTGCAGTAAGATTAGCGAGTGACATGCGTGGTGCTGGCCGCCATGTTGGCGCAACATCGGTTTGGGTTCCTCTGCGCCAGATCTGTCGACCTAGCGGGGAAATATTTTCATCGCAAAAAATGCGAGACGGGAGATGTAAGAGACAGGGGCGAGGGTAGGATATAGGCCGTCATTAGCCGCTGCAGTGTGGGTCCATCCGGAGAAAAGCAGACGGCTCACGGTAAACACGCCTCTTTTATTATCGGTGATGTTAGACGTTGACAGTAACTGCGTTTTTGGTGAGCAAAAGTAAGTCGTTTTGGTGACTTCGTGTTGAGACGCGGGTCGTTTTTGGCCTTTGATATTGAATTAACTCTTACAGCGAAATGTATCGCTTATAAAAATGCGGTTAATTATTAGTTTTTGAAAAGCTTCGATTTGCTTACAAACGTAAACCGTTGAGGTTTCGGTTTACAGCATCTAACGTTACCATAGTTTTGCCTGGCAAGTGTATACCGCGATACTATAATTTAGCGATGCATGCATGAAAATGCTTTGCGATTTTGGGATGGAGACGGTGTGCTTGTTTCCATGGGTGCGGTGCATTGAGGTTGGGCTGGTCCATCTCTTTTCCAATACACACTGACATTACTGGAGCGAGAGTAGGTCGCGAATTGACATGCTGCATGCACGTCTCATTTATTTAATCGCAAAATGATGCTATATTAGTGGAGGTGTTCAATCGTTAGATTGCTTGCATACGGTTGGATGTACTATTGATTACATGCGTATACTAATATCGTGCATAATGTTGTATACAAAAATGGATTCAACTGCGTAAAAGGGACCGTCACATGCGTGCAGTGTTACTTTAGACGGGCTCGATGGCGACTCTGCCCACTGCCCTGCAATGCAGCACTGTCGAATCTGTGCGCGTGAACGCACACAGAAAGTGTGTTTGCTCGGTCATGTGTACATTGATGGCTTCATGCTTAGGGGGTGGCTCTGTCTTTAACATCCACAAATGTGTTGCAGTGGCGTCTTGCTGAATGGACAGTCTGTGTTGAAAAGCAACGAATGGCATGTTCATGCTATGTCCATGATCAGTGCTGAGAAAAGTGAATACATGGGCATTCTGGCAAACCTATGGATTGAATTTGACGCCTAGTATTTACATATTAAAGTATTCATTAAATGTGTACTATATATCTTGATTATATTGTTTTTTTTATTTTGGGCTTTTCAGGAGCTGGAGGCAATAAAAGCCAGGGTGAGAGAGATGGAGGAGGAGGCAGAGAAATTGAAGGAGCTACAGAACGAGGTGGAAAAACAAATGAACCTCAGTCCTCCACCTGGTAAGTGTGACTGGATGGATGGATTGAATGAGGGATATTAAGGCACAAGGATAAGGAAAGGAGAGCACATTGCAGAACAGACAGTCCTGATTTGCCTAGGAAAGAACATAACCTAGATTTCGGCCATTTAACTGTCCAGTGTTTTGGTTGCAAATTTCTGCATAAAGTCTTACATTGTTGATCGATTTCTCTATTTACAGCCGGTCCTGTCATCATGTCTATTGAAGAAAAGATGGAAGCTGATGGGCGGTCTATTTACGTCGGGAATGTACGTTTCTTTATTCACATAGTGTTTGTTAATAATCAGTCACAAGTCATATTTATATATTTATCTCTTTATAATTGCCTTTGTTTTAAATGAATGATGACTACCAATGATGGTAATGTCTTTGTTGCAGGTGGATTACGGTGCAACAGCAGAAGAGTTAGAGGCACATTTCCATGGCTGTGGCTCTGTAAACAGAGTCACCATCTTGTGTGACAAATTTACCGGACATCCTAAAGGGTAACTAATATAATACATTAATACAATTAACTTAATGTTCTTTCTGTGCAGTTGAGTGGCTGCTAAGAATAGGTGCAACCGATTTGAATTCAGTGATGCATCACTTGTTTCCACAGACTGAACTGTAGTCATGACAAATGGATAGTTTTGAAGTGTTGGCAGTGATTTTTGTACAGTTTTTACACTTGTATATATAAATAGGGCAGCTAAGCATTCAGTATATAGTAGGTGTGAGACTGTTCTCTGGCGCTGCATTAATCTGGTTCCCCATACTGTTCCTATTAATAATTTCAATTCCTAATAACACATTTGCGTTTTAATAACGTGGTGTAACACTTGATAATGCTTTAATCACAGCTGCTTTTGAACAGTGAGTATTTTACAGTATATTCTAATCTAAAGGTGTCTGAATTCTGGATGTGTGTTTCTAGATATTAACTTCATAGTAATCAACTTTTTTTGGTCCTTTTGCATTTGATTAAACAAATCTCTATATTTTTCAGGTTTGCATATATAGAGTTTGCAGACAAGGAATCTGTTAGGACGGCAATGGCACTGGATGAGTCTTTATTCAGAGGAAGGCAAATAAAGGTGAGACGACACATTTCATGCTTATTTGCTAATAGCCATGAAGTCTGCGTAGATGTCCGTTCCCAAAGGTTTAAAATAGTTTTTTTAAGGTTTAACTTTGGTTTTAGTTGGTGAAATATTTTTTCCCACTTGAAGTCTGAAAAGGATTTGCTCAAGTGGTTTATAAAGGAGGGGAAATATTACTTACAATTTCTATATATATATTTTCTGTCTGTTTCTTAAAGGTTGGCGCCAAGAGAACGAATCGTCCTGGCATAAGCACCACAGACCGTGGTTTTCCACGTGCTCGTTTCCGCTCACGGGGAGGAAACTTCTCATCCAGAGCACGCTACTACAGTGGGTACACACCCCCCAGAGGCAGAGGACGGGCCTTCAGGTGAGTGCCACGGCATCCCACACACTTCACATTCCCTGACACACAGGTTTTATTTTGACAGAGAGTGCTGATGTGAAACTGTGAGGGGAGACAGAATATGATATTATGGTTAATAGTAGTTGGCCAGTATTCACAAGGCCCTCATATTTAGCAATTTGATTAAAGACAAGTTTATTAAAGAGAGAGTGATCATGTAGATCCTCCAGAAAGCAGATTTCTGTTCACGGCAAAATTACGCATGAAAATGTCTTCCAAAAAGAGGTTGTAGCACTTACGTGAACAAATGTGGGCTTTAAAGTTTATATTAAAAGTCACTTTTTTGTTGGTTGATATGTTTTTCAAAATGAAACTCAAGGTTAAAAGTATTTTTGCCATGTCTTATAATTGTGTTAACAACAGGACTGTGTTATAACAGCATGCAATTACTTTGATATCCAGAGAGCTTTTTTCCTATTGTTTTGTTCATGTTTTTAATTTTCTTTTTGTTCAAGTTTTTGCTTCTTACCTTTAAAGCATTTATGATTCTCTTAAAGTACACTTTATTCTTTAGTGTATGAAGTCTGCCTTCTAGGGGTGGGAATCGTTTTGTCCCTCACATATCGATTCTTGATGTACTAATTAGCATATTTAAGAGTCAGACTAGTGTTGGTACTTTGGCTTCAACTCTTAGAACTATCACATATTGTAATTTAATACAACTGAGTGCCTAGTAAAGCCATTCTCATTGACGGATTCTACTGTCAGAGATCAAACAAGTACATAATAGTAATTAAATGTGACACATCAGTGCTCTATGTTAAATGACAGCCACTTCCACGCATTGATGACAATGACAAAATCATTATACACATGCATTAAGAGCGGTTATTTCACCAATATTCTTGTATTAGTCTCATGCAGAGAACCCAGCGTGTCCGTCTGGCCAACAAAATGCTTATGCAAGACAAAATATGCAAGATAAAAAATGTATCTTGCAGTTAAGTTCTACAGGGCGAATGTATCTGGCTTTCTCGTGTTACTTTAAAGGTCTGAGTGCTCCACTGCTCTTGCATTTGAGTTCAGACTTATTTGTTCCAAAGATGTCACGTTAATATATTTGGTGACGTTTATAAAATAGATTTTTGACATTTGTGAATCTATTCGAATCGCTAGCAGATTGAATCGATATTCACTGTGAACTTTTTTTTTCCTTTCCCACCCAATACGGCTTTATCTTTTATACCGGAACTTTGATGTTATGAGAGAGACCGAAGAGACTACTTTGTAATGTGCACTCTCTGTACAAACTCCTGTGTGTCATAATGTTACAAGGAAATCTGAGGAAGAATTGTCAAAACCATTAAACACATGCCAGGTCATGGTCATCTCCATCCGTTGTTCATCCTGCGGTGTAAGATTATTACATTTAGCAGACGCTTTTATCCAAAGCGACTTGCATAGCATAATCATATACATTTATACATAGGTATGTGCAATCACCTGGGATCATACCCACAACCTTGCGTTGTTAATCCAATGCTCTTACCACTAAGCCACAGGAAATCTTATTAGCAAGAAATTGCAAAACACTTGAGTTGAGGTAAATTGAGAATTACACAGATAACATACTACCAGGCACCTTACAAGGTTTTGCGACAGTTTGGATTCCAAATAAGATTTTTTTGGCCACACACTACCCGTTGGTCTTTGGATGGAATCATTGAAGACACCTTGATCATAATCAACAGGCTAATTTGATTTTTTTTAATAGTTAACCGTGGGATTAACTAAATTTTCTTTTTATTAACAGCCTTGATTTAGTTTACAAATTACACTTTGTTTATGATAATGAGCCTGCTGTTTTAATGCATGGTACTGATGTCAAGCACAGCTCAGAATAATTTGAAAACAGGCAAGTGTGTGTTTTATTTAGGAGGAAGGTATGGTTCTAAAAGGCCATTTTTATCTCATTGTCACTCCTCTTGCATGAATAACAATGTATTCACTTCCAGAATGGAGGGTTCATTCCTGCAGCCTGATATTGACCATATTAGTATCCAAACAGTAACAAAGTTTCTGTGCCATAGAGTACACAGGCTTTTCTTGGAGTAGGTTGCGTGAGAATGATATGAAGTCATGGAGCGCCACTGGCTGCTTGAATGAATGCCCGTGTATATTTGTGTGTGTCTGATTGGTGTGTTCTGTGATTGTTATTGTATGTGTGTGTGTGTGTGTTTGAGTGTTTATGTCCCCACAATCTCTCCCTTACAGAGACCTCAGGAGCTGCCCTTACAGAGAAAGAGAGAAAGAGGGAGAGACTGCTTTCACTATCCCCTACACTGGACACTAGACCCTATAAAGCTTGAATAGAATTAATGCACACACATTTTGCTGTTGGATAATCTTCCTCAGCTTCCCTTTATATTAAATTGTATACTGCACTGGATACCTATATATTGTTGCATTAATCACTCTTTCAGTCAGGGGGTATACATTGCGTTTCGTACTTTGAATATGTGTATACCTGAAACATGAGTGAAAATTATTTTATGCATAACCCTTCATTCTGTCCTCAAAGTTGGAAGGCCCGTTAAATAACGTAAAAATGTATATCATACATAGTTGCAAACACGCACCATACCCAAAAATTGGTGTCCTTCGTCTTAAACCAACCACAAAAAAAGAACTCACCCTCTTTTTCTCTCTCTTTTCCAGGGGCCGAGGGCGAGCAACATCGTGGTACTCCCCTTACTAATACTTCCCTACCCCTATGAACCCCCTTTATTATCACCTCATGTCCCCATAGAAATGAATAAAGATCCCTCTCAAAAAAGGAAGGAAAAAAGAAGAAAAAAAGAAAAAATAAAACAAAAAGAAAAAAGAGCATCTCCTGGAAAGACAGACTGACTGGCCGCAGTGTGCGATTGTGTGTGCGTGTGGAGGTGGTGCGATCACCCTGGTAAGGTACAATATGGCCGTTGGGGAGATTTGATGGCATTTGTTTAAATTTGAGATGATGATGATGATGTAATCTCAGGCTGCAGATGTGTCCTTTTGTCTGGCTGTGATTTCTCTCACCAAACAGCCCCCTTCATGTTTGCACTCAAGATGTGCAAACTGAAAAAACAATGTTAACTTTTTTTTTTAATGATTGTACCGTGAAAATGTAAAAGTTCCAGTAGAAGAATGTTGTTGTTTTCACTAAGTTGTGCTATTTGAGAATCAGTTTCTATTATTTGTCTGTGCTCTCTGGAATCCCTTTCCCCAAGCACTGGTTTCTTTCCCGTTCATCCCTCACTCGCATTACCACCTTTACCTGCGGTAATTCGCCAGTGGATAATAGTTCACCATGGTTTTTAAGTTTTATTGTCTTGAACCATCTTCCACATCATACGACTATTGTACTATGGCATGGCCTGAGATCTTGAGATCTGTTGTTGTTTTTTCTTTTTTTTTTTTGTTCTTTCTAAACTTTTTCCGTCTCATGTTGCCATACACCATTCCCGTTCATCTTTTTCTTCCTCTGTTCCTAATGCTCCCCCATCCCCTCTCTTGCTCTCTCTTTGTATTAGACCACTTCTTGTCGTTTCAGGTTTCAAGACCAGTGGAGGCTGACTACCCCTCCTCCCGTGGCCGCAGCACCCCCTACTGTCTCGGCGGCGTCTCTGTCTCTATCTGCTCCCGCTATGCACACTCACCCGATCCTCTCTGTGTGGGGGGGTGGGGGACAGGGTGACCACCGGCCCACAGCGGGAGGCATTTATTACAATAACAAGCGCTGAGCTTTAATAACATGATCATACTGAGATGCACCAGGCCCATGTTAACACAGACACACACAGCGCATACACCGCACACATTCAGAACACACATTTATGTCATGAAGGCAGAGCCATGATAGAGCAGTGGCTGCTTAAATTGCTAGTGAGTGAGAGAGGAAGGACCAGAAAGACATTGAAGGGGAGGGTTCTTCTAGGGCCTTGTCTTTCTCAGTGCACGGTGCAGTTAGGGCCCGATGGAGCACTAATGCGTGGGCTGCAGGTATCGGTTACTTATGGAGGGGTTCGGAGCTTTTATTTCAGGGAAGGGAGGGGGATTTGTGCGGCAAGGTTTTGTGTGTTTCTTTTCCTTTTTCCAGATGGGGAAAGTGGGGTGTGGAAGAAAAGCGAAAAGATGTTTTCCTTTTTTATTTTATTTTTAACCCATGAGTCTGTAATTAGAAAAAAAAATAAAAGACATTGTGTAAAAATTTCTTTAAGTGTCTTGTATTTTTGCCGGGGTGGTTGTGGACACACAACAAGTGCTAGAACTTAAAACGGAATTGTCTGATATCTGTGACGCCAAATGAGTAATGAGAAATAATTTGTGTTTCTAGTCTGGCATTGGTCTGCCCAGAAGCTGACTTTGCTCAAACTGCAGTCTAAAAGTGACAGTGGACGTATCAGCGCATTCATGATGTGCACTTAATTGGTTTGTGTGATCATAAACCTATGTCCCACAAGTTTTAGGAAAATTCCTACACGACTTTATAGTTTCCTTTAATGACCTCTGAGGGTTTTTTTTCTAAATGAGGATGCATAATCAATGCATAATGATTTAACAAAGCTGTTCAAAAGGATTTGCAGTGTAGAGCAGAAATAAGACTCGATAGATAAAATTACAAAGATGTCAAATTTATTTGGAAGTCCGTTACAAACCATTATCTTCATCTCAGATTTTGTTCCTTGATATCAGGTATTCTACTTGTGTTTCCTGAACCCTAGAGAGAGAAAAAAACACGTTCAAGCAATTTTCTTTTTTTTAATGCATATTTAAATAGAAAATTAAACATACCTTTCTTTTTAGAGTTCTTGCTAATTTTCTTTTTCTTGGATTTAGGACGATCAATATCCTACAAAAAATATGGAAAGCATTCAGTGAGGTTGATCATGTCTGCCTTTTTGGAGGACTTTGCATGCTTTCAGAAATTCTATTTCCACTTCAACCTGGAAATAATTAATGAAACACTGATCTTTTAAAGTAGGTTAAGTTCTAGAATTGTATGAATGACCAAACTATTATTACATTTATATAGTGCTTTTCTGGGTATGAATTAAACATTTACCAGGCAGGAATAAACACTGCAATAGTGAAAGTTTGAAAAATATCAAAGCAAGTGATTCAACTGGATTAATATTTTTTATAGGTTAACAATAAGGTCAAATGAAAACACTGTTGCTTCATTTATAAAGGTTTATAAAAGGAAGCTTGCATTTATATGCTCAGTATAGTTAGTTACATTAATTTAAATGCTTTCCCATCATATCAATAAACTTTTTTGGGGTGAAATACAAGGGGAGTTGCTTCACTGTCGCTTTGCTCAGAGCTAATTGGTACAGTTTTGGTTTGCGATCACTAACCCAGAATAAAACCTGCCCCAAGGCAGGTTAGCCGTGTGACGTAAATTAACATGGCGACGAAACCCGCTCAAATCAATCCACCTTCTTGAGGCCAAACTCAGGATTATGCCTAAACTTAATGCTGATTATCTGGGTATAAACCAAAGCCGGCTTTCTGCAATAGGCCTCTGCTGTATAATGTTAGTTTCAGTGTTATATTTCAATAAGGTATCACAAAAATGACAAGATTAGAGGCACATAAGGGAAGAAATTATAAAAAATGTATAACGGGAGCAGTAACTTTTGTCAGTAAAATGTTTCAATAAATGATGCAGTTTAAGTGCTTGAGCTTGACCTGTATTCATTTCAAAACCTCTAACATACACGTTTTAAGATGAAGCAAAGTTTTTAAAAAATTCAAAGTTACCACTTTGTAGGAATAACCCATATACGTTTAATCTATTGAATAAATGCAGGTATAAATTGTCACAGTAACAAGTAGAATTCTCAAAAGACATGCAGAACGATGCCAGTCCAGCTCACCTGTGCTTCTCCACCTGTCAGAGCTGTGATGTCACCAAATTGTGCAATGTTATTCAGCTGTGATGACATTCCCATCAACCTCCTCTTCCTTTGCTTCTGCTCACGTGTCATGTTCAGACGGATCATCATGGACTCCTCATAGTTTTTCCTTTTGAGATACATTTTCCAAAGGCAATAAGTCAGTGCCATATAACATTTTTAGTGCATATTTACTGAGTAATTGATGTTATTTACTGTAGTCTGCACTGAACTCCATATTATTATCTGATATATATCTAATTGATTACACTAAGCACAAAACAACAGCAGCTGCCCTTAAAAGTGGACATAGGAACAGAAGAAAATTAAACTTGTCAGCTCATTCATGTCTTTACATGACCCTTTACAGTTTATACCTGTATTGATCTTCCTTAAGCTCACGGTCAGTCTGGAAGTCTCTGCGGTCTCTGATCTCTTCAGGAGCGTCGCTGTATTGCTGCCTGAGCTCCTGGATGACAGAACTGCGGAGTGCTGCTTTCCTCCGTTTATCTACCAGATCCTTTTGCCTGTCTGCTTCCGTCATATCTCCATCTAAGTACAGTGGGGAGAGTTCAGGAATGAACATTAACCATTAATAAAACTATATGTATTTAACGGCTTAATGGCATGAAGTTTTAAAGAGTGAAACAAAGAAGGGGTAAAACCCCAATTAGATTTTTATGTGCGATTATTCATTTTGGGTAGGCAGTCAGTTTTTCCCCAGTGTATCTGTGACTCAAATTAGGTATTTTTCACAACAGTAAAAACACAAGAACTTAGTTTTAAAATCTGATTAATCTGGCATGTCCTGAAACATGAGTATTGGCTATATTTTTGTCTTGTATTTCCAAACTGACAGCATCTTTCAAATGGTGTATGAGAAAGTATTTTATTGACTGTCAGAACATTCTGATTTCATCATTTAGAAAATGAAAGTGTGAACAGCTAAAACAAAATTATTTTTGTGAATGCAGTCTGAAAAAGCCTTTGTGTGTAACTGTGTATTATAATGAAGCAGTATCAAATTGAACAACACACCATAATGCATTGGAGCAATTCGAGGAGGAACGTATTTCTTGGCTAGAGGTTCTTTATCCCCAGAATCCTTCGTTTTTTCTTCTCCATCCTCATCAAATGATTCCTCAGATTCACTAAGCTGGATAAGCAATACATAATTGGCATTCAGGTTTAGTTCAGAATTTTCATTCAAGTAGATTACCTGTTTATTGGCATAAGAGCTTTACCTTGCTGCTCATATTCTGAGGATTAGGACGGAAGTGTAGAGGGTCATTGTCAGCTGGAAAAAAAAAACTTTGTCAGAGATTGTAGATCTTAATACATCTGGCAATTACAAAAACGTCAAAGTCCAGTACTGCATTGTCAGAATAAAAACACTAACAGAGGCTGCCTGTCACCGCTGTCCGCATTAATTTATCAATCTGATATTTCAGCTTTTGATCCAAGGGCCGCATTTTTTCCAGTACCTACACAAAACAGAGAGAAAGAGTGCGCGAATAATACTTAATGTATGTAACATTTAGCATTCCAGTCCAGTCTAATATCCCACAAAGTATTTCATTGTTTTCACACGATGGACTTCGTTTCTTACCGTTCTAATGGTGACCAGCCTGTAAATGGGGCTGTTGTCCTTGAGACTTTCTCCCTCTGTTTTTAAACTGATCAAATGAGTCACATCTTGCAGGTAAAACAGTAAAAGCTGATATCTCAAGTCAAGAAAAGACAACCCCTAGAGAAAAGACAAACATAATTGTCAAGTTTAAGTTATTTTTTCAGCTGTACCGGTTTTTTTAATTATTATAGAAAAATACCTTAGATGTTTGAAACGCCTTCTCTCGGACCTTTGTTATCAGCTCCCGGACATGACTAGTAACGGATGCCACCTGAAATAAAACTGTATCTTTCACCATGACAACACACACCTTACTATTCTTATCTTGGTACAGCAAGCAGCTACGCATAGATAACTTACTAACCATAAGAGGACATGTCTATAAAGCTTTTTTCAAGCAAATTTACAGGGTCTGTAAATGTACAAACCTGTTCTGTGAGACTGTTTAGTAGACGCACTGCAGTAGGAAGGTCATTGTCAATAAGATCCTACAAAACATGAACACGCCGGGTAAATATTTGGAAGAAAATCTAACTTTACACAATGTAGCAGAGCAGCTTACATGGTAGCCGATGTACAAATGTATCGCTTGTGCTATTTATTTGCTTCCAAACACATAATTTACAATTAAACAGCCCACAATAGCATCCTCACGCAATTTTGACATTTCTACGTCTAAACCAAGTTAATAATATTTTCTTTGCAAGTACAGAATAACTCACGTTTCCAACTGCGGTGGCCGCCATCTTGAATCACCAATTTAATACGGATGGGACGTGAGGACAAAACTCAGAGTGAATATTCAAATAAAAGTCTTGCGATAATTATCATATGTTCAATAATTTAACACAGCGCACTATATTTGCTCAATTAAGTTTTAAATCAAAATATATTCAAATATTTTTCGTATGGTTTATTTTTTTAATGCATTTTAAAAGATCGATTGCATTTAAGAAGTTAATTTATTTGTTAACCGGTACGAAACCTTTCCAAGCTTTTCTTACATAAAATATAACACACAATACATTTTTGTTTACGCAGGACTTAATCCTCTTCTTCCCATGTGAGACATCGTATCATCACTAGAGCACTGATAAGGACTGAGAACATGTTTCTATTGTGTTTAATTTCTGTTGTTTAACTTATGTATGTATTCATTTACTGATTAATTTGTTTATTTATTGGTTCATTTATCTATTAATTAACTTCAGTCATTTTCAGCACATTAGTAAATCCACTTAGCTCTCAAGCGCTTTCTGCCGCCATCTTGCTTGTTTTGGTGCTGTTACCATGGCGAATCCTCATATGGGAGATCCAAGCGCATTACTCAAGGTAAGCCTACCCAGAGTTGATATAACTAACTCAGATAAGCTGTCCTGAAACCAAACACTTAAAGTTTCGCATCTCGGTTTAAATCAACTCAGTGTTCACATTTTAACTCGGTGTTGGTTGAACCTCATTGAAACGGGCCCCTGGTAAAGTTAGCCTATTAAACGCCAGCACCATCAAAAGAAAATGAAATAATACTATGCAATGTCACCAATAATAGATCACTATAATAAATGTACTGCTGTACTTTAAAGTAGTAACAATAATTGGGTCATGACGTCAAAGTACGGCATTTGGTCAAAATGGTTACAGTAAACGTCGACTTTCTGCAGTTTTGAATTTGACCAGAAGATGGCGCATGACTCCATATTACATTTCTGCATCAACGAGTGAAGTGTGAGGAAATCGGTGCAGTCACACATTCATTTTTCAGAACTGCAAACAAGTGATGACACTAGGCTTTTTGTCCGTCTAAGAAAACAGTGTGAGGATTTCTTTATTATAATTTTGTATCCAGTTGTGGTCGAACTGAATCATTTTAACGCTTTCAACATACATTACTGCTGACAAATAAAATATTTTCTAGGTTTTAATTAAGGAACAAGAAAGAAACACAGATGGACCGTTGCTCTTATTTATAACACAGTGCTATTAAATTCTTTAAACTGGCAGCTATATCGCTACGTAGGCTAGTTTATTAAGGTCAATATTACAGTATTATCATCAAGTAAATATGTTGATCAAATTATTATGGAACATACAGAGGATGTCAAGTAGATTTCAGAAAATAGATCAGATAAGTCTTTCAGTAATGAAAGACAAATGCGAACTTCCACTTTTTTCCATTCTCGCCCCAGCTATATTATGCTGGTTATTGCTGGTTCGGTGATGGTCTAACTAGCTTGCACAATAAAAAAACCTTTATATAGTAACATAAAGTATTGATGGTGAGAGAACAAACAGACTGAGAGAAGTAACAGATAGAGACAGATGTGTCTCGCTGTGAGCGAAAACTCTCTGTGTGGCCTTGGGCAGTCACTGCTGAACCAAGGGCCGGCGCTCTTCCTGTTAACCTTCTGACATGATGGCCCTTACAGGAATCACTAATGAATTTGTGTCTGGTCCTCTCAAACTATTAAAGGAAATCAAACACAGCCTTCTTATGACAGAGCCTTTCCCGAACACACTCTCTCCCCTGTTATCGCCACTGGTGCAGAAGTGTTTTTTTATGTTGTGACTGCTGAAACTAACCCCCCCCCCCTTGTCTGCACAAAAACATCAAACGACATTGCTATTATTTTTATTTCTCTCTGTGACACCCGCTAAATGAATGTTTGTTCTTATTCTCCCGGATTAAAGGGAAATGCATTAAAAAGTCTATTTTACCTGTAAAGAACCAGTAAAGAGCTTCCCTCTCTGTGCACCCACTTAAATCAGTCCTGTTTGGTAAGAATGTTTGCTGGGTGAAACTCAACTTTTCCTTTAAGATGATATCTTATTAGGCCGACCCTACATAAGATAACACAACACCTAGGGAGCATAACAGTTGAAAGTGAGTGAAATACAGACCTCATTGAAAACCCGCAGGCCCCTTACCAAGCGCAGCAATCCAAGCAGATTGGCCTCATGCTCATGCAAAAAAAAAACGGGCTACATTACAAAGAACCCAATGGTAACACTATGTGAGCTCCTGCTCAATGACAATGGCGCACAGAACACCCCCACACTGGCTATCAGGGGACTTTTAACAGTTATGCGTGCCGCCACATAAAGGATTACAGGGCTGTTTCTGTTACTCAGATAACATACAACTGCTTTTAACAAAGGCACCATGCAGGCAAAGCAAATCCTGTGGAGATGTGGGAATTGAGCTCTTTTTTTCCACAAGAGGCTTTCGATTTAGGGCTGAAATTCATGCATAATTCCTGGCCTTTTCAACACTTTCCCATATCAATGATAAAGAAGAGAGAGTTAATATTTGTTTGTTATTTTGCCTGATTGTTAAGCAAATACAATTATATGCTTTTTTTGTTGATGTTTCTCACATATAAATCAGATTTTTTCCAATACTTCATTTTTCATGTGTGTATTTAAACATGTTTATATAAAAAGAAACATGTTTAGTTCTCCAAGTGTCGCATTGAACATCATCTTTTTATCTCTGACATTTAGAAAATTTTTGACATAACTCTTGTAACTTAAGTAGAAATATATTACTATAAATTAAATAAATAAAACCTGCATGTAAAGTCTGGAAGCAAAAAGTGAAAAACATATTTGAGTAAATATTAAGAAATTAGTAAAATACATACAAATAGACATTAAAATGGCCTTCTTTGGTATCATGTTGTGGATTTACATGCGATATTATGTTGTGGACGTTTTATTGTGCCTGCATTTCTTTCACGTGATTTCCAGAACTTACAGTGATGTCAGGGGAACAAAATGCCAGAACATTATATATTACGCTGCTACAATCTTGTCTGGGTATATGATTGACACTTCTGCATCTGCTTGTTTAATTAAGACTCCAGCTATTGATGGCTGGATGTGGAGTTGGGGGGGCAGATACTAATACGTGGGTGAAGAGCAATTCAGTAGCACTCAGCATTTTTTCCCCTAAGTTTACTGTAAACACAAGGCCGTTTCAACCTCTTCCCAGCATTCTCAATTGATGGAAATGGGGTAACACCTCCAGGCTTTGTCTGACAACAAGGGCGACATCCAAAGATGCAGTGTTTAAGGGCCCACCAAACATTTCATATTCGTGGATGCCAATTACCCGCACATGAATGCATAATTACTGCATAGGAGCTTAAAGTAGCGAGTCTTTAAAGCCCAGTTATTTCAATGAAGCCCTCAGGCCACGGTGATCAGGATCAGGTGGGGATGGCTAGGCTTTAAGTTCATCTCCTGAGGAACTGTGGAACAATGTGGAAGAGGGTGTGTGTTGATCTGATCGTCAAACCCAAAGCTGAGCTTAATGTAAATGAATGAGGGACTTCCCTTGTCACTCTATTAGGAAATAACAGTAAGTTTAACACGAGCAAACAAAATGCTGATAACTGCTTAGATGATTCATCCATCAATTGCGTGTGGCGGATCTGATTGTAAAACAATGAATCTAAATCTATCATTGACTTTCAGTGAACACGCTTACTTATAAATTAATCTAGATTGAATTCACTGTTTGGGGCTTTGGTGTCACCACCAGTCACTTTTGCTGACAAAATGTATAAAACTGTGCAAAACCTGATGTTCTTATTGTCCAAGCAGGATCTGAAAATCTAGCAAATCTAACCAAAAGCTAACCAAGCCATTTTTAATTGTAACCTTTTTAATTACAATTATTCCGTATAAATCATCACAATTCTCTGTTTTGCCTATCACTGTCCTTCCAAAAGCCTGGATGTCCCAATTGGCTGTTTTTCAGGAAATGTAAAAAAACACTGTACCTTTTAAATGATTAAAAAAAGTACTTTTTATTTATTGGTTAGATATTTGAAAAACCCAGTTACAAACACAAAGGGTAAAAATATGGAGATTTGAGGTTTCAGAAAGACAGCAGCAAATGTAAAAATCATTAACGTTTTAGTTTAGATTTTTAGTTTGGTCCCAGAAGTACCCCATTCAATTTCTAACTGCAAATCTCATCTATTGTAAAACCTAAACCAAAAGTTACTGAAGCATTTGAGTTCATCGTGTCTTAGCAGATGTTCAATTAAATGTATTACTCTTAGGCTCTCCAAGTGCTAAAATCCCCCAACAGCCTTTGAATCTATTTTGACCCTTGATTTTCTCCCGAAATCACTTCAGCCATTGGCTGCTCAATTGGTTTACGGTGTCCACAACCCCTGTGTTGAAACCAGCATAACCAATGACACAGGCCTGTGTCCACAGTTTTATTTGCCCCATACTGTCTTATTGTAAATCCTTAAGCCACTGTATATGTGCTTACAGGCCTCATCTCTGTAATTGCTCCACCTGTATACTGTAAATTGAACCGTACTGTTAATTAGTCTTGGCCAATCCCACTGCATTTCAATAGCTCCCCTAGTGTGCTTCTGTGCCGTCTATAACCGACATGCTGCCTCATCTCTAGTCTTTAACCTCGGTGCAACTTCATCCCCTTTTTCACTAGCTTAAGCAGATTCGAGTGCTGGCTTAAGACCCCTCCACAAATTAGAGCTGAGGAGGAAATATCAGACCGACATTAGTCACACCGATTAAAAGTGGAGAACACAATGTGTTACAGAAAGCTTCCACTGCATGCTTATACATTAGCATACATTTAGTGCTCATCAGAAAGGATCAAATTTACATTAGTTGGTTAAAATAATGTACAACACATGAATTGAAAATGTATGTTTTTTAAATATAGACAGTTTCATCAGATACACTTGCCTGGGCGACGTTAACTTCCGGTCTGTGTTTGGTTATATAACTATTTATTTATTATATATTATGTATATTTCATTTATAATAATATAAGTCTATATAAAATTTTTATTGTATGTTAATTGTATAAAATTAAATTAAAAGTTTGGGCCACACTACGTTTATTGAAACTGTTTATAGACCACTTCGCATAGATGTATTGACATTTAATATTATTTTATAATTGAACATAACATGTGAAATCTTAAAGATATTCGTTTAACATTTTAATTTAGTAATACATATTGTGTTTGTTGAATTTTTTTCATATCGTTGTATTTTGTGTTTGTAAAAATGTTCTTTTGGACCACCATTGTTTACGTCCAAAAGTCTAACACACAGAGTTTCTATTGAAATGTGGAAGTAAAAATGTAAAAAACAAAATTGGAGGGAAACAAAATTATATATCGAATAATCTGACTTTGGAATGAAATTTGCACAAAATTTTATATCTACATTTATTCATTTGGCAGACGCTTTTATCCAAAGCGACTTACAATTAAGAGAGCATAAAACATTTTGTCAACACAAACTGTACCGATAGTTTACAAGGCCATGTTACAAGGAGGATTAAAGCAAGGAGGAAAATAAACAACATGAATGATTTTTTATTAAACACAAAACATAGACAGTTATTGGTTAGTCAAATAAAAGTGAGGTCATCTAGTGAGGTCAACGCACATCAGGTAAGAAAGGTGGAGGTAGGCTGCCAGAACTTTCATACAGATTTTTACACAGATTATTTGTAATAAAAATAAAATAAAATACAAATGCAACACAGAAAGTGGCCCGGACTGTTGGACCCAACTATATGTGTGTGTGTGTGCGCATCTCTGTGTTTACTCACAAGCGTGTGTGTTTGTGCAGGGGGAGGGGAAGCATATGGAGCATCGGCTCTCATCGGCGTGTGTCCACTCCACCTCCTCTCCTCCCCTGCTTACAGTAAGTGGCTGCTTGAAGCACAGCTGCCAATGGAGCAGTTTCAGCCTCCTATTCACCCGCAGACCTGTTAGCTGTGTAATTACAGTTCACCCGGCCTTTGTTTACCCCTTAATCTGGATGCTGCATTGTGGAGCGCACGTGCCCGAGCTACCCGACCTCGGCCTCCCCTCCCCTCACCCAACCCCTTCTTCTTTTCACACTCGGGTCCAGAAGTGTGCTGATCTGCAAAGAGCTGAAAGAGACACAATTAGCAGGCTGACAGCCAGTGTGAGGAGAATCCCCAACACAATAGCTTCGACTCCTATACGGCACTCGGAAAAACCCACAGTGCCATGTGCCGGCCGGACACATCCACTCTCATTCGCAGCTATTGTAACAACTGGCTATTGTCATTCGGGTTTGAGGGGCACACTTTGCCAATGATGTGAGTGGCAGAGGTATTCTTAGCTGGAAATGCTGCTTAACAAATGGGTCTGGAGAAGTTAAAGTGTCATTCGGACAGAGTCTGTGATGGAGTGCTCCAAGCTCTGTCAATGATTGTATGAGGATCAATGTGAAGACACAGGCAGACAAATGAATAACAGGCCACACCAAAGTTAGACAGACAAATAAAATGTATCCTCTTTGGACAAATCAATCAAACCCAGAAGAACCGAAAGAAAAGTTTGTCTTAAGCAGTCTTCTGAAGTTAAAAGTTCTATGTGATGTGTAGTTAGTGATTCATTAAATGATCTTAAACAGCTGAATTCAGATCAGTCCTTATAATCGATCAAATAACAGTTTTGGATTAGCTGAAATAGAATTAGTTTTAATTTATGTTATGGTTTATAAACATTTGAAATCCTGATCATGGAATAATGTTTGTTGTTGTTGTGTTTGTTTAAAATACATTTTATCAATTAAATTAATTTAAGTTCAATTAAAACCCAAAGGTGATGCTATATACTGTAAAACTATTTGACTTCAAAGTACTAATAGAAAGCAAAAATGATTTACAGGAGAATATTTATATAAGAAAAATCTCTGTCTTGTTTTGCAGTTTAAATATCTAACAATTGATTAGCTTGAGAAGCCAAATGACCTACGATATTAAGTCTTGTTTTATGAAAGAAAATATACAAATTAAGTAAGTTTAAACTAAAAACAGAAATAAATCTGCCAATAAGACAAATAAACTTGAATTGATAAAAAAAGGGGTAAAGTAAAAATATGTCTTATCTCGTTGACAGATATTTTCCTCTATAAAAACTGTGAGTGTGTTTGTGAAAAGTGCTAGGCTATAAATAAAATGTATTTTTTTTGCTTGTTTATGCGTAATAAACACATATCTGTTTTTTCAGAAAACAAGACTTAATATCTAGATCATTTCGCTTCTGAGGAAAATTGCTTTTGAATTAAGACTTTTTAGATATGTATTGCAAAAACAAGTGATACATATTAAGTAAATACATTTTTGCACACAGCTAAAAAATGGTGGTACAAATACTATACTTTATGTACTTATTCTTATGTACGCATCTAAAAACAAATCAGCTTGAATTTGACTAGATTCTACAATGTAACAGTAGATAGAATTTTGCTTCACTCAGTGTGATTAAAGACACAAAGCATGAAACTTGGTTTTCTGGTCCGCACACTATTAAGAGCTTCTAATTCTCTCATTCATCTTTTCAGTGACATCTAAACTCAATGTGTTATTGATATCTCATCATGTATATGGCTATATTTACAGCACTGTAGTATCTGTTTTCCAAACACTGGAAGAATTCAATGAACTTTAGTTGTGTGTGCGTTTTGCAAACACAAACAGAGAGAGACAGAGCGAGAGAGAGAAGAATTATATCGATCATATCTGATGTCTGGCTTTGGGCATGTAAAAGGCCCATGTGGGGATTGTGCTTCCACCCTGTGGTGACCCAATGGCCCAATGATTAGCTCTCTCTTCAACTGCTCCTGATCTGTAATAAAACAAATCAACAGGTTTCTGTTTTGCTCCCTGTATATTTTGCTAATACCCGGACGGGATACGTAAGTAAATCCTCTGAGTTTATGTGGTATTGATCGAGCGATGAGGCCATCGGCCGAACTAACAGATCTATGAGAGGTAATGGATTGAGCTGTGCTGTGAGTGTACCTGAGCTCTGATCAGTCTCTCTGGTTATGCATGAACATCCACTCGGCTCTCATTTCCCTTTTGCATTCATTGAATGCATAATACAGGGTTGTTTATTTAGGCATATTAAGCATAATCTTGACACATATGAAGAATAATTTCAAAAAATGTTTTTTAATAAGATATTTTTCTACAGTCTGCAGTCATCAAGGCTATTAGCGATATTGATATTGTAATTTAGTGTTAAATATTTAAAGGAACAATTCATTTTTATTGAATTTTTCCCATACAACAAGAGTCCATGGTGACCACAGCTGTTTTTTGAGTTGAACTGAAACAACATTTTGTGGAAAGTGCAGAATAAAGATATTCCATATTTTTTTGTTATTTGTGGCTCACTGAAATAATTAGCATATTAACAATACATGACACAATGGATTATGACAGATTTTACAGTTTTTATTTTTAAGTGAACTGTTCAAAGAAGACTGCTGGTTTACTGCTTCGTAAAGAATAGAAGTATAAAAATGTAAAATACGGCTAATCCAATAGAGTAAATAAAGCCGCTCTGGATGTACCTGATCCATCCATGATTCACGCCTTAATGACGTGGATTTGTCAGAATGGCAGGATTGCAAGACCTTGGTGGGTCTCGGGGGAGAAGGGGCTAAAATCCACTGGGTCAGCTCATGATTAGTGGGCGGATACAGTTTAGGTTTAACCCTCATTCTAATCAATAGCTGATCATCACCAGGGCCACAATTCTATAAAACAAACACATGCTGACAAAGGTGTCCAAAAAATTGTATGAGGAAATATATACAGCAAACTTAGTTAAGGGGACATTTGTTAACTCCCTCTTTAACTTCAATTTGCTTTAATATTTCAATCCACACCGTTTAGACTGATGATTTCACCAATATGTATGTATCTGGAATGTTGCGCCCACGTCTGTAGGCCTACATGTTTTAACCCAATGCATGTCTGGTCCCAGTTGTGAAGTGGATGTCCTAAGGCCGTCTCATTTCACACCTACTGACCATTGCTGATGATAATGTCCCCTGTCAGTGTCCCTCACCTCAGAGGGCTAAAGCCTCACACCAGCGCTAACTAACCCTGATCTGCAACCTCATTTGGCAACTCGTGTCACACCTAGAGAAAGGCTTCATATGCAACAACAGGAGCAATTACCCCTCGGGCTTCCTTCATTAGGGTGTTATTGAGTTGGGCATTGAGAACAGGTACTTCAATGGACAGTACATCATCTAATAGGTCACCGGGGTATATCACCTGCATGAGAGGACGGTCATCACCGACAGTTCACATGAAACCTGTTGCTCACAAAGGGTTAAAGCAACACAGAAAGACATCTTAATAATGTCTCTGCTCTCTTTAGGTGGACATGGGCCCATCTGGGGAGCTTATTATTGCGGTTAAAGGTTATAAATTGGAGACAGATGCAATTATGACAAGGGCTGATGAATGCACAAATCGCAACCTGTTCAAGCGATAGAAAGAAAAAAAGGCCCAACGTTTTGGAGAACGAACGTATGCACGTTAATATCCAAATGCACAATGCATTGTATAATTAAGCAAATAACTAGCAGATACATAAACTGTACTCAGAATCTGTTTATTAAATGCCAATTGTTTTATTAAAAAGTGCTAATTTTAAAACCTTGTCCTGGCTGCGTCTGGATTTGTCTATTTGGATTTATTTTTACGTATTCCCAAAGCCATCAAGTGCTTCATTATGTTTTTTAGAGCATTCTATATACATTACTCACCATGTTCTCAACCAGGTCTAAAACTTTATTTTAAAATTAAATAGTTTTTCTTCTCGTTCCCTGTTAGGAGAGAAGTTATTGTACTCGGAAAGCAGCCACTACTTTTTGTCATGCTGTAAATTTGGGTTCCGTGAACTATATGTCTTCTTGTTCAAATGAGGTCATCGCTCTCTGTGCACACCGCTCTCAATAGCTGCTCTTCAGGGCTGAGTGAAATATCGAGGATGATTATGGAAGTAATTATTGGTGATTTTCTTAGACCCTATCTGTCATCAGGTAGTCTTGCGTCATCTTCTATCTGAGGACAGACAACCGATCTGTCTGTAGAGCAGTGAGCAGATTCACTGTCTAAACTGTTTTCACATAGGTCACAAGGTCAAAAGGTGAGCCCACACCTCTGGCACTAATGCAAAAATATTGGAAAGTTACTAATGCAAAAATACCAACACATTCTTATTTGACAGTGTGATGTGGCTATTTGTATGAATTTGTATAATTTCATTTGTACGTTTTAGTTTGATCTGTACAGTTTCTTTTAAGTAGTCATTCAACAGCATTAATATCACTAAATTAGGTTTTAAAGGGATAGTAAAGGCAAAAATGAAAATTCTGTCATAATTTGCTCTCCCTCTTGTCATTTCAAACCTGAATGACTTTATTTCCTCCGCAGAACACAAAATAAGATATTTGGAAGAACTTTGGTGACCGAGAAGCGACAGGACCCATTCACTTCTATTGTATGGACACAAATCAATGCAAGTCAATGGGTACTGATGTTGTTTGGTGACCAACATTTATTATGTGTCTGCGGAAGAAAGCTTTGAAATGACAAGAGGGTGAGTAAATTATATCAGAATTTGTTTGGGGGGCTGAACTATTCGAGAGTTGAAAAACCTCATGTAGAAAACACTGGACTAAAAGAAAGTAACAATATGCTTTTCCTTTCTATAAATCAGTACATTTTTTTAATCAAAACATTTTTATTATCTATTGTAACTTTATTATTATCCAAAAGGCCTTGTTTGGCCCATGTTTGGTGGGCCGAATCAGATTTACACACAGTGACCAGGCCGAAGAGACTGACAGCGAATGAAAGTTCTCTATCTTAGTCTTGCTCGGGCCTAGACCCCTGTAACTATCTATCTAACACACATTCCTCTCCGCCTTTAATTACTGTCTTCATGCGCGAAGAGCTTTGATGAGTTTATTAAGCTAGGCTTTGCTGTTCCAGTCTCTAGCTCCGTGATGAATCACTCTCAAGCTTATTAACTGACTTATTCTGATCAATAAATCACCGGTGCTGAACATTGCAAGAACAAAAGAAAAAATGCTTTCCACTACACACTGAGAAAAGCTCATCAAACCAACACAGTTATTAAGCTAAATTAGCACAACCCTTATGAGGAGATATTGATAGGGTTTTTTTATTGGTGGAATGCAGCTGGATTCAACTATTGCAACTAAATGCAGTAATGCAACTATTTTATTTATTTGTTTCCAAATTACTGTTTAGTGATGTATCTATTATTTTATTCTTATTATACTTATTATAATTTTAAACTTGTTATTTTTTAGGGCTGTGGTCAGCACTGTTGTTTTAATGTGTGTTGGCTTATATAGATATACGTTGAATTAGGATTTAAACTGGAGAAATGTTAATAAAGTAAGATGGTTACTAATAATTTTAAAATGTCACCAATTATGCAAATATTTGACGTTTTATGTCTCACAACATGGTAATCTAATGACACTTCTAAGGCAAGAACACACACACTCTGCATGTGGGTGGGCTTAGAGTGATCTCCCCATGTATGACCTCCCTGTGCGAAACATCTCATGTCCCATGAGAGAGACTTCTAAAGCTTATCTGTGCTCAGTTCGACCAAATGTCACTCATCACCTTTTGTCCACTCCTTCAAAACCGAAATATTCCAGGGTGACCACAAAAGCCAACAATACCGAACATAACACATGTTTTGGCGAATTAAATATGCTTTTCTCTTTATTGATTCCACTGATTTTGATATCAACCCGACAGAATATTTTGTGTCAGGAAGTGGCAACACGGATGTAGGAAAAGCCCAGTTATCTCACACAGGGGAGTCTGAAGGATGTTATGGGGTGTATTTTTACGTGAAAAAGCTGCTTTCTGGGCACAGACGTTGTATCAGATGAGACCACTTTCAGTAAAGGTTTACAGTGCTCTTGTATTCAACATGCTACTAATGAAGATTGCGTGTAATGGACACCACAAGCTTCCTCATGACTGGCCGTATTGACCTCTGTGTCTCCTTCCCCTCGTCCGTGTGTGTGTGTTATGACTGTGCAGTAGTTGATGGGATGTCTTAGGATGATGTTCTAAACCATTAGCTTGTGAATGAAAAGCATTCTCCATTGCAGCTGCATTGATCCAAAGAAACATTGCTAATTCCAGCAGACCTCCCTGACCTCATCTTTTTAAAGTTTTTAAGGTGTTTATATAACTCTATGATTATTACACCAATTACCACTGATTCACGTAATAAACAACACTTATTTTCCTATAAAACATGGTGCTTCTAGACAAATGAATTTGTAATGTTACAGTATATTGAGGGGATAGGATTAGACCCTAAAACACACTTTTGTAGGGATGCACAAAATGAGACGTTACGCAAAATGACTGACTAAATTTCTCCTCTTGTAATACCAAACACAAAAAGTAACATGGATTCGGAATGACATGAGGGTGATTAAATGATGACCGGTTTCTATTTTTTACAATATCAATACAAACAAATGCTCATGAGAACTCGCAGGTGTAAAGTTCTTTATCAATAACACCAACAGCTCAATATCACTTTGCTTTAAGTTGCGACCACTCTGATAACTCCTCATTTAGCTGTGAGTGTAGAAGTGCTGCTAAGGGAAATCTGAGTAGTAATACTAACCATTTAGCATATGGCATCCTCAACATGTAAACACAGGCACAGGGCAGAGGCTGCAGTAAAACAGTCCCCTGGGATCAGGTCCCCAATGAGCCCGTTTTTAACACACACAGCACACACTGTAATGGAGGTTTCCCTATGTCCAGTCAAACCCCTTATAGCACAATGACAATCCGAGGTCACATCACTCGGTACACATACAGCTCTCTCTTCTCATTTGTCCTTTTGATACTTAAAATGACCTGTGTTATTTCATGTCACACTTATACATAGGTATACAGACTTGAGACATTTGTACAAACCCTGTTGAGTGATGTTACCCCCACGGTGATTTAAGAATATTTCAGAGAACGTCCTGCATGTTGTAATGGACATTTTGTATAAGAGTTAACATGATAGATGTTACAATATTAATACTTTTATTAGAAACCTACAATTGTATAGAATATAAAATATTTTGTATAATTTATCATTGTTATACTATATTCTATATATTGCTATATGTTAGTCATTACATTTACTTATTTCCAGATTTTTTATGTTGCAACAGGCACTTAGATTGTATTTTTTGTATGTTCTGGCCTAAACAATATGGATTAGGAATATAAAGGGATTCAGGAATATATTCATATTTACATCATTAAGTACAAGTAGCCTACAAGTTGGTCTTATTATGAATACAATTTATACAAATACTAGATCTTTTTCCACATTTCCAGACTTATACATTTCTATGCTAAGACTCATATTATATCCTTACATTTTAATGAAAAGAAACTCTAAAATAATCTGTAAAAATATAGTGCCAAATATGCTGTATTAAAGGAATTTTCTGTATTCAATGTTTTACCTGTATTTTACATTTTTGCATTAACAGAAATGTCCGTAAAATAAAGGAAATGTAATGTTTTTTTTCTGCCAGTACTTCATTCATTTTTACAGTGTAATCAAAATAAGAACTTAAAAGTTAAACATTACTATAAATACTACTTCTAGTAGCATAATACTACTTTATTCTATAAATCACTACCACATTATTCACTAAAATATACATTATACTAACCCAATTTTAACACCCTAAAGTTTTCCTTTACGTTCTGTGCATTAATAAAACACGTGCTGTGTGTTTTTGAAATGTGCAGAAACCATGTAAAAGTGTTGAAACTAGGGTGTTAAAGGAGTTAGATGCCAGGAACACTATAGCAGGCTAGAGAGGCAGTAAAGGCTTGTTAGGGTACATTAGGCAGAGAGGGGATTATAAGACTTCATAAATGTTTCAGAGATACTCAGGTCCTGTGGCTGCTCTGTATGGAAGAGATCTGTGGCGTTACAAGCAGTCACTGCAGTCTCCTCAGTATGGGAGTTGCTGTATGTTTGCATCATGTGAAAGATTTTAGCCTACTTTTTACATGTGTGTCTGCTATGCATTGGTTTCGTATTAGGGTGAAAAAACTAACTATAGTTTTCTGTAACTGCAGTTGCAGGGTTTTGTTTAAAATTATGCTTTGTTAGGTTGTTTCAATGGAAAGTTTACCCCAAAAGGAAATTTTTACCATTATTTAGTCACCCTTATAGTTCCAACCTGTGTGAACACAAAAAGATAAATCTAAAGATAAATAAAAAAAGACTCATTAAGGATCTGGTTGCCGTGGTTAATAGTTTACAGGAAGGGAATAATGTATAATCAGCGACCATACAAGCTATCTGATTTACAATGCAAAGTAAAGTTAGAAATATAGTGTACAATTAATAATAAAAAGTTTATTTTTATTTTTTATGTACTTTTAAATCAAGGTTGTATATCTAATTAATCGATATAGTCAAACTCCAAACTTCAAAATGTATCGATTTTGTTCATTTTTTGTTTCTTTAATTTAGTGTTATTCCTGAATTATTATTTTCAAATTATTTTATTTACAGTTATTATTGTGGTATTAGTTGTATATCTGACTGATTGTGATTAACAAGTCTTACTATTAATATACATTAATACGATGGTAGCATCCATGTTTGAAAGTTCTGGATTTGTACTCATTTACTCATACACAGTAAAGTTAAAAAGTAGTGTTAAAAAAAGTCAAATTAACACTCACAGTGTATATAATCCACACTCTCAAAATGTGGATTATATATATACACTATGGGAGTCAATTTGACCTTTTGTAACACCGGCGATTATGCTGTGTAGTCTTTTAACTTTGATAATTCCGCAGACCACAGCACTTGTAGTATTTGAAAATGTACTGTTTATTAAAATGACTTTAAACAACCATTTTTGTGACTTTTTTTAAAATTACTTTTACTGGATACTGTAAATACAAATATTTTTAATACAAAGCAATTAATTTAAATATATTGTTTTTACGAATTTTGCCTCGTTTTCTACTCCAATTGAAGGTTGACCCTACAACATTCAAACATACACAGCCCATGGCCAGCTGTGACGGCCCATGGCCAGCCATCCCACATTAGCCAGTGTTTGAGTGTGTATTTATTTTTGCTGTTACTCCTCCTGACCTTTGAGCACCTTTGGGAGCTGGAAGGGGTCACTGCCAATTGTCCTATGAACAAAAGAGATGGCAGAACACTGCTTTTGAGAGAGAGAGCAAGTGTCACAGATTCTTTCGTTATACAGATTAATAGACTATCCTGGGAAAGACAAGGTCATCATTACACATACATATAAACACAAACACACACATTTATAGTCATATGCACATACATATGTAAATCATGCATGATGTACGTAGATGGGAGACTAACTCTTAACCATTGAAAAAACCTATCTAGCACTTAACACACACTCAGAGCTCCTGTGCCGTTGGCTTTGTTAAATGTAAAAGGCAGACATTGACAGCAGGCTTGCTGACTGGTCATGAAGTTGTCCATCAGGACTGAATATGTGTGTGTATGGGGGGACAGGTTGTAAAGTAAAACCTGAGTGAACCAACAGCACACAGTCCCCATGATGAGGAACAAAGCTTGATATTATGTCTTGGTGCAAAATGAAAAACAAATGTAAAAGTACACGTGTAGGTTACAAGGAAACCTTGTGTGCATGACGATGTGAGCTTTGAAAATTAAATTTTCTAAATATTGGTTTAAATTGACCAAATGGGTATTACATAAAATGTGTTCATTCAAACAATCAAATGTTTAATTTGAATATCCCAAGTCGTCTGTTTGAGTATGATATGTATGGCACAGTGAGGTTTAGTCATCAGTAATGATATTGTGCAGTAAACACTAAGCACTTATCTTTTAACTCACTGAAGACCCAGCCATATTAGACATACACACACACACACACACACACACATCGTATCCTGATGTGTTATAGTGAGTCAAAGGGATTAGAAAGGATAACAAGAGGCACAGGACGCAGGAGATGCAGGACATGCATACGCATCACCATACACTGTTTCCAGTCCTCAAATCCTTTGGGTAAACAATTTACCAGGAAAGAAAACACAAGGATAAAGAAAACACACTTTTAAAAAATATTTTATTGACATTATGTGCTATATGAATCAAAGTTTCCATATCTAATTTAGTCCAATGAGATAAAGAAAAACACTGAAATAATTAATCATTTTTCTCTAAAAAAAAAAAAACTGATAAACTCAAAACTCATAATTTTTATTGACTTACTCAGAAATATACTTTATGTGTTTCTCAGAAAACTTAGTTGTTAACTAGTTGAGTACTAAAAATTACATTTTAATTATGCCTTAAAGTACATTTTTATAACTTTTATGGAAGATAACCAAGGTTTACAGTTAAAACCAAAAAACATGGGTACTGTGGTAAAACCAATATAACAATTTAGATTTTAAAACCGCGTAGTAAAATAAATCCGTAAAAAAATTCACATTTTCTGGCAGGCATAAATATTCTGTAAAATAAAAACTTTTCACAGGAAAAAAGCTTTTCAAAAAAGGTGTGTAAAAAATCCTGCTAAAAATATTAGGGCAATTGGGGCGCCAAAAGTATAACGTAAAAATAACAATTTCCCCGTAAATGTACATGTTTATGTACATGTACATATTTAAACACTCACAAATATACTTAAAAAGGTGTTGTGCAATTATTAGAGGATCAATTGACAAAAATCCAATATTATATCTATAACTATGTCTTCAGCGGTATATAAAGACCTTACATAATTCTATCTACATACACCACGGTCATGTTGTTTCTACAGTAGCCCTAAATGAACAAACTCTACAAAGCGTGTTTCGTAAATACATAATCTCCTTCGACAAAGAAGCAAAAACAATGACTTCCTAGTCCTGTGAGAGCCACCGTAGTGCTTCAAAAGGGAGGGGTGGAGTGAGCCGTCGTAGCAGCAAGGTCGCCGCTAGATTCCTCTAAATTTCATACACTGGACCTTTAAATAAACTTAAGTAATATTTGAGAAGTTAGTTTTATTAAGTTGTCATTGAAGACTTACGTGTATGTCATCTAAATTTGTTTCTCAATTTATGAGGCTTTTTTATTAGTTAGGACCACCGAAAAGTCACTTTTTACTAAATCCATGAGGACTGTGTTAAGCCAAACCTGTACACCCAAGGTGAATGAGCTATACGTGTAAAAGCTTAAAGGTCATCTCCCATTATAAAGTGTCACCCCAGGAACACCTCAAATGTGTCTCTGTCTCTAACTATTCCACTCTCTCTTTCTCTTTCACTCATTCAGCCATTGCTTGCCTCTCTTTCTCTTTTTGGTCTCCTGCTGCTCCGTTAGAGTCATGAGAAATAACTGTGAAAACGAGACAAAAGCACATCAAACACACATGCATATGCATACACGCACTCCTCCTGGGCCATTGTTTAACATGATGTATGGTGAGAGATGTTCAGCACAATCACATGTAAATGACAGATTCTGTTTCAGGCCTGTAGGTCACAAGATCTGACTCAAAATACTTATTTAAAGATGTATTCAAATGAGAAGTATTATTACATCAATCATTTTATTTAATTGGGAATTCTGAAATATATAATACACTGTTAAAGAAATCTACAAAAATAAAGCACAAAATATTGCATTAATATGAAGGAATTTTCCACATTGATTTATGTTTTGTGTTCATTTTGAATTGTGCACTGTATGTTGTGTTTTAGGATTCATGGAAATATGGTATATAATTTAATGGATAATGTCCTGGCAGACAATTAACATTTTCCTTTTTATTTTCTAAAATGTGTCATACTTACTGTATTGCAAAAGAAGTCTTTATAAATAAATCACGAAATATCCAAACTTATAAGACAGTTTTAGTAATTATTTTGATTGGACAAGCCTATTAAATTGAGCGTTTGGTATCATATGTCTGCATTTGTTATTTTGTAATATTGCTTATAGTCCATTTCTAAGATTTTTACCGGATTGTCATCTATGTAATAGAGCCACAGTATTGCTTAAGACATCTATATAGAGAGTGGTGTGTGTGTGTTATCCCATGAGACTGACCATCACTGAAGGCTAACTGAAGCTTCAGCCAAGCAACCAGAGCCATCTGCCCAACCACTACTGTCATCTGGACACTCTTTCTCTTCCTTTCGTCTTTCACCCTCTGTATCGCTCTCTCTCGCTCATTCTCTCGCTATCAGTCTTAGACTTTTTCTCTCTCTCTACCAGTATGGAGCAGATTTACAGTGTTTGATCTCTCATTCATCCAGTGAGCAGCATGCAGATCCTTTAGCTGGACTTTGCCAAGGATTACCTACTGTCCCAGAGGAACCTCTCAGCACAATGACAACATACCCCAGCCTGTAACCTTCTGCTTCCAAGCTGCTCAAGAGACCCAAGCACCTGACCAGGAATCGTTTTTTCAAGTGTTTTACAAATCATAGTTAAAATTCTACTAATAAGCCCACACAACTGGCGTTGTGTGTAATAACATCAAATGGGTGCTTGAGAGATGAGAGGCCACTTTAAAACAGAGTTTATGGTTTCACTGAGCAAAGAGTCCACAGCTAGTTTTAGACAAGTCTAGTGATGTGTGCTGACTGCTATTAGGGAATCAATAGGGCTAATTGATCAGATTGTGGTTTAGCTCAACTGTTGGTGGCGGCTAGAGGTAGAGCTGAAATAGGAACTGACAGGTAACCACTTAAAGAGAGACAGTGTGGGCTAAACACAAGGACTGAGTGTGTGTGTGTGTGTGTGTGTTTGTGTGTGTTTAGACTTGGAGTGAAGCTAGTCACCAGTATCACAGTTATATTGGCGGTCCATCTTTTCTTTTAAACAAACGCACATGTATAAAGAACAGCTGGGACATTTCTTTTAAACTCTGTCACTTGTAAAAATGAATGCCTGTGTTGAAATTTAAGCAAATATTACTGTTAAAGGATAAAACACATTTTCCGAATAAACTTTAGGCTCTGAAATTAATAAATCAAGCAGGACCAAAATAACTAAAGTTACTCATTGCTTTGTTCAGAATTCAGAGCTAAATTATTTAAATGTTTCAACTTATTTTCTTATTTGACCATATTTTAAGAAATGAATGTAATTCATTTCTGTAATTGTATCAAACATGGTGGAATAATTTGTTATGATGTTAATATTTATATTTGCACTAGTTATCTCCAACCAACAAAACAAAGATGTCACTTCATGAAGGTTATGATGTTAAGAATCAATTTACTTGACCAATTTGAACGATATTTGCTAAATAAATATTTCCATTTTGCTTGATTATTGCAAAAATAAATTGTTAGTTTGTCATTTAAATATGGCTTATTCAATTTCTTTGTTTCTGATTAAAACAGAGAAAGATATTTGGAAGTTTGCTTGTAACCAAACAGTTCTTTGCCACCTTTGACAACCATTGTAATCTTTCCTGCTATGGTAGTCAATAGTGGCTAAGAACTGTTTGGTTACAAGCAAACTTCCAAATATCTTTCTCTGTGTTCATCAGAACAAATACATTTATGCGGATTTGGAACAACTCGAGGGTGAGTAAATGATGACAGTTTTTTGGGTTGAACTTTAATATTTTACCCAGTATGTTGATGGGGACATGATTCTGAAATCTCGAGTCATGCACTACATCCCTCATTTAATATGAATTACAGCACAGCCATTATAAGACATTGACCTCGAGGTATAGCTGCATTATAACACAAGCATCCAAATGCCACAGGGGGATATCATTAATCTCATATTAATAAAGAGATCAAACTAAATTATGAATGTCCATGGTGGACCGGGCAGCATTTAAAAGCACCAAAGGTTAAGTGTGAAATCAATGTCTATAAATGATCGTATACATATTAATTGGAGTGAAAAACGGGAGACCAATACACAGAGCCACGATTGTGCAGCAATGCTTGTAACATAGAGCTTTTACATAGTGCATCAAGACAGCAACTTTTACCAGCTCATTATGGGCCCTGATGGAATCATATGTACATTACAGCATCATTCGACAGACTACCCGCACGGAGAACAACGCCAGTAGTGATATCATCATATGAATGACAAGAGTATCTATTGTCTACAAGGAAAGCGCTTTTTTTCGTCAGCCCTGAGGGCTCCTTTGTGAATTTATTGTGCCTAGAAGCTCTGTTAACTCAACATGAGCTCTGCTGTACATATGTACTACCAGAAGCCCTGGGGAACTTCAAAAGCTGGAGACAGAATGGTAAAGCCCGGTGAGGGTTGGTTTTCCAGCATCTCTCAGCTGAGCAAGTATGAGAGGGTAATTGAATTGTCTTTTGAAGCTTGACCTATGACCCATCCAGTTTTGTATGTAACCAGTGAGGGTGAAATTAATAATAGGAATCCATAGCAGCTCCCTGTGCCAGTGCTGGGTGAATACGGATCTAATTCAAAGAGAGCTATCCGGAGAATCCCTCAAAACGAAGACTTGATATGAGATCAACATGTTAAATGATCTCTAATCCAGTTTACATAAAGCCACCGATCCGTGAGTTTCACAGTTTTGGCGAGGTCAGCGGCATTGACCAGTTAAGTGGACGCCCACATAAATAAAGAAAAAAAACATGCACATTCAAAACAACTAACTTAAAGATGCTCAGCCACAATTATGAAAAGCTTCTGTTAAGTTAACAGCTTTTACATTTACATTTATGCATTTGGCAGACACTTTTATCCAAAGGGACTTACATTGAATTGTATTGTACATTTAAAATTAAAATAAAGGTAAAATGCCCTTTGACCTTTTGTTGTTGTTGTGTGTTTTGAGAAAGGAATGCTGGAAGATCACGGAAGGACTAATCTGTCAGAAAGCCCTTTTCTCTCTTTTCCTCCCCATCACAGACAGTTGGTACCATGAAGACACAATCAGGGGGCAGCAGATGTCAGAGAGACCGCCTTTGTTTCCATTCTCTCCACACTGGACCACCTCATTGCAGTAGTCCATTGTCATTAATTTGCTGTTGGGGGATGTTCACTCTCCTCCTCTGCTGTCCCGACCATCGTTTAGTAAAACACTGTAAATGCACTAAAGTCTCTGTCTAGTTGGGGAGGGGTTATGTTAACTCTCCTTTGGACTGCTGTTTGCCCTGCTAAATTCCTTTCAAGTTTTTGATAAACAAATAGTTATATCGGTTTTTATGTATCTAACTAACTACAAAATGGATATCATATATATTATTTGGCAGTGTTGTTGCTTGTTAGCTGGTATTTTTCGGCGTGCGTGCGCGTGCGCGTGTGTGTGTGTGTGTGTGTGTGATCAAGAGAGAGAGAGATTAATGTTTTAAATCAAATGTATACAACTTTAATCTGTTCTCGATCAATTTTTAGCATTGGACTGTAACATAAATTTTTCTGCGCAGTCAGAGAATTCCGTTAACTGCAAGTGAAATAAATGACATGTAATTATTTGGTGAGCTCAATTATTGAATTAGCGTTAAATTTAATATAAAAACGAATTTGATATTATTTAGACTGTTGCATGAAAAAGTCATTTAAGCAGACACATGATATCGAGAAACATATTAGAAACTTCTTTCAAATGAACACTCATGCTCGATGTATTAACATTTATCTCTGAATAATTTTAATTAGTTAACAAACAATTCGACATACACTGACATATATTGTAAGAGTTACAGCTTATGATAAAGTCTGTGCAAATGCAAACGTTCTGACGATAGGTGGACATGACAGGTAGCAAATTAATAATATAAATAATAATACAAATAATAATGAAATAATAGATTTGTCTTTAAGAGGTATTGGCTGTGCGGCTCACAATTACACGCAGATATTTGCTTGGAGCTAACTTTAAAAGTACAAAAACGTTTACTTCGATAGACAAACACATTTGAATAAACACTTTAATAAATAGCAACAACATAAAAATAATATAATTAAAGCAAAATATTTTAGGGGACAGTTAACATTAAATATAACAGACAATACCAATCAACATTAAGCAAGTCTCTTTGGCGAAAAGTCTTATTAACGCAAACAGTGACATTTAGATGCAGCTGGACTGCATTAATTCCAGGGTCTGTACTCGGAGGAGATGGTGGTCATTCCGGAAAAAGAGAAAGGATCACCAATTTGTTTCTGTAGGTGTGAAGGACCTTTAGTCGGGGGGGGAAACTTGTCTCCAGGAAGAACAGTGTTTTCCAAAACTGGTCGCTCTGGAGGAAAGAGAAATTTGATTATCTACGCTTAAACAAATGTGCATGCAACATTTGATGGACTCAATATAAAAAATACCCAAAATATTAATTCCATACTTTCCACATATCCCAACACTGTTTTGCACATTTTACTATTAGAATTCAATAACTATCGATCCCCTACAAATGTATATTTTTGCTGCTCTATATTCAACTTTATTAAAATTAGCCGTAGGATAAAAATGAACTAAATATTGCATTAACCAAAGCAGTGCTCCTCCAAAATGTTTAACGCTTACTTGTATGGGTCTTCATGTGATGTTTCAGCTCTTGGGCTTCTTGAAAAGTAATGCCACACACATCACAGGAGGAGGGTTTGTCTTTGGTGTGTGTTCGCCGGACGTGGCTGTCGTGGGCAGCGTGAGAGGCGAACGCTTTCCCGCAGTGTTTACACTTGAACGGCCGTTCACCGGAGTGCTGCCTGATGTGTGTGCGGAGAATGCTGGACGCCGTGAATGCCTGAGACATAAATGTCATTAACGTTTATATTTCCGAGATCTTCCCATTGTCTTATCATTTTAGGCTAATGTGATGTGTGAAGTAAATGTTTTTACAGCAATTTGCCTAGAAGCATACACACAGATACAAACACACAATGATAGCCTGTATTGTGAGTGCAGACAGTCCAGAGGGAGTGACTCTCATCGCACGCGTTAAGTCACTCTTTCAGAAAGGAACGCGGCGAATATGCAACAAAGCGACAGACGAACTGTTGTCTCTTTGAGAGTCATAAATTAAAGCATAATCCGCATGCACAATAGAATTAAAGTGCATCTGGCATTAATTAGCATGTAAGTGTCTTCCTAGAGTCCAACGCTTGGACGCAGGCTAACGAGAGCACATAACCATGAAATCAGCCAAATCCTTAAAGCTATACTTTACTTCACACCTATTGAGGATGACGTTTCTCTCACCTTGTTACAGTAAACACATTTGTAAGGCCGCTCTCCTGAGTGCACGCGCATGTGTTTGTTCAAACTGGAGGACTGCGAAAAACTTTTGCCGCACACGGAGCACTAGAGAAAAGTCACATATTCCAAGGTTATTATAAAATCAAATATATAGCATTACATTTTTCTATATATAAAATTTCTGGCATGTCAAATACATTTAGAAGCATGTGCATACACATAAAAGGTGCGTAGGCCTACATAGTATTTATGTTTTTCAAGTAATTTATTTTTTTGGTATTTAAAAATAAAATACTTCATGCACGAATAATCTTTTTTATTTCTTTAAGGCATGTGGTTTGTGCAGCGTTTTTAACCGGGAGCTGTTCTTTCAGCACCAACGCGATCGTTTTAAGTAAAACATGCTATTATTTATTTACGTTTCCTATCATTTGTACCTTATGTGGTCTGTGTTTCTCGTGTACGTGGAGAATGTGAATTCGGAGACGGTCTCTTTTCTCGAAAGACCTGTTGCAGAGGTGGCAGGGAAATTTCCTGTCGCCCTGATCCACGCAGCGCGTGTATTTCAAGTGTTTGTCTCTGTAGTACTTATAAGCGAAGACTTTACCACAGCGATCACACTTGAAACCCTCTCCGGAATCTGAGAAAAGTTAATGGGGACATAAGTAAAAGACATTTAAACACTCACTGATTTATAATGGAATATGGCAAATGGAAGTTGAAATTGCCTCAAAACCTCGTGCGGTCTGAATCATAAGATCACAGAAGCCTCTATCTATATATCAAACATTATTAGGAGAATAATTAAAATAGATGTGATTTAAGCCCATTTTTTGTATATCATACACACCTTCAGTTGAGAGCGGCCCGTTATCATCAATGAACTCTTTGAGGGTGAGGGGGATGCCCAAAAACTGCACATAACAGTCTCCGTACCACACCAGCAGTTCTTGTCCGGGTTGGATCTCTTTGCAGGCCTCGTAGTATATCTGTCCTTCACATTGCACAGCAATCAGGTTCTGCTCTTCTGGAAAGCGCGCACACTTGACCAAGGACATCCAATTCCCTGGAGCGCCTCTTCCATCCACAAAGTGACTCAAGCGCCCATTCTCAAAAATCTTAACACAGGAAGAGAATATATTAATATAATACATATTTAATATAAACCTGAGTTGGGTGTATTATATTTATGTTCCAGACACAAGTTTCATATTTTGAAAAACTACTTTTTATCATTGATATGTACCTCCCACATTAACGTGTTGTCATCGTAGGTTTTGATCTCACTCGTGTTCACTAGTTTTCCCTGAAATGGTCCAAACCTTGTGCCTTTTGGGATTGTGCTTTTATCAGCAAATACACCATAATGGGAAAGGCTTCCACAATTCGTTCGGACAATCGATAACCCTGAAAAATTCAAGACACTTCGTTAAATTGGCAGAAGGGACATTTAGAACACAAACTCTGGAAGGAGGAGGAAGAAGAAAGAAAGAAAGAAAGAAAGAAATACCTTCTGGGAGTTCATGCGCCTCAGCAGTGGGAAGAGGATGTCGATCAGCTGAGTAACAATTAAATAAATAAGTTAAAATCCCAATATTGATCAAATGAACAACTACATATGACATTGAATAAGAATGAAAAAAACCCACATCATCTCATAAAATTGTAGTTAGATAAAAGGCCTTCCTAACTCCCCTGAATATTTAAGATTGTTATACGAAATGTTACCTGTACTGGGAGGAAATGATAATCCAGAAATCGCGTGCCCAAAACTTTGACCCTGTTTTTGGGAATATCCATACAGGACCGTGAAGAGGTCTTCTTCTGTAAAACTGTAGGTGCGAGTATGTTCAGGTACCAGATCAGTGGCCTGCAGGTAGACGAAACTGTCCTTGGACGGAGAAGATGAAACCGAGGAAGACTTTTCACTGGACGGACTGCAGAACAATGACAACGAGCCAGTGCCGCGATCCTCGTGTTTGGAGAACGCGGTTTGTGAAGGCTGGACATGCTGAAAATACGGCGTGCTGGACATATTGATGATTTGTTCATGGAATACCGCAGTCTGATGGCTGTTGTGACTGAAAAAAGACGGAGTCCCTGTAAAATTAAACGGCATGATTGTTTGTGTGTCGGTCACCATGCGACCCAGAGATTTGAGCGGATGGAAGATGTTGTGTGCGCTCTTCAGGACGTCCGAGTAGTGCGCGCCAGGGTGAGACGGATAGAGCGGAAGACTCCTGTCTCTCACTGCCGGGTGAGTGGAGAGAGACACCGACATCACCACAGCCGACCGAGTGGCGATCTAAGGAGAATTCAGTAGCCTTAGAGTCTTTCTGTATTCAGTCTTATTGTCCCGTTTAGTCCAAACACATCTATAAAATGGAAGAAGCATATAGAATATTACGCATACAGATTAATGTCTGCTCAGATAGTCTATGACAATTTATTGCAGCTGACACAAACAGTGGGTCATTCTAAACAAACATTTCAGCTTTCAGAATATTTTTGTAAAGATTCCTCAAAATGTTTTAAGGGGTAAAAATAAATGAACGTGCCAGGTTATTATTCAACGACTAGATCAATCTAAATACATTAACCAGACCTAGCCAACACAGAAACAAAAGTTGTTACGGTCAGATCAGTGCAAGCATCGTAGAATACATTTTTTACAGTGTAGATATTACAGAATCTCAGCAAATGAAGTTAAAAAGCCTCGAATGACGACAAAAGGCTTGAATTAATTTTATTTCAGAAATTGTACCCAACTGTTTTTATGAATCTCCTGCTTTTTTACAATTTGCTGTAACGCACTTCTCGATCACCGAGATAAACACAGTCGAGAGCGCGCACTGGCACATATTACCAGAGGCTAATGAGGGTCGTGACACTACAATTTAAGAACACACAGGGTCAGTAAGAAAGGTCACCATTAATGAAGCCTTTCCAGCTCTTTTAAAACGCATTAAGGGTGTCACGCTCCATATATTCTCTCAGCTGTTTTGCACACAAAGATTTATCCTAAATTCAGATTTAACAGATTGCACCCAAATTAACTATTGATGAAAAAATGAAACGCTGTTAAAGTTGGTAGTTTTATTAAAATCGTTCTTACCAAAAAGCAACGTATTGTCAATCCCGAGCTCCTTCTGTTTAAAATAAACTTAGATTTCGGCTTACCAGGGATACACGCGACTCAAGAGCGATGAAATGCGGTCCTGTTTGCGTGAAGCTTGACATAGGTCTGAAGACATATGGTTCTGCGTACAAAACCTAGGAGAGATGGGATGCCTTTCCCGTGTCTGCGCTGTCATTGGTCAGTCTTGGGTTCATCCTCGGGGAATTGCACTTTAACACGCTCTTAGCAGCACCCGATCCTCCACTCATACCTTCCTTTCATATGCATCGCAAGTTCTCTAATGTGTTAACTAGAGGCGGACTATTAACGGGACCTAACGCGGAGGATACGATAAAAGCACGAGAGCACATCAGTGTCTGCTTCTGAAAATCTAAGGTTGGGAATAAACTTGGGGCTCGTTTCTGTAAAATGTTTTAATAAAAGTGCACGGCTTGATTTAAAATATGAAACGTCATGCTTTAAACAGGCATACAATTATTTTTAGTTAAGCAAACAAATTAGGTTTATCATCACCATAATAGCAGTTGTAATAAAGAATTGTAATTGTAATAAATTGTAATTTTAGCACAATAATTATAAATGGTTTTGTTGTCCAGCATGTTTGTTTCCATAATAAAATGTATTCACAATTAAACATTTGATTTGTCTATACCACACATAAGATTCGATGTTCAAAATGTAGACATACTATTTGTATCATTTTTAGTATTATAATTACGACATGTTTATTTCGTTTATTCAAAAAAATGAGATTGAATAGAGTACAAGCTTTTCCAAAATTCTTTAAATACAATATACCAAAAACTATGAAACGCGTTGTTTTATCATTTATTTTAATCATTTTATTTTCAATCATTTTCTTTTAATACTCCCCCGAAAAAATGCATTTACGCGGTTTGATTTATTTAGAATATTGGGAATTTCATTAAAAAAATGTAACTAAAAACTTCGTTTTCTTTTACATTTCCTATTTATTTTTATCGTTATTTAAAGTTCATCGCGCATATTTATTTATAACCACAATTATTGGCAAGGAACAATTCAAAAACAGCACTCACAGCATTTTAAATGTTGCAATAACAGAATTCTTTATTTACAATTCAATTTGATTCAACATCAAATAGCATCAGCAAAGCCATAGTTGACAACTTGCATAACTGTATTTAAATTTCTCTCGGTATATCTAACTTTGCATAAAAGGCTCACGCTAAGATTACACACATCAATGCGGATGAACAGATGTTTCATATGACCAACTGGAAAGAAAAATACATCTCAGGAGCGAGCAACACTGTAAGCTTTCTCCAAAAAGTTCTTATAAATTACATATTGCTTCGATTTCCCATTGCATCATCTCCATTTTCACACATACCAGAGGGTAAAATCAGGACTGTACAAATAATAAAACCCAAAACTGATCACAAATATGGAAAATGAGCAATATTGAGACAATGAGGAGCGAGTGTGTGTGTGGGAAAGGAGAGAAATAGATAGAAAGAGGTGTAAATGTCTAAGAAAGGTAGATGATGGGTGAATTGGGTCAATCTGGTCAATGATCCACTATACAAATATAATACAGACAGGTTTTGTAATATACAAGACAATAAAACAGATCTAAGGCAATATGCTACGGTTTAGCATTTCAAGGTTCTTGCATTTAGCTCTAAGAAATTGGCAGACTATACAAAAGACTCAGAAAAACCAAACGGTAAGGTAAAGACAAATCATTTCAGGAAATTCAATCACTGCCCTTACAATTCCATGTATTTACTTCTTCATTTTAGGACAAATGGCTCTTTTGCACTAGTACTGATAAAAACACTAAAAAAACTCTGCACCACCTTCACATCATGGCTTATATTTATTTCAAAATCTGACAATCTTTGGACTTTGCAGAGGGTAGTTGTATGTGCGACTTCGAAACTGGCTATTCTCCAATATGGGCTCTGGATGTCTGTCCTTGTTCAAGGGATTCGACATTCAAAAAGCTTGTGGAATAAATGAATGCCAAATAGAATTTTTGTCCTTCTCAGACGTCAAACAGATGACAAATGTCAGCAGATTCATTAAGAATGATCATCAAATCAAGGTTTTGTTGTATCTTTGAAGGTGTGTTTCTGAGAATTCACAGAAACGTTGGTGGGCAGTGACCGTTTCACACCAATTGATGTGAAATCAAACTTGTATTTACAGTGTTCGAAAGGAAAAGCTTAAGCTATACCAAAACACCAGGTATATTCGTACACAACCACGGCACCTTTAGCGAATAATGACAGAGCTGGGACATTGCAAACTTCAGTTGCTGCTGGTAAATACAGTATATACTCAAAAACATGTACTTTTTTAATACACCAGCTTAAACACAGATGACATGGCGATATTTTCAGCGAAACTGCGAAAGCTGAGGATCTTTCCCCAATACGACCTGTGCGCAGACATGGGACGAAACAAAATGAAAGTGGCATGTGTAAGTCTACTGATCAATTAAAAATTTGGCTTCGTCTTCTAATATAAAACACGAGGAACTGTATTGCGTACTTTACAGCTTTACGATTGTAGAGTTGACATGTCTCGAAGTGATGAAATTCAGAGATAGGCATTACAAGTGGCCATGTCTGATTCATGTGTACTGGGGGTCAAAGCAAACAGTCAAGCTGTAAATTCCCAGATTTACCTGTTTAGGAATAGCCACCTCAAACAAACGCTGCTTTCTTTATTTGGCTACACCCAAACTAAAACCTGCTTTTCACTGAGAAACACATAGATTCCGACATCTTTCATTTGTAGTTTTTCTCAAAATATAAACCACAATAAAAAAGTATCTGTCTTTAATACTGAGTTTGAACCGGGGAGCAAAAAGGTGTCTCCTGAAAAGTCCTGTACAAAACATACAAAACAAAAGAAAAAAATCTCAAGTAATATTTATTGCTTGTTGTCTTTTCTTACACACACCGGATTCTGGTTGTAAATAGCATCTGGCATTAAGCACATTACTCCACGCAACAAAGAAAGCACGCTTCAGTGTCGAGTTTATGGCTGTGTTGGGCTCCTCTGGCGGGGCTCCCAGCTAAAGGCTTAGAAGCAAGCGAGTTTCTGTACACTGTACACACAGCGCCCTCCCAGACCCCACCCAGGAAAGAAGGACTACCGCACCCCAGCTCACTCTCCTTCGTACCATAGAAAACAGCCTTTCTCATCTTCCCGGTCTACATGCGTGAGACGTTCGAGAAACCCGGACTTTGGGGGAAGAAGGAAACGTATTGAAAATCAAAAAATAAATATCATACGAAACAGATTTGTTTCCCCAATATTGGTATTTACAATCTACCAGAACTCCGTTTTACTAACCACAAGTTTAAAAATCACATTTTACCTGAAACTACTGGACCGAAGCAAATAAAACCCATAGGTGTGTTTAAGAATTTCTTATGCAGCGGCATTCCCACGCCTTCTCCGTGTGATTTTTCACTCAAATTGATGGATCATAAAGAAATCTACATTGTTTAAAAAAATCTATACATTAGAATAGAACTTAATTTAATACACAATAAACCTCTAAATTACTTCTAATTTTACAAACCATCATCTGAATTCTATGCCATTTCAACATCATTCTAACTTTATTTGCACTCTGAAAAGAAAACAAAAGAAAAGAAAGGAAAAAAGGCAAAACGGCTGAATTGAGCGCGTGTTTCAAATGCAGTCTTCTTGCCCGTTTGCAAAGTCAGACATGGGGAAAAAGACGACGGGGAACAAGTCTTTTAAGAGAGCCTGAAGACCAGGAGAAGAAAAGGGTGGATTACATTCATGGGAGACAAGGATTCTGATTCCACAGTTGCCGAGTCATTTTTCCGGGGAGACCTAAGTCACACTACGGTGAATGCAACAGAGCAGACTCGCAAAAAAAGCTTGCAGTGTATGTGTGTGTGTGTGTGTGTGTGTATGAGAGAAGGCCGTGCTCGACTGAGGGGGGGGGGGAGCTCTAGGTCCAGATCAAAGTGTCAATGTGTGTGTGTGGGAGAGAGAGTCCAACCCCTCTGAGCTCCAGTACCCCAGATGCATCTTCCATAGATGTCCAGTAGGGGGCAGTAAACAGGATCTCTAAACACCCGTCTGGCCCCCAATAGCAGCTTAAATAGCACAGCACTCCTCCAAAATCTCCTCCATCACGCTGTGGCACAAACATCTTCATCACACTCTGTTTACTGCATTGGGATGTCGTTCACCTCGGGTCAACAATACTTCTGTTGGGTGAAAGAGAAGACCGATTTTAGTCAAACTGAGGTCTACATCAATTAAAGCTATGAAAAGAAAACATCCAAATTAATACATATCTGCATTTCTTTCTGGTTTTGTCACAGCTATTTACCCATATTCATTAAATATAAGGTATTAAATGTAGTACTAGAAAGTTATGTCATAGCAAAAGCTGCGCGCATGCAATAAATCAAGGGTTAAGTACTTATAACAGTGTTTCATGCATCACTCGCTAAAATGTGTTGCGATGCCAAACTTTGTGTTGCCATGAAAAGATAATTACAGCTAAATAAACAAAGCAATCATTTGTTAAACCTTAGCTAATGGCAAAATGCTGAATTATTTAAAGACTAGTGACTATACACACAGCCTGGGAATAAATCAGTGGACTAAGATTCCGAGGCCTTATAGCAACAAAGTGCACACAAATAAACCAATGTCGCTTGGTTAAATATTCATACTATAATGATTCGTAAAAGCTGTGAAGGTCTTTGTAAAAAAACTTTACTGTGTAACTGTTAAAGGGGAAGTTCACCCAAAAATGAAAATTCTGTCATCATTTACTGACCCTCTTGTTTATGCAAACCTGTACCTGACTTTCATTCTCCTGCAGAACACAAATGAAGATATATTGAAGAATGTTGGTAACCAGAAACCGTTGATCCCCCATTGGTAATGACAATAAATCAATGCAAGGCAACGGGGACCAATTGTGTAGTTTAACCAACATTTTTCAAAATATCTTAGTTTGTCCTCTTATTCTTGCTTATTTACTACTTTAAGCATGTATGGAAAACACTTTATTGGAAACTGTAGCAAAATAATGGTTAATACAAATGGAAAACTGGCTTTTGATGGAGTAACTGTGAACACATTTTGTTTTCGTAGTAGTGCAACATGGTCCATTCAGATAAATTGTATGCAACTTTCATTTCAAAGCTACTAAGGCCCAAATCTCTATCTTCTGTGGAAACTTACAGCAAAACCCCAAAACTTTCCTTTAAATAATGAACTATCTGTTTTGAAGCTGTAGCCTAGTGGTCAGCCCTCAGAGATACATTTGAATCATGGGTGACATGAGTTCAAGTCCTGGCTTGAGGTCCTAATATCAGAGCATTCTGACATGAGCACTTAAAGTCTGTCATGTCTGCAGATATGAGCTCTTTATCAACCTCAAACAGGCACTAATAGTCAGTGACTAATTATATCACTGGTCCGTTATGTCTAGTTTTGCATCATCTCTCTCCACTGCAAACTGACCGCGGCTAATTACAGTAAATTATTCAAGAGCTAGTTGCAGTCGTCTATGCTATTTGGTGACCTCAGACACTTAAGGTCTGACCATTAGACAATCTATGTCTAATGGTATAAGTAAATAAATGCATCCAATAAATCTACACAGTTTTGCTTTCACTGAATTCCTATGTGGAACATTGAAGAGTTGAAATGCGCATCATTAGTGCTGAAAAAGTTCAAGTTTGACGAGCGCTGCAAAGTAGTTTCAAGTAACAAATCTGAGCTTTCAAACCATCTAATGTGTGGCACTCGTGTGAACGTTTATTGTCCTTTAGGAAACCATCCGTTACATAAAACGATGAGGTAAGTATGGTATTGCAACAAAGGTGTCACATGACTCCAAAATGTAAATGATGTCAGGTGCATTTCAGGCGTAAACATTTCTGCTATATACATGCATTATATCTGACCACAAAAATGCCACACATGCAAAATGCCACAAGGCATATCTAATTCTCCTGTAGTAAAGATAAGTGGTGAGTGTGTATCAGTCTAACCTGTTCAGGGCCCATGTTGGTCATACCCCCTGCCGGTCCAGAGTTCATAGAGCTCATGGTCATCTGGTTGCCCATTTGGCCCATGTTGCTCGAGTTGGTGGCCATAGACACATTGAGGTTCATGCCGTTACCGTTGTACATGTTGTTGTTGGCCTGTTGGGCGAACTGAGGGGGTGACTGCTGAGTGAACATACTGGAGAGGGAAGCGGATAAATATATGAGATGCGTTCAGCCAGTAATAACAACACATTATTTAACTGTTTGATGAATTGATGTAAATAAAAAATGTTGTGTGTCAATACAGTCGATTTTTGAAGTCTTATATAATTCTTTTAATATTATTGCTGCAAATAAGCTAAAGACATTTTAATTCTTGAATAAAGACAAATTTATTACAAAACAGAAAAATAAAATATATATTTTGTAAAGAAAAAAAAGAATTAAGCAAAGAATAATTTCAGTAAATGTAAAAAATGTACAAATTAAAAACGAATAAGAAAAAAAAAAAAAACGAAATTTGATGTAAATAAAAAGAAAAATTATAAGAAAAAATAATGTATAGAATTAAACGTAGAGCAAATATGTCATAATAATTCAAAATTAGCAATACACTACAGCATCTGTTAAACAAATACTTGGTGCTGATCTTGTCTTGTACCTGTTGGCATTCATGTTGCCCTGCGTCCAGCCATTCATGTCAGGGGAGGACTGGAAAGAGGTGTTGCCCTGCGCCTGTTGCATCATGGGACTTTGGGCATGGCCCAACCTGGGAGACATGAGGGGGCTCTGAGGGGTGGCGGCCCCACCAAACCCACCATCCGACTGCTGACTCATACCTGATGCGCACATAAAAACACAGATGAACGGACTGAACTTGAAACAGCAAAACACTTCAACAAATTATTTCCACTTTGTAACATGCACTGACATACATGCAACCCATTAACCTCTTTCACACAGAAATTATTTATAATCTATTAACGTTTGACAGTTTTTCCAAATAAATTAGGGCTGTCAATTTAACATAAAATCACAGATGAAATATAAGGGAATAGACTAGGAACAAATGTATGTTTATATGTAAATCATGATATACAAACATACATACATATTGACTTCTAAAGCCACTTTTTATAATCTCTATTCAAATGCTTTTATTTGCCGCATTTATGCATTGTAAAAACAATTATCAGTTGGGTAATTTTCTGAGCGAATACTGATATCCCATATAAGATTAACTGTGATCAGTTTAGTTGCCACAGCATGTAATGCATTCAATAATATTTCATTGATTGACAGCCCTATTTAAAATACAAATACACAATGTAATCAATGACAAACAATCTTATTCTCCCACACACAAAAACAAACACACACACTGATCAAATAATGAGTATCTTTCCGTTGCTCAAACTAATTCGCTGATCATCATATATTTCAAAGCACAAATCATATTGAGAAGAGATTCAGATCATCTCCGTAAACAAAAGTGAGAAATCAGGAGGGACGTCCGGTGTGATAATCAAGGGGTTTGAGGTATTATAAGCAGGCATTAGGGCAGAGTTACACATGCAGGTTAGTGTTAGTGGCTTAAACAGCCAGAAAGAAGATGTGGGTGGGAAAATGGGCGGGATTAGGGGCGAGATTGGGTGAGAGGTCTGGTTCACCGCATAATTGATCTTTTATTAATCAACTGCTCCGCTTCCACTGATCACCATCAGCCAATTAGTCTAGGACACAGACACCGACACATGACAGCACAGGCACAGACATGGCACTTAACAGGATGTAAGCTTTGTATTAATGATATAATGACTTCGATAACATCAGTATTTTGATACACCCTTGATGTACTTTAGCTATTTTATAGAATATTCTGGGTTAGATTCAACTTCTAGGCACTGTACCTGTGACATGTTGTTAATTTCTACAGTCAGAATATTTTGAAGTGGAAAATACTATGAAAGTACAATAGGGTTGCATTACTAATAAATAGAATAATCCAATGTAAATTTTATTTGTATCAGGTGTGGTCCTTGATAATCTGCATTAATTGTAAGTGTGGACAATAAACCAGAATATTCTTTAATATTTTTTCATAACAGGTAGTTTAGTTCACATGGTGTGAATTTTAAACTCTTTACTGCCCTCTAGTGGCACAGTCTGGCCTATCCACTATAACCTTTCAATGGCACTACCTTTTACCCATTATCTTTTTAGGTTTACTCATTCCTAAAATGTATGACTTTGCTAAATAATCCATCACCACACGATACTAAACTAAATAACACAATATTCTTTAACGTCTTTAGCTGAAAAAATTAACATGAATTATTTTTTCAAATACTGAATAAAAATGTTGCTTTTAACTACAATGTCTAGTGTTTTGCCTTTAGCTTAACGTAATACATTTTGCTGCACATACACATTTCTTAAATCTCATTAGTTATTTTCACAAAGAATATAAAAAGCTGAATATGATTTTTCTGATGAATTACTAGAGTTAAGACTCTAACAAGCTAAATTAAACTCTGACATGATTAAGTCTAAACCTCTAAACTATTGCATTACTTAAAACCATTCCACCTGTTATAGAATACGATCAATTCTTCATTGCAAAGTCAAATCACACAAGTTAAGCTTGTAGCGTGTTTGCGGCTGCAGGTGTTTGCGCGTGTGGAAGCGCGTGACACACAGACAGAGTGAAAGAGCAGGCAGTACCTGAGCTGGGGAACTGAAAGGCACTGTGCTGCATTTGAGGGCTCATAACAGCCCCAAACTGTCCGCTCAGATTGCCCAGCATCCCCTGGTTAGCTAGACTCATCTGAGAGCCATGCATGGCGCTGTGGGTGAGGAGCTGGGGGGCAGGGAGGTTGGGGGAACCTGGGGAAAAGGGGCTGGTGGAAGGGGGCGGCGAGGCCAGTCCTGTACCGTAGTTGGGCGGATAGGGGAACTGCTGGGGGTTGGCCTGGGGAATCCGAGGGTTGTTCATGGCTCCCGGCATTCCCGCAGCTGCGGCGGCGGCCATGTTTGGTGGCATGCTGAGGCCTTGCGCTCGCATGGCCATGCTACGCTGCTGCTGCTGTTGTTGCTGCTGCTGCTGCTGCTGACGCTGTTGGTCCAGCTGATGCCCCATCTGACGCTGTCGTAAGTGGTTACTCAACAGCTCTCTCTGCCGCTGGGCGAGCATCTGAGCGTTAATCGTCCCCTGCAAGACAAAGTTACACATTTCAGATAAATGAAAAGTTGACGTCGCCACGCAGGGAAGTAGGATGCAAGGTGCGGGCTTACGTACCTGATTCGGAACGTTAGGTCTTAGAGGTAGGTTCATATTTGACACTCCAGTCATCTGATTCATTATGGGCTGTCGATTCTGGAAAGCAAAATGACACAAACATGGCATGTTTCACATTACTCGTATACAAAAACATTATGCAATACAAAAACTATACAAAAAAGTGATACATTTTGAAGTATTATTTTTTTATTAAATTTTTTTGAAACAAATGCCTGTATGCGTATGTTTTTATCAATACAAATGTAATATGCACAGTACATAGACATGTATTATGTAAACGCAAACGTTTATTCTGGATGTGATCAATCATTATTCATTGTTTGACAGCCCCCCCCCAAAAGTAATTCCTCTTAAATGTATTTAAATACAATATCACAGAACTTAATATGCAATTTTGAATTAAATACTTATTTAATAAGAATTTATACAGCTACTGCAAATGACCCCTAAATATACCCGAAATGAGGTCAAGAAACAATTCCTCATATGTCCAGCAGGAGGCACAAAACCAAAGACAATTATGAGAATCCTTTTCGAGGATGCTGGACATAAAAACGAAGAAAAGGAACAGACTTTGTTGCGAAAATGACATGAGAGTGGCATTTCTGAACTGGTCTCGGAAAGGCAACAGCAGAAGTCACACTGATTTGCAGTAAATATTCATTATTATGTTTTTGTTTTGTGTGAAAATCATCTTTTAATGGCTTTGAACACAGTGATGTTGATGCATGGTTCATGTTGTGCACCAGTAACATATATATACCTAAAAATCATATTTTATTTTTCCAATTAAGAAGGGTTCGGTGAATGCGCATATGAAACTGTTGGGGTTCAGTACCTCCAACAAGGTTAAGAACCACTGTTTTAGTGGAATCAAACCTTTTAGCTAAAAAAATTATGCATTATGCGTCGACTTACAAGCATCACACCAACCAAAAAAAAACCTTTGCAATGATTCAACATCAAATTTTTCCACCTTTTGTCTGACGTTTTTCCACACTTTCAAATGTGACAGTGCAAACTCTACCTGCTGTGCTTGTAGCCTGTGTTGAAGTTGTAATCTGAGAGCATTGGGTTGGGTGGGAACAACCCCGGCAGGCCTGAGTCCCGGTCTGGCCTGCATGCGGAGCATGGGGTAACCGGGCCTCTGCCCCATTTGCCCTGTCATGCCGTGGAAGCTGGGATCCTGCATGGGCGCGTATCCGCCCTGCTGCATGTGGGCTTGAGATGCGGCGTACTGCTGCTGACTGTACATGGGAGGTTTCTGATCCATCATCATGCTGGGGTCCTGACCGGCAAACTGATCCTGCTCCACCGGCTGTGCCTGGACAAACATAGGTGATGATACACAAACATTTTTATTAACAACTCTAAAAAAAACACTCCCTCCATTTGTAAAATGTAAATGCTAACACGACTGTACCCGTCCTACTAGTGCAGGGATGCCAAGTGCACGGTCGATCTCCTCCAAGCCATCAAAATCTTTGAGGGCGGAGTAGAGTTGACTGAGTAGAGCCCCCTCATCGGCCTGACCCTCGGGACCCGCTGGTAACATCACGTCCTCCTGAGAACCGCTATACATGGAACTGACAAAGACCACAGACTCTGATTAAGTGCTTGTCAAACTGACACGTGAATCAGCGGACATCCATCACATGATCACACGTCCGTTTTGGATATTTGCTGGAATTTTGTTATGGAAGGACATCAACACATGAACACAGCATCTAGTCTGTGCAGCAATAAAGTCTAACAATAGTGACAATAATAAATGCTGTTTACCTGTTCTGGCTCCCAAATGGCACCGTCTCTATAGGCATCACGCTGTCTGGCCATGGAGCCGTCTGATTGGGCGGTGCCTGTTGCTGGGGAAACTGGTGGCCAGCCATGCCCATGTCCATGTTTGATTGGGCTGAGGAAAGGATGGCACATAACAAAACACTATTAAAACTGCGTAAAAAACCTTTGTTGAGGTGTAAAATATGATTTTCTATCTCTTCACTTTTATAATGTTGTCTTCCTTTAATTACAATGTTTTTTTTTTATTTTGTTAACAACACAGCTCATAAAATACTACAGAAATTGCTTGGTTTTTGAAGTGGACGTTTACCATTGGGCATCATTTGAGACTGAAGCATCTGTCTGGGTCCCGGCTGGCTGTTGGGTCTCATTGACATACCAGCGGCAGACACCATACGAGCGTGGAGCGCTCCCTGCTGAAGGGAGTGCTGAACAGTGGGAGCGGCCGTGGCGGGTGAAGCCGCACTGCTTGCAGGACCCGGGCCCTGTGCACCCCAACCGTCCTGCTGCATACCTACACGAGGACCATTATTACCCATAACTCCTGAAAGATGATAAAACATACAGAAAGTCAATTTTAGAGTAACCTTTATAAAATGCAATTGCAATGCATTTAACTTCTTTGTAAAACAATTTAAGCAGGAAATAACTCAGGGTAGGACTTCCACATGGCCGTGATCCTGTCGACCGATAGAACACTTACTTAAGAATAAAATGAAATGTAGAATTCTTAAGAATAACAAGCACAAAAAAACAAATCATGAAATTTCTGTCCGTTATTGCTGACAGTTAAAAGGGCAGGTTTTTTGTAACTCAGGCAAATGCCCAACCTAAGCCCCCACAATTCTTTCCAAAGGTTATGAGTCATTCATACACCAACAAATTCACAGCCTCACCGTATGCACACTGCATTCAAGTGACTGCATGCAAACAAGCGCAACCCACCACTAACAAACACACATGCTTTTGATATGATTCAACACTTTGTCCAAACACAAAACACCAAAACGCTCAACTGTGCTAGTCGGACTGAAACTTTGCTTTACGCAGGGTCTGGGTGGGTTTGGAACATTTCGCTCATAACAAGCGCTGGGAAAGCCCTGCACAGCACATGCACAAAAACTCCAGCCATCTCTTTCTTTAACAAACTTTAACAGTTGGCAGGAACGCCCATCCTGAATGAACACTAAATTAAGTGTTCGTGTGTTTGGACACCCTGTCATTGGAGGCATAGCACAAGCATTACTTAATGTTGCAATTGAGGTGAATAAATCACTTTAATAGCTATGGCAAATGTAAATATAGCCAACTTATTTCACCATGACACTGTAATGAGATATCAAAAGCCTGAGCGTTCAATGATCTAAACGCCATCTAAACCAGCCCTGGCAGCTAGTCAAGCGCTAATGGACAACCTATATTTTTGCCCTATGGTTTTTGTTATTGCACACTCAGATTTATTGCTTCAACATTAGTGGATTAGGGACATTCCAGTTTTGCTCCCCAACTCACCTGCATTGACCATGTTTGACTGATTTGGCATGACACCGTGGTTTCCCATCATGCCTTGCTGCTGCATGAGTGGATAAGGGTTGTTGTTCCTCATCATGGGGTACTGACCCTGAGCGCCTTTGGCAGTCATGTTCATGTCCAAAGATACGCTTCGTACAGGCGGTGCTCTGCCGGGCTGACCAAGCCTTGGGCCACCGAAATCTGCACACACACATAAACATGGTAAATATGCACTATAGTACAACATTTCTATGAAAAAGATTATATTGAGGGGCAAAATAAATGTTAAACCTGAACATCACAGAAAGCATTTTTCTGCACCATTATTTGATTTGATTATACATATCATACTACACACTGTGTAAACACACATTCACTGTTACTGTCAGGTGTGATCAGGCAGGAATATGTCCTGGAATAAGAAGTCAGAGATGAAGATGATGTGAAGTTGTTCTAAAGGTAGTTTATTACGTAACACGCATACACAGAGGGAAAAGCTCAGACTGAATGTGTTACATTGAGTCTAATCTTCTTACCTCAGGGATGTATGACCATAAATGTAACCGATAAGATACTTAAAGCTAAATGACTAAATGTAAAGAACTATTTGTATACAAGCTGGAATTACACCTGTTGTAAGAAATGTCTCAAGTTTTTGTTTTCGTGAACTTGATTAATTACAGTGTTAAAAGGACATTTACACTCACATATCATTCTAAACTTTCCTCTGCAGAACAAAAGAAGATACAAAATGTCGGTAACCAAACAACACTGGCCACCTTTGACCTTTGATTGTACAGACACAAAACCACCAAGACATTTTTCAAAATATCTTCTTTTGTGTTCTACAGAGGTTCTGAAAGACCTGCAGGTGAATGATTTTTTTCTTTTGGGTGAACTATTACTGCACAAAATTACTGTATTTTCAGTGAATTTGGATATTTTGGAAACAATTTATTGTGCTGTGTGCCATGGAATAAAGATGAAAGAGTCATTCAGAAACAGTAAGAGAAACTTAATGTTTTAGACAGTAATGTACAAAATTATTGTCACATGACTACGTTAGACCCGATCACATTTAAAGTCCCACTGCATTCAATAATTGTATCAATTAAAACTAATCTTTAATAGGGATGTAACGATATCAAAATCTCACAGTACGATAAATACCTCAGTGTTATGTCTGCGGTACAATATTTATTGCAATAATTAAAAAGACAAATGACGACTTTGAGAAAGTGCCATGAATGTTAAATAAACAATTATACATAAATAAACATTGCAATGATGTACAGATTCTTATCCCGTCCTCTTTTTTATCCTCTGATCATAACTGTTGCTTTGAGGTCTGAGGTATACTATGAGATAGGTCAAATGACTTAAAACTCCCTCTTATAAAATAAAAACTGAACCAGCTCGACCTTGACAGAGGTAATATCTATTATACTGTGTAACGTTCTCTGTTGAAGGCCCGGAAGACATCTCATTTCGAACAGTCATGTGACCACGATAATATTGGGGCATTTTTGCCATTGCGATACCATGATATTGATCCTATTGTTTCATTCATTGTTTGTGTTGCAGAAGCAGAGCTTTAACGGCAGCGATCATATCAGTGCTCCATCCTTATATATCTATGGATCAGACCTTTTAACGTGATTGGTTACAGCGATGTCTTAAAGAGAGACTATATCAAAATGCATTTTTCAAACTGGCAAACTGCAATTTTGAGAAGAGAAGATACTCTGCAATGGTTTAAAATGAAAATTTGCACATGGTTCATCTTAAAGCATATTAAAACCACCACACAGACATATAAACAACATTAAAACTTGATTTTCACACGGGGGATGTTAAAGTTTCAGTTCGAGATTGGCGTGGAAAAATATCTTGTGTCTTAAACCTCGTTCAAAGAAAAGTTGTGGTATCATGATTTGTCATACAAAAAATAAATAAAAGGTCAAGTGCAGTGCATTGTGGGATTCCATACTGTATGCTCAGTTTAAAGCTGCACATTTTGGCAAATGAAACAGGGAATCTGATTATTTGCATGTACTACAACAAAAGTTACAGTAGTGTGCTATTCTGAACACAGCCTGTGTCATTTTTCAGAGCATGTATTATTGCATCCTCGGTTACTCACTCTGTTGGCCGGCCTGTAGTGCTCTCTGTTGCTGGGTGCCCATGCTGGCTCCGCCCTCTCCAGTCATCTGCAGGATGTCATTGATGATTGACTGCTTATCCACGGCAGCAGGCAGAGACACAGGCCGAGGCTCAGAGAACAGTCCTGACTGACTGTTCTGGAGATCATCCAGGATATCATCCAATTCACTCGACTATACAAAAACACACACAAGGAATGCATTTAATTCAGTTATTTATAAATATAGGGATATTTGTTGAAATAATGAAGTCAGCTGTGTGCAATTTAAGATAAATCAAATAATGTGTCAAGGTCAGATTTCATTTTAGCGCAAGATTTATTTAGAAGCACTAAGAACGTCTTTATAGATATACTCCATGTATACTCCACTGGGTCAGATTTCAACTATTTCACAGTTTTTGCTTGTGCTTGGCAATAAATAAAATCAGAAATAATGAATATTATGATTTAATTGAGCATTTATTTCCACGAATCGGCACAAAATGTCAATGAAAGTCTTGTAGGTTTACACTTCAGCAAGGGAACAAATATCTGTCTGCCGAAACACACCCTCCCCTGATTCTCTGCATGTAGACACGCACGACGCCGGCTGGAATCTAGGACACATTTCACATCGAGTTAAAGGAGGCTAGCTGATCACTTCTATGTTTGCCATAATTTGGTTGCCATCTTTAAATCCAAGATTGCTTCTTTATCAGAGAAAGATCTTCTAAATCCGCAAGCACACATCAAATGGTTCGGTGTGTAGCTTGATTTCAAACACACAATCGATCTTATTCAAAATGCTTTCGTCTCCTGCATATGCATTTAAACATATTTATTACCCTTAAAATCAAAACGCACACTTGGCTATAAGTGCACTGTCCCCTAAAGTACACATGCATTAAAATATCTGTCCTGATGCATCAGAGCTTTATCTCAACAGGCTGAGATGGACTTTGTCCGACAGATCTGACAGTGTTTAAAATCAAGCTGCCCACTGCTACAAGATCTGCAGTTTCTGAAGCCATCTTTGAGTATCGTCTGAAAACACATCTCTTCCGTCAACACCTGAACAATCAGACTTCTATGTCTTTTCTACTCTTTCAAAACAAAAAGAAAAATTAATTTCCAACTTAGCGCTGTATACTGTGGTTGGCTATAGGAGACCAGTTCTCTGTTTGCACGTATGCTTTGTGTTGTTATTATGTTGTCCCAATTGCTTCTATTGTTTACCCCATCTGTATGTCGCTTTGGATAAAAGCGTCTGCTAAATTACTAAATATAAATGTAGATCAAACTAGAACAGAGAGTAAAGAACGTTTCCTGCTGCACTGCATTGCAGATAAACACATTCAACTCAAAATCATGCAACTTCGTTTATTTCATGAGGTAAATATGCCACCGTTCAATAAAATGGTAGTAAATAAAAGCAAAATCAACAAAGCGTGCTACAGTTCAACATGCAAACATTTATCCTAAAACACAAATCCTAATGAAAGCCAGCATTGGGAACTTTTGATAAACGTGCCTTCATTTCTTCCCTCCACCACAAGGGGGCACTACATGTGACCTCTCTATATCAACAGAGACACAATAGAAGTGAAATCCACAGATTGGTAAATCCTTTAGAATCTTCTACAAGCAGAAGTCTTTAAGAAAGAGTGAGATCTCAATAAATAAAACATATTACAGATGTCAAACTATATAAATTACAATATAAATCATTTTTTATTTGTTTAAATAAACCAAAACCGAGGGAGAGACGTGTTCATAATGTAAATGACAACAAAAGACACCTCAGTGGCCACGGGTTCATGCATGTGTGCGTTTAGGCGGGCGATGTGAAAAGATGGCTAGCGCTAGTTGTCAAACTTCAAATGCTGTACATTATCATGCAGATAGATGGAACGTTTGTATTGACACTCATCTCTAAAGCCTAATGAAGCCATGTCTCTCCTGCCATTGATTTGCGACTGCAGTGTGAAGGAAAAGGGCCACACAAACAGGAAGTGAGCGGGAGAGGAGGGACTACTTAATGAGGTCAGTCTCCTTGTGTAGCTCCCACGTTTCATCTCATAGATACACACATGCAGACACACACACTTGTGTGAGCACCACCTGTCCCTGGCTACCCTTTTGTCAGAGAAATCCTGCTGCTGATTATTTCGCCATCCTTGTGTGGGGCTTGTTTTAGCCACTTCTTCTGCTCCTCTGTCCAATTATCACCCTCCCTCTCTCTCCTGTGTATTCTCGGTGCTCGCTCGCTCAGACCGGAAAGTGCCCGTGCATAAACATGGCTTCTTACTGCACTGAGCTGCACCTCCACGGATCACTTGCTCGCTGCTCGGTGGGTGAGCTGACGTCAGCGGCATGTCAAGCCAATTGTGGAAAACCTCCCTGAGTGATCTATAAGACCTGGATTTCTCATCATCAGCTACTGGAAGACCTAGAGTAAAACGTATATATTTCACAATAATCTACACTATTCTTATTCATTAGGATTTGACGAGTTAGAAAAATACTTTTTAACATTTAGCTTTGAGAAAATGTTTTTTATTAGATATGCACCGATGCTAATTTGTCTCCACCGATACTGATTATTCAGACTAATATCTGCCGATAGCGATTCTGAAGATTCAATTAATATTTCTTAACTTTCTGAATGTTATTAATTCATATAATGACTATAAGTATTGATCATTAAACTTGTGCGATAGCTGATTGTGTGATTGCTTTTATAGACCGATACAGATTATTTGTCGATATATCTGTGCATCTGTAATATTAATACTTTTAGCTTTTTTGGTGTTCACCTTCACAGTGAGGTTTGTTAAATATTATCACACATTATTATGACCATGAACCGATACCCTTTTTGCTCCTTGCTGATACCGATGCCTATACCTTTACACAACAACAGAGACTAATAAAAGAGAATAGATTCATAATTACAAACAACTCTGCCTTAAACATATTATGAGAAAAAAGGATGTGCTTGTCACAAACTTTCAAAGCAAATTTCAGTCAGTTCATCACATAATGTATCGGTGGATTTTTACAAGTACATGAGCTTAGTATCGGGTCCAATACCGATACTAGTATCGGGGCATCCCTAATTAACATATATCATAACGTATTATCATGATTATTATAATGGGTAGAATAATAACTATAATTATTATTAATATGAGTTATTATTTTTAATTTTGTTGATTGCTTCAACTAAAATATCTATAAATATGATCACACATTATTAATAACATGTATCATAACATATAATTATGATCATTATTGATAATAGTAGTACTACTAATAATAATTTATTAAAGTTATATTTATTAGTACTAATTGAATTGAAATATATTTAAAAAATATACCGTCCCAAAAACTGCAAGCATATTAAAAAAATGACCTGACAAGTAAACAATTCAAGAAATTCTACACTACAGAATACCCATATTTCTATCATCGATAGCAATACAATTTTACAGCGATTCTTTACACAGTATTACACAGATTATAGTTATTCACACCTGAAATATTGCATTTGCAATCTTTACTTGCTTATTATGTTAAAGAACTTGTTCAACAGCATTTCGTTCATATCCTCGATTTAGTAAGAATACCTATAGAAATGCCATCAATGCTAAACATAAACAAGCCAAGAATACAATCGTTAGTCCGAAGAGGAAATGAGATAGCCTAATGCGGGTCTATGGGGTGGGGGTTGTTAGCCGTGTAGACAGGAGCACGACTGTAGGGTAACAGGGGTTGTGGGGTTAATTGATACATAAAGGAACTACCAATGAAGCGACAATGTCAGCGTGGGGACAGTTGACTGCGCTGTGTGTGTGTTACTGAGGAATGGTGTAAAGGTGCCGATTAGAGCTCTGTGAGGGGTTTGGAAGGGCAGAGGAGTGACATCCTGACTCACACTTCCTGCTGCCGGGACACAAGTGTGCCTTCGCAAGCACATAGAGAAACTGCAAGCGTCAGACTGAACATGCAAACATACACAGATGCACATAGAAAGCAAATACATAGAAGCAAACTAGGAAGGCAAACCAGAGTGGCCACCAACAAATGCACCTTAGTGTACAGAAGTGTTTCTAAAACCTTGATGCCTACATAAGGAGCTGCCTACCGAGGAAGCATTTTTAACTAAATGAAAATGGCTTATTTGGGATTTTAGACTTCTCTAAACCTGTTGCAATGCATTGTGGAATTTCTTTAACAGGATATGTGCTGAATTTGGCCTGAAAGCGTTTTGTGAGTGTGCTAATAATGTCTTAAGATGACGTTAATAGACGTAGACGGCTTACTAGAGCTCTAGAGATGCAGACTGGGAAATACAAGTCCCTGGTGACAAAGATATGTGCATCTGGGTCATTTCTACCACCGAAAAAGGCATTATTAAAAGCCATGCTGTCAGTGAAGGACTTAAAGGTAAAACTCTAAAATAACCCTTTAGCTATTTGATAGTACATAAAATTATACTGACGAAATCAATCCTGTTTGTATGGCTGCATTAATGCAAATGTTCCATGATGCGTCACAAGCTCATAGGAGTGGTGGCGCTGAAGAATCCTTTCGCTCTGCTCTCTCTATCATGACCTTTACTACAGATATGTTTCTCTTCATCCTCAGCTGTGCTTCTCTCACATCAGCCTGCCACTCAACACACGAGTGGTGCGAGGTCACTGAGTTGGTCTTTCTGGATCTTTTCATTAGCTTAAGTAAATCATCTAAAAATCTACACGTGAATACACTTGTATTCCAAACATGGCGATCAACTCCTCGGTTGTGACATACTTCTGAATAAACAGAAGTGTGGCTTGTTTTCAACCACTTCAAACTGATTACATAAAGAAAACAAGGAGAGGAGGGGTTCAAAGATGTTTTGCCCAAGCCGCCAAACTGACATCAGGATTGCCACACCGAAGTATATTTTCAGATAAATGATTACAAACACAAAACCAAACAAGTGTATTAACTTCTGTACAACAACCTCGTAATGTATAGAAAACGTAGAGATGCACAGATACATAATGATTATTTAATAATGCCCATACAGTTACTAGAGATTAAATGAATATTTCTAATCTTTCTGAATGATTTTAATTCCAATAATTACTGTTTATACGGAACGTCAAACATTTTCTATACACAAGAGCACAAATTCATTGCATATTGCTCTCATCATTTGATCGACAGGATATATCGGCCCTGATCATCTGCTGTTTATAAACTATCGTCCGATTACTTTTGAAAATTGCTTTTATTGACCGATACGGATTATTGGACAATATATCCGAGCATCTCTCTAAAAAGTTAACAGGGTCAGTTTTAATTTCATGCGGACTAATTTCATGCATTTTTTAATCGCTTGAAAAATCTGAACGGAATAATGCTGACTTTAATTAAATGTCCTAAACAACTAGTAATTTTGCCACCTACTGTTTGAAACACCTTCCATACGCCTATGACATCTAAAATGTTGTCTAGGTAAACATCAAGCTAAACGTTGTAGCTCAGCCTCTCTCTCTCAACACTCTCCTCATTTCAATCTGCCTCATTCTTACAAAGCTTTTCTGCCGGAGCATCTCCTGTATCAGTCTTCCTGTCCCGCTTTGGTCATCCTGCTCCTTAAACTGCACTTTGTGTTCTCAATTGCGCTGTCGTGGCGACCGTGAGGTCACAGGTTCCTCTCAAGCAGAACTCTTGGTCTTTTCCTAGTAACCGAGGGACGGCATGATCATTTTGCTAACTGCAACAGCTACCATAGGCCGCTGTTTTGATTTGACAACTATGACTCAATTTGTGGCTCAATCAACAGCTTTTATAAGAGACCCCGAGAGACCCAATGAATACAAACACACACATACAGGGTAATCTCTCTATTCTGTTGCCAGGCCCAGACATTTCTCTCACTTTACCGCCTCGGTGCCAGGTCTGATTGGTGCCTGGTGCCAGCCCTGCAGGGCATGTGCCAACCGCTGTGCCAGATGAGATGCGATGAGCGCAACCGAGATTTTTTTTGCAAATGTCGCAGAGGCGCTTCTGAGAAAGTCCGGCCAGTTTCCCACAGAATCGACTTCCTATGTCAGAAGAGCTGAGAGAGAGAGGGGGGAGAGCAGAAGTTGCTCTCTCTCTCTCTCTCTCTCTCTCTCTCTCTCTCTCGCTGGTTGAGTCATTTATATCCCTGCTGTTACCATACTGCCTCGATCTGGGGCTTCATTGGCCGGTTTATAAATCTGTTGTTTGCTCCAGTTTCACGCCCAAATGGGGAGAAATAAAACAGAATAAAAAGAACAGAGCGCGAGGGGCACACGGGGTACAGAAACAAACACTAGCAGGAGATAAGAGTGCTTGAATGTGTCTTTGTTGGTTGCATTATTGGTTACGTCATTGTGCGAATACTGTGAAAGTATCGCACTATACTTTTAAAATATGCGATTTATCAAATCTCAAGATTCTCTCTTAAAGAGATACTTCACCCAAAAATGAAAATTCATTAATCATTTTCTCACCTTCGAGTTTGTTCCAAATCTGTATACATTTCTTTGTTCTGATAAACTCAGCAAAAGATATTTGGAAAGAGATTCTGTGATTTTGAAAACAAAAGACATTTTGAAGAATGTAGGACAGCAAACAGTTCTGGGGCACTTTTGACTACCATTGTATCTTTCTCTGTGTTCATCAGAACAAAGAAATGTTTACAGATTTGGAACAACTGGAAGGTGAGTAAATGATGATCGAATTCATTTTTGGGTGAAGTATCCCTTTAACTACTTAAAACAGCTGCTGAGTGTAAAAAACCCTCAGTTCGGTTCTGTTGAGTTAAACTTCTTCTTTGGCCATGTATAAAAAAGTTAATGACATCACTCACCTGTTCCCCCCGCTCGTACCCTCCGTCATTCTTCTCCGTTTTAATTTTACTGCCCTCCACCTTTATTTCGCTCGGCTCCATCTTGATGCCTTTATCCTTGAGTGCGTTGTCGTCTTTATCCAGTAGGTAGCGCAGCAAAGCATTGTCTTTCTTTTTCGGGCTAACTGGTTCTTGTTTAATAGCCAATTCTGCCACATTGGCTGCCCCACCGGCAGAATCCTGACACATCTCCTTCCCTGTGGCTTCGGCCGTGAGCTTGGCCAGATCGACGGGCGATGAACTGTTCTGGAGAAGTCTGTGTAGTATCTTGTGCTTCTCCTTGAGGGAGGTAGCATGTGTCGCGCTCTGAGGCCCTATGCCACCATTCCCTAGACCACCGGTGGGGTCCTTACAGCCTGGATCTCCACCGGGCATCGGAGGCGGTGAGGTGGACTCAATAGGCTCAGTTTTAGTAGTGAGAAGTTGTAGGAGTTTAGTGTGGCCTTTGTTGTCGCGTAGCCGGTTTTGCGGGTCACCGTCAGGGTTAAATTGGCCGATGCCCTTTTCGTCTCTCGGCTGTTCGATGCCGTCGTCCTGACCTGTACCGCCATGTTCCGATTGGTTCTGCTCTCCGAACGAATCGGAGGCGCCCATTTTGGTCATCAAGTGAGGATTGACGCCCACCGTGGCTGGAGATCCTAACTTCCTGTCCGGCGAGTCTAGTGATGGGCAGAGGCTCACACCGTGGTACTCGCTAAGTGCCTGAAGTGCGTTAAGGGAACTGCTTGTGTAACCATGGTTACCACCTGCCCCACCGTTGCCACCAGTACTGCTTGTGCACATTCCTGCAGGCGAATGGAGGCTGCCTGCAGGAGAAAACTGAGGAGGGGGCAATCGCGGAGAACCTGCCACTCCAGGACTAGCTCGGTGGCGTGGAGAAAGCATGCCTGGACTGCCCTGAGATGGGCTGCTCAACTTCAGTGGATACCCACTGCCCTGTGGGGTAGCAGCCTGCATGGTCGCCGAATGGCTCATGGTGCCCGGGCAGCCGAACCGGTGACCCTGCAAAGGGCCAATAGCACCGGGATCCTTCTGACCACCGGGGGAGGGGAAAGTGGATGTGTTACTGCTGACGGTGGAATCCTGCCCCTGGGGGGCGCCAGAGGAACCAGCAGTGTTGGGAGAGCTCATGGGGTTCATGGATTTGCCCATTGCCTGATTAGCTCCATGGTCATGAGTCATACCACATACGGGCTGCTCCCTGCAAATAAATATATAATACACATTAGTATTACAGTCAGCATATTAACATAAAATAACAATCTAGTTTTCATTAAAATTGGTGGATAAAATAAAGGGACAAAAAATAAGAATAAAAACAAAAGCAGAAAACAAGAAATATTAGCCAGGGCCTGCCAGGTAGGGACACACTGTTGTCGACAAAGTCGTTTAATTGCGATTCAAGTAAGTAAAATTGATTTCTACTCGACGCAGAGTAAATTCCATTGAAACTACTTCATTAAATGAATCCAGCGCAGTCATTTTTTAAATGATCTCATAAACAGCAAACGGCTCTTCCAGAGCACCAAACAAGGAATCAGAACAAATAAGCTGAAGAGGAATTTCAAGAATGGCTTCATTAACTAAAGTATGTTTCATCAAAGAAAGTTAAAAGAGAGGCATTGTATAAAAACCAAACCGTATCGCTCATCCTTAAAAACAAGCCACGTGAAAGAGAAAGTGTGCCGTTGTGCTGTTTCATCGCTCTCAAACGTAAAAAAACACCTTGGGGTGTAAAGCCTTCAACAAACTATGTTCCAAAACTCTCTCGGAGAGCTTTCGCTGATAATTGCGTAGTAATGCTTTTGTTCAGTATGCAGGGTGAATCAATGGTCAGGCTATACTGTGTGTTATTGTGTGAGAGATGCTGTGCTTTAAGACAACCGCCCCCCTAATGTGAGCTCACACCGGGTTTAATGTTTATCTGTGCTCGACACCCCAGCCTAACACTGCTGCTATTGTGTCAGAAACCAAGGCTGCGTTCTTCCCTCGCATGCTTCGTGAGATAGAAACTTTGCAGCTTAAATGTGAAACTGTTCACAACTGCCCACTGCGGATCACTTGGACCACTGTGGGTCAATTGGGTCGACTTGATGTGGCTGTGTGCATCCATTGCAACGCATGGGAACTGGTGTTTTTTTTTGTTTAAAAAAGAACAATGTCATACAAGCAGTCTGTGACATACAAACTCTTTGAGCAAGAAATGGACAAATAGTGCAGAAACCTGTATATAACGACAATGTTTTCATTTAAGGAAAGTTTTCCTGAAAACAAATCGTTCTTAATTAAATCAGTGACAAAAACAGGGGTGAAGTGAAACTGCCAATGTATAGACTTTGACTATGACTTGAGGGAGTTGTGTTATTCTTGGTTGCACTGGAATGTTTTGAGACCAGCATCAGCCTCTGGGAAAACACGGTTGAATGTTCTCACATGACGGTGAGACTTCAACATGCGGTCATTATCTGGGCTTGTCAGAACTAGAACACGTACGTACTGCTCACACACACGGAGGCGAATCGAACAGGAAGCAGTGAGAGGGTTAGAAATGACGACACTTAACCAGGTAGTTCACACACACCCACGGAATGAAACATACGTGTTAAAAACAGAATCAGATACAGCAGACGTGAGTAGGTTGTGCGGTGGGGAAGTTGGTACCTCTGTAAGATGTGCAGGGACATGTAGAGCTGCGGCTCGTTGGTGGCAGGTGAGCGAACCAGTTTGCTCTTGGTGTGAGCCGAGACAATGGTCCCGTCGGACAGGGAAAACCGGTAGATGGGACTGAATGCCTGCCCGTGCCTTAGCACTACAAAACACATATAAATCCACATGTTTTAATTTGACCATTCTTTGCCATGTTTAAAGAGATAGTTATCCAAAAAATGTAACTTATGCCATCACCTCTTGTCCTTCCAAACCTGTATGACTTTCTTTCTAATGCTGAACACAGAAGAATATATTTTGAAGTATGTTACGGAACAACGGCGGTACACTTTCACTTCTGTTGCACAGACAGTCAATGGGTACTGCCGTGGTTGGGTTACCAACATTTCTCATAATATCTTCTTTTGTGTTCTGCAGAAGAAGGAAAGCCATGGAAGGTCAGTCCTCTTTTTTGAGTGAACTATCCCGTTAAGACAATAGCAAAATACACCACAGCTTTCAGTGTTTTATTCATATTGCAACTACAAGCTGACTTGACAGGTGTGATGATACCTAAACTTATTTCAGTTAAATGAAAATCATTTTACTACACTGAATGCAAATTTGACTTGTATGCTATCAAACACAAATATGCAACTTTTAAAGAGTTAAATATTAATATCAATTCAAACAGAGGCATGTAACTTTCAAATATTTCTCAATTCTCCAGTACACATTGCATAAAGATTGTGTAATTATCAAGTAAACAGTCAATAAATCAAAAAGAAGAATTAAGGAGTTTTTTTCTTTTTAAAATTGTTTGATTAATATTCATGATATAATAAACAGGAATATTGTCAGCCTATTCAAAAATTATGACACACTGACACAGAATTGTGATAAATTCACAATTCAAAATAAAATGTATGATAACATAATATATGTCTGAGTACTGTGCATATTAACTTTGCATTTATAAACACATACACATACAGTACATGGATATATTTATGAAAACTTTAAAATATACAAATTTACAAACGTTGATGTATTTATTTATTTATACCAATAATTAAAACGATATATCTAAATATTTCCTAAATATATATACACATGTATGTGTATGTTTTTGTATTAATAAATAAAAATGTAATATACACAGACAAATATTATGTAAACACAAACTTTCATTCTGGATGCGATTAATCATTTGACAACCCATGGCACCACTACAAAACTGCCTAAACCAACAGAAACGATTTTCAAGCATTTTAACAAGAAGGGTGTATATGAAAGCAAATATTGAATACTGGTGTCTCATAAGTAGATTAACCGGACAGTTGGACGGTACCTTCTTGCTGATGGCGTTTGGCGAATGACATGTCTCCATCATTCTGGAGGTGAAAGCGCTGAATGCATCTTCTCACCAAATCTTCCCAGCCTGGTTTCATAGACGCTCGTAACAGGCTGGTGTCCAGTGAAGTGATCTTACCTACAAACACACCCAAAGAAATGTAGCTTGGTGTTTCTGTTGCAATACATGTTACATGCAGAAGTTTGAGGAATATCAATACAGCCTAGCTCAAACCATGTCCGACCCATCTCGGTTTCAAAGAACCTGAATAACAATAGAGAAAACTGGGGGGTTTCCATTAACTGGCCACATAAGAACGTGAAAACAGGTGTGGCTGGTATGACAAAAAACTGCTTGATATTAATATGTGATCATGTGAAACACATCATGTGAAGATCACTGAAGAAGCTCCATTACAATAACACAACGCTGCTCAAAGCATCCCATTTGTGCTGAGGCAAAACATTTAGACACAATTGTAAGAAATAATATATTTTTCCAGAAATGTATTTTCTTCCTGTTTTTTTTTGTTGGCGCTATAAATATCCCAGTTGCGAAATCTTACTGGGTAATGACTCGTGCTTCATCTCCTCACTGAATAAAAGTGCGACAAAACCTTTTAAAAGGTTAAACTGTGAAAGCCAGTACATGTCATCTAAAGCAGTCCTTTGGGCTTTAAGTCTCTGTTGTTTTAAATGAGGGGCTGAGCATTCAGACAACACTAACTGTGATGTAAACGCTCTTTGAAGAGTATGCGGAAAGGGGCGGCGTTGGCATGGTTACCTTGGAGGTCTTGGCGGGTGGTGAAGCTCTCTTGCGTGGGGAGCATGGGTCTCTCTTTCATGGGTACTCTCCGTGCGACACAGATCAGACACGACTGCAAATCTACAGTCAGAGAAAATGAGAATACAGTTAAGGTTTTATTTATTGAAATAAATCAAATTGGTTTTTATTTATACTGAACTAATTCTAAAAACATAGTAATGAGCAGATATATTAACCAAAGAAAACATTCATATACACTACAATGTTTGAGCAATGACACCACAAACTTTATGAATCAGAATGATGATAGCTAAATAATTGCAAATGCATTGTGAATGCATGATGTATAGCCCAGCCCTTAACATAATAATCTGTTGTCACTTAACTCGAACCGATTAAGTATACATATGCATGATGAGGCTTTTGTTCTGTGTGTGTGTGTTGAGGGGGCGGAGCAGACAGGAGCGTGGGGTGATATGATGGAATGTGACCTTTTGGTTGTGTGTCATTGTGGAGGCTGACCCTGCTATGCTGCTCCCAAGGAGACCGAGTTAGAGAAGTCATCCCTCATCCACCCACCAAAAGATCATAAATGAGCACTACAACCTCCACCAATCTGACACATCGCATCTGACACGTAGATGATCAGATATAATAAAACAGAGGAGCAGACAGACACCAGATCAAATTGACTGAGTAACACTATATATCACTGTGTAGTCGAGACCTGTGTGTAATCCAAGTCACCAGTTGAAGTTTTTGAAGATTTAGAGATGTGGTTGGCGCTTGCTCGCGGGGTTGTCTAGGTGTAGCCATGTAGTTGCTTAGGTGTTTTGAGTGGTTGTTTACTACTGCAAGCAAATCTCTAGAATATTTTGGTCTTCAGATGTGGCTCTGATTCCTGTTATATATGCTGTTAGGTGAATACTTTAAGTCTTATCCTATTTCTCTTCTCCAATTGCACAATTTAGGACATATTACAAAACGGTTGGATTCAGAGAGAAATGTTCTCTGTGGGGAAAATTTGTGAATATTCAATTTGGCATCAGCTGGTGAGAACGGGCCATTCCTTACTAAATTAACCGTGGTTTAAATATAGCAACTATGTTTTTTTTGCTTTATTTGAAATAAAAGTGTAGCCACCTCAAATTTGGTTTGCTCAACTAACCACCGTTTAACTGATATCTGTAGTAAAACTAACAGTAACATTAAAAGTAATCTTATACAAACCGTAATCAAGCCACAAAAAATGGTTACTACACTTTTACTATAGTAAAACTATGTTTAACGGGTTTGAATGTATAAACATAGCTTTTGAAGATCCCCCATGTGTGGTCACAAGTTGGAACTGTATGAAGCTTTACTCTGTATTATAAAACGGTCAGTTCTAGTGTTCGATTCTGATTGGCTGAGCAGAGTTCTAAGTTGTTATAAAATACTCCGCCGCTTTACATTGCATAAACTCCGCTTTTTGCCGTGCCACACCGCCCTTAGCTGTTATAAAATGCACTGTAACCCACTCCTTCGCGAAGCTTATTGCTTTAATAAACTCTGTCTGTCTGTCTGTCTCTCTCTCAAACACACACACAGTCGATGATACCCTTCCCTTCATACACATTCCTGCTGCTTTCCTCTCTTACTCTCCTCTGTGCCAGGCTGAACTGTCTGGCTGAAAAGCAGCTGGCACACAGCAAACAGGCCATAAAAAGAGACTCTCTATCACTCAACACACCAGTACTCAGAATTAAACATTGTGTGTGTGAGAGAGAAGATAGACAGAGAGAGAGAGAGAGAGAGAGAGAGAGAGAGAGAGAGCGCAAGTGTGAGAAAAGTGAGGAGGAATAACATTAAACACATAAACATCTCTCGTTCCCTCATGCTTGCTTTTACACATACACACACACACACACACACACACCGACAAAGCCAGGGCCGAAACCAAAGCCAAAACGATCCAGTGGAGAAGTGGGTCTCAAATGCACACTGAACTCTGAGTGACTCCGTGAGGTGGAAGAGTAGAAGCAGAAAGACCGAATGAATCCCAGACTAAATTTTAGCAACTGGAACACTCACTTCTCTCACTAATGTCAGGAACAACTGTCAAAGCTGAGTGTTGCTTCAACATGTTTTGAGATGCACTCAAATTTAAAAACAGAGGTGGTTCACTTCTACTGGATGCACAGCTATTTCTCAGTAAACGTAGATGCATGTGATACATGGTTAATGTCTTAAATAAACTTGAATATCAGGCGATGAGACTTTGAGACACAAAGGTTGATGTCAAAAAATAAAGTAAACCTTCAGGATAAAAGTGTAAATGAATAAAATCTGCGAATTTGTGGACTAGTGACTTGTCTGAAAGTGTTAAATCTTGAGTTGAGTTCATGTGGCTTAAATGTGTTTTATGAAAGCGTGGCTCACCCTCTCCCTCCTCTTTCATGGACTTTGGTTCAGACACAGCGAAGCACTGCATGGTCTCATATTTCTGCTGCACCTCGTGATCCTGCGTCTCCTCAGCCTCGCTGTGAGGGTTCACCAGCATGCGGCAGTTAAAGGTGTGGCTGTTCCGCCTGGGATTCTCGCTGGACCACGGCCCCCCGTTTACTGTTGGAGGGATGTGAGAAAACATAACTTGCTGTCATTCATTTTATTCAGTGTCCCGCAGTATTTCCTTACTGAATAAAGTGCTTTCCACATCGCAGCAGCAAAGGTAGAGATTGATTGATAGAGAAAGAATTAAAGAACGGAAGAACAAATTAAATTATAAACGAAAGAAAGAGTGGAAGTAAGATGGAGCAAAAGAAAGAAAGAGTGAAATAAAGAAAGAGCGCGAGAAAGAAAGAACAAAGAAAGAGTAAAAGCAAGCAAGAAAGAGCAAAAGAAAGAAAGAGCGAAAGGAACGAATGAGATAAACAATGAAAGAAAGAGAAAGTAAGAAAGAGTGAAAGAAAAAGGAGCGAAAGCAAGAAAGGAGCAAAAAGATGGGAGTAGAAGGAAGTAGAAAAGAAAGCGAAAGCTCATCTCACCATGTGACTTGGGCAGGAGGTTTTTGATGAATTCATTGTGGTCTCCCACATGCAAGATACTGTACACACTGGTGTTCATCAGCTCCTCCTGATTATACCTCAGATACTGCGTCACATTCTCTGACACAAACACGATGTTTCCCTCCATGTTCACCACAAAGAAAAACCCGTCTAAGGCCTAGAGGAGACATAAGGGAGAAAAACACAGCCAAACATTAGCACTGCCAGCACAGACGCTCAGCAAACACACAAATACTATTAAACGAAGAGGACATGGCACAGGGCGCTCCTTCTAAAAGCTTAACCGTTTGGCTGGGAAGATGCGATAACGAGCAGAAACGAAATAAAAAAGATGGCCAGAGAAGACAGGAGACTTTGTAAACCCTAAACAAGGGATCGAGTGAAGTCAAGGGGATTATGACATAAGGGAGCGTCTAAATCTGGGTCCTTATCATTTTCCAAAATGATGTAATAGACAAATAGTAGGTTCCTTTATCAGGCTTCCTCAAAAGGGCTGAGCAATAATGGTAGGTAAACAGGTGGGAAATAAGATGCAGATTACAGGCTACGGCTCTATCAGAGCGCGAGTGCATACTTGTCGCATATGTTAAAGCATTTGACGCACTGAGGCGTAACGTGAGCGTCTCAAGTTTCATAGGTTCAATTTCACGTAGTACACGATGCGTGATTGTTTAATTGCAGCGAGATCTTGAGTTGTTTAAAGCAACAGGAACACATCACATCCATATTCATATACATGTAAATACACAATACGTCTTCATTTACTGCATCTTAACGTTGTTTCAAACCTACTTTTCTTTTTAAGAGATCACAAAAGAATGCACTTGTCGATCTATTGTAATATGTTACAATAAATAGGGAATGAGGCTTTTAATCTTTGTTAGAAATAAAAAAAATTTTTTGCATTATTTATAATTATTAATATGCAATATTGTAAATATTTGATCCTTATGTCAATGGATTTATTTATCAGAGAAGTCAGAGAAGAGTAGAATACAGTAGTCAGGACTCAAATGTAAAGTCACTGTGAATTCGCACCTGATACTATTGTGTCTTTTATTGATATCTTAAGGGTGAGTAAATTATGACAGAATTTTTGGGTGTACTATGCCTTTAAGTTGTTTCAATTATCTATATATTTTGTATTTCTGCTGAACACGAAAAATATATTTGTGTGCAACACTTCTGGGGCACTATTGACAACTATAATAGGACAAAAAATCTACTATGGTAGTCAATGATGCCCCAGAACTGTTTTGTTTCTAACATTCTTCCAAACATCTTTTTTGTGTCATACAAAATAAAATGTATATAGGTTTAGAATAAATTGAGGGTAAGTAAACGATGACAGAACTTTATTTTTTGAGCATTTTATCCCTTTAATGGGATGAATGTGTGCTGATATGTGGCCACAGGTTGCTGTAACAGGCGTGCACGTTGTACACAATAAATACACAAGCCGGTTGAAAGTAAATTGCGCAAGTTAATTAAATCACAAGGATCAGATAGATCCTTCCTAGACTTTGACTCCGACTGTGCTGCAGTTTCTTACAAAAGCAAAATAGCGATTATGTCCATTTCATTTACTCAAAGCCAGTTTTTGCTCCCATTTGATGCTTTTTCTGGACTCGACAAGTGCATGTACGAACAGGAACATTCTTGTCTGCTTGCACTATGTTTGTTTAAAAAATCTCAGCGCTTGATAGCTTGACATGAACGATATTGACAAGTCTTAGTTGAAAGAACACAGCCTTGAGTCAAGCATTACCTATCAAGATGGTGTCAATTAGGTCTGAATGCAGTCGGGCCCCTGAGGGCCTCCAGCGATCTGTAAAAGCTGCTGTTTGTTTTAGAATGTGAAGCAGCAGCTCAGAAATCATTCTTTAATCTGTGGCGAAGCATAATAAGCTCTAAATCGTTTTATCAGCAAAACAAACACGGCGCCTCTTCCTAACGGAGAGGATTATATCACAAATGCTCAGTCAAAAAAAAAAAACGAAGAGAACAGCATGGTACAAACGCACATGCTCTGGAAAGTAGCTGGAAATGAATGAGTGAGCGAGCGAGAGAGCGAGAGAAAGACCCTGTTTGCGCATTGCTCTTGATGTGGCCATCTGGTGGGCATATTCAGCAAACATCGCAATGTAAACACGGGGGAATGCCAAATCCACCTTTATTTAGCCAAACTTATGCAACTCTGTAAATGTGCTGATGGATGTTTATTGCGACAAGAATGGGGCTGGGTTGGCCTGGCTTTACAGCGCTCTGCTACGACTGTCCCGGTGTGGGAGGTTGCGTAACTTCCTATACAAAGGACCAAGGTGCAGAAACTGAAAATGGCCGGGTCGATAAAGCCGGACGCACAGAGTTACCACATGGTGCTTTTGAAATGACAAAGCTGATTGAGCAGATCCTACTTTAGCTTGCACTTTAAAACAATGACGTTTTTCACTGGGCAGTCCCGCACAGGACTGCAAAAAGCTCTCCACAGTGTCTGTCTGTGCACTCGAGTGTGTGTGAGCGTGTGTGCCCGGGCGACACTGTGAGGGCTTTTGTGGGCGTCGGGTGGAAAGGGCAGTCGGGTGAGTTCCTTTCCCTGCTCCTTTGTCGCAAGTGTTTTTTAATTAGGTGCATTATAGCGCGTGGGTGCGAACCGCTTCCTCCTTTCGCCGTTTCAAACAGATGGGAGATCAAGCGCGCAAGCAAAGCGGCTATATTTGGCCTCTGCTTCGTGTTGATTCAGTGACGGCCGACCACAGAGGCTATAAATACCCCAAAGAGGAGAGAAAAGTGGGTGTGAGGAAGACGAGGGGCCTGTATGGGCGGATTCTTTCAAATCTGGGCGTCCTGCCTGCTCGGGCAACAGCAGACTCCGTCTCCGCGCTGGAGAGTCATATTAAACAGTCAACCCTGTTTACTGAAACTAATCTGCACAGAGTTGTTTTTGCAATGAAAACTATTCACAGTAAGTGAGATGGCAAACTGTCACAAAGATGAAAGAGAATGTTTAATATTAAAGACATTAAAAGTACCAAGTCAATAGTTAGAGCACCCCCAAAAATCATATATAAAATGCAATAATGCCTGCTTCTTCTATTATTTTTTTTAAGAGTTACGGTACTGCTGACAACAGACTCATTTTAATACTTGTGTGGTGTTTGACAGGCAGCTGCTTTAAATCAGCAATTGGTTATTTCTCATTTGAATACAGACAGGAATAAAACCATTTGCCAAAACATTCAGGTTGGTTTTTTTGTCAACATAAGAGTTTGGGGAACTGAATGTAAAAGTGTAAGTAAAAGTAATTGAAAAACACAATCGACCACTATTTTGAATATTATACTGGACTTCTTCAATTGTTGTGTTCTTGAATTTAAAAAAACATCAATCAAATTGAAATAAATTAAATTCCAAATCCTGTAGCTGTAAGACTTGAGAAAATCTGCATTCTGAAAGATTTTCTTTTTATTGACAAGTTCTCTAAAGGTCAGCAACAACATGGAGCAATTTAGGGAAGGAATCTTCAAACTGAAGGCCACCAAATACTCTTACAGAATTAGAAAGAAAAGTTAGCTTGCACAATGTTTCAATCTTGCATTCAAATTTGTCAACTCTTGGTTGTATAATGATATTCCTCATACATGCTGCATGCTTCTTCCCAATGTGTGTCTGCCTGCATGTTCTGTAGAATTGGTGTAACTCGGTAAACACACAGCCTGACAGACCCACCTCCAGCATCATTGGTCCAAGGGCATCTTTGTCAATAACACTTTGGCCTGTCGATGACACATCCGCCTTCTGCACTTCATCCTCATTGGCTGCAGCAGCTTTTTCTGCAGAGAGACACACAGAAAATCAGTGAGTGTAAACGGGAGAGCGAGGCAGTCCATTTGAGATCTTAAACACCACAATCCAGAACAATTATGCTAACATTAACATATAACAAGTGTTTGAGTGAATAACATAAAAGGTGAATCATTTGGGCCATTGTACTTTGGCTAAAATCATTAACAATTCCTTGAGAGGAACCTAGAAACCCTCCATTAGATCCAACAGAGCATTTTTTTTATTTTCAAATCACATTTTCACGCGTAGTCCAGTGTAGCCTTGCGTACACATTTTTTTTAAAAGCTAAACTTCATTCTCTGCTCAGTAAAGCACTTCATTTAACAATACACACACCTTTTCAACCCCATTCTCACTATTTCAGACTGCCGCACGATTGAGATGTGTTTTTATGGTGTGCGCCAAGACCTTAGAAATGGGTGAAGCAGAAGCTGTCAGGCTAAATGGGTGCATTTGACGCTTCACACAGCAGTCATGCAGCCCGGACATGAATGGAACGGTCTCTACACATTCACTCACTCACTAAACAAACCATTATATAAAGGATGGAGAACATCATTCTGCTCAACAAAGTGACATGATCTGTAAACAACGTGTCTTCCAAAGACTGCAAAACAAAGGAGTCAAGATCTGTGAGAAGGGAAATGAGCAGAACTCAGGAAGTTATTACATTTTAATCAGCATGAGTTCAAAACAAAGCAACAAATATTGCCATGATTTTATATATCACTCATAATACATCACTTTTAACACAGAACGTTTGCTAATGTGCATAGTAGCAACAACAAATGGTTGGGGGGAAATGTGTAACGTTTCATGAAAAAACCTCTTAAAGCGGTAGCTTATCCATACATAAAAAACCCACTTTTCATTTACTCTACCTTAATTTCTGTGCAACAAAACATGTATCTTGCTATTTCTGTTTGTATTTTTGTGTGTGCAGTTTTGGTGCAACAGCTGTGGTCCCTATTGTGAGAGTGACATGAGGGGGAGTACATATTTATTTTATTTTCATGTTGGAGTGAAATTTAACATGGATAAGTGTTCCTGACAGGTTGTAAGATTTACCAAAACACTAAACAATGCTGTGAAACAGTTAACACTTTTGATGTCCTTCTGAAGTCACCATTTTCTCACCCTCGTCATTTCAAACCTGTGTGACTTGCTTTCTTTTAGCAGAACAAAAGGTGACATTTTAAAGAATACTGGTAACCAATGCAAGTCAATGACTACTGCAGTCGTTTGATTAGCAACATTCTTCAAAATATCTTCTTTTGTGTTCTGCATAAGAAATTCAATCATACAGGTTTGAAACAACAAGAGGATGAGAAAATTTGCATTTGCAAGGTGAACCATCCCTTTAAAGCGGGCCTGCGATGGTGCTTCATTCATTCTGACTTCTTTACTCTGTTTCGTAACAGGGATCCTATTCTTTTTATTGGGCAATTCTTCCGGAAAAGCACAGCAGGGCGAAATAAATAGCCCACCCATGTGCCAACCTACGAGTGAGACCCGCTAACCATAAAGATCGTCTGCGCTGTGGGCCTGCAGCCAAAGCTCATCACTCTTGCGATAGCGAAATTAAGGTGTGTTCGTTCACGCCATTTCAGTGAACGATGTTATATAAAACGGTGGATATAACGCTGGATTTGCAGATCGTGTGAAACTGACAGATGGAGCGGTCCCAGTGCTAAAAGATGCCGGACGTGAACCGCATGCGGCAAGTGAAACTAAGTTATACGTCTGTGTTTTGTTGACAAACCGCTCGTACGTATAAGTACGTGTTATAGTGTATCAATAGTTATGCAGGGATAATCCGATGATGTAGGCTTTTGTGTGCTCGTGATTCAGTTCCTTCCCCCCGCCACACACCCAGGAATTCATATTTTGAATAATCGTACAGCTGTATCTATCTTTTATACATGTGATCAAACCAAATACTCTTCGAAGATATAAAGTATGCAATACTACTCTATAGGTACACAAGATTAATATAGGATTGGTAGAAACTGCGTGTGTTATGGCATCTTATTACACGGCTCGTTGGAATGCTTGATTCTGATTGGCCAGTCGTGACATTTGCAGGTTAGTTATTCCCAGATACCAACCTCTCAAAACTAAGAACGCACAGTAACCCGGATGCAGAAAATATTTTAGACAGTTTTTTGTAAACAAATTCAATTTACAGATGCCTTTTCATGACATTATATTTACAAATGATTAAACCAAATTGGGTGTTCGTGACATTTGAACGTAGGTCAGACAGTTAACGGCTTTTCCTCACAGAAGGTCTGCATTCGGTAAAAATTAGGTAATAAAATATTTCAAATTCACATTTCATGTCCATTTTCTTCTCATGTGGCAAGTAGCCTTGTAATAAGCTTTGCGTCGGGTCCTGATCACACTGTCGGGGCTATTTTCTATGATAACAACCAGCTGCCTAAATGTTATCCCTTACTTTAAGTATGTTCTAATAAACTGCATGTCTTGTTTGTGTGTTTTTTTACTACAGCTCTATATGTTTACTTTGCAGTGTGATAAAGATTAGCCAAACGCTTCCTGCCGCCAGTGGCACATCCTCAATCCCACAAGTCCCTAGGCTAATCTAACTTCCTGTCTGCACCTATCCATTAGCGCAGCAGTCTCTGGTAGCATTGGGGCTTATGGGGAACACGACAGAGAGGCACACAGCGCCAGCACGATGAGTAGCCATATGGCAAAGAGAAAAGCCCATCCATCAGGCTCTCCACAGTCCATTCTGGGATGCTCTTAACAGACCTCTTCCTGTATGCTTTTGTGTGTGTGTGTGTGTGTGTGTAAGCGAGAATGTCACAGATACGCATGCGTGCACTGATGATGGGTGGATGCAAGCGTGTTGTGTGTCAGCAGGTCTTTGCGGTACCCAGCAGGGGCTTGTAAACCAGCACAGCTGCACAGAAGGAACGGTGATCATTTATTCTGTCTCTTACTACTAACTCGGCTCCAAAATGGTTTCCTTATCCCCATCAAAAAGAGGAGAGAGAAAAGCAAATGAGTTTCATCTTACACCGAATCACGGCTTTGATCTTTTGTCATCTGCCCCATCAGTCAGAAATCAAAGCCAAACCCACAATTCTGCTCTTGGCAATCACAGTCTGGTTGTGGACCCTAGGTCATGACTCTTCAAGGAAGGAGTCAGCATGTCATGTCATTTTGGGGTGTGTAAACAACATTTTTCAGCAATCACTCACCGTCGAGCAAAGATATCTGGTATAACTAGTACCGAAGAGCCGCCTTGAATTCAACAAAAACTCTGCAGCAATGGGCAGTTTCCATCAAATTGGTGCTATTAATAACATTGCTTGCTTTTATATCTAGGGACCAAAATGTAGAGACCTGGGGGGGCTTAAACACCATAGTAACACTCTAGAAACCATCCGGAACACCCTATACAAACTACAGTGCAATTCATTTAAAACCGCTTGTGCAACCAATTAGCAATGCATTGGCAACCACCCAGAGCATCACAGAGAAGCACCACTCACGTTTTCTTAGCGTAATATAAATCTCATTTTAAAATGTTATTTCAATGGAGTGCCAGCTGTTACCGAAGCTTGGCAACGAACAAGGGTTAATTATACTGTTAAAATAAATTGTGTGAGCATAATACTCACTGAACTTTCCACTCTGTGTGTTAAATAAGCAGTGAAGGAATTCCTCTTGTAAAGGTTGTGGAGCTTGAACTCATTCCATGCATATCACAGATTTTTGAGCCTGCAAGGTCTAAAGACTGCCTTTAAATGAAAATGTATTTTTAAATCATTCATACTCAATTGTAGGAAGTCAAATGTCTTTAAAAAGTCATTTGTTGCTACAGGTCTGAATACAACGCAAAGCAAACCGGTATTTTCAGCACAGAGGAGTTTCTGTTTTAAAGTGCTTCTTGTGAGTCTGAAAAACTTTCTTTTAAAAGGAGAACTGACAGCCTTACTCGACACTTGAGGCCTTGTTTACAAGTAAAACAGGCCCACTTTCCTTTTCTAAGGCTGTAAAAACACGGGTAGAGGAGGATGCCATGCTGTGGCCGTGCGGTACTGAGAGCACCAGAAATGGGGAGAGGGGGGGATTAAAGAGGACATGGCAGAAGGCGAACGTCGCTCTGTTAGTTTACATCACATTGTTCAGCATTACATAATTCGGAACTTGGTGCATCACAAACGATCTCCGTCACAGGAAAGTGAGAGTCAATGGAGACACACAACCGTGGTGAGCTATCACCCACACTCATCCTGTATAAACGACACAGACTTATTCATTCAAGTATACAACGCACCCACCTAAAATAACATAAGTCCTAGTCTTTCAATAACAAAAATGACTAAGAAAAATAATTTCTAGTATTTGCAGTCTCGCAGTATTCATGTATTTAAATTTGATGACAATTGCCTGGAAAATGCAACAAACTGAAATTATGTTATATAACGCACATTTTATTGTACTTTAATGAAACAACAACACATGGTCTTACCACTTTCATATTAACAGTTTCAATTAAAAGGAAATTATTATTAAGTGCATTCATTAATAGATTGTTTACCATTTGTATTACCATAGTAAACTATGGATAGTGTGTGGAGACCATAGTAAAATTGTGGTTACTGTGGTCAAATAAAAAAAATATTCGTAAGGGTTCGGACATAATGTTTAGTTACAAAAGAAAAATGCTGTTGATAATATTAATTTGTCAGGACAAATTGGTCACCTGTGTGTTTCGGTTGTACAATTACTTGTTATGAATAATAAACCAGTTTCAGGAATAATGTGAGTTTGATAAAATAATTCACCCCATTTGCTTACCTTGCTCTTTAATTTGTCGAATCTGTTTCACAGTTTCCTTGAGGATTGCACATTTGTCAGGCTTGACATTGAAGTTGTCAATGTCATTGAAGTTTGCGAAGATCAGCTCCGCCAGCTCCTCTATGTATTTATTCTCATGATCTCGATTGCGTTTCTCGGTGCTGCGTTTGGGACTGTGGAGAGAAACGATTATGAGAAGATTCCAGGTAAAACCAAACGAACCAACTAAGGATCACCATTATGATCTGGCCAAAACGGCTAAAAATATAGCTTGTCTAACTTTAAGATACTGTGTGTATATTTTTGGAGGATCTATTAACAGAAATCATAGTCATCATAGAGTTATTTCTCTCTCATACACCATGGGTCCCCTTGCAATAAAAAACGAAAACCGTGACCCCATCTTAGTTCTGTGTCAGGCACCGTAGTGGTTTTATTATATATATATATATATATGTTTTGGGATTAATGTTCCCCCATTGTGTATAACCTTGAAAATGTCTTCCAGCCTAAACTACAGAACCTTCAGCAGGTTGCATTTTCAGTTTGCCGCTGTGCATCCTCAGCAGTTTATTCTGATGCATGCTCGGAAAGTTTCATTAATAAAGAGGTCATGCATTGCTCTGTCCTATGAATGAATTATATCGACTGATGTTTCCTGACTCAGTGGAACAGGGCTTTATATAGAAACACACAGGCTGAGCTCCACCAATGTGTATATACTGGAGTGTTTTTGTGTCTACTGTGTGAAATGTAGTAATCTTGAATCAATCCCTAAACTATAAACAACTTAACAGCAATAGCATAAGTATAGTCTGCTCAATTACACCAACAGTAACAATAAAAGCAACAATATAATCATTGAAATATGCTGGTGGACTTGACAGTCGTTTTGTGGACAAATTGTTTGCATCACATATCTGGATGACGTACCTTGGGCCCAGAAGTTCCGATGGGCATTCCTTGCGCTTCTGAGCCTCTGACCTGGCAGGATCAGACGAGTTTTCCCCGACAGCACTCATCCTCAATACATATCACCTATTGGAGACAGAATTCAACACAGATATTTAGAAAATACTCAAAGGACAAATCATCTGTAGTTAGAGTTGATAAATGAACACTCTAGGCTTATGCTTCAAGTTTAAAAGGGCGGAAATGTCATTATATTAAATTACCTCCTGAACAGGTTAAATGACAACGTTTGGAACAAACTTTCCCCTTGAGTTTTGAGAATGATTGCGGAATTTCACTTGGAAGTGTGGATCTGTTACTCCGACTTTCCTAAGATTAGTTTTAAATTGTGCTGCTATTAGATATGGCTCCGTTTAAGAGGTAAGACAGCTCGCATCTCGGCATACTAAACGTCACATAGATTTAAGAAAACACAGCTTTACGTGCCTGATGATTTGCAAACAAGCCAAACAGCTCTTCGGGGAGAGATGCTTGTATTATCAATTAGTCATCTAGGTACTTACGGTATTTTTCTCTATAAAACACTATACATTTTCGAGAGTTTTATCATTTCCTAGGTTGGCTGTGAGTGCCAGAAAACGCTTGCTTTGGCAGTTCTCTAAACACTCCTGAAATCCCCAAAATACATTTTCTTATCAATTAATACAGTCTTAAATGGCTCTTTACAACTGCCTGGAATATTTAATTAGTAATAAGAGATTATTAAAAGTGAGAAGTCTTAGGGGTTGCATTATGAGGTCAGGCATCAAGGAGGTGGGTTGGTGCGGGGATGCGTAAGGAGGTCTGTAAAATTAAAATGGGAGAAAATGGAACGGAAAAGAAATTCAATTATATTGCGCGACAATGAGGGTCCCCTGAGATGGAGTGTGAGAATAAGAGAGGGCACGAGAATGAAAGAAAAAAGGGAAGTAATACACAAGTAAGTGTGTGAGAGAGAGAGAGAGAGAGAGAGAGAGAGAGAGAGAGAGAGAGAGAGAGAGAGAGAGAGAGAGAGAGAGAGAGAGAGAGAGAGAGACAAGGGGAACACAGTGTCCCTCTCTTACACCACAACTATACTGTCCAGCACAAAAAATTTGATGAGCATGCAAGTTTTTATTTAACAAGCCCTAACAAATGTGGACACAACAAGTGCAGCTGTTCATCACGCTTACATTTGGTACAAAACGCTGCCTCGCTTTCGATTCAGATTTGTGTGTCTTACAGAAACTGGTTTGGCTTGAATTCTGGGTATTCCCATGAGAGACAAAAGTAGTACATTTCATCATCTCATACCGTCCCTGATATGATGAGAGCAAGTAAGAGAGAAATGTGTCCCATTACCAGGGGAAAATGAACCAATATCAATTATTGAAAGAGAACTGCCTTTTTAACAAGAGCAGGGAGCATTAAAGTAGCCCATGTGACCAGAATGGATTCAAATACTGCATGTGATGCATGCGCTGGGAACAGTGCGCTTTCAGTATACTGTGCGTCCTAGTCCTGAAATAAGCGGAGAAATTTTCAACGTTAGTTTTCCTCACTGTGACGTATTTGTCAAAGCAAAGTTGTCCCACAGTTTGGGTTCTGGAATTTTTTAAGGGACAGTTCAACCATTAACAAACATTCTGTCATCATTTACTCACCCTCAAGTTGTTCCAAAACTTTTATAAATATATTTGAACGTATGAAAGCAAACAGTTCTGGGGCACTTTTAACTACCAATGTAATATGTTCTACTATGCTAGTCAATGGTGCCCCAGAACGGTTTGGTTTCAAACATCCTTCCAAATATCTTTCTGTATTCATCAGAACAAATTTCAACAGATTTGGAACACTCTGAAGATGAGGAATGTATGACAGAATTTACATTTCTGGGTGAACTATCCCTTTCAGATAAATGTAGAAGAGCTTTAAATAAATAAAAAACCTTTAACAAAGTGCGCAGCTGTTGAACGAAGTTTGTTTTCTTTGAAATAAGGTGCATTAAGGGTTCCAATACAAATATTATGCGAATAGCCCTAATTGTTACACTTTGAAAATGTCCGATCTATTTATAAAAAGCTGGAATAACCATAATGGTCTTCAAACTTCTTCAAAAGCATTTTCGCATCATTTACTAGATTTTCACTTATAAAGCCAAATGCGAGACAAGAGGGGAAAAATAAATTGCCGTGCAAAACCATCAAGTTAGGTCAAAAGCACTTGCACTTTGAAGAGTGTCGATGGGACCAGTTGTGAGCATAATTTCAGAGCTAATTTAAAACAGCAGAGGTTAATGAAACTAGCATCCAGGGCTTCATCCGCAGCGTTTCAGGAGTAGGGGCAGAGACATCCGGCCCAGCACGTTGGACCGCATTTAAGCCAGGCTGACGCGCACACACACTGCATTACGTAAGGCTCTGCAGCATCGCTGTAGACCTGCTGGGGGAGTCAGAGCAGGAATAAATGGAGAATTGCAATTCAATCCCTGCTGGATTGCATTGCCCTACTTAAACCTAATAAACGGAGGCCAATCACAGCAAATGTCGGGGGAAGTGACCAGCGCTGCTCTACAGTGGACGTTGACTGAACACCAGCTATCTGGACAAACAGGCGAGAAAGTTTCTTTGCAACTGTTCATGTCCTAGTATGAGGGACAGTGGTCAGCAGGACATCTGAATCGTAACAATATGCAACAGCGCCTGACAATCACAGGGCCTGTTCTGTCCATCTTGGTGGCGACCGACTTCTCGTGACACAGCCTAGAACGATTTTCCATGTCCCCTTGGATAGAGGACACCACCGGATTCAGAAACGTAATTAGACAAGGTCATCGCTTGCCCGACTGTTTACCTCAAAGCAATCCAATAACGACTAGGTAGTTGCATCAAAAATGCATAAATGTGCAAATTAGGATTGATGGTTGCGATATCTGCTTCACTCAAAACTTTGCACATATATGCATCTAACTGTTACATGCACATCTCCATACCAGGCCAACAGAGGCTCTATTTATAGCTAGCTCTCTCTATCGCATGTCACAATTGAATGAATTGTTAACAGATTCTCTACATGGGACTTGGTGCAGGTAGGTACATGTTTCTACTTAAAACCACCGGCGTAGCTGCAATAAGAGGTTAAACAGTTAGACATGCTGACTTGTGATTACAGAAGCTGAAGGGGGTTGAAGCGGCTTTGAAAAACTATCAGCTTTCCCCAATGGCCGACACAATCCGATTGGCTGGAGAGGATTTAACACAGATGTAGAGGACCAAAGTGCCAAAGATTAAGAATACCAAATATGTGATAAAATAGACAGAACATTAAGCAGCTTTCTGATAGATGTACCAGGGGACGTCAGCAAATCAACTTCTTCACATAGTGGTTCTCAACAAGTTTTGCTTCGTAAAATGAACAGATTGCAGTGTTGGACTATGAACTGCAAAGGGCCAACAAATGCAAAACTGCAAAGGGTTCTGTCATCACTTACACTTCCTCAAAGTTTCTAAACGGTTTGACTTTCTGCCACAGAACACAAGTCATATTATTTTGTGAGCTGAATATGTGAGAAAAAAGGAAAGTTTTGTATATTTATTATTTATACCTCTTGTCAGTCAGAGTTATTTAGGTGAGAGGAGATCCAGTATTTTAATGCAGCTTTGAGAACTGCATTTAGAGAAATTTGAGGAAATTGTTATTTTCAATAAATTCTCTAATGAAAATTTAAGAAAACAACAGGGAACTATAGGGATATGTACATTTACATTACATTTACATATGTACTTTTTATATATTGTCAAAATCTAGGCATGATTTAACATATTTGCATCCCTGGAATAAAAACAAACCCACAGCCCAATTTCTTATCACACACCCCATCCAAATGTATAGAATCCATGAAATATAGAACCAAATATATAAATATCTTTTTTATTCTAAACAGTCTACATTTTATTTCTGCTGCTGAAAAATGTTGCTCTACATATTTTCAGATATTCTAATGAGTTTATATTAGTAGGTGCTGCCACACTGTTTAAGAGCCATCTGACCGGAGCTTTAAGACCGATGCCAACGCCGTGAGCAGAGACGCCAGAGGGTACTGAAACCACAGGCTTGAGGTGACTGATACGATCTCTAGCGTGTGGGCGTTCTTGAAAAGGAAGCAGGAGCTTTGTTCCCTTCCTCCCCCCACCCTGAAGTTAGAAGCAATTACAATTTCTTATTGGATTGTTGACAAAAATCTCTTTGATAATGTTAATGAAAATAATATAAAACGGAGTTAAAATACAGTGATCTTGATACTGTTGCCAGGCTGCATTTGACAGGTTTACAGTTAACAGATGTCCTGCATGCTGCGTGCATCACCCACATACGCTCAAGAGTGACTCAGAGATGCTTCTTGTCCCCCAAGGCTTGGGAGGGGGATAGTCAACGTCGTCTGATATTCAGACACACCTCCGCAAATGTGTATCATGACTAGTGAAATGATGACCAAAGTTTGAAACTCCTGGTTAGAGAGGTCTTTGATGAACTTAGGCACACAGAGAGAAATATTTGGAATCTGGATTGAAAAACGCTACATAATAATCATGAAATCACACGGTTAACTGTCGCAGAATCGCAACTGAGGACTAGATTAGAAAACTTGGAATTATGTCAAATCTGATTAATGTATGCCCTAATGTGTTTACTGTATGTGTGCGTGTCTGCCCCTTTAAATTTCTGACCTCATTTCCTTGCCTATATTAATTTCCTGCGTTGACTCCACCTCTTCCCTTTGGTGTTCCCAAAGGGGAGAGATATTTATAGACAGTGACCACATCTCATAAAAACTGTTTTTATTTGTGTTCATCAGTAAATAAATGACCCGTCCACGGTCATCCAGAGTGTTATCATCATATAAAAACACAATGCAGAATGCGCCGAATACGGGTCCTAGCAAATACACACCACAATGCTAGTGAGTTCTGGGTTGTTGCCAGGGTGTTGCCATGCAGTTGTGACAATTGTTTTATCTTATTTAGGTTCCTAAACAGGCTGTATCTCTCAACTGTCAAACTGTTTTTTCACACAAAATGGTACCCGACAGCTTAGCCCATCATCAGTTTTATCTTACCATTGCAAATCAGGTTCAGGTAAAAATACAATTTTGAACTAGGGCTGTCACACGATTAATTGCGATGAATCACATCCAGAATAAAAGTGTATGTTTATATAGTATATGTCTGTGTACTGTGCATATTAATTTGTATAACTTGTAAGTAAACCCAAACTCTTGATGCAATTAATTGCGATTAATTGTTTGATAGCCCTATTTTGAACTCTGATCTTTTTTAAGTACTTTCTTAAAATCTGTTGGAAAAATTAATAGAAAATTCTAGTTCTTGTTGCTAGTTTGAACTGTATATCTCAGTTGAGAAATACAAATTTCAGCATTTTCAGTTATCTGCATGTGCGTTTTCCTTGATAGCAACCAAGTTGACTCATTATACCCAGTTTATCGTAATCGCCCTACTAACAAACAAGCTTGAACTACACAACTGGACCAAACATGACCTATACTCAATACTGTCGCTGCCCTTCCGAAACCTAAAAAATCTGCTGTTTTTCAGAAAATGGAAAGAGCACTTTTCAATACAGTTTATTGGTTAAATATTTGCAAAACCAACATAAAAGGTGGCTAATAATAATAATAATGATGTATGACACGGCATAAAACTAACCCTAACCAAAAATATGGAGATGGCAGGTTTCAGAAAGAATAAACAAAAGTAACAATAATATAAAAGCATCCGCAACAATGCAAACCTGTATCAAAACCACAAACCTGGCTTAGCTGGTTTAATATTATCGTATGACTCATAAAGGCGGGTCACAGTCAGCTGCTTTAACCTAGTTAAGTCTTCTTCATTACAGCCATACAGTCAGCTCAACGCATATGTAGCATGACCAGCTTCTGGAAGCCCCTGTGCTTAAAGCAGGTCACAGCTGGCAGAGTGAACCCGGCATAGCCTGCGACAGGGCCGGAGAGGCACTGATATGAAGCATTAATTATTTACAGCAGTGGGGAGGGAGAGGAACAGTCGGCCTGGCAGACTCAGAACAGCCTGCTGCCGCTCCAGCTCGACGTGAGCCCATGTCAGAGCTCCACTAATCAGCACAGAGAGTTAATGAGAAGCACTGACACAATTCTCAATCATTGCCTTCCATTAGCTGCTCCACAGCTTGTTGAAGATGCAGAAGATGAGTGACGGGGGTCGACCAATCAGGTGCCTGGAATTTGGCATGAGCGGGTTCTGATGCCTGAATCCAACCCCATCTCCGTACTGCACCTTATGCTGTGGCCACACCTACAGATAATCGGGCCGATTTCGTCCCATTCGACAGTCCTATGTAAACTCCCGATGATCTAAAACGGCTCTTAAGATTATCTTATCAGATTTCCCTGTGGTGTGATGTGTGTTAAGAGTGGATGAACCTGCTCTGAAGAACATCGGAGCCGCCCCGATCGCGAATCTTAAATATTCAACATGTTGATTATCTACGACCAGAAATCCTGACGTGTGGGGGAAACCCCGACGACAAACGCACAAGAACTATGTTGATTGTCATGTGGAACAAAACAATACCCTATTAGAAAGCCAGCTGACAGAGGTATAACAACCGTAGTTATCTCTTAAACTCTTTTCTTTATTCCGTAAATTTTCTGTCTAAAGCATTACAAACACTATTATCGCAATTACGAATAATTTCAATACAAACCAGGCTATGTGCAAGTGACGGTAGTGGTTGGAGTCCGAGTGTGCGGATGCTTTAAGGTGGAACAGAAAAAATAGGTCCAGTGGAGTGGAGGCTGTAGACTCTTTCGGGTGATAATGTCAGCAGCTATTATTTTTATAAAATTTTATAATGTTTTAATATTCTTTTTGAATAACTGTGAATAAATACTACAACATTTGAGTTGCAATAAAATTGTATCCAGTGCTGTGCCACCTTAAATGCTTTAGACAACGCTGCTTGATGAATAATATTTTACATAAAAAAATGACATAAAGTTATATGTACACATTTATTTATATTGAACACATATAATAAACAAAGCTTACAGTGCAATAAAAAATAACTCATTCTGAAGTCTCGAGAGAATTTGCGAGATCAGTCAGGACTCTGTTTGAAAATCTTTTGGTGTGTGGTGTGCCGTCTTCGTCACATAACGGCCCACCACACATTATAGGAACAAAATTATTAGCACTAGGATTATTTCTCCTGTTTGTGGTCTCTCACAGTTTACAACTTTTATAAGATAAAAAAAAATATTTTGGTGTGGCCCCAGTATTACTGAAGGTAGATAGCCTACTTAATCTGAAGCAAACATAAAAACTTAAAAATGACAGTGTAATTTGGGCCTTTAATTTGCATCAAACACCTTATCTGCATCTAATATAAAGAAATTTGCATGGTACATAGTAAAAAAAATTGTGTAGTACATCATTTGGGATGCAGCAGTGCCCTTTATTCTGTCTATCGTTTTGTGCTGTAAACAGATGTGCCAGCCCGTTACAGCCTGCAACATTCCATAAGCGAGAAAAAGAGAGTATACGAGTCAGCACAGAGAACTTCAGCATCCCGTGTACTGACAGCTTCTTGTACTCTCCTCCAGAGAAACCATTTAAAGTCCACAGGGATGACTCCCCACAGCTGCCATTAACACAACAGAGAAGTGACTCTCTATCTGGGACAGCTGTAGAGTTATGGGGAGTTTTGTTTGTTTGTGATTCAACAGAACTAAAAATACCATGTTTGATCACTGACACCAAACGAACATCTAAAGATCATGTTTGGGAGGGTTTACTTGTCCAAATACAACGGAACTGCAGCCGAGCAGATCGTTCGGTTCCTGACAGCAACATTTACATGCATTTGGAAGATGTTTGTATCCAAAGCGAATGACATTTTTCGTTTGAGGAGTCTGTGCATTCCCTGTGAAGCAAACCCATGACCTTGCCATAGCTAGAACAGCAAGTAAATAAGGTTTACAGTCAACACAGATTTTCAAACAATGTGCCATTCTGAAGTGGGAATTATGCTTTAAAAGGAATATTTCACCCTAAATTAAAAGTTCCATCATCATTTATTCGCCCCCTTTTGTCATTTCAAACTTGTTTAACTTTCTTTCGCAGAAGATATTTTGAACAATGTTGGTAACCGAACAACGAGGGCACCCAATCACTTCTATTGCATAGACACAAAACCAATGCGAGTCAATGGGTACAGTTGTTGAACATTCTTCAAAATATCTTCTTTTGTGTCCCGCAGAAGAAAGTCATACCGGTTTGAAATGACAAGAGGTTGAGTAAATTATGACGAATTCTGATTTGTGGGTGAACAATCCCTTTAACAATTAACATGGGATTAAAGCTGGCTTTATGCATTCCTCACAATTCATTGTAACGGCAGTGGCTCATGTTAATATTAGTATCTTTGTGTGTGTTATATATATATATATCAAAATGCAATATCTAGACAAATCCTTTCAAAAGCTCTATTTTTAACTACAACATAAACAATCGTTGCGACAGTTGTGGTGTTTGTTTACACAATGGATTGATATCCTTCTGTACATCCTCCAATCAGCACTGGTAACTCGGATAACAAAGTTACAATCATTATGAGAACAATACACAGCCAAAAATGCACCTCAGAACTGGGTCATGTAGAGTCACTATGTGTGTCCTAAACCTAACAGTGATGTTGAACAACAGGTGTGACGGCAAATAAATGCCAAAGCTATTCTGCGCTTATTTAAATAAAGACGTTATTCTTATCGAGCACACAATTGCGACCACACACACTTATACACAAGTGTTCCAGGTTGGTCTAAGCAAATCATTAGACTCAGAACCTATTATTATATGAAAGCAAGATGAGGTAACTTTGATTTTACATTTTGTTTGATGTCACATAAAACATTCTAAAATACCCACGAAATCTCCTAGTAAAAACCTGATAACTACCTTGATAACATCGTCTACTTGTTGGAGCCTGACATCCTTGAGACCACCCAGCAATGCCTGAAATGGCCCACTTCTAAGTTAATAAATGACAGACGTCATTGAGTACAGATAAAGACTTTAGACAAAGATATTAAGCAGTCATAGTGCTTTGACTATGAATGGGGGAAAAGCGCATCGCTCAATAAGGCCCATCTTTAACCCTCAAGTGGTGTTAATAACAACTGCACTTATCTGCAGTTAGTGGACAAATTTGGGGTAAAATCTTTCAAGTTCTGCATTTATTTGGAGATTTTATGTTTTTCATGCAAAATTCACACGACAACAAGATTTTCATTAATAATAACTTCATTCCAATAATTAAAACCTTTAAAATAATTTCTCTTCTGTTTTTTGTGACATCTGATGGACTTTAAGTAGCAATTACATGAATTATCAATGTGAATATAATTTTTTTCTAACTACAATTCACGTAAAAATACATAAATAAATCTTTTCACTAATTTAAACACAATGAAAAGCACCAAAATCTGTCCCAATTTAGATTTTAGTGACATCAGATTTAATCAAAATAGCAATTACATGTAATTTCAATGGCAGTACTACTCACTGGTTGCATAGGCTAAAATCTATAAACCATTCATTTATGTGTATATATGGTCTGCATTGTGTTGGATTTATTGATGGTCATTGAACCAACAAAAAAAATTGCTCTGAATTTGAGTAACTTCCCATTCATTTTCTATGGGTTCCCACAAATGGGCAATAACGGCTCATTAAGGAGTTTTTCATTTTCACCCACTTAACATGAAGTCCAATGTGGTTATGCTTAGGTGGAAAATTTTGAAAAAGTAGTAGAGTATTTTGTACCGATCAGACTAAGAGAAAAAAGTTATTTAAGAAATCAAAATCATTTTGCCCACATTTGTTCCCAACATCACTTTAGGGTTAAAGAATTGGTCTTGTATGACTGAAATAGGTGCCCGGAGGCGTAGCAAATATGGCCAGCGAGTGTAGTGACTTTCCTTAAATGGACTTTGGTGCAGTGAGGTAACAAGGACTACCATAAAGCTAAAATCTGAATATTTCAATCTTGATTTATCAGGGTAAAAAAACTCATTGAGAGTAAAATATATACAGTTACCTGGCCAAGGCGGCAGCAGCATATAACAAATGCACAATTTACTTCAAAACACATTACACAATCATAATTCAGACCGACAAAATATCAAGGGAGAAAACGCATAATTTGTAAAAAGTGACTTGACCTCTTTTAATGTATGAAATAACCAAACACACCTGCTGTTTTAAATCGCCCCAACAAGACGCATACCGACACCCCCACCTTCTTCAAAAGTTCCCAGCTAACTGGACGATCTATTTTTTTAGCATCCATCTATCTGACAATAGATGATTTTCTCACAACTATACACAATGCCTCAGTTATGGGTTGTTTCCAATGGGACTTGGGACATGATAGGACTTGATTCTCTTGATGTCCCTTAATCAACAGACTCAAGTGTTGATATTCTGCATCCAGAATCAACAATATTTGTGCATAATATAAATCCCTGGGGCAATTCAAGGAGGATGCTTCATTCTTTTCGCCAAGAAGAATGTAGGCAGGGTATGAACAGATGAGACTGGCAAATGATTCATCAATTTCCAATGTTTCTATAGAGCACCTTACTAGACGGCACATCAATAGCAGATAATGGCAAGCTACAGGATTGGACCAGAGGACGATGAATGTATATTAGTAAATATACACATATTGTTTAGTAGGGTGGTTGATGTGGCGTTATTATTAAAGGATTAAGACATTTAAAAAAGGATTACTCCACAATAAATAAAATAAAAAATACAAATATAAAATATTATAATTATAAATGTAAACGTTTATCAAAGGAGTGTATTTTCTTTAGAAATAAATGACAGTTGCTTCCATCAAGTGACTCACATGCTTATTTTAAACTTGATAATGACATAATGATAAGTCAGTTTAAACCTCCCTAACGTCTCACATAAACACGAAAATTGGCAAAACCACAAGAAATGATCAACAGTTTAAAAGATCAACCACCCATAAAGCTCCCATTTTTGTTTATGTGGTGCAAACCTCTGCATCACCGCAAAACAAGACTTTTAGGGGCTCCGAAAACACGTCCGTACACCCACACAAAGTGACGACTCAAAGAATCAGTTGACTTTGTCTGGCTGATGAAGATGTCAGAGAAGCCCTTGGTGTGCAGAGCACATCCGCTGATGGGTTGGATATCACAGTAAGAGACGACTCCTGCCTGCCACGAGACTGACAGTCTGGTTTGTTTAAAACGCAGAGACTATAATTATTGGTTTACCTGCAACTAAAAACGCAAATTCAACAGCTAATGATTGCAGCAAGTGGCGACTAATAAATTGAACAATTAAGGCTTATTTAAAGGGATAGTTCATCCAAAAATCTCAATTCTGGTCATCATTTACTCACCCTCTTGTCATTTCAAACCTGTATCATTTTCTTTTTCTCTGTAGAACACAAAAGAAGATCATTTAAAGAACATTGGTAACCGAAAAGTGGTGGTACACATATACTTGTATAGTATGGGGACAAAACCGATGCAAGTGTATGGGAACCAACATGGTTCGGTTACCAACATTCCTTAAATTACCTTATTTTGTGTTCTACAGAAAACAGAAAGTCAAACAGGTTTGAAATAACGAAGAATTAAAAATTATTTTCATTTTTGGGGGAATTTTACAGATTACAGTTTAAAGTTACAGATTGCAGTTTTAATCTTTTTTTGCTGTCAGGACAGATTTTATTGGAAATTACAGTTTAGCGACATTTGACTTTCACTCACATAAAGATAAGCATGCAAAGCTACCTTCAATTTTATGGTTTGAAGAGGGATGGCGATACAGAGGCAAAAGGTATGGCTTGCATATCAAAACAAAAATCAGATTTTGAAAGGTTAAATCGGTCTACAGTTCCAGCTGTGGGATGGATGCCGTGAAAGCATCTTCTATTGGTTAAGCATTGTGCCTACCGAAGGCAGAGTGGAACTTGCCAAACAAACCCCAGCAAAGTAGACGCCTCATCAGAGGAGGGCAAAAGAAAAGGAGAGAGCCTCAATTCCTCATTTTCTTGGAGCAGACAAAGAGGCAGCTTGCACCAAAGCTCCATGTGCCATCCCTGTAATCTTGCGGCTTGAAAAACTCAGAGGAACCATAGCTGGTGACACACCCAGTGCTCGTAGGCACTCGCACGGCCCCGCTTCTGCATCGGCTCGACCCAGCTCTGTGAAGTTTGGGGGTATTCGAAGGGTTTCCGTAATGAGTAACCTTTCAATCAAGAATAATATCCTGGCCTGACCCCTGACCTCTCTGCCTAGATCTTGCTTTATCAAAATCGTACGTTAAACCGTGGCACGTAAATTCAACCTCCCTGATCATCTGATGGCACAGGGCCCAACTCCAGCGGCAAAGGTAAAGTATTATGAATATCGGGGTGAGGGGGTGATGGGCGTTGGCTCGCGGAGCCAAAATACACTAGGGTGCGTTGAGTTGTTGCGAGCAACCCACAGCTATTACCCAACATTACTGATTACAGTGCGGAGAGATCCCTAAGGCCAATGGGGATTGTGGTTATGCCGAACAGATGGGCCTTTATTAGCAGCGAGTGTCTGGGAGAGATTTGCAGGAGATTCAGTGTTTACTGCCTCTTCAGCTGACGATAATGAGAGCGAAAACGAAGCGTCAGCTAGAGAAAAAGGCAGGAGACAGGAAGTGAGGGAAATTAAGCCAATCATTGCAATGAATGATGGTGATACAGAGAGAGGGATAAAAAACAGTCCATGTCAAAAAGATGATAGAAAATAGAAGAGAACGATCTACCAAGGAAATGCAAAAACAAGCTGTATGGAGGAGAAGAGGGGTGAGGGAATAGAGGGCGGGTGAGCTTGTGACTGAGATTGAGAGAGAGAAAGAGAGGAGGAGGAGGAGGAGGAGGGGAGATCGACATTCTCTCCTCCCCAGAGCCGCAGGCCTGGTCTCCAGCCACTGTCCCAGCTGGCTCGATTGCTCAGTACAGAGAGACACAATGAGAGAGACATCCTCGCCACTCACAAGCTTTACAATTACCGAGAATGTAATGGTCTTAAAGTGGCAGCATCAGACAGTAACAAAAAAAAGACAACGTCCATTTACGGAAGCCAATCGCATTTGTGAATCTTTTAAACTGACTCACTTCAAGCTGCCACTGGGACGGCACTGTATAATAAACACATTAAGCAGCAAACGTCAGATTCCAGACCAGCTTGCAGCCATGGGACTCCAGCAGCTGGAAACCAAAGAAAGGCGAATGGATTTCCCTTCATCTGCCTATCACAGGCTTCGGCAAAGACTAAAGGCTGTGGATTCTGAAATGCAGGGTTAACTGTATTCCTATAACCGAATGGGTAACAGAGAGGGGGTTAAATGTCTGATGCGTATTGATGGGTTTTAGGTTACAAGAGGCACAGATGCAGTGCGAAAAATCAATAAACTTCTCCAGTGCATGCTCCGTGGGAGGGTCCACGTTCCTCAGCTGACAAGAGCTCAGAAAATTAGATCCTCCGTGAGCTTAAATACCACCTCCCATTTCCTAGAAATACATTCTTAACGCATGTCTGAGCCATCTCGCTTCATTATTTAAACAAAGAGTTGATGGTACGGAGGTATATTAAAGATTAAAGAGCTCTTATATTGAAGGCTTAATGTCATGACTTAACGTACTTCAAATAATACAGTCCATTACTGTAGTTGAAGGTAGGTTTGCAAGCTTTTAAAAGTAAACACTAGTTTCCTGCTTTAAACGAACAATCTGAAAACGAAATCTGACAAATATCATGCTTTATGAAATAACAGGGAAAAACATTATCAAACACATTCTGAATCCTTTCCTATTTGCATTAAACGTTGAATTAAAGATATTGCGTTTTTTGCACGATTTTATCTTATTTATTTTCTAGCTGAGAAATAAACTGTACATGTGTCCAATGGTGTGACAACAAAAATTTAGAATTTTAGTAATTTAATAAAGGTAAATCTGTCCTTTGCCATTTTGTATTATAAATATGAATATTATTATAAAATGTTTTGGGTGACACACGATAGGACATTTTACGGTTTATCCGTCAACTACCCTTTCATGTTTATTGCATATTTATTTTGTATATGTATACCTACTGTAGTGAAACTATGATAAGGGTAGGGTAAATATACTAAATTAAAACAAATGCATGGGTAACTTAAGCCAAATTTAAAAAAACAGGACATGTCCCTTTAAGACAGCAGATGACGTGCGGACACGGACGTGCCCGAGCTGCGTATGGACAGTGCAGAGTACTTGACTCTGCATGCATCAGCAACACTCAGCATAACCAGAGCGTGACACAAGGATGGACTTTCTTCACTAACCGCACAAACAACACCTATTGAACTGGCATCAAAATGAGGCACCGTTTTTCAAAGGTGGACGCATGTTACGGTCAGTCTATGCAAGAGCAGAGGGAGAGCTGTGTTCAGAAAATGGGCTTATCCTCATCGTCATCTGCTCCTAATGACAACTGACAAACTACTAATGCAAATCCCATCTGAGCAGCTCCAGTTGGCCCACCCCAACCTTCCCCTGCGATCCCCGTGCAGGAAAGTCCAGCCCCCGACACCAGCCCCCCATCCCTCTACACATGCAGCGCATGAGCCGTGCTCGAACACTCTTTTAAACAGACACAATAGGCTGTTCGTCGGTCACATGACAGAGAAGCGATGGTACGGACGGAGCAGGTGGTGACTGTGGCATCGACACGCAGCCGAACACATGCTCAGTTGCAGGCTTTTGCTCTGACTGGCAACTGGAGAACTTTCCGGATTCAAACTTTTGCTTCCGCAAATGTTTGCGAATAATACGTGTATGAAATATCAAGCACAGAGTCCTGAAGGAATGCAATGAGTGAAAGAAAGAAACAAATAGAAGCGAACCTCTGTGATGCAAACAAAAGAAGTTCCTTTTTTGCTGTTTGAACCAAACACCAGGAGGAAATGACGTTGAACCTCCCACGCAAACCACATAAACTCACTTTCATTTGGTTCTGTATGTTTTCTACATTTCTCGAGCAAGTTTCATACACTAGACCTTCTCTATTCGTTGCGTGTATTTACCCAGCAAATTAATGGGAAGATAGACACCGAGAGAGAGACTCTGTGATAGGTTGCTAAGCTCACCTTGGCTTCAGTCCAGACTCGGCATCAGGGCATTTCTGCAGCAGTGGGACTTGAAGAAATCTTTGGGCATTATTTACTTCTCTCAATCTGTGGAGGAGAGGAGAAACATACTTTTAGATTCAGATTCATTTAGCATGTACACAATGAGAAGCAAAACGCACATGCAATATATTCAAAACCGCTCTATGGGATTTGTTTATAATTGTACAACACTGCTTCAAATTTTAAACCATACACCTCAAACAGACATTTCAAGACAAATCATCCTTTATACAAAGTTACATTTACCACCTGGACATAATCATAACAGGTTTCAGGAGATTCGCCCAATCTATAGTTTCTACAGCAAGTGAAAATTTTCAGCAGGTTCATTCCATGCCAAATCAACCAAACTTTGGAAACTTTCCCAGCTACATTTCTTTTAAGACTAGCATCAATGGTGATGAAAGCCAAAATATTGAATTCTCTCTCTCTTATATATATATATATATATATATATATATATATATATATATATAGAAAGATTATATAATTTTACATATTATAATTCAATATTTTACTAAATATTCTTATTTTCTAATTGGAGTGTCATTATTATATCTAAAGGGATAGTTCGCACATTCTCGCATCATTTCCTCACCCTCTTGCCATCTCTAACCTGTATGACTTACTTCTGCAGAACACAATAGAATATATATTTTTTAAGAATGTTAGTAACCGAACAATGGCGGTACCCTACCACGTCTATTGTATGGCAACAAAACCAAAGTTGTTTGTACATGATTGAGTTAAAAATGTATTTTCTTTATTTGGCAATTTTTTCTAGGTTAACATGTCTGTAACTCGTCATATTAAAAACAATACCCTGGTTCTTAATAAATGACATGCCTTCTCATACAGCAGCATATGTTTAACATATAAATCGGATCCATGTAAAATCAGAATTCAATGAGATTATCTTGCTCACAAAGGATTGATCAAAACATTATCTTCCAAAGCTGCTTGCGAAAGATTGTATATTGTCTAAGTGCTACAGAAAAAAACTTAATGACTTAGGCCCAGCCTTTATTTGACCTCAGTGCAAGTAAACAATGCCTCGTGTAAAAGGCCCCACAGTACGGCATCACTTCCCTGTCCATCCCACAAGAGCAGAGGCCTGTCAGCTGTGAGTACGGCACTTGAGCTGTCCTCTATCTGTGAGATATCAGCGAACCATAGAGAGAAAGAGACAGCTGAGCATTCCCAGACCTGTCAGGCAGAGTGTGGCTATTCTTAATAACAACACCTTACCAGCAACGGCCGCAAGAGCGCTGATACTCTGGTGTTACTGAGCAGACACAGAGGTCACAATAGATATGTAGTGTCCCTGTTTTTGGACCCATTTGGAAAACTAACATTCTATTCTTATGTTGAATTTGGCCAAAAATATTTTTGCTTTGAGAGAGAGAAAATATTCGATTGTAAATCCATTATATCAAGCGAATACTTGATCTTCTAAATAAGACTTTCCTGTTTGCACAACACAACTTACAGAATACTAACTTTTTGCACAAGATTGTGAAAAAGTATATCTGACAAGGAGCCAAAATCGCCACAAGAAACTCCAAGACCACCAGAGACCCAAACAGCCAGGGTTCATTGGTATGGAGTCAGAATCCCGCAAAGGGTAAATGGTATTAATCACATAAACTTTTATGAAGACTATTAAGGGAAAGAAAATGAGTTTAACATCATTAGACAGTGAAAGATTAGAGATATAAAAAACAGGAAGAAAAGGGAAAACTGACAATCACCATCAGGTTGGTAAAGATTTAATAGTGTTACACACGTCTTCCGGGCCTTTGGTTCCACAAGGGAATCGTTTCAAGCTTATTAGATAGTAACATGAAGTACGCCTTTTTAATTATGTTCAGCAAGTAATTAGTGAAAAAAAAAGGTTTAAATCATCTCCCCGATCCCAGAATTAGCCCGAGAGAAAGAAAAAAAATATGTGCTGAGGTAAGTATCATTCAACAAAGTTGAGAGCCTACATAGAAAAGCTAGAATTTCCCCATTTTGAGCAAATGCCGTCAAAGTGTTCTGACTTAGGCAGAAACTCTCCCGGGATGTTGTGAACAAATACCTATGGGGAGGACACTCAGCAAGCCGTCACATGATGCCATGTGCTGAGCAGATATTGCTACATGTAGTTCTGAAACCAGCTGCCCTGCTTCAACTCCACTGAGCCAGTGACAGCAATGCAAAGGGAAAACAAAAGACCAAGCACTGTCTTTCTGATGGGTACATTAAATAATAAGACCGTTCTGGGCAGGTGTTTCTATAAAAAAGGCAGGTTTACTACATAGTTACAAAAGAATTGTGACTTTAGCAGTTGACCGAGATTTAATACTGAAATGGGACAGAACAATAATATGGTATGTAGGGATGCAACGATAAAAACATTTTCAAGAGAGAAAACTAGCACTGATATTCTTATCTGGTACTCCCCGATATCGATGCTTTTCCCAACTCAATGAGACAATTCAAAATAACTCCACCTTGAACACGTTATGAAAAATAAACATCATTATGTGTTTTTCACAAACTTTCACACCCAGGATTTATGCCACACATGATTTTTATGCCAAACAAGATTCTTAGATTGTCATCTTTCCATTGATCAATAAAGGAAGACTTTACTATATTGGTCTGTTTTAATATCTTTATTTCACCATTGTACAGAGTCAGTGAACGGGCTTAGTTGTTTGGCTTAAAGTTAAAAACATTCAAACCAGCTAAAAACAGTAATTTTAAAAACATAATCAAGATTGAACTTCTAATAGTTCTAATATTTTAACTAAGAAACTTGAAATGTTTGGTACCTTTGTTGTGGGAGCAGACCAGCCTAGTGACAAAGAGGTTCAAGCAGGAAATTTAACCGTTTTATGGGAATTCTAAAGGAAGTGAGAATGTACCAGAGTCAATGCATAAGAGAGGACATAGAACAATCTGATGTCCTGATTAATGTGATTTTTGTTAATAGAATAATTGTCGCATTAACCAAAGGTTTTCCATGGCTCTAAATTTTGTTAAATGTATCATGTTTATTCCAGGGTTTGTGTTGTAAGTGTTTTAAGAATTTGTATGGTTTTGATTCTTCGCTTTTGTTTAAGTGGTGCTGGCCACCTCTTATAAATTCAGTGTATGTCTTGTCTAGTGGTTAGTTATGTAAAATGTCCTGGAAAGGTGGTGCTGTTTTTGTCCTCTGTCAATTGAGAGGCTCTAGCACGATAATGCCTTGGAACACTTTCTATTCTCTGAGATGTTACCTGAATGGACGTGTACATGAGCTTTGTATCGGACCCGACACTGATACTGGTATCGGTGCATCCCTAATGGTATGCATACATAAAACGCCATAGCCACGTATAACAAAATTTCATCATAAAGATAGAGTTGATTAATTCAAAAATTTCACTTTATCCTTACATTGGTCAGAAGGAAGTTTAAGAGAAATCCTTTGCTGAGGCCGAAGGTATTTGCCTTCTTTTTCATGTCACATGCTCGTTCTTGCCCACAGCAGATCTTAAAGTGATTGGTCATTGCAGTTATGGGGTCTCCCAAGCATGATAAATCAGACACCCAGCAGATTTAACCATCACTTAGTTTCAAGGTCTCAAGAAGGAATCCCTTTGTTTGTCTGAAAATGTCTATCAAACACCGAAAAGTCACAAGCTTTTGTGAACACACAAAATATCTGCTATCCAGACATGCATCGAAATCAAATGGTCACACTTACAGAAAAACACATGATTCCATAAAATCTGCTTATTTGTCTACCGAGACAGCCCACCGCAATGCCTGGAAGATCTCACAGTGTGGACACACACAGCAGGCCTCACACCATGGACCATTTTCTAATACAGAAAGAGTAAAACCCTGCAAGCCCTTCGCGGGGCCTACAATCTGTCCTTCAGAGGTCAGCGTCAAAAGTTCATGTCACGTGTCAAAGTTGTGTGTGTCACCACAGACCTTATGCCACATCCTCTTGTTGAATGACCACTAAAATACGTAATCATTAAACAACACAAAAATATCAGTATAAACCTTACATTTGAATAAAGCAATTGCAACTCTGAATTCCTGGTTTAGTTAATGTAAATCCTAATGAACATAAGTTAAACCGCTTCCTCGGATAGAAACCCAAAAGTTGTCATGCGCTTTTATAACCTAACTTTTATATATTCTGTCAAGTTAACAGAGTGCCTATGTGATTATATATGAGTGGAATTGTCTAAACCCTGTGTTCGATGGCAAGTGATCCTGCTCTATACCCATGATCCTCTCTGTTCCTCCCTGGCCTGAAGCAGGTTCGAGTCGCCTCAGGGGGGCTGTCACTTAAGGCTTATGTCAGCAGAAAACCGCCAGCTAATCGTACCGCTCAAAGGCTAAAGATTAGATTGGTCCCAGAGATTCTTTTACTCACTGAAAACTGACCACAACAAGCCAGACGAAGAGGCCAAATACAAATATAACCTTTCGTGTTGCCGTTTTAAGAGCATTCTGTCAGCTTCTTGATTGTATTATCCTCCATTCATAAGGGGCTTCGATTGACGGAGGGCGTGTCTGAAGCGTAGCCCGACACGATTGTCATAGTTACAACAGCCAATCACATTGTTCTCCGGTCTTGCATGAACCCCAGGTTATTTGCATGACGGACCCCCAATTCAGTTCGGCAATGCTCAATGTCACCCATTCATAGTAAATGAGAAGAGTTAACTCTGATGCCCCATGTGAATGTACCGTTAGTGTGTCAAACAGTTAATTTCCTAACTTAGCAAACCACATTGTGCATTCGGGCCACTGGATCCAATTATAAACTTACTAGATTTTCTGACAAAAACATGCTTGCTTATGCAAAGCACACTGCCACGATGCAAGAGTTTTGTGGGTAGTTGCCAAGGCATTCCTCTGTGATTGCTTAGGTGGTCTGAATTATTTTTATACATTGCTATACAGTTGCTAGGAAGCTCTGATCTAGTGATTGGAGTTATTTTAATTGTATGCCTTTGATAATGTTCACAAAAAAACTTGTCAAATTATTTAGAAGAGATGGCAAAAGCTTAGTAAAACCTACTACCCGAGTAGTAGTAAAAGTGATGCTTGCGTTTAAGCAAACCTCACACAAATACAGCCATGGAAAGAACAAAGACCATTTCAAAATCATTTTTTCGGATTTACTATTCTATCCTATCAAAATAACAAAAGAACAAAATAGTCAAAATAACAGAAGAGATGCTCTGTATTTTTAAGTCCTCAAATACAGCAAAAAGTTAATATTCACTTTCAAGCAAAGCAACAGCAATACTTGTTCATATATTCAGGAAAAGATACAAACCAATTTTTTGTGATAACCAAATTTTTCTCTGTTTTCATGTGTCATGCCATCAGTCTTTCACATTCATCCTATGGTGTGATTTTGTTGAAATTCAACAGACACTGACTGGCCACAATACATATAGAAATACTGATTATTATTAAATTCAATTAAAATTTGGAATGATGTCTTCAAATTTTCTCCACTGCTGTGAGTGATCCAGAACCTAAGATGCTTAAGCTCCAAAGACAATCTGATTTCTCTTAAATCATTCATTATATAATATATTTTAACTCTTAGTTGTATGAGTTTAGTTGAGTACCTGAGTACCATTAATGTGTGTCAATGTTGTTACTAAGAAGTACATCACAGAACATCGCAATTTCTCTCTGTACCCTGAACATACCATAAGACTTGAGTAAAAGGAGTCAAACAGTAAAACAGCGATGTGTAACGTAGAACAAATTGAACCCGGCCATTCTTTCAACTCACTATTTCAAAACAGGGGGGCTGTAAGAAAACTTCATGCAATGACTACAATGCTATGTTGATTTTCATTAAGCGTTGATGTCATGAGGCAGCATTCTTTAGTCAGTTGCTTAGGTACAGCCTCAAATCAATGCTCCTCAATGCCTCTCTCAAAGGGCCCTTATTCATGAAACGCAAGCAGATCCAACTTTTGTGTGAATATATGCGTAAAAACATTTTTACCCAAACTGCCACATTTAATGCAGTGGGAAAAATTACGTATGTATGCATTTCATGCACAAAGCCATTTTGTTGAGGCCAACGTATGTTAAAAGGTACAAAAGTATTCCAGTTTCATTTGCCTTTTAACCCAGGAAAGAAATGCTCCTGACAAATCAATGTTAACTTAACACAGAAATGAAATGTTACACGTTGATACTGTGTTATACTTAAACGACACAACATATCCTTGCATCCTTTGACTTATAGCACCCATTCCCCCCATATCCAATGGCACATGCTTGTGTCCCTCGCTTTTCAAGGCCAAATAAAGACCTCATGACATCAGGTGTACAGTGATCTCCTGATCTTCCTCTATAAAAAAAAAATGCCACATATCTATGTTCGGTTTCTGTTTAGTGCATGTGTTGTCAGATCCAATTCCACAGGTGATTGTCGGTCTCTCTTCTCTCCAGGTGGAAGCCCACGCTAACACTCTGAATATTTGCCATCTCAACAACAGCCAGTTCTTCTAAATGTTGAGTACTGTATATTTAGCTGCCTTTATTATATACTGTGTATATATATATATTGCTACTTAAACTCTGCATTCTGTCTGGCAACTATATTAAAACAAAATTTAGAAGTTGCATTGGAATTTAAAAGACAATTCAATTTAGGATTGAGCACAAACCTAAAGTGAAAAGGTTGTTCCGGCCCATTTGAAAATCACGCATTAACTGATCAGGAATGCTGTTGATTTTCCAGGAGGACATGTAATTGGACGAGACCGGGAAAAGGAAAGGGCTGCAGTGGAAACCTGTCTTTCTGGACAGAGTCACTCATCATTCTGCCAGTCAACATCAAGACCGTGAAATTGCGCTGCAGCTTCAGGTTGTCAAAGACCATTATTATCCAAAATTAGTGCTTTGGCCACTCAAGGTTAATGCATTAAAAATAAACCATAATGTCATGATTGTACTCCAGGACATTTACTGTAAGAAGACTGTAGAAACAAAAATAAACAGAGCAACTGCTGGGCTGTAAAAACTAAGCGGACGTTGTTGCAATAGACAGTTTGAAAGAGGTTTTCTGCTCGAGTTAAAGAAAACATCAGCACTGGCTCCTAAAAAACGATTAACAACATGATGACATACTTAAACTGGCAATTCTACATCGTACTATATAGACGAATATAAAAAATGTATGTCTTACAATATAATCTAATAATAATTCATTCCAATACAATAGCAGTTGTAACTAAAGTCTTTCAAAACACCTAAATCAATCTGGAAAAGTTTAGTTTCCTCATCAGAAAATGTGGACTGGCAGTAAATCCATCTGAAAAGCAACCTAAGTGTTCATAAGCAATTCCCTAATGTTTTGTGTTTCTAAAGCCCAGTTCACATCGCCAGCGACAAGGGTAGGTAATCCACATCCGGGGACACGAAAGACAGTGATCGTTGGCGACAGGACGTGTCTAGTGACCCGACAAAGTTGAGATTTGCTCAACTTTATGGCAATGATGAGTGACTACCAATAGGTATACAGCTGCAGAGCTCACATCAGCCGTATCTCCTGTCTGTTTAAAAAATCCAATAAATGTTTTAGGACAACCAAAGCTAGTAAAGCCTTCTAACAACCTCATAGTGAGAGACTGGCGACACAGTCGCTGGCGGTATGAACGCACCTTTAGTGAAACGTAAGTATACTTAACGTGAAATTAATATAGGGCAGGACTTCAATCTGGATCTTTACAGGACTGTGATTATTTGTCTCTATATATCTACTGTTGGATACGTTGGATTATAAAAAATCTGCCAAAACGTTGCTTCAGTTAAGAAACAAATAATTTGAAACATAAAAAAGGAAATCTTAAAAAATAAATCAGTCCAGCTCAACTTGCATTAAGAAAGTAAACCCGGGTCAATTTACTTCCATATTTACTTTATTCAAAACCTAAATTATATAAAAGAATTAATCCCTAACTGTTTAAGATGCAAAAATAATACACCATTGCTTCCAAAGACCACGTTACGTGGGTGTGTAATTGTCTCCTCAGGTGTAACATGAGAGAATTTGTTTTCAACCCACAATTCCAGGTGCCAAAGCCACAGATATCTGTAACAGACAGACGCAGACTGATTACAGAGGTGTTAAGAACTCTTTATTTAACCTACGACCAGCAATTTATCTCTAGTCCTGGATAGAGGACCTCCTTAACATACAGCCTACAGCCAAGTGTCTCAAGTAAACGTGTTGTGACAAAATCACGTCTCAGATCTCAGTTTTGCATCACAGTCTTCGTAATAATTACCTGTGTGTACAAGGCTCTAGACTAACATTTGAGAGCGGTGGCACTGATGCCAACAAGTCATACAGTTGATGGCACCAGCCCTTAATTTGGTAGCACCAGAGGCCAGAAAAAAAGAAACATTAAAACTACATTCGAACGTGTTTAATGCATTAATAAAGTAATCACAAATGAATACAAATCTTTATTGTTTATAAATAAACTCACACATATAAACAAGATCTTATCATATTTAAATCATATCTTTATTAACTAAATTATTGTATTCTTTACTGGATTATTTTTCCTTTAACTCATATGAGGAGTACACAATTTCTTTAAAGTGTAAATATATTCCTTGATTTTTTTAAGGTACTATTTTGGTTTATGTGGTGTCCCACAATAAGTGTACGTACACAAAAGGTGTAAAAACACTTATTTTGTTATAATAGCCAGTTTTCTTACCTAAATTCTTGACTGACTCTCAAATTATTCGTTTTGCGATTCATCTGTCAAACGGGGAATTTGAGTGGTTTTGAAACCGTGGCTTTTTGAAACCCCGGTATACCTTCAAACCGTTAATCGGCCCATGCCTACGCCTGACAGTAGCGATCTGTTTGCTGTGTGAGCTAGTGGCATGAGCTGCCAATCAGAGCAGACCTCAACATTAATATTCATGACCCTTCCAAATAAGGTAATAACAGACATTTTCATTCTAGGGACAAATCCTAGGATTGTAAATGGATATGTAAAACCATTTCTGGATCATTTTTGCACTTAATAAAGCCACATAATTTATATGTAGATATCAAAGAACAATTAAATATATTGTATCAATGAATTTCTTTGGCACCTTTAGGAGCGACAATATGGATACTAATCTAAATACTGTGACGTATGCATTTCCCGACTGTTTATGTTCATGAAACGGACTATTTTTACAAGGATACTCGCGAATAGTGGAATTTTCATGTAATTTTGTGTTTATATGTTTGTCTCAACCGTTCACTGTGTCTACACGGGACGCGACAGGCGCGATGGGACATGACAACCTTCTTGTTCTTAATGGGTTCGTTGCATTCTGCAGGTGAAACATTTGTTTTTCTTGCAAGGGTGAGCACTTGTCAGTCTTTTCGACACCCCGGCATTAGCGCTTTGTGGGGCGGGGGCACTATTAAATAAACGAATGGCTGAAGGAGGGGAGGTGAAATAGTGACTGGATGCGTTGCTTGCACAATATAAGTTTTTGCGCATTCAATTTAATATGCGCAAAATACATTTATTGACCAGTTTAGCAGTCGCACCGGTGCGACCATTGAGAAAAACTGTTGCAAAATGAGACCATTTGGTCTAGAGCCCTGGTGCACCAAAAGTTCCCTCCGGGAAAGTAACCGCTTAATCAGATTATGGACTTTTTTGTATTCTTTGCCCGTAGGGATCCGAAAATAGCAGTGAGGAACGAAGGTGTGCGCGTGTTCTGCAACAGGCACATGACAGCCAATCCGATGTATTTTGACGACAGACGAGCTGGCTGCTGAGTGAATCAAGCTGCTTAGCAACCTCCAGTGAAAGCAGCTGCCAAGTCTTCTGTCTAACGCCAGTGCGGATGCAGTGAGAAGAGAATTATGGCTAACTTTATTGCTTCTGATACACTAATTTGAAACAGCGATTGATTCGGTTAAGAGCGTTTACTAATAAGTGCAAAAGGTATTGGTTTAAACATAAAACCTTTCTGTAGTTTACTGCAGGCTATGAATTACAGGGGTGATGACCATAAAACATGCAAAGAGAGGAATGCAATACAATTGTTCAGGGGATGTAAATTGCAAATAACAAGCCGATGGAACTTGTGCACAAGTCCGGATTCTGTGTCATTTTGTAATTATAATAGAAATGATTTGCACAACGAAGGAATTGTCTCTTTCTCCGCAAAGATGAGTTATTTTGCTACTGCTGTGTTTTAGTTTTGCAAGCTTTGGCAGTCTCTATGCCACCATGTTCACTTCTGCGTGCTGTAGGCTTGCATCCGCAGAAGTTTTCTCCCCTATGAATTTGCACTGCATGAAAGAGCAATTAGATCTGTGGCCCAGTTTGTGAGGTAGGCCGGCAGATACTAGACCCAGTCAATTAACAGCAGAAAAGGCTCTGCAGGAAAAGCTGGCCTATGCCATCTGGAGGATCTTCTGGAACATTCCTCCAACAAAGAAAGCGCTAGGCTCACCCGGAAGGCTTCTGTTCTAGGGAGTTACAAATACTTTCCATCACTGGTGGCTCAGCACTGGAACTCAAGGAATGGCAACCGTTTATTGAGTTATCTGTCACCAGCTGATGACTGCATCGCACTCTTGATCATTCAACAACAAGTCAAATCAAATGGTTTAAGAAGTCGTAACAATACAAAAAAAGTGTCTCCTTCACAGTTTGAGAAACTGAAGAAGTTTACCTTAAAAACAATAACTCAGCATTTACTCAACCTCTTGTCTTTTTCTAACCCATATGACTTTATTTCTACTGAGGAACAAAGGGAGTTATTTATAACTGATTATCCAAGGAGCTTCTTTTCCTGTTATGAAAAGCGAATGCTGATCAGAGCTGTCAAAAATATTTGAAAGAGATTTCTATGAATAAAACTTTACATTTCAGTCCCTTCCCAATACAAGCCCTGAAACAGGCTCAGAAGACTTGGACTTATTTTTATGCTTTGTCATTTTTGGAACTCGACACCTTCGGTACCATCTACTGTCACTCTATGAAAAAAAGCTGAATTATCAAGCAAAAAAAGAGAAAACCTCAGGTTTGGAAGAGCATGATGAAGCGTAAGATTGCGAAATTGTGCAAAATTCTGATATCATTTTATTATCCTCAAGTTGTTCCAAATGTGTAATATTTTTTTGTTCTGTTGATCACAGAAGGAAAAGTTTTCCAAGAGTGTGGAAAACTAAACAGTTCTGGGACACCATTGACTACCATAGTAGTTTTTCCGCTATTGTGGAAGTCAATAGTGCCCCAGAACGTTTTGGTTACAAACATTCTTCCAAATATCTTTCGTTGTGTTTAGCAGAAAAAATTATTTTATACAGGTTTGGAACAACTTAAGGGTGATTTAAAAAATTATGATTTTTTGTGTTAAATATATATTGTAATTTTTGTGCGTTTTTTACTTTAATTCCAGTGGGGCCCATTTTCATGGTCTCGCCTAGGGACCCACAATCCCACGAGACGGCCCTGGTGCTACACCATACGCAACGAAAATGAACAGGAAAAAGTCTCTGTGTGAGTACAGTACACACACTGCCTGACCCTGTATTACCATGCGCGTAGGAAAGCCAGAATCAAAACACTCATGTACATCTCTTACATAAAGTATATCCGATGCTGCGATGAGTCTTGGCAGCACTAACCTCAAGCTTTACTTGTGGCCACACTTGGTTAACCTGCTCTGCGATCATTGCTTCCTTCGACTTGGCATTTCTTAATGTAGCCCCCCCATCACCACTCTAACTTTGGCGTTCTGACCTGGTGCCAGGCCACACTCTGTGCCAAGGTTTACACTCTAGGTCTGCTGCCAGGCACACGCTGGGCTCCAAGTGCAGAGTCCTCCAGACAGCGGTGAAACAAACACCATCCGCCATGTAGCTGCAGTCACGCAAACAGAGCCAGCCTATATCCTTTCAACATGAGACACTAACAACACAGGGACCTTGAGGTGCACTTCCCCGATAGTGCAGGTAAGAGACGTTGATCTTTCTGTTAAGATTGATTTGACAGGTCACTTAATTGGGTTAAATGAATATTTCAACCAAACATAAAAAAGTATTTATTCGCTCTCATATCATTCCAAACCTGTATGAATTTATTTTGCAGAGCACAAAAGCTGATATTTTGAAGAACACGGGTAAACAAACAATACAGTCCCAATTGGCTTCTGTTGTATATGGACACATTACCACCAAGACATTTCTCAAAATATCTTCTTTTTGTGTCCCACAGACGAAAGAGTCATGTACAAGTTAAAGTGATATGAGGGGTTAATAAATGTAGAAAGAATTTTTATTTTGGGAGAACTATCCCATTAAGAGCGGCCGATAGTACTTGTGAAACCGAAAGCACTCGATAACATGGAAAACACTACATTCTTGAACAAAGATTAAGTTCATTTTCATGTACAACAAAAACTGTATTATGTTTTCTGCTACTTATCTACCCTTAAACTGCAATTAAATACCAAATGAATGGAATCCAACTGGTCAAATTCCACTGAGCTTCTTGGGAAAGACGCATACAGCGGACTTAATGGCTGAATTGGTATAAAAGCAACAAGCTAGTTGTAAAATTAAGCAATAAGCCCCAATAAACTGTGGGTTACAGTGCATTATATAACAACTAAAACATCTAAAACCTAAGGGCCTAAAATCCCCTTAGCTGTTATAAAATGCACTGTAACTCAATGGTTCGTGGGGCTTATTGCTTTTATAAAACGGTTATTCTATATTCATGACAAGGTTTCATAAAATAAAGTAAATAAAACTATATTTAGGCTACGTAATGCGGCTGATAGTCCAATCGTGTGTGTGAATGTGGGGATGATACCAGGTGGTTAACACGGGTACAGCGCAACATTGATGCACCAAAAAAAAAAAACATTAATACACAGGATTTGTTTAAAGCAGAATCTACCTATATAAAAAAATAAACGAAATAAGCTAGATTCAAGTCACAATGTTAAAAAATAATTAGTTTGAAGGCAAAATGTCTGAAGTGCAGGGGAACATATATTAATGGATATTTTCCTTAAACATAACGTAACAATGCTATGCCACTTAACAGACCTGATGGCGCCTCAAAACAATTTTTAAAACTAATCGATAATGACTACAGGAAACAGCTCATTTTTAATGTGAGGTGCGCCGCTTTCGGCTCACGCTGTATAGTTTACTAAAAGTATATTATTCTGAACGTGCCGCGTGTCCATATTGCAGCGAAGTGCAGCAGAGTGCGACACTGCACTCCCTTGGGTCCGCAGCAACACACCCCACTCGTGAAGTCAATCGGATAAACAGTTCTCGATTTAATAAAATTGCAAACTGACAGACAGACACAGAGATTCCTGCCTTTATTAGAGAGAACAATATGTTCAACCCCCTCTCTCCGAATATTCGGTGCTGATTACTACCGAAGCTTCGAAGCTCCAAAAATGGTATTCGGACCAGCCCTAGCTTACATGTGCCAGGGGGTTCGGTTTCCAAAAATGTCCCATTTCTTTACATCATAAATCTTATTTTTGGTGGCGCAGTGCGTGCCCATCTGCAACGCCACTGCCTTCCACTGTGGGATTGGTAGCCAAATCAGGCTCCTCCTATCCAAACATCTTCGACTATTCGGGTCACCCCTATTTTGTTTGTAGCACTACAAAAAATATTTTTCTGTTCAATCTAACTGTGGTAAATGAACACACCTGCCCTTTGTGGAGCCTGAGTAACCTAAAGCTAGTCTGGGTACAGCCACCTTCACAGCAAATATCTGTGGCAATAACAATGTCACCAGCCAAAGGCAAATCAAGAGAGACTGTCTTGCATGTACGGCGTACAGAACCTTGATCAGTAAGTTAACACACCTTCTGCGTACCCTTACCTTCCTGAACCTTTTCGAAAAATAAAAAAGCCACTTAAGAATGACGAAGCATTTAGCATACTTGTAGGTCTGACACAATGAGCCTTGTTTCAGCCTGACACATTTATTTCTCACAAGCTCGTTCTAACCCTCCTCCACATCAACTCCTCTTTTTTCTTGACGATTGGTATCAATAAAAAGTAACAAAAGTCAGGAATATTTGTATTAAAAAATATAAAATACAATAAATAATAGTATATTATATATTATTACATTTTGTTAAAATATTCACAATCCTTTGAACAAAGCAAACGTGCACGAGTAATACAGCTCATTTTGAACAGTCACGAGCACACACACACACACAGACACACACACACACACACACACACAGTGGGCTCATTAGGCAGAAGTGGGGAGTGGAGAGAGATGCGTGTAGAAATCCTGGGTCAGAGTCTGTGCAAGGACGCTATGTCTATGAGAGCAAGCGGTGAGTGGAATGAACCCAGCCATTATAACCCAGCTCATCAGTCACTGTGAGGCCTCAGGCCTGTCTACCCACTGTTACCCTGGCAACACACTCCTAAACTTTCATTCAGTATCATTTCAGGATTAACATTTTCTTACTATTGTTTTAATTATAAGGTTAGTAGATCACATGATCATAAGCCTTCAAAAAATATTTTACAAGAGCAAAAAGGCCATTCGGTATTATTATATTATACTGTATTATATTTAAAGGTATCAAAGCAGGCCGAATTATATAGGAATTGTACTGCAGTTTACTATAGGCCTAGTAAATACTATAGTATAGTACTGCATCTACTCATCTATTGCACGGTAACTTCAATAACTGCATTAACTAATCTAATGCACGGTAACTATTAACTGCATCTACTCATCTATTGCACTGTAACTTCAATAACTGCATTAACTAATCTACTGCTCTGTAACCTATAAACTGCATTAACTCATCTTCTGGACTGCAAACTATTAACTGCATTAAATCGTATACTGCACCGTAACTTTAATAACTGCATTAACTTCAACAACTGCATTAACTCACCTATTGCACTGCAACTTTAATAGCCAATCTCAATAATTTATGCATACCTAAGTCACTTGCACTATTTTTAGTCTAAATTATTATCTGTTCATAGCCACCTGTACATTAATGTTCATAGTATATAACCATCTGTATATATTGTTCATAGTATATACATACTGTCATATTTTCATAGAACATTCCTACTGCAAAATATTTTTATACTCCATGCCCACTGTATTATATTCTCTCATATTGTATTCTGTATTTATTCTAACTGTATATCCTGCACTTGCTAACTGCACTTCTGGTTAGACCTAAACTACATTTCCTTACACTGTACTTGTATATGTGTAATGACAATAAAGTTGAATCTAATCTAAATCTAATCTATAGTATAGGCTACTACGGTATTTTTATGTGGACGTACATTAACGTCCTCTGTTGTTAACCAGTATATTTATGTGAAGATCTCTGCATTTGTTTTTTTTAAGATGATAACAGACGTCTTATACTTGTGCTACCTGTAACACTGTTTGGCGACTACAAAACGTCAAACCTCTGTAGCACCGGTGCTACGTGCAAAAAACGTAATGTAAAACCCTGTATTAAAATTCAGATGTTATCTTAAATGTAAATAATCTGCCACTGTTAAACTTTTCAGAAACAGTATTTCATAGTGCACTGCACCCCAAAAATGTGTTTATAATGATGAGGATATTTTGTGCTTGCTGTATACACATTTATTGTGACTATTATGCTTAATAAATTGTGAAAGGCAGAAGTCGTTATACTGATTAAAATACGATTAAACATGCAGCCCTAAAGCTGAATGTTAATGGCTAACATTGAATGAAGGAAAAATCTGCATCAACATTCTTCAAAATATATCCTATAGTCTTCCAGGAAATGTAATGTTGTACGAGTTTTGAAAAACATGAGGGTGAGTAAATCAGAATTTATTTGGTGACTGAACCCTCAAAATCATCATTTAGCCATCTCTGCTTATTCATTCTAACTATACCATTTCAGACAGACTCCAGCTTTCTAAGCACCGTTGCTTAAAGTGCATTACACTTAAATGTGAGCAGCAATGTCATTACGACAGACCTCGTTTCCTCCCTGCCCTTTGCTCCCGGTGTAATATGACACACTAAAAAAGGCCCTGTGAATACAGAACTGAATGAAAAGCACAGGGAGGAAGCAGGCATGTTCACATTCAGCCAACGTCGAACCTAATCGAGTCAGACAAGGTCATCATTTTCCAGCTTTCTTCTAATTAGCCTTAATTCAGCATAATTTGGTTACACTAATCCTTAACAGTGAATGACACCGAGCTACTGTAGCTATCCTAGAAAAATTTGCCTACCACACCGTCGCATTTGGGTTCCATAACGTAATGAAACGTGAAGCTCTTAAGTCCGTCACATCTTTCAATAATTTCAGCCAATACTTTCTTTGTGCTCTTTGTTTCCCCTGCATGTCAATCTGATTCCCCTTGAAACTGATTTGATTTGATAGTGGCTCATATGATCATCCCTCCGACTGACATACCGCATCTTGTCACTGTGGCGTGAAATCAAACAGCTTGGTGACAAATTTCTCTACCTTTCGCCCTTCTTTTGAGCATGCGTGACAGTCAGGCTGCCCAGCTCAGGCCTTACAACTACGGCGAATGCGCTTTAGCTGCCTTTCTGCAGGAAGATCAAAGTTCAACAATTAGAATGTGATTCACTGCAACCGAATACCTCAATCAATAGAAAGAGTCAAAGGTCAGTTGATCTAGAATGAAATCACAGTTCTAGACTGCTGGCTGGGCACTAACTCTCCCCTTTCTACCCCACCATATTTAGATTGCCACGCGTGAATGCAGCTAAGCCAAAGAGACCTAGACACCATCGCCGTGCCCGCATGCGCACACGGGAGGCCATGACGGTGTACACGCACTGCCAAACACTACAGTTTGCTTGCATGGGAAAGTATCTTACCACATCATAGTAGTTTGGCAGGATAGATTTAGAACAGGGTTGACTGCAAGCGTTGCTTGAATGACCAGGCTCCGACAACAGCATGTCAAGCAAGCTTGTACCACAAAGGAAGTACATTGAAGCCTTAATGTTAAAATCTGACTGTCTGGGTGCGAGACAGCGATACCAACATACCACATGTTGGCAGCGATTTTAATCCATGGTTATTTTGAACTGTTATTCTGCATTTTTTTCTGCAGCGCAAGAAGGGTCATGTGTTTGATTACCAAAGCTGCATGTAAAATCTAAACATCTAATGTAATGCAAGTCAAATTATTGTTGAAATGCACCGTATAGTCTAAATGACACGGAGGTCCAAAACAACAGTCTGCTTTGTTCTCAACAAAGGAAACAAAGTAATGGCCATAATATTCTTATTATCGGCTGCATGAGCACTTACAACACAAGCCCTACTGTGGAATGTGTCAGCATGATGTAAGATGTTGGTAACAAAGCTAGCGTGAGCTGAACTACTGGTCCAACAGGCTGAGTCGCACTACAGCAGCTCTTAGCAGCACTAATGCAAATCTGAGGTGAACACCAGCTGTCAGTGTACAGAATCCAAGCTCGGGTATTCAAGCGTGTAATTTACAAAGAAACCATCCAAAAAAAGTGAGTGAAATAAATAAATTAACGGACAAGACAAGATATTCAAGACAAATGTGAAGCAAGGCTATTCTTGTTCTTAATTCTTCAATAAGTTCAAACGCATCAAAACATGACCGAGACCCGATGAACTCGCAGGCGGCGTGACGTCACACGCCGTAAAACAACGTCACGGCAGGTCCGAACAGGACACGAACTCCGTCGACCAAGATCAAAATCTCGTCAATGGACGACGAAACCACCTCCTCTATGAAGCGTTCGCGTTTAAATTCAAGCAAATCACGAGGCGAATGCTAATTAGCAGCATCCCCCGCCACCAGCACCCCAACTTTTCCTTTCTCCTCAATCTCTCGAAAAACCGGGTTGTAACCTCGCTCCCCGCACCCTCAAGTAGTTCAGCGAAGAGCCGACTCACTAACATCAGCCCTCGCACAAACAAAACGCTGCGACAGTCAAATAACGCGCGTTTTACTTTTAATAGAACGCACCCGCGAACGATACATTGTTGATCCTCCGTTCCGTCGTGCTCGTCGAAATGTAACAAAGCGAATTCGAACGCGGCGTTACATTGTAACGAGTTGAGCGTAACGATTATAAAATAAAGTTTAAACCCGTTCGGAACTGTCGACAGAGTCCTCGCATAGTCAAATGGAAGCTCACGGGCTAAAGCTAACCAAGCAAATAAGAGGGGGGAGCTGGTTGAACTTAATCACTCGTATGCAAGCAACGCGGGGGAATGAAGTAAATCAGCAGCACGATTTAAATCTAAACATAATAACAGTCGCGCGTCCGCTTTAATGTCGCTCGCGGCAAACTGTTTACAAAGCAACGGCAAGCAAAACACAACTCTCCAACTATACAAAGTAGCCGGGCTGCAATAGCGAGTGTAGCAGGTTTAGCAAGCTAATGCAGGAGACCGCCGCCGCGTAACTGTGATTGGATCCTGCGCCGAGTGTGTAAAAATCACATTAGAAAGCCACCCCGAACCGCCATTCACCGGCAAACACGGAACATTTGTAACGATGTCGGACTTACTGTGTTTTCTTCCCTCTTAAATCCAGTACGTTACGTCCAGCTCTGACCTTCGGGTTGGTGAAACAGCATTATAGTTAACTGCCGCCGCCATGTTCCTCCTGCCTTATGCCTAACGATGGCTGGCTGCTTGTTTATCTCGCCAGCAAAACCTCCCCCACATACTACGGGCACCAGTATCTACTCGTTTACTCTAGCCTGCATAGCAACCTTGCAGTGAGCAACCGGGCAAAATGATGATACAGCAAACATAAGGACCCTGCTCACCAGTTGGATTGCGTGTTTCCCTTTAAAACACAATAAGGGGGTTGGGTTCTTTTTTGTTTTTATACAGCACGCAGTTGTTTCATAATATCTCAAAAGAATATAAAAGCCACGTCGAAAAGGCTGTTGAGTTTACACATAAGATCACAAAAGCTTTCACATTTAAAGTAGTGGTTTGGGAGAAAAGTGTGCCAAAGTGGTCGGGTCGCAAGCTACTGCTGTTGTTATTGCTGTAAAAGCCAAAGCAATCTGCACTTTGTTATGGAAGTCATAACATCTTAATTAAATGGCAAATAGGATGACTCTTGTAGGAAACTGTTTCCCAGACACACACGTCACATATACATGTTATTTAACTTTTATGTAACTGTCAATACAAACCAATTCTATGTTAGTAAATGTTTGTTTTTATTGATGCTGTGTATACAAGACTTAGAGGAATTGGATGATTATTATACAGCTAGATAACATAATAAAATCGACTTTATTGGAACTGTCTACTGAATACATACAGCTACGTCATGACTGGGTACATTTCAGTTGCTGTTGAGTATACGGTTGAAAAAGAAACTGACGATTACAAAATGGTACAGTATGGAAACACCCAGTAGTTTAGTGAGTGTGGGAAAATTCACTATATAACGAATTTTAAAGTTCACCCCCCATATCCACGCAACGTCATTATATTACAAGCCCACAGTCTCCCACCACCTCCATTGATCTGACGGAAATCCATCACTTACCGTCCATTACTGAGTAATAATCCACCCCAGATGTTTCAAGTAACGTTATCCGATCAAAATCCAAACGCCATGTTTATTTCCTTGTATAACATATTTCCACGTGAACGTAAACCAATAGTGGGTCTCGGATTAAGCATAGACTAATCGTGAAAGATTTTACAGCTACAACCGATCAAAGGTCTACACGACGAATGTAACTCGTCTCTCAGAGAAATCTGCAAACATTGCGACCTGCAATATTGCCGTTCACACTTTCAGATTGGCACACGCTTGACAGCAATTGTGAAACAGCATGGGGCTGTTTTTCGCAACAAAATACCCCCAAAGAAAATCACTGTTATGAGTTGACTAAAGCATTGTGTTATGTTTTAATGTGTAGAAAAATAAAACTTTCTCAAGAAAAATACAGTCAAATACATTGGCCATTATAGAAACTAAGAAATAGTCACGTCAAAGAGAAACCGTTGTACACAGCGCCGCTACATGGTGAAACATCGACATCGCAAGAAGAAGAATTTGCAACGTTAAAACAAACACTACCACAAATCTTCTTTATTAGTCTAATTGTGATTTTTCCTTTGATGAAGTTCACGGCACGTTTAAAGAAAAGAAAATACACTTTTAAAAATAAAAAATACACTTCTCATTTAGAAAATAATTTGACCATTTACTACAGCGTGGGGAAAACAAATTCAGTAACAGGGATATTTCATTCAAAATAAAGATGACCATGAAAAACAATATTTTTATTAACATATTCAATGCTTACGTAAATGAATTGTACTTGGGTAAAAGAAAGTTGAGATAACATTGTTTTTTATTGAACTTCATTCTCTATATAATGTTTGTCTTACAACATGATCTCTTATGAACATTATGAAATGTATTTCTCAAAAACTTATACTAACATTTTGACTATAGTCTTACACAACCACAGTGGAATGACACATCTGATTTGTCATTTTTAACATGTTATCTATACAGAACAGCAAACTCAGCTGTGCAAAGTTCACGATTAAAAGGCAGAATCTATTGACACAACAAACGCACGTGGCTTTTGTTCTTTATAACGTTGTTCTTTGCTAAATAAACTTTATTGTTGAAACTATTTGCTTAGCTTGACCAATCTGGCAGTGCACAAGATGGAATTTATACTGTGTTATAAGATCTAAAGGCATTAAATGCTTTATGATTGTGATCACTTACTAGTTGCAAGAAACGTGAGTTTCTTAAAAAAAAAAGCAGAGACTATAGATCCATATGCATAGAATCAAATCAACCTAAAGTGAAGCCTCACAAACCGTTAAATATAACCCTTGTTTTAAACTTAATCTAAAATAGCGGATTATCCCTCTTGGTTCTGTTATAATAATGTATAATTAGGCACTTGTAAATGAGTATTCCACAGCGTTCATGTTTTCTTTGTAGGCATGACAAGATCATGGTTTAGACATGGGGATTTTAGCTTCAAGCTAATAAAGCAAACAGCATCTGGGCCATTACAGTCAGGAAAATAATGTGTGTGTATGTGGGAGGGTTCATGGACTGGGGGTGTCCTCTCAATCACCCAATGCCACTTTTCCTTAAGCCCTTCTTGCAATTACACATAACAGTTGGATGGATAAATAGTACTACAGCACTTAACATCCCAAAAAATAAAATAAAAGAGCAGAATGAGGAATTTGCCATATTGCAAAGTTTTTTTTCAGATAAACAAGAGGGGAAAGGAAAAAGGGATCAGAGAGAGGAATTAACAGGCTGATTTCAGCCACGACAGAGTACAGAAGCTGGGAACGAGGGTGGTTTACGATGACTTCTCCTTCCTCGATCTGGGGGAATCTGCTCCACTGGCACCAACAGATCCGTTCACACCGTTGGCTATGATAAAGAAAAATGCAAACTTGTAAGTTATGAATTCATTTTCATTCTCCCAAGATTCCAAAATTCAACCGTATACTCTTTAAAACTACACAAATGGATCCAGTTAAAAAATTAATTATTATTTAAATCCTTTATCCACCAAAAAAAACCCATGTAAAACAAACGAATAAGGTCAATGTATCAACAGCTTAGTAATTCTCGTAGACCGTAAAAACACACTAAATGTCACGACAACGGCACATCTCAAACAAATCAACAGTCTCTGATACTATTTACCACTTCTTTTTTAAATTTCACAATGTTCCATGGCTGCTAACTTCACAATTTATAGTCTTTTTAAAGATGTACACCGCTTAACTTCATAGGAAGTTATGATGGTCTGTAACTGTGACAAAAAAAGTAAATTCAGAAACTGGAATATTGTATTGCATTGCATTTCTATCAATAGATCCTCCAAAAAGTGACACACAGCCGATTTAAATTTAAAAATCATTATTCTGAATCTACAGATCAAACTTTTCCATCTTTATTAGACTAGTATTTTCACACAAGAATAAAACCATTTAACCCCCATCAAACGAAACGCTAACCTTTCTTTGATTTGCTCTTAGAAGAGGATGGCTTCTTCTTTAAGGCCTGAGTCTGTGCGTGTTCTCTCCATCGTCGCAGCTGGAAGTTGATAAATTTCCACATCATGAAAGCCTGAGTAGTGCAGATTGCGGCCAAGACCGTCACACTGAGAGACAGAGAAGTCCATTACAACCAACCCCAACAATAATAAAGCAGAAGGTAGTCATTTCATTTCCATCCTCTGCATTCAGTCCACTCCCAGTAGAACTTAAACAATCTAATTACATACAATGCTGTATTTTTTCTGCAAGCAAATTTAATAACATTTGATGCAATATTTTTTGACTGTGCCATCATTACCCATTCTGTGCTTTTCTTTTGGAAGCTAAAAGTGATGAAATGTGCTGTCCGACAGAGCGCTTTAGCTCACAGACAGCAGAACCCATGATTTGCGAACCATTTCAATTCAACACAGAATTTCGTCAAGCACTATGAAAAGCCAAATATCTAAAAAAAACAGGACTTCATAATGAGGTGCTAAAACTGTGTAGAAAAGTTTCAAAACAGTTAAAGGCTAAATCTACAGACTAGGTTTTTATATAAACCTGCTTACCGAACAAACAGCACATTAAAGTTTCCCTCTGCGAGGTTCAGCCCCTGTTTCTCGGCTCCAGCCAGCCCAAAGCCCACAGTCAGTACAGAGAGAGAAAGAGTCAACAGCCGGCCCAGCACAAACAGAACAGCCCACACTGTAAACCTGTTAACATACACACAAAAATAGCAGCTTCACAATGGTGAAACGGCCTTTCCTCAGTTTAAAAGGCTGAAGTGATCTGATATTCAAAATGTGATCAGTCACAATGCAATTTCGTGTCTGGCAATGCACAGAGCAAATTATGAGAGGCGTTAATTAACTGCAGTGATCCTTCCAACGGATGACACTCACCCAGTCTGCCTGTCTTCATTACTGAAGTAAATGAGTCTGGATAAATGGAAGAGGAATTCCACAAAGTAATGTAAAACCAGCAACACCAGGCCCAACCGGTTCAGACTGCAAAACACCAAATTTATGTTTAAATAAAAAAGAAAAGCATACAATTTCTTTAAGTTTACATGCTTTTGCAATGATTCATTCTGTCAAACGCGGTTACACATCTTTACCTGGAGTCCAAACAAAGTTTACAGTTAACAAACAGTTAACAACTGTTGAGACTAAACAATCGTTCAAAGGTTTTGGGTTCACTTGAGTGAAATGTTTCTCTTGACTTTTGATTTGAAGGTATTTGCTTATAGGTGTCAAATTATTTTTCAGACAAATATTATTGTTCAAAAACATTCATTACATTCCATAATTTCATCGGATGACTTTGACGGAATACAGAAAAACAGCCAAAAAAAGCATAGTATAGGACCTCAAGAAGCTGCTTGATTTTTTGCAAATTCTAGGGAAAGTGACTATACTGAAGATGACAACGTTTAACAAGTTTTGATTCATTTACACAACATTGTGTAGCTACAGTTATGCTACTATGATACTATAGAACGCCATAAGTTAAGTTTTCTATTCTAATTCTAATATGTGGGTACAAATGCAGAGTAGTGAGAAACTGGCCCTAAACCTTTGAACGAAAGTGTGAACACAGATTTGTACGACAGATGTTTTTATATCATGTAGAACAGAGGTTAAACACCTAATGACCGCCATAGAAAACGCATGAATAAACACTCAAATGAATGATTCGATACACCTTCTCCTCAAATTCTAATACCGACACCTTTATTTATCAAGCTAAAGAACATGTTAACTTTTTTTCAAGTTAGTCAGCAGAAATAGTGGACACAAAACACTTCTGTAGTGCTCTGTAAACAGGGTGCTGTCAATCACTCTTATGGGGGATTTATTACGAACTCTTATGGGAACTTATTGCCAAAAATATATATATATATACACGCACAAAAACAAACGATTATAATTACCCAATTATGACTGGCAACTTTGGAAATATCAGTTCAAATGTTTATAAGTTTAACAGTCACCTAAATATTAAATAAAGAAGGTTGATGGTTTGTGCAAATATCTTATGCTGATTCCAAATAAGATGGCATTAACAAATGGCACACCTTGAGTAGTTTATATTTAGCATTATTTTAATTTTGTTGTAATAAGCAATAATTCATTAAACAATAATTAAACCCAAAAAGAATACTGTGGCCTCAAGAGACTTACATATATATATATAGCCACTAGATGGCGCATCCAAGTCATTCATACAGAGTTTGTCAGCAATCCGCATGTAATAATGGTATTGCAAAGGCTGCATGTTGCGGTTTCAGTAGAGACTTCAACGTGTTTGTATTAGACAGTGACTGTATACGTTACAAAACGCAGTTAAATTCCCAGCTTAATTAAACTTGACACCAGACGCTTTTTGGAGTACCAAAACAGCTTTGTTTGAGGTCTGGATACATAAATATCACACGCGAAATTATGTTCTGAATGAAGCGGCCGCTCTGCATTTATAACAAGCGGGTGCATGATGTAGAGAGCATAGAAAGGATCCTGTTGACGGGCTGGTATGATAAAAAGGGGTGCGCTTTACTCCAGCGGCTCTTGTCAAAGTGTCGCGTCAAAACTAAATCGCAATGTGCGCTTCATTGATTGAACCTCGAGTAGATTCAGACGCGTGTTGAATTAGTGCTGTACAGCTTTGAAAATTCGGCCATCATTTAATCACCCTCAGATTATCCCAAACCCATATAAATGTATTTATTTTGCTCAAAACACACAAGATATCTTCCCCATTGACTCCTAAAGCATTTATTTTCCCTACTATGGGAGTCAATGGGGATCTGACATTTTAGCAAAATAATGAAACTTTGGAACAAAAGTTCGAGTAAACGTTGACAGAATTTTCCTTTTTGGGTGAAGTATCGCTTTAACAAATGCTTTAAACAGCGGTTCAAGTTCAGAAATACATAAAAAGCTTAATTTACATGCAGTTCATTGGAAGAGAGAGAGTGAGAGACTCCCAACCGTCTGTCGGCTTCCGCTCTGTGTTTGAGTTGCCTGTCACGCCTGAGTAACCCCGACCAATGCTAAACAAACCATAATTCATACAACTACATGAAAATTTCACATATGCTAAATGAGAGGTATTATCTATCTTTCGATCATGTGTTACATTTTAAATTGTATTTAAAACACGAAATGAATATATAGTTTTTAATTTCCTGTCATGTCAGGTACCACTAGGGGTCTCGGTGCGTACCACAGTTTGAGAACCACTGATGGTTTAAGGCCTGAAAACGACACAGTGTTTAGCAAACACATGTTTGTGAATAGCTTACTTTAGAATGTAGGCTCCAGCGATATGGGCCAGGTAAAGACTTATATAAACAAGCTGACGAGGAATGTCTTCCTGAAAAGAAAAAAAAAAGGTAATTACAGCATGTATTTAAATATCCAAATAAACACAGTATCCCCGAAAGCCAAACCATCTATTTTGCACTACGTGTTTCTCTATTGCCATGTCTTCCCTGTACTTTCATAAAGTACATGTTTGGTAAACACTGAACCCCTCTGAAATGGTTACAATGAGCGGATAGAAGAACATCTCATTTTCACTAGTCCTACTGAAAGACTCACTTTCTTGACCTTCTGGAAATAAAGCTCAGGAATTGCGTGGAGCCAGTAGCCGAGCTGGCAGATGTAGTAGAACTTCAGCTGGAATCTGAAACAGACAAGGAACTCCTTTACCATCTCCGCGACTTGTGGAAATCAAACATCAATGATAATTGCGTTTGCGAGCTGTGCGTTATATACAGTAAGGTCTACTTGAATCAGAAGAGAGGATTAGAGGTAGGATAATGCAGCATAATTTGATCAGCACTGTCGCAATAGCTTTTGAACAACCTTCTTGATGTGAAGCAGCTTGGCCTATCAGTTTACTGTTGATGTTACTAATGGCGGCTCGTGATGTGGATCATCAGAAAACTCACGCTGGAGGGGGGATGGAATATGTGCCTTAAATATTCAACCCCATCTTCTCATTTTCATACTTTCTTAAAGCCACGCTTTGTAATTGTAACACACTCACAAACAACAATGATAAATCACTATTCTGATTTTCACCAGCATACAACATGAAAGGATTCATCTAGCCAAATACAAAACAAGTGTTAATAATAAAGTAGTTTAATTTATTCAGTTTAATACTAGTTTAATCTTACTTTTATACTATAATGTGAAATCTTTTTAATAATGTCATCTTTCAATGTTCATACAGAATTTAAACTATAGCTTCAACTTAAACTAATCTCCAAAAAGCACATTCATAATACATTTGAAATATAAATTCAAATATCGCTGCACTTCTGAATCTTCCAAACCTCAACTTTTAGAGCAATTAGAATATTTTTGTGAGGATTAACATGTTATACTTCAGAAAGAAACATGAATTTCTCAGAATTCCTGCGGTACTTACGGCATAAGGGTGTGTGGGTAGCCATCCCACAGACTGACGGGGTTGGACAGGAGATTCTCCTTCATGTGAAACAGCATAAATCAAATTAATCTTTCAGACACTGACATATACACAGACCTACACACAAGCTCCCATTTATGTGAAACAGAGTGTACAGCTCTTACGGAGACAAGAATGCTGGCTCCCCACAGGCAGGAAAAGAGGTATAAGGCACTTAGCTGACCGGACTCATTGAACTTGCTGTGCTTGGTTTTAGAGAAGTGCATCTTCCTGTTGATTTTCTGAATGGGTCAGGTAATCAGGTAAATAAAAAAAAGGAAAACATTTATTTACAATGGCTCGACAAATACACATATCATTTTGTTGACGTCTAGTTAAAAAACAAGTTAACTGCAAAAATGCGAGCTGGGGTTTACTCAATCGCAAGAGAAAGCAGCAACGGATACTTACGTCGAGGACATATTCTTGAATAATAGCATGCATGATTATGGCCACCAGCATGTAGAAGAAGACAGTAGCTACATCTTTCAGACCATAGTGGAAGTAATTCACAGCCGTTTCTTCCAGACCTCCTAAAAAACCCAATACGAATAAAATGCAATGCATAAAGAAGTGATGATAAAGTTTAAGTAAATGCTAAAATCCATGCAGTGGAACTGAAACAAATAATTAGAAGAGGTAAGAGGCATGCTTACCATTTGCTGGAATCGTGACATTGTATTGCACAGTGATGAACAAAACTGCCACCTTTGAAGTAATCTGGAAAACAGAGTCAACAGTAACGCCAACTGTAAACTAAAGATAAGTACGGTTTAAATTGTCTATATACATCGCTTTTAAGAATATTAACCATGGTCTTATAAAGCGTAGCAACCATGTTTTTAGAGAATTGACCATTATTTGTATTACCATTGTTTTACAAATAATATAATGGTAAAATTATGTTACTATAGTGAGACCATAGTAAAGTTAAAAATTATTGTAGTCAATTAATTTTCGTTAATATCCGTAGGGGTTGTCATTCAACAATACACGGCATTAGATAATACACGCAGTCACATTCATATGAAATGAATATTACAGCTAAAAGCTTCACACAATTTTAACAACATGTCACTAAATAATACATCGTTACTTTATATACGTACACTGTACCACATCATGACTGCTCTTTAACAGCTCCCAACCGGCAAGGGAACTTCAAATCCCACAATGCATCAGCACTGGCGCTGCTATTCAGTATCAGTATCACCGTTCAAATCAAACCGATGTGCAAACTCACATGCCCCAACTATTGCTGATGGTGTAAAATCGTTAATCTGCCATCACCAGATGGGGTTCGTTTTTTAAAAACTAGGGAGCTGAAAATAAGACGAGAAGGTCCTCCTGCTGTTAAGCACTGATGACAGCCCCCTCAGTCATTCTCCGATTGCCACGTAACACTTGATTTGCGCGTAAAAGTATCGATGCCGCTAACGTTACAACGCTGCGCCTTTATCATAAATTCAATTCTGTCATCCTCTACAACCGCACCAATCCGCATTTATGCCTTTTAAGATACTAACGTTACGTTTTTAAAGTTCGTGAAAACGTTTCAAACGAAAGCCCAGTCTCTCGTTCATCACATCTGTGCACAACACCAACTAGTACAACGTTTAAAGTATAACGTTACCCTACACCGCGAGACTGATGTTTATGAATCGAGTTGAAAGTATATTATTTCGTACATTAAATGTAATTACAAACAAGTACCGCGATTCAGTTGACATATGCAGTAAAAGGAAGTGAACGGTTTGAAACTGGGGATTCAAACTGTGACAGCACGAAGGGTCTGAAACGTTATGATTTCTCCTTCATACAGATCAGATTCAGTTCTTTACCGGTTTGTTTTATATTTGCAAGGAAGAGTGAATTAAACGGGAGACGATTCTTACCTCAAACATCAAACCGAGCAGGAACACCATAGCAATACACGATACAATGTCCGCATGGTTCTGGATCACAAACTCATGGCTAAGCACTGGCGGATTCTTACTCGTCTTTTTTCGGATGCCCATTTTGGTGGATGTTTGGATAACTTTTGGTAACCAAACTCAGTGAGTGAGTGAGGAACACGTCTCCACTATTGTTATCTAGCAAGCACGTCAGTCTTAACGCCTACTTCTGCTTGCCTTCTTCCACTATATATTTCGATTTGAGGCACAATTTACAGTTGCGTAACCTGCAGTAGCGCCATCTGCTGGACTGGGGTGGTGTATTGAAAATACATTCTTTTAATGATTATTTTTAGATTAACACGATTACAAGAATTATTATTACAATAATTGTATATAATACTAATAATAGCAAACATCACAGTGAACAAACAAAAATGCAAGCGACAAAATAAAGGACAAATAATTTATATAAACTGCTAAGAAATTCTTGATGGCTTTTATGCATAGTCTCTAATACTATCAAGTACTCTCTGACTTTACTCAGCAACATCACAAAGTTGAGTTGAATCTACTAGTAAAATACATGCGTAACACTTATAATTTATATTGTATATAAATACATTTTTATCCAAACCAGAATAAACATAATAATAACAACATCATGCTTATTAAATTGCATGATTTAATAAGCAAATAAATTATATCTATATTGTTTACCATTCCCTTAAAAATCATATAAAACCAAGAGGCACATTCTCTATCCATTAAATGTTCTTCATAATGAATTTGTGTTTATATAAAATAAAGCAAAATGCACACGTTTAAAAAAAACTGAAGCTGCTTTTGTTGTCTCTCTACTGTTTGGCAAAAAACTATTAAATACAAAAAAATAGGAACCGCCAGAGGTTTTGATGAGAGCTTGATTGTAATAATGCTAACCCCTAAGATCCCAGACTCATTATAGGAAAATCAAAGAATGTTTGTTCACATTAAACAAATTTCACCTATATTAAGGGTTAACAGTCCTATTTGACATGTATGACAACCACAATATTTTCCTAACTTGTTTTATATCAGTTTGTTTAAGAAATGTGGTCAATATGTAACATATATGACATTATTGATACTTTTAGTAACAAAAACAAGCTTTTAAATAAAACGTTCTAAATTAAAAGCAATTTAGCGTTGAAGGGATCTTTTCAGATCTTTTCACCCGTGACATAATTCGTGACACCTGTGTCTATGGGTTTGTATGGGCTATTAATCTTCCAAAGAAGCATTTGTACACAAACACCAGGAATGTATGATCAAGTTTTAACACAGGCTGTGAAACATGTCAAGCAGCATACCATTACAGGCATTTTCTGCGCTAAAGTTTTTTTTAGTTTCATATTCAGATGAGGATCTAAGAAATGTTCAGAATGTCTAACCGGTGTTTCCTGGTTAAAACAGGAGAGCAGAAGAGTGTGGAGATCGGAGCCTACTTCTGCATTCAAAAAGGTATACAGATTGAATGCTTGTTGTCATTGGGCTAACCCATCCATAAAAGACACGTCTAGCTGTGTATTACCTCATACAGCAAGTACAGGAAGGGAGTGGTTCGCTCTGTCAGCTGAATTATGAGAAATCAAACAGAGTCTCGTTATCATTAGGAACAAGCCGTTGGTGAACAAGCCGAAGAATGACAGCCCTGGTAAATACAGATTATGACTTATTTAATGTTTCCATATAGCTACTGGGAATAAATGTAATGATTCAATATCAAATCCTGTTTGAATAAGAAGAGATTGTTAACTAGCTTAGCAAATATTTTTGTTTGCATGTATACGTCAAAGGTCTGTATATTATTATTACAGTCTTAACATATGCACTTTATGTAATTTAAATATGTTTTTAGTTTGTTTTCTAACATAAAAAGATTTATGAAACAATTATGAACGTTCTTTAAAAAGGGTGGAAACAGGCTACATGTACTGTGTCACTGTATTACATAATCCCTTTGGTTGAAGACAGCAGTTTGTGATACACTAAACTCATTTCATTATCGTAGTGTGGTGATTAGTGACCTGGACAAAGTCCATACAGTAGATATTAAAGCAACAGAATAACAACTACACATAGGTTTACCTAAGTATGCGAAGTACTCAATCAAAAACAAAAAATTTAATACAAAATTCAGTTATTTTAAGGGGTAGTTCACCCAAAAATGAAAAATATGTTTACCACTTATTCACCCTCATGTAATTCCAAACCTTTTCTTTCTTCCGTGGAACACAAAACAAGACATTTTGAACGTTTGATAATACCAAACAACATTGGCCACCTTTGCATTTCTCAAAAAAGCCTTCCAGTCACATACAGTACAGGTTTTGATTTATAATTTTTTGGGTGGCCTATTCACCTGAACACCTTGAACTGTGTAAAGCTACATTTTGATGGTTGTCTCTTTCACTTATTTCTTGCAGGTTTTCTGTGTTTTTTTAAGAATATGGACAGGTTGAGTCCACTAGCTGTTCTCGCTGCCAGCAATGTCCTTCTACATTTCCAATGTTTACATGTAAAATCAGCTTTACGAATACCGCAAAACACAATGATGACCTCTGGAGGAGGTTTTACCAAATTCCGATGGCTGTGCACCATTATCGGATTGATTTTTTATTTCGGAGACATTATTTCAGATCTCTTGCTAACAGTGCAATATTTTAGAGGTGGACATTCTACCTGGGCTGCACTTACGCTTGTTTTTATTTTGAGCGGATCGTTGTGCATACAAATATTTAGTTATGCATGGTTTGAAGATGACAAGAAAAATGAGAATTATGAAGACGAAGACAAACCTCTGTCGACTGGACATCTGATTGGGATTCATGTACTGCAGATTGGTATTTTCACAAGGTGACTTCTGAGAAAATGTAATCATTTATTTCCGTCTTAATGTAGAGCATTACTTTTGAATCTCATATTTTGAATCGCAGGTGTGAATTTAAAATAAGAAGGCAGCAAATGAGAATCTATTGTTGAGATTCTTGACAGTTGCACTAATCTACAGAGTTTAACAATTAAGACTGTCTGGTTATGCAAATAACTTTTTGTTGCTGCAAAATATGCTTTCTGTTGCTGTCAGGTATCATCATCTGTTGAAAAGGAGTTTTAAAGCCCTGTGGTTAGATCAGACTCGAGAGGATGTGCAGTTACGTCTTTTCGCCCTTGCTACAGATCTAAGCATGCTTCGTTTGTTTGAGACCTTCCTTGAAAGTGTTCCTCAACTTGTTCTGCAACTCTATATCATACTGGAGTACAACCATCGCTCCATTTTACAATGTGAGTCTTACAGAGATAAAATCACGAACATCTTACACGTAAATCTAAACAGTCATGAATTTTGACACGAGGAATGTGAAACACTTAAAATGATGGTATACTATCTTAAACATGTATCTGACCTCTTTTAGATATCAGCATGGCTATGTCTTTCCTCAACATAGCCTGGGCCACAGTGGATTATCGTCGCTGTTTCCGGCGTTCTTTATCTCACGTTAATGAGATGCCCTCTGGAATGCCTACAGCTGTCTATCTGCTCTACAAGATATTCACCATAACCCCTCGGATCCTCAGCCTCACCATCTTTATCATGCTTTCCACCTTCAGCACTCTAGCAATGGTGTTTATCTGGCTGTTGGGAACCATCTGGGCTCATCTAGAGAAGACTGACTTTTGCATTTCACCGCGTCTTGAACATCTCTATCGAGCCACTGTCGGAATCATTCTACTTTTCACCTTCTTTAACATAAAAGGGGAAAACACCAAAGTCCACATGACAGTGTATTACATCCTAACTTTGTGTCAAAACATTGCTGCTCCCATCATGCTGTTTCTCTTCAAACCAGAATCTGAGGGCAAGGATTACTTCTTGCCCATGTTGTTTTTTATATTATTTTCTAATTCGATGGGACTGGGCTTTTTGGCACTTTACTACATTCTCCTGCATCCCCGGGGGGTCAGCAGAGTGGCAGATGAGATTGATGGAATGCCTCAAGAGCCTCTGAGTCCTCAGAAAACAACACGTTCAGATCGGTTTTTACAAATATGACGTTAGATTGTGGACTGATGGAAACTAGAATATTAAAATTTTGCAATAAACTGATATTTATGAATGCAATGTGTGCTGGACTTGGAGTATAAGTCTTTAAGGTATTAAAGTGTTTTTAGATATACTAAAAAGGACGTTCTGCCACACGTTAAAAAACAAATACGACCTCACCTTGTGTCAGTCACATGGCCTCCCATATTTTCGTCCGTCATAAAAACATTCTGACTATTCAAACAGTTCTGAAGCACCATTTACTGCCATAGTAGGTACAATTTAAAAAGTGCCCCAGAACTGTTGTTTGACTACATTCCTCCAAATATCTTCTTTTGTGTTCAACAGAACCAAAACATTTGTTAAAAAATTTCAGTCAAAGATGCATCAGAACTTTTGGTTGCTAACATTATTCCAAAATGTTTCTCTTTGTGTTCAACCGATCAAAGAAATGTATACATGTCTGGAACAACTAGTGAGTGAGTTATTCATGACAGGATTTTCATTTTTGGGGTGGAATTACCCCTTAAGATGCTGCTGTGACTTGTGCCTTCAGTTCTTACGTTGACACCCAAATACGTACGCCTATTACCGCAAACATGCCACAAGATGGCATCGTTGCTCCAAAAATCCTTATAAAACAATTTTACGTCTAGTCACGACCGGACCATTGACTTTAGTTTGAAAGTCTGGCTATGCGAGGCCGTTAGTTAAAAACTCTTCAGGGGTGACTTAGAGATATGATTTTGATCTTTACCATAAAGTATTTTTGCTTAAGTATGCTATAAAGTAATTCAAATTTTAAATGCTATTCTGTTAAATGACAAGGTAAAAGAAAACTGAAGGCTGATAAAAAACAAAAAAAAAACAAAAGCATCATTGATTATAACAAACATTTAATAAAATATAATTCCAGGTTAAGACTACAATTACAACATAACTTTGTAAAAAGAAGGCATCCCCCATTCAACATGTACAGTACTGCATGTCAAACTGATCAAATGTGAACCTGTGATCAAATACAGATTGCCTATTTAAGAGCTAATTTAAAAATAATAAACCAATCAAATTCTGTTTTGACTGCCATCAGAACAGAGAGTGAGAGAGAGAGAGAGAGAGAGAGAGAGAGAGAGAGAACACCCTTCTTTGAACATCTGCACTGGTAATGACTTTGATTTCTTCCACAGTAGTACTTTTCCAAATAAACACTTTTCAATATTATTCAACAGACTGCATTGCTACTTTGATTTTTCTTATGTAGGCCTATACATAGACATACGCATAAAACCACATAAAATGTGTTATGTTTTCTCTTGTCCATCTAACACTATCTGGACTTACCTTTTGGCTTTTGCCTCAGATTAGTAATTTCTAACAATGCCCTAACTTTTTGTTAACAAACAACATACTTTGCAGCTCTCAAAAAAATGTACTGCATGGATATTGCTATGATTTCACAACTAACATTGTGTTCAAAAGTAATAATCACAATTTATAGGCAAGATAATGTAACTTCTCTGCATTTGCATACAAAATGTAGAAGAGAATACTGATTTGAAATGCATAGTCGCATGATGTTGTTCCAGTGTCGTTGTTTCATGTTATGAATGATGTGTTATGGATATTATTATAGACTGAGCTGATATTTACATGTATAATTAAAGGTCCAGTGTTTAAAGTTTAGTGGCACCTAGTGGTGAGGTTATACATTGCAACCAACGGATCACTCCACCCCTCCCTTTCACAGCACTACGGAGGCTGACACAGAACCATGATGTCATCACGTCATCTTTGCTGAAGAAGATAACGTATTTACGAAACGCGCTCTGTAGAGCATTTTGTCCATTTAGGGCTACTGCAGAAACAACAAGGATGAATTCCATGCAAGTGGGCCGGCTGTGTGTGTACATAGAAGTATCTCATTCTAATGTAACAAAAAACATAATGCTTGCTTATGTAAGTTCTTTGTACACCTCTGAAGACATTGCTATGTATATTACATTGCATTTCTGTCAAGAGACCCTCCAAAGAACTTGACCTTTAATTATTTATTATTTAGAAACATTAAAAAACTAAAAAGGAGTTTCTGAGTGTGTCGACATTGACTACTTGATTAAGATTATGCAATAAAACGAATACATTTATAATTTCAATTGAGCCGATTTTAATAAATGAAATAATTTCCTTTTATTTCCTATTACTGGTTAACTTGCTATAAAATGCAATTCCTTCTGTGTACTAATCAAAGCCAGTTACTACACCTGGGGTAAAATGAGTAGATCTAATTAAAGATTAACTTAATTAAACCTTAATATCTTCATAATAACTCAAGCAGTTTTTAAGAAGATATAGTGTTTCATACACTCACAGATCAGGCTTTGTTTTTGTCTGATGTGAGCTAGTCAAGACAGCATAACCGCTGATTGAATCCTCGATTCACTCCCGTTTATTTTTGCTTTTCTTATTGCCATTTCCTGTAAACTCCACTCAGAAATGGGGCATTCCAGCATACACTCGCCACAATTTGTACAAGCGCAATAAAGCCGTGTGGGTGGCTGTTTTTCATTACAGCTTCAAAGTCCATGAAGCATGATTAATGTGCTCTTGAGATGCAGCGTGTCTTTAATTATTATGACTTGACTTGTGGCAGCGAACGTAGATACATTTGCAGCAATGGCAATCTGTAAATGTCTACAGAGACAGTCTAGATTCTGACATTGGGGGTTTTGTCTCATAGCTGGAATTGGGAAGACGGGAGAAATCGGTGTGGTACACTAGGGCACGGCGGGTTCTTTAATCACGGCACACACACTAACAAATGAGGCTCGGCAGTGACAGATGGACAAAAGAGAAAAGTTTAATCAGATCCTTTCTGATCACAGAGTGGCACTACGGTTCTCCTGGAGGTCTTATTTTAATAAAGTCCACATGCAGAGGGCGAGATATAACTGTGCTGTTTTTTAAAGCACTAATATGTAGATCCAAACAATGGTTTGTAACATTGGCAGCTGGGATTCTTTAAGTGGCATTTTGGTGAGGCAGGGCTGCAGTTGGCATACGTTCAGTGGGGGGATCGTAAGGCAATCTGTGTTGTAGCAAAGCTATGGTGAGGTCAGTCATTACCAGAGACCTGACACTGCCTGTTTTCATATGCCAAAGAAACAAGGCAAAACTCAAGATGGAGCACATCACCCCTGCGCTGAGGTGGGCTGTCACAAACCACACATACACGCACCTGGAACTCATATACGGGATGTTAAAGATCATATACATATAGGAGCAAGAACACACGCAGTTGCACACGTGATTGCATATGTAAACGATCACATGCGCTTCTTTGTTATGTAATTCTTTTAAATGTGAGAATTATGAGGGAATATGTTTATGCTAGACATCGGAACATTGCTGTCAATCAAGTGTTTATGAAAGATTTCAATTTACTAAAATGATTTGAATGATTTCTATAAATAGGATATTGCGGCCTGTTATGTCCGCTAGCGAAATGTTGATAATGTCCTAATGCCTGACTAAATGAGAACAAATGTCTGCCCTTGGCTGTGTAAATGTCAAATCAAAAATAAAAATGTACATTCCACTAAATAGGCTTATTTGTTCATGGTAATTAACCATGTTTAATTTAAAGAGTGTTTACACTGGAATGAGCACATTAATTGATGATTACCTTTGTATGTTTGCTCCGTGGGCCAAATAAAACTACGAATGTGTTATTTCAGGTTAATTCTGTTGGCAGAATATGGCTTTTATAAGCGGAACAATGACGTTCCAGGGAATTGTGGAGCTTGTAAATCAATTTGCTTTTCAACATACCATTTAAAAGGGAGTATAAAGTGGAACAGATGGAGTAAGAAATTATGGGAGATCTTAAAAGAGAGGTTCACACGAGTTATTGGAATGATAAGATTATTGAAATTTTAAATACGGATTCTTTGATGTGACCTGCAGTCCTTTACAAAAACACACAGTGGCAGCATGGTACAGTGAGGTATCAGAAAGAATACTAACGCTATTGTTTTCATATGCCATGGTATGACCATTGGTAAGTGTTTAAATACATACATTATGGCTGATACAATGTCAAAATATTAATATTACAATTCATCATATTATATCACTAAACTAATAGCACATTATGCACAGAATAAACACATAATAAACTAATAGCACATCACAATATTAATCACTTAAACTTCTTAAAAACATTACTGTTTTAACAATGTAAAGGAGAAATAGCGCACTGACAGCATTATTGCGACTATAATTTGAGGTAGTCAGGAGAAATCCTGTGGTAAAAATCATGTTTTAAGAAACCCGATGTCTTAAGAATCTGTATGTTATCACTGATGGTAATCATGGTCAGAGGAGTGATTCATACATGCAGGGGAGACTGTATGTACTCTGCCATATGCCCATATGTTATGTCTCATAAATCACTTCCAATCCACCAGTTCTTGAACTTTTACAATGCACAGTGGCATATACATTTCGAATATAATGATATTGTTACATTTGCAGAGAATTATTCTCTGTTTTTATATACACTTGATTTCGAATGTGCTGTCTAAAGACAGGTCAACAATAACCTGGTCACTACACATACCTCAAGCACTAAGAGTGACCTTAAAAGAGGATGTAGTGAGACAGAGGAAAGCCAATTTGTGTAATCCTAATTTAGGCAATGTTGGTTTAGTGTTTCAAGAGTGATGCCAGTCTGAGCGGCATACGACAGGGCCCTGTGTCTCCTGGCTCTTTCCCAGTCACCTCGCGCACAGATAGAAAACAGAAGCCGCGTTTTTGTTGGGCAAGATCGCGTGGAGCACAATCAAGATGAATGATATGACCCTGCCTGTTTATTTGCCCAGGACGGTATGCGGACCTTTGAGTATGAGCGTCCAACAACATCTAAACAGGATTCGAAATTATGAATGAGTTGAAGTGGCGAGAGAAAGTGCACAGTGCACAGCACGATGGTGCTTTTGTAGAAAAGGAAACCAGTCTTTATTGACTACATCCGGATTTCCTGTTTATTCTCTTACATCATAGCCCAACTTCCAAAAAACAGCTTGGATGCGGAAGCCATCAATTGCAGTTTTATGCTTTGAGTTTACACTGTAGTGCTGAGCTTGATCTCTGGGTAGCAGGAGCGCTGAATTGTAAGTATATCGTAGTCTGGCCATTTTGGGTTGTAATAAAGTTTAATTTAGAGAGCAGAGTGAATATATTTGTTTTTATGCAAAGGACCAAAATACCCAGTGCAAGACTGATTTTCTAAAAATAGTGCAAATCTGGTGTCAATGTTTTTCATGCACTGCTACTGCCTACATTCACAACTAAGAGGTCCAAGGCCAAAATCTAGGACTTAAAGGATTTTTAAAATATATATAATTTCAGAAAATCGTGCAGCAGTGTTTAATAAAGAAATGTGCTTTGAAACTCTACATATTGTGAAAGGCTCTACAGAAAATGTCAATCACTTTAAATACCTCCCTTGCTGTCCAGAATACATTACAGCTTTCATTTACTGCAACATTTACATGGCAGACACATTCAATGTGACTTGGAGTGGAATAACGCTTTAATCAGTACCCTTCATGGCATTCGAACCCCTGACCTTGGCATAGCATTTCTCTCTACAGAAAAGCCACATTTGGGAAGATTTTGAGTGAAGACCTGTTGAAATATGGATGACCCTGTGGAGTGACAGTGAAAGGAAATAACTTTGAGATAAACGCTGACAGTCAAGGAGCAATAAAAGTAAAACACGAAGAAGACATTGGTAAGAAGACATGAAACACATATGCAACTGATTTGGAGTCTGGTGTTTCTTTTTTTTACAAGATCTCCCTTATAGCAAGATCATGTCATTCTGTACCTCATCCCTCTGTCTCCTTCAGTGTCCGAACACTGAATTATAAAAAAAGATGCATTACGTGTGCGACTCCTTTTTGATGCTGGCTGTAGTGAAATTTGTTCTACATTAAACCGGTGATAATCTGATTATGGATAGCGATCCATTAAGTCTACTGTTAAAATGCACCGTGCACTAGTTTTGAACTCGATATATGCACGAAACTCGAGAGGCACTGTGAAACATAAAAGTACCTTTGATGTCATATTTAACCCATCTGCACTAGAGGGGAGGGCAACATAAAATGCGCTTAGGGCCGCCGATCGGGCAATGTGAGAAATGGGATGTCTCTTGTCCCGAGCCGCGCACAAGCATGAAACATCCGACTGCGCCTCGACCGTGAGCTCACTGTATTTTATCGGGGCAATAAAATCAAAGCCCTTTTGTCTCGGCGGGGGGTGGGCATTCCCTAAAAGTGCATTCTTTCACAAGAAGAAGACATGAGGAGGAGGAGCAGAGGGCGCTGTCATTTCCTGTCTTCTGGCGTCAGGTAACGAGTAAATAGCGGGCGTAGTTTTTTCTCTTTCTCTGCTTTTCACAAAGTCTGACCGGAACGGGCCTCCGTTGCTTTGGTTAGTCATATTAAAAGAACTTTTAATTTAATTTTAAAGCCATGCTTTACGAAAAAACAGCATAAACACGTGTAAACAATGGAAGGTAGATTAGCCTACAAGTCTAAATACCTGTTCCCTGGCATCAATGATAAACGGTTGGTGGCGATCAGAAAGCTAAATATTTGGCCGTATGAAATTATTAAAATTCAGGAGACATTTTAAAAACCATGTCCATGTCCTGTTATGAAATGTATAAACTGTTAAGTATATGTACATTTTGGTTAAATTATGAAATTACTCTATTATAGCATCTGAAAACTGTACATTGTAAGAAACAATACGGTAAACCTGTAAATGTTAACACGTTAATTTAAACAATTATATGTTGTATTTTTTTCGTATTTTTTCACTTTTTGTACATGGCATTGTTCTTATTATTTGATTGTAATTTTATTTCATTTCTTTCATCTATGTTTGCACCATCTTCCGCACTAAGCTCCTGTCAAGACAAATCCCTTGTGTGTGTTAACATACTTGGTAATAAAACTCCTTCTGATTGTGATTCTGTATATGTAAACAAAATATAAAACCAATTGAAAAAATGTCCCAATGCTCTAGTTTGTAGATTTAATATAAAAAGCATTTATGTTAAATCAGAATGGAAGATCCTTGAAATGGAAAGCATGAAAACTAGTGGCAATAGGTTATCTAATGGCAAAAAAACATGCAGTCATAAAATAATATTTCTTGTTTTGAGCATTTGTGAATAAAGATACAGCAGTAGCAATCTGCAGCAGACACTGGCATTTGTGGTTGTGTGTGGTCTGGACCTCAGCGAGGCATTGCTATTCAGCAATGTTATACAACAAAAGGGCCCTCAAATCTTCCCAAACAGTCCACAGAGGGTTCGGACCATGGCTGGACATAAAGTCTTTCTCCTGATTTTGACAGGAAATGTTGTAGCATTGATCCATGGTGAGATTGAACACAACCGTCACATCACTCCAGCCTCAAAAATCCAAACAGCTATCTTATTAGCATACATTCTGCACCAGGCGTTGTGAATAACAATGTTTTCTCTCCCCCGCATCAGGCAGTCGGGCTCCGACCACCGGTGTCGGCAGCCAAGCAAAATAAAACTCGGGAGAATGACGATCAGAGCACCTCAGTTAAATGAGTTTGCTCATACATGCTGCACTTGCCAAGAGGACCTGGGCTATAATTTGAAAAGGAAAAAGAAGGGTTTCATTAATAGTGTTGGACAAAGCCACAGAAACGGGGAAAACTGCAGAGCAAAAATGCTGATGGTTCTGTTTAGGTGAAGAAAGATTAAAACGCTGTGAAAATGTGTAAACATCGATGTCATCTATTTGGACCCAACTACAACTACTAATACTATTGCACTGTGTCTGAAGCTAAATTTGTAAAATGAAATATTAAGACCTCATTCTGCTTTCAGGTTTTTAAACATTGATATTTTATGTTAAAAGTGAGTATGTTGCACAGTGATGGATAACTTGTTATTCGTAGCACTCACGGGTATCCAGCAGGCTGTCTCTAAGGCCCCAGCATTAACAAATTAGCTTGTCGTGTGACACCCACAGCACAACTGAGCTATGACTGATGGTTATTATTTATCATTTATGGACTTGCTGAAGGAACACCATCATTAATACCACCCCTGGGTCCATTCTGGGCCTGATGAAGACCTAGCTGCCGATATTAGAGTCCAAGACCTCAGGGTCTGTGCGGTAACTGGACCCTTTCCTGCCTGTTGGGTCATTACGGACAGTCCCATAGAACCTGTATACTACACTGCACCCCTGTGGGCCCTGTGTTATTTATGTGGTTTACAGGACCCTGTCACATTACTTAAACCCTGGGAGTAGATTAACGCCAAATGTAAAATTTAGCATTTTATGTACTGGTCAAGGACCAGCGTTTTCTTAATCCCCGCCAGTCAAAGAAAAAAACAAAAGCTTGGTCACACATCAGTAATCAGAGATGGATATTTCAAAAAAAGTTTCTAAAGAATGTAAATTTGTCATGCAATGAATCCTAATCTTATCAAATTACAAGACTGGAAGGACTTTTAAGAGGTACACCAATAGGTATACTTATAGTGATGAGAAAAAACATTTAGGAAAAAAACAGACACTAGGCTTTTCTAATTCATTTACAGGAGTCAATTTTAGCATAATTGAACCAAAACTCGCTTGAGATGCCTACTAAGACCACATTACTGGGCATATTTAGAGTGTCACAGTCAGTTCAGTCTATTTCTCAAAATGCTGAATGTGATTTGGATATTCTGAGATAAATCCAAATGTTCTATGGTGCCCAGAAATCATTTCTTGGTAAACAATTGAGCTGAGATAATTCAGGTATTTCCCACTCTTATCCAGAAGATGTCAGTGAATCAGCATGGAACGGATCCCAAACCTTTAGAAAACTAGAGTGCTTGTTTTTCAAAAGACATTGCAAAGTGATCTGACTTCATTATAATTTTAATATATTTTTTTGTCATTGGGCCTATTCGGCTATGTCGATGTCGGATGTTCCTTTATAATTAAAATAAAATCGGAAAGAACGACATAGTTGTAACGGACAAAAAGCATTATCAACGATTCGTTTAAAAACAGCAGAATATATGTGAATATCGCTTAGCATTAATGTACAAACGGGGACATCGTTATTTTAGTGAAATAGCCTATATATTTGAAATAATACAATTATATAAATAGAAATTACATTTGGTATCCAAAACGGCATGCAAAAATCTTTTTACGCTAAATTAAAAAATAAAAGCTGTAGTTTAAGGTTTATGAGTGTGTTTATATTTTTGTAAAAAATGATATTACCATTGTAATATTTTAGGCGTATCGGAACTAATAAAAGAGAGAAAAGTCTGCATACGTTTGAACGTTTTTGCAATAATAATAGGCAATCGTTTTTGTAATAAATTTTACAATCTAATTTGTCTCATTTTAAAATGATTTAAATGATAAGATACAATTAATGTAAATGCCACAGCAATTACAATGTTTATGTAGCCTTATCACATCTAGATTTTTTTTCAGTCGCATCCCATCAGCCTTTCACATGTTCAACGAAAGCAAACGTACATGCAGGAAATATAATTTATAACATGCAAAATAGGCCTACCAAAAATTCTAAATTTCATTAAATGAAATTTTTACTCTGTCCCGTGTGATCTTATGAAATAAAAACGTATTTAGAATATATTGTTTATATCCTTCGCGTTTTAATTGAAACTATTTCACAATATCGGTTGTGGAATTCGTTATTTGTCACCACTGCACTTCAAATCACATCTCTGTGTCTAACACATGTCGTCTAATAAACGTTGCATCGTCGTGTTTCTGTTTCCCTGTCGGAACAGAAATATAGGGGTTATATGACAGGGAAGTGGTTCATTGTGGTTTAGAGGCCGCGACGCATGTGGCTCAATAATCAGGGTGGCTTTATAGGCTAAAACGTACAGCAAGTCCAGTGAAGATATCAAATGTGTATGAACCTAATTGAGCTCAATCAAAATTCCCAACAAATGTAAAATATAATAAAAAATACAAATTATATATATATAGGCCTATATATATATATAAATTGAAATGTACGAAAAAATATGCTAACGAAACTACTTGCCAATTTCAAAACAGCTTTTGTGTGTTTGAAGAATAACAAGAGACAGGGCTGTTGCAATCGTGTGTTTGTATGTGGTAGACCATTATCTAATAATCACTAACCTAAATAAAAGAATCTCTCATATTTGATCTACTGTTTTAATAAGATATTTAATTTCAGAAATATGACTAAATATACACCCGTATTAATCTGACGTTTCTAGAGAATTCTTGTTTTAATTGAGCCGCACGAGGACCTCTCACCTGCCACCCGCACCGGAAGAGACGCACTAATGCTTACATTTAATGATTTTCACACAAGTCCTGGAGCATGACAGGCGGCCTAAAGAAATCTGCCCTCTCTTCCACCAGAAACCAAATCAATCAAAAAGGATATTAAAGGCTGTGCGACTCGGTCCTTGTGTTTGTATAAGCTTGATTTTCACAACTGGAAAGTGATAGCCATCTGTTCAAGCAGGCTGGAGGGATATCGAGTGTGAGCAGGTAACTGACAGCTATTAAAACCTCAGTCTGCTTCGTGACTACACCAGTCACACTCGTGATTAAAAGAAGAACTGCGCAGGTAAACGGCTTAAGTCAATGCAGACGCCACCGACTGCACAAAAGACAAAGCTGACAAAAGCAAAGACGTGACTGACAGGTGTCTGTTTGAGGTAACTTACGATGATGCGCCTGACGGCATAGGCCCCTACTTTCGGGTTAAACTGATTTGTGGCCCTCCGTCAAAAGGTAAGATTGACCTTGCGATGACACGTGACCCCATCAGCAGCTCCGTCTAATCCACATCTGTCATGCGCACAATGCTAACACCTATTTTCATCACGCGCAAAGCTCGAAATTACAGGAAAGGGCTGGAGCTTCCCACGTCTAGCCCAAGTTCAATTACACGAACATGGCTTTTTTCCCATGCAGGCACACTGTTTAGATTAATCAAAGAACGGTGATTTTAACAACCCTGATTGTAATTTGATTTTGGTTTATGTGAATGTTGATGACTGTACGTGTATGGCAATATGTGACAGATTTAAATATTTTACAAGAAGCAGTGACATTGCAGTATTCATAACATCTGTGTAACATTTGTAGAAACAGCCTACCCAGATGCCGCTATAATTACTCTCCCACACTTGTACTTTCTTAAAGTGGCGGCACCAAAAACTTAGTCATAATATTGACCAAACACAGATTTAAGTGTTAAGTTTCTTTCAATTATCATCTGAAGTCAGATGAAATCATCAAACAACCTTCTGAATTTGCTTGTGGAGCAAAGAATTATAGGTTGGTGAAATTACCCCCGAGTGTTGTGAACGAAGAGAAATACAAACACACCTCTTAATGAAAACATGTTTCACCAAAAATATATTTAACATTTAAAAATACACCAGTACAGAAGATCTCATGATGGCCAAATGGATCAAATAACCCTTAAAGCAATACTCAAAATGCTGTCATGATTCACTCACCTTTAAGTTGTTCCAAACCTGCATAAATGTCTTTCTTCTGATGAACACAAGGAACGATATTTATAAAAATGTTAGCAACTGACATTTCTGGGACATCATTGACTACCATTGTAGGAACAAATATTGTATCTTATTTTTTTGATCTGTTAAACACAAAATGTGATGTGTTGAACAATTTCAAGGGCAACTTTTACTGCCATTTAAATAGTTTCTACCATGGTAGTGAATGACGTCCCAGAAATGTCAGTTGCTTACATTTTTACTAATGGTGCTCAACTGAACAAAGAAATTTGAATAAGTTTGGAAAAAATAGCAGGGAGTAATTAATGCCAAATTTGACATTCTTTGGTGGAGTATCCCCTTAAACAGTAAAAAAGCTTTATAGCAAGGCCCCAGTGGAACAGAGAATGACATACAGCTTGGTTTGATATGGCTCTCTTGCTTTGCAGGTCCTCACCAGAACCAGGACTTCCCCATCTGCGCGAGACCCAGTGAACCCAAACGAAAGCTACTGAGGTGGAAAATACAGGAGAGGACCTGACAAGATAAAGATATCAGAAGCGGACAAGGGCAAAGTAACATATTGATGGAGCAGGCCTCAGTCGGCTGACACCAGATACCTGCTATTTAAAAACAGCGGTTTCGCTTGCTCATGGATTTGCTGCTGCCTCTTTCATTCTCTCTTTCTATGTCCCATGTCTGGAGCGCCATCCCCCCCCTTGCCATGTAAAGCTGGGACCTCTTTTTACACTGTGTCAAACAGACAAATACGGTAACCCCTGTAACTATTTTTGTGGTCTCCTTCAGGATACTTTCCCAGCTTTGTGAAACGACTCTCGAGCTAATAGAATTTCAGGCTGCACCAGATTATAAGAGCACAATAGAATATTTGTTTGTCCAATTCACAAAAGCAATAAGATTCAGTGGAGCATGAGGCACATAGTACAACAGATAACTCCATCTGGCGGTGCGCCATCTTTAGCTTCAAGCTAGTTTTGTAGGTGCTAGTGAGGCTTGCTGAACAGTTGAGAAAGAGGGCTAACATGCTAACAAGTAGCAACAGTAACCATGTGACCATCTTCTACGGCACATTTCTCTCAACCTTATTTTTTTATTTGTACGGATGTATCATTACAACATTATGATCATTGGCATGCACTCAATCAAGCAAGTATGGAATCTCTCTCATCTGTCACTCACTTTCCAGGCTCCGCCCCCAAGTGTCTGCGACTGGCTCCCCTGTCAGGGCAGCCTGGCCCTGATGGATGTTGGGGTCAGCGGTTCAGCTGTGGGGTTCAAGCCTGCAGGCTTGCAGCCTCTCCCTCTCCGCTGCCAGATCAAAACAAGAGGCAGTAACCTAAGCGCAGCACTCAGCTGAGAAAACTCATAACTCTCGCCCCACCAGCCCACCCCATCCCAAAACCTCCCACCCTCACTTCACCCAACACCCCGCGTTAACACTTTCATTCCTCACCCCACCCTCAAATAGCACAGAGTCAGAACCACATAAATCAAAAGGTAAGAGCGTACCATGGGACGGGCTTCAGCCTCTTGTGGAAACTCCCATTATTAGGGTCATCACTGTGTGCCATTGGTTAGTAATGGCTCTTGTGATGTTTATTGACTGTTTCTTTTGGCTAAACACTGGTCATTTCTTGACCCAAGAGGGGTAATGACAGTCACACACAGGTTATTTGGCCTTGAGGGAAACGTTAGACTAACACAGGTGAATTAACAGGAGTTGATGCTTAAACCTGACTTGATAGTCAATAGAATGAGAAAATGTGCCTATGAGTTCAGCCAACTCACATACTTTATTTGCGTATATGCATAGAATTGAATACATCAGTAAGAGCGGTCCAAGCAGATGTAGCGTGCATGCATCTATCCAGGTTTATGGTCATTGACTGAGTGCTTGACTATGCATGTATGGTAATGGTGTGGGGAAAAATAATTTATACCCTAGCCCTAAGAAGCACAGGGGACGTTTGACACCTTGTAGATGTTTCAAAACACTACAATTATGGGTATTACTGTCACCCCTAACCAGATCCAGAGAAAAGGTGGAAATGGCAGCAATCAGGCCCAATTTTCCTCAAAGCAAAAGCTCAGGGCTGGACACATCTTCTCTGTGAGGACTGAAAACACACACTATATCTCACATCTGACAGACGGACACAAGGCAGCAGGGCCCACAGCAATGTTGCCAAAATTGTGCCAGGATTGCCTAACAATTAAGATATCAAAATAGATCACTGTAGCTTACTGACAGCTGTTTCAATTGTTTGCACCTGTTTCTCTTGTGTTACACATGTGTCTGGAGTGGACTACGTTGATTCGTGCTTGCCACCTTTTTACCTTTCCACAAGTGATTTACCCCTGACCCATCTTCTCCAGCCCTGCCCGGTTGTGGGAATCTACACGGAGAATGTGCGACAGCTAACTGAGGCATTAGTGTATTCTCCGCGCTGACAATTGTCAGGAGTGTGGCAATGTATACATTAGCTTGTGTCCTTTAAAGAGATGCTTGGTTTTGACTCATTCCTGTTGTCATAATTAAGAAGGGATCCCTAGGTATTCTCATTGCATTTCAGCCTAACTGACCATCGGCGAGAAAAACTGATTCACCCTTTTCAACATTCATTTCCTCTTCGCTGGGAAATGACACAAAAATTCCATTTTGAGTCCCTTAATGGACAGAGTGAGCTCTATATGTAAAGAGAAAAGGGGGGTTGCTGAATCCCAGGGGTCTTTTTTTACATTTGTGATTGACTTTTCAGCACACTTGCAGAGGATCTTGATAAGCCTGTGAAAGCTGAACTCTCAGACAGGGCCGGAATGATAAAGAGACTCATTGTCCCACTGGCTGCCGGTGCCCAATCCCACTGGAAGCCAGTCTAGTTCCTGGATAGATGTGGAAGAAACAAAGTAGAGCTAATAGACCAATCCAAAGCCCAGCACAACAAACCTGTTATTCTCTCTTTTTTTTGGTCTCGCAGAGAGAAACACACAGTTCCAAGGACTGTTCATGTAATTCATTTAGACCCGTTTCGCATTCAGGCCTCACATCCCGATCGGAGAACAGATGGGGAATTACAAATGAGAAATCGCAGCTTCTTGGATTTCTTTAAAGTGTGTTGAAAGTCTGTCAATGATAAAAAGAGAAGCCGTACCATCCAGCGTGTTTGCGTACATGAGTGTGCGTATTGTTAATGGACAGGTGGCAAGCATCTTTGCCTTTTGTTCGCAACCCTCTGTCTAGAGGGGATAGCAACTCCAGCTGGCCAGAGGACATGATCACCTGGCTGTTAGTGACTGACCTTAGATCAGACTAGATTTTTCTTTCTCACTTGCTCTCCCTCACCAGCTGTAGGCTCTTGGGACTTCCGTAAACGGTCCCTGGTTACCTCCTGTCGGTGTACAGGATAGCGGGAGGGGTGTTGAGACATGGATACATGGGAGCGAGAGATTTTTTTACCATGAAAGAGCGCCAAGAGTCACAGGGGCAGTTTCCTGAGACCAATAGCTTCCTGTGGGCACATCATACCTGAGAACTCTAAAGCCATTGTAATAAAAACTGATGGAATGAGAAGACTAAATGTTGGCAGTTACAGTGTTGGTGGGAGTAAGGTGCTTGTCCTTACGGACTGGTTCATTATTTACCCATGGTCCCTCTCCCTCTGGATGTTATTCTGCCCACTGTCAATGACATTGCTGACGTTGTCCTTTTGCTCAACTCAATCCGTGAATTAAACACTGTACACGTTTCCTTTGTGGCCCAGATGAAGAGAGTCCTATGTAAATGTTGATGTTAATCTTAGGTAAAATTCTGTTTGCATATTTGCAAAGTATTGTTTACCAGACACAGAGGGTCAGATTCAACCGGCTTGTATCGAATATATTGCTTAAAAGTAGTGCTGTTTCTTGTAATGTGTTCAAATAAAATATTTAGACTGTCCTTCTGAAACTGTTTATGTCCAAATTCACTGTTTTTCAGGAAATGGAAAGAAACACTGTAGTTTTTAAATGATTAAATACTGTGTGACACTCCTTGCGCACCTTAGGACAAAACTCTGTATTTATTGTGTTTTATACTCTATCAATACTTAGATGTCACAGTATTATTTAATTCATATTTTAATTCATGGTTTATCTCTATCTTTTTCAACTTGTACATATTTTGTATTGCTATAGTTGTGTTGTGTTTACCTGTGTATGTGAATTTTTTTTTATTTGAAATGATTTATGCATTGTCTGTTTTAGTTTACTGTAATGTATATTTAATATACATTAGTATATTAATATACTGTAATATACTTTTAATATACTGTAATGTACTGTAAAATGTAATCAACGATTTTTAGAGCCTTTCCATTGTGCCATATGTCATTTCAGGATACAGGCTGCTGCTTAGGAATTAATGCAATTAATGGCGAGTAGGTCTCCTCAGAACCCTTCTGGATAATTGATCACATAATGACATGTGAAGGGGTTCAGGTTTTAAGTTTGGGTGGCGTCACTTGGCGATATCCAAATGGAGAGCTTTCTTGAACCAGCCGAACCTCTAGAATACTTAAATAATTGAGTTGGAAGTGTCACCGGCATTTCTAATCATGAATCATTTCTTAGGTTTACAATCCGTTTATAATTATGGTGTAACCTCAGGAGAGGTTATAAAATGTGTGCCCTCAGCAAGCTCTATAATCTGTTCACGTAACTATCGACGTTAGTGCTAATGGAAAGTCCAGCGATACAAAGGGGAGATGTCAAACATTCGGGATAATAATTTTGGAAGTGGAGAAACAAACATTGAGTTTGAAACACTGGGTAGTAATTATGGTGAGTGCATTCCGAAATAACCAATCCAGTAAATGAGAAAAGTAGTAAGCATTCTTCTCCGGCATGGCTGTGTTTATAAGAGAGCAACTCGTGCATGTAAAGAGAGAGGAATGGAAGTTTTTGTGGAATAAAGCACAATTTAACAACCCCTTTCATTCCTCTGTGAAAAAAAAAACTTTCCACATGGCATCGCTCATCGCCAGGCAAGTTGACATCCTGACCTCTAACATTTAATTTATTGATCTTCATTTTATTTGAATGTGAAGAGCCTTTTGCTCCTTTAAATTAATCCAGGTTAATTTGGCCAGGCCTCCATCCCACCCAGTATGAATGGCCCCTCTGTTGGCCCGGGCTGTGGTTGGCCACCCAGTTTTATGAGAATCTGCAGTGAATTAGAAAATCTGTCAATGCGGGAGGAGCGGCCGGCCGCGGATATGCCGTGTCATTCCACCTGTAAAAGAAAATGCTCTTTGTCCATTATCTCCCAGGCTTACCTGACATGAGTTAACCCACAGGTCAATAACATCTGTGGAGCGTTGCGGGAATCGCTGGGCTGGAGAGAAAGGAGGTAAGAGAAAGCTTTGTTATGGGCTGCATGCATGGATTCCAACCTGCCCGCTAACTGTGGTCTGCTGGATGCACAAGTGCCTCAGAGAAATTTCCCTGTCTTTTGGATTGGGGATTTATTCAGATACCACTATGGCACACCAATGTAACTTAGAAATTTTCTTGAACTCTATTTTACACTCTTTGGTAGATGCAATATTTTACGATTGTAATTGTCAAGGACGCCGACGTTGGACGATAAGACCTTATGAGTCTGTGTTCCGATTCAGCTCCAATGTGTTTTGTGCCGACACGTTCTTCCAAACCAGGCACAAGGGTCAATATTGGAATGCCAGTCAATGAGAGGCTTTGGCAGGAAGTAAGTCCCTGTTTCCCTTTTGCTCTAGCAGCTGTCCAGTGCTGGTCAGATGGTTTGGGGACTGCTGTGATTTTGAGGTGGTAATTGAAGCAGTGGCATAGTGTTGCTATTCTTCTCCTCCGCTCTCTTTCACCAGCTTTCCCGATTTGGATTTGGAATGAAACACGTTCTTATTTCAAAATAAGAGGCTCCTGTTTGTCTAAGATATGTCTTCAACGCCTTCTGTGTCTAATGACCAAAGAGAAAGTATTTTGTTTGTGGTTGGTGATAATATTTGTAGCGTTAAGGCAAAAAGTACAAGTGCTTTCTTGTTTTAACAGGAGCACACGCATGAATGTTTTAGTCAAACATCCAAGTAACTCAATCAATAGAGAGGTTTAATGATACAAGTATTTTGAACGTCATTTGTAACATCATTGGTTTAGTCTTCGTCAGGCCCATTAAGAAAATATACAAATGATGGACGATACAAAGAACACACTGTGGGAGTTTTTTTTACATGGCTATATGGGCCCAGACCGATTTGCATTGCAATAGGTGGCCATGTAAATACTCTGTCACGGACAACAGAACGACCCGCAGGTGCCTTGTTCAAGCATAGGAAAAATACCTGTTTTTTGCATTTATATTTGTCATCGTGCGTGTGTAGATTTGTTCTACTCTGTGTTTTATTTAAACTTTCTTTTAGCTCTCGTATCAAATCTGTCCTAATGTTCCCTCATTCCTCCATTTCAAACTCCATAGAAAAAGCGGGAGAGGTGAACGGGATTTGCCTAATTTGAGTGGATGTTTCCCAACCATCCAAGCGTTTTTCAACAATACCAATCACCCAAGACGGACAGCTTTGCATTCATTCGGCTGTACACAGAATGTCCGTAAACAAAGGCTTTGTTGTAATTACCCAGCTCTCTGCATCCGTGCCAGATCACATGAAGTAAGCCAATGAACAAAAGTGAACAGAAATGTCTTAAAAAAGGCAGTGGAGGAAAGCATGCTGTTTTTGTTTAACCCAGACATGCACAATAAACACAATGTTAATCAAGTAGCGATCCAATTTTTGGATGCAAGCTCTTTTCTCGGAAAACTATGTTGTCACAAACATTTATTAACCGCCTCAGCGGGGACGGACAGCAGGAGAAGGCATGCTTGCCAAGTTGGTCACCTGTTCTTCAACCAAAATAGGGCACAACTTGAGATTCAATTTTAGCAGCCTGAGGGACTGGGACAGTGTGTGTGTGTGTGTGTGTGTGTGTGTGTAAGGGTGGGGAGGACAGGCACATACAGTATCTTCTCTCACTTACTGACAGTTGCAAGCCGCCCCATGATTCTATGCTTCTTCTGGCCCTGTGTCTTTGTACCTGCCCTAGGGTGCTGGACCTAATTATAGTTTACCGCAGAAATTTCCACTACTTTTATAACAAGACCTTCCTTCTCTGATTGTAGGTCAGGTCAGCTGTCAATCAGTTTATTTTGGCTGAGCAGGGGACATTTGATTTCATGAGACCATCAGGAGCTCACAGACCAGAGCACTGGTTACCACTTTATGTGATTATGGAGAGTATAATGTAAAAAAAGGTTCCCTTTCCAAGGAAACTAAATTATTGACCATTATGATTAGCAATAGTGGATGGCAGATTTCGGCATCGTTTTGCATTCAAATAAACAACATCGTGTAAATGTACCATGTGGACGGTAATGAAATTGCATTAAATATTTGTTTTGTCCCTGTTGAAACGGCACGACTTTGAAACTAATATCGGCCGACTAAAAGCTCATAGCAGCACTGTAAAATACAAGATGACAGAAAAGAGGATCACTGTTTTCAAAATGCATACATTCTTCAACCTGTGAATCATAGCAGATGGCAGACTCTCTCACCATATGGAAAACATATCCCCTCTTTCTTCAGCTCTTATAGACCTAATCGGTTCTGAAGTCCTGGAGTAATGCAGTTCTCAATTAGGCCTAGTCTCGTTAAGGAATATTGCCATTACATGAATCAATTTCTCATGGTTGTTTCTTAGGCATCGGCGCTGTTAGGCTGCAGCGAGTGGATGAGTTGGGGTGGGGAGAGCAGTGTGTAATTCGAGTACAAACAGTGTAGGGAAAGATTACAGAACCACACTTGATTACAGAGATTGTCCATATTGAAAATGCCATACAATTGAAGATGAGGGTGAAATTAGATAAACCTCTAGTTAGAATTTATTCATAACTCTTTATTTTTTGTTGTTTTTCTTGTATATAAATAAATAAATAGAAAGGTTTTCTAGTCGACCTATAAAGAGTAAATAAAAAAAAAACGTGTTATTATGGTTTTTATTGTGTTATCATGTTTTATTGTGTTATATTCTGTCCAAGTTATTATTACTTAATCTAAACAACCCAACTGCAGTTTGATAGATATTACTTGGAATGCACAAAAAACATGATTTTAAAAAAAATTGGCACTCTTCTTTTGTGTCTATAAAAATATTCGCATGGAAGCAAAAAAAAATGAATAAAAGTGGTCTCAATAAGAAGTGCATATTAAACGGGGAAAACAGAATCAACAGCAATTCATAACTCTTTTTAAGGTGGCTGATTCGCATGAATACATCTCATACAATTTGCTGTAGCACCAGCGGCAATAGGTTCAGTACGCCGTTTTTCTAATAATCGAACGATTCCCACCTTGTAAACTAGTTACGAGTTTCTGTGAGGTCAGGCTGAATAGCTTCATATACACAATGAGCAGATTCTTTGTAGCTTTTAGTAAAAAGTGTATTTTACTTTTTATTTAACTTTTACTAAAGCACATTTTAGCTTGTGTAATTTAAATCTAACTCATAATACTTAAAATACTTATTTTCCAGCTTAAAACACATTTAATATTATAAATAAGCCATAGTGAAAATTGTAAAAACTGTGGGTTTGTGGTGTAATGTCTGTTTTCTATAGCAATAAATTGTCTTGAAAGGTCACAGTCTCCCTCATAAACACTATGCCCTCGTTGTGGTCCCAGCCACACACTAGGCCTAACGCCTGGAGCATCTGTGACATTGATAGCACAGGGGTTACGCCTCATGTGGGTGACAGACACTCCACTGTTACCTTTACTTTGTTTCCCAGTGCATCTCCACCTTTCACCTGGGGGCTCTTTCCCAGAGCTAGCCTTTCCACACCCTGCTTTTGTCAGCCTTCCGATACAATTCAACCCGTGGCCCCCGGACGCCCATACGACCCTCGTCTTTGTTATTGGACTTTTTTAGCACACGTACAGGTGACAGGCTGATCGATTGCGAATATTTAGGAGCGTTGACGATTATGTGCAGAAGCGTATGGCCCGGAGGATAGCTGGATGATAAAAGATGGCGAGCGAGGGCATTGTGTGGCAGTGCGTTTGCGTGACAATGCTCACAAAGCAGACATTTCGGATTACGTTTCTGAGTGTGGGATAATTACGAACAGATCATCCGTCTTGATTGTATTGGTAAATATTGCACTTGCGCTATAGTTACATGTGACAGCTTTACGAAATCAAGAAAACATGTCATCAGCGTGTTTCTATTATTGTTATTGTCATTTTGTTTGAATGAGATTGCATCATCATCTCTCTAAGAACAGCAAGATGATGAAATAAAGCGATTGTTGGACAGGCGCTCATGATTTTGATTAAAACCTTGGAAGGGTGACATATTGTTCTTTAAAATCGACCTCTCCATTCCAACTGTTTCTCAATCTCTGGCTCTTTGGATTTTAATTGGGCAATATCTATTTTTGAGCAATGTGATATGAAAGATCACGTTTGCTCGCATCTCTATATGTAATAATGCTCATAAAGCTTATATTGCTTAGAGGGTTGGATTCTTGGCTAAGCTCTGGTTGAGATTCCTTCATGTTGGCCCGAATTTTGATGTCTCCTTGATGTATTTACGTGGATCTGATTCTTTTCAAAGCAGCTTATTCTACACTGGTTCAGATGAGGTTGGTGATGACATTTCCCCTCTGAAGTCCAATCACTTAAAGTCATGTAAACATCCACGTGCTTCCATGTAAGCACAAACTATACAGCGGGTGCCATCTAATAGTGCATATAAATTGCTATTGGAAAAAAGAGAGAAGATTACGATTTAGACTTTAATAGGGCAAATAAACAGGATTGTGTGAGTGATTGGGGCCAGATGTCCATATGTGCATGTCGGTGTGCGGGTGAGTCAGAACGTTCAAGAAAAGACATCGACTAGCGTACCTGGACCAGCTCAACATCCCTGATCATTAAGAGCTTGCAGTTTTAATGACTTTTACAGGCTTTGCCTAAAAACAGACATGAGAGCATAAACCATAAGAGAGAATAAAAACCATTCGTTTTCCCTCTAAGCTCCAGGATGTCTCAGATCAGACAGTATTTGAGTTACTTGAAAAAGGACGTTCGCAATTGGTACAACGGTTGGAAATTAGGACCTAGTCAAGTAAATGCCTCGCAACAATGTGTTATCCATTACAAAGTTATGCAAGAGTTTAAAAAGTATTGATATACAAGAATCAAACCAGACTACACTGCTACAGGGAGTCTTCCTGAACCAATAGACGAGAATCTCATTTGTGTTTGTGTAAATCAGTCTCATCCACGGAAAAATAGAACTAGGGAAAATGCATGAACATGGAAATGTGCTGAGTGAACAAACAGGCGCTGTTGTTTTAAGACATTTAAATGATGTGCACCACGCCAAACAAACTTCACTGGGCTTTGCTCTTTAATTAGGTAGGTTTGCAGGGCGGATAATGCAGACACACGCAAACACATGCGCAAACACAAACACACAGGGGCACGCATGCTCCCCCTATAACCTCATTCTACTGACAGTTACTCTCAACAGTGACAAAACAATACCAGGCGACACAGGAACTCAAAAAATGAGTCTATTCAAGAGAGATTGAGAATTTGAGACTCTGTAATCCAAAATATATGCCTTATTGCTTATTTTAAGAATAATAGGCCTGATAGGTCCCCTTAAAAAGAGAAGCTTTATCAAGTGGGATATTACTAAAAACAAGAAGGTATACTTCCAGTCTATTTCTATGTACTTTTCAGCAGGAGAATGTACTTCTCAGAGATATACTTGACGTGTTCTTACAAGTAAATCTAACTATATTTGGTCTATACTCGTACTCGATCTTTTGATGAAGTCTTTAAATCTACTAAAAGTACAGTTATAGGAATACTTTAAAGTATAAAATTAATACCTAAATGATTGAACTAGTAAACATTTAGTACACCTACAAATTCACTAGTAGTAGTACAAGGGCAGTTGTAAAGTATTGTGTGCTCACAGTTTACTGTTACTGTTACAATACTTAAAAGGACCAAGTATTAAAAGTACATTATTAAATACTGTTATACTTAAAACTATAGTAAATAAAAAAAATTGGGCCAATTTTGATATTAGTACATTTACTATATAAAGTATACTTATAAATAATTTATACTACTTATACAGTATATACTTAGTGTAGTTAATAAAACAAACTTGAAGCATACTTATTTTTGAAAGATTCACGCCACCAGTCAAGGATACCTCACAATCCGGCCATATCCAATGTTTTAAGATAATTCATAAGTAAAAGCATAATTGTTTAAACTGATATATCTTATTTTAGATAAAAAAGAATGATTATAGCATGGTATTTTATGAAGTACCTTTGGCTTTGAGTTCAATGTAAATGCAATTTTGCTATGATGTTCACACCTGAAACCACTATAGTACCACCATGGTACATTTCATATACGGTAGATAGCTGACTATAGCTATTTCCATGGATATGATAATGTAACACTCATTTACTTTTTACAACCCCAAAAATGGATGCTGTATTATTTAAAGTCTTTGAACGGCAGCTGATAATGTAGTTGTGTAGATATTGCAACCATTAATTGATGTAGACGTGTAAATGCATTTGCACATGGAGCCAGTTAAACCATTAGAGACCTCCTGGCTGCTGGATGAGTGTGTGTGAGAGAGAAAGATGTAGTCTGTCTTTTATCAGTCTCCATTAGAGCAGACAGCGGCCTGGCCTCTGATGGCTCATTTGTGTTTGCCACATTAATCTCTGTGAGTAAGCAGCGGCAGCAGGTGGGAAGTACTGCTCCCACTAATCACATGACAACAGAGTCGCTGCACCTGGACGTGACTATGACACCTGGGGCTCTTCCTCTGTCACTCTGTCTTTCTCTTCTGTCTATTTATGTTCTCTTCACTTTCTTTCTTTCTTAAAAAAAGTCAAACGCACAATAGTACACAAATCACAAAACTTTACGTATAATTCACTGTGAACGTTCACCATCACCAATGCTCACATCTAGCCCGCATTTTTGTGCAGATTATAAAATTGTATGCTAATCTCATTGTTACAAAAACAACATGGGTTCAAGAATGAGAACTCTATGTGGCTTTAAAATAAAATATTTGTACAAACTTAACAAAGTTTGGGCTGTATTTCTACATGCACTCTTTAAAAAGACAAAAGGGTTCACAGCAATGCCATAGAACTATTATTTATAGTTGAGAAAGAACCATTCACTTACACGTTGCTATAGGAATAATTTATTTCTTATTTGTATAGTCTAAAGAATGTTTGTCCGCTACAAAAATCCTTTTGTGAAACAGAAATGCTCTCTGGATGTTGAAGGATCTTTATGGAACCATTCAGCCAAAAATGGTTCTTCTGTGGCATTGCGAAGCACCTTTTTAAGCGTGGTCATATTTTTGCTGTTAAGGAACTATATGAGGATAAATAATTGCAACATTTTAGTGCTTCACTACTTTTGTAACCCAAGTCAGCAGTATTTAAAAGTATGCAAACTTTCTTTGTCTAGGATATCAGCCATTAATCTCCAACAATGGGCTTTTTTGATTGAAGAGAATCCGTTTCTCAGACAGTAAAAATATAGCAGTGACATTATTGTCTTGAAGGGCATCAACAATCCATCTCACCAGGAGCCTTTAAACCCAGACTAGAATCTGGGATCGGATTCAAATTGTCTGTTCTCCATGGTAATCATTACTCACGGGTCAACCTGTGATCCAAGGCCAATCTCTGATGGTTTTTCTGAGCAGACGCAAAGCCCTATAAAGTCCACAGGCTCTTTGGCGATGCTCATCTGGCAGACAGCAGAGATGATTTGGGAAAGAGTTGTTGGAGAGTGACGCTGGCCTGAAATCAGTCGGAATTCACCCAGCAGGACTGAGGCGCACCAGCATGCCACACGCCATGAACGTAGAGGGTCAGCACCACTGAGCCCTGGTAATTTGCCTAATTATTTGAAGTTCAGATGTCAATCCAAGTAAGGCCACCCCATTCCATTAGATCGCCTCACTAGTTTTGTTACTGTAGGGTGTAGTGGAGGTGAGAAAAAAGGAAGGAAAGAGAGAAAAAGAGAATGAGATATAAAGAGAGACAGAAAGAGAGAGAGCCATGCTATGGTGTTTATTTTTGGCTAGAGGTGATGCTGGCCCAAAGCAAAGCTACCTAATTGGTAGTGGCAGTTTTCTGAGCTGCGGTCCCCCGAGGGCCGGGCTGGTAGAGGAGCTGTCATCTTAGTAATGATTTCTTTATTTTGCAGGAAAAGCTTCTCGCCAGGGGAAAAGCGCCACTTCCGGCCCGGAGGGAAACTTAAGCCGCCCCAGACCGACCGCTCCAGTTTGTGTCTCAAGCTCCATCTTAAGGGACCATGGCAGCGCTTTCATCTGGCCTCTTTCCCCTCTCAGCCATCAATATCACCTCTCTTACTGCAGCCATTTGGCCCCCAGAGACTACTCTTTACTTTTCACCAAAGAAAAAAAAATAATATTTTGATTTCGTTCTTAAATGGGACGGGGTCCATTTGTTATTTTTTAGGAACACTTGCGTGTGATACATGCGCCTTAAGATAAAACTCCTCGTGCACGTGTGCCTTTGTGCGCCAAACGTCTGTGTTTTCGATCAACATAACACTTTGGGGTAAAGTTTGAGAAATGTCACTATTTGGATGCAATTTGGAAGTTTTATTTCGGCTCACATTCGAAACATTCAAACAAGCAAACAAACTTATAGCTTGATAAGATTTCAATATAGCCTTTATAGAGAATATATTGTTATTAAATGTAACAATACTAGAAGTTCCAAACGTAGATTTGGATGGAGCTTGTTTATCTATTGCGGATGATCACATTGAAGGAATATTTAAACAGTTGCTCACCTCAACCCTCAACCTCCTGGTTTTCTTAACATTTGACTTATTACTCTATCCTTTATTTATATTGCATTAATCAGAGTCCAGGGGGGATCAATGAGGTGAATTCTGTGCTTAAGCCCTTCCCTAATGAACAGAACAGCAAATCCATTTACATGAGCATGCTGCTGAATTATTTGACGCAGTTAACTGGGTGTTTTTTTAAGTAGGCACTTCTGACCCTGTAGAATTACATAAAAAACTTAAGAAAAATAATGGGTCTGGGACATGCGTAAAAACGACTTAATATTAAAAGCATTGGAAAATAAGCAAAATAAAGGATAAGGGTATCACATTTTCAGTACTCCCCAAAATAAAAAAATTTAAATGACTCACCCTCAAGTTGTTCCAAATCTGTGTCAAATTCTTTGTTCCGATGTGAAAGACATTTAAAAGAACGCTTGTAACCAAACAATTCTTGGCCACCATAGGTAAGGGAAGCAATGCTTTATACATTACATTACACAGTGTTCACAGTTCACTGTTAATACCTTCATGCTGGGCAAAACTGCAGTGAAAACAGACCACTGACAGTGGAAAACAACACTTTGAAGGACACAGCAGATCCAGGGCACCCAACACAACAGCAACAAGGCCTTGAAGAAAAGCAAAACATTTTTTTTCCACTCGAGTTGAAGATAATCAAGACCAGCCTCCAATCATGGAGCCCAAGTTGAGTTACAGCAATACTCTTTCTTTCTTTCTCCGAGCACGTCTGATTGTTACAGAAACAACAGATGGAAATTATGAGCATAAACATGTAAATATTGCAGTCATCACCGCATGTTAGATAGGAAACAGAGCGGAGGAAACAGGAAAAACGTTGCAACATAATCATCAACCTCTATAGAAGCCACGAGAAACAGGCCCCTGCATAATTTAACATGAAATTTCAAAATTCTGGATAAAATATAAGCCTTTACATAGTTGTATAACTCCTCGCGAAATCACCCAAGATGATGTAATATAATGTAATGACAGATAGTGAAAATTGAATAAGAACCTGCCCACAGATTGTGATGGTGGATCAGAACATGGGAATTTTAGCAATTGTGTGGAAACAGCTCGGCCTCAGGCGATTTGATATCAAATTTTAATTTAGGCTTCTCACATAGCTGCTCTCTATCTAAACAAAGGGACCCTGCCCGTCAGCCTCATGGGTAGAGTGATTGGCTTAAGCAACCGTCTCTTTGATTGTATGTAGTTAACAGAGGGGCCTCGGCATGAGTGCATTCTAGCTCTGGCTAAAATCAGCCTCCATCCACTGCCCTATTCTGACACCGTCGACTCCCGGGCCAGGCTTCCCCCTTCTGATTGCTGCAATATGACACAAACCATCATTATAATCACCCACAGTAAATCTCAACAAACCTCATTTAGGCAAATCAGAGATCATGCAGTGAGACTGTAGCATGCCTCTGGAGTTAGTACCATAATGCTGCAGGAAAACAAATGCTCCATTCCCTTTAGAAAGAGATTTGTGTGCAGAAAAATAAATCACACAGTTAATACATTTATGATCGCCGACTGATTGCACGTAATTTAGAAGCTCACAGCCGTGAAAAGCAAAGATGTTGAGAAATGTTTTACCTTAAGTCTCGTTTTTCACGAATGGCAGGTATATTTCAATGTCAACTAGGTTACAATATGGTATGTATGAGAGGCTGTCCTATGCTGTAAATACATTCACAGCTAAATAAAATCTATTAAAAAAGATACTACTAAAACAGCAACCATTTCTGTTTTCAGAAGAATCATTTACCTATTCTTCTAAGAACATTTAACTTTAAAAAAAGTATTCAGCCGAAAATGTCCCCTATGGTATCTCTTTTTAAAAGTGTGTAATATTATAGTACAAAAAACAATATTTATTCTAATTAGAGATAATCAAGATTAAAAATGTGTCTGTATATTGTTTAAAAAACATCACCAGTTGGATGTTAAATATTAATAGTCATTATATTAATTAATAACTTTAAAAAATTAGGTTTCGCAGACCCAGATGTAGATAAGGTCAGTCCCAGACATAAATGAATGTTTGTCGGTGTCGGTGTCAGTGTAGGTACATCTTTCACAGCATTTTATTAGAAGATATAGTTCCTGATCTTAAAAAAGGAGAACAGTAGCTAAGCATCTAACACTGCAATAATGTGTTTGTAGTTTTTTTGCCCTCAACCTTGCCAATACAGCAGCTGCTTCAAGATGTCTTTACGGCCACCCATGGAATTAATAAACTCCTAGTCAAATTAAAAAACAAAAAACATGAATGCTGTCATGTGGCATGTCCAGCGCTACTAAACACCTCGGACTGAAAGTTGCTGTTTAGCTTGCTTTAGCAGCCCAGATGGAAAAAGAGAGAGAGAGCCAGTGTGTGTGTGGCTGTGCTCTGTAATTTTCTATTGGCAGGTGGGCGATGGCTCTGATTTAATCTGGGCCTTAGCCCCACCATCCGCATTATTGTTACGGGATTCCCCTAGTCCCTCGCCTCCGGATCCTCTGTCACATTCTGTCATGCCAGCCCTGCGCAGTGCCAGCTGGATCAGGGGGCACTAGAGACTGCAGATTAAGCATTATCCCCTAACCCCCCCAAACATCCCCATATACACTGTGATTATTGCAGCGACTGTATTCTATCATGGCTGTGCATTGGCTGGTGAACGTGGGCTCGGGTTGAATGAGGTTTACGTGCTGGAGGGTGTGAGAGTGCTGTTATGAAGGGATTACATCCTGATGTGTAGGGCATGCGCCATTGGTGTGCACAGCATGGGAAAGTCAAGAACATGCTGTTTTAAAATTTCAACAGAACTGTTTACTTGAGCCAAACCATAAAGTGCTATAACATGCACTTCAAACCCTTGTGAGGATTTAGTGTCAAACTGTCATGATGAGGTTACTTTACAGAGCGTGCTTGAACTTGAACAAAGTGATATTGAAAGTAATGTACACTTTTTTATCGAAACAAAGTTTTTTCTAGATTAATTCACAGAGATAAAACATAAAACATCGCTCTGTTTGTTTTCTACCAACTTGACATACGCTGGCTCAACCAAAGTGAGAAGAGTTTGAGGCGGGAAGCGTTTCGTAAAACGAAAGGGGAAAGATGCAATAGGAAAAGTACAGATAAATAAATAAAAGTGATAATAAATTATAGTAGAAATAAAAAATAAGAAATAAGAAGTAATCTATAAATACCAATTATTTTTTTTTACATTTACATTTATTTTTTATTTATTCATTTGAGCTTTTTTTCATTTGAAATTTGTATTATTTATTTTTAATATTGGTAGGCTTTGGATTCCATATGTTGTCCTGCAGCTCTTTTGTCTCTTTCCGCCTGTTTACGCATGACTAATAATAATTTTTTTAGCGAACTCGTCTGTGTTCATTTTGAGGGGTGAATCAATCGGCACATATCATTCGAAGTTGGGTTTACTCCCATCACTGCAACTCATAAGCAATAAACTTTCTCTGTAAACCCAAAAAGCAGAGAAAGAACTTGTGCAAAGCGAAGAAAAATACTTTCAGCTATCCACTAAAAAAGTAATGATTATTTGTTCAGTCGTACGGATCTGGACAGAGAACATGAAGAGAAGTTTTCATCCGCAGCTTGTGTGTTGAATTTGACTGGTTATGGCTTTCAACTGAGGCCAGCACATTTTGGATAAGAGTGAGAATGGTGATGAATGCGCCCTGGGACTCCTGTGTCTCGCCTGGCCTGCTCGTCTCCCGCTGAACCGCATCATTACTTGTGGCCTTCGTACTGAAGTAGTGGTGTGAAGGCCCTGCCACAGGGTGGAGAGAAAAGAGAGGCAGAGCGATTTTCCATCCTTCAGATTCTGTATATTGGGAATGTGGTTTCAGACACCCTCTGAACTTCAGTGCTGCAACAATGCATATGAGACGCAACACATGCCAAAACATACAGCAGAGGCCTGAATGTGCAGCATGAGCCCGGGACGCTCTCAAAACATCTGCCGTTTGTAACACGCAACCACGATCTATCATGAAAATCATCACATTGTTTAAGAAGTTTTGATAGACAAAATATTCATGCTTTCATGTTCAACTGACATTGTCTCTGTAAAGGTAATAATGTTTAATGGAGCAATTCTGTCTTTGTTTACTCACCCTCAAGTTGTTCCAAATCTGTATAAATATCTTTGTTCTGAAGAACACAGAGAAAGATATTTGGAAGAATGCTTGTAACCAAACAGTTCTTGGCCTCCATTGACTACAATAGCAGGAAAATGACAATGGTAGTCATCTCGAAATTTGTCCCTTTGTTAATTCCACAGACGGATTCTGTCTTGAGGATCTAACCTTAGTGTCAGTAAAGTTTTTTCCTTATGTGCAGAGAAACGTAACTGATGTTAAATGAATGTGTTGTAAATTTTAATTTAAAAAAGAATAATGCTTAAATCACTTGAATGATGAGGAAGAGAAATCTTTACTCCAATAAGTAATAGTTGCCTCTATATCGCCATCTCTGTTTAAAACATAAAATTGCAGGTAACTTGACATGCATATTTATGGTTTGAAGTCAAATGATGTAAAACCGACATCACTCCATGTGAATTTCCTAATGACTTGTGGATTTCATGTAAAATCCCACCATATAACTGAAATTATACATCCTTTTTATAAGCTTTCCGTTGTAAATTTGCTGATGGAGACAGCTTATACACACTTTTTATGTACCTGCTCAATAAATGCTTTTTTATTTTCAGATGTTATATGTATATAAGTTACAGATTGTGGATTTAAAATAAATCAATTTGAATATTTATTAAATATGTTAAAAGGTGAATTGTATCATTTCTGTGGTATAGGAGAACAAAATGTTTTGCAGACAGTAACTGTACATGTTTAAAATACCAAAAAAGCAATAAGGAACAAGAAAGAGTGATAGTTTCCCAAGAAGCAAACTTCAACAGTCACACCTGAAAAACCAGACAAACGTCTCTTCATGGCTAAAAACGTCTCTTCATGGCTAAAAATAACATGGTTTGCATGCTGCATCTGCCAACTCTGACACATAATAGAAAGAAAAAAAGGTCAAGGTTACAGGTACTATGGATGAATGTAATGATGCTGACATTGGGTAGCTAATAAAAAGCCCCTGACTATTATCCACTCTAGATAAATTGATTTCTACATATAAAATGATGTGGTTATTCACATAATTTATCAATTTATCACTTTCACAGTCACTTATAACCAGAAGTGATCTCACATTAACCATCCACACAAAAACAACATGCTCAGGGTTTAGCTTTACACAGCTTCCAGACCATTTCCAACAGCATGACAATAATTCTTGATTCATCAAGAATCAAGTTCTTGATATTTTTAATCCTTGAAAACACCAATTTGATTTTCTTTCATGTGCGGTTCACAAAAATCTTCTGTGGAAGGCGGCCGACTCTCCCTACAGTGTAACCACATTAAATGCCGTCTCTGTTATTTCTCCTTGCGAGCGCTGGTAGACGCATTCACTTATCTTCCCTCGTCTCCAAAATGTCTGCTGTACCTTTTCCCCAATGTTTGTTTAATGAAAAATCCAACTCTAGGCCCGGGATCCAAAGAGGGGTGCGCCTGACAGTAGTGCAGAAATTCCTCTTTTACATCCAAGCCATCTGACAAGAAATAATGCTGTATGAACTGCCACCTTACGTTCATCAAACGGCTAGCCAATAGCAGACTGGCAATAACATTGAATCCAATTGGCCTCCTCACAGCAAAACTATCTTTGCAGATGTCCAATGTAATATGAAAGCACCCACTCGCCACGGCAGAAAATTCCAAGCAATTTTATTTTCTTTACTTATGTGTCCTGGGGAGCAAGCCCAACTGCTTTGTGTTGGCCAAAATTCTTTTCAATTAAGGACTCATCCAGACAGCTGGTATTGGCATTAGAGTTGTGGATGAAAAATGGTCAAACTCTCAATAAACAGCTCTTTCTTCACTCTTAGAATATGTCATTGTATTCTATTCTGAATAGCGTCTCCAGACACAGATATGAGGGAGACGGGGGTAAGTTGTCAGTCCAGGTAAAAAGTTGAATCTTTACAATTTAATATTAATATATTGTGACACTGTCCACACTGGGGCAAATTGTCACAGTTAAATTGTCAAAGTCTTCATATTGTAGGTTTTAACCTAAATGTAAAGCAAAAAACAAATATAAAACACAAAATAATTCATGAAATTTTCATTTTTTACCAAAAAAACTGTAAAAAATAAATAAAATATATATATATAAATGTACAATACATCAATAGATGACCTGTGCACCAACTTTACTTGTTCATTTATTTAAATACAAATGACAGAATTCTCAAATGCTAACTTTAATTTAGACAGTTTAGAAGTTACAGAAACCAGTCATTTTCTGATATTTAGATGTGATCATGTGACAACTTCCCCCAGCATCGCTATCAATAAAAACAGGAGATATGTGTGTCGCCTTTACCACGGAGGTGCGGATCAATTAAAAGGATTGTGGAGTGGTTTTGTGGGGGGTGAGGCTTTTGTAAAATGGATGTCCTCCAAGAAAGTCAGGCAGAGTGCGTTTAAAGCGTGAATAATTTATCCCGAAACTCTATCACAGCGTTGTATCGGTTTCCATCATAAACCCTGGCAACGAGAGAGGGAAAATATATCAGCATCTGTCTGACAAGCCTCAGATGAAGATGAGAACGCGTTTTAGGCAGCGATGGCAGAGCGAAAAAAAAGTTCTAATAAATTAATTCAGCGTCAAGGATGAGCGAGTCTGAGGAATGACAGCATATGGCGAGGAACCGAGTGTCACCTCTGGCTGTCCAGAGAGCAGACAGCAAATGTTCCTGTGCGTGACACACACACACATATATACACAATCGCCAACTTGGCTTCTGATGCAGACCTCTGCTTTTGCCAGCAAGGCGCAAATTATAAAAACACAGGGAAGACAGTGTTCAGAGTTCAGTACTCATCCTGGCATCCTCTGCCAGCATCACACAGCCTCCAGCGACAATAAAGAAAAACTAATTTGTGAGTGAATCTACTATGAAGCAACGTCTCAGCCCATAATGTGTGTTATGGGCTCTGATTGCTTATCAAAGGCAAACGGCGAGCATGTAGGAGTTTCTCATCACAACCGACTGAAGCCGGGACTCTTTTTTTGAAATGTGAGAGTGCAGGAAAAAAACCTGACAGGATTGTAGACACAGAAACAAGGGAGTAAGTAGAATGGCTAGAGAATGAGATGGTACGACAAATAAAAACAAAAACATTTTATGTTGTGCTACAACAGTTGCCAGGGTCTGAAGTAAAAGTGTAGCCCACCCCCCAAGCCAAAAAGTAATCTGTTATGACAGTGGGGCGGAAGGGGGAAGAAGATGCTGAAAGATTTTGTTTCCTGTTCCTGTACTCCTGATTTTATGTTAATGAATATCAGATGCTGGCTGTTGTGTAAACAGTATCTCACAGTATTGAGAGGGGAGTGGATTTTATATTTAATCGCCGAATTCATCATCCGCCAAAATACATCTTTTATGCTTCGGTTCAGTTCAAGTGCAACAGCACCTAAATCCTGAAAAATGTTTTGAGTCTAAATTGGAGTTGTTATTTGTTGTTTTTGAAATCACAGATTCATACAATACTCCCATGCCTCATAAAACACTTTTCTTGATTTGTATTAACATGTTTGGGAAAGTTGGTGCTACCAACATGCATAGTACCTTAAATCTTGTGACGTATTAAAGAAGACACAACTTTTCTAAATGTTCAATGTTTCCAAGGTGGCATATAATCAACTGGACACATCCATAAGACTTAACACCCTAGCAACACCTCAGCAACCAGAAAGAACACCATAACAACTGACTACCAACACCTTAGCAACAGTCTAGCAATCACCTAGCCATGCACCAACTACAGTCAACACCCTAGCTACTGCATAGCAACACACCTCACCAGCTGTAAAGACTCTTTCGCCACCTTTTGACTTGGGCCAATTAACAAATACATAGTTGTTTTATATCTACATCTTTTTTGGGTTAATTTAACCCAACTGTTGAGTTTGTCTCCTTTTGAGCAAATCTAGGATTGAAAATAAGCCAGTGAGTGTGAAGAAATGTTTTTCTCTGACAAGCAAAACTCCATACCAAAAAGTATCTAGCTCTAAAGATATGTGTATGTTTGATGTGGCCTTGAGAACCAAATCATGATTCACATTCTTTTCATTCAGCAGCCTTGAACATGGACAAAATCAGAGGGCTGCATTTACTACATTTGTGTGTGTTTCCAAACTATATAAAAATTACAGAGCGTGTCTGGCCTACATGGCTTCTGCATGCCAATGGTTGGCCTTTCTTCTTCCAGACACTCTCTTGAGGGCTGTGGGGGGTGAGAGAGGTTTCCAACGTGAAGATTTCCATCTGTTGGTGGCTAATTGTGTCTGAGTTCAGTCTGTAGCCATAATGACAGCACCATCATTTCCATCTGCTGAGAGAACCAGCTTGGCTACCGCACGCTGTCCGCCGCACTTTAAAGCCGGCTGCCGAAGGCCAAGCCTCCCAAAGGAAAGTGTGATTTTCTTCAAAGTGGGTTTCAGCTTGAAAATAAAAAATATCAGATTGTTAGACTCTTTCCCGTGGTCTGAGAATCTGAAGGATGCAGGAGGAAATTATTGCTGAGTCTTAAAAGATTCACCCAGTCAGGGGTTCGGATTCTTGAAATATGTTCAGGTAAAGAACAAAGATAACCTGTGCACCTTAACCCCAGTTAAGCATTGTGGGAGGACCTGCGTGCTTATGGGAAGTTGTATGCTTTTTACATTGCGTATATTATAAATGACAGCTTTGATCTTATCACACTGTACTGCAGACAGTCATTTTGTTCCATGTTGGTCGTACTGACATATACAGTAACACATGCTATCGGGGAGATCAGGGTTACATGTCACATGTGGAAGTTGTTATTAGGGTTATATCTGAGTATTTATAACAGTTAAACGCCTAACTGTCTTAAAATAATAACAACGCACATACTGTTTTTCATAATGTCTTTGTTTTCCAAATTTGACTTTAACAATAAATTATCATTGTGACAACTTACCACATGCTGTTCCATGTGACAACATGTCTCACTTGTTTGTTCAATTAACCATTTTTTGGTTAAACATTTTTTTTCTGAGCAAGTACAATAGAAATGTTTAATGGTTTTTAGGAGCCAAGAACGTAGGCCATGTGCCCATACAGAACAAAAATAAAACTAACCTGAGAAACATGAACTCGCCCTGATTTCCCTCGTGTGCATTGAACTGCAAACCAACACCTCAGAAATAACCTAAATAGTCATCACAATAGAGCCTCAGGAAAAACCCAGATAACATGTTGGACACTATATTCTCTGGAAAAGAAACCCCAAGTACTCTTCCTCGCTCACCTACCCTATAGAACAGATGAATTCTGTCGTGAGTGTCCGTTTACTTTGAATCTATAAATAGAGAACTTGAGCGCCTCTTTTGTGGAGGTGCTCACAGATCATATTTGCCTTGTTAAGGAGGTGCTAATCTGCTACTGGCTAACATCCCCTCAAACAATACATGTTACAGTGAGGGAAAAATAGCCAGCAAAATTAGATCAGGACTGCACCTATTAGATGTAGCGGTATTACAGCTGTGTACACTACAGTATGTTGGGTTAGAGTTATATTTCACAAGCACGTCTTATTCCCTTGTGGCTGGGTGTCCTATAAAAACTAATATAATGTTTTACATTTAGTGCGGTTTACTTCATTCAAGTGTCATGCTAGTGCAACATTTTATACTTTGAAATAGGCTTAATTATCATGAGGTTTTGTAATATATCATCATATGATATTTGGTCTGAGGAGCTGTCATACTTCTGAGCGCAAAAAAGTGGAGAACCCTTTCTTTGAAGTTTGTGTATCCAGCCATGGAAGAAAATTGCATACCAGTCAAGAATATTTACAGTTTTTATGAATGTACTATTCAGGTATGTGTTAAAGTTAAATGCTTTTTGTTTCATTATGTGAACTGGCGAATTCCCTCCCAAAAATTATTGTTTTTATTTAGAGGAAAATTGAAACCGGATAAACTGATGAAAACAGCGAACAAGATGCAAAGTTTGCAGATCTTGAATTCTGCAAACAATGCAAGTTAATATTCATGTTTAAACAACATAATATGAATGTTTTTGACAAAACATTTTGAATGAATTATGCATAAACACAGTGCTTCTTTGTCATCGGTCTTTTATACTACTGTTGGGTGACTTATATCACTTCTGTTGTAAAGACAAAAGGTCTTTAGATTTTTTTCAGGTGTTTATAATGTTTTTCCTCATGCATTAGAAAGCAGTACATAAATTCAAGCTGTAAACTTAACCTGTGTCATTAATTTCTCAAAACATGACTTTGCTTTTCAAAAGCTTTTTAAACTGCAACTATAATAAAAAAAGAAACAAGAATGTTTTTAGAAGATATCATAGAAGCCTATAGACTGTTATAAAATACGTAAACAACGCTGGTGCAACACTGGTCCAGAAAAACGTTCTGTTTTTTTTTAAACTGCACAAATGTTTAAACAAAATACAACCAACAGAAGATTTATAATCAAAATGCTAAACAACTATCTTAAATATATTATATTATATACTGTATTTACAACATAAAATAATATTAAAACTAAAACTGGAAGTGCTTCTGAACCAATCTTGCTAAGTGGTCTATCTATCTATTAGCATGAATTATAAAATATATAATAAAACGTTGTTCGATGATTTCTACAGGCAACATTCCATCAGGGGCAACACAATTGTGCAAATACTATATCTCACGATAATCTTCCAAATAATACATATAATTTTATTTTATGATGAATTTGACCTTTGCCTAGATTACTCATTAGAGTTAGAGTAGTTCAGAACATTAGTGTAAATGAGAACACCTCAGGCCTCAAACTGAGATACCTCCAACAGGTCAGACTTCCTTCCGAAACACCTACCTCCAAAAGTCCTAGCCTGATGCCAAGAACATACAGAAGATGAGACAACTAATATTGTCTTGGCCAACTCTGCATAGCCTGCAGTCACAAGTCCATTGTTGCCGTGCTCTTTTGAAGCCTGGGAAAAATATCAAAGTGTTACAGCTTGACAGAGCTTTGAACACTTAGGTATTGGCCCAATGACAAAAACAACCTTAGACAACAGAGAGGCAAGAGAGAATTGAGAGAGAGAGGTGAAAGAGAGAGACATTTCTTTCCCCTACAATCCTTTATTTCCTCACGTCACACTGGCCCAGAGCATTTCTCCAGTTTCATGCCCTGACTTGATTGTTTCAGGGTTATGTGAATGGCCTGCTCTTAGCAGAAAGACGCTGGCTCGGCAGCCTCAGGTAAGGCTCTCCCGCTACATGACAGCTTGACAAGTGAACTTCCATTTACTCTTTCAGGAAGTCAAGACCAGAGTATATCGCACAAGTTCTGGCACATTAAGACTGGACTCTCTCCCTTCTCCTTTCTGTGCCCCCATCTACAAGTACAGTATGTCTGTCACCCGGACCCCCATATTGCTTTTTCTCTCCTTTTTCACACACAAATCCACATAAGGAATTTCAGACAATTTATTTGCTAAAGACTTCTTCCTGTCAGGGGACGGTCTGCAATGTCTTGGCGGCACAAAGCAACAGGGGAATGCCAAGTGCTTATAATCATGTCGTTTCCACATGGAATCAGCCTGTCAGAATGGTATCTTCAATCTGACGTGCTGACAAGCAACAAGAAGACAAGAGAAAAAGTGAGTGAGGAAATGAAGAAATAGGATCACGTGCGAATATACCGTCTTTACCCCCTCAACGTGCTTTTTAACAGTGTTGGCAGGAGTAGACATGGAGTTCAGTGAGGACCTCTTTCACACCAAATGAGAAGCGAAAAGAGAAACGAATCACAGATGGGATGATCTATCTACACCAGGTGTGAATCGAATATACAACAGGCTATATGAAAAGCCAGTTCACACCAATAACACAGGTGGCGCTTGTCAGCAATCTAATTCACATGGGTACACTACAAAACAACACATCTTTCAGCTTGTCTGCCAAAGGAGAAACTATATTGCAAATAATTGACCGTACATCTTTTATTGTGACTGTGAAAGATGTTGAAAATTGTCTAATACATGGAATGTTTTAATATTTTTGCATATTTTTATTCAATTCTTAAATGCAATTTTATGCAGCTTTTTGCCAGTTAGCAGTACTGCGTAGCAACAGCATGAGGAAAAGCTCAAATCTAATTGGTCGGCGCTGGGGTCTCACTGGACAAAAAGTAACCTAAGAAAAACAAATTCCTATAGCCTACTATACAAACTAGATATCTGAAATTAGTATTACTGTATACGTCTCAAATCATAGTATGTTAAAATGAGTATGATTAATGTCAAATCTACTGTTTCTGGAAAAAGTGCATGTGCCCTTCCAAGGTGAAAAAAAGTGCACTAAAACATACTTAAATGTTTTTCAAATGTGCACTAATTTTGCACTTAATATACAAAAAGTATAAAGACTATATATTTAGTACATTAAGCACAAGCTGTGTAAAAAAGAGCACTGTACTAAGTGTAATTAAATAAAGTGTATTTCAGAGCATTACTTTTACCTGGGCTCTAATGGCTGATATTACCCCTAACTCATTGTGACAGAGAGGAGTTTAGTGATACTAAACTGACTTACTTAACTAAATAACTGATACTTGGACAATGAACATTAGAAAAGAAACAATGAAAAATGAAAAGAAGTTGTGTTCTGACGTGTTTGATTGTCAATAGTCACAATGTGTCTCTAGACAACAGTGTCCAATTTGCATACTAAAATGCATATACTTTCCCATTTCGAGCACAGTACATACTTTTAGGGAATAGTATAAGTTGGCGAACTGGAATGCGGCATTTGTTTGATGTTGAGTGTATCTTAGTTATTACTGTAGAGAAATCATTATCGAACTCAAAATCGTATTCATGCTAAACTACAACTGCTCAAACTAAATGAGGTAACAAATAGAAGATAAATATATGCAACATTTAAGTAGGCCTATCTTAAAACAACACTTACTTTTTAATCTTTTCGCTCACCTAAGGGATTCACACAGAAGTATTTTTGCAGCCAGTTCTTTTTTTACCATGAACTCATGGATTTATAGTTACATCAGACATTCTTCAAAGCTTGAGTAATTGTATCGACTGGACGCGCAGTCTCTTTTGGAGAATTAAGTAGCAAACTGTGAAATGACTGATTCACTCAATAAACAAGATATGAAATGATGACACATCATCCGCAAGGCATTTAGCAATCCATATTTGCTATAAAAGGGTGAAGAGAGGGTGAGAACTCAGAGTTGTTTAAAGAGCATTATTTCGCTTCAGCAGGGGTTTCCTCTGTAATATTGAACCTTGATTATGTTTGGCTGTCTTCCATCTTCCTTACAGCGAGCCAAACAATATCAGAGGATTTGTAAACTCTCCTTTATTTGACCATTTCAGGGGGAATTCCAACCAAATATCACCCTCCGGTAAGTCCCTTGGCAGTCCAAAATCTGGCTAAAATTACCACTATTGTTGTTCATTTTCTCTTCATTTACAGACGTCCTTTGTATACGACCCTGTATACCCAGTTAGAGTAATGTTGCCATAAATCTCCATTCAGTTCAAAACACAGTGTACAATGTAATGCACGGGAATATAAACGTACGATTGGCGTATTTAGGGTTGAATTTAGTCCCGTACAACAGAGTCTGAGCAATCACACCACATGGTTCTTACCCCACTGTTTTAAAAGCCTAATAACAAACACAGTGTTTTAAACCCTGGCAACGAATCAAAAACGCCCATATAAAAACACCCCAAAACCACATCCAGCAATCGAAATGTGGGGCTCCCATATGACCTGGAAATGTCAGATTGTTACCTTGTAATCCAACTTATAGCTTTTGACACGTAATGGAGGGCCTCTAACTTTCAAATCAGTTTTAGAGCAAAGTGGGTTTTCGCTCTCTTTTCCTAACCTCCCTTTTCTAAAGAGCCTGAAATCTCATAAAGCCACACGGAGTGCTGAAGGTGATGTAATGTGCTCTTAACATCGGCAAGAGGGGTGGACTGCTGATTTACCGAGCAGAGAGAGAAGACATGACAAAGACTAATTGCTCTCATTTATCACGTTTGTGCGCATATCCACAGCGTAAACTAATTGAAATCCTCTTACCTGTCAGCCAGTCAGGCAGCGGAGGAGTGCGATTGTAACTGCATGTGTGGATAAAAGATAGAGAGAGTAAGAGAGAGAAAGAGAGAAAGTGAAGGTCCAGACAGGAAATGAAGCTTTAACTCCAAATAAACCATGTCTTTGTCTAGACAAATCTCCCTGAGAATGGTAATGCTTTCTGAAAATGTGTTAATGTCATGTAAAGTCTTTCAGTGGAGGCAGACGTGGCCAAACCCCAGCGCAAATGTGGCTCGAGAAGAAAGGCTCTTTTCCGGCATAAAACACCAAATCAAATTATTCAGGCAGGCAACAGCTGCCATCCCCTTCTGAGAGAGGCGAGTTTTTACTCTCAAACCCCTGTGTGACAGGAAGCACTAAAAACTCGAATGAACAAAGACATCAACATCACCCTCGTGATGCGGACCCATCCATGCTCAATTGCTTTTAACGGAATGAGAGCGTGAGGTCATAACTGTTACCGCGATTATGACACGGCATTATCAAACATCCACCCCCCCCCCCCGCCAAGTGACCCCGATTTAGTACTTTTCCACTAGGCTGTTTTAGGTATCCGCCCCCTTTTTTGACAATAAAAAAGAAAATCGGAAGGAACCTTTATTCCACTTAAACACCGGTGCTTAAAGAAAAGGTGTAGGGGGAAAGCATGAACATTTTAATCCCATTCCACCCTCTCTGTCATCCATCAAAAATGTCTTTTGTTTTCTGTCCAGGGCTGTAATTATCTAAAATCGGTAGGTGTACACTAGAATGAAAGAGAGGGGTGGAGGATAAGCGTAGAAAAGAGAGAGAGAAAGAAAAATACACAGAGAGAGAGTGCTTGTGTTTTTCATGCGTATCCTCCCACGAAAAAAAAATCCTCACACAAACAACGCTGTTCTGAGGGTAAATTAAAAGGATAGGTCATTTGTTTTGCCAGGCTCCAAGTGCACGCCCGTGGCCCGGAGAAGCATTCAGGAGATGCAGGGGACAAATTCAGAAGTGATTGCCGTGTGAAAAGAAATCCTCCTGCCTTGAGAGCGCAGATCGAGTTACGAGGTCAGAGACAATTAGAGAAAGAGGATGGGACCTGGCCTCTGTTGTCATGGAACCCGGACTGCTGCAGCTCCACGCGCACACACACATATGCACAGTCAGCCAGACAAGAAGCCTCCAAGTCATCCATCCTAACATGCACATTAAAAAAACACAGACATTTGTGCAGCCCGCCCTACCGTGACCTCTGCGGCGGAGTTGAACAGGCCTCGGGCTACAAAGTGAATGTGTAATTCAAGGTGAAGATATTCATTTATTCCCTTCTGACTAATGTTATCTGTTGATCTGGCAAGTGTGAGCTTCTTCCTGAACATATCTTGTCATTGGTGTGGTGAGAGACTGATTTTAGATGTTATCGTTGGTTTAATCTTATTGGGTTACAGCAATTTTTTAAATGTAGTATTTCAGGAGACGAGACTGTATTAACAACGAGTCCTTTGTTGTCTTTTTTCATCATCTCATTGTCTACACCGTCTAACAACAGATAGGGCACAAATAAAATGTTTTATGTACTCAAGATACCGAACCCACCAAAAATAAGTCGTATTTTGATAGTATATGTTGGGGTCTACAAGAATCTTCACAGAATTAAGTAATTTATAGCCTTTTCAGTTAGATTTTTTAGGAAAATATTTTTTTAACAGGGTTGAGATTTTAAAATCCAAACTGATAAAAAACCTTCTTTAAAACATTGTTACAATCTTTAAATTGATAAAATAGTTACATTTGAAAGATTCTTTAAACTTGTAATTTACTGCAATTTATCATAGTAACAGGTTTGATACATTACCTGACTTCCAAAATAAGGGAAACTTCTAATTCCATTTGTCTTGCTTTTATTAAAATATGCCAACTAAATAGTATAGCAAGATTTTCACAAGCTAACATGAAACACATACATATTTATCACACAGAAAGATAATTTGTGTCTGTTGAACAATCGACACCAAGGTTCACAACAATACAACCCATTCAACAGATCATACTTCTATTCCTCTCAGTCTTTTTTGCAATCGCTTTAAATTAAATATTGCATCTACCCTGACTGAGGTCCATTAACAAACTGGTTTTCCGGGAACAAGGTGTTGGGATGTCGCCAACATGGCATCCACAATTCAGCCCTTCAAACACAGAGGCAAACTCTCTATACTGGGCAAACTCACAGTGTTTGTTCAAATGCATAATCATGGGATTAACTAGAAATATTGAATGAGACAACATGAGAGTCTTTCTGCTATAAAATGTAGAGTTTAAATGACCATTGAGGGTTTGTATTGACAATTCCACAGAGACTTCAGTCAGGGTGAGTTTGTGGTTTTAGAAGACATGTATACAGACGTGTAAGTACCTACCTGCATGGGAGGAGAAGAGAACTTTCAAGCCATGAAGGAAAGTGAAGGAAAGTTCAAGAGATGATAAATGAGAAAATTTGTGGTTTCTTTTATGAAAGTATGTTGTATCTTGAGTCCTTGTTAGACTCAATGGAAAGTCTATTAGAAACTCAATGGGTTTTTTATAAATAAATAAAATGTTGTTCATAAAGAAAACATTACAACAATGAATCTCATTCACTAATAACTGTTCACAGATCAATCTATGAAAATGTAATGTTTGCTACTAAAAATAAGCTTTAATGTATGTCGACATCACTTCTAGCTGTAAACATATCCAACATTTAAAATAAATTAAATGCAAGTGTTATGTAAACATTCGTGAATAAGTTTCACGCACAAAACCATTCATAGGCACATTTAGTGAAAGTTACACAATCAGGCAAAACTGTAAACAGGAAAGAGAATTACATGTTTCAGTCTCGGTTTCTGCCACTGCACTTGTAGTGTTATGAAGTACCGAGTCTGTCGAACGAGCTAATTGGGCAAATGTTTGGGAAACATGTCAGAAGCAGATGTAGAATACGTCTTCTAGACTCCATCTCATATGTGTCTTTGATAACTCTGGAATCTTAATCAAACGAATAAAGCCGTCCAGAATTCATCGTCCCCTCGCGCAGCCAAGAGGGTATTCATTTCCACCGTGCACTCTGTTAATGCTTTAAGGTGATGGCTTGGTCAATGGAGAGATAGAGCGCATGAATTATTGAACAAGGGCAATGGATGGTCCCTGTGTTACCCGGAGGGATTATAGCACTCATCCTGGACTCATTAGACAATAATGCAGGCACATTTTAACACAGGATATTTCTGTGAAATTAATAGAAGCATATAAAGTTACACAGATAAATGATCTCGGAGTTCGATATTGCATTTATTGACTCTTTTCATTGTGCCATAGTACCGATTCATTTTTAAGTTACAATTTAAACAAGCACACGGTTGGTTGACCCAAAGGAAGTCATTACTAACTTAAAGCCTTCTCGCTAATTATACTGAATTATAAAATACGTCTGGGCACTCTCTAACCTCTCTGTGATTAAAAATGTACGACTGGGCCGCCGTGTGCTCTTGTCCCAAACAACCCCTGACCTGCCTATGACTCTGCCAGCTTCCTGTGGCTTCAGGCTGCCGAAGTGGCGGGCAGGGGCCACTGGCGCAGAATGCCATACTGTATGCGCTCTCTGTTGCAAGGCCTTAGGGACTGGCGGGAAGAGAAGAGGTGGAGGTTTGGGGGGGAGGCTGTGGTTTCCTGCTCTCTGAATGCTTAGCTCCTGTCTGTACGCAGGTATACAAAGCCTTCCTTCAGCTTACCGGAGGAGCAGCGGTCAGATGAAAAGGGCCCGCTGATGGCTAACAGATCTGTCCCGCAAGACTCCCTCCCCCACTCTCACAACACCGTGTTTGTTTACACTCTCTCGGACCCTTTTTAGCATTTTCAGACCTGGCCCAGGACTTGGCAGCGCTCCATGCTGCTGATTGCCATATTCCCAGACCAGAAATGTCACTTACCACTTTGCTTTCCTTCATCCGCCAGTTTAAAGTCTTTGTAATCCCCAGGCCGAGGAGACTCGCAGAGGAACTCCAAAAAAAACCTGATTTGCTTTTTTCAGTAAAAGGATAAAAGGGCTAAAAAGGTTTTGTCCAATATTAACATTCCAAAGACAGACAGACAGACAGAAAAAGGAAATGTAACATATTATATGAATACATTATAATAATACAGATATTAAATTTTTTTTTTGTCAAACTCAGTCAGAAAGAAGTAAAGGAAGAATAAAGGAAAGGAAAGAAAAAGAAGGAAGAAAGAAAGAAAGAAAGAAAAATTAAAGGAAGAAAGATAGAAAGAGAAAGAAAGAAAGAAAAAAGAAAGAAAGAAAGAAAGAAAGGAAGAGAAAGAAAGAAAGAAAGAAAAAAGAATGAAAGAAAGAAAGAAAGAAAGAAAGAAAGAAGGAAAGATGGAAGGGAGAGAGAGAGAGAGAGAGAGAGAGAGAGAGAGAGAGAGAGAGAGAAAGGAAGGAAGAACGAACGAACGAACGAAGGAAGGAAGAAAAAAGAAAGAAAGAAAGAAAGAAAGAAAGAAGGAAGGAAGGAAAGAAGGAAAGAAGGAAAGAAGGAAAGAAGGAAAGAAGGCAGGAAGATGTTAAAAAAAGAAATGAAGAAAGAAAGAAAGATTTTTCTTAAAAAATACACAACAATAATATTGAATATTGAACATCTCTGTCTTCTATTGGCTGTTCAAACAGATTGTCCCTCCCCAAACTCATGCCATTGGTCGATCTCAAACACATGAAGCAATGTTTGCTTATAGTTGACTCAACATGTCAAACTAGTACATTTCCACAAAATATGACACAAAGATGAAAATCTTCATGGGTACTTTGAATTAAAACCAGAACAAGTTTGTGCCATCTGTCATCTGCTTGTCAATGAAACTAACCATTAAAAAAAGACAGTTAGCACCACTCAACCGTTTCATTTACTAACCAGAGCAGAAGAGAAAAAACATCCAACCTTCTTACTAGAACCCAAGAAGAAAAGGAAGTGTTTTACAAATCTAAAGTTAACTTTTCTTTACTGTACAACGCAAGGAAAATAAGACAACAGAAGAACTAGGAGTAGATACATTTTAAACACAAACATGTCAAACACAGAGCATTGTAGCCTCCGAGACATTACTCTGAGGTTGTCTGTGGAGAGAGTATGTCTGCGTGTGAGGGAAAAGCAAAACGAGAGGACGAGCGAGAGAAAGAGAGAGAGAGGAAAAATCCCATGACTTATCGAGGAAAAACAAGCCAAGGAGGGACACAATGCTGTTTTATTAACCGGACGAAATAAAGTTTATTAAATTCACAGAGAGGTTGGAACGCGGGCCAGCCCAGAAAGGTCTTGGAACGAGTCCGAGCCATAACGGGAGAAAGTCTGACCAATTAACACCAGACCGGGAGGTCTGGACGGGGCTCGCTGGCCAAATTAAGTCCCGGGAGATCCAGAAGCTCACATCTCAAAGCAGGGGAAGCCAGAGTCATCGGCTCCATGATGTCAAAACGAGCCTGGAGCCATCTATATAACTCACTGCTACTCGCTGCTTGGTGGGCCTACAAAATAGCACTGAGTGTGCAGTTTGACCGCAAGTGCAGGTGGAGGTTGCAAACAGGAGAATGGAAAGCCTCTCTCACAAATATAAGTAACAACTCGAAGCTTAATGAAAGGCCCTATGACTAGAGCCAACCTTCTGCCGCTATTAAACCATGACCGGCCCCTGTGATAGGCTGAGGTGTTTACACAGCGAATGGTTTGAAGGACAGGTTTCACGAGGCAGCGCTTTGGTGTCCCATTGAAGAGTATTCTCATACTTAACTGTGTTATTTAACTGTTCCATTGTGGAGTTAAAGTTTCAATGATAAATCAAAGATAGTTTAATTGAGCCCATTGTAAGAAAGGTAATTTACAATGAGGGAGACTTGAACGCCAGTGTCATAAATTGTCAGTAAATCTGAACATTTAGGGGTGGTTTCCCATACAAGGCATAAGCCCAGTAAATGTTAGAGCTGTCTAAACTAAACAAAAGCTTACACTAAAATGTCTTAAAGTACATCAGGACTATTTTTTTTGTTTCATTATGCACACAAGTGATTGTTTTTTTTGTCATGTTTGTAAAAATGACTTAAATGACCTAATTTACAAAACGTCTTCTTCTAATGTTACATTAAGAGACACGTTCTTAAACCCGAAACGCACATGAGATGCTTGTTTGCGCCATTGTTTATTTATTTAACAGTGCTGTCAAAGCAGTCCACTGCACACCAGTGTCCAAAGAGCTCATACAAACGCAACTACGTTTTGAAAACTTGACATTTATCCAATGTATGAAGACGATTTCAGTCATCAGAGGCTGCGACGTCTGTCAGTAGATCGGGTGGGGATCCATGTCAACTTGCCGGATAATAATTCACTTAAACATTGTGTGGCTTTGAAACAGCCTATATAATGTAGGTAATGTGGTTAGCCTATTGAAATATTTTATTTTGAAAATAATGAAGTGCATTATTTAACAATAAAACAATAAAAAAACATTGAAACATTTACCATTCTTATTAACAAAAAATTATTCTTTTAATTTTCTCTTTTTGAGAGGATCTTCACTCTGACTCTGATCTGTGCTCAAAATGTAAAAAGACACTCAACTTCAAATTGAAATCGTAATTAATATGGTTTTATAGTATATACAATTTTATCTATGGCTTAATTATGTTGTATTTGAAAAAAATTTACGAGCTAAAAGGTAGAAAAAATATATAAAAGTTTTTAATTCTTTTATTATATCCCAGTTTCACGCTACCTTTCAGTGGTGTCCGACATTGTCCCACACACATGGATTACCTGTCCCACATTTGGTTTGTTGGATGGTGGTCACCCTAAACAGAAAAGACTAGACTAGACTAGACTAGACTAGACTAACCTAGACAAGACAAGACAAGACAAGACAAGACAAGACAAGACTATACTAGACTAAGCTAGACTAGACTAGACTAGACTAGAAAAATAAAGACCCAACTGAATCGAAACAAAACACTCATGAGTTGGAAACTTTTGTTCTTAATTAACATTATTTACATGATCTAACATGCCGGAATGCTCTGCTTTAATATTAAACTTGAATGACCTCTTAATGATACTGTGAACCTGCTTTTTTCAGACCAGCTATGAAACTTCTCTTAGAACTCTGCAACGACGTCATGGTCAGAGTCCCATGCTGACCACACTGACTAACCCCCAACCCCCCACATCTCGAGAGTCATCCGGAATCTGAAAACAAACAAACAAACAAACAAACCCAAATCCCAGTATAGCAGCAAGTCCTAAAACTACAACGACAGATCGATCTCTCCCCGGGACAGCTCAAGTAAGTCTTTCCTCAAAGCACTAAATCATCCTGTCCAAAACCCACCCTGAAAAGAAGCAAGAAAAACTTAAAATGTGTTTTTCATCTTCAAAAGGCAAATATCATAATTAAAGACGATGGCAGTAAAACGACAGGTACAACTTATGTACTTTCATAATGTTACTGTTGGAGGAAAAAGGGAAAGAATGTAAATTTTAACTCCTTTATTAAAGATTCTCTCTCGTACAAGATAAAGTGAACTCTCTCTGCTTGAAACACATTAGCTACCGCATCTGGGGGAACACAGGCATTTTAATAGACCCTCTGGTTGTAAAGTAACTCATGCGGAACAATTTTTTAATGTTTGATATGTGTGTAATACAATATTAGTTCACTCACAATGACGCAGGAGTGGCTCTTTCTATGTGAATCTGCATGAAATCGGTGGGCTGGAGCAGTAAATCACTCTAGTGCTGTTTACTCAATTCTTAATATTTTTTATTATTTGGAGTAGCTTAGGGACACACAACAATATTATAGTTATAAAACAATGAAGAGAGTCAAATGTGGCAGAAGGTGACACACGTTTATTATTATGAATGGAAGTGTATATAGATGAGTGTACTGTAGTAGATATTTTACCATAAAAAAACTAAGGAAGAAAAAGGTGAAGTGCATTCATTCAAGTGCAGACGTATTCATACTGTGTATATATATATATATATATATATATATCCAAGAGAACAAAAGCCATTTTGTCCGAGAGGTTGCAGAGCTTAAAACAGTATTTGGTCTTCCAGTTGCTGAAAAGGGGGAAAGATGCTTTGTTTTGTTACATTCCAGGGATGACAACTCTATCTGTTCCTGCTGGCTGCCTCCAAGTCCCCTTGAATATCGCTCAGATGCCATCTGAAAACTTATTTGACTTGTATATTAAACAAGTGAAAAGAACCGAGCACTTCTTGCATAAAGGCCTCTATTCCTCTGCCAGTCTCTCGTTACATCTTCATTTTGGCCACCCCATAAAATCAGTCTCATAAATATTTTTCATGTGTTATATAAACCAACTCAACTCCCAAATGTAAGTGGCCAAGCTGTGTTTTTAGAAAAATATGCAGACTCTGAGGGAAACATTTGCGCGGAGTGCTGTTATTGGAAGAGTTTGGCTATGCTGCAAAGAAGTATCACAATTAGGTAAGGGATTTACCTTCAGCTGTCCCCAAAAATAACACGAACCGACTGACAAACCTTTGGTGGCCATATGGTAAGATTGTGGCTTATTTTTCCCCGAATTGAAAGTCTGCCTTAAGCAAAATAATCAGATGATTTTTAAGTGTTTTAATAAAGAATATCATCAGACGCCAGACTAATGTTACATTTACTTTACATGTATCCTATTTTACGGCAGTGAGTCACTAAAATCAATGACTGAGGTAAGATCTGTGACTGCACATTTCTTATATAGTATGACATTGTACTAGATACAGGAACTCAGCAAAAGATAATCCAGAATTGTTTAGGATTTGCTTGCAACACTCAGATGGAAGAGGAGAGCACACTGTATGTACTGTATATATTACATCAGTTGTAAAGCTTTGGTTTAACCAAAAGTGGTATGCAAGTCGTGTTGTCTGAGCAGCCGTCATAAAGAAAACTGCTGAATCATAGACCACCTAACTACAGAAGAAGCCGCAAAAAATATACATTTCCATCCAATAAACTATAAAAATGCTATGTGTGTTTGTAAAATGTTAATAAAATGATCTTAGTGCACGCATCTGTAGATACAAGTGACATCGCCGCAAAATAGCCGTCGTTCCATACACTTAATTTCAGAGGCATTTGATCACAGGGTCAAACACTCAATAAATAAAAACTCCATGGCAGAAAATTGCAGAGGCACCATTTCAATCACTTGTGAGCAGGGAAAAATATGTGTAACAGTTCACAAATCAGTTTTTATTAATTTAAACACAATCAAATAATAATGTCAAAAACATCTGTACACATCTTTTTTGCAGACACAACAAACTGCGTTTCACAATGAGGCCCACATATTGTAAATTATTTCCAGTTTGCATTATGATTGCAACATAAAAAAAATCTCGCTGTGTTGAATCTACAAAACATTTCCCATGTCTACTGTAACCGTGATCTAGCAGCAAAATGTGATTCCCCGATATGGGGGGTGGCAGGGTTGGGGGTGCAATAAGAGGAGTGAAATTGTAAATGTGGTGAGAAAAAAAACTAGGCTACAGATGAAGACCTCACCTGCAGGAGCCAAGCAACATCATGTGCTGGGAGGGAAAATTTAAAACAGATTGAGTTAGCTGGGGAAATTCACAGTCGATAGCACATGTATGTTCTCAACTCAACCGTGTGTGTGTGCGCGCATCTGTGTGCCTGTGTGAGTGAGTAGTGGCTTGCTTTCTTAAAGTCCAGAGCTAGAGTTTCTCAGTCCACAGTCACCTTAGAACTATCAATATGCATATTGAAAATCCAACTACAGCGATTTTCAAGTAGACACATTTTAAAGTCAAAATAAAAAGACTACTTCATACAAAATACACTTGCTGTACAAGAGTTTCCGTTGTAGCGCTGGTACAAAAGATAATAAACCCTATTTTGAGCTTGTTTTGAATGCCTGGACGTTGGGGTTTAACATAGCTCCAAAGCAGTGGGAATACAGACATTTACACTCAGTTTGACATTCATAGGATTAAGTTCTTAACAAGTATTTATTAATAAGCTGCTTATGCAATCCGTGATGTTCTTCTTGGAGTTTCGTTCAAGATACCCTAGGGACTTAAATAATTCTTCCCAGACTGTGAACATTCTAGAAAACTGCCCTTTATGAAGTCCCAACCAAAAAAAGTGTCACATTTCATTGTGGAGAAAAGTCTCGCCAACTTTGAAGAGCAGAAGCTTAAAAGAAAAAAACATCAATGAAGGAAATACGAAATCATTGACACTTGACATCCATGCTTTTGGTCATGACAAAACAATTATCACAAAAAATCCTTATCTACATTTATTTATTGAATGAAACCTTAAACACGTCAACACTTTGAGGGTTTGCACAAGTTACTGCGCGCAAACACCTTTACGTACTTCCATGAAAATTAAAAACATTGCCACCTTTCCACAGCATGTACCTTAATCAATATAGGAAGGAATAGTCCAGTGATTACAAATTTACACGCAAAAAATGTCTTCTGTACACGATTGTCTTTGCAATGTAAATAATGCTTTGTTAAAATTTTCCTTAAATTACTAGAAAATCCATTTTTCCTCTTGAAGTGGAATCAAAGTACGTCGTGATGAGAAAAGGCACGAGTCACTCAAACAAAGCGCCTTTTTAAGGGCCAGTGCCACTCCACGAAGTTTCAGATCATAAATAAGAAGCGCAGGACATCCAGAGCAAAGGTTAACAAATCGGGGCTGGCGAACCGAGGAGGCCACGCCCAATTGTCTTTGTACCATTGGTTGAGATCGACGAAGGGGAAACAAACGGGGAGGAAGATTACACCAAGTTGCAGTGGGATCGGAGTCCTGCTATGTTCTGAAGGCATCGGTAGCTCAGTTTTGTCACAGGTGTGAACCCTTGCCAAGTCCCCCGCACAGACAGGGCTGTAAAACATTTTGATGGCTTTCGAAAAAAAAAGCCAATTCACAGTAACCAGGGCCAGCAGCTGCGGCGCCATAAATTCACTCTCCTCTGCTTCGAAAAAGGTTTAGGGTTAAGACGAATTGCGGCCATGTGTCAACACGCTGAGCGTGTTGCTCAGGTTCTGCTCTCTCTATGTGTGTGAAGGATTTTTTTGGTCTGCTACTATTAGAACGCAGACACTTGGGCGACGCAGCCGGCTGGCGATGCTGATGATGGGTGTGGGTCTTCGGGGCCCGCGCACAGCATGGAACACAACAGCGGGGCCAAAGAGCAAAAGGGTGATGCTACAAGTACTCCAGGTCCAGAGCGTGGTGCAGGGCCATGAGGTCAGAATGACTAGATATCCTCCAGAAAGGCATATTGTGCTGGGGAAACAGAAAGAAAGAACATTTGAACGGGAAGAGAAATGGAAAAGAATAAAAACAAAGCATCCAGTGAACACTTGCCTTGGAAAAACAATCACGCCTAGCACATGAGTGTCTAAACATCCTCAATGACCTATAACCACACTAGGACCTTTGAAGGAGGAACGATTTTCAAAGAAGAATCACTGAAGCAGCACCAACAATTTGGTCACTGAGTATTTCATAAAAATAAGGATTAACCTGATAAAAGTTTTGATTTATTAGATTTATGCATTTGGCTTTCATAAAGTGACTCATGGTGCATTTAAAGGGATAGCTCACCCAAAAATGAACATTCTGTCATCATTTACTCACCCTCTTGTCATTTAATACCTGTTTTGCTTTCATTCTTCTGCAGAACTCAACAGAAGATATTTTGAAAATGTTGGTCACTGAACAACGGTGGCCCCCATTGACTTGGGGGCCACCGTTGACATTGGTTTTGTGTACGTACAATAGAAGTGAATGGGTACCATTAGCAATATTCTTCAAAATATCTTCTTTTGTGTTCTGCCGAAGAAAGAAAGCCATACATGTTTGAAACGACAAGACGGTTATACATATACATGATGATAGAATTTTCCTTTTTGGGTAAACTGTCCCTTTGAGGTCACATTTTATCAGATTATATCCTTTAAAGGTTTTTAAAAGCAACCCTTTGTAGTTTTTGGACCATAAACAAATTCTATTGCCGCTGCTGCCTCGTAGTGGCTGCACACTCAAGTTCTGTGTTCGGGTCGGAACACACAGCCCCGACCATCCCCTGCCTCCAGAAGAGAGCATTCGCTGGTTCTCTTATTTAACAAATTCACGTGTATTGTGATGCCCACAGTGAAACATATACAGCAACATTATTTACATCACTGTTAAGAGTTGTGCTTATCAACCACATGGGTGAACCCTGAGCAAAAGTTCTATAGTGTTGCTTTGACAAAGAGTCAAACCTACGACCTTGGCATTGCACCTTATTCGACTAGAAAAATAAAACGACAACAGGAGTTTTAATGGAAGTCCAGAAGAAAAGCCAGTCTGGTGAGTGTTTTGCTATTCCTCCTTATACCATAAAAAGGCCTGATGGGAAATAACTGTTAAACACACTCTACATACAGAACCAAACGTAGCTGGAGACAACATTGCAAATGAGGCATTGTTCCTGGGAGAGACCAGAGGGAAATATGATATTTCCAGAATGAAAAAAGCTTGTCAGCTCCGAGTCTTCCACACACAAACCATTACAGAGTCTTATCAAAGGTGCACCGTCTCTCAGGCATATGTTCCGCTTAGAGAAGCATGCAGTGACCCTCAAAAGACTCTTTTCTTTTGTTTTGTAAATTGTCTTTGCTTTTAACTTTAAAAGCCAGAGATGTTATCTCCCCCTGCCTCGCTCGAGTTATTAACTAGAAGGGAATTGTTTCTGAGATACTTTCAAGACGACGTCGGAAAAACCCTGAAAGGTTTCGCACAAAGTCGCCCTTCAACATTCGTCTTGCATCTGACAAAACTGTGCTATTTTTATTTGCAGCCAGGCTTTCTCCATTCTACCTTATAAAGTGCCCGGGACTTATTAAAACCGTGGCAAAACATTACAGGCTTGGTCTTGGAGGAAATGGGGACTGACATTTAAAACTGAATAGCCGATTTGGCCTCTGTTAACTTCCTCTATTCACATTCCTTGCATGATTAATTGACAACATGGAACTAATCACTTGGCACAATATAATAAAGAATCACGTCAACACTGCACAGCGGGCTGCCGCGTGTGTTTGGAACCTGTCTGAACAACAAACCGGTTTTCTTTGATAATTAATTACATAATGAATAATTTCAGGTTTGTGGTTTATGGCTGAGGCGCTGGGTTTACGTGAAAACTTGGCAGGTGTTCTGAATACACAAGTCCTTTCAACAGGCTGCAGGTAACATAAATCATCTGGTTTGAACAACAGGAGGCTGGAAAAACAACACTCAGGTGCTTGGCTGCCTTTGCCACGTCCCATAATGCTTCAAAAACCCACTAGACTGTCCGAACGTCTCTGTTCTTTATTCTTCAATGCTTGTCATTATCCTAAACGTATCTAACAATGATTTAAGCCTCTTAAACGCATGTTATATTTATGAACTCAAGATGCCTGAGCTGACTTGTCTGGCATTTCACATGGAAGGGACGTGTAATTATGTGATCTCGTCCTTTTACATTCGAGCTGTCAGATGAATTGGGCCGATTACAATGTTAGACTCAATGGCGTTCTCAGGGAACGAGCTAAAGAAATGAAAGGTTTAAGAGAAAAACAGAACGTACCTTTTTCGACCCTTGTTCCTCCTCCACGCCATCGCCCACCACCACATAAACAACTTTCCTCCCAAACCTCTGAATTACTCTCTCGAAGCAGCTCTCTTTTCCTGAGAAGAGAAACAGGTTTAACGCAAAGGAGCCGCGTCCAAGAGCCGGCCCATGTGAGGGCTCTTTAAATACGCAATAAGTTACACAAAATTACGCAGCGTAAACACTTTGCCTTGGCTCGGAGATGCGATAAGATCGATGCCCAGATAAAAGCAGTCTGAAAAGCATTAAGTGTGTCTTATTCCTCCCAAAATATGGGACAAATGGAGTTTAACAAGCTAAATCAGCCTCACATGCGAGCTGCAAGGGAGGTGCAGAACTAGCGGCTGCAGGATTCTGTGTGTCAGCGGTGGATTCGCTTGACAATGGCCTAGAAGTGAAGGTCGGTGTTTATTTTGTGTTGGAAAAGTGGAGGCAGAGCAGAAAAAATGGCCGAGTGGAATGACATAAATTTGCAGAAGTGGTTTCATATGTAGACCTGAAGAGAAGAGGCCCGGTTTAGGCTGAGCTCCAAGAAAATAATCCCAGCCTGATTAGGCCTCTTCCTGAACATCAACCCTCTCATGTGTCCACCACTTCTACAGCCTAACCCAATCACACGCCATGTGTCTCGTGCTGTTTACACGTAATATCGGCGTAATTACGGTCTGCATGAAGAGTCCACTCTTACACAGGTAGCTAAAACTGCAGTTGACCTTAAAATAAAGCGTACCTATTTTTGTGGCGCTGTAGATGTTTTCGATTGGAAAGACGACCCCCAGTCCATAGAGGAGAACCTTTGCGAGCGCAGGTATTAGCTGTGTTGTGGTCACCAAGATGTTTACACAATTTGACCTGTGATTGAAAAGAAAATTATGTCAAAAAAGTGCAGGAAGTACATCGTATTTGTCAACCATAATGCACTGAGCAGCCTTGTAGTTACCCAAAAATGAAAATTCTTTCATTATTTATTCACCCTTATGTCATCCCTAAACTGTATGACTTTCTTTCTTCTGCAGAACACAAAAGAAGATATTTGGACAGATGTTGATAACCAAAGAGCATTGGTTCCAAAATGAGTACATTTTCAATACTCGTAGACGTGTAAAAATGATGACTACATTTACATTTTTGGGAAAACTTTCTCTTTAATTATTAAAAATGAGCGCTCTTAACCAAAAGGTACTGGGGTCTCTACCATTCGTACTATCCAGACCTCCTGTTGATTTATATATAACAGAGATGGGCTCTATATAATTTGCATACCTCGAGTGAATTAATGTTAGTGCTTTCAGTGCCAGTGTTAACCAGGAGTCCGTTAGGGCTTCAATTTCTGCTCGCAATTGCAACCAGGCTTCCCTTTTGGCCGGGCCAAGCAGACCTGAAATGAACAGAAACATTGTTTGAGTTGGACCGTCCTGCGAATACTTTGAGAAATTTCAAAATGTACTCTAACCAAGTGGCTCTGCACAAGGGGTTATTTGAAAATGCGCTTTTTGTCGACACCCCATCCCCTTCCCAGCAATTTCAGCAAAGCAGTTTAATGGGGGATTACCTCCGACGTTATTTTTATAGGTGGTGTAAATTTCTTTTACTCGTCTGTAGCGGAACGCCAGCTTTCTCATCCAGTCCACGCCTCCTCGTACGCCAGTGGCCAGACACAGGTTGGCACTCGTGGCAGCAGCGTGGAATCCGTCCGTGCTAAAATTATATGTACTGAACAGAAACGATAGGATGCTTGTTATCCCTCTGCTTGAATGAATCTAAACCAGTTCTGAGAGAAGCTATGCTAACTGTACCTCAGATCCTGGCCGTTGTCGTCCGACGACACGTCATCGATATGGACCTGATCACACTCCTTCGAAATAAACAACGGATGGTAAGCAAGTATGAATTAAAATACGTTATTTGATAAATGGTTTTCATGTGCAAAATTGGGTGCGATTTGGCAGCTCGAGTCCACAGAACGAATAATGTCAACAACTGTGGAATTCCCATTTGAAGCCTAAGCCCTGTCCTGAAAGCTCAAATCAGACCTCAACCACTTCCAGCCTGAACCCCCCACCTGCTAAATCTTAATAAAAATAAACACCATCATCAGGGGACCGGGGCCCAACCCATTTGGCCTCAACCGCTAGGGGGATCTCTTGATATACACACATTTGCCAGTGCGTAGAATCAATCGGGACTGGATCAGCGTGTCTCTGTGTACTCCGGAAAGGTCCATCCTCTCTGTGTAAGGTTCATGGACTTGTGCCTCAACAAAGAGATAGCTGTGGGATAGCAGGAGTGTCCGAGCCCCCTTCAAGATCTCTAGTTCTTGGAGAGGTTGGATGATTCTACAGCTCTGAGCTGATTCAGCCAGTGCGCACAGTAACACGAACCAGACTTTCTGGTAAATGTAACGTACTAGAAAAATTGAACCTGATGCTAACCGCCAATGAAATTATGACCTCTGATTGCTGCTGAGCCACACACCAACACAGCCTGAGGCCAGCTTTTTGGAGAAAGCAGACTGAAAATCTGTTATTAGTTTTCCATTTATAGTAGACCTGCCCCCCGCCCGCTGCAAGAGCCATGGATGTAAGCAAGCTGAGCCTGAGCATTCAAATCAAACAAATCTCACATGGAAAGATGGAGGTGGTGGCTTGGGCATTGGTTAAACTGTTATACAGTAGGTATACAGTATATACACTACTGGTATAAAATAAAGCATTTGCTCTTGTATTTCATTGATAATTTAATTCTCCCTAAAGTTAGCACAAAGAGATTCTTTTGTTAAACTACGAGTCCAATCTAAAACATAGAAGTCCAGGTGGCGTTTTCCCACAACTTTAAGCCTTTTAATTAAGTTTCAATGAGCTGCTAAGACACCAAAAACACAAAAAGGACTTCCTTGTTTTAACTCGATCTATACCGGGCCAAATGCTGACGTTATAACATTCCTGTCTAATGCTACAGCAGGGCAGGGGTAAGCGCTTTAGACCGTAAACCTTTTTTATTTTACTGGTTCCCCTCTGAACAAATTTTTCATCTCTCTGGATTTGTGGGGAGAGGGAGGGCAGAGCAACGTGAAGAGAAACTCAAACCAGCTGTTCTTTAACAGAATTAAAATCTTGACCCTCAACCTCTGCTCTAATGCAGCCATTCTCTCGCCAAGCCTCTCCCAGCAAGCTTCGAGATCCAAAGAGGAAAATACTTTGACCTGGTGCCCTGCTCCTCCTCTCCGGGGCTCCGCAGGCTCAGATAAGGGGGAAGGGGATGAGGGGGGGTATGTGAGGGGTTTGGGGTGACCTCACATGGAGAACTCGGAGTGTTGTGGGTCCAAGAGATGGACTGCCAATTGGGGAGAGAGCTCACAAACACCTAGAGCTATTTGTGTAATGTGTTTTTAGATAGTCAGCAGTGGATGTTTAAACTTGGGATTTACAAATTTTCTTTCTTAAAATAACCTTTGAACAGGACAAAATAGTTATAGAAAAACGGGGGCTTCTTTGTAACGTTTTACCCTGGTTCACTCAAAGACCATTTTTTTTCTTTTTCGGGTATTAGTCATTATGAAGACAAAATGTGTTTAAAGGACATTTGCGATAACAAAATGCTCCTAAAGGCTAATACATTCATGAAACCATTGCAAAATATCTAAACAATTGCATCTTTTATTCACCTTAAGTTGATCAAAACCCGTGTTTGACTCTTTCGTCTGTGGAAAACAATAGAAGATATTTTGAGAAATGTCTCCGTGGTTTTGTGTCCGGACATTGGAATTCAACGAGGGCCCATGCTGTTTGCTTACGGACATTCTTCAAAATATTTTATTTTGTTTTCTGAAAGGCATACAGGTTTGGAATGACACGATGTTGAGTAAATGACAACCGAATTTTCCTTTTTGGGTGAATTATCCCTTTTAGTGTATTGTTGGAGTGTTGGCAGCTGGCTAAGTCACTTGATGTGAGCTCTTCTCATTGTCGGTATCGCCACATGTTTACATTGCCTTTTAATTCAGTGGTTATTACGACATGCAATTAACAGTTCACAGGCTCCCGGACCTCCAGGATGAAAGTTAGGGCAGAGAAAAAATGCACAACCTCCAGCAATTACTGCACACAGCTGGAGCCCACATAAACCACTTGACTGCCACTCTGGTAGCTGCACCCGGACCCTAATGGAGCCGAGCGGTCCTAATGTCTTACAGTAACTCACAAGACTCATTAGGACAGGTTCTTAAGCACTCGTAAACACCGTTAAGCCTAATGACCGAGGATGGGCCAGCTTTAAGTGCTTAAGTACAGCATGTGGTTGATCTTTAAGGGTGGCTGAAGGTATCTTTCTTTTGAAAGGATGCGATACTATAAATGTTACAAGAGGCAAGTACACTGTAGGTTAAATGAGGGCTGTGAATTCAAGGGAGTGAATGGAAACCGTGTACATGGTGTAAAAAAGTTTGTCCTTGTTTCGTCGTAGTTGTGGTTCTTACAAAACCTACAATCACTCCTAACTGACTCCAGATGTTCCTACTGTAGGCTGTGTAAAGATCCTCCTATGCGATTCATACGCAATTACGTCTTACACAAACACTTTGTCTCGCTGTTTAATTGTAATCATGCTCATCAAACCGTCTCTGAACGAAAACAATGACAAATAATATCCATAAAGAGCTACTGTGGGAAACTCCAAGAGGGGCCTTACAAACTACAAAATAAACACGTTTGAATCAGCTTTCATTCTCTCGCTCTCATTCTCCTTTCAGTTCCGTCTCGGACTATCCAGGCCTGGAGAAACCTTTTCATTTATGCGAGCTATCAGAGCCTCCTTTGTTCGCTGGCGTCTGTCATTAAGCAATCAGGCCGGACCGCTTGATTCTTCCTGTTGGCCAGAGGAAGGGCTTTGCTGCCGACTGCTCGGGAGCGAGCTGCACAACGTCAAAGAGAAAATGATTATTTAAAACTACAAACCTCACTTTCCCTTTCGCTCCTGCTGTTGAAGATGGAAACATCCGTATTGCATTACTCTTGCTGGCTACCTCTGCTTCTACTCTTTTTTTCTAGTAGCACAGGAGGTAATGGTCTTTTTTCCTCGGGCCAGATTTTAAACTCCAGACTACCTATGCAGGTGAGCAGCACAGGTAACAAAGGCACAGTGTGAGTGATTACAGCCATCATCACAACATTCCTCCAAGCCTACAAGCTAAGTCCATGTGAAAAGTCGCAATCCATGGTTCGCAGGTTCTCAATGCTGCACTCCATTGGCAGGGTCTGTCATCCCCCGGTCTGTGAGGGGGGTTCATGACCCCGGGTGTTTCCCCCCTCCTTCACTTTCCCACCACGGTTGGCCCGCGCAAGAGTGAGAGAGGTAAAGAGAGATAGGGAGGGTGCAGCTTACCTGTGGGTCGGACACAGGATATGGAGAACAAAGAAAGTTCTTCAGACCCACTTCATACCAATCCACAGTTTGTGCTTGAACAGTCATGGAATTCAAACACCCGAGTGAAACAAAGCTCTCTGGAAACAGAGGTTTCCTAAAATGGAGGCTTTTTACACTCTCGTGTACATACACGAAAAGGTATAGTTAAATAAAGTCGGAGAGAAAAAACACGGAACGCTATTTTGGTCTCAAAATTATAAAATGCACTGCAAAAACGCTACAAGAATCAAAAACGCACATGTAAAGATATCTAGTCATTGGCTAGTCAATAGACACGTACAAATGCAAAGTGTTCCACTGCACATTGCCAGTTAAAACAAAAGTCAGTCCAAACATGAAGACAAGCAAAAACTTGCTCTTATTAATCCTCTGACAACATGTGGGTTCAACATATCAAATGAAAGCATTTCACATTAGGATCTTTTTGTGAATTGCAGATGATTCCAAACAGCCTTTAAAAACTCGAGTTTGCATCTGAATGTTTTTAAAAGGACGAGAGATCTGATTGTAAACATAATTTGTCATCACAATGTTTCTAACACTACATTTTCCACAGACGCACAACCCCTATTGCTTTAAGACCCCTGTACTGTGGGTTACTGTGGGTAAAAGGGGCCAGATGCTGAAAGAAGATAGACAGGGCAACTTTGAAAGCTCTACATTCTCTTTTTAGTCATTCCAAAACACATCAGGGCTCCTGCCTCGGGGACGTGCTGAGCTCTGACAGCCAACAGATACTACCTGCGTCTAGACAAAAAACACATTCAGTCCGCAGAGTCAAATCCTGTTCCCGAAAACACAACACGTGTAGGGAAAGTTATGATAATGACTTATTTCACTTTCAAAAGAGTCACTCCTCTATTTTGGTTTGCTCCAGAGAGCTCTAGGAATGTTGATGGAACATTTGCTTGTGGTATTGGCCACAAATACTGTATATTAAATAACAATCACCCTTAAATAACCAAGAGTACAACGAAAAATGAAGAGGATGTTAAATACTCACAAAAAAGTTCTTTCAAATAAAAGCATAATTTTATCTCATATTACCACACATGAACCTAACACTGCCCAATCGCTCACTGTAAAATGATAAGCGAAGCCTTCTATCCCATGGTGCTACAAAAGTCCCAGGGTCCTTCGCGATGTCACCGGGTTGGCTCAGGTATGCATCAGCAGAGGTACAGCGGGGCTAATTGAAACCGTTCCCACCTCAGAGTGAGGCAGAGCTCAGAGCCAGGGAGAAGAACTCTGTCCTTCACACGGCGCTGTGTTGTTTTCTCTCCCGGCGAGCCGTGGCTCTTCCCCGCTGAGAGGGAGCACAGCCGATCCTCCAGAGAGGCACATTCCCACACACCAGCCCGCACTCCACCTCTTACCCAACACACAAGAATGCTTTCATCCTTGTGATGTCCCTACACTCAGGTACTGAACACAAAATATCACACAAGATAGAGGTGACGGCATACAAGAGTTATTGCACAACTGGTTATTACTGTATAACTAAAGAGATGCATGTTAAAATAGTTACACTTCTGTACTCATGTGCACATTTTTTATTTGTTGTCCTTTTTAAAAAGGAGTTTTATTATTGATAAAAACCTTTTGGAACGACTGCACAGAAACACTATTTGTACAGTATTTAAAATGCGCAAATTATAGTATGACACATGTAATTTTACCTAAGCTTTCTTTTCAAGAGAAAATGATCAAAATTAATAATTCTAACTCTTAATTAATCTTATTCTATTCAATTGTTATAGCATACAATGCAACTAAATATGTTGTATTCCTCAACTGTAAGTCGCTTTGGGAAAAAGCGTCTGCTAAATGAATTAATGTAAATAAACAACATTCATATATAATTACATTTTCAAGTGTTTATTGTGTTATTGATTTACATTTACCATTAGATACACTCGTTGTCAAGTGTCCTGACAACAAAACAGGCCTATACCTTTTTACATTATTTAGAAACAACAATAATGTATTTAATATAAAAAGAAAATATATAAATTGCATGTTCAAGAAATACATTACATCTTTTTTGTTAGTAGCTAAAATATCTAGAGACCTGCACACTATCAATATATTTTTGTTCAAAATCTGTGGTTCCAGAAAATAACCGCTAAAATCCTCTCATGAAGCAATCTGAATCAATATACTGCGATCAATACAAGGATCACATTGCTGACAAGCATGAAATATATTCTGCCATTGTACAATATCAATAATTAAGTGAGCCAAAAAAACAAGACTGTCTCTTTTTCACAAAGATCTCTGCCACTTTGTTTCTCATGTTCAGTGCTCTCGATCTTTTGTGCTGGGTCAGTGCGACATGTGTGTGTGCTGTATTTGACTTCTTTTCATTCCTCTTCAGTTATCATCAGAACTGATTAAACAAATCACGCACAAGAAAGCAGGCAACAAACAAATAACACAAGCCATCAACTGTGCAGAATGGTGTAACACGACACAAGGCAACATGACCCCGCGCATTGCCAAGACAGAGCAAGGCTTTAATCAGACAGGATGTGACCACGAGAAAATGTATCCTCCGTGCGGATCACAAAACCAAACCAAAATTTATTAACAAATTTTATTCCTGAAAAAAAATAGCATTGCAGTGTGGCACAAGTCAAAGGCTAAAGAAAGCAAATGAAAGACCGTCGTAAAAAAAACACTCAGGGTGTCAATCAGGCTGATGGTGTGTTTAAGGACTACCGCCTGTCATTTGCACACTTGTGTACATGTTACAGAGACGACAGCCTTGTGTTACGAACACCATCAGGCATTTGTATAGCTGTGGGGGAAATCCCTTTACAACTTCGACCAAATTACATTGAGTGTATGCATTTCTTAAAGGCCAGGAATATATATATATATCTGCTGTGGTATTATTTACAGTTCAGAATTTTTCTGAACTTCTGCATTTTCGTATTTGCAGTCTTTATTGCAGTCGCTTGAATACACTACAAAACATCCAGTTGCGGTATTAAGTACAAAAAGTGAAGTATTGCGCCATTACATGCGATTGTAGTTTTAAGAGAAGGTCCTCAGCTTTAAAGTGTCAAAACGAAATGTAATAATTCCGTTGCTGAGATATAGCAGACGGGAAAACTTTGCATTGCACAATCCAATAATTTTACAAGATGCCAGAACTGCCAATTCATACGCGAGCAGTCTAAACACATGAAACAAAATCAAAATACGGGACAGATGTTGTGAAAAAGCCACATATAAGCTTTGTCACAAAACTGTCATTTATTCCCAAAAAAGCAGACTTATTATAGAAAGTGCCGCGCGATTTGAGGCGGCCAAACATACGGAAATATTTAACAGGCAATTAACTTTGATCAAGATGAGCGCGATTGGAATCTCGCCGTCACTCTTGTGTCTCGGGCAGCACAAACATTTGCTTTCTCCCTGGTTCTCGTGGCAGTAAAAGCCGAGCGGGGACGTAGACTAATGAAACCTGGCAGACTTGCAATACTTCTCCTCACACTGAAGTATTAAACAAAACATTTCTTCCATGGCAGGGTCAACCTCGAGCAGGACACAGAGGACAATCATTGGGTCAGCAGAGTCGGGTTCTGGGGAAGAGGGAGGGCGGCTCGCCGGCAGAGTCTAGGTTGGACAAGTGTTCTTGCTCACGCTCATGTTGTATTATTAAAACCTATACTTTTTTTCAATTCTGAAGACTGTGTAAGGTTATTTTCTTTGCAATAAATGGGGAGTTAAGCTTTGAAGCCTTACAAAAGACCAAAAAATGATTTAGTTTGTATTAAAAATCTTCACTTTCAATAATCTGTCAACTGTCGAGATTGTAGAATCAGACTCTTAAATTAATAATTTATTGAATTATGATTTATAGCACATTGGAAGACTTCTATACATATACTATATACAGAAGAATATATATACATATAGGTGTATTGCATTTTGTGTAGACAATTGTCATATGGGTTTCGAACAACACAAGCATTAATAATGTTTTTTTTAGAGTGAACTGTCCCTTTAAGGGTTGAAATGTCCAATACTCAGAATAATTTGCTACAGTAGCTTAAGCAACACCAGATCGGGTCAAACTGAACCTGACTGCTATGAACACATGGAGCAATGCCAATCATGGAAGCCACCCCACCGGTCTCATTTTCACCCCTGACCAATAGGGTCAGAAAGACACCTAGATACCCTCTCAATAACTGCCCCTGGGGGCAGATTTTACACTGATCCAACATGAATCAGGCGCTGCGGGCCATGGAGCAGTTTTCAGACCGTGACTGCGGCCAGGCGGACAGAGACACCGAGTACACAGCATGACACGCAGACAGGCATAGCCCGTACAGAAATATTAGAAGCTGACAAATTGGGGGAAGGTGGGGCAACGGTGGGCGCAGACCTGGGAGACTGAAAGCGCATGTAAAATTCATAGTGTCCCATGGGCTCAGAGGTAATACTTCACCACTGAGGGACGTTAGCGAGAAATAGGCACCCCGCTATTAAATGGTTGTTGATGCTTTGGCTTAAAGTTTAATGGACTGCTCTTTTGCTCGTAATGTAATGTATACACTCTGTTGTGACTTATCCATTGGGGCTGGGTTTTAAATATTGCCACTAAGAAAGCGGGCTGGAGAAGTAATCACAGTATTAGAAAATCTTCACGGGGGGCGAAACCTGCGACAGTAAGCGCAGAAAAAAGGGGACCCCTGAGGAGACGAAGCGTGCTGGACTTACTTCTAAGTCGTTGAAGAAGAAATGTGTGTCGGCCAAGTTGAAGATCATCTCTTCCATTCGCAGTCCCAATGAAACCGACGTTGGTGGATCCTGAAAAAAATAAAACATACAAAATAATACATTTGTAAAGTCCAATTTTTGAAAGTCGAATGAGTGAAAGTCGAATGATGAGCAACAATATGCTATGGACATTGAAATTTTAAAGATGCACTGATATATCGGTCAATAATCGGTATTGGTTCAATAAAAGCATTTTTTTACATTATCAGCTATTGGATGATAGTTCCAAAACAGCCAATGATCAGGGCTGATATATCCTGTCAATCCAAATAATAGGACAATGCAAGAAATTTTTGCTCTGTATATTAAAATATACTGTTTGTTGCTCAATTTTAATAATCAATATATGAATAAATAACATACAGAAAGATAAGAAACATTAGAATAACATAAAAACTACAATTAACTAGCAAGGCTCTATTATAAATTGCTAAAAAGCACTCTGTTAAAGGAGGCTGAGCTTATTTTGCTATTAAAACTCATCTTAGACGTGCCGAAAGTAACTTGAGGTCAAAGTGCCATCATACATATACAGTAGCCGTCTATACACCTCCGACTCTAGATCATCTTTCCACACATTACTACTGATGCATCTCACCCCAACCCCCCTCCACAATCTGATCTCACGTCAGATAAAGTATTTTTCCAACTATTTGTAAAAGGTTCAAGGCGGGAATTTAATAGAAACGGGAAGATGCACATTTTTCCTTCGCGAAACTGCTTTACCGAGTAATGTATGAACCTGTGGATTGGCAGTAATCAAAATGGATTACTCACTCCAAATATAATGGACTCTTCTCTTTTTTAATGTATTCTGTTTCCACAGTAATGCAATACCAGCAGTAATGGTCATCTCAGTGGCTGAGTTAGAGTTGATACTGTGCGTAGATTGAAGTGACTGCTACGTATACTGTATTAAAGGAACAGCTCACCCAAAAATGTAAATTATGTCATCATTTACTCACCTTCCAAAACTGCATCAATGTCTTTTTTGTGATGTTCACAGAGAACGATATTTAAAAGAATGCTTGTAACCAAACAGTTCCTGGCCAACATTGACTACCATAGTAGGAAAATCTGCTTTGTTCTGTTGAACAAAAAAGAAGATATTTTGAAGAATGTAGGAAAGCAAACAGTTCTGGGGCACTTTTGACTACCATTGCAAACAGTTAGTGAGCTAGAACTGGTTGGTTACAAGCATATAAAGATTTGAAACACGAGGGCGAGTAAATAATGTTCCAAAACTGTCCTTTTAAGCTTCTTTAAAAACAAAAAAATCTAAACAGATTAGTTAACAAAGTTAAAGTACGTTGAATGTTGTCAATAGTGCTTGATCGGAAAGCATTCAAACTGCTAAGCTTTCATTGGAGTGCACATGGAGAAAATAGATCCAGTGGCGTAAGGACAAAGTAACCCTATAGTAAAAGCTAAAAGCGACCACAGGGCTTATTAAATGAGCGTTTATGCATTAGTCAAGCATTCGGTTTAAAATCATTTTCGTAATCTTCATTCCACATGGGCTTATGTCTCTATCAGTGGCCGTTCTCTGGTTCTTCATTAAGAGGATACAACGAGTGCGTGAAGGGGACAGGACAGCAGAGATGAAATGAAAGAGGGGATTTATTTCGGTGTCTGTGCGGCTGTGCTGAGTCAGAAAGCTGTGCGCAGGGATTAAAGCTTAAACCCACCTGAAGAAGCGGCTGAGCTTTTAACTGATTACATCCACGCTGACAATGAAAATGTTTTAACTGCGGATAGTGGGAGGGGAAACCACACAAGTAGAACAGAATGCCCAAGTCACTGATAATGGGTATTAACAGATGGTTCACACACTTTTGGATCTTGCATTACTTGTAAACCATCTTCTGTATATGGATTATTACTGTGTTGATAAAAGTCAAATGTGAACTTGATTTCATAGAATAAAATGTTGTGTAATGATCAACCTGTATTTTCAAACAATGATCAAACTGATTATTATGTGAAACAAATGTCTACATAATATAGTGTCAACAAACCTGAATGAATTAAAACTATTTTTTATTTTGTGCAATAAAACTGCATGCATGAGAATTAATAAAAACATTATTAAACACATAATGTAATATATATAACCACTTTTAGAAATCGAACCTGATGTAGTTCTTTGCTTTGTATAGCACTATGGGTGGTAATGTTTAAAGCAAACAACACGTTTGAATATTCCTCCCCTCCAGTCTATTTCAAGCCTGCCACTCAGTCAGCTTAATATAAACACCTGCGTGTGTATCTGACAGTTAATAAAAGCAGGTTTGGTGGTGAGAGGTATGCAAAGTGCACTTCTCCGGCATGGCAGATCCTCTCCAATTAAATCTAAACAATCATTCAGCAAGAGAGTTAAGAATACAAGCGGCCCGGAGTGCCAGAGGGTCTTCTGCTGCCGTCACCACCTGTCCCCACACATCAGCGTCGCGGCAGAGGGCGCCAGGTCCTCCCCTCTAAAATCCCCCTCACCCCGCGGCTCTCCCCTCCAGGCTGACGGCCACACAGCTGGCCCGAGCCATCAGCTTTATGGGAGAGAACTCTGATGCCAATTAGGATAACTGATAACCACAGCGGTGAGCTCTCCGGCATAGCTCTATTTATAGGGCTCTTCCTCAACAGCATGCTTGAAGGAGATACATTTTGGTGAGTTTCTCACTGTTTATATTAAGGCCCATATTGGAGAAATGTGAAGCACCTTGGGTTTAATGTAAGGGGATTGAGATGAGTACGCTGATATGGTTTAAGAGAGCATTATTTGGTCTTTGATGTTGTGGATGGGATAAGTATATTTTGGGTAGGAGGGCAATGCGTAATCAATTATGACAGCAAAGTGAGCAAGACAAAGAAAGAAAGAAAGAAGGAAGGAAGGAAGGAAGGAAGGAAGAAAGAAAAGTTCAATGGCCAAGATGAGTGTATGTGCATGTATGTGTGGGAGATTGGACGCCAACACATCTCATTTCATGTTGAGGCACTAGTTTTGCTTCTTTACCCAGCATGCTCAGCTGAGATAAAGTAAATAAACAGTGCAGGGTCGAGGTCCAGAGCTCCCTCACCCTTAAAACAAAACAACACCCCCATCAAACACCCTGTCTAAGGAACAAAGAGAACAAACAAGCCGCCGGGCCCCGTTCCACTGACATACGAGCGCTGCTGTCATCTATACTCACCACAAAGAAAACCCTTCAAGAGCCAAAAAATGCCACTTCTGTGATTTATTTCCCTCAAACTAGGAAGCAGCTTTTTACATTCTTCTCACAAAGAAAGTCTAACAACACGTGCATATTGAATTCAGATTACAGCTGCATTAAATGTGTGTGTGTGTGTTTGGGAAAATATAATAAGGTGAATTCAGTAAGCAGTCTCCCAAGTCAAATAAAGCTATGAGCTCATTAAAAAGCCTGAGAATCGGAGATTGCCGTATTTCCCAAATTGTTTGTTTATAAGGTTCAAATATAGCTATGACGTTCAAATAAAATAACAAATACAGCGCAGAAGTAAACTTTTCATTACGTATTCACGACCCCATTGATCCTGCTAAATAGTATGATGACGTCAATTTTTTATAACCCAACCGATATAATTAATATAAATAATTGAATCTATTGTTGATATTCTATAACAATCTAACCTCTTCAAATGGCAGTTAAAGCAAACACTTATAAAACTTACAATGCAGGATTTTTTATAATACTGAAAACCCGTAGGAAGTGTCAACGGACATACCCTGTGCAACTGGCTTGTAATCCTTGCCTGTATCAGCCACATAACTCAGACAGCTGCGGGCCAAGCCAAATGCTTGCGAGGCCTCTTCCAACTTATTAAAAAAAGAAACAATTACCCGATCTCAGAGTTCCTCGAAGCTGAACCGTAAACCCAAACAGTCCCTCTTTTCAGTGTGTTTTGTTAAACTCTGCTGCAATATTTGCCCGTGTCTGCTGCATCACTCACCCTTCCGAATCTGTTGGCGTAAGACCCAGTGAGCAAGGAATGGAAAACGATGATTGTTTCATCCAAATCCCAAATGAACACGCGCTGAGAAAAGAAAGAGCAAAATCAATGGCTCACTCAGCATGCAAGATGATCTGATTGTCAATAGGAAGGGTGCATAGATTCATGTGCCCTGGGATCTATACACGTTCGGTCACCACAGCACCCCACAACTGCGGGAAGAGCAACCACCAGACCATCCATCTCCTTCCCCCGATGCATTAACACAATCAATACCAACAAACTAATTAACTAGATTTGTTAACATGCTATGATGTCAGCTTGCTAATGGGGGCAAAACCCGTCCTGAGATCCAGGTCATGGTAATTAAACGACCACGAATGTGTTCTGTACAGCAGAGAAAGACTACTATAAATTTTCTACTAAGAACCAAACATTTAAGAGCAAAATACTTCTTAAAGTCGTTGTCATCAGTGCATTTGCTAAAATCAGTGCTAAACATTTCTGAATCAACTGCACTCTTTTGTATAAAGTGAAGTACAAAAGCAGTTTGCAGGGATTCAAAATCAAATTCTGGAAGTTTTGGGATTAAAAACAAAAGTTAATGTTAAGATGTGAAATTACTATAAGTATAATTCTGCAAGGCGTTTGCAAGGCAGCGAATGTAAGCAAATGTGTAACTTTGGATCCTTTGAAGCATGCAAGATGTTTAAAAAATGTCGGCAAGATGAACATTAACAAATGATGGATTACTAGATTTCGCACAAACTTGTTCAAGTGCAATGTCATTATTAATCAATACGAGGATAAATTAAAAAAACTTTAATTTTTCTCTAAATTATTTTGCTAGCACTACAATTTGTATTAATTTACCGCAATGCAAAATACTATTTTCACTTGCCATCTCAGACTTTTATTTTACGTTAAACCAGAGAGTGAAAGATAATTCTTCATAATCAAATGTTTCATGGTAATAATTTATTTTGAACTCTCCGATTCCAGCTTGTATGAGAAACTGACAGTGCGGTAGAGGTCCAATACCTCAAGGTCAGAGTCGGGAGGAGGGGATGGGTTATTGTTCCTTCTCCCCCTGCCACGTGACTTTCCATCCGAGGCCCGACGCAATCGATCCGAATCTGAATCTTTAATGGGGGTTGATGGACTGTGGATTGTACTGTACTCTCCTGAAGAAAAAAAAGAGGAAAAAAGTGTATCAGAGGTGGAAAATAAAAAGGCAAATTAACATTCTGGCTGGATCCATTTACCCCTCCAGTGTTCATGGCAGTGGCAGATCTGAGTTTAGTAGATCAGGTTATGCTCTAGGTACCATTTAGTTTAAAGAAATTGCAACAGGAGGGTATTTGTGCGTCAATTCCGTTACTTAAAGTTAATTCTTAATTCACAATCATTTATAACCCAAAACCAGCCAACTAGCCAAGCGGTTTCAGGACCGTCCCACCCACCTATTTTCCTAAAACAAATCCACCAAAGCCTCTTACCCGCAGGTTGCTCTGAAAGGGCCTGGCTGGTGATGCCTGAAGAAGGTTCCTGTAAGGTGTAGGTAGCCGTGGTGGAGGGCGTGGTGGGGCTAGTGTTGTTACTGGTCATGTACGGAGAGGTGTATGGACTACTGTTGTAATACTGTGCATACTGACTCTGGCCAAAAGCAGGGTAGGAGGGGTAGTCCTGCAAAAAGACATCAAGGAAGTAACGTGAGATAGGCATACAGCGACGCTGCTACTTCACAGCGCAGATTCCAAAACGTAAACGTGACCATATGTCTCCCGTGTGCTACATCTGGACAGTGATCTGTCTTCACTTCTTTTCTCCTTCTCCACCACTTGTGGCATAATTCATACACAAAGAGCAAGAGGTAATCCTCGCGTACAGTGGTCGGGACATTTAGAGTGATTCATATCATGTGAGTAATATACAAGCGTACACATGTTCTATAAAAGCTTCCAGGAGGCGGGAGGAAATACGGCTTGCGGAAGCCAAAATGCGACAGCCTCCGGTGGACACGGAGGGAATTTCAACATGCTCTGCGGACCAGAGTCAGATATAGAAAATGTTATAATAGCTACCTGTTGTGTACTGTTGAACCCGGTCGAATTTGTGAGGGAATTGCTTCCAGCGTAAAGCCCTGAAGTTGTTGTAAAACTGCCTCCTACGAGTGAAAGACATAATGGTGAGTTATCTCCATATGCAGGGTAAAAACTGATCAGATGTGATACAACAGATATAGATCAGTTACAAGAAAAGACAAACATAAAACAGTCAAATGGTGGAAAAGTAGACAAACTGTGCGTTTTTGTAATGAATGAGATTTTTTCAATTGTTGAATGGGGGAAGATCCAACAACCAATTCAATGGCATTTAAAACAAAGCCTTACTGGTATCATAGGGGCATGATTGTAAGTCTGTGTGTGTATGTGTGTGGGATACAACAGTGGCTTTTTCTCTTGCTATCTCTTGTCTCTGTATCAGTGATCAGATCTGATGGTCGGAAAGGGGGTCGGGTCTATTATTTCATCCATCGCTACCCTTACAATAACAGAAACAGTGGCACTGTTGTGTGTTATCCTCTCCGTGGGGGGGACGGGAGGGGTAGGGTGGTCTTTTACCTGACATCCTGCCTCATTGAATATGCATATCTGTCTGCTTTTCAAGCTGCCCGGAGAAGCACCTTCTGGGTAATTAAATCTCTTTATGGAGAGATAGCATCTGATGACTTAATAACATACGTGACATGAGTTATAGGGAACGGGACAGCCTGAAGGTATGAAATCTTCATTGCTTCTGTTGTGTTGTAATCACATCAAGCCCCGGGTCAGAAGTTTTCTCAAAGCTTACAAAGTGATTTTCCCAGAAGCATTTTCTCATAACATTAACAGATTGTAAGCGAATGAACAGCTGCACTGATGCATTTCCAATGTAAAATGTTCACGAAATGAACAGGCTCAAATAAAGAGGCCACTCACATAATTTTCAGTTGTCTTGAATTGACTATTTCTTTTACATAATTTTTTTTATTTGCATTATTTGCAGAAAACAAGACAAAGTGGTGAAAAATGAAAGAAATATGAAAAAGCAATGTTTTCAGATCTTGAATTTTCCAAAGAAAACAAGTTGTACGCTTTTTTAATGCTTGTTGAAATGCAGCATTGGCAAAACTGAAGGGGTCTCTTCATTTTTCCGGAGCTGTATTTTAACATTAAGATCAAAATCAATTTCAAAATCAGTAGAAAAGAAGTATTCAGTGAAAAAGACCAAATTCTCTTTTGGTCATTAGGAAAATAGATTTTTTTGCTATCTTATTTTTATGTATACTCTCTCTCTCTCTCTCTCTCTCTCTCTTTTGCTCTCTTTATCTCTACTCCCACTATTTGCTTCAGAAATGTTTGGTTTTCCTCTCCAGACACAGTCTCTCACATCTCACATAATGTGAGAGTCATCAAACTCAACAGTCATCCGTCACACAACAAATTAGCTAAATCCACAGTTCATAAAAGCCAGGACTTATGGGATAGTAGTTGGCTCCGGAGAGAGCACGGAGCCACATAAAAGCCCAGCAAGACCTCCTCCGGTCCCAAAAGAATGACTCCATGCTGGGGAGAGGTCTGGTTTTCCCAGGGGCAAAACCCCCGTTCCTTCCCCCATCCTCTCTGTCTTGGTCCAGTTAGTTCAGTTAAGACGAGACACTGGCTCTCCTTATGGCCTCTGCAATTGGGAGTCCATTTGCTTTGCTTGATCAGTCCTCTTGCCATGGGCTATGTCTATCATCAGTGCACAATATTTGTAGCAGAGGTTTTGTAGGCCTCTCTGGGGAGCTGGCGATCAAGTCCAGATGGGCTTCTTTAAAAAGCAGTCTGCTGCCTCTCTCACACTGTGTGCGGAATGGAGGGAGGCCCGATCATTGCCGTAATTATCATCTGGTCGCGGTGAAAATCGGTCAGTGAAGTCCCTCTTTCGTGCTTCATAGCTATTAAGCTCGCAGCAAGGGAAGCAAAGCTCAAACAGGTGTGAAAATAAAAAATGAATTCCCAATTTATACTTGGATGAACAGAGGGAAATTCAGTCGAGTGCAAAAATTTGTTGGCATGTAGGAAATCTCCACTAACAGAGAGAAAATTACAGACCAATAGTAGATTGGTATTTCTGAAATGGGGCCAGTAACAATTCTGATAATTCTCTTTATTCTGTGGTGGGGAGATCGGGGCTAGTTGTCACAAGTTGTTGTAAGGCTTATCTCAGTAACAAAGTCTGTTTACACAAAAAAATTCCTCTAGCAATGTATTTTTATGTATATTAAAAAAATCTTACTTTCTTATTACTGTTGGCAAACTCTAAAATAAGTGAACATGACGCAGATGTGAAGTAAAGAAAAAATGCATAATTTTTTATAAACGTCAGACCAGAGCAAATTGTAAAAACAATAATTAGACATTTATGAACATTATCTTTTCCAATTTGTTCTGTTTGTGTTTCATAATCATTGAAATTTTAATAAAGCAGATCAATATGCTGTTCAATAAACTTAAAGAAAGCAAGACTTTATAAGAAAACCAACCTTTAAAATATTCACTGGAGTGTGACAACTAGCCCCGGTTCATCCCTCTGTGTTGACTCCCTGACCATTTGAAGCACGAAAGATCCTTCTGTGTTACACTTCTAGACTCAGAAACCCAGTGCCGTTCCATTAGACATGAAAGCGCTGGGTAAAAACATTAATTTAATTGTATTCCCTCTGACAGCTGGGTGCAGTCGGCCTCTACTGGGGTAATAGGACAGCAGTTGGTATTGTATAGAGGGGGGTGGTCTACGCTACCGCGTTCAGACTCTTCCTGTGAGTCCAGACCTGCCCAATCGATGAGGCATCAGGAGGAAGCCGATAGGGACAGACTGGTCTGGTTAATGGTCATCTGTCATCTGCTTTTGCAGTTAGTGGCTAATGTGTTTATTGCTGTGTGGGCTATGTATGGCAGACTGAGGCACCTCAGTGTCAGTGGATGATCTATACTAAAAGTCAGTATGGGATGAAACCAAATAAGTGCTCTTAAAGGAACTGTTCACTCAAGAAAACATATGTTGTTATTTAGGCTGTTTGAAATGCGTTTTCATACCAGGACAGGTCATTCTAGTACTTTTATAAAGAGTCTTTAACGGGGTGAATAAATAATAAGTACATTTTGGGATAAACTACAGTATTCTTTAAAAGACTATTCAAGTTTTTTTAGAGATGTTAAACAACTTATAGCGATTAATCACATCTAGAATAAAGGTTTGTGTTTACATAATATATGTCTGTTTACTGTGCAAATAATATATACATTTAAATTATATAATTATATAGTTTATATTTTACTTAAATATATCCATGTTTAAAAAATGTATATGCACAGTACACATACATATGTTATGTATACAAATTTTTATTCTAGATGCGATTAAACACGATTAATCATTTTAAGCCCTGAATTTTTATTTCAAAATAAAAAAGAATATATGATATAATATAATGGTATTCTGCATTTTGAGAAAATTCAGCATTTTGACTATCTGCAAACATTTTAGATTTATATTCGCCACGTCTCATCTCGACGGTGTGAACAGGCCTTAAGATGGCAGCGGTCGAGTCAGAGTAACATTTACAGGCCTGGTGTTGAAGCATTAGCGGTTTTTACTTATGAGCCATGGAAAGAAGCTTCCACAGACCGCATGTGTCACATAATTTATTGTGAGATGATCCGGAGCACTTTCCAAAAACGTGGAGATGTTTCTACCGTCACACATTATTTGGAGATTAGAGAGCTCAGAACAGCACTCGCTGTTGAAAACTCTGAGAAAAGCACAAAGAAGAAGAGATAGAGACACATGGGAAATGTCCCCGCTGGGTGGTGGATGGTTTGCCTGACGCACTTTGAATTCCCTTTACAAATCTGACTTCTATGAACTGACCTCAAAGACAAGAGTCCCGGGTGTTCCCTCTTAAGCAAACATTTATAAGAACATACAAGGCCAAGCACGGAGCCAAAACGTGGAGAAAAAGACTGGTCTTAATAGGGGGAATAAGCCAGCTATTTTTTCCATCTGTCCTTTTTCTCTTATGGCCTAATGCAAAAAAGACTGTGTTTAAAAACAACCCAATACAAGCATCTGCTGGGGGATGTTATGATTTGGTCTGTGTCTGCCATTAATTGTGTCCTCTTTTGAAGGGGGGCGGAAAAGAATCATGCCTCTATTTTGCCACTCTACCCGCAAAACCAGAGGAAGAAAAGAGGGGAGATTCTGACCTTGCATCTGGTAACTGTAGGGCGCTTGTCCCGTCTGAGGTGTGGAGAAACCGGAGCTGTAGCTGAGGAAGCTGCTCTGGCCTGGAGACTGGGCCTGGGTCAGTCCACTCTCTGTCTTGATGCCTGCCCACAATGGACCTAAATCAGTTAGTGACATCAGAGCAGTATGATGCACAGTCCTCAGTGTTACTCCGTCCACGACAAGAAAAGATGGCGGCTATTTTTCACTGGGCCATGATTCAAGCTAGGCTAGAGGTACGAAAGGCAAAAACAAGTGCACGAAGTGGAAAGAAATCCCTGCCATGTCATTATTATTAATCATATATAATATGCAAGTACTTTATATAGAAACATGATTACTGAACCTGGCGTTAAAACGTCTTTAAATCATTGATTCTCTCCTTGAAAGGAAAGACAAAGCTTTATTTAGAAATTCTGAGCAAATTAAAACATTTATTCCCATTCATTGTAAAAAAGAAAACTTCTGGAGATGTATTAAAGATATTCAGGAATTTTGACAGAAAGTTATGTTCTGCAAATAATTTCTTGATGCACAATTGTAACCGTAGTGTAAAGTAAATCAAAGTGTAACGGTAAGACGGCTTCATCACATAGTACATGTATTAACAGATGGATAGACAAACTTGGCTTGCGAGACTAACAACTGGACAAGCAGAGACAGAGACTACTGGTGGTTTACGAGAGCCAAAATAATATTTTTTTATACTGTAAACAGAATTGGTGCAGAATAGACGGTGAGTACCATTTCACGTCAGGTACTTATGGTAACTTTGCAATAAAGCACTGTTAGCACCAAACTCAGCACATCAGGAATAAGAATGAATCAGGCCCAGTGCAGGTTTGCAGTTTGCTTCCACTCAAACAAACCTAAAGAACTCTCTGGAGCACATCTAAGATTGATCTACCTAAACAACTTTATCTGCGCGCAAGGTTTCAGAACATTCAATCCCTTGGCCTGAATATTTATAGTTGAGGTCGGGTTCTGGAAGTGTAACAGCACTGTAAACATCAATTTTCTAATTTCTGTTAAATAAGCATGAAACAATCAACTTTATGGATGATTCTCTGAATCGGCAGAATCTGCTGTGATTTAGGAAACTACTAAATTTGAGTAAAACATTTAGGGCACAGCACAAATTCTCTCATCATTTACTCACCCTCAAATTGTTCCAAACCTGAATGAATGTCTTTGTTTGGTTGAACACAAAGAAAGATATTTGGAAGAGCGTTACCAACGGAGATTTCTGGGGCACCACTGACTACCATAGTAGAAAAATATATAATATTGTATATTTTTTGTGCTGTTGAACACAGAAAGATATATTTGGAAGACTTTGGGAAAACAAACAGTTCTGGGACATCTTTGACAACCATTTAAATTTTTTCTACTATATTGTAGTCAATGGTGCTTCAGATATGTCAGTTGTTAACATTTTTATACTATATTTTATATTTTAAATATCTTCGTGTTTATCATAACAAATAAATTTTGACTTTAGGTTTGGAACAAATCGAGGATGAGTAATTCATAACAGAATTCTCATTTTTGGGTGGACTTTCCCTAGTGTTTGCATAACCTATTATCAGCATGTTGTTAAATATAATCTAACATGCAAAGTTTCAGATTGATTTAGCTCCAATTTGTTTAAGATTGCATCATTTTAGTACATTTTACTGGTAATTAAAAATCTAATTTAAAATGAATCAGGAACATTGAATGCTTGCTTTACAAAAAAAGGTAGCTATAATCTTCAATTCAATTTTATTAGTTACAGTTCGTACAATTATGGTCTTCAAATAACCAGTTAAACTTTTAACAAGTAACATTTCATAAAAACAAGACCAATTTTTAAAGAAAATTGGTTTATTGCGATAATAACAATCATGTTATCAACTTTGGTATAGTACCTATGGTTACCAACGGACACGTTTTACTATGGTGAGAGTTTGAATCTGTTTGAGTGAAGAGCAAATGAAATCCTGGATTACAAAGCTTCAAAGAACAGATAACAAGCTAACTGAAATAAAAAAATGTCTTTGAGCAGTTACCATAGGCTGGAATTCCATAGGGCTGTCCTGGCTGAGGGTACGAGCCATAGGCTGCAGATTGCTGCATTCCTGTGGTGTATTGCGTCTGTCCGTACGCTGCCATATTTTGGGCGGAAGGAGTCGGAAGAATGTGTGGATAAGGTCTGCTGTTGTAGGGCAAAAGATCGGAGAAAGACATTTTACCCAAAAGCACACATCGTAAAATTTGCTCACAGATACATTCTCTGCCATTCTGCTACTTAATCATAAATATTTGGCCTAACTGTGAAACGGAGAAAAATACAGCCATTAAGCAGCTGATATACATTGCGAAAGAAAAATAAATCAGGGGGGAAAATGTTGCGAGATTATAATTACAACAGATTTTGGAGCGCGCAAGCTGCAGAGATCAATGCAAACAAAGCGGCCGCAGAGTCCAAGATCTGGCAGAAGGATCTAATTAAAGGTCCAAATGAAGTTGGATGCTGCTTATTTTTTAAAGAAAAATAAAAGGAGTCTTACTTGGAAGGGTAAATCTGGGGAGAGAACTGGTGAGTTTGTCTTGGGCTGAAGCCACTGCTTCCAATGGCTGCGGAGAGAAGAGTCAAGCACATATTCGACATTAAAAAATAAGGTAAATATTAGTCTTTGCCAACAGAACTTCTGGAATCCAAGGCAACTGTAATTACATTGCGTTGCACTATTTATTTCGCTAACCTTATTTTAAGTTGAAAAATGAAGAGCAATAACGAAGGAAAATAATCAGGTAATATGGGAGGCTTTTCTGCTGACTGTACACATAAGAACCAACACAGATTGGAAGGGCCCAGTGTCCACACACACAAATAGAGGATGATGTATAGCACTGGTCAGTGAAGGGCTTGAAGTTGACGTCACAATAAGAAGCCACTAGGCCTGATTACAGGTAAGTATTAAACACAAGCAGCTTTAATCAGAAATAAATATTTTTTTAAAGAATATTTATGATTAATGACGGCATGGAGGGCCATTCAGTAAACCCACACAAACACTGAACACCAACATGAGATCTTTTGATGTGCCACTAAATGCACGGCTCAAATCTGGGAATTCTAGGGCTGGAATTTTAGTTCTCTTAAAGGTACACTGAGAAAACTCTGTAAACTAATGCTAATAATAGTATTATCATTATTATAATTATAATAGAATTTATGTTGTTTATTGTAAAGTAGTGGCCAAAAGTAACATTTTTGCAATATTAGTTTTTAATGCCCCCGCAGGTTACAATAAACCTTTAAAATATCAGGTGTATATACAAAATGGACAAAAACTTTAAAGGTACCTTTCGGACTAATTTTCTTGGCATATCAGAGAATATGCTTTCAAATATACAAAAAAAATTAATTGAAAAACAAAAAGCTTCCTGTAAATAAAACATACATTTGACTACAATTTTATTAGTTATTTGTTGAATATTTGTTAAATATTCTGTAGTCTTTCTGCAAGGCTATGTATTTATAAACTGTACATGTGTAACTTTGGTTTATACCTCAAACACACCAATGCAACGTGCATACAATTTTTGAATTAGTGATGTTTATTATTAATAATTATTCGTTGTTTATTGTTATCATTAGAATGAACATACATGTATAAGATTGCATACACAAAGTATACACCATCATGTATACAAGTTTTTGTGCATTAGCTTTTGCAGGTTGTCTCTCTTCAGTCTGAGCTTTCACTATACATTACGAATCTTTTGATGGTTACGCTTTGTGTGTATAATCGGCTGTGACATCTCCAGTAAAAGTTAGTTAGGGAGATCCCGCTCTGTGTAACTGTATTCTCTACACCCTGAAACCAGGAGCTTTTCCCCACACTTCAGCACCTGGCCTGGACAAACACACTACAGCACTGCGGCATCCCCCGAGTATAAACCAGAGTCTCAAATGACTACATTTCATTCATATTGTCAGAGATAGAAGTCCGAGCCTTGATTTATATAGGTCTAACATAAAAGTATCAGGTACTAAGTCAAACAGGTAGGGAAATAAGACAAATTAGCAGGAATGTAATACTCCATAAAGAGTTCTCACATTCACTGGCATTTGCTTAGTAAGTAATGTGAGCGGTCTATAACATGGAGCAAATCCACCTAAATTTGTATGCGCTCATTTTAAAATATACCATTGAGAGTGTAACGTTTACAACACAAGCTATTTTTGTGGTTTGAGAAAAATCTGTTGCATTTTTCTTTGAAAGACTTTGAGTACAAAAAGGCATTTCATTTCTGTAATTTACACTTCACGTGTTTCTCCGCAAGTTAAGATTTATCGTCCATTATTTGTTATTCCATTGGTAAAATGAAACCACCATTAACCAAATATTCCACTTCACATGCATAAATTGGGTATTGAGTTTAGACGTTTAGCAGTCCAACACTTCCTGTGCCTCTTCTTATCAGTCATTCATCTCTAAGATCATCTCGCACAGCACCGTGTGTGTGTGTGTGTGTGTGTCATACCTGATCCTGAGAAGCCGTCTAGGGAGCCGTCTGCTACAGAGGTGGTGATTTCAGTGCTGCTCATTGGCTCTGTTTTAACTGCAAACAGAAGGAAACCAGGACGTTTGTGACACAGGCTTGTTATCCCGCTTAATAATCACACAGGCAAACCCCCTGCACTCGTAAAGTCAATAGACTTAATCTGGGGTAATGTGCGAATTTAAAACGCGGCAGAAGACAGACTGTGGAGCGCACATCCAAGCGGTTTCGTTGGCTGGCAGCGTGGCATTCATTAAGCGGTTGGTGTAATGAAATGGAGTCGCTATTGAGATAATGGAGCTTTCAGGTTTCCGCAGTTCAGCCCCGGCCAGCCCACAGGACAGGCCAACAATTAAATGCTAATCTGTTGTACAAATAAAAGGAGGACACTTCCCCTCCAAAACACACAAACTCTTGAGTTGATTTAAGTACAATGGCCATACTCAGAGCTCTCATTTAAATGCATAAACCTCTTGACGTAGTTTGTAAAAAGCAAACTGAGGGCCAGATCAAATAGAAAAAATATATTTTAAGCAATATTTTGACTGTATATACAAATTTTAAAATGTAACCTATTGTATAATTCTATTGAAAGATTATTAGTGTCTTGATTTCTTACCGGAAGGGTTGTACGTTGCATTAAAGACAGGCAAAGAAAGTTGGAATTTAATGGCACGAATAAGCTGTGGAATGCATGGACATGCAGTATAATTGATATGTCAAGGCAATGCATGGCGTATAAAATGTGTTTGACCTGCCTGCTCCGCACTACAATGAGGGCAACCGGGAGACAATTTCACAGCGTTTAGACAGGCCCGGATCTTTGAAATGAATCCATCTCTGTCTCGGGAGGGGGTGGAGTTTTACTTTTATGAAAACAAAATTCTCTATGTGGGTACGGAGTCATGCCCATTGAAATCCCTCATGGCTGAGGTAGCCATCAGCTTGTCATGTCGAACATGTTGCTGCTATGGTTGTCTCTCAAAGGAACATATGTCGATAGGGAGCGGTTTGAATGTGCACCAATACCCTCCCCCCTTAACCCCCTACCTTTCAGAAGGGATATGGGAGAATAGCAGCATGCAGAAACTGGAGCAGTCAAGTCTTATCACATACCACACGTAACCATAAAACCGTCCCGCGGAACATCAAATAAAATGCACATTACGCGTGCCCACAGCTTTACCATTCATTGACAGTGTTGAATCAAAGCCAAAAGTCTCAAACCATGCTTTCAATTCACCAGAACACAACACAAAAATGCTAAAGAATCCTAATGAAAGGCACAATAGTTGAAGTAGATGAAAGTTGGATTCGACACAAAATTGTGTTTGCCTCAGGGTTAAATGAACGTGTAAAAACTGTAATTTGGGATATAACGCCAAGTATTGTCCTTTCATTGATTCACTAGATCTGCACAAACCTGCAGCGGACTGTGAACTAGAACTTAACAACCAGTCAGCTGTGGTAAGCATAGTGATGTTATCACCTATAGAAAGAAAGAATGGGATAGCACACATGACAATATGCACCATCACAGGCTGGGGCTTATCACTGCAGAAATGGAAGAAAATCACATAAGATTACATTATATAAACTACACAGTGCCGATTCCGTTCTTATGGCTATAACGTGAGCCGTGAAAATAATAAAAGGTATAATGTTTATATAGTCTGTGCATACAGTACAAATGCATGTATGTACTGCTGAAGTGCACTGGTGGATAAGACATTATATTTATAAATAAACTTATTTAAAAGAATGTATTCATGAATTTTATAAAAATATAGGAAAAGACAATTTAAGTATTTGAATGAACATACACTGTACTTTAAATTAATATTTTGACGTTCAGTTTAAATATATCCCCCTGACAAAGAAAGCATATAATATGGCACGATAAGAGGTCACAAATGATATTGTGCTGGGTAACCACTGCAGAGAAAGCCGTATGCTAGATCACTTATAAATTCACAGTAATGCAAGTAAATGGCCCAAGTGAGGCAGGAGAGACGCACCTTCAGTGCCATTTGGTGTCATGGAATTGTTATTTATATGCGAGTTGTCAATGTTGGGACCGTTGGGGGACTCACTGCTTCCACTTACTCGGCTGTGTGGACTAGCTAGATCCTGCATTTCCATAGACCTGAGAAGAGACACACAGACGTTAGCACTGAGACGCACACACACATTATATAAACTAACATGGAGATCAGGAGGTCATTTAAATTATTGAAACACTGATACTGAACATAAACAAAATGATGTTTATACATGTGGGGTCCAAACAAAGTACTTACTTTTATTTTTCATTGTATTATTTAACACAAATGTTTTCATAATAATGAGCATAATAATTTGAGTAAAAAGTTGAATTTAGAAATGCATGTGATTTTGATCATTTCACAGCGTGCACTCAGGTTGGCATGAACTCTACAAGCTAGTGCAAAACCTGATGATGCATGTTATCCCAGCATGATTGAGAATGTTCCAAAGGGCATCTTGTGTTCTCTAATGAAGCAAAGAAATTTGACCTTTTGTGCAAAGGGCATTTAAGAAAACGAGTTAAACATTGTCATAAATTTGTTAACTTTTTTAGTGATCTACCATCAGTGAATCTTAAATATGTCTTATTTATTACGTTATCATGTTTCACTGCTGTAAATGTTTTAAAGGCCTACAGATTTACTGATTCAAATTAATTGTGATCTCAGACGTTTTGACCCCACTGCATACATGTTTTCAACTATATTCGGATATCAAGCAACAACATACAAATAATTCATAAAAAGTTAAATAAAAATAAGAACATATAGTTGAGGCAAAACAACAGATAAACAATAAAAGAGAACATTTAAAAATTTATATAATAATAACCATACATTTCATAATTAATTGGAAACAACTAGGCTTTGCAAAAAACATTCCGACAGTTCTCCAGAGAAATAAGCTTAACCAGGGCCTTCCCCTGAGACACATCAAATGACATTTGACACAAATTTAACAATTAATGAGACATCTGATGATTGATTTACTTTCTCATTTTATGCATTAAATATTAACCACGACTGGCCCCGCAGAGCGCGCTGCAATTTTCATACGATTGTTTTCCTCGGCATTCGCTGGTTTGAAACAGTTACAGCGGACCTGTGTGATTTCGAGGCCCACACTGCAAGTGAATGAAGAGTTCACTAAAGCGTGCTGTTTGCTCTGGCACGCATCTTAATTGTTTCTTTGTTTATATACCGAGGGCCACGCCACTAAAAACATTATTCTACTGGCTCTGTTTTACACTCGCAGGATTTTATTATGCATAGCAAATGGAAGGTCAGGCCCGTATGTGTGTGTCTGTGGTCGGATGTATGTTATATGTTTTCAGAAAAACAATGTACTAATAAGGCTAAACGTGCATTATTATTCCAGTCATTTAAAGTGCTCATGTGCCTGCTATCAACAATTTCGATTTTGAGTAAACAACAAAACATTTATTTGCATAAATTCTCATACCTCTTTTTAGTAGTTGTTCTCGATCACTTATAAAATATCCGTTACAGATGGAAGCAGTTAAAGGAAGTGCAAAGAAATCCATGCCACGGAAAACTTAAAACTGAGCTTGCTTTAAAAACAACATCTGCTACTGACACAAAATCGATTTGTCAAACGTTTCACCTAAACTAGTGGATTGACAGAACATACATTTTTCAAATGCACATATTCCTACATAAGTTTATCTCATTTAATAAGGGTTTTCTGACACCTCTCTCTCTTTCTTTTACATTTTCAGAAGTTTGCAAAAAGTTCCACACACTTCCTTCTGAAGGATTTCAGCACAGGTTATGTCTGAGAATGTCTAGAAAACCGCAGCACTTTGCTAAACAACTCACTCCTCTGCACTGATGCTGCTGGAACCCAATTCGCTCTCCTCTTACCTGGAACTGGATGGGCCTTAACCATCTGTGTCAAATATCGTCTTTTCTAATTTTCCCTCTCTCTCTTTCTTTTTATCTCCCTATCATTTTATCCACCTGCCAGGATCCTAAAAACAATATCACTCCTTGTTATTTCAGCTCGATTCCACTGTGAAGAGCCATCCGTGACACAATAGACGTTGTCTGAGAAAACATTTTTGTTATTCTCGCGCAGAATGGGAAGAGAGGAGCCGGTGGAACAGAGAGGCACATTGTCTGTGGCTCAACCCCTCCACCGTTGTTTCCTCCTCCCAGGTCTTCCCTCCCTCAGAGAGAGAGAGAGAGAGAGATAGAGAGAGAGAGAGAGAGAGAGAGCAGCCGAATGACGGAAAGGTGATTCATCATTGGTCAACGACAGCTGCAAACTGGATTAGTCCTCCCCCAATCAACATGCAAAGCGGCTTAGCCAAGGTAAGCAGGAAAGAAGGGGGGGCTCCGGGTGAGCGAGCTGGGGGCGCCTGCTTGAGGTCGCTGATGCTGTTGCCTCTGGAAGTGGAAGGGGGGGTATGAAGTTGAGAGAAATGGAAGTTTGTTGAACAGAAGCTAGTCAGGCATGACACCCCTAGCATCTTCAGAAGATCTATCATCCGCAATTGACACTATCTGAAATTTATCTACACTCCCTCTCCAGGCACAATGACAGTTCCTAATGACGGTCAAGGGGGGGGGTGATGGTGACTTTGGCAGAGCCTTTGGGGGGACACAAGACTGCTACAGATAGTACGGAGTGCATCTGTTGCAATGAGTGTCCTGAATATATAAAATGAACATATGGAGCTGCATATGATATGACAATGCTGTGGATCTTTTAAGTTGACAATGACATTCTGCTGTCCACATAAGAAAAATCAGTATACCTGTGTCGCTATTACCAAATAGCAGACCAGGGTCGAACTGTTCTCTTTTTCGATGGATCTGTGTCACGGTGATAGCGCCTTTCCACCAAAAATGTCTAAAAAATGTATGAATCTTTAATGGCGGACTGTTTTCATGAGATGTAGTAATCTGAGCTGTTTGGTCTTGGTGTTTTTCGCCCCCCTCCCTTTTTCTTCCCACAATGCCCGAGCCATGATGAATAATGGTCAAGTTTTAGAATATCTCCCTCCTCAACCCAGCTTTCTTTTTCTAACACATCTAGCCACACGTTTATATCCTAAATTAATTCCTTACATAATCCAAAGCATGACATTGAATAAAAAGTGCAGCGCAAGTACTTTTATTGCGGGAATGAGAGATGTAGAAATAAACAAAGGATGGGGAGGCGGGGGTACGGTTAAATAAAGGAGACTCCAGCGCACAGGGCTTACGAGGCATTACTCACGCTGGTTTCACGGCAGAGTCCCTTATCCAACAGGTGATTTTCACCAGGTGAACGGGAAGGGCCGGGGGGATGGGGGGTTTTATAAGCAAAAACAAGCTATTCTCCCGTGCTGCTAAATATTTATTGTTTAAACAAAAAAGGTCTGTATTCAGCATCTTTGATGTTCGTTCAAATTCAACCTGAACTGAGCTGCCTTTGATGCTCTCAGAACAAAGAGTAGCTGGAAGTGTCATCATAAAGCCAAACACGCTTCACTCACGACTGTTTGCACGGCTTTTTGTTTCGCTTTGCTTATTTCAAGCACTGCGTGTCCATCTGCAAACACCGCCGGGCTTTTAACATTGATCATTGTAGTGCACGTGGGCTGTCTGAGCTCGCACAGACACAGATGAAATTTACCTGAAATATTTGTTTTTTGACATTTAAAAGCACTTCACGGTGGAAAACAAAATGCAGTTGTGTTATTATGTTAGAGATAAAAATGAGATTTTCATAAATTATGATAATAAAATTAGATTTTCATTTTGTTGCACAGTTTGTTAAATTTTCAAGGTCAGAGAAAGCATATTCTACATTGAATTTGTTAAATTATGCAAAACATGTGTTACATGTTATTAGTTTTATAAAACAATGCTTTAATCAAAACATCTTTACAACAAGTAATCCCTATTTAAGGTGGTCAGCAGAATCCACATGGTGGCCCAGGAAAAATAAATCCACTTGTAAAGAATGTCGATGTAGACAACAATTGAACACAGATGTCATAAGAATTAGACACAGTTTACAAAATGCTACACTTTACTTGACTCTTTGAGCACAGAGCAAAGAAATGCATTACCAACAAAACACAAAAAACAGGCATATGAGGAAAAAAGAAAATGCGTGCCGGAAACACTGGGAATAAATGTACCACAAGTATTGAGGTTTAGTGCTTTTTTCTCACTATAACTGAGCAATGGATTTGAAATTGTACATGCTCTAAAATGTTGGCAATATGATATTAAACTGTAAAATTGTTTTTAAATGAAGTTAAAAGCAACCACTCAAGACCATATATATAGTTTTTTATGTGTGCAATAATAAAGACGTAAAAAAATAAACCAGAGCTAAACACGCATTTATACAGAAGGACGGACCCACAGAAATATGATCTCTTTTTTAATTTTCCATTTAAAGACACAATTGTAGAATTTTAATGTAAAAATTCTGATCATGTGTTGCGGTTTGCTGATGTGCAATTTGTCTATTTCATTTTGATCCATCTGACATGGAGCTTGAGCGATGGACAGTTACATTAAATCTGTTAATTCTGAGCTTCTCAACACGCTAAATTATTTCCAGAAGTCCGGTGTCCATCAGAGGAGATTTACGCTACACATCTGATCACATTCTCCCCACCGGAGTATCACAGAAAAAAACACTTGAATTAATATTATTGTCTCACTTCGGCCTTCAATGTTAGATTGTAGAATCTGCCTCACAGAATCAATTATTCATTTAATTTTTTTACTTTAAAACGTTTAAAAAAATGTAGCAATCAAATAACATTATTGTTTATAAAAACGATTCCTTTTTGTTTTTCTCTTTTACAACATTACTGTAAAAATCTGCTTCTACGCAGACATCCAACAAGCACAAAAACAAATGATACTCAGGTTGAGCTCATCCTCCGCTACCATTCTTAAGTAAACAAACTCCTTGATTACATGTAAACAAACACAAAGGATTTTCTAAATGCTGAAGAGCCGTGATCAATTGAGCCTCTCAGCCCTTATTTCCTGCTCCCTCGGCTACGTTTTCCTGAGACAAACAGTGGCATGTTAACAAAATAACACTCTACTGTATTTAGTAAACAGCTAATCGCCACAAATGGTTTCCGCTGTCCCTATCTCTTAAACAGCAGAGCGCTGCAGTTTCAATTAACCCTGTGTCTTTCACCACACACCAACTCGGAAACGGGCTCCGGCTGCACACATACGGGAACGCATTGGGCCCTCGGCAAATGACGGCACGACATGGGTCTGAGCGCATGGGGCTTATCAGAAAGAGCTTAATGCAGTCAAACTTATTAAAACAAATACCATGTGTAAACAATTCAAATCAAGCAAGCCATTATGAGGTAATTAGATAAACAAGCTTTTTGTGTGAAGAATACAAAAAGGGCGGCTGGAGGCAAGGCTACATTAGCATGATCCAGCAAAAACAATGCGTTTTAAATAACAGCTGCCGGGGGACGACTTTTTTATTGTTTTGTAATAAAGTATATTTTAAAGGTTTAGTTTATCAAACATTTTAGAATTACAAGAGGACAAAAACTACAAAAATAAAGACTACATTTTTAAAGCTTTGAGAAAAACAGAAATATTTACAGGCCAAATGAAATTACACATTGCAACAGACAATGCAAGATTAAACATATTTATGTAGATGTATATATAAAGTATACGGTGCAGCTAACAACTACGGACTTGAACAAAAAAAACCTCTCCAAAAAGTATAGGGTTTTGTTGGTGGCCGATGTCTTACAAGACGCCAATCTGCACAGGCCTGCCGGTCTGTCCATCCTTAAGCATTCCTGCCTGCAGCAGATGGCATTGGATGTCAACTGCTAAACTGAAATGGTTTTGTTTATTCTGCCAGCTGAATAGGATCCTCAGTGGCGAGTCTGCTGCGTTTTACAAGCAACTTATTGAGCAGTAGGATATTCTAGACCAAAACATTGGCAATTATTTATAATGTTATATCTTATTTCGTTGCACCTGTTTTAAGGTCTCGAAAAAGCTTCTTGTCACCTGAGGGCTGTGGAGAGGGGAAAAGGTGAATTTTGAAAGGAAGGTGTGAATCAGGTGCGTGAGCTCTCAGGTGAGAGAGACTCACTGGGGATTTAAATTTAAGCGGCAAACGGTGACATGATTCTTTTATTTCAAAATTCTTTCCTTTCTTAAATATCTAAAGTTGCTGCTGTGATGTTACAGAATGTTAGAACAATTGTATGTGTCTATACTGGATCAAAACATTTAAAAGAATATATATATTTTCATAGAAATTTATAGCAATGAATGAGGCAAACTCAAAATGATGTTTCATATTTGTTCTTTTAAAATAGCTTTTGTTTAAAACATTTTGTGTGATATTGACATCAGTTATTTTTTATATATAAAACTGTTTTGAAGATAATATGAAACTTCCAACAATATTGGTTAGCTTTTCAGAAATTGTCTTGTTTACAGCGTTGTCATTAAAAAAAGAATATATTTATACTTTACAATCTTTAACATAATAAAGTAGCACATTCTACAGGGGTCTTTCATATATAACATTTATGAAAATCGTTTTTTTACAAAACACAAAAACAATTTGTTTCGTATCTGGGTTAATTTGTTGTGGTTTATAATCCTTGCCATTCTGCCATTTAAAAAAATATCGATCCGAGTGTAATAAAAATATAAGAGTGTTTTACAAAAATGTCACAAAAGGCATTCTTAATTTAAAGTATTCTGTTCAAGATCCATGTTTACAACTCTCTGATAAAAAGAGTTTAAAAGTGAAACAACACCACAATCTAAAAATTGCCAAATACTTACAACAAAAACAGACACAGATGACCAAAACGGTACTTACTACAATTATAGTAGAATCCTTGTACTTTTGTCTTGTATTCCTCCTTTTTTGCAATGTTCTGTTGACTTTCTCTCCGTTCCAGAGGAATAAAGAACTTGTTAAAAAACAAACTTCACTTGAGTGGAAACGCACAGATTACCGATAAAAGACAACTTTTTTCTTTTTCATTTTAAGGGTGAAAAGCAGTGGAGCCCCGTGCAAGATCTCAAGAGACAGACTCCGAGCAAGAACGAGAGTTGTCCGATTACTGCTGCAGGCAGTGACCAGCTAGTGTCTGAGAAAGAGAAAAAAAGAGTAAAAGAGAGAGAGCCGGTCGAGAGCGAGCGAGAGAGAGGGAGGGAGGGAGCAGACTGAAAGCAGTAAGTTGCTTGCTTCTCTCTAACAGGAAGACTTTAGTTTGGAGGAGGCACAGGGGAGTTTGCTTCACACCAGTCCTCCATATGTCATTCACTCACAGCTTTAAGCAATATAGCCCTTCGCTAGATTGTATCAGTGGTCTTAAGACAATGAAACTGCAGAGTCTTCATGCATCTCTGCTAGTCTGCTGGATCCCATGGCTCGGCGCACACAGCCCGAGGGCAAAGCTTTTTTCCTCTCCCATTTATTTTAATTTTCTCTTTTTGCTTACCCACAAATCAGTTATTTTTGTGGTTGATTCTTTCTGGTTTGTTTCCTGACAAAGGAAGGGTACGGTATAAAGGTAATGCACTTTGTAAATGATGCTGTTTATTTTACTGAGGCAAACTGCCTGATCGACGTTGTTGTGGAAGTCCTCCATCAACAAGTAGAGCGCTCACTGCTGTTTGTCAGGTAATGACTGCTGTCTGTCTGCTCCAGCTTATTACTTCATTTGTTTTCGAAGTTTACCTTCTCTACTTCCTCACAATGGAACGCTACCAAATGCTACCATTATATAGGATAGGCATTCCTATTGAGGACGTTTTGTGGATTTTGTTCGAATGTTTCGCAAATGCATTTATTGCATATAGAAAAATCTAAATAATTAAAGGATTATTGCAAATGTAAAAATGTAAATGAAGAATGGAATTAAATGAATGATTGAAGTCAAACATACACACACAATGGTTTTTGAAAATTACAACTTGTGTGACTTTAATGTATTTATGTATGTTTATAAAAACACACACACATATATATATATATATACACACATAGACACACACATACATATACACATACACAATACAGTATACTGTATATATATAAATAACAGTGCATTTGAAATCTATATTATATATTATGCTATAAAGAAAATTCATGTTTAATTTTGTCTAAGGCACAGAGAGGTTGTAACCATTGAGGCAAAAAGGGAAAACTAAGGCAAAACTTGAACTGGGAGATGAACTGATTACGATAAGACAATATGTGTAGAATTTACACAGTATAGATAATTGTGTTTTTTCATATCACAGTTATTGTCAATACCGGTATGTTGCAACGCCCCTATATACAGTATATGTATACATACAAAGTGTGTGTATATATTATATACATATACTGTATATATACACACATGCATTCATGTTATTAATATAATATATATTTGCAACTGGTTAATAAAACAGCAGTCACACGCAGTGGCAACTGTGACAAACTCACACACTTTAGTAGTGTCTGTGTGCCGCAGCGGGCTCAGCACCCATATATGGGACAGCAGGTCAACATGGGCAAACAGTATAAATAGAGCCGAGCTTGACTTCTCCTCACCTAGATGTGCTGCGCTACTAAAGCAGTTGACATGCAAATGCAGAGCCGTTTACACTACGGATGTGCCTACAGGTAAAACCCGCCGTTTCACATTTCAGCCTCTAAAAATTAAATATATTGCATTTTGAAAAGGCTCTTGATAACTCAATAGAGTAATAAATGCAGAGGGCATCTCAAGTAACTACTCGTCATAGCTGAGGGGTGCATACGCCAATCGAGTTATAGCCCTCTCTCTCTATCACATAAAATTAACTTTCAATGTAATTTTGCAGTTATTTTAAAATTGCACAGCATAATTACCCCAAGTTGTTTACGTCTCCGAAGCAAACGCTTTCATTTTCCCTCAAGTCGTCTTCGTCAACTGAGAGGTTTTCGAAAATGTGTGTTTCACATTACTCTACCATGCGGCTAAAAATAGCACAATATCAGGTGAAAGATTCCACACGATTTTTTGTACGACTGCGATAAAAATTATGAAAGATGAGTTTACTTTTAAAAAAGTGTGAATGGCCATAAATAAAGCAAAATAAACAAACGCTATTAATTTTTTGGGGGAAATCAAGTTTTAATTCATATATTCAGTATTTAAAGTGTCAAACACAAAGTGGAACAATTTGGTTTTGTTGCATTTCTATATATTTATACAAAAATCAATGACTCGTTGATCCAGCTATATCACTTCTAAGATGTACCGACTTATTCTTTCCACTAGCTTTAAAGTTTTAGCAAAATGCCCTTCTAGATTTAGACAATCAGCCCTGCAATGTTCTTATTACGTGCCCATGCTGGACCTAACAAAGATGCATTGATGGACCTAGACTGACATCAGTGCTAAAACATTACTTGCCAAAAACTATATCAAGCTAGAAATATGAGAAGTGGGTAAGATTAAATGTGAAGCCGTTCTTTATTAAGGATTATCTTGATGGGACCCTGCAGTCTTACTGGGAGGCTGCAGAGATGCCTGCCTGAAATCTAGACATATGCTGGATCCACCGCGTTCTGCGTTACACGGGGGTTATCAAGAAATTATGTCACAAATGCATAATTATGCAATGATTCATGCACAGCCCACAGCTGAGCCACGAAAACCAACTGCCTGGAGTTGAGCTACTCATTACTCACTAAAGTAATTCAACTGAAAGACAATAAATGGATGCCCTCATGGAATGCCATTATTGCAATTGCATAGCACCATTTTCTGCGAGCACAGAGAAAGCGGACAAAATTGAAAACTTAGAAATTTTGTGACTTTATAAATTAAAACATGATTGGTGTTTACACGCTAAAAGTTTACACATATTGAAACTTTGCAACGCCCTTTCTTCGGTGAGTTAAAAAATATAACACTAAAGACCCTTCACCTCACCCCCAAGATATGAAACTTAAACCCCGCTCTTTGTCTAATAAAAACAACTTTTATACATCTAACTCAAAAGTACCAGGTGGAGTATTTTTATGTCGACAAAAGAGAACAAAACAGTTTCTGGGCCTCTAAACGCTGCTCGTATCACTGACAGGTAGAAGATTGTTGATATTTGATATTTTCTTCCTTCTTTTTAAGACTCCTTACATTTTCTGCTTTGAATAACCAGGGTACAAACAACTCCCTTGGGTGGCAGAAAGACAACAGGGTGAAACGTGAGAAAACTAAACTAGAATCTTCATGTGATAAACTCACGCAGACGTGGCGAGTGCGACTTGAAAACAGCACTTACAACAAACACTTTAGATACTGTACATTATAAGTAAAACTTCATAAAACCGGTCTTCTGGTCTTGTTTTGACTATTTAACTAACATTAAAGGATTATCAAAAACATGTCAAATTAGCACCACAGTTCTTGAGGTTACAACACTTTGTGATGCATTGTGGCCTATCCGCGCAATCCCATGTTCCCAAGCACATCGGTCTCATAGCACATTAACGCAACTTTGATCAAGCCACATATCGCATATATATCAAACCGTATCAAAGTCAGATCCCTATCAGGCCTTGACATAACAAATAAAAAGGATTCAAATCTATAATCCAAAAAACTCAATCCTGTACGTTTGCATTCGGAAGTGATGGGCGAAGCTAAATTCGAACACGTCGTACAAGAAGGTTTACGGATTACACAGCCTCACCAGTGGGTGTTTTCTCTCCTCCCGTCTGATCTCGCCGACTGCACCATCAATCTCCAAAACTCCATTTGCTCATCCAACCTGCAGTGCTTAATTTCATGGGAAGAAAGGAAAGCCAATCAGATGAAATCTGTTCAGTAGAGCACCATGCCCACTATTCAAATACCATCTTCATTCGACTCCAGGGCCATCTCTGATGATGATGACAGGTTGCTACCACAATAAAGATTTCGACAGCACAGACAGATCATTTTAAAGGGCCCTAAGGTAAATTAGTAGGAAAACGAAGTGCTTTCAAGTGGTGAATGAAAACTGCAGCGAAGCCCCATTTTTATATAAACAAACATGTTTGTCTGTCAGGTTTCTCTGGTCTTGCATATTAGGGCTGATGAAAGTATTTTCATAGTTATTCCTCAGAAACGCAACTTGATTTTTCCTCATCAGAATAATTCAGCCGCTTAACCTCAAAAAGAACGCCGAATAATTCAACATTTGCAATCACAGGCAGGACAAATGGAGATTCCCAAAAGATGATACATATGTTTCGTGTTAAGGGTGTTTCTTTTGGAAATGTAGTTTGTACGACATTGATGTGCATAAAGATTTCATAATTTATTTAAGAAAAAATGTCTGCTATTTGCTAATCAGTAAACCCATAAGAAATGAATCTCAGGAATGGAGATCAATGGAGATGAAATAGAGACGATGTGTCTCTCGGGTTAAAGACCCTAGAAATCTCATATGTCTCCTCCAGAATTCCGTCAGTCTCAACAGGAGCTCAAACAAGTCACCCAGCACACAATTGTTATTCATGTTAAACACATTAAGTTTACACATCTACTCTTATGCATGTACTTTATGCATACTAAGCAAAAAACTAATTCTGTTACAAATGAAACACAACTGACTTCATTTAATCTCCAGGCCATACCGTTCGGTCATCTGTGATGAGCTCTGCATGACTCACACTACTGTGACACATGGAATTGGTCAAGCAGCACAGAATAAGAGCTTTTGTATAAGAGCCGCAACACAGACACTTCTGCTCATGAGTGCACTACAGTCTGCACTTTATGAGTGTTCAGACACACCTGGTGAAGTGCTACGAGGCTCCTCTGATCCTCTACAAGACAGTTTATGGCTCTCCGGGACTCGGCGAAACAAGCAAACTACAGAGACCTATTACTCAAAATGAGACATCAGAGAGGATCTCAGTAATAAGCAGCACATACTCCCTACTGGTGTTTGTTTAAACAGCGTACTGGGGCCAGTTGCTGTTGTTAAAGAGATGGAAAAAACATTGAGGTCTGAAGTAACTTCCTTGATTTTCTTGGTTTATTTATTTGTGCGTTCTAGACAATGCATTAACAAAATAATGTTACATTCATAGATACAATATTTTGTGGATGTATTTCCACTGCTTTGGCAGAGCAGATATTGACAAACTAAACTACCAAATGAGTTGCAGGTGTTGTAAGTCATACGAAACTCAACAATACCTCAGTGGAGAATTCGTCTATGTTAACTAAAAGAGTGGCATTGTGTGCAATTGTATCTGTGTAATGACACAACTGCAGGAAACAGACTTCTTTTTTCAGATTTCGTATTGTGGTAAACCTGTGTGATTTTCTTTTTTCTTCAAAACACAAAAGATATTTTGAAAAATGTTGGTAACCAAAAACTGTTGGTCCCCATTCACACAAAACCAATGCAAGTGAATGGGGCCCGGCGATGTTTTGTTACTAACATTTTTCAACAATATCTTCTTTAGTGTTTTGCTGAAGAAAGAAAAGTCTTACAGGTTTGAGATACCTGAAATAATACAAATTAAATTTTAAAGGTGAACAATCCTTTTAACGTTGGTTAATGCACTACCTAGTATTAAATTACAATAATCAAAATAATTTTTTTAGCATTTATTAGTCAATCGTTTGTGTTCACCGCGCACTAAGTTACTGTACAGTTACAATTTATGATATAAAAAACGTATTAGTAAATGCTTACATTAACATAAAATGCAGAAGCATTATTTTCAGCTCATGTTACCTGATGCATTAAATAATGTTATTCTTATTTCGTAAAGTATGTTGGTAACACTTTACAATAAGGTTGTATTTAAAATGAACTAACAATGAACAATAAAGTATTTCCCCATGTACAGTATTAATTCGTTTTAATGTTAATGTCAATAGAATTACAATATTTAATGATAGTGCATTAAAATATATTAGTATATGCGGAAATTAAGTTAAACTAAGATTAAATCATGTTCATGTTTTAAATCTATGTAAAAATAAGTGTTGTCACAATGCACAAAACAAATCATTGAAACCATATTTTATCATCACCGAAAAAATTATTGATCCATTGACGCATTTACTGTATGTTCAAGCCAAAATCCTGAAGAAGGTGAGCAAGCCATACTGTAAGTGTGGCGATGTCACGTGTAACAATAAAGCTTTTATAGCCTTTATTGTCTGAGAATTTAGTTAACCTGTTGACTACCTTAAAATACACATCGAGCATAGAGCAGGCATAAAAGTGAATAATTGATTGATTTATTTTCCAGTAAAGGAACCTTTTAAACTCCTTAGCCCTGGGTATAGCATAACTGGAATCTTGCATTCCTGCAAGAGAAAGGCTGTTGGACTCCACTAAATTTAAATCAGCTGCGCCCTAAAATACCAATATGTTTCGTAATAAATTTTCATGCCGGCTTTCTAATGACTCCGCTCAAGCATGCCGTGCGTCCGCAGGAACATTTGTCAGCGCGGGCACAACTGTCTCTCTATCCTAACTGCCTCCCTCACCGGACATCAGAAATGTGGCATTCCCAACTTTCACAGCTGCCTCCCCCAATCGGGTCCAGGTCAGCAGAGTGCCACGGCCAGACCGCCGCTCCCCAGCCTCCGGAATGGGTTGTCCCCTGCGGAGAGGACACTTTGGCTCTCAGGCGGAGGGATTAGTTTCAGCCCAGCAGAACTCCCAGTGGGGGAAGAGCCCTGAAAGTACAGAGGTTAGAGCCACTGCTTCCTTCCAGCCGGCTGACGTTTGTGAAGCGTGGAGCCCACATAACAAAAACACATTAGGCAAATGTCTGCTTGGGGTTGTCTGTTTAAATTGGCCAGATGAAAGCCACTTTGACTGGGGCACGGCCGGTCTGCACAATGGTGGCGGGCTGTTCCAGGGAAAGGGGCAGTCGAATGGAAGGAATGCGAAAAAGGGGAAATACGGCTGCGTCTTGGTGTAAGAGAGAATTGGATCTGTGTCTCCGCGGATTGTTCAAATGTTTTAGATGATAGCAGAACTTAGAAAAAAGTGCAGCCTCATTAATGTGTACACATTAGAGGTGTTTGTTAAAGAAACACAGACATTGTGAAACCAAGAAAGGCCCTATGTGGAACCTGCTACTATTTTTTCCTTAGTCTTTTAAATGATAGTGTACCCAAAAAATTACAATTCTATCGTCATTTTGTCACTCTCTTGTCTTGTCTCTCGACTAACTTTCTTCGGCAGAATACAAAAGAAGGTATTTTTACGAATTTTGGTAACTGAGCCATGGCAGTACCCATTGACATGCAGTGGTTTTGTTTCTATACAAGAGAAGTGAAGGGGTACCATCATTCTTCGGTTACCAACATTTCTCAAAATATCTTCTTTCGGGTTCTGCAGATTTGACATGAGGGAGAGTAAATAACAGAATGTTTTTGGGGGTTGAACTATCACTTTAAGTAGCCTATCTTAGGCCCACCAATTTTAAGGAACCATGTAGAAACAATCTGTACTAAACATATTTTCACACTTGCTCTTCAGGAAGCTATTTAGGAAGTATAATTAAATCACTCAGTGTTATTTACCATTTATAATGGCGGGGCGTGTTGCCATCGCAAGGCAGATTTCAGATCTTTTTTAACTCTAGCTCGGACGTTCAACAGCTGAACTTCCCTGCCACCTTCTCCTCATGTCTATGCATTTAAAATAACACTTGGATTATCTGGAAATGGAATGCAATTTACTTTATAGGACAGAGGAAGATGTTGCAGTAGTCCCTGAAGTGTGTCAACTATTAGCAGCTTGCCTGGCCAGTAGTCGCCTCTCATCATGCTGGCGTCATAGAAAGTGACTTGAAGCATGACCAGAAGTTCAAAAATAACCAAAGGTTAATAAAAGTTTAGGACTATGCATGAGAGAGCTGAAACACATGCTAATAGCGTTCCCCAGCGTGGCCTAACTCTCTGTACACAGCTCTGGGTCTTGTCTTCTTAATTGGCAAAATTCACAAAGACAGCTGCCTTTAGTTACAATAAAAAAAAACATCACCACAAGTACTATTAGCAGCAGACGATTCAAGGGCAAGTGCACCAAACACACTCATCAAAACACTCCATAGACAAAGTAGCAGTTTTAGAAAGATCTGTGCCAACTTTCCGTGTTTATTTCCTTTATTTTCTGTGTTCGGCGTAGTTGCAGTGGTGCTCGGAAGGTGATTTCCTCCAAAAGGAAATGGAAATTGCCTTGTGGGATTTCAGGCCAATAATCTTTGAACTCAAAAAAATGTTGGACCATACATGCAGGCGGACATACTCTGAGGTGTAACAAACTTAAAAGTAAAGCTTCTATAACAAAGACATTTTTTTATTGTCCAGATGCATATATATCAAAAAGTGTGTTACAAACACACGATCATGTTAGATTTATTTCGGAGCACCTAAACCGCAGGGAAAGGGGTTTTTATTGCTCTGCTGCATGTACTTTAGTATACTTACTCCATGACTTCATTGGGGTGTATCAGATCTCAGCGTCTGAATGGGAAGTGCAGGGTGGATTCCTAGTAATGGATACGCTGGAGAGGAAAAGTTGTTTCAAAACAGTATTTGAAGCTCACCTGGCGACTCATCCTCTTCACGGGACCTACTGACCTTTCGCAGAACACTACCATAGCTTGATTGACAGCCAATGGAAATGTATAAAAAAACGTATTGATCAATAAATTACAGTCGTGATCATTTAGTCTTCTCTAACTGAATGAAGCGTGCTTCCATGAACGTCCATGGTAACACTATTGTGAATTAAACTGTAACACCCTTCCATCACAACACACCAAAAAAAAATTGGGTTTGGATTCATCAGATTTTCTACTACTCATTTGATTCATTCTGAGTAAAATGTTTATAGGAGACACTGAGTCACACTTCATTTTGTGGGAAAAAAAGAAAATGAGTATATTCATAATGTCATAACTTGAATGTCTTCAGGGAGGGTTATAAAACCCTCTGCATCCAATAACATGACCAGGCTGTCCGCATGCCGAGTGTTTGGCTTTCATAAACTAAGATAAACTAAGAAAAGGATGACTAACTTTTCACTCAGATGCTTAGCATATGATGCACTTTTGTTAAGACCGGCATACTCTCGCTGTCACCCAAAAGACATTCAAGGCACATGGGGAAAATGTATTGGTAATAAATTTCATATTCCATAAAAAAGAAATTGTGCCATTGTACTCTCTGCGCGATTTATCAACCCTGTACCGCATTAAAATAGTCTAATCCTTACAAAAAAACAGTGCAAAAACAGTTTTTTGACAAACAGTGAGAAACATAGTGTCGTCGTGGAGTACGACTCAGCGTTCGCACTAAGATTGGCCTATTAATAGAGAAGCGTACCATGGTAACACTCACTGCCAAGTTTCGGTTACACGACTCACAACTTTTTATAGGCCACAAAAACTTCCTGTTGCCGTGGATACAATGCAGAAGAACAGTCCAGGATTTGGATGTGAAACAGGTAAGACTGGTCAGGCCAATTAGAGGAGCCATTTGCTTGAATGAAAGCTACCAGAGGGACATTCAGGGTAATTGGGGGTTTGTTCGTTCACCGGGGCAGGAATTGTTCTCTCTTTCGGCCGCACCTGGCTTATACTCTAGAAGAATGGAAATGACATGCAGCTTCAATTTTAATGGGTACTCAGCATAGACAGCTGTCATTTCTGCGTTTAGAAGCATATCAGAATAGTGGATTAGTGAGGTAAGGCCCATTCTGAGATCGGAAAATTTATTCTGAAAGATTAAAGGATTAATGACGTTTTGAATGATATTTAAAATGATATTTAAAGCTGTTGCTCGACCATACCTGTGTGTGAATGCTACCTTGTCCTACGTGCCTCGCAACTAGAACTGTGTAAATGTTTGGAAAACAATGACACCTCGTTACAATGCAGTGCCCTTTAAAATTACAAAAATTATTATGGAAATGATCAATTTAATGCTCTAACGCTACAGAAAAGGTAATTTAACTCTCGGGTAACTGTTGCCATGATCAATAAAAATATACAAACATATCTTTTCAATAAAATCCAGTGTACTGCCTACTTTCTGTGGGTGGTTATATTTTGACTCTAACTGTACCAGATAAACCGCACAAAGTTTGGAACACTCGATAATAAGCAAGAAATTCACAAAGAAAGGACATTTCTTTGTAATTTGAAAAAGAATGGAGGCGTGTTTGCTGTGAACAGAACAATACTGACTGAATATTGGTGTATTTAGACTGAATTGTGAGTGGTTGGCAAGTATAACCAAAACTATTTTTGCTGTGAAATATGCTTTCCTGAGGTTTTTGCATTTACCGCCACAAGGGAACGACCTATCACATGATGACTTTGCTATTTACAAAATGACAAGCTAGTTGAAATTCGGTCCCACAGAACGGCTGCTCCGGGCCTGAATAATTGATCAGATATTGAAAAGCTCTAATACAAGGATGCGGCCTGCTATGCAGTCCACATTCTTGTCCACAGCCACCGTAGAATTTCTAATACATGAAGGGCTGATTAAGCAGAAGGGCGCAAATGTTGTTTCTTATTTTTATCCCTCTAGGAGAGCAGAATTCGAAATACAAGATTAGGTTACTGCCGTGCAATCTGTCATGCTGAGGGAACACGCCCAACCGGTGCCAATGCCAACTAGTTAAAGCTCCCTGCCGCATGGAGTAACACGATCAGCCCGAACCAGCATATTTATGACATACCGTAAACAACACAATGCGGAGATATAAACACAAACTTTATTCATTTTTTTGAAAAGATGTTTCAGTAAACACGTCTTGTTTTTCATAAAAGACGAAAGGACGCTAACTCGAAAGGATAGATGGCAAAACAAAATGATAAACACTGAATTAAAGATTACTCAGCCTTGCCACCTCACAAAAACAAAGCCTAACTCGATGCACAGCCGTAGCTGTCACACACACAGGCAAACACGGTTTTGCTTTGACAGCATGTCGATGGACCGATCCTTTCTCAGTTTGACCATGAGGGCACCTGCACCATCCACCTCGGATCCTTGTTGCCATTGCCGTTAAATACATTTTACTTTCTACAAAATGCAAAGGGTGATGAATTGAAAAGTGCGATCAATTATTAACGTTGTCTCTCACTCAAATCAGCTGTTGATGAATAATTAAAATTAATCTCATTACAGGAGATTTCATTATGAGATAATTTAATTAAATGAAAGCCCAAGGACCTCAGAGGTCTATCAGACAGCGTGGGCTAATGGGCTGGGAGTGGAGTGGGGGGTAATACACAGGAGTGGGAGGTTATACACACAAGCACATACATTATTTAATGGCTTCTTCTAAATAAGGACAAATCAATGATAACTTGTCATCTTTTCAATGTGTTAAAGCATCTCAGAGCTACAGGCTGGGTTGGGGGCTGGGGGAAAGTCATGGTTTACAATTCATTAAAATTCATAGCAGTTTTTTCATTATGTTTAAATAAAAAGCATGTTTGATGTGTGCTTGCTTACCGTTAGAAAAGTGTGGGCAATTCTAGTGTTATGGGTGTGAAAATTTGAATATAAATATAATGATAATTATGTTTATATTGTATTTTTAAGTTATCAAAATAACTGAGCAACAAAGCAACTGCAGTTTGATTGTTATTAATTGGAATGCACAATCTTCATTTATTACCAATATGTTGAATCATCTGTTAACATTTAACTAAAGTCCTAAAAGGGCTCCAGACATAGAAAAGCTAATCAGTCTATGCACAAGTTCTCTATTTTAAAAAGAGAACAATTTATGTGTTATGGATGTGACCAAAAAGGACGACCATTTTTGAAAGACAACATACTTAGTTTGATATTGTGAATTTAAATCTGCAAACCAGAAGCAATGATACCAAACATATGGAGAAGGGATGGCTCTTCACAGAACATAAAATAGTTACTATACTTTAATTTTCATGCACTCATTCATAAGGAATATGAACCGTTATGGATGTGACAGTTCACTTACCTGACTATAGAAACCTATGCTTTACAAAACAACTTTGCATGGGGATTTAGTCCATTTAATCTGATCTATCAGTATACTGAAAACCTTTGGTTTGGATATTTCATCTTAAGGTTGAATTTTGCATGGAATAACCTGTGTGTTTTATGAAAGTTTATTTTATGAAAGTCCACAGGGGCCCGAGTTACGTCACCTGTCCGTCAAAAATGTTCTTGCTTCGAAATGACACACCTGTGCATTGAGGCTAAAAGCACAGCTATGCAGACAGTAACAAAAATGAAAAGTTTGACGTGGAAGCACAACTTTTCCACTGAGGTCACTGATGTGCCTCTGTCCGCATTATGAAGGGTACAACCCGTACTCCTGATCCCAAAAAAATAAATGATATCACAGTCTTTTGGGAGCCATTAGGGGGTGTCTTGTCTTTAGAAGCACTTAAGAAGCAGGAATTCCTCCGAGCCGGTGATACACATCTAGGTAATGTTCCGGCTAAAGCCATTTTGTGTCATCCGGATATCAAGTGTTAAAAGTTTCGCACACTCGCCGAAATGAAATTATATCACAATGCACGTGGGTTTAAGTCGTGGGACCTCATATTGCTTGCATAGCACGGGAATGTTTGAACGAGTCACGCATGACTGGTTGAAAATGTCACGCCGTGACGCATTACAATACTCGTCTAATATTACAAGAAATGCTTAAAGATATAGTTCTTAAAACAAAGACATTTCTACGGTAAGAGGTTCAACAACTAAATAAATGGTCTATATAGATTTGAATTATATGTTTAAAAAAAGAATGTATTTTATCATACACATACAAATTCAAAACAATGGACAATTTAAAACTCCTTCAATAATATGAGGCGAAGGACAATATGCCTTTGAATCTCATTTCAGCATAATGTACCTATTCAGGCATTGACTTCAATTTAAAAGAGGAAATCGTGCCTATAAACATTAGCATTTTGTGCAAACAACTGGGTAATTTGTTTAGCCTCATAATAAGCTGGAGATGCCATACAATGAAAAAAGGGCTTTTGGTTTTAAAATGAATAAAAATTGATTGCGTCCCAATAAAAAACGAATTGGCAGAGTGTTAACTGAATTCCACTCAAACGTCTGTAGCAGTCCCTGGTCGCTTTATTGTGTGCTAATGCAATAGAGCACACTTAGCAATAAATGCATCTTTCTGATGAGCTCGGAGAGGTTTTCCAAAATGGCCTGATGAAATTGTCCAAATTAGATTAGGCTGAGCTGCTAATGACTCTTAAAACAAAGGAAAATCTCCAAATAAAATTAGCCGAGCCTCTTGTTCTCTAAATAAATCATATGTAAATTACTGTCATTGGAAAAAAGATGCCTGCCTGGAGGGTAAAGGTTTCATTATCTCGATGGGCTTGGAACTCTAATAAGGAGGCTCCTCCAAGACAATTAAAACTAGAAAATAAATCAGAGGAATTTCATATAAGTTCTAGGAAGCTTTTTTGTATCCTGATACTATATTTAAACTGAATCTTTTGATTTGATACTCCTTGGGGCAATGGGAATTCGCAACACGTTTTGTGGGACGTTGAATTCTGTCATGTTGTGACAGTGTTGCATTGCCTCTGTTGCCGCAGAAGTTACCAAAAGCATTTATTTTTAATCATCTGAAATAAGAGTACTGTATAGATGACGCATGTTTGTAGGCCAACCCGGAAGTTAGCAACATACTAGTTCCCTGGCAGTTCGTGGCATAGACACGTGGCATAGACACACAATTTGGAATCTATTAATTCATGTTCATGAACACGAATATCCTCATTTTTTACTGTCAAGTCAGCACAACCTTTTTTAATATCACTCAGAAAGACTTTCTTTTCATGTCACGAATTTCAATACGCAGTGTGTGTATTTACATTTATATATTTTAGTAAAGTATTTTATGTGGCTAACCTGTACTTCACCCCAAACTGACAACGCAGACAACAGACACCATTACGGTAGTCGATATCAACGTCACCACCACCAAGCCTCCGACAACTTTTTCAAACTTTAAAAATAAAGTTTTCCCTGGTAAGTTATTACTCTGTTAATGAATCCCCATACATGTTTTTAAAGACTTGTGCCCATGTTATATTATTTGTGAGATGTATATATGCGATGACTTTTAGCAACTTGTTCACAACACACAAGACAGCTTTGAAAAATAATGAGCAGGTTATAACTGTTTTTATGTCTTAGATTAAAACGTGAAAATATGTGGAGGTTTTATAAACCACAGATCATATTTCAGGCAATTTACCAATTCAAAAAACCATCGATAGAACCGGAGTGCTAAAATGCTAACCTGGTTCTCGGTTTTGCATACATTTTTCTTTTCTCTGCCGTACTTTATTCAGCTTTTGTCCATGCTTAGATTTAGCTCTATTTATGCATAGGGGTCACTATAGTGGACAGCTGTCAAAAATCAATCTAAGTAGTTCAACTCAATAGTGACCACAATAAGAACACATTTCAATATGTCCCTCATGCAAACTTATTGTATGGCTTTACAAGACTTGAAATATAGTGCACAATAAATATAGAGCTATACAACAAGGGTGAATAACAAAGACAAAATTGTCATTTAAGGTGATAAAAACAATCAAACCAATTATTTTCTCTAAACTGAGCCCAGCCGATCCGTTTCCCTCTTGCCCTCTCACTACACAGACACAAACCAAACAGGCCAATATGACAAGCCTTCAGCAATTACCACAGCAAATAAATAGAATGAATGACGTTTAGAGAACACTATGGTGTGACTCAATACAAACATAGGGATTTCAGTTGCTTAGGTACACCTAACCGCTCTAGTGTTCCTGCCATTCAGGTTAATTCTGTGTATTGTTCACATTTTATCCCTGTTTGACCTGCTGGATGTGTTAAGCTCTGCTGGAGAAAAGGACGCACAGGAGTCAAAACACTCTTACAGGTGCTCCTAAAACAGGCGAGGATTTGCTGTATTGTTTTCTTGCTGTATGCATATGCTGCCAATTGACTAGTAATAATATGAAAAGGGGAGATAAAGAAAATGACAGACAGAAGGAGAATAAAGACGGAATGAGAATAAAGCAATAAATCATGAGAGGCCCTGTGATATAGTGGCTAACCAGGTATAGGGAGCAGGTGCAGGCCAGTAAGTTCAAGACAAAATTGATTGAAATGTTTACTTTTAATATGTTATAACGTTTGTTCAAATCCTGACCTAAACAAGATTAAACTGCAGCTAAATTATGACAAGGGTCACAGAATATTGATTTCAACCGTGGTAAAAAAATGTAGAACCCAAAAGTGCTTATTGCTTTTTAATCTGCAAATTTGATGAAAAGATACAAATGTTCAATAAGTAATCATATTTATTAAATATAAGATCAGAAAATAAACTCATGTGTACTTTATAATATTACACATACTGTAATAATATTAGACTGCAATATGGCATCCGACTTTGCCACCTTAAGGTGAATGGCAGTAAATGCACCTGATGTAAACAAACACATCAACCTGTTGTGGGTCACTTTTACTATGTAGTGTATTTCCATCGCATATATAGTACCAGACATGCTTCAATGATCAATGAACATCTCTCATAAAACAGCTTGTTAGAGATGCAATTTATATAGATTTTTATACCGTATACAGTATGTAAACACATCATCATACTTTTATATAATATGGAATATATTTACAGTAGAGTTTATTTAATTTACACTATACAAATTATGATCCCATGTGATCAATTTAAAAAACACCTTTCCATCTCTGATCTCTCTCATTTTTGATCGCATCTCTTAGCATATTTTCAGTCATATTTCATTTCTCCAAAAGGAGTCCCATTAATTGCCCCAAGTGTTCTTAAAGGGGCTAGAAATCACATTACCATAATTGAAAGTCCATACTGCGGTAAAAATAACCGTTCTCGTGTTGAGCTAGACCCGCTGGTGCCTTTTGCTGTCTGTTGGTGAGAACTAAATATATTTTCTGCATTCTGAATGGCATTCCAGTCCAAAGTGTATGTGCCAGTAGTTAACAGCGTAAGATCATAAATAGTTTTCTCGGCCAAAGCATTTTCAAGACCGAGTCGTGTCATTAATGGAGGAAGTGCGGCGTTCAAAATAAACCGGCTAAAGAGATGCTTTTACTCTCATTCTAAAAGCCCCCCATTAGCAACTGTTCTAATGACATCTAATATTGACAGGATGTTAACATTTCTGGCAACATGATGGTGTAACAGCTCGGGATCCAAACGCCGGGCCAAAATTATGTCACTTGGACCACCTGTTCCCCGGATACGTCATCACCCTTGAGCGGTTCTGGCCATCTTCCAAAAAGTGAACGTCTGAACGGCTCTCTTTGGTTCTTAATTTGTGAGTAAGCAAGCAGCAACAGGCACTAAGTTAGTGAATGTGGTCAGAGGGGTTACATAAGGGATAAATGGGCCCAACGTGTCAGTCAACACCATGCTGTGGTGGAGGTTTTGGATTATTTAAGTGCGAATGAGAACAAAAACTTTAATAGTTATATGAAAAACGAATTAAATGGCACCAATGGCAAGAAATTAACTTCTGTAACCACATTATCAATACTGTTGCACTTAACTGCACGTTTATTATCTAATTGACTGCATATAAAACATTGGTGTTTTATCTTATTCCTTTAGCAGTCTTTTTTATAAAAGTAATAAGCCACTAATGTCATGTACCAGAGTAAATTTACCAAAGTAGAGTGTGTTTGCTCTGGTTCATGTCATGGTTGAGAACACCCACTAATATCTTTGCTTTATTAAAATGTCTGCATGTGCATGTTTTAACATTCAAACCCCCTTAAAATTCAACAGAAGGTGCACAGACACATTTTAGTACAGTTAAAATTAAACGGGGTGCAATGGTTCATATCCATGACAGCTTTCCTCTGAACTGAACGTGCTAACAGCAAAGTAACACTTTGTAATTCACTCTCAGCCCTGCTGCTGACTTCAATACCGCAACTTGTTTGTCCACAGTTTGCTGCAACTCAGTAGGTGGAAATTACATTTATTATTTTGGGCAAGCTCCCGTTTAATTGACTAAATGCAAAGAGAAACATGGCCGTTTCCAGTCGACAGAGTCGGTGGTGAAATCACTTCACACTTTGAGTGCGGGTGCTGACAGTGGGGATCAGGGCTGCGTAAGTTATTCCAGAGGTCTCAGCAGGATGGCAAATGATGTGACCTAAACAAAAAGCCGATAAGCCCGCAACATACAGGGAAACAATCCCTGCTCTACCTCCAACAATATATATTCATCCACAAGAGTTGACTGTTTCAAGGGAGGAAAGAAACTGGGAGCCCCGGCAGAGGGGGGCAGTGTGCTCTCTGACACACTATAAGGTACAATACATAATTCTATGAGACTTTCAACGATTTCCTTTCTTTTGTCAACTAATAGTGAAAAGTTAATTATTTTGATTATTAAAGGTGAAATTTGGGAGGGTTGTAAATATTCCTAGAACTGAACCATTATCCAGTAAGGGATAGTTTGTTGCTACAAAGATATTAAAAATTATATCCTTGCTGTCCTTCATAAACATCGGATGTCCAGAATCACAGTATTTTAGGAAATCTAAAAAACACTGTATGTTTAAATGATTAAATGCTGTGTTGTCAAAGTCGAAAAGCCCTTTTAAACACTTTTTAATGGTAACATATTTGCAAAATCCAGTAACAAACATAAAGGATGACTAATAATAATGATTAATGGTACAAAAAATAAAAATGACAAAATAAAGAGATTTTTAAAAGGACATGCAGCGATATGAATGATTACTATTTCTTAATATATACGTGAAGGATTGACCTGAATACAGTCAAGAACATCTCAGCCATGGCATAGACTTTTTATAAATTAAATTGTTAGGAAAATAGTATGTTAGACAATTATTCACATTCGCAATCGAATATAGCATATTTATGTATTATGTTGTATCGCTTCACTGTGCATAACTGAAATGAGAAAAAAACTTTTCTGATTCTCATGACTTTTTGCTTAAAAAAGTATATTTTCCTTTTTCAATTGGCAAATGACAGCATTAAAGAAAAGCAAAGATACTTGTTGCCAAAATGTTCTAAAAATGTAAAGATTTTTTTTCTTATAAATTGAAGAAATAGTGAAGGTGCAAATAAACAGCAGAAGGAGCATGATGCTTTTTTAACACCCCCACATGACATAATGGGCAAGAGATTGGAGGCTGGGGGCATTACATCCACATTGACTTAACACACCCAATAAAAAACACCAGCCCTTCACACTGCGTTTAACAGGAAGGTGCTGTAAAACGAAATGAGCGAGACCTACAGTATTTCATAATTAATAGTTTGGAGCGAGAGAACGAGGCGCGCGGTGACGTAAAAAGGTCAACAATAAAATGTTGACAAAACAGTCAATTTCTCTTTCATAATATTCAAAATAATTTTGTCGCCAGGAGCGATATAGCTTTGCATAAGCAGTAGCCATGATTATAACGATCATAGACTTTTTCCCACAAGTGTTTTTCTGACAAATACATTCGTCAGCTCCTGGTGGTCTCTCGCGCAGTAGGAGGCCACACCTGCAAACTGTACAGTAAATTACTTCGCAGGCTAACTTGCTCTTGTCGGCTACACTGTGCTAACTCTATTGTCAAAACCTTAATCACCACCACCAGATTTATATTCAAGGGTTAACTCATGGGAACGACTCAATAAAGCCTTGAGTAATCTGTTCATTTTATAGTCAATTATTTCACTACATAGTGAACGGGCAACATTTGATAACTTACAGTATACACCAAATCAAGTTAGCACATTTAAAACTCTATACACTCTGATTCATTATTTATGTTAATGCATTTAAATAGAATTTATACGGTGGATAAAAAGACATTTAAAGCCAAATAAAAACCTGAGAAAAGATCAATTTATAAAAGGATGTAAACCAGCTTTACCTCACAGTGTCTTCAGTAGGGGGTGGAGATCCTACAAACCTGTAGGCGAAACAAAGACAACAACCATAGATGACAATTTGATCACAATGAGTTAACTTTGCGGTTCATTTCAGCACTCGGTTTGTTTTCGCATCGCACTTAGAAAAATTAATCTCCAGACTAAGCACTTGGCACTCATCTGCAGATTAAAACAAGTGACTTAATATAGTACAATCAGTTTGTAAAAATCCCAGGTTTGGGTCCAGAAAGCTGAAACCTCAGCCAGGGCACTTCTAACCTGCAAACATCCATCATAATCATTCGCTGCATTAATGGCCAAAACCGTTTGCAACACTCAGTTCATAGAAAGTGGAGAGCTTAGTTAATTCATAGATGCACTCCAGAATCAGGAGCAGTCTGAGAGAACGGTCATTTGGATGAAGGGATGTGGTCTTGTGTGGAGATGTCAGGAGTGTAATGGCTAGCTGAGTCATAGGTTATAAAAAGCTGTCATTAGGGATTTCAACCCGCTGCAACTCATGACAGTAGAGTAGTGAATTATTTATTAAGGTGGAAACTTAAGTGCCCCTAACTCAAGGCTGCCTGTTTTTCTGTGCGCTCGGGCTTGTTTAAACTGCGCTGCCAATAATTGTCACGTTTGCAAGTTTTAATAAGGATGATTTATAAGCGCGGCATTCATTCCTATTTCTTCGCTGCCAAATAATTTTGTTAACCTACAATAACAAACGAAAGCATTTTGAAAATATGCCTGTATGTTGCTGAACGTGATTAATATTGAGAGATGTGTGCAAATAAAACCAAAAATTGTTAAATGATAGTTCGATTAATTCTTTAAAATAATATTTTTCCATCTGTTTGTGTCAGATGCCTCCCATAGCAACTGGGCAGACAACAAGAGGTTGCTTATAGAGTATAGTTTCTTATTGTTGTATGTCGTTTACACTGCATTTGAGTATTGTAGAGTAGTCAGAGGGCAGATTTTAACCAATTATATGTCAGCACAAAAACAATCTGGAATCCACTGTAGTACACTCTACTAGTTTACATATCAGGGTAGAAATATCAGGTAAACATATTTGTCGATACAGATAAAATAATCAAATCGTTTTTGTATGACATGGATCATCAGTATTGAAGATGCCAGCTATTGGTGGCATTAAACTGATAAAAGGACATATAAGCAATTCTAAAATCCATGTACCTCAACTCAATCTACTTAGCTTAATCTAATTGTTATAGTATATTTTTAAGGAAAAATTTATTGAAGTATAAAAATGGATAACAAAAGAGCAATGCCAGCATTATGGATGTGACATTTTCAGTCAAAACTAGAATTATCAATTCTCATAGATTGTATTTCCTACCAATATATCGATTCGTCAGTTTATATGTTCCTAAAACCCTGAGTTCCTAAAATATATAAATACCCAATAAATGGAAAAACATTGGTTCTATATACAACGTAAACAAATATATTTTAGTTTTCATGCAACCATTTATGAGGAATATGGACTGTTATGGATTTGACAATTCCATTTTGGATGTGACAATTCACTTATACCTGACTATCGAAAACTACACATTGCTTTAAAAACCTCACATGGGTATTTAAAACAATTAAATATTGACATCTGAGCAGTATGGTGAAACATTTGGTAAAAACTGGATTATTTTCATTGTAATGCTGACATTGGCATGGAATTACCTAGAAGCATTCTGATACTGGTCTCAACCTTTTGGATCCATTAAAGTAATTGCTTAAAAGTAATTTCATGTTCTGTACCTTAAAAATTAAGCAAATGCAAGGTTTCCCCCTCAAAAAAAACAGAAAGCTTCATCTACATCAAATATCATACACGTAGCCTAAAGCCTGTTTTTATATACAAAACAAAGCCACAACATTTTCCAGCTCTCCAGTCCAAATCAATTTCACATTGTTCTCCTTGCCTTCTGATTGCTAACTCTACACATATCAGTCAAGGCCCTCTCTCTTTGCTTTGTTCGTAATGTATGAAAATGGTTAAAAATCCCATGGGTCAGGGAAAATGATCTGTTCATTCCAGTCGCCTGTTTTAAGTCAGTCAAAACATTCCAGACTTCAAAAGGGGGCTTTGCCTTCTTAGGCCATTTCAGTGTCCCCGACTCAATGGCCCAGGAGGGCTTGGTTATTTGGATAAATTAATTTCTGGAGTCTGCCTGCTTTTGCGAAAGCACCGCATGTCTGACAGCAAATTAGTCTCACTGAAACAACAGAGACTTTAAAGACTGAAAGGAAACACCAGAGTAAGAAGGTTGTGCGGACAACACAACGAATTGAGAATGAAATATTGAAATGTACATCTGGCGTTGGCCTCGCATTTCTTTTCTTATTGAACATCATAATAGTAGTTTGAAGCAATTACAGCCGATCACATGGGTGTTAGAATAAAACCATGACATGAAATAGATACCAAGTTTCCCGTGCCGTGTACAGAAAACATTATAGGCTAAATTGCCGTAAACCTTTCACAAGCTACACATTTAAAAAACAAACTATAACAGACTAATGCACAACTCTGGGCATCATTTCAGTTCAAACATGTTTGCTGTTGTAATGTGCTCAGATCAGCGGCATTTATCTAAAACTCCAAACTGCATCGGTTTTTGATGACAGAAGTTGACGAAATGGGCTTAACCATTGTCTTCATAACATTGACTCTGACGCTGAACCACAGACTTGAGGTACAGCGGTGCAGAGTAGAGGTCTTTAAAAGTGGAGGGCCAGACCTCAGCCAACACGTGAAGACAATTCAAGATAAATGGAGCATGGTATTTTCACAGTACATGAAAGGCTGCCCAAGGACACAGCTCTGAAAGAGAAAAGTCAGCGAGCCAGTAAAAGCGGAAAAAGAAGAAACTTCAAAGTGGCACCAAAACACATTTGGATTCAGGATAATTCATTTGATGAAATGTTTTGTGGGTCTTGGAATTGATGCAGTTACCACTTAGAGCGCTTAAAGTATAACAGCTTCACAACACAAAACTACACACCCATAACATCATACTTATACTTTTCATAAAATTTACCCTGAATAAAAATGTAACAGAAGATATATTGAAGAGATTATTGGTAACAACGGTACCTATTCACTTCTACTGTACTGACACAAACCCAACCACCATTGTTCGGTTTTCAAGATTTTTCAGGATTTCTTCTTTTGCTTCTGCAGAACAAAAGACATTAATACAGGTTTGAAATAACAAGAGGGTAAATAAATTATGATTTGTGTCACTCTTTAAACGTGTTTAATGAAACTTTGTTATTACTTTACAATAGTTGCATTCAACTTTATACGTACAGTGTGTGCATATAAATTGCACATTCTAATTCAAATTTACCAATAGAAAGCGTGAAGCCCACTAATGCTGTTGTCATTGGCACAGCTAAACCGAAACAGTAAAACGACAGAAATAAATTGGGGTTAATCAAGTAGAAAACCAGGCCTTCAGTTCGGATATGAATTATTACACAAATCCACTTCTGCTGCAGCACAACCTTGAACTGCATGTAATGACACCGGCGGGCTAATGAGACCACATACTCTTGATGACGTTACATGCCTAACCATAGAGAGGGCTAGTGTGTCAACCACACAAGCTACACTGAGACCAAACCCAACGACCACTGTTACAGTGGGCCAAAACATGTTTGGTTAAACTCGTCGTACCACACTTAAATGAATTTTCTTATGCCATGTTAGTCTAAGTGAAGACAAATATTTTTGCACAATTGATGTAACTGTTGCAGAATTATGAAAAGACTATGTGAGTGTAATATGTTCTGTGCTTAGATTCATTGGAGTTAAGTGAGTTTAACTGCAGTCTTAATTATATTTTCAGTGGACAATTTTTTCAGATGTAAAATTACAATACGTAACAATTTCATGATCATACAGTAGGACATGCAGTACATGTTCATATACTGTTTTTAAAGTTTATGTAACTTTGGGTTTGTAATTTATAAACTATTTACACTACTAAGGTGACCAATTCATGCATTGCCATGTAGATATTGTGCTTTTTTTTAGTTCACCCAAAAATAAAAATGCTGTCGTCATTTACTCAATTTCAAACCTGTAAGACTTTCTCTCTCCTGCAGAACACAAAAGAAGATATTTTGAAGAATGTTGGCCAACAACGGCGGTATTGACTTACACTGGCTTTGTGTCCGATTAGCAACATCCCTCAAAATCGTCTTTTGTGTTCTGCAGGAGAAAGTCATACGGGTTTGTAACGAGTTAACATTTTTGGGTGAACTATTCCTTCAGATTACATTACTGTGTTGAGAGATGCAACCTGTATAAAAAAGACTAAATACCGTACACATTTGCAGTGACATATTTCACTTAATTTTTGTATAATGTGATCCTACAGTAATGCTGAACCATGTTTATCTTTGGGATGAATAAAAAACGCGCTGCACATGAGTTTGTGGAATTAAAAAGGCTTTATAAATCCTCCCTATCTGCTCGCCGCTCTACAGTAACAAATTATCCTTTATTTATACACTAAATAGTTTAGTAGTTTAATAATTTTCTAGAGATTAAATATGGCCTCATAGGGTTAATGTAAAATAACTGCAAAAACACAGTATATTAGCTGGGAGTACTGCTTGCCTTCAGGCTTTCAAATAGCAGCACATTATGGCCAGATTACCCCTGGTGTGCATTTTCTTGTATTTAATATTGATTGTAATATGCCCCCTAGAGGAAGTTGCTTAAAACACTTTGCACACTATGTACTAAGTTTCTTAATTGACCGATTTGTATGTTTTTAGAGGCTTCTCTTCATTGAAATTTCAGTTTTACGATTTGAAAATAAAATGTTTGTTAAAGAAAACAGTCCGAATGTTGAACCTCGTCCACAAAAATCGATCACACTTTGTTTCCTGTCAATGGCACGGACTAGGTTAGTTGTTTATTTTTAGATGTGAAATCATGCTGTTTGGACGACCCGCCATTAACCCCCACAATTCCAGTTATCTCGATCTCGCATTTAAAACCGTTAACCAATCGCACTTGCCTCATTCAACTAAAAGTTTTCTTCAATTAATCTCTTGTCTGGAATCAGTTAAGATAGCATTCTTCATCTGTAAGCGGATCACTTGTTTAGGAGCGTACGGAGACGGCCTCGCACACCAACGCGGTACCATCAGAGAGAAATGCGTCTGTGAGTGAGCAGCGCTTGGCAGGAGCACATTCTTAATTTCTTCATGCTCCATCTGTTGAAATGATAAAGTGCAGCCATAATGGAACACAACAAGATTAGATTAATTGGGTTTGTCCATTATACTGCAGGCCCTTTCACAGATGATCGCAATTTTCTCGGTTAGGGCCATTATTGTGAGATCTGTTTAGCAGCTGATGCAATTAAAATGGGCTTAATGTAAATTTAACAATACAAATAACACTTTCCCTCCATGTACATTTGAGTGGGCGGCCAGCGCAAAAGTCCAAAAGCAGAACAGATAAACTGCGCTGCAGCCCGTATTTAACTTCAAACAAACCAGGGCTCGATTTGATTAGTCTGAACCCTGTGATCAATAACTTTGTTATTGATGTGATCACTGGCCATGTTTTCATGTTTCCAGGGATGTTCAGGGATCCAGTTTCAGACCATCCTCTTAGTGATGTACTGCGTTTAAATCGCTTGTGGGCCTCCGAGTCTACAACACTGCTATGTGCTACTGCTGTATGTTGATATACAGACGTGTCAAAGCCAAAAACAGTCAAGGGGGGGGAGAAAACGAGGAAAATTTCCTCTCGTGTCTCTCCTCTCGTCCTTGTCGATCTGATAGGGCCCTTATTGGCAGTTTCCTGCAGCTGTATCAGGTCACTTCTGTGAAAGGAGACTAGCAGGAAGTACAAAAAGCAGGAGGAGGTCCCTGTGTATCACCCAATGCTCTAAGCGCTATTTAAACGACAGCTCCATGGGCAAAACACTTTCAGTCTCAGCGTGTCTATAACTTTTGATTTATATGAAATTGTAAAACTATAACAACGTTATGGCTGTTTATTTTATTTTTTCAACGGACAGGGCGCTAGTGGACATATACCTTACTTTGTCACATGCACTTTTCATTTAATAATTTAGGGATCTGAAGCAACATCTGTTTTTTGTGACTTTGTTTGCATCTGCACTGTGGAGTCCTGAGCTATTGTGGCTAAATAGAGCAATTACCATGACCGATCAGACAACGCTGTTATAATTTTTTCTGTATTTTCAAGGCAGGCGTTTTGCATTACTGTCCTATCATATTTCGGAACATATAAAATAACATTCATCTGGCAAGAATATGTTTACTTTTCAAGCAAAGAAAGGAAAGAAAAGGCTTCTTTGTAATTAGTTTGTCGTTTCATTGCTTCTTGTTATTTCATCCTCAGTTTCCAAACCTGCACATTTATTATATGAGGACATTTGGCAAAGTAACACTAGGAAATTAAGATTTGTACACCTTGTGGTTATGCTACAAGAGGAGATGTGTGTGTATACGCAGACAGAAAAACAAGCCAATTTAACATTTACAATGCCGGTGATATTTAATATCCAAGTTGTCATATTTCTTTGAAACTAAAGACAAACCAAAAAAAGAAAATGAAAAAAAGATAAACATTATCTTAAAATGTTAAATATTAGCAATCATGTTATGTAGCATTGTGCAACCCTCAATTTCATCACATTTTAGAAGTTACACGTTTCCAGAGCTTGTTATTTCTGTGTTAGGAATTCGCTAAAAAAAGGTACCACAGAACATTTGGACGGTTGAGGTCACTAAGAAATGTTAATAAGCTGCTTTGCCTATCCAAATACTCTGTTAGTTTGGGTTTGGAGATGTGGTGTAAGGGTTGAGAGCCAAAGAAAATACTTTTACAGGTAAAGGGAAAAACACGAGCAAACCGTGCCAGAGTTCAGACTTCATCAAGGACCATATAGGAGAATAATGAACTGCAACCCTTAACTAAAGGTTAATAAAAAATTCAATAAATCAAAATGATAGTTCTCCCAAAAACTTTACGTCCGTCATCATTTACTCACCCTCATGTCACGAAGGTTTGAAATGACATGAGGGTGACTAAGTGATGACAGAATTTTCATTTTTGGGTGAACTATCACTTTAAATGATTGAGAAATTAAGTCGATGAAATCCATTTCTAATTTGTGAAACAAAAAAAACTGAACAAAGTTTAAATGTAATGTAATGTTTACCTCATTTGTAAGTCGCTTTGGATAAAAGCGTCTGCTAAATGACTTAATGTAATGTATTTAAAATGTAGTATTCATTTGTTAACAATAGCATTTAAAAAAGATCCTTTTATAATAGTTTTACTGTTAACTTTATGTCAAAATGCTTGTTTTATTATTTTAAAACCCCGATTCTACCCAAAAGTTCTGCTACCAAATACAATGTTTTGACAAGTCAACAAGTGAACTATGTTTGACCCTCACCTTTGTTTCTGTTTACCACAACAAAGTGATGAAAAAAAATCAGCCAGGCGTTGACTGCTAATATTCACAGGCTCAACCCTCTGCAAACAGTCTCATTTTGATCCCACAGGTGACACCACACAGAGACTGTGAAATCATATTCAAACCATACAGACATGCCATTTCAACAAAACGACTATTTTATTATAACTTACATTATATTACTATTAATATTTACTAAAGCTAATTAAAATAAATAATGAATGCTCCAACTGTAGAGAGTTTACTTTCTGCCAAGCAACAAACAGTACTGTAGCAACTTAAGGCATATTAATAAATATGATGAAGTGGGAAATCAACCGTTTAAATAACTATATTTTTGTATAATAACTAAAATGGATTATTGTTGACGGCTCAGAAATACTCTTGACTTAATCAGCAATGAAATTCACATTGTGTAATATCTGTATGCAAAACAAGAGGACGGTGCCTGTATATCATTTTAATATCCCAATGAATTTCTAAATGCACATGGGACCGAAATGGCTCTACCACACACCCACGAGCTCTCATTTTACTCTGCCAGGCCATTTGCATCCTGTGTGTACAACTTAGGAAAAGCAATGTAAATATGATACACCTGGAATCACAAAACCTACAGGTGAATCGTGGCCGAAGTGTTACCATACACGTCATGTTCACTTCTACAGTCCAAAACACATATTTTCACTTTTGCGAGCAATTATGCAGGTACCATCATGTTTAGTCATTAGGGCTAGTTCTGGTTCCAGTTAATTTCATGGTGGATTGTTCCTAGACTACTGACTCATGGGACAGACACTGTACTCAGCTTGATAGAGATGAAATAAGTCCAGTCATAAAATTCAACACCAGTGCACGCTGTGGAACAAACTTGATTGTGACGCTTCTGGTTGCAAGAGGATGATTTCAAACAGATTCTTTTCATTTGTCACGTGCACTTTTTCCAAGAATAATATAAACGCAAATAAGTGCTTACCCAGTCAGTGGGCGTGGCTAAACCCCATACAGTAAGGAACCATGGGAAATGAACTACATTTAGCCACGCTTGTCTTCTGACATTTGCATAAGCTCCAGCCTTGCGCAATGCATTTGAAATCTCCCTCAGCACCTGGCGAAGCAGAAAAAGCTAAATCCTTTTTGAATCTAAAATTAAGATATAGCGAACACAGTAGCCTCACAGCCACTACCTTACTCGATCCATATGTGGCTTTAAACACAGGAAATACCCACCGTTCAATGTAATCAGACTGGAGGCCTATCCATCGACAAGGACCTTGTGGAACTAATTGAACACAACCGTTGGGTCCAAACATGCAGCACACACAAAAATCTACTTTTATACAATTAAAGAAATCGCAGTCATGAGACGCAAAAATTCAAAGGCTGTATTTCACCGAGATCTAATCATGATTGTAAGAAAAATGAAAAAATTCAATTTGCGTTCTATCTGTCTTTCCATAAACCGGTTAGATTCATACGGCTATCTCCCAAAACGATAATCAATCCATTGAGACGTAAATTGGCAAACCAAAAGTACAAATCATCATAATTACAGTAAGTGCATCATGTACTGTTTAGAGGAAAAATGGATTAAATCACATTTCTGACGGGATGTCTCAGAATCTTGCATTATTCATCGGCGCCTGATAAAGGTTAATGCTTAGACTAAGGGCATCATTACCAAACTCTCAAAATTGCATAATGAATGAAAATACCACAGTTGTGCAGCAAAGCCACATGGGATTTATTGGCTTGCTTTGTGGTTGCAACAGCAGTAATACTCCATTATGCTCATACAGACAGATCACAGGGGATTTATAATTAGAACAAACTATTGCAATGTTCGACAGCACACAACAAACAATTAAAATCCACTATACATCCTCGCCCGCGACTCGAATCATAATCTCTTACGATCGCCAAGCAGCCCACAGCTTTTTATCTCTTGACATCTCTGACATTTGCGGGGGAGAGTTTGTTTACCCCGTCGTTGGTTGTGGTGGATGGAGTGTGGCTGGATGGACTGGTGCCAGTTGAGAAGAGATCGGCATGGATTCTGACAGCTCACCCTCAACATGTGTCATTGATTTAACCAGCACTCCAATAAAGAGCAGGCCGGCCCGGTTAACACGGTCGCCTCTCGCACACACGTCTGCTCCAGAGAGTGAATCTGAGAAGAAGGAAGGGTTCAGAAATCCTTGATTTGTAACCTTCCAGAAAAACCTTGACAAGGCCTCCCACACCCCAGCCGTCCCTCATCTCACCCCTTCCACCCACTCCCCCACTCCCACACAAGTCCCAGTTCAACTTAGCACTCAATACAAGACTCTATTGGTCTTCTGTGACAGCATATGGTTCCCCACTCAAGCTAGAGTCCCGAGACAATTGTGCATCATAGTCTGCTTATGAACAGTGGCTTGTGTTCAGATTTGAATTGGACTAGTGGCATTTGCTGGACATCAAGATGCAGTTCTTTCACTGTTGACTTTGTATTTTAGGGGAAATCTGCAGTATTCCAGAGTGGATTTGTTATGGTACAATACATGAAACCAAGCTTAAAGTACCAAGCAATCGGACTGTAGTACTTCATCACATTACTCCAAAATACTAAATTAAACACAAAAGGCAATGTTTTGCAAAACTATGAATGGTCTGTGTTGTGAAAAAGCTTTCTGCTCAGGTCTGTTGAGTGAAGAAAGTGATTGAGCCCAAGCTGCAGAATCCATTATAAAAAGACCTCTTTAGACGAGCATGAAAGATCCAATTATCCAATTAAATAATAATAATAGAGATACACTGATACATCGGCCAATAATCGGTATCGGACTAAAAAAAATATTTTTCACACTATCGGCTCTCGGACGATAGATCACAATCAGCCAATGATCAGGGCCGATTGTTCCTATCAATCAAATGAGGACAGGAAAATGCAATCAATGTGTGCCTTTCATTTAGAAAATGTAAATGAAACATCACCAGTTTGATTTTCAATATTAGTAGTCATTTTATGAATTAATAACATTCAGAAAGTTTGGAAAATCAGTATCTGTGCATCTCTAATAAATAGTAGTTATAAAGCGTGCAAAAAAAGCACCATGACAATATATCACATCACAAACATGTTTATATTTCATCCGTCAATGCAATAAAGTGATTATTGCGACAGGCCTGGAAGACACAGAGATGAACGGGAACAATAGCAGGCAGCCGAAGTGATGATGATGAATAAATGAGCAAAATGAACTGAATAATCATAGTTGTGTTTCAATGCAGAGTCTGACTTTTTCTGATTAAAAACAGATTAGACAGGTATTATTATACCAGCACAGAGTACTAAAGATGGATGCTGGTCTAACATAACTGCTGTTCACCACACTAAGAATAAATGAAGCTGCTTGCATGCTGATCCAGTAGTTATAACTCATTTAAAAAGTATTAATCCAATCCAAGTGGAGAAAGTAGTTTGTACTTAAGAAACTGTAAGCATTCCACTTTATCTTTGATATGTGTGTCTTCGATGTCCTCTTCGAGAGGTATAAAGAGCTCAGAAGTGTGAGAGATAAATGGGGTGGCAGCGTTTGATGGAGGGATCTGTATAGAGTGATAGCATGCTTAACTGAGCCCCTGGGACTAATAGGCTAGGAAAGAGGAAGGAGATAGAGAACGGGAGGGAAGCTGTTCTGTCTTCTCAAGTTAATGTATTAGACGTTGTTCCCTTACTCCTGATGAGTGCCCATCTCGACTGCGTGTCTGCAGTGTTAAAAGATAATGTCTCTCTGTCTCTCTCTCCTTCTGACTGATTCTCTAGATCAATACAGCTCAGAATGTGCCCTTAAAGCTCTCCTTCAACACATCGACACATGCAGCAGACCCACAGTCAGTCTAACAAGAGAGGAAACAAAAGTCTCTGCCACAGAGCACAGACCATGTGGAAAGGTGAAGACAGTTTAACGGGATGTCTTCAGCAAGATCCCCTCTCAGGAATCCATTTCCCCACGAAAGCAATAAGACTAATAGTATTTGAAGGAGATGGAGAATAAATTAAAGTCTAGCATTAAGCTGTCATCCAAAGAACATAGTGATTACGGCTCTCACTCCGCAGTTAGCTAGTTAAAATAACATTTGTGAATCTTAGCCTGGACTTGTAGACAATATTGCATTGATAGGCACCATTTGTCAAAACTAGTTGTTTATAAAACTGAAAGCTTTTTGTTTTACAACATTTGGTAACCAAAGTCCCCACAACATCTTCCTAAGCGGTATGTGGAGTGTGACTGTAAGGGAACATATAAGTGAGTAATGAGCCCCATAGCAGCCATTTCATCCTAAACACACACTACTGAACGTGAAAGAGGAGTGATCATGAAGACAAAAATGTTTTTAAACTGCAATTCAGGCATCAGCGAGGATGCCTCCCCTTCAGACATTATGATAATGTATGCTGTCAAGGTCGCCCTCAAAATCTGACTTTGGGTTTGCCGTTGTAGCCCTGTTTGAGCGAGTAGGGGCTGGCTAGGTCAGCGATGATTTCAAATAGTGCTTCAACATCAAAGGAGGTATGAGGAAGGTTACTCACCCTCAGGAGGGGTGTAAGTGAAATAATACCAATAAAGAAAAGGACTGAGATGATATGAGGCTCTCTAAGGAGCAACTGTGCTTCTTGTCAAATATCAAGGTCTCAAGGCTTAAACAATATATTTTACTGAATGTCTACTGTACATGTAAAGTTACCTCGTAGCGTGTTTCCATTCATACAGTATGTGACTACATTGCTATAAATAGTTATTTTTCTCAAAATTTTTGAAAGCAATATAGATTAAATGTTATGCTACCAAATACATGAAAAGGAACGAGTGTTAGTACATGGCAGGTCTCATTTTCTGTCCATTTTTAAAACACAAAAAGTTCAAAAATTAAAATAATATTTTCATTACCATGAAACTGAACGGTAACTGTAGTAGTAGATCACTAACATTTGTTTTAACACAGATGTTTGAGAGCTGTTAAGAATAATGTGAAGGTGAGTAAGTAATATTTTGGGCAAACTGCACCTACTGTATATTTAAAATCTTTAATATTATTTAAATTAAACAAAAAAAAAGTTTGTATGAATAACGAGGCAGTTACTTTTGCATATAATAAAAAAAATTACAGAATTATAATTAATTTATGTCATACATATAAAGTAATTTAGTGTATGCATTATGACCATTTTTTATTTCAGTGTCTGAAATAATGTCCTGTCTTTTGGTGTTTAGTCGTCACTATATGGTATGCAAAGACGAACAGGTCACAAACCATGGCGGAACGATTCTGCTTTGACTTCAATTCAAACGTATTGGGAAACTCAGATAAAATACTTTTAATTTCACGACAATGCTCCTCCCCCATCCATAAAATGTACATGCCTTCTTCTGCAGCTCATTATGCTCTTGTAATACAGATAATGAATACCCAGATAAAGCACAAACTCTCCCAAGACAATGGCCTTCCTATTGCAAGTGTGGGTAATTTTCCTGAGAAAAGCAGGGCGTGTTTTGGCAAATTGCACTAGATTCATCTATTAGGCATCCCCTTTCATTATCGAGTTTCCGCCGTCCATCTCTGGGGCGGGCTTATCACGGGGCTGCCTCTCAATAGCCTTAGCCATTGCTAAGATTTCAGGTGCTGGGGGACCGGGCGAGCTGGAAACAGGTGTTCCCTCTGTTTGTGGGCAGCAGAGGTCCCGAAATGGAAGCATGGGAAAGGGCAGTCACCGCCATAGTTCTACATCAATGGGCAGATAACAGTGAGCCATTGATTTCACGAATTCAGCTAAATTGGCATACTTAAGTAGAGGCTATAAGTAGTGGTAAGGAAAAGGAAAAAGAGAAGTCACCCATCAATGGGTTTAGGAAGTGTGTGACATACCAGAGTTTGTGAGAAAGCACGCAATAGACTCAAATGTTGATAATCCCAAATGTAAAATATGTAAAATATGACTACATACGTCATGTATTAAATATGAACAAACATTAGTTTTTGTGGGCAAATCTGATTAGGGTATCTCCTAAATTGGGGTTTTGTGCTTCTGTCTATTAGCTTTAAGGCAATTTAAATACTAGAAAATGAAAACTTTTGACATTTATTTTTTTTCAGTATTTTTTCTTCTTCAATATTTGGCCTTAAACACCATCCGATGCACACTATGATGAACAAACACAGAATAGCACGTTGAAAAATTCTAGAAAGAATGTAATATAAACTAAAATCTATTGATGAGTACCCGAAAGCGTTAAAATGTTCCATTAAAATGTATTTTATATTACTAGCACACTAGTAGTGACTAACACCCTAGGCCATGGTATTAAGCCTTGGTGGGTTGAATCTACCTTCAAGTGGATCTTGCAAACCTGTTACACTTGCCAACCATTGGGTCTATATGACTGATGAGGATGCTGTGGTGACTGGCAATGTTCTTACCTTAGAAAAACTGCATTCCCAGCACTAACATTGACAGCATGGCCCCAGTCTATAGTTTCTCTCCTGACCAACATGGTGAGATCAAACACACGTTCTATCACCTCTGGCCAGACCTGTCAAATACACATGTAATCAATGGAACAGGTGTGAATGTGGACAGATCTCTTGAGAGCTTTCTTACCTGCACGCCTTCTTTTTTGTCATTACTACAATCAACTGGCCACGAAGAAATGTTAAATGTTGTCTAATATATTACCATAAAAAACTTATTTGAAATAATCGGCTAGTTGATTTGAATAGGTGGCAATACTGTAGGCCTACAAACCTAATTGTTTCTCTATTAATGCAATATCAATTGTAATCTGGTATTTGAAGTAAACTATATCTGTAATATAGTAAACTATATATTATACTACACCCCCTACAAACAGTAGGCCCACTTTATAAAACAAATAACATACGTTTCAGTGGCTTCAGGACTGTAAATGATCATTAGTGCGTCTAGTCAAGGTTTTGTTCCATTACAAGACAATAAATAGCTTTTCAAATAAAGCATATGTCAGCACCCGGAGTTCACACACATTCATAAACCTTAAGCGACATCCTTATCGTTCAAACTGCAGTGAGCGGAGGACAGAGACATTTGCAAATGTCTTTAACAGACCTTCTCCGTTCCGATCTGCGCGCAAGTGATAATATATAGATGGAACTGTCATTAAAAACAGTTTCGGGCTCCTTGAGGATTCATTTGCGCTGACCCAGAATGCAGTATTTTCTTAACACTAGCAGCAGGCCGCTTTGATGTTATCTGCCTGTCCAAACAGCCCGACTGCGCTCCATCAGCTGCGGCGGACGGAGGAGCCATATTAATCACGGTGAAGTCTGCGAGCGCGCCGTCATAAATCGCGCGGTCCGGTCCTTAACGGAGAGAGTCCCTGGACGCCCTCTCGTCATTTATCAACACGCTCCAACTCCGGATGCAGGGTAAATAAAAAACAGGGATATGGGGCAGCTGCTGGGGCCTGTGATGCTGAGCATATCACAGAGGTCGTAATGACTTTACTGCATTTTTGTCGCGTTTACCACAAGCTACGGTTTCGCAATGTTGGGAAAGTGTGTTTGCGCGCTCCCGCGAGAACTTCGACTGGCACGCTGCGTTGTACGTGGAGGCGCCGGTGCGTCATGCGCTCTTAAAACTAGGGGCATTTTGACCCTTTTGTCTATATTCACTCAAATGAATGTTATAAAAGCTTTGCATGTTATGTGAGTGAGTGAAAGGGATTGAAAGAGACAGGGTTAGGTATAAAATAAATACATTTAACGTAGGCCTAGAAATGACTGACCACAGAATTTTCATTTTGTAGGTAAAGTGTGTAATGAGTGCCATTTGCAGAACCAACCTGGATTTAAAAATCGTCCTTTATGAAAATGAACCTAGTTTTATTGAAGTAAAAGTGGTAACCATGGTCTTTTGACAAAGTGATTAACATTGGATTGTTTTACGACAACTATCATCATAAAGTATTCTCACTACAATGCTAAATTTGATGTATGGGTTGAAGAAAAGTTGCTTAGGTGTTTATGCCTTATTTAGGGGGTTGTTTGGTCCCTGATTTTTGTATGTTTATAACTTGAGAAAAATGTCAGATCACCTAAAAGCTGAAATTGAAATAATAATCATAACGAAAATTGGAATATATTTATCTTTTTAAAAATATCTTTTAAATGGAATATAATATAATAATTGCAGCCGAATTAACAATGGCTGCCATACTTGCACCTGTTCTCTCTCCATTGATATTTAACCTGCTATTCTGGTATCTCTATTAGTCAAGGTGAAAAAAAGCACTGCCCCGAGCAACCTGCAAGAACAGCTCATCAACACTACGAGCTCTTTCATGTTCATACCTCCAGCTCCTAAAATGGCCGTGGTTAGGGGTGGCTCATCAGTGTAGTGTGTGTGAGTGTATGAGTGATGACTCTCTCAAGGGCCAAGACAATAGTCTTAGTCAAGTTACACTCTTGGACACCTCCCCAGCACGCAGACACTCACACTTGCTAGTATCTGTATGTGGAGTCACGCACATTTGCGTTCAAACGCTTGCCTCCAAGACATCATTTTCAGCCGTGGCACAAATTACACCTGCTCACTTTCAGCGTTCACTCTTTTAGATGGAAATTCTCTAGAATGAGAATCTAGATATTCTGTTGGCTGGGATGCTGCATTTACATCAGACTGGATATTTTAGACATCGGTGCCAAAACAGCATTAGTAATAAGGTTAAAAATATTTAAATGCAGCAGAATAAAGTATTTGTTCCTTATCATAATTAAGGTGATGTAAGACAACCAGCATTCTTTTCTCAAATTCAGGGCCCACACATAAATAAGAGTAGTTTCCCAGGCTCTCGGTAACGAAATTTTGATAAGGATTTTGGGGGGTGACGGCATGGTGATCTCAAGGTTATAATAGTTCTCTGTGAGGGGCAGGACGGAGGAACAGAAGGTCCATCATCATAACCGCACTGGACTTGTCCTCACTCTGGCAACGTAACAAAGCCTTTCAAAGACAGATGACAAGCACACAAAGAAAACACAGGTGGCTATAGACCACCTGGAGAAGAAGAGAGAGATATAACTAGGTGGCTCCCCTTTGAACTTTCGGCTTAGGGGGTATTCCTCACAAGCCAAATCTTATGGTCTGAATGCTTTGTTTCCTTTTGCCCAATATGTCCATGTCTGGTGCATTTTTGTGTGACTTGTTGTTTAATTTGTGGAATTATTAAATTCAAGTTGATGTCAAACGAAAACGTTATCCAAAAAATCCTGCATGCCTTATGATCAAATGTCAGAGTGAAATAAGAGGTCAGTATATTTGTCACAAATTGTTTGAGTTTGACTTACCCAGTGCCCACAAGTTTTTTAGTCGCAGGTTATATTTCATTATAATGTTTCATTGTTGACCCCTTTTTCACCACTCCTTAGATCAATATTGTATGATAATTAATGGAGTTGTTACGCTCACTAATCCAATTACATGCTTTGCTTTCTGAAGGGTCTCGGTCTGATCAAGATGAATTTCTAATGGCCGGCTACTTCTCTATCTACCTTTGAACTGAACGACATACATTAATTATCTGACCTCCATTGATTTCGCTCTGAAATTCCGCAGATCCCCTTCTGACAACAATACAATTTGCAGGTCTGACGTTTCTGTGTGATGGGATATTTCCGAGCCAATAGATCTTTATAGGAAGAAAGAGCACCCAGAGAAGTGGAAACAGTCCTGCCTTTCAGACCCATTCAATATATGAGCTCAACTTTACCCATATTGCATTGACTTTAAAGACCTCTGGAGCAGATTAGACCTAATTGATGTACCAGGCAGCCAAGCAGTTTTCCAAAAGACGTAAAGGGAAAGTTCACCCCAAAATTTAAATTATAATTTATCATGTTGTTTAAAATCTGTATACATTTCTTTGTTCTGTTTAACACAAAATATATTTATTTAGAAACCAAATGTTAGAAACCTGGTGCCCTGTTTCGGTTACAGATATTATTTCAAAATCGTATTTAGTTTTTTAGTGGAACGATGATTAATTTAAATTATTGGGTGAACTGTTCCTTTAAAGTATTATTGTAAACTTTATTGTGCTTAAATCTTTCCCATTATCATTACATCAGAATCGAAACAGCTGAAAATCACATTGCCATTCTTCTTTATTCAGACCCTCAAGTTGTCCAAGATATCAGTACGGGTCAGTTGCTTTGTAACTCTACATGAGCTGTGAAGTTTATCACAGTGCGTGTATTCTCCATTCTTCACCTATTGAACCTCCAGTCTGAAATAGGTTTCACCTTTGTGACATTACTGGCATAAATCCTCACATCCAGCGAAAGCTGTCTGCGAGTGACTTCATAAAGTGAAACAGACAGTCTTAATTGCAGTTCCAGACTTAAGGAAACGGGACTAAAATATTTGCATAATTTCACGGAAGGCAGAGGAAATTGCAAAAACATGTGAGCCATGTCAGTCTGTGTGCAACCCAATACCTGTTTTGCCTGGCTCTTGGGTGCCACCCAGTGCTGAATGTGCCAGGAAGAATGGCACGCGTGTGTGTGTGTCCAATCAGAGGGAAAAGGTCATGGACCGATTTTATCTCACCTCTCCCACAATCCCGAGCAAGAGAGCCTGTCAAACTTCAGCACCGGTGTCGGCATATTAGATGCACAAAGAGTGTTGCGTTTCTAATTTTGCGACTTTCCGATGGTTGGCACTCGCATTACAGATATATTGGTGCGATTGCTTTAGGTTTCACTCATCTTTGGTTAACGCTGAATGGTTTTTGGAAGAGAGGTATGATGTCTCCGAGTTCGTCTGGGTCGTCTACAGTATTTTTTTTAATTATTCCGACAACACTTTTTCATGACAAATAGTGTACGATTAATAAATATGTGGGTGAAATCGAGCAACAAGACATCTAAGATTTACAATCAATCATATTAATTTCATAAACAGCAATTATATATCATACCCATGTGAAATGGAGAGTTATGCCCCATGGCTGTTAGCCCGGAAGGTTTCGGCACAGAAGCATAGGCTTTCTTTTCCCACACAGACGCAGACGGCCGTGGGCGTAAAGCACAGCTGAGTGGAGTGATTAAACCCACATCGGACATGTGGAAAAGGCATAGAGACTGTGGAGACCTCAGAAGAGAGCATATGAACATTTCATATAGATCTATAGGGAGACACAACTGCACAGAAACTAGCCGCAATGATATACTGGTAAAGGTTTGTCACCTTGTAAAATAAAGAGAGGAAAGCTGTCGTGAATCATGGTGGAATATAGGATCTTTTTGTTTGCATCAGAGAAAAAGATGTTGAATGGAGCATTGATATTTAGAGACATCAACGTTTACGCCTGTGATATATCCCTTTAACCGAACCAGGCCAGAACACGTACAAGTGATAGAAAAAAGATTGAATAGAAATTGATCATTAAGACAGACTTCTCCTCTCATCAGTTCTGGTGAGAATATGTTGGATGCAGTTTCTCACTTGAGATGTCAGACTAGGAAAGAAAACTACTATGGTAGTCAATGGTGCCCCAGAACTGTGTTGTTTGCCACATTATTATTTAATTATATCTTCTTTTGTGTTCAACAGAACAAATTATTGTATACAGTGGAATTGGAACAACTTGAGAATACACTTTAGTACACTGAAATATCAATGTACAAGTAGTATGAGTAGTATTACTGGGGGCTAAATTGGCCTATACTTTACAGTATACTATAAGTGTATACTATAGTAGTACTTATTATACTGCAAGTATAAGTACCGGTATGCAAGTTATACAGTAGTTACTTTTTACATGTAATACACCATATTACCATCCATATTAAAGCTTGTACATGTTATTAAGACAATATTGTATGTCTAACTTTGTGATAACGTGCTTAATAGACTAATCAATCAAAAGAGTAAACACAACTTATACAGTACTTATATAGCCAAGTATACTTAGAATAGTACTTTACAGTTCTCCATCAAAATATTGAGTACTGTAGGTCAAATATTCTTGCCTGACACTTTTCTGTCAGTATAAGGAAAGTATACTTAAGTAGTTTTAAGTAAAGAACACAAACTGAAAGTAATCTTTATTATTTTTTACAAAAAGTATAGGCCTATTAATAGCACACTTTTTTGTAAGGGTAGCCTACATACTGTAAGTTGTAGTGTTAGAGTAAAATCCATACCTCTTTACAAATATGATCAAAGCATCATCCAAAGAATTAAAGTAAAGCTAGGTCAAGCCCTTGTTGTCAGCAAACCCTGTCAATGAAGTAGCTATCGAAGAAAAATGTGTTCTTATGGCTTAAAGCAATCTCTCTCTCTTTGTCATGCATGGCCTTGCCGGTCCCCTCTGGATTAGCCCGGCACAGGTTCTAAAGGAGCCTTGGACCTTGCTGTTTGCCTCTTTGCACTAGTTGCTGAGCAAACAGTCAGCCCTCATCTCTACTCACTCATCCCCAGCCTGTGCTTTGATCTGTTGGCCCTTGAAGACTCCTAAGAGCCCCTAAGGTCCCGAGGCAGAGAGGAGGTCAGGGGCCTCTGTCCATCCTGCCCTTGACACCATACGGTTACAGGCATTACGACAAACAACACCACTGCTACTGTTAAAACACACCCTCAGCGTCACATTCTTACAAACCCATGTACACACCCACCATTTGAACGTACACAGATTAAAACACACACTTGGACACCTTCTTGCTCACACCACAGAATTGTACTGTTTTGTTGTAATCAAGGTGCTGTGCTGATGAAGATGGATGACTTTGGTTGACACCAATGATTCATGGTCGACACAGATGGGGTTCTCTGTGAATAATAGCCCAATGTAATCTACATATGGCAATATATTCCAGTGGCCTCAGGTAGAGGTAAGAGCCCTGCAGGGACAATATAATGTTGTGGTCAGGAGATGTCAGTAAATTCCTCTGGTCAGATTACTGCTCATACCACAAAGACAATACGAGGAAGAGACTGTGGGATAATGATGCTGGTCAGGCTAATCTCTTGTGTGGCACTATTGCTCCATCCAAAAATAAAATGTTTCATATTTTCTATACCAACAGAAAATAAAATTAGACATTTATAAATCAGTTTAGTTTCCCCAATAAAAGCTGATGGTATTGTTGGTAGGCTACTTTATGAAATCTTTAAAACCTTCTTAAATCTTACATTTATTAATAATCATGAAGGTTAACCTTAAGGTTATTGTTTTTTAATTGAACGCTATTTCTACATTATTGTAATTTAATTTCTGTAATGCTTGTGACATGAGTGACAAATTCATTTAATATTAATATCTCTAATAAGGCGTCAATTATGTCTCACAAAACACACAACACTGACCAGAACAAAATCCATACATTAGGCCATCAGATCATTTAAAATCCCAAATGGTGGAGCCGGTGGCCGTGACAGTGCTCCAGAAGTGTTGGGCAGCTGAGCTTCGGATGACCGGGCTTGTGGTCTGATCCTGCCCTCTCCTCCCCATCACTTCCTGTCTGTCTATATAAATCACAAAATATGGGAATACAATTTTTCTACCTAGCAGTGACAATATATAATATAAAAAAATTGTATTAAAAAAATTTCTAAAACTTAAAACTTTCCGTAAATTTCAGTGCTACTGAATGCCAGCAAATCAATAATAAAATATGAATAAAAATGATTAATAAGTCTAACATTTTATTTTCAAAACCTTAACGCAACAGTTTTTCATTATTTATTTCATCTTAATGTCTTTGTTCTGTTGAACACAAAGAAATATATTTGTGAAGAAGGCTTGTAACCAAATAGTTCTTGGCCACCATTGACTACCATAGTGTGAAAAATTACAATGGTAGTCAAAAGTGTCCCAGAACTGCTTGCTTTCCTACATTCTTCAAAATAATATTTATAAAGACCCTTTTCCTGCTATTGTAGTTAAAGTTTTTCTTTAATGCTTTTGATGCTGTTAACTAATGCAAATCTTATGACTAAAAATCAACGGGCCTGTTTGTCACCACATTTGACTGACCTCATTGACCATAAGCTGAATTCTCACACAGGTAGAAATCACACAAACATCAATGGCCCATCCACACTGACAGACTCCTTACCTGCCCACACGCAGACACGCTCTCACGCACGCTGTCATGAGAACACTCACTCACCCACAGTGACATACTCAGACATCAGCCGTGCTCTTTTGAAGTCGCTATAATTAACAGGCCATCCGATACACTATCAGCCCAAGAGGCTCCTGGTCTCAGAAGCACGTAGCAGATCCATCAGTGGTTGCTAACTGGCTGCGCTGTCAACAGTCCCAAGCACACCCATTGTGACTCTTCCATGCCCCAAAGACCTCCAGAAGGACATGGGGTCACACCATCACCCTCAGGCCCTCCGCATGTACACACACATACGCAGATGTACAACGCATCTCATTCAGTTCATCAGGTATAAAGTCTGTATATAGTCTGTAGCCTGTGATAAGTTATTCATGGCCATGTGTGAATAAAAGATGATGGCCTGCAAACTGGTGCATGTCACACAAATGTTAATGAGCTAAAGTAAAGGAGACAAAGCTGATGACTCACAATATGCATAATGGAGAACAATGACTGTAAAGACTGACCTTAATGATATAGACTGTGTATACGGTCTCAGTTTTAACTCTTAGTGACAGATAAAAGACAGGTAGAGCAATTATTTAAATGCATTAATAATATGACAATTTATACTAGTTTTTCTTTAGAAAATGTGAGTTGTTTGCCTGTTGCTGTATTGTTGATGGTTACTATGGCATTGCATTGCCAGGTGGAGGCAACTCAAATCATTATGTGAATTGTAATAACATCAACCTACTCAACATGCCACGTGGTTTTACATAGGTGCCACTAGCCCAACAGTGCAGGAGGATTTTTATATCAACCCATAAAAAAGTCACATTTGAGGCATTATCAATATTTCTCCTAGACATCAATGAGATTGAAGGGAGAACAAATGAAAACTTTAAGAACCTTTAAGTCTCCTTTGTTCTCCATTGCAAAATAACCAGAAAAATCAAATTGTCTCCATTAGAAATTCAAAGGAGATCTCAAAATGTTTTCAATATAAACACAAATATTTCTCATCAAATTCACCCAAACCATTTTATTTTATCTATGAAATCTACATACATTTTAAAGTTCCAGTCTATTTAAAATCGTATTGTTGCTCATTAGGAGGTTCGGGGATTTTAGTGTCTGATACATTGAAAATACAGTAAATTACAGCATAAAAAGCACAGCATGGCTCACAAATAGTCACACGCGCTTCTGCTAACGGAGAGAAACAGTTCACAGACTGCATAACGTGCATCATTTTGGCTTTCTTTGGCTTTGACAAAAGCACAATGTCTTGTGATTATCGTGGATCTACGCAAATAAATGTAAACCCTTTACAGATGATATCACACGTGTCTGTATGATGAGCAGATGACAGAGTTTAATAAGTTCCGGTCACCGGCTGTTAACATGATCGCGTAGATGCACGTTTTCCGGGTTCGCTGGATTACAAATTCACACATACAACGTGAATTTTTGTTTGTCTGAATGCATGAGTTTGATCATCAAGGTGCCATGCAGATGTATTTCCTTATGAGAAACAGTTACCGTTCGAATAGGGCCATAGTCAGTAAAAGTTCACCAAACACACGACTTTGAATTTGCCTTATTAAGTCTATCAAAACTGGACAGAATATTTGAGAGTTTTTTTTATTGTGCATTCCAATTAATATCAATCAAACTGCAGTTGGTTTGTTAGTACAGCTAACTAACACAATAAACCACAATAAAAACATGATAACCGTAAAAAACATGATTTTTGAGAACCAAACTCTTCATTTGTTCTTTTTAAGTCTTGGCTCATTTTTTCTTTTCAAAATAAGAGTGTCAATTATATTTGCTTATGTATTTTAAAATCGGTTAGCAGGAATCTACTGTAAGGATGTGTGATTTTAGAATTTATTAAAGAGGAGACCTGTGCCATTAATAATAGAAAATATATGCTCTTTTACTGTCTGGCCATAATGTTCCCGTCTTCACAAATGTCAGTAGACGGTAATAAAAGGTTATAATTTTGTGAGTGTAAAATTTCATTTTTGTGGGTTACCTAAATAACTAAATGACTACTGAGTAACCAGTGACTAGAATGGTGCCAGGGAGATTATATGTTTGATGTGGTGGACACAGCCAAAGGCTATACGGCTCTGAGCAAGGAAAGAGAGTTTAATCCTCATTCACAGGTGTGTCATACCTTTTGTAACATCTCTGAAGTTCACAACGGACTTTGAGACAAAAGCCAGAGCTCCATGTGCCCATTGTAGCCTGAAGAACAATATAGGGACTGTGATTTACTAATCCCTGTGGAGCGCTGACAGCTTCAGCCTAAAGCCACACTAGGTCTCATCTTTGCTCTGAGCAGTGTCTGTTAACCAAAGCGATAGAAACCGGGAGTATTTATAGTAGCCAAAATTCTGCCAAAAGGGGTGAACCGAAAGCCATTGTGGGAGAAAAAATATTATTCCCATTGTCAACCTGTGACCATCATTGTAGCGTCATTTGATGGATGGGAACGTTTGTGTCTGGAGGGGAAATGGCTTACTGCATGAAAGCTTTTCGAGCAGCCCATAGAGATATTTGAAATGAAACTGACCCATAAAAGAAGAGAGAATGTCACGAATAACTGTTTGTTTTTTAAAAAGCTTTCTGTCAAGGTTGATAAATTTACCCCACTCCTCCTAGACATACCTGTGCCTATAAAAGACTGAAAAATATATTTTGGACCGGGTTCTGTTCCAGCTCGGATATCCAGACGGTTGTGTTGACTTGTGTTATGGAATATGGTAACTGGTTTAGCTGGTCTAGTTATTAAACCACCACTGTAAAAAAGAGCTTTAATTTTACAGAATGGATTTAACAGTTTTTTACAGATGTTTTTAAAATGTGAAATACGTTAAAAAACTTAAAACTACAGAAAAAGACTGCAAATATACAAGAAAAAGAGGGGAAGTTTAATTTTACAGGGAAAACTTTATTTTACGGTAATTTCTGGCGCTCCAGCTGCCAGAAAATTTTAGTTTATTTTAACAAGATTCATTTTTTTACAGTTTATTTTTGAAATACAGTCGAAAACTATAAAATTACAGAATAAGACAACACATTTACAAGAATAATTGGGAATACAATTGAATATATCGTACAATTTTACAGGACCAAAACATATTTTAAATTAATTTCTGTTTTTCCAATTTACAGAAAATGTCTGGGTTTATTTCAGATTTTTTTTACAGTGCATGTCTAATAACAGCTTGACCATATCGCCACTGTCCTTCTAAAACCTTGTATCTCCATATTTGATGATTTTATTTTTTCCATAAATCATTATTATTAGTAACCCTTTACATTTGTCACTGGGTTTTAAAAAATATCTAACCAATAAAAAGTATTTAAAAGTGCTTGCACAGTATTTAATCATTTAAAAGTACAGTGTTTTTTCCATTTCCTGAAAAACAGCTAATGGTGATTTTTTTTACTTTTTAAGATAAAGGTTTTATTTTCAGATCAGTGAATTCAAACAGATTCATACGAATGAATAAAATCAATATGATTTCCTCTGAGATCAGGCTGAAAAAACAGCTAGAAATCATCTTCCAAAACACAAGTTGGACTTTCTATCAGGGGAACTAAGAAGCGCAAGTTGTTTTATTTGTATCATCTCTGTGTTGTGACAACTGACACCAAGTTTTTCATAGGTGACACTATTCTGAAACACACCTTACCCCGGAGACCAACTAAATGTGTACCGTTGCAAGGAACAATGGCCTTTGGGAGCTCACCTAAACCTTTTTGTTTGGTCGACAATGACAGTGGCTCCCACCCTTTTCACATAAACAGCATCAGGGAGAGACAAAAACAAATGCCCTGGAAGAAAATATCAGTATCCTTAATCTCAAAATCAGGACACTGACTGAAAATAATCCCACATCGCTCCTCAACGTACTGAGATAGGCTAAATAATCGATAGGAAGTTGTGGTGAAATGATTTTTTGTCAAAGCTAAATCTCATCATCACCTCCTCTCCCAGTTTGACCTTCCTCATCCAGCCACAAAGAGGCTTCATTCTCTGGAGAGACAGAAGGCCCCGCTCTTGTTTGGAAACTCTATCACCTGTCTACAGGAAAACTGTGTCATCCCCCCACCTCCCCGGCCTAACAGGAAGTCTCCAGCCAAGCAGATCACACACCCTGTAATATTCACAGTGACCTTCTTTGCGCCACCAAACTTTCTCACGTTTCTCGTGCACTACCAAACTAAACCTGCATTATGAATCTAATTGTGGAAGGCATCTTCAAAGGCAAAATATTATGTACACAACATTTTATTATAACCTCTGGTTTTAATTGTGAGAGTTTTGTTGATCTATGCAGAGAATTGCACTGTACATGGATGTTTAGCCATATGTTTATTTTACAAATTGGGCTGATTTTTTCATGAACAGTACCAAGATCAAACTAACAAGATGAGAGATGAAATGACCTGCAGAAAACAAAACAGATGTTAAACCGATAATCAAAGTTTAACTTTCTTTCCACATTGCTGTTGAGTGAATGAATATTAGATAACAAATAATCTCAGAATGTCTTTCACAACCTCAAAGACTGTTCTCTGAAACTTGGCACGCAGCGAGTATGCAGTCAGTGCTTTTGGTTAAACTACAAAGAAAGCCTTCGTGAACGGCGATGTTAGCTTTGGAACTGCAATTCCTTCCTGTTCATGGAAGGCTTGTCTCTGAAATGTGTTTTGGTCCACAAAAATCTGAACTTCCTTATGGGTTAATGCCCAAAAACACAGCTCCATATTAATGAAAATGTGTTCCACCTGAAAAAGGAAAGGTTAAATACACAGAATATTTCACGAATTAAATTAAATGTATTAGACATTTTGCTCTTAATACAAACACACACCCAGATAGAAAAAGAGAGAGTTTGCTAAGTTTATCGTTTACTGAAATAACTTTTCATTATTCAGTGTAAATAAGAAAAACATAACGGTTAAAGACGCCCTTGGCAGACTGTTTCAAGATTCGAGTTTTATAGTGAACCAACACTGACCTCTGCTGGTCAAGTACGAAACTTTTTGTTTGAATCTCACAAGACTTAATGACATAATACTGCTCAACAAACTGTTTTTCTGTTCTTGTTTATATATATATTGTTTATCTTCAATCTTCAACGATTTCCATCTTTATATCAAAGCAAATGGGAGATATCACATATCCTTACAAAATGTGAAGGAATGTTGAACTTGGCACTTACTGCAAAGATATTCAATTAGTTAAGACATAAAAAGAAAAAATAGGCCTGCATATTGTATCAACTTGGACAGATCACTCTATCACCACTAGATGGAACTATTTGTTTTTGATGTGATGACATGGCGAGTCAAATTCTTTTATTTGCGTGTGTGACGCTGTATATAACGCCCTATATATTGTTCTTATTCCATTACTCTCCGAAATAGCAATGATTCTAAATTAAAGTAGTTTATGAAGTCATGATTTAAGCAGTCAGATAACATTTCCATCGCTTTTTCTCAGCAGTGGTCCAGAACGTGAGAGCCGTTTGTGTCCTTGCCTATAAAAGAGCTTCATCTCCTGTGAGACTTTCTCAAGGGACTGGTTTAGTGTGCTGGGAAACTAATGACCGGACAGCTGCAATCCTCCACAAACGCGATGAAAACCGGCCTGGGTCTACATCTTCAACACTACATACATTCTCATTAGCAACGTGCACATGGTCGTTTTTATCTTGGCCACAAGCTCTCACAGTTAGAAGTCTGTTATTGTAGCCTATTACAGCTTATCGTTTATTTACTATCATCACGTACATTTATTTGATACTATAGGGCTGGGTTTTGAGACCACTTTGGCGATTCGATTCTTATTTATATGGTTTCAATTTGGTTCAACTCGATTTAATATCGATTAGATCGGTGTTTATTTATTTAAAATGTTAGTTTTACAGACATGGAACACATATTTAAATATATAGGCTGCACACTTAGCTTAATGAATGAAATAGCCTACACATACAGGTCCAATACAATTGTTTTGAATCACTTTTTACTTTGTGTAACCAAACATTACTGTAAAAAATACAATAAAAACATTGTAAGCGTGCAACAGGGAAATCATGAACAACTTAAAACTTGAAATTCAACTTCGAATAATGGCGCCATCCTCTGGACGAGAGGCAAAATACAGATAATTCTCGGGATTTCCCGAATCGATATTATTTCTTTAAATTCAAGATCGATAAACCAATCAATATTTTGTATTCAGTACTATCTGACACAGTCAAACGAGTTTGTTTGGCTGTTTGAATACAGCTTATTGCAGCGGCATTAGTATAATAACGGCAACAACATAAACAGCCTTTATGTGGCCCGAACTTAACTTCCGGTAGGACCTCTAAAAAGAATCAATAATTGTTGAGTAGTTTTCATTTAATACAATTAATATACAATCACATATTAATTTACATGAATATAAATGTAATATAAATTGTTCTTTTTACAACCAAACACAGACCGGAAGTCATTCTTGTTTTTTTCAATGTGAATAGGCTTCTGTGAAAAACAAACGTTTCTCTAATGTTATATTGCATATCTCATTTTATTGCGTATCGGTTGCATGCCAAAACAAGGTTTGAACAAGTCCTGTGAGAACAAATGTGTTGTTAAAATGTGATTTTCTGGTAAACTGTCCACTGGAGAAAGTTGTAAATTGCAAGCATGTTTGTTTTGAAGTCAGTTGGTGGCCCAACACAATGTATTAATAAATAGATATTTTGTATTTCACATTATTTCGTCCAACCTCTGTACACATTTAATGTAAGAGGATCTTTACACGTATAAAAGCAGAATTAACTTTTCAATAAGTGTTTTAAAACAAAAAAGCAAGAACACTTTTATGGTATTTTTTTAAAACTCAGATGTAAGCCATTAATAAAATAAAAAACATTCAATCTTACAGTAATATTGGCTTATGTTTGCTATAAATGAACATCACATGACATTATAAGCATAACAATCAAGTGTAACAGAATGTAATTTAACAAGTTTTTCAATTCTGTTTCAAATTCACATGCAGTCATTGAAAACAAAGAAGTTACCAATGATATTACTATGTAATCATTGCTATGTTGTATATTTGTCACTCTTCAACTATTTGTACATTCTTTAATGTGTAATGTCCATTCATGTAAGTTCAAAGGAAGTGCATGAGTAAAGACCGTGAAATGTGGAGAAGGATAAAAGACAGAGAGGTGCCAGATGTTTATGCTGTAGCCCCACATAGTCTGATCGCTGCTGAAATGTCTTTAGTGTCCTCTGATCGAGCAGAAACCGCAAAAGGCCACGTCTGTGGGAAAAGAATAAAAAACACACATGTCATGAAAAACATTGATTTAAAAAAAGTGATAGAATGTACTTGTATTGAATGACGGTTTCCTCTTAGGCCTACAGTTTGTGTCATACATGCAAGTTTCACATATTCAATATATTATATTTTAACATGCTTGTGTAATATGGTAAATCAAATCATGTCATGATGCATTTCCAAAAAACCCACAAAATTTCCAAGGTGCTTACACAGTACAGTACGCAAGCATTTCATAATTAAAGAGATAATTCATCAAAAAATTTAAATTCTGTCATAATTTACTCATCCTCATGTCATTCTAAACCTGTATGATTTTCTTTCTTCTGCAGAACACAATGTCAACCAATGTTAACAAAACCACGAGACATTATAAAAAATATCTTCTTTTGGGTTTCATAGAAGAAAGAGTCACATACCGATTTTGAACCACAGGGGGAATAAATGATGACACAATTTTCAGTTTGTGGAGAAAAACCCTTTTAAGGCTTTGCTTTTTAATCATATCGTCTTACATATGATAAGTCATAAATAAACATTATTTCTGAACAAACTTAAGGATGGGTATAAAGTCCTCAAATAAACTCGGACAACACTCACTCATACCAAATTTACAGGATGCACAAAGCCATTGTCATATCTGTCCTCTTGTAAAAGCTGTCTGAGGTGAGATATATAGCTGGATGCCAGACGCAGCGTGTCCAGTTTTGACAGTTTAGTGTCTGCAGGAACCCAAGGCAGGCTGGTCTTCAGTCGTGAGAAAGCCTTGCTCAAAACTCTCATCCTGGCCCTCTCTCTGGCATTAGCAGCGTTTCTGTGAGATTGCCTGCCATCCTTTGCCCTCTTCTCTTGTTGCTTCTTATTGCTGGTTTTTCCTTTCAGGTTGTCATCCATGCTGAACTCATCCTCAGAGTCTTGTAGAGAATGAGTGATTGACAGCTCCTGGAGGTCTTCACTATCACTCACGGAACCAGTGGACATCGCCGTTTCCGATCAAAATCTTGACTTTAAACGTACTTATGTCCTGTTGTGGAACAGTGAGTGAAATTTAGCGTCCTTGCTCTAGAGTGGACTCAATGCAACAGGTGCAGTCTTTTCTTTTAAATTATATTCACATTAAAGTGGTTTAAGGCCATTTTTGAGAGAAGTTCAAGTTATTCAGTATCTACAGAAAAGTAAAACCTCCTCACCCAGCGTTTCAGAGCTTGTCCTCTGGTGCAAAGAGTATATTTAAGTTTTAGGGTTTGGCAGGGTCACAGAGAATCAGGACTATCCCCTCCCCTTTTGGCTTTTCCTCCTCAAACTTTTGTTACCGCATTTTTATTTATGGGATATTTTTCTCTCCCAGTGTACACAGTAAAAACCCACATAAACTGCTTTGAACTAGAAAAGAAAAAACGAAAAGTTTTGAATCTGATAGGTCTGATGAAAATGGCATAATCAAAATTCTCTCATGAATTATTCACCCCCAAGTTCTTCCAAACCTGCATGAATGTCTTTGTCCTGTTGAAAACAAAGAAATATATTTAGAAAAATGTTAGCAACTGAGTTTTCTGGGACACTATTGACTAGGAAAAATTACAATGGTAGTCAAAGCCCTAGATGTTCAAAATATGTCATTTTGTGTTCAACAGAACAAATCTGCATCTACAATAATTTTTCCGACTTTGGTAGTCTGTCAACGTGTGCTAAAATGTTTCCAAATATCGCTTTTTGTGTTAAACAGAACACAGATATTTATACAAATTTAAAACAACTTGAGGGTGAGTAAATGAAATCAATATGCTAGTATAAAAAAATTGTTCCTGCCTAGAATCATTCAATAACCTTTTTTAAGAGTGCATTAAAACTTTGAAGCAATAAATAAATATGATGGAAAACTTAGTCTTTTAGACCTTAACTCAATTATCACTCACTAAACACCTAATGCAACCATTTCTCCCCACATGCTCTTAACCAGATAGAAATGTCTAAAAGGCCTATCAAACGCTCTTAATCCACTGGCCCTTTCACAGAGATATTGGGTTTCCGCTCGGTTAGAACTCTCTCACACGATTGGTACGCATTGGCCACAGCTGTCAGTACTTTACATCTGTAAGAATGGCAGGATGGGGGGCATTGACTGGGACCCTTATGGTGGAGGGGGAAAATACACATGTTGACATTCCTTACAAGATCACATTATGTTCTCATTTCACTCTCTTTTCATATACAAACACAAGCATGCAAAGGTGCATGACAGAGGATTAAAATGTGAATGGAAAACTTAAATGATTTTTATTCAATTACCCTTGACAGATGTCAGTTCAGCTGTTATGGAAAACGATTTAGGTCAACAGTTCCCATTAGAGTTGGCGAGAAAATGCTGTAAATGAGACGGCAATTGCTATTTTGTATAAACTGACAAACATAAGTGCTATTTTTTTTATTTTTTAAATGACATGTGTAAATACTGTATGTGCTAGGGATCTTGCTTCTTTTTTGTATGGACGTAGGGATCTTGCTTTTTTTTGTATGGACAATAGTACTTTTCATGTTAGAAAACAAGTTAGCTTGTCCATTAAAAATAATTTGCACTTTTAACGTTGACTTGTTTAGCACAAAACAGAAACAAAAAGCGCCCTTGAAAGATATATATATTAAGTGAGCATCATGTTTATCAACAACTTGTAGTCTGCCTTAACAAAAACTTAAAAAGTACTTGGTAAATAATTGAAATATGATTAAATATATCATGTTTTTACAACATCTTTATATCCATAACTTGGCCATTTCTTTATGTATTAACTGTATAAGTTTACACAATTCATGGACATGCATCTGCAGATCTCCCTAAGATGGTCACACAACATGACCATCATGTGGCCATACATAAAATTTCCCACAGTTACATTTTTCTCAGCATCTCACTATAGTCTCAGTAAACTTGATATCTATGAGTTTAAATTCCCACCTAATGAGTGTGAAATTAAGATTTAATATTACAAGGGTTCTTAGACAACAATTATCCAAAAGCACAGCTGACTTGCATGCCACATTTTGGCAGAGGGTATTTGCCAAGTGTAGATGCATTTTGAATCGACTATAAAAGAATACTCTATTGTTAAATCGAAATTAAAATATTCTTTGTATTAAAAAATCATTTTTATATAATGTGATGTATGTTGCTTGCTGATGAGATTATTAAAATACTTGTCATTGTTTTATTGAATACGTTAGACAAGCCCTTTATCTTTATAACCAGAAGATAAACAATGTTTTTTGTTTATAAAATAAACTATTAATACAGGGAAACCATTAGAACAGCATCATTTTCTGCTCGTATGGCCACAGAGACTCATAAGTGCTGTATGATGATTTCTATAAACCTAATAATATAGTGTATTTATTGTGGATGTATAGTTATGGAGGTGACTTTAACTGAATAGCTCAGTTCAGGATTTCTCACATTTCTCTCCCTCATAGGACAGGAATGCCCCTTAATCCAAAGACATACTGTACATCATTCAATATATCAGCTCTAAACTTTGAAAGCATCAATTCACTTTGCGCTTGTGTTGACCAAAAACACCCCAATAAATATACAAATAAACAAGGGTTACAATTAATCTCAAGAAAACGTTCACAATGCCATAGGGTGCCTATAAAATATTTATACTTTTTTCAGATATAAGAATTTATAAATTCTAGTTAAATAATGTTTCAACTAGCACTTATTAAAAACCTTTACTTTAAAAATAAATGTTAATTTTGTTTTAGTTCTGTGGTGTGATTAACTACAATTGGTCAAAAAAGTTGCAGTTTTTGTATACGTATTTACTAGAATTGCATACAAGCACACTTCATAATAGAAGGTTATTAGCAATATTTGTCCCTTGAAAATTTAATCTGTCACACTAAAAGGCCATTTAATATACTGATAACTCACTTTTAACATAAAATCTTGAGTATGCTCATGGTTCTGTGCAGTATGTCAACTAACCGTAAGCATAACATTGCCATTCTTACACATAATGACTAATTACATGGGAACAGTGGTGACACTAAACTGCTGCAGGACAGCTCACATGAGAAATGTGCAGTTGTCTGTCGGTAAGTGAGTTAAGGGTTATAGTGTGGGCAGTGTTTCTCTCTCTCGCTCTTACTGTTTGTGTGAATGAGAAAGAAAGACAGGTGCATGACTATGACATCAGCCCTTGTGTGTGCTCTCCTCCCGTCTTGGTTCCCATGGTCACCGCAGTCTCACAGCTGGAGTGTAGAACAAATGGCACGTAACAGCATCAAAACGGCAATTAGGAAAATCAATATAGCACTTTTTAGTAAAGCCTTCAATGCTTTGAATCAGAGGATTTAATTGAATGATGTGACTGCCCGAGAAAGGAGCTGTCCTTCTTTTCCTATGCACAGCCTGAACCGTAATAATGTGAATCTCATGAAACCTGACAAAAACGTCAGGGTTCAAAACCTGAGAAATGAAATACAAAATGAAGCCTAATTGAAAGAACAATCAAAATGTAGTGTTTTGAGGTAATTTTGTGCACGACTAATAGCATTAAAGGTCCAGTGCGGAATTTTGTGGAGGATCTATAGACAGAAATGCAATAACATATACACAACTACATCTTCAGAGGTGTATATAGACCTTACATAATGAAATGTTTTGTTTTTATTACCTAAGAATGAGCTATTTCTATCCACATACACCGCCGGCCCTCTCATGTTGTTTATATCCATAAACGGACAAACTGCTCTACAAAGCGTTTTTCGTAAATACGTTATCTCTCTGTGTCAGCTGCTGCAGTGCTTGGAGAGGGAGGGGTGAGCAGTTTGTTGCAATTCCGAACCTCACCACTAGATGCCACTAAAATCTCCACATTGCTCCTTTAAAGCTGTTTGCATGTTAGTCTACTTTAAAACATGAACACAAACAATTTTAAGCATCTCTATAAAGTGAAATCTATTATCTTTTATATCACGTAAATTGTTTATTTAAAAAGTACATTGTGGTATATTGTACATTTGAAATGAAAAAAAAAGAAAAAAAATGCTATTAATCATAACTAACCATAATCACGAATAACCATAAAAAGTGCCATTTACTGCGAACCATCATGACAACTTTGCACACTCATTGAAAGAAACTGAGAGATTAAATAAAATATAACTACTCACTAACCTGTGATCAGGATATCACATTGTGAACGTGAACAGAACATATCAGAGATCAGTCTCACTAAGAGCTGGGTACTGCCTGTGAGAGAAATGTTTTGCTGTCTATACCCTTGAGAAAAGTAAGTGATGTGTTCTCTATAAAATCCTAATGCTTTACGCCACCGCACACGTGACAGATGAGAATTATCATTCATCTCTCTTTCTCACTCTCAAAAACATTTGTCACCAAAACCTGCTTTTGAGAACAGCTGATTAGGTTGTAATGTCAGAGTATTATGAGTTTATGGGTGGCCTGCCCTGCACACTTTCCACCATAAAACAGTGTTTTTCCCCATGTGTGTTTTTCTAAAGCATTTATTTGATCGTTTTGGTTTTCCACTGGTCAAGCAAATTGCAATAAATATATTTTAGTATTGCATAAAGCGAATCCGTCCCATCTGGTTATTGTGATCCCTGTCATCAAATTTATTACATCATGATGTGTATGCAAAATCATGAAATTCAGTTTTACATCGTTTTGGCTTTTGCAGGTGCACGTCTTAATCTACTCCCAGCATGATTGATGTATGTTAAAGTCTGTGACATCACCATGGACAATGCAATCAACAAGATGGTTTTATGTAATGGGAATTTCATCCAAAAATGGGGGATTACACACTTGCACTCCTCTCTGGCAGAACCATTTAGGGAGTGTATGAGAACGCATCTCAGCAGTCACAAGGGCAATAAAATGCACATAAACGTTGTTCTACTCATCAAGTGCAAATGTGGGTAATGAATCTGCGTGTTTGATGCTTTACTTGGCTGTATTAAAAGCTATTAAAAGTGCTCATGAATCTATATACTAGTGTAATCTTACAAATACATAACACGCTGTAAATATAAAAGCTCAAATGACCTCAGTGGTCTTATGATCTACACAATTATACTAGATATGAACCACACAGTTAACTACCAGACGTGGTTGGTAAAAAACAAAAAGGAGAGAATACCCTGCTGAACATTAATACACTAATACAAAACTAACTTAGGAAATGACTGCAAAGTAAACAGTTTTTTGTTTTATAAATGATGATCTCTGAAGTCACTTCCTCGTCCGAAGAGCTTGCATCAGGGGTACCCACTTTGACTTCTGATATGAGGAGTAAGAGGGATATCTCAGAGCTCTGAGGTTCTGCGGGCCGTCATATTCATCCGCTTCAGACGTGATTTCCATCTTCTGTATGATCAGCTTCAGCAGGTTATGTTGCTTATCCAGCACACTGGACATTTCTTTCAACCTTCAGACAGAGAACAGAATCAATGGAGATCAAAGCTCTAAACTCTAAAAAGAATCTGACATGCATAGACAATTATAATCTTTATGGAAAAAATTCAGGCTGTATTCAAACGGATATAATTTCTATGCAATATTAAGAAAGTTAGAGAAAGTATGTGACTGAGTAGCATATGTTGTATTATTGTTAATAAACACTAGAGGCCACTCTCTCACAAGGGTGAATTACTCTGTGGCATTCTTAATAAAAAGCCAGCTTTTTTATCTGTATCAAATGGATTAGACACGCCAGAGTTTATTACTGGTTATCACACTAAATTGGCAATGCTATAAATTAATTTGCTCCATGTATCGCAAGGAATAAAATCCCTTTCGAAGCAGTTGGTGTTACACTTCTTCCGCTGATAAAGCATCTTTTGTCATAAATTTGTCACGTGTTTTGTCAAATAAAAAATATACAAATAATATAAAGTAAAAATTTTTTCACGTTTGCTTCAGCCGACCAAACCTGAAACGCTGTATGGTGGTCTCACCTGTTCTTCTGTTTGTGCAGTTCTCTCTCCAGAGGTCCTCCTTGATCAGATTTGAGGTTTAAACGGGTGCGAACTGTGTTTTGGATCTCGCCGTCAACCAAGACTTGTAACAAGACTTTCTGTACAAGTCATGATCATTGTAAAACTTTAATAATCGTTCAAATTTCATGTGTATTTAAGAAACAGTTGACATGCAGGCATGAATAACGGAAAAAATATTTTATTTCATTGACAAACCTTGCATTTATTGGGATAGACAGTGATGGTGGGTTTGTCCACTCGCTTTAGGAACCAGTATGGGAGCTTCTCTTCTAGGGTTGTGTGAAGATCAATCTGTATTAAGAGTCTTAAATTAGTGAGTCTGTAGAATGCAATCCAGTGTATGACATTTAGTGGCATCTAGGGGTGAAGTTGCGAACTGCATGCAACGGCTCACTCCACCCCTCACCCCTCCATTTTGAATCACTACGGCGGCTGACAGAGTACTAAGAAGTAGTCACATTTTCGCTTCTTTGCCAAAGGAGATAACGTATTTACGAAACGCGCTCTTTAGAGCACTTGGTCCGTTTAGTCCATTTTTAAACATAGCACCTTTAAAGGGATTTAGTTGATGTTACTAACACACCTGTTTATTCTTATGTTGCTATTGAAACCGGATGTTGCGATGGGATTTTACAGCATTAGAAAGTAATTTACCTAAATATTGCTGAAAATACAAATAAATTCAAAGGCTATCAAAGCAAAGTAACATGCTCACCTGCATGGCTATCCTTTTTAGTTCTGCGTTTCTCTGTACCTCCGCAATGTCTCCCACTGCCAGACCGATCTGCAACATGATTGAGATAAATAAGCCTAATACTTCAGAACGAATTACAGCTATCATTGAAAATAATAGCATGCTTCCAGCGTGCCAGTCCTACCATTAGGTTCATGAGGAGGATGGGCATTAGAAGGACAAAAAGCACGAAGACTAAATAGGTGGTCCTGGGGAATGCCATCTGGCCATTTTCAAAAGCTTCCAGAAATGTGCTCTGGTAGTTTAGTTCTCCCACTGTCATCACGAAGGTCTGAGCGAGAGCAAGGCTGATGGAGCTGAACTCCACCTGTTGAAAGAAACAAACATCATTATCTAACAGCAAAGATTTGCCAAAGCTTGATGCGTCTGTGATATGATCTCTTTTGGACGTACGCGGTGAAGCATCAAAGCGTAGAAGGCCAAGCCAAATGCCAACAGGAGGAAGATAAAGAGAACCATGGTGCACACCAGGGTCCTTATGATCCCGCCAAACATGACCACGTAAATTCCTATTCGCTCAAACCTGGGGAGTAAAAAGCATCAAAGAGTGACTGATGATCTGTTTATCCTATAATAATGCAGAAAGAATAAACTAATTACTTTCATGACTGAAGTGTCAGGGGGACGTACACAGACATTTTTTGACTGGCCATTGGTTTGGGTTAGATCTGGAAACCCTTTGCATTTTATTTTTTATTTATTTTAATATTCAAGTGATATTTTATTGTAAAATAATTATATTATATTTTATTCTATTCCTATTAATTTGATTAAATAAACAATTTGTTGAAGGGGTCATGTAACTTTGTGGCATTTAAGTTTAGCCACGTAAATGTTTTTAACCCCAAATAATACTGGCTAGACATACTTTTAACTTGCTAGTTTATGTAATTTACTTGTTATTTATTTTGCTTGTTATCAGTAATAATCTTAAGGGACTCTTTGTGGATGTGAACCGGACCGGGTACTACCAGTAGTTAAGTTTGTGTCACAGAATGGCTATGACAGAACCTAGATGCAGGCAGACCAAGGGTTAACATAAAAACTTTTATAAAATGAAATACCCAAAATGGGGAAACATGCACAAAAAACAAGCAAAGAAACCCTTCCCATGACTGGGACAAAACAAGGATTCTTGGAATAAAAATAAAATGTTCACAAACTGAAACAGGAACAAGTGTACAGCAACAACAGACATACGTTAGGCAATGCACCGACACTGAACAGAGTAAAACTGGGGCGATATAAAGGGAGACACTAACAAGGAGTAATTACATGGGGTGAGTAGCGACAGGTGATCGGAATGAAGCACTAACGAATGTGAAACAGAAGAAAACACAGAGCAGGTGATGGGAATGAAAACCCTAACAAGAAGTGAAACACAGAGCAGGTGATGGGAATGAAACCCTAACGAGAAGTAACGGGACGCAGGGGGGCTGAGAGACACAACAGTAAGACAAGTGGCATGATTTAACAACAAAAAGCCACGTGTCTCCACACATAACACAACAAAAAACCCGAAAGACGTGGCAATGTCATCACTCTGCCAAGTGAGCTAGAAAACTGGAGAAAGGAAGGACAGAGTCCTGACAGTTTGGCTCACAAAAGTGCACAAGCGTAGAGCTTGTTTATGTTGTTGGTTTAAAAATGTATATATTCAAATTTTAAGCTGATAAACATACCTCTGGAAGTACAGCAGAAAGCTGACCCATGAAGTCAGGATTGCCACAGCTCCAGCTTCCCATTGCCATGTATTTTCTACATTGAGGCACATGGGAATAACAAAGACCAGAGAGCTTATGGCGGATGTCCAGTCAGCAGGGTTAGAATAGTCCGTGAAGTAATTTATTCGCTTCAATGTGAAATACAGAAGGGGTTAAATAAAGTCACCTCAGGGTTCCAAACATAGTGCAAATTTGAATACCCTACCCGGAGGCAAAAGCACAGAACAATGCATGCAAAGCCTGAGTGATGTTTTGATAAGTAAATCACTTGGCTTACAGTGCTGCATTCATAGTGTTAGGGAATCCCTTAGGTAAAGTTCAGTGCATGTTTACTACATTGCATGTACATTAAACGTGCATTATGTCATTTATGATTGGTGAGGTCTGATCGCCCTTTATCCAAAGTGTCTTAGTGGTATATGCAGCAATGCATCATGGGTAGTGATGACATGACTTACCTGCTGAGCAAACTGTAACAGCTCTTTACAAATGGCGTATACGTTCATGACACACACCATGATTATACAGACTGAGATTAAATATTTTTGCTGAAGGAAGAGAAAGAAATACAAGACATTATCACCAAATGAATCATAGGCAACATTTACATAAGGGTCACATTCTGTATTCATGCGTATGTAACTAAAAGTACCATATCAACCTACTAACCTAAATATAATTATTAGATGACAGTAATGTCTTTAAATATGAGCAAAGGTATAGCGTGACAAAACACTTCAGTCATGTTTTCTTTTTCATTTTATTCTACTACAAAAGCTGCATCTGATTGTTATGTTTAACTCCTGATCAACAAAACAAAAATACATAATTACAACAAAAATCTCTTTTATGTTTTTTACACCGTAGGCCTACATGATTTGTACATGTTTCTCATTCACAAAGTGATATTAACGCCAACACCTCCAATGTTTCATTGTTCTCCAGGTAAATGGTAATATGCATACATGACATTATAACCTTGAATGTGATGAATAACCGAGAATCTAATGAATGCCATTCAGTTCATAATGACACTTACTAAATTATGTGATGGGACAAGTGCAAGGTTAGAACCAGAGCACTGCACTTGTGAGGACGATTATGGAAGTGCTTTTGAATGATAGCTCATATAATTAACCTGTCAAAGCGTAACAGTTTAGGCCAACATTGAAACAAGAACAATGGGACATCGTGACCTGGCACTACATAGTGACAAATAAGACCGCAGGCAGATAATGGCACAGAGATGACAGCACTGGTGTGTATAAAGTAACATCTCCCAAGTGTTTTGACACCATTGAAGTGTAGTACCCCATTAAGAAGACCGCTGCTGGGTAAACTGTCAGACGAGCATTACCACATAATATACACAATATGATTTGAATACTACATTTAATTAGAAGGCCTGTAAATTTAGCACTACAGTTTTGTGTTACAAATACTTTAGGGTTAAATGTGTTTTTTTATCTGGTCAGCTGTAGCGTCTACAAATCTCAGAAATCACAGTATAAACTAAAGCTCCCTTAAAGGTCCAGTGTATGGAATTTGGTGGCATCTAGGGGTGAGGTTGCAAATTGCAACCAACGGCTCACGCCACCACTTACCCCTCCTTTGGTTTCTTTGCCACAGGAGAAAACGTATAAACGAAACACACTCTGTAGAGCAGTTTGTCCGTTTAGGGCTACTGTAGAAACAACATGGCGAATTCCATGTAAGGGGGAGAAACAGCTCATTCTAAGGTAATAAAAACATAACGCTTCAAAAAGTAGGGTCTTTATACACCTCTGAACACATATTATATTGGATTTCTGTCACTAGATCCTCCATAAAATTACACAACTGGACCTTTAAAAGACTGATCAGAGTTCTGGAAAGAATTGATCTACTGTACCTCTGTGAAAGATACAGGCACCATGGTGACAGATGTAGAATTGGTTGAAAAGTCCTGGCACGGTCTCAGACTAAGAATGAGGTACGTGAGGGGCAACAAGCCAAGCAGGTATATTGCCAGGTTGAGCAAATGAACCTTGCTGCCATATGCTTTCCTGTCAGAGTAAAACAAAATATTCAGTAATGTTCTCTGTCAAATAAGTCGATTAAAAAGACAGGTGTGTCCACGTTCTTTTGGTCATGCCGTGCAGGTCATTTTGAGTAGTTCTTTATGAGCAGGACTATATGTGAATGTCTTTAACATACCACTTCATTTCCAGGTATTTTTGGCTCAAGGGGTGAGTCAGAAGCTCCAGTCGGTTGTACTGCACCATGGCCTACAGACAGAAGAATTATGATGAATCATTCTGACACCTTTTTTAGAAAGTAATTACTCAGACCTTTGCAGACATGTTTAAGAATATATTTACTGTATAAGGGTAAGTTGTCACATGAGAGGGGCTACCACAAGGGGCAGATTTTCAGGTTCTACAAGGTATCTTCTCTTAAAGGGAGAGTTCACTCTTGTCACTAACTCTTGTCCTTTCAAACCTATATGACTTTCTTTCTTCCACAGAACACAAAAGAAGATATTTTGAAGAATGTTCCTAATCAAACAACGCCGGTACCCATTCACTTCCATTGAATGGACACTAAACCAATGGAAGTAAATGTTCGGTTGTTCTGTTACTTACATTCTGCAATATATCTTTTTGTTCTGCAAAATAAATAATGTCCTACAGGTTTGAAATGACAGGAGGGGGAGGAAATGTCTAAATGATGACAGGATTTTCGGGTGAACTCTCACACAGACACAAATTTGCGTTTTTCCACTAGTGTTTTTTTACATGTTGCTTTCAAACACAATACCTAACAGTACCAGTCTCCCCAAATGCCATTTTATATGTAAGGGGTAATGTGCAGGCAGCAGGTTCTTATCGTAGATATAAGGTTTGTGAGAACAGCCGGTAGCTTGTACATTAACCCGCTTATTACCTGGCTACTTGTCACATGAGAAGAAAACTGGACATGAATGTTAATTTTTATAATATTGTTAGCTAATTTTAACAGACCTTCCGTGAGGAAAAGCAGTTTACTTTCGGTTTTAAGGTAAGAAACATCGGTCACACGAACAGGCAATTTGGTTTAATCGTTTGTAAACCTATTTTTACACATTTAACTACAAGTCACAATATCCTACAACCCTTGCTAAGAATGTTAATATATTGTGTGGAATTGTATCTGCAAAGCTGCCACCACTCTTATAAAAGCGTTCTGATGAACAACAATTTGAAGTATGCCCATTTTTACACGGTAAGCTCTATGGAAATAAGCTGTTGACTTTTTATCAGCACTACCATTTCAAAAAGGCACTATAAGGGCATCCTTTGACAATGATAAACAACCCCACATTTCAATCTGAGTTGCCACTCTGATCCATTACAAAGCATTAAACCATCTGTTTGGCTGGAAGGTGTCTATTAAAACCGTTTAATGCACAGGTTGTTCCAGTTAGATCAACATTTGAAATTAACAGAGAAAAATAACCATCATTTTAACCTGTAATCATCAATAACAGCTTTATCTTGTTGGACACTGGACAAATTACCGTAGTATAAGCGGGATAATCCACAGCTTGTCGTGCATTAAAGGATTTTAATGCACGACATGGAGGCCAAGAACCACCCGACGTGAAGTGCATTAAAATCCTTACGTAAAGCACACATAAATATTATGTGTATTATGTAAATAATATATGTTTAACCTACATGTGAGTCTCCTACGAAAAGATGATATATTAATAGATAAAAATAGTAATTTACATCAGATTCAGAAAGGATTGCAGAAACTTACGTTAAGAGCTGCCAGTGGAAGGAATTTCATAGTTTTGTCTGCTTCTGCAAACTTCTTCAGCTGTATGGGAGCCTGAAGCCACTGGAAATCATACGTCATCTGCCAAAGGCATTGAACCCGTTTAGCCTCAAAAATGCAATTTTTTAAAATGTCTTTAGGTCATTATTAAAGTTTAACATTTGTGCAAGGCTTACGTGGTAGTCTGGACTGTTGGCGTCATGGTCTGACTCCTCGATGCACAGATCTAGAAGATGCTGTTGAGAAGAGAGGAGTTTCAGTTCACAAGATCTTATCAATTGTGGCCGACAGATCTTCATGTGGAATTATCAGGCAGACCTTGAAAGACTCTGGGAGGAACTCTATGAGGTCTATCACAACACAGCGGGACGTTGATGTTCCCACTTTGAATGTCTTTATTGCCTCAGAAAGCCTAAAGTGAATTCAGAATGATCAACCACTGATATGCTGAGAGAAATTTAAAGTACAATAGTTATACCTGACGTTTTAAAATCTACATCAAAATAAAGTTTGTGTGGTTTTTTTAGATCACTGAAATGCATTTTAATGTATTCATTGATGTGTTTTGGAGTAAATGTGCAGCAGAAACTGTAAGAGATGATCACATACATAAGTGTTTTCTTACCTCTCATGTTCGATGATGGCATTCACTACATCTTTTTTTTCACTGCGCACAGCCTCATGCAGGAAGGAGCTGTCTGCGTTGTTGAGTGTCATTTCAGCTCCTCTGTTCAATAACAATATAATAGCCCCTACATGACCCACTTGGGCAGCAACGTGCAGAGCTGTGTTCTGTTAAAGGATATGACTCAAAGGATAAGAGATTTAAAAACATCTGACTTTGAATCAAATGTATCCAAACTGTATCTATAATCTGTTGTCACATTACTGTCGCAATTGAATTACAGTATAGACTAAAATTAAACATACAGCGTTAGTTCTGGCAGGTCACGTGAGTCAAGCCTGCATCAGCTGATCCTCATCTTTCAATAGAAAGATGACCAACACAGTTTCCGTTTAAATTTCATTCAGCTAACAGTAGCTGATCGTGTTGCTCAGGAGTACATTACCCTCCTCCATCCCCAGCTCCACTTCACAATTTCAATTGGGACAATTGAATTTCTTTTGACGGTAGTGAACCTGACAGGAATGGATTTTGCTTGATTTGTTTGGTGAATCCTTATCTGTTGATAACATTCAAAGTGCTCTGACATTAAAGAACCAAGTGAGATCTCTTAAATATTTTAATTGCATCTCCAAGATGGCGGCATGTATGGTCTGATGTGTGTTTGTCCCCTTGTCTGTACTCAATTGTTTGCTTTTATGCTCATATATGGAGTAAACTTTTAGCAGATTCCTGGATTGAGCTTTTTGATTTTTAGATGAAATAATTTTTATTGGATTATGGACTACTTTGCTGCAGAAAAGCTTCCATCTCCAGGCTCTACTTGGATACTGAGGCCCTGTTAGCCTCTCTAGACCCTAGCAGTCCAGCTACCATTTCTAGGCTCCAGGCCCTATCAGCCCAGCTACCATCTCCAGATTCTGCTTGGATATTGAGGCCCTCCTAGCCTCTCCAGGCCCTAGCAGCCCAGCTTCCATCTCCAGGCTCTACTTGGATTTTGAGGCCCTGTTAGCCTCTCCAGGCCTTAGCAGCCCAGCTACCATCTCTAGGCTCCAGGCCCCAGCAGCCTAGCTACCATCTTTCTTCTCTAGCCCAGCTCCAGCCCAGCTACCATCTCCAGGCTCCAGGCCCTAGCAGCCCAACTACCGTCCTAGGCTCTGTTTGGATCCTGAGGCTCTGCTAGCCTTTTCAGGCTTACTTGGATCTTGAGGTTCTGCTAGCCTCTCTAGGCCTTAGCAGCCCAGCTAATATCTCCAGGCTCTACATGGATCCTGCGGCCCTGTCAGCTCCTCCTGGTTTTGCTAACATCTTCTGCTAACATGGCTCTTCTCTTAATGCTGCTTTGTTCATTGTCTTTGCAGAATCTAAGATCAAGTGATTTATTCTGGGTGAGTACATCTTACAACATTTGTGGCTCTTTGGACATAGCCTATGGATTCAACTGTTCAGCCTTTGTGCATTCCCCTCAAATGCCAAAAGAGCTGGCAGAGGACTTAAATTTAGCCTGGTTTCTACCCAGAGATATTATTCAACTTCAAAGTCTTTTGATTTTAAATGACTATTTTGCATTTAATGACAGACATTACTGGGACTCTCATTTTAAAAATTTTACAGATTCTTCATATACTGATGGTAAACAGAGATGATTAGTAATTTTATTGCTGCTTTTATCAGGCAATGTGTAGCCAAATCCAGGACCTGAGTTGCAGTGTATTCCATTGCCATCTGATGTGAAATCCATGTCTGGTTTGAGTGTAACTCACCTTAATGTTCGCAGTTTGTTACCCAAAATGGATCTGCTTAGAATTTGGGTGAATTTAACAGATGCCGATATTGTTGTGCTATCTGAAACCTGGCTGACAAAATCAATCACTGATATGGATATTGGAATGGGTGGTTATAATGTGTTTCGTGCTGATAGACTAAGGAAGGGTCAAATCTAAATTTAATGTGAAGTTAGTCTATTCAGAATCAATCGGTAAGTAGCTGGAATTTTTGGCAGTGAAGATGGAGTTGGCCAAGGGCTATTATGTTACTGTTGTTGGGTGTTATAGGCCTCCTTCTGCCTTGAGTACAGCATTGCAGACTCTTATTCAACTCTTCTCCAGATTGGACTACTCTGAAATTATTTTAGCAGGTGATCTAAACTGGGACTGGCTGAAGCCTTGGTCAGATGAATTTAAGTCATTTTGTGATTCTGTCAATTTTACACAGTTAATCAATTCTCACACTCGTTTAAATCTTAAGTGCCATGAGAAATCCACCTTAATTGATTTAATTTTGACTAATGCTGTTGGTGTTTTTTGCAATGACCTAAGTGACCACTGCGTTGTTGCTGCTATAAGGAATACTAAGATGCCTAAATGTAAACCTCACGTAATATGTAAGAGGAATCTCAAAAAATTTAATGAACAGGGTTTTTGCCATGATTTGTTTAATTGTGATTGGAGTAGAATAGAGCTGATTCCCGATGTGGAGTCAGCCTGGATCTTTTTCCGGGATAGTTTTTTGCAAGTAATAAATAGACACGCACCACTAAAGAGATTCAGAGTTAAGGGGCGGGATAATCCCTGGTTTTCCTCTGAGCTTGGAGATATTCTTCATGACCGCAATTTAGCTTGGGCCAAAGCAAGAAAAACGGGCTCTTCGTCTGATTGGCTTGTTTTTAGGCAGTTAAGAAATAAATGTTCTTCTTTTATTAAGAAAGCAAAATCAGATTTTTATATGTCAGCCACTACTAACACCTTGAATGATCCCAGGAAATTTTGGAAGGCTATAAAATTACTTTCTTTAAACAAAGATAGTATTATTGTACCTTTCATTTATTATGAAAGAGTCTGTAGTAGTTCATGACAAGATGGAGATATTGAACCATTTTAATGAGCATTTTATTCAGTCTGGTTCTTTGTTTGACACTGCTTGTCATTATACTGTGACACCTTGTAGAGATGTATCAGTCTCTACAAGTGTCTTTAATTTCAATCCATTCTTAGTGGCTGATGTTCAAAAAGCCCTAAAAGGGCTGGCTCCTGAAAAACCTCCAGGACCTGATCTTATAGAACCCTACTTCTTAAAAATAGCTGCTGATTGTGTAGCACAGCCTCTAACGTATCTTTTTAATCTTACCTTAGAGAGCAACAATATTCCCAAAATTTGGAAATCTGCATTTGTTTGTCCATTATTGAAAGGGGGTGACCCGTCAAATATATAAAAATTACAGGCCAATTTCTAATTTGTCTGTTGTGGCCAAAATGCTTGAATCCCTGGTGAGTGATCAGATGAAAGACTTCTTGCATGTACAGGACATTTTATCCCCAGTTCAGTCAGGTTTTAGAAAAAAACATAGTACCATCACAGCTGCAATGAAGGTGATAAATGACATCTCTGTTGCTCATGACAAGAAGCAGAATTGTGCATCATTTTTATTGATTTGTCAAAAGCTTTTGACACGGTTGATCATGATGTTTTAAAGATTAGGCTTCTTAATTCGGGGTTTTAAGAGAATACTGTCTCTTGGTTCTCAAACTATCTTAGTGACAGAACCCAGTGCACTAAGCATGATGGTGTTCAATCTGGTATTTTACCAATCCTTAAAGGGGTTCCACAAGGCTCTGTGTTAGGCCCTCTTTTATTTACTATTTATATAAATAATCTTAATCGGCATGTGTCTGATGCAAACTTTCATTTTTATGCAGATGACACAGTTATTTACTGCTGTGCACCCTCTCTTAAACAAGCCATTGCGCATTTACAGAATGCCTTCACTGTGGTCCAAAACACCTTGCTACAGCTGAAACTTGTGCTCAATGTAGACAAAACCAAATGTATACTTTTCACGGGCCCTCGAAATAGACCACTGAATGTACCCTCTGTGATTACCCTTGACGGACGTGAAAAACAGACTGTTACAACTTATAAGTATCTTGGTATCGTTATTGATGATTGCATATCATTTAAGCCTCATGTTCACTGTCTAGTGAGAAAGTTGAGGCTAAAATTGGGTTTTTATTTTCGAAATAAGCTGTGCTTTTCTTTTAATGTTAAAAACGGTTAGTGGTATCCACTTTTTTATCTGTGCTGGACTATGGTGATATATTATATATGCATTCATCTGCTCAATGCCTTCATATGATTGACGCAGCCTATCATGCATCGCTGAGATTTATTACTAATTGTAAAGCTCGCAGCCATCACTGTGAGCTGTACTCTCGTGTAGGGTGGTCTGCTCTGGCCACACGGAGGCTTTGTCATTGGTATTTATATATAAGGCTATTCTTGGTGTGCTTCCATCCTATTTATGTTCATAAATTATGAAAAAAAGTGCTGGTCATTATTCTCTTCGTTCTCAGGCTGTTGTCTTGCTTTCTGTCCCACATGTCAGTACTGAGCTGGGTAAAAAGGCCTTTGTTTATTCTGCTCCCTTTACATGGAATTTGCTGCAGAACAACTTAAAACTTAGTGAGTTGATTCCTTTGAGTGTTTTTAAGTTAAGAATGAGATGTTTTGAGTTGGACTCCCACACATGCAAATGTTTTAATTAAGATTTCATTGTAAGTGCAAAACTGTCAAATTGTTCTATTAATTTATTTGTTTTATTTTCATGTTTTTTGTGTGTCTTGTACGTATGTAATGATGTGTTGTAAATTCTGCTGCCTATCTTGGCCAGGTCTCCCTTGCAAAAGAGATTTTTAATCTCAATGGGCTTTTCCTGGTTAAATAAAGGATAAAAAAATAAAAAAATCTCCCAAACAGCAGTTAGATAAAATAAAGATCAACTGCATAGTCTTGAGCTTTGATGGTTCTCCTGATAATCTTGCAGACTTCATGTCTTCTACAGGATTTCAGAGATCTCAACATTTGCATTATTGATGAATCTGAGCACAGTTTGAGACTAACTCTAAATGATCTAAGTATGATCTAACTACACAGCAATAACATAATTTATTTTTCATTTATGTCTATTCTCTGTTCTCCACAGAATGAACAGTTGATACAAAGTTCACACTTAAAGGAACAGTTCACCAAAAATTCTGTCATCATTTACTCACCCTCTTGTAATTTCAAACCTATATGACTTACTTTCCTCTGCAGAACACAAAAGAAGATATTTTGAAGTTTATTGGTAACTGAAAATGGCGTAACCCATTCACTTCTATTGTATAGATGCAAAACCTAGTCAATGGGTACCGTCCGCCAGTTACCAACATTCTTCTTTTGTGTTCAGCAGAAGAAAGTCATTCAGATCTGAAATGACATGAAGGTAAGTAAATGATATAATAGTTTAAATTTTTAGGTGAATCCATCCTATTAATAAAACACATTAGATATGTCCATTAAGTCTCCCAAGCATTAAAAGAGCAATAAAAAATGTCTATTACTCTATGAAATTTTTATGGACACGTTTTGGAGATTTTAGTCATTTTCTCTGGGCTTAGTGATTGTGTTCTCTGTACTGATTTTTTTCTTTGGTCCATTGTGATTTAGGATGTTCACAACCTACCCCATCTTCATTTGTCAAATCCAGCAGTTTAACGTTAGCAGCCAGGAGGATTTTCATTGTCTGTGTGTATCCCTCAGCCGCAGCGTGATGTAAACAAGACCAGCCTTTGTAATCGCTAGAGATTAAAGCAGACGTCATCATAGCGTCCAGCGAAAGTCGCAACGTAACCAACTGATTTTCCCTAGGTTTCTTTAAGTTACATCACACAAATAAATTGGAATGTTTCTTTTAAGATTGCAACCTAATATGTGAAGCAAACTATCCAATGCAAGAGATAAATATGAACCATCATCCACTGTGAAATTATGAAACAGACAATATTTAGGAAATAGGTTACCCAAACACTGACCTTTGAAAGAGAGCTCCCCTTCTAAGGAGCAGATCAACAACTTGAGTGTGTCCTCCCTTTGAAGCAAAATGGAGGGGCGTCAGACCCTTGTCATCCCCCTCGTTCAGCATCTTGGAGTCTGTGATGGTATCCAGCAGCCTGTGACATGTGTTTATACGTCCATATCTGGAGACAAGGTGAAAAATCATTTTGAGTTTGAAGTTTGGTGAACCGATATTCTTTGTTCATTTGTTTAAATTGTTCAAATTCAGGCTTTATAAAGGTAGAGTATGGCAGTACAAGGCACGTGAAAAAGGTTGATTGAGAATATGCAAGGCCTGAATGCGGTACAAAATGAATAAAAGCGTCTGCTTGAATAATGAGTTATATTAAATAAAAAAATAAGCACACAGACTGTTATAAGAGGTACTGTCAATATATTGTGCATTGACTTTGCAATAAAAGTTCTCACTCTGCAGCAAAGTGAAGGGCCGATTTCTTTTCCCGTGACTTTTGACCCAGAGGGATATTGAGACCCAGCATGTTTTTGACCGAGTCGTGGATGCCAAGTTTGCAGGCGTAGTGAAGAGGAGTGCAGCCCTCGACATCCTCATCAGACAACATCTCTCTCACTGTGTTACTCTGGAGGAGGCAATGAGCTTTTAGAACAGTATACGCTATGTACGCATAGTTTTAAAATGGTACATTATGTAATCTAGCATAACAGGGTCACCTGGGCAGTTTATTTGTGCATGTGCCTTCAAAAGGAACTCAATCAGAGAAGAATCGTGTTGTGAATCTCAAAAACTGAAAAAATATTTAAAAAATATTTTTATACCTGTAAAATTGCATCAGGTAGATTTTTCAGTCCTTTGGGTTGAAGTGTGGCAAAGTGGAGGAAGTTGCGTCCCCCTTTATCCTTGATTTTGAAATCTGCACCTTTTGCAATCCAAGAAAATATGCAAAATGTTAAATATGCAGAAGCACGCAAATGATTTCCCTGTGAAACAAAATGGTTGCTGGTTTTAGCTACAGTATACTCAAACCCAAGTAAGACCATAAACAGCAAACTGTTTCCTCAACAGAGATTTAAGAGGAAATAAAGGGATACTTCACCCGAAAATTAACATTCTGTCAGCATTAACTCACATTCCAATTGTTCCAAATCTGTATACATTTCTTTAGAAAGATATTTGGAAGAACACTCATAACCAGACAGATTTCCCCCCCATTGACTACCATAATAGGAAAAAATACAATGGTTGTCAAAAGTGCCTCAGAACTGTTTGCTGTGCATTCTTAAAAAAACGAAAAAGTAATTATTCCTACTATTGGGCAAGATCTGTTTGTTTATAAGCATTCTTTCAAATATCTTTCTATGTGTTCATCACAACAAATACATTTATACAGATTTGGAAAAATCTGAGGGTGAGTAAATAATGATAGATGTTTCATTTTTGTGTGAACAATCGATTTAATTATTATACGACTTTGATTCTTAAAGACAATAATTCACTAACAGAGGTATTATGTCTTCTTTTGAAATCGTAAAGATATGCAGCGTTACCTTTTGACAGTAAAAATACCACTGTTCTCCAAGCACCAGAGCTGGCTGCCAGCAGCAGAGGCGACAATCCCTTGCAGTCAATACAGTTAATTCCTGCTCCCTACACCAAAACAAATGAAAGCCACATTCACATTGAAGGAATAAGTGGCTGTATCAAGGGATGCTAAAATGATGAGATGTTGAATGACAGAATCAAAAGATTCACTCAAGCTTTTATCAGTTTTATGGTTTGCGGGGTGACTATACAGCATGCAGAATTAAGCTTGATTTCAGCTGCATCCGTAGCATATTTCACAACAGAGAAGCCCATTCACTAATTCTTACCTTTGATACCAGATATTCAGCTAATTCAACATGATCAAACAGTGTGGCCCTTTCGGAAAGAGAACATAAAGTAAAATACATTGTTGATCATTGACAAATTGATATTAATGAACAACTGTATCACAATAAAATATCACAATAGCATAGAAATATATATGAACATAGACATTAATCAAAAAATCTTCTTTTGTGTTCAGAAAAAGAAAGAAAGTCATATACGGCTGTGTAAATATTAAAAGGTTAATAATACATACCGTAAACACAAAACCATATCTCAAATGGATGGTTTCCTATTTCTTCAAGAATTAAATCTTGGCATTTTTACAACCACAAATATTGTGGTATCTTGAATTTTAGTTTTTTATGCTGTAAATTACAACAGACACTGAAACTGTCGACTCTGACAAAATGGCAGAAGTGTTGAAAGTGGCATCTATGTATAGGCTATGACCTGCATCATAGGGCAAAGGATTGTTTTTTAACTTTGTACAGCACTTTGGTCAGCCTGTGTGCTGTTTTTAAATGTCCTCTGTAAATAAACTTGAAACTTGAGGGATGCTTTATCACCAAAAGTTCATACATTTTAAAAGTAAATAATTTAATATATTTTAATAATGATGTTAAAAATATTTAAATGAAATACATTTCAAGTTACATTTTTCTTAAAAGTGCATTATTGGTTCTTTATGATCAAATCATGCTCCTATACAGTGCACTTTATTGTCAGTAAACCTCATTGTTTGCAGTGGTCACTTAAGGATGTCTGGTCAGGAGCATGGCCTCACACTGACCTATGTAAAGGGGTCTGGTTGGCTCCATCCCTGACGTTGATAATGTTTTCTACTCTGTCATAGGACGAAAGCATGATTTTGACAGCCTCCATAGCACCCTGAGTGCAGGCAAAGTGGAGGGCCGTGGATTTGTCACACTGAGAAAAGATAAAGGCCACAATCACAAACACAGACATTAAGATGGAAACCAGCTATTAGCCTGACATAAGCAGAAGAGGCAGGGTAAGGTAATGCAAGAGGAGCGCAATCTTTCAGTTGCTCGTACCAGTCACGCAATCCATATTAAGAGAGAACTCTGAATGGACAGGACTGCGGAGCTAAGTTATAGATGTAAGTGGCTGCAATTTGTATCAATTTAGAATCTGAAGCTATTACTGAACGCATCAACCCTGCTGCTGCGCAGATTGAGGACGACAAATAATGGAGTCTGTGTGTGCTTGTGTCTGTGTGGTGGAAGAGTTGCAGTGAGATCAAGAGTCAATCAGGAAATTAGACTGTCTATTGGTGGAAATATACACATTTCACATTCATCCCACTGTTGTTTGATATATAGGGTTATATATGTATGTATAGTGCAACTGCTCCACTTTAAATCACTATTTTCAAGCAAAATAAAAGGCTGTAACAGCATAGATTTAATTTGTCGACTATAACGTAGTTAAATCATATATTCATTTAGAGTTTTGGTGTTAATTATTATAAAAGCACTATACAATAAGCATACAGTCAACATGATCTTTTCCAATTTAGGCTTTTATGAAGCCATATAAAATAAATTACAGAGGCTGTTCTCCCTTAAAAAAATAAAGGTTGTTTGTGCAAGCAGTTTATTTAAACCTGTAGTAGGATCATTCTCACAAAACCTTTGAAACATCACAACAGTGATGACTCTGAAAAACAAATTCTACTAGATGTTTTCAAATGAGAAAAAAGAAAACATTGAAAGAATATTTATGTGTAATAAAAATGGGAAAGAATCTAGAAAAGCAAAACATGCTAGGGTGTTGACATATTTAGACTGTTACAGTAATGCGTACAGTAACTTATAACATGTCAGACCTTGGTCTTATTCCTAAAAAGAAAATCTGTTGATGCAATATTTTTTTGTTCCATGGGAACCCCCCAGTTAAGTTTAAGCACCCTCTTACAGGTGTTATAAAAACTACTATAAAAAACAGGTTTTGTTTATACATAATGTGTGAACTTTTCTTTCCTATTTTCAATTAGCATATTTGTTTTTACATGTATGCCTTTGAATAATTTAAGGTATATATATCTAAGGTATACATTTCATTAGCATGCGTGTTCCCTGTGATCGACCTAAAGATCTTTGCACTACCAACCACAGCTATAGCATTTCCAGATTATAGCACAGATTAAAACCCACAATGCATTAAGGCTCAAGTTTCTGTGGCATCGCCTGCTGCTAATTTTGTATAAAATATAATTATCATATTGCAACTAAAAATGTTGGTTCAGCTTGTCGTTTCACACTTCAAGCAAAAGGCGCACTCTCTATTAAGTAAATCTGACTGAATCCACGATTTAGCCATTACTCACTCATCGTATTAACTGAATTTTATCAGCTTTATTTATATAGAGCTTTTTACAATTTTCATTGTTACAAAGCAGCTGTACAAGAAAACATTGACTATAAGCAAAACATATAAGGTTATGCAAGTCAAAACACAGGTCAAATATCAGACAGACTATAAATTCCTATATGCAGTGTTAATTAAATAAAACTCAGGCCCCCCGGTCATGCAGAGCAGTTACCTGTTGCTGATCCACTCGGGCTCCTTTAGCGATGCAAAGTTTGATGACCTCTATGTTCCCACCACGTACAGCCAGATGAAGGGGGCTGCTTTTGGTCTTGTCCAAATAATTAATGTGAACTAAAGTGGATATACCCATTTCTTCTCCTTGAGGTGGATGAGAGACAGAAAAATGTCATTTTGTTTTTATTTTGTATTATACAGTTTGTATATATGACAAATGGGGTGCCCATCAAATAAAAGAATGCTTTTCATGTGTGTACATAACATGATATTTATTAAAAAACTAAAATAACAGGCTAAAATGTACCGCTGTATTTTCAATTCAAGTTTAAAGTATTTTAAATAACTCTGGATCTACAACATTGTGCCCCAGATGAATGGAGAGGCAGACAGACATGACCAAATGGTTCTGTCACGTCACGCTCCTCAATCACACTGATGGCACGACGGGTTTAATTAGCATCCGTGCCACACGCTGAAAAATAAATCTCGTAGTGATGAACGTTGTCAGTCATATCTGATATGTTTATCCCTTGATCTGCTTTGACTACTTCACTATTTCACATTTCAAATCCATTGATCTGCAAATGTTTGAGTGTAACTTGAACAAAAATCTTGTCATTTGACTTTTTACTCGATGTAAAGTAGCATTCTCCACAAATATTTGCAATACGTCTGGAACACTTGATTTTAGAGGACCACCCATGTATTGTTTAACATCGTAGTGAATATGCAGAAAAAAAAGATGTGTCAACATGAACTGTTAGAAAATGAATACTAAACCTGATTACCAATTTTTAAAGCCAATTCCATAGACTCTTTGGCACCTGCGAAAGCAACCGTATGAATGGCGTAGTGACCCAGTTTGTTCTGACTGCACATTTTTGCACCGTGTTTGAACTGTAGGTTAAAAAAATTACAGGTTTTATTCCACAACATAAAATATTGAGGATTCTGTTTTGCATGCGTAGTTTGCATGCAAACACTTGACCTGAAACTATTCTATACTCACTAGAGTCTGGAAAGCTTGGAAGTTATTGCTGGAGCATGCCATCATCGTAGGGGTGTTACCCAGGTCCCCCTCCAAATTGGGATCTGTTCTGTCACAGGCCAGAAGGAGCTGTGCCAGAAACCAACAAATGATCACCAAAATCTTCTCAGGTTGAGTCCAAATGTCTTCAATCAATTTAATGTTCAGCATCTGTTTCTGACAAACAGACTTTGTCCAAGTACTATTTAAGTTCTAAGCCTAGCTGTCCATGTTATTACATATTTAATATAGGCCCAAAATGATTTAGTCAAATAAGACATTTACCTACATCCATAAGAATCTTTTTAAGGGGATGTGCAATGGGGTTTCCTGCATTCTGACTTCTTTTATAATGTTAAACGTGCTGTCTTCACATGCTTGACATGGTCAACTTGTCAAAAAAGGAGCTGGGCAGTATTTCTGTACTTTTAATCTAATGCCGGTTTTGATGAGCAAAGTTCTGTTTGCCAGCCCTGAACGAAACCCTGTGGCATAACATGAAACTGACCTCTACCAGCTGGTTGTATTTGTTTGTGACAGCCAGATGCAGAGGAGCCATCATGGCGGTGTTAAGGATGTTGGTGTCAGCGCCCAGCTCCAGCAGTAATGCACAGCTCTGTGTCTGATTCTTCTCCACAGCCCAGTGCAAAGCTGTTCTGCCCTGTTCATCCTGTGCATTCAGCTCTAGGAAGTAAAAGTATTCAATATATGTTGTGGTTTTCTTCTAAAGCGTGAAGAAAGGGCATTTGAAGGTGTTTAGCAAGCTTGACTTTGATTGACTGAACAGATTAGCCATCATATTTCATTCTTCAGTTTATACGCTGTTTCCATGTATAATATACCAAAACATGCTGTTTGAATATAACTTTGTCTTTTTTTTGTTGTTATATTACACACAAGAGGTTTGTTCAGCCTGGTAACAGAGTGTGATCCCAGAGGAGATTATGCGATTGAATCTGATCATTAGGACATAATGAGACATTGATCTGGTCCGAATAGCAAAAGGATTGAGTGAGTAAGCATCCTAAGGTCTAAAGATCTATACTTACAGTACATACTGCAATTAGTTCAAAGCCAATAGGCTTAAAAAGAGGCTGATGTGTTGTTTGTTATTATAGTTCAAGCATCATTATATGCAGATTACAAAGAGTGTGCAGAAATGACACAGAGTTTTAAAACTGTATAAGTAAACCTCACCCTCAGAGCCCACGACAGAAACTATGAGCCGGATTGCATCCAGGTTTCCACAGGCTGAAGCATAGTGCAATGGGCTCGCTCCATTCTCATCCCTGGTACTCAGGTGTTCCCGACTTTTCCGTCTCAGTCGGTCGATGGCTGAAGCATTTCCTTTAAAAACCAACTGGCACGAGAACAGATTATGAAAAGCTTAAAGTGATAGTTCACCCAAAAATGAAAATTCTGTCATCATTTGCTCACCCTCGTGTCATTTCATACCTGTATGAATTACTATGTTGTGATGAACACAGAGAAAGATATGTGGAAGAATGTTAGCAATTTTCAATTCTGTGACTGTCACAGTAGGAAAAAAATGTATGTTAGTCAAACGTGTCCCAGAACTGTTTGTGTTGCTAAATTCATCAAAATATTACACTTTGTGTTCCACAGAACAACAAAATATACAATATTTTTTTCCTACGATGGTAGTGGATGGTGTCGCAGAACAACACACTTACAAACATCTTTCTTTGTGTTTAACAGAACAGAGAAATGTTTATACGTTTGAAACATCAGTAAATGATTGACAGCATTTTTATTTTAGGTTGAACTATCAGGAAGAAAAGCACATTCATCTGCAAAAACAATTGTAATGGATAGAGATGCAAACAAAACACACATCTTCTGTAAATGTTTGTGTCTCCCCACCCCACATCCTCTAAAACACATATGTAGGAAAAACAGCATAAACTACACAAAACCGCACAAACCTCGAACACATCTGCAGAATCCAGGCTTCCATCCTCATCATTTATCACACACTTGTAGAAGCTGTTTTGCCTCACAAGCTCTTTTCCAATCTGCATTTGGTGAGCTTGGTGAGGTTATTCTGTAAACACAATTCGATCAAATATTTGACTATCCGCAGATGAAACATACTGTATGCTTGGTCACATTCACTGGGATTTCCTCTGCCAGCTGCTGTTGTGTGAGGTTGAACTGAAAGCAGATTATTGGCCAGTGCACATACACACTATTCTGATGTGAGTATTCAGAGTCAAATCTTCAGGTTGTTTCCACATCTTAGTATAATAATGTAATCAAAATTATCCAGTGACATAAATGTAACTAAAGGAATTATTTTGGGACTATAAAAATCAAAAATCAATCAAAACACATGAATTTCAAAAGACAATACTCTTGTGCCTGGTTTCACAGACAAGGCTTACGGCTAGTCCCAGTCTAAAATGAATGTTTGAGCTGTCTTTACTGAAATAACTTGCCCTAATATATCACAAAATATTTCTGTGCCATTGTTTTGTTTCAATATGCACATCAGCTATATTTCTAAAGCTTTGTTTATAATTTAAATATCCTAATTTAACTAAGACATCTGGTCTTAGCCAAGCCTGTGAAACTGGCCCTTGGCATTTTATCAACCAGCTTCTTGATGCCTCACCCAGGGAAACCCAAGAGTTATTCTGGGCACTTATCGGCTGCTTTTCTTAACTATTTGGTCCAAGGAATCCTCTTCAGAAACGTTTTTATAAAAATATTATGTTGGCACTAAATACATTTAAATCATTCAGACTTTAAATAAAATCAAATCCTGTCAGTCAAGTGCCCTAAACTATTGAAGGGATGAAGGTTTAATTGTAATAACAACTTAATAGTCAAACAAAAGCCATCCATTAATATTCCAGCATGCACAATGCGTTTGAACTCAATTTAAAAAAGTGCATGATCAGTCAAATAAATAATGCTTCGAAATGAAGTGAAGACCTCATACAATATCTAGCCTACATATCTTGGGGACATGTTTTATATGTATGGTCTTCCCCTTTGTCTCAGAGGTTTTTGCAAACGTTGATTATATTTTTTACTTTTTAAATTGCGAGACGGGCGCTATGGGACGCGAAAGAGACCAATAAAGTATCTGAGAAATAAGTGAGAAACCGGCGCCATGGAGAATGACATCTGCATGTCATCATATAAAACATAACACTATTTAGAATAACATATGTCTACAGTCCTGCGAGCTGGCCATTTAACCAGGGTGTACCCCTCTGTGACCTGAGTTGATAGGACAACCTTCGTACCCGCGTCCCTGAGAGTCCAAGTGAATAAGGAGCATAAAATACACAATATTTTGAAAGAGGTGGAATACAATGACGCACTTTACTGTCGTCCACAATCTCCAAACACAATGTTGACTTGTAAAGCCCCTTTTTGTAACGACAATTAAATTATTTACACTTCTGCTTCTGCTATTATTTTCTCAGCAATATTGATGTGTGTTATTGAAATGCGTTTAATTAACCAGCATATCATGTCATTTGATTACATAGCTTTTAAATATAAATTGTACCCCGGCTGTAATGAAGATGTATACAGCGCTTTACAAGAGCTTTTACAGCTTAAAAAATGAAAAAAGCAATTATATTGTGGCACAGTGCCAGAAATGTATTGGCCATTTCGCTCTCATAATATCCATAAAACACAGAAATGAACCTTCAGTACATATGTCCATTTATGTAAAAGACTGACTTTTCTAAAGAGGGCTGAATCGCTTTTAGAAAGCTAATTTCAATTTTGCCATTGTCTTTTTTTTATTTTTCCTTTTCACAACATCTTGCAAATCCACATTGTCCAGCATTGTACTTGATGAATCCTGAATGCAGGTACTGCGTGGTTATTCATCCATTTGAATAAGTGAGTTAACCATCCCAACATTTCAGCTAATCATAATGCTGATATTGAGTCACTACTACCAGTAAGTATGCTCGGTTACAGTAAACAGGGAGGGACGGTATCAAATACACCAGACACACTGTCTGAACTATCAGAAAAAGCTTTAATCCGTTTCATCCTTTATTAGTGTTTACAGTTGTCCATATGAGTCCCAAACTGAGGTTTTCAGTTACTGAACCTTCCATCAAGATATGTGCTGACTAACGTCCACTCTCAAAAACTATGCTTTTACATTAAGAACATGCGACATGACAGCGCATTCTGCATCATTTTGAAGAGGCTATTTCTGGAAAAGTCTTTTACCAAATATGAATTTAGTTTGTAATATAAAAATCTCATTACAACAGGCAAAACACATCATATCCTCTGTCAGATAAGTGCTATTAATTGATGTGTTTCGGTCTGTGTTATTTCATAGAGACACAGATTATACAGGAAGTCTTTCTGTTTTTAAGATGAAACGGTAAAGATAGGTTGCCAAGCAGCGAGCAAACAGTGGTGCTAAATAAGATGCACACGCTCCTGGACATGCAGCTGTTTGATATCGTGAATATGGCTCAACACACAGGTGTAAAGAGATAGTTTTTTCATTTTCATTGCTAATAAATCATTTTTATGCATTCCAATAATATTAATTTTAATTCTTAAACCATATAACAAAGTATAAAAATATTGCAGTTTGCCTCAATGTACCAGCTATCTATAATTGAATTGGATTTCATTAAGTGTGCAAGCAATGATTTTTTTACTAAACTTGTCTAACATCCCTGACTAAGAGTTAATTAATCATAATACACTTGGAACTATAAAAAATATATTTTTAAGACACAATAGTGACTCACGGAACTTATAGAATAAATGTTAAATTAAATAGGCTTACAAATCCGCTAAAACCAGCAATCATCAGTACTATACTATTAGCACATAAAAGCTTTCAGTTTCAATGTATGCATATGATATAGCAAATTGTAATGTAAATGAAATACACCATAATTTGGCTAAATGTCAAAATGCCTTGTACAATCATTTAAAACGATTGATTCAAATAGTTGTGTGTGCCATAAAGAGAGGAAACCATATCTTACCTAGATGATGTGTCTGCGGAGCAGTTGTGCACAGTGTGGTCTTGCTCTCTCTCAATACGAAGGGAGTTTTATACTGTGTTGGTGGGAGATCCAGTTACAGTGGCTCTTACATAGAGGTAATTTCCTCTGATGTAATCATTAAAGTCCATGCTAATTTGACATGATTTTCGTTCTTAAAATGCTGATGGTAAGAGTTAATGTGAAGTGTCTCTTGACAATGGCTTGTGGTTTTAAATGTATTGCTTCCAAGAATTGGAAAAAGGAAAATTGTACATTTCTATTGCTCTGTTTTTCTCTAACTGTAGGTTAAAATCGTTATTTAGGATATTTGTTTTGACCCTGTTTACACCTTTATTATGTTGAAACAGGAAAATTAGAACATCACAGACATTTAAAACACGACTAAGATAGTTATAATATGTGACTGTAAAAGGAAATAATTTGGTGATTTACTGTTTTCTTCACAAAATAATCCTGCATAATGTAAAGAACATTCTGTGAAAATATATCTTGATGTCTTTAATATTTACTTAGATAGGTCATGTGAAAGATTAAAATTATAGTTAAATGAATGACTGAAATCAACCTTTGATGCTTCTAATTTTATAAGATTGTAAGACTTTAGCTGGGATTTCACAGAAAGGGTCACATGTGTTATCCATGATAGCCTGAAAATGTTAATTTGTCATTTTGGATTTTTCATTCCAATTTAAATAAAAAAATAATCAGTTAAAATTAAGTTAAAATAATCAGATCTTTGAGTTTTAAAATCAGTTAGGGGTATATCATAAAATTTAACAAATATAATTTTTGCTCAAACAATAAATAGCTTTAGCCTCTACCTTTCACAACATCATTTCACAGTGTGTCACATGCTTTTGGCATTTAGTTAAAATATCAATATTTATTGTATTTTAAAAAAGGGTTGTCCTTCAGATATCCACTTTTTGTCCCAGCAACTCCAACCTTCAAACATTAAGACACATGATCTGGTAAAGCTCACGCTTCAATCTGCCATAAGGTACAGTAAATCCTCTTCATATTTTATCACAAAGGTCAAATCACGCAGGACTCAGCGGGACGTTGATCGTGTGGATTAAGCATCATTCATTTGGGAAAAGAAAGGGTGGAATTAAAAGTAGGCATACTGTTTATCAAGAAGGATTATTTGATAAAATACATCATTAACTAGGGATATGCTGTATCATGGGTGTATCAAGAATTACCATTTTCTTATACTGTGGATGTTACATGCTTGTTTACTTCCAGATACATTCTCAACAGTTACATTTTACGTAGTTTAAAATTGCATAATGCATAAAAATGTGTTCGCTCACAAGCATCACGAGTAGGTAGGAAACTACTAATCAACACAAGGATGTTGCTCTGAGCAGTTTGTTTAGCTTATCTAAAATTTTGATTACATCAATGGTCCGTGAAATACCCTCAAGTAGAAATAAATATATATGAGGTGTGGGCAAGTGAGTTTTAGCCAGCTGTTCTTACGTTATGACTGTTTATAAACAAAAGTGTAAACTAAACAGAGAGTCATACTCATCATGTTTGTGTTTTTAGCAATGTCAGATGAGGATAAACAGGTTGTGCTGAATCCATCTTTTCACTTCACGTGTATTCAAATGTGGCAAATGGTAAACTACTTGAGGGTGAGAAATTATCGGCATAATTTTCATTTTTGGCCGGAGTTCCCCTTTTTTTAAAGTTATCCTAAAAAAGTTCTTCGTTATTTACTAAATGAACCCTATTGATATAGAGGTGCCTATGAAAATGCTCCCTTGTATGTTAATGTTTACACAATAATGTTTACATACGGTGTGAGATTTTTATCTTGCCGTCTATTGGCTGCTTTTCACTTTTGTGGAAACACCTGTTTGCATGTGTGAAATCATTAATAATTGTTTGCCTTCTCATGGTCATATTTCAGAAATTGCTTCCAAGAACATAATTGCACGTGGATTCTCACCACTGAGTAAATAGCATGGCAAAGACTGCCATAAAAAGGCACAAAGGTCTAACAGACAGAGACTAATAGATTATGACATTAGACATTGAGAGGTAAGATAACACATGTCAGTACCATGGCATGAGCTTAATTAAAAAATGATAAAATCATAAATTTTTATGCCAAACCATATGAATAATTTGTCTACAGAAATCAACATTTTCAAGAACATTGGTAAACAAACAATTTGGCTTCAAACGTAGCTGATTCGCTGTTTTGAGGTAAACTGCTTTTAACCTGAAAACAGTGTGTCACGGAACGCGGAAAGAGAACCCAAGTGCAGGCAGCGAAACAGGGTTTAAACAGGATTTTAATAAATAATAAACAGGAACAAAACAAAAACCCACGAGGGGGTAAACAGGGAACACAATAAACCGAAGACTAACACTTGACAAGAACTACAACTACAAAAACACCTAGACTAACAAAACAAAACACTCACACTGACTTGACTAGACTATCAATGACAATGACTCCAAGACATGGCAAAAAGCATGAAACATGTACAACGAACGAGCACAAGACAATAGACAAGAGGGTATTATATAGGGAGACTAACAAAGGGGATGACGATAGGCAGGTGTGGGTAATGCGACACAGGAGGAGAGCAATACTAGAAACGAGAGGGGCAGGGCCAAATGACGAGACAGGAGAGAACGCATATTATGTCCTGATTGACCATAATATGATCCTCTCCACATAAAACACGTGGGTCTGTCATGATTCTGCCCCAGACCAGAAAATCAAGACAAGAGCAGGCAGAATCATGACAGGACCCCCCCCTTTAATGAACGCCCCCTGGCGTTCACCAAAGGAGCAGACTAACGAGACAAGACTGACTGGGAAACGGACAACATCCAACAAAACATGGTAAAAAACAACAAGGGCAGACAGGCAAGAATAATCAATGGGTTGGGGTGACATAATAAAAATAACAAACAGGGGAGGGGGGGTGGGGGAACACAAGAGTTCATGGGGGGAACACAAGAGTCCGGGGGGGTAAATCCGTAGGGATTGGCACAAGGGGAAACAGTCTTTGTCCCTGGCGCTCGGAAGCGCGGAGTACCAGGGTACACCCTGGGGGGCGGCGCTCGAGAGCGCGGAGGCCAAGAGGTTCTGGGAGGGGCCGGCTGAGGAACAGGACTTGACGCCGGCTGGAAGGCCGGCTGAGGAACAGGACTTGACGCCGGCTGGAAGGCCGGCTGAGGAACAGGACTTGACGCCGGCTGGAAGGCCGGCAGGGCAGGACTTGACGCCGGCTGGAAGGCCGGCAGGGCAGGACTTGACGCCGGCTGGAAGGCCGGCAGGGCAGGACTTGACTCTGGACTGGGTGCAGGTGGGACCACCGGACTTGGGACCACCGGGACCACCGGACTTGGGACCACCGGGACCACCGGACTTGGGACCACCGGGACCACCGGACTTGGGACCACCGGGACCACCGGACTTGGGACCACCGGGACCACCGGACTTGGGACCACCGGGACCACCGGACTTGAGACCACCGGGACCACCGGACTTGAGACCGACGGGACCACCGGACTTGACGGGACCACCGGACTCCGAGCCGCCCTCCGTTGCCTCTTCTTCTTCTGCCGAGCCACCCGCCTGGTGGTCGGCTGCAGGAACGAAGTGAATGGGATGGGCGGCTCGGGATTGGAGGCCTCGGACGAGGACCCCCAGGATTCCCGTCTCCCCCGCTTGCCAGTGAGACTGGGCGGTTGTGGAGAGGCTGCCGAGGCTGGAGAGTGGTGCGTGGCAATGCCCACAACACCCATCTGCAGAGGACCACTCTCGGGTATCGCTACCAGCGGAGATGAGCAAAATGGGTTCGATGAGGTCGCGGACTGCGAACGCTCTGCGGCAGTTACCCACACGGCGTCGAAATCCAACGGCCTCATCGCCCTCATCTCGGAGCGAGAGAGTGGCTCTCTGAGACCGGCGTTGAAAAGCACCGCCAGCTCCCTCTCTCCGAACGCACCTTGTTCCGCGATGTCCAGGAACCTCCCCACATACTCATCCACAGTCTCATTCCCCTGGCGAAGACTGCAGAGGCGACGGGCCAAGCTGGACCGGTCAGTGTCCATGCTGCCGCTGGGTTCTGTAGTGGCTCGTTCGTTCTGTCACGGAACGCGGAAAGAGAACCCAAGTGCAGGCAGCGAAACAGGGTTTAAACAGGATTTTAATAAATAATAAACAGGAACAAAACAAAAACCCACGAGGGGGTAAACAGGGAACACAATAAACCGAAGACTAACACTTGACAAGAACTACAACTACAAAAACACCTAGACTAACAAAACAAAACACTCACACTGACTTGACTTGACTTGACTTGACTAGACTTGACTAGACTTGACTAGACTAGACTAGACTAGACTAGACTAGACTAGACTAGACTAGACTAGACTAGACTAGACTAGACTAGACTAGACTAGACTAGACTAGACTAGACTATCAATGACAATGACAATGACTCCAAGACATGGCATGGCAAAAAGCATGAAACATGTACAACGAACAAGCACAAGACAATAGACAAGAGGGTATTATATAGGGAGACTAACAAAGGGGATAACGATAGGCAGGTGTGGGTAATGCGACACAGGAGGAGAGCAATACTAGAAACGAGAGGGGCAGGGCCAAATGACGAGACAGGAGAGAACGCATATTATGTCCTGATTGACCATAATATGATCCTCTCCACATAAAACACGTGGGTCTGTCATGATTCTGCCCCTAGACCAGAAAATCAAGACAAGAGCAGGCAGAATCATGACACAGTGAATGTTTCTATTCAAGAAATATTATAGATTCCCTTAATGTTACCAATACTGTACCTTTTTTAAAATAGACAATCCATATGGGGGAGTAGATAATTGAAGTGTATTTGTGTACGCATAACAATGCATGATTATATGGTTAGTTGCGTTTGGATGTTTTTTCCTCCTGTCTGTGACCCTATCAGAATGGATACAGTTCTTACAAAATCATGGTTTTACAGTGGATTTAGGTTCTACCAGCGCTCTAAGAAATGTACACAGTTGTCTGTGCTTGAGTGCCTTTATACTGCTTTAAGAGTAATGAAACACAATTGTAAGAGAGAAGAAATTTGATCTTTCCTCTAATGCAAACTTGCACATCTGTAGAATAACTTTCCAATTGCTGTTTAAAAGATTCAGGATCTGACTACAAAGATTTCATAGAATGGTGCATATTAAGCCAATTTTACAACACATGTACGTATATTATTGTTATAACAGTAGATTACTTAACCAAATTGAATTATGCAGATAAGTATAAACATGTAAAAGTTTCAGACTTAACGCACAAAAAAGGAGTCGAAACCAAATTACCACAACAGCTAATGTAACCGCTGACATACACTTACATACATTATGCAGCAGTTGTGATGGAAATGGTGAAGGACAGAGATGTAACTTTTAAGTTGAAAGCTTTTAAACACTACTTTAAGTTTGATCTACTTCGATTTTTTTCCCTTTGATGAAGTTTTAGACGTTCCAGATTTCTTTCTTATGCCTTAAAGTCTGATCCTCAGCTTCACAGCACCAGACTTAGGTGAAAAGTTTCAATCTCGTGTGTAGTCCGCTTGCAGTCTTGTTTCTATTAAGGTACTGTATTCCTAAATAATAGGCTTAAAATAAAATACTCCAACACTATTTATAATATGTATATACAATTTGACAAAATGCTGCCAATTTTATAGTTTTGTACTCCTAGAAAATTTGAAGTTCAAAATGAAACACTTCTGAAACTAGACTCTTTCAATGTCTCTGAAGAAACACCTGGAGCCATTGTCTTTAGCAACCATTTCAATTTGCCATCTGTTTAATCCCCTTGCTGTCTAGGAAAAATAGGTACAATATAAAAACATTAAAGATACAATAATCTTTAAAAAATGTATCTACTTTTAATTTGATCTTTAACAAACTAAATCTTTTTGGTTGATAACATATAATCTGCACAAACCATAAAACATTCATCGTTATATTAATTTTGTTGCTGAAAAGAGTAGTAGATGAAGGCTGTTATAAAACACACAAGATGTCGTTGATGTGCTAGTGGTGGACGATATAAGCTGCTAGCACAAAGGTCACAGGCTCTTTCAAAGCAGATGTGAGCCAGGAACTCGAGACTTACAGGTCAAATCCTGTTCCAACTTCATTATACCTGAGCATTATCCCCAAAATACCCTCTGGGAGCCCCTGTAAATGTATATAGTACTTCAACTCAGTTTGTATTAAGTGTCTATACAGGCAAAAAAAACCTTCACACTTTGCAATAAAGCCACATAAAAAGAGAAAACAAGTGCTGACCGGTACAATGACATAACCCAAAATCTATTCACTGTATTATCTCATCATGGGTGAGATAATAGATTGTCAGTGTGAATACTGAAGAGTATATGAATGTTTATTTTGCTCTTAACATGTATATTATATTACATATAACCCACAATCAAGCATGAGTAATCTCATTTGAGTATTCAAAGTCCAATTCAAATATGTCAGAAAGTTTTAAAACCACCACTGTAGCACGACTTCTAATTGTGCGTCCGTCTGTTTGTGCTTCCTTCCCAGAAAAATAAGCCACATTAATTGCTGTATATAAAATATTTATTACATTTATATTAGTCCCTTGTCTCCGATTAGAAAGTCGCAAAGCTTGGTTTGAGATGTCTAGTGTTCAAAAGGCACTTCAAACACTCAGCCTGATATACAGGTATATAGAACTGTGCTGATTTTTTGAGGATCTATTAATAAATAATGTACTGTAGTAAATATAAAAATAGGAACAAATGCTGGGCATCTACCCAGAGGAAAAATGGCCAAGGTTATGTGGACATCTCATTCTAATTAACAGGTTTTGGCAAGGCTCTTAAAGTCTAGGGATGGTAAATCTTCACGCTCTTTACAGTGATATCCTGGATTTATAAATATATGATTTACTGAGTCTGGTGTGGAACTTTGCGGGCCAGCGAAACTCGCATCCGAACACGTTTGTGATGAATTGGATAGCCGAATGCAAATCAGACCTTGTGAGCCAAAAATCACTGCTTGACCTGTTGTGTCCGAAGGAATCTCAAATTTAATTTTCAGTTTGACTCTGCCTTTAAAATGTGAATTATTAGGTTCTTATGAAGAAAATCCCAGATCAATAATGTTACTTGACATTAAAGTGCAAAAATGGCTTAAGAGTCTTTCTGCATTTGTCAATAATAAGTAGTATAGATATAAATAAAACCTAATTTTCCAAAACTTTATTGATGTTCCGTCCTAAAGTAATCCATTAGGCTCTTAAAGTTTCTTTATAGTAGTAAACCCCAGAAAGATGTTGGCTTGCATCTTTTGTTCTTTTGTCTATGGCCCATAAACTCAACTGGATTCGTTTTCGTGTTTTTATTGTCTTTAAATTGCATCTGGCCCTCCCTTTAAGTCACCATGCAGTGAAACAGGAAAACTCTGTTTTACACAGTGTTGCGGTAATTTTTATAAATGATTTATCCATGCACACCATTTCATTTTTTTTTCATTTGCACTTGTAATCCTTAATTAAAAACGTTAAGCTCCTCTACCCCTCTCAACAACAACTCTTCTTCACATGACATAAGCAACAAACAAGAGTTAGGACTATACTGACTATCCAATGGCCAGGCATTTTTAGCCCTCCCCTCCAGGCCCAACTTACAACAAACCAATCAAATAGGGAAGGGCAAAATAAAGCCCCGCCCTACACTTTTTTTCTAACTTCTGAAGCCGTTTCACTCTATTATACGTCACAATGTGGAAAATAAGTCTATCGCAACTTCCCTTTCATGGTGACTTTAAAGACCTAGTGAAATCAAATCGAAAGTTTTTTTCCTTATATTAAAAATAAGTGAGCCTTCAGGAAGTCAAAAAACTGTTATGCTATTAAGAGCTGACATAATTTAGGTGCTATAACCATTTAAAATTGACAGTCTGGCACTTGCACTCAAACAAACCTAGAAATTCCATGACTTGATGCTACACACTTTAACCTTTTGTCAAAGTTCTTGTCCAATCAAATTCATTTTAAGAGTCTAAGTCATAGTGAATGACGCATAATGCACTAGATGGGTGATAGTGTGTGATCTAGAACATGTGTGCATGTTGACGTTCATGTTTACATTAAAGTCTTAATTTCTTGTTAGTGTCACACGAGCGGTTGCACGTGAGTGTCCTCCCGCTCAGAGACACGATAGCACAGAGCGATCATACGCACAGATCCACTGATAAAACAAAACCTATCTGACCCGTTACAAGTCTATATAGTATGTTGAATGTAAATGCTCTATGGAAGAGATCGGACATCACAGCATTGGTGAGTAAAGGAGAAGACAATCGCCTGTGTGACCAACGTAAAGAACAAGCTTCAAATGAAAGTGACCTATAAGTCAGATATGGTGACCCATACCCGAAATGTGACCTCTGCATTTAACCCATCCAGAGAGTAGTGAACACATGCACAGCAAGCCGTGAACATTTTTCAACATTTCAAATAATGCTGCAGGTTTCAAGCCAGCTTTGAGGGATGTTTATCAGATATTTCATTGAGCGCTTTTCAACCATCGTGCAGAACCGTTATAAGCACAGTCTGAAACTGTTACAGTTATGTTGCCACGTGAGCCTGGTTCAACACGGCACGATTGCAAACTGTAATCATGCTAAGGAATGGGTGCAGATATTATAGTTATATACATTATTGCTCAGTTTCTTGCGTTACCAAGTCAGCGCGTTACATGTTTGTCAGCCTTGCGGTGGAAAATGAAACCATTTACGTACCGGCTGGCATGGATTGGCACGGTATCTTTACGTATTGACATACTGTAAGAATCATGCCAAGTATTGGCATACTGTACATAAAAATTATTTATTATATCAAAAGGTCAAGTATATTACACAGTTATGAAATACCGAAAAGTTTGATACATTGATGCATGCTCATTGGTGTACTTGTTGTGTACGAGAGATGAGACAGGTTTGTCTGTCTGTAAAGCTGCACCATCCACCCTTTGCTTGCATTAATCTTTTTTTCTACTTTTTAAGCACGGCACCATCTGTGGTTCGGTTTGATGCCGTCTTCTTATTTCTAACCCAGGCCGAAAGAGAAACAACGACAGCAAACCGCATACTGATCAAATAAGCTCTGCACATTTGATTTTACAGGAAAGATATAATGTACCGGCTTGATATGTCAAGTGTGTGAGATAATGAAAGGTGTCGCAGAGCCACTCATGAAGGTCAATACCAGAGGTCGTCGGTGCAATCAAGCGCACCAAACCCCTCGAGCATCATAATAAGACATCTGGTGAACACATCCGTGACAGAGGATTGCAACTGCATAGAAAAATTGTCCTCAAGATCGTTGCACAACACCGATTGAAGCTTGGACTATTTTTCTGTATCTTCCCCATAGAAATTCCCTTTGATATTCCCTGTTTTTTGCCAGTGTGCATTGAAATCGAGCAGAAATGGGATTGAAATGTAAACGTTTAACCCTTTGAAGCTATGAATGATGGGGTCATTTGCATTGTTTTGGAGATGGCAAACAACCAAAATTCATCTTATAGTTAATGAGCATATCTCCACCTTGTGGACACTGGAAAAACGATACTGATATAATTGAGATACCTGGTGACATGTAGTTGTTAGCCTACTGTACATGTCGTTTTGTACTTGAACTTACCTATAAAAAGTAACAAGAAAAAATGTAAATAACATAATATATGGAAGAATGATAAAACAAGTTTTTTTAAAGCCAGTGAAGTTAAGTTGTTATATTTAATAACGTGCACTTGTTGATTTGGATTAGGTATCTTTAAGTTACCTTAGGAACAAATAATATGCGCAATGTGGGAAGTTTGCCTTAAAGGCATTCACCCAAAAATAACAATTCTGTAATTTACTCACAGTTGTTTTTAAATCTATTTTGAAAAATGCTTGTAACCAAACAGTTCATGGCCACCATAGACTACCACAGTAGGAAAAATGACAAAAGACAATCCACAAAATATCTTCTTTTGTGTTCAAAGAAATGTATAACTCCATTTTTCCTACTATATTCTATGGTGGCCAAGAACTGCTTGGTTCAAAGCAGTCTTTCAAATATCTTTCTCTGTTTTCATTAATCATAACTTATATTTGGAACAACTGAACGGTGCGTAAATGAAGTTTTTTGGTGAACTGTTCTTTTAACTATAATGGAAAAAATTTTTTTACATTAATGTAGAGTATTAGTAATCCTATGAAGAGTTTCAACGCATTAAAATCCACATTTGCATTTCAAATATTTCCTCAGTGCTGAATCTGCTCTTTCTGCACAGTTTGAAATGAATGCTTAAAACTCATAAAGTTGCTGGATCCATTGCTTCACATCTGCACTAAAAAAACAACACGCAACAAGACAAACCTCTCAAATCCTGACACATTTTAATAAGCGTGTACAAAAATTTTAACCGGAGCTGTAATGGGCTATAAATACTGGTAAGAATTAACAACATGCCAATTTAACAACGTGACCTTCGTAATGTAAAATATCTAATTTGAAGATGCTGAAATGGATCCAAAAAATATTTGTGCATGGGAGCTAGAAATCTCTAAACATGCCAGCTCAGCACATTGTAAATAATGAATTTGGTAATATTATAGAGATATTTACAACCTCTCAAATGTTTCTCAGTCCTGTGAAGAGGCCCCTTTCATCACATAAATTATCACAAGCTTTAAAGATAAAACTTGTCACAATAATTGGATTAATACTGTACTAGATATACAAGACATTGCTGGTTTATGGAATACAACATGACCTGTCTAATTTCAGTGATTTTTTTACATATATAGCAAACATCTTCCCACATGCAAAGGTTATGTCCTGGTGTAGAATCATTATCCAAGCATGTACTAAAGAGCCGTATGAAATAGTTAAAACAAGTAAAAATAATAAAGTTGGTGTGCTGTATGAGGAAGGTTGAAGAGTTTGACCTGTGTGGGGGTATGTTCTTCCTCGTGTAGGATGAAATATCATGGGAGAAGACATGCCACCCAGCTGACCTTGCAGTAAAACCGGCAATAATTTATTCATTGCTTATCGCGCTGGTTTTTGCACATGCTGATGCAAAGGATATGTGCTTTCTCTTACTATCTGCTCGCTTTTAAAAGGTTCCCTTTAAATTGTTCCATGACCCGGCGTGAGACCTATCGATTCATCCTCGTCGAGAACGGTCCGATTGTGATCTTAATTTGCAATCTAATCTAATTGTTTCAGTGACTTTTGGAGATCAAGTTAAAACGGCCTTTCTCCTTTAGTGCACATGCATGCTCATGATGTTGTGAAATCTGAAGTCACCTTTAGATGTAATTATTTAAACTGCCATGCCTTCCAGAGCTATCAAAATGATGCTTATCTGAGTGTCCAGCTGGCAATGTCAGATAAGTGGCCCGCCATGAATATTTTACATTTTTTACAGGAAGCATAGCAATCGTACAGTATACAATATAGAATTTTGTTTAATGTATGAATATATACAGTATATCTGTTTTGCGTTGCAAGGCGATAATCCCATTAGAACAAGCTGTGTGTCGCGTCGCGCTGGTCGCATCAGGTGTAGACATGGGTCCCCTTTCAATAAGGAGCTTCATATATCTATTTCACTGTAAAAATGGTACAGTTTTAATAAAAATGCACAGGGACATTACAAAATTCCACTCGGCTCCTAAATTGCTCTACTGAAATAAATGTACATCCCTATGAATTATTGCAGCCTCTTCACATAAAGGATCATCTATAAAAGCACATATGACATTTTAGTTACTGAGATGGTCACTGTGTGTTCAAAATGTGTGCAATGAATGACTCTATTAAATGAATGGATGAATGAGGTACACCACTTGCACTTTAAAAGGGGGAGGAGATGGAAAGAAACTCCCAACCAGGTTAGGTTCACGGAGTAATTTACTATGGATATTGACTCTGAGTATAAGTTACCTCTCTTTTAGAAACGGGCTTGAGTTACCCCGCTTTCTCAGGTTTGACATACCTTTCTGAAAAGGAAAACCCAGTTTTCTAAACCTCCTTTCTGAAACGGCCCACGGTTTTAGTATTTTGTCATGTTTTCTGGTACAAATATCTACCGATTCTTTAACCAAGATCCTTTTATTAAGAAGAAAAGTGACCTGAGAAGATAAGATAAGATTAAATATGTTTTCCTGAAAGAAACTATGAAATATGGCAAGAATTTAATACTTAAAGCAAGAAACAATATCATCCAATGGGATAATTTAAATATGCTAAATTACACATTTTATAAAAAGGTAGAGCTAAATTCTTAGCGCTGCACTGCTACAGCAAACACTACTTCGGATACTTCTCTTTCCCATCAGCCCACGGAACAGAACACCGTTTCATTTTACGATTCTTTACGTTTGTGTTTTCTTTGTATATTTGCACTTCACAATATTATATATTGCTTAAAATTGTTTTAACTCGCAGATATAACAAATAGGCTACATGATAATAAAAGGGGGATTATTTACAAATTCATTTTAGTCAGATGGATTTAACGGGTACACTTTTGCGCAATTCAACTTTCTAATCACCTTTCATAAATTAATAATTACAAAACACAAATAAGTCCTAAACCAATTAATTACTAGAATGAAATTACTTATTTATCCTAGAAAGAAAGGAAAGAAAAGAACAGATAAGGAGAAAGTGAAAGTACAACGAGATGAAAACATTCGGATAATGTTCATGTTAAAACATACTTAGCACATAAAAAACATCACAGTAGAGATTTTCTCAGGTTGTTTTTAATACTACAATATAATGCATATTAGAGCAACATGGGCACATTCATACATTTTACGTGAGAGACATCAACCAATAGGCAGAATACAGACTATAAAATAATAATTAGCAATAGTTTACTGTCAAGAAGCATTTCTCTGTTACAAAAGAACATTCCATCGTCACAATGGGAAGTCTGAATGGGCCTGTTATTGCGGAAATTTAACTGAGAAAACCCATCCCAAAGAACGTACTGTATTCCTGAAATCTGCTGTATTCCTTTTAATGTTTTACTTTTATCAAAAGCATATAGCCCTACAAAATAAAAGGAAAATACATAAAAAATATTATTAATGCAACTTGTCTTTCATACTGTAATTTAAGTTGTTGCGCTTGTCATTACATGACATGACTAATCTCTGGCCCACACTCCAGTGCAGTAGGTGCCAGATATGCACCGCAAACGCAAACTGCCACCTGCCATTAAAAAGGATATAAAGAATTACATCACATGATCACGTTAATATGGTGGACAAAGGCCGATCGCATTCATACTGCACCCATTCTGGCAAACGGGTACGTATCCATTTAGCCCTCGTTACTTAAATGAAGTACCTACTCATCCAGTATGCCATTTCGGATGCAGCCACTGTGTCAGGTAGAGTTAGACTTATCATACTGCGCAATATAGAGCTTCATGACAGAACTTTGGATTAAATGTATACTTTATTTAAAAAAGATATTTCGGCCTGAACCCAAGGGAATTTGTACAAGGAATCTTATTGGTATTAACTCATACAATGTGAATCGTGCAAAAACGTAAGATTATTAGAAAAATACCATACTGAAGGATATTTATAGGAAACTAGACAAAAACACTAAGCAAACATTTAACTTTCCTTCTTCATATTCCTGGGCTTTTTTCATCGGTGGATGATTCATTTTGTTAATAATCTTCCATAGGTCTCTTTGACAATATGGCTGCGACCAGAAGTAGGGTAAAACTTTTTCCTGACGCACTGCTGCCATTCATTCATTCAGCTCGTTTTCTCACAGGCATTCATTTATTTACCAAAAGCAAAAGCAGCATATGTTGTCCGATATGTTCATGGTTTACTGGGAAATGTAAAATTAACAAACATTACAAAAACATAGTTTTTTATCCGATTTATTTTCAAGGTCTGATTTATGACAAATCAGCTTAAAGGGAGCACAGTACATGCCTAGTCTCCGCAACCGTCTGTGTAGTGAACGGAGCTAGAGCATTGACCGGACAAGCGTTTACCCTACTTCCGTTTTGTACACGTCACGCTGTGAAAGAGGCCTATTTGAGTAAAATTATTTGGCTCTCCTCTAAAATAAGGCTGACTTTACTGATCCCTGCTACTTTGTCAATTATCTTCTTCAACTCTCATATACAAGTCCAGATCTCCACTTCTCAGTTCCTGATTTCTTCTTGATTTACACAGAAATGTATAATGTTTTGAAATTTACATAGTCACAGTTAACATTTGCGGCCAGCAGAAAATAGTTAATTATGCACTAAATGTTTCCATGCATTCAAAGTTTAATGATCGCAGTCTATTGCACACAGAATTGAACACCAAAATAAACACACACTCTGTGTAATTAAACTGTATTAGGTTAATTACCTCTCCCTCGACTGCCGACTAATTAAATAGACGTAGCCCGACATCCCTTCAGGTATGGCTTACACTATAAGGTGTGCTATTACAATTATGCCGAGTACGCAGAGAGGTAGTCACAAAGACTGTGATACCCTGAAACTGACCTCGCGGGCAAACTTTTCCAGACTGAACAACCTCTCACTCGATGTCCTCAAAGATCACTGCATGCAATTTCAAAACCTGCCATCTTTTCAACAGAGTGAGCCGTGATCTGATCGCTCGATCCAAAAGTTAATTCACATTGGCTGCTGAACTAACTCTCCCTGCTTGTCAATTTAGTCAGCGACCTCTCATTTTGCAAGGTTTCAATTTATTTTCTCATGGCTGATCTCATCTGGTTATATATATAGGATTGATGATAGGGCACAGGGAACAAGCTGGCTTGTAACAGACAATGTATTAAGAAAAAAGATGTAATATGTGAACATGACCTCCGGGACCTCAGACAGCAGTTGCACAGGCAGCATCACGTGTTGTACGTGCTATTGATACCGTGACAGTTTGCATGAGTGACCTACTAGCGCAGACACGTAATCAATGCAAATGAGGTAAACATTCGACTGATTCATGAATGTATTAATGCGTTTAAGTATTCTGTAGGTTTATTTTAAATGGCTTTAGTCATTCTTGCAATCACTCGGCTATAAGGGACCATCAAAGTTTAATGATACTAGTTGAAAACAAAGTTGCAAAGTTGCTTTTTGGTGGAGTTTAGAATGTTAAAGGGAAACTGCCTTTTATGTCAATATTTTCTACAAGACTCATACATTTGCCAGTATGGTATTTGACAGTAATTTTTTTACCGTATAAAAACCTACAATATATAAATTGTGTGTATACTTTGTGTTCTTATCACTGACGACCAAAATACCGATGTTTTTCAGGGAATGGAACAAACATTGTCTTTTTTTAAACAATTAAAAACGGTGTTGTCAAAGCTCAGTGAAAAACAAAAAGGATGACTATTAATAATGATTTATGACAAAAAAAAATAATCACAGAAGGACATTGGAAATATTTGAGTTCACATTATGCTCAATTATATTGAACTTAAATTAAGTTGACTTGACTATTAGCCATTTAATATAGTTAATGATGTTATAACACAAAGCATTGAAATAATTCCTGACCAACTCGGTCAATAATTGAATGATTTTATCCGCATGTTCACATCAGAATGCAATTTAACTTAATTGTATCTTATTGTATTTTTTTCCATTAATAGTAAAGATACTGTATGTGCTGAACCATGTCCATGTTAACAAAAGCAGACACAAATCTTTTGAATCATCTAAATTGTGACTGTTTTTAACTGTAAAACAATAATAATAATAATAAAATTAGTTAAAACCTCTATGACCTTTTATTAACAACTTTAAATGCCCCATCAGTTCTTATTCTTTGAACAAAAATCAATCAAACATTCAGGCACAAAGGTTTATGGATACAGTATTTCATTTTAAACTTGAATTAGAAAGTGTAAGGGATTTTGTACATTAACAAGTTTAAAGGCCCAGCATCTAGTTGGCATGAATTTTGGGTGGGACAGAGACAAATAATAGTATATAATAAAATAATTGGTGTTTTTCTACATTCTGTCCCATGTCGCTAAAGTCACGTAAATTGTACTAATACTGTAAGCTAAACTAAACAAAACTTCAATCTGAATAATTTATCATCATATCTGTTTACTTGTAGCAATTACAGACAGTCATTATAAGCCTTATAGGTATGACTATTGCAAGTGTTCACCAATGAACAATTATTGGTCAGAAATAGGAACTTATTGGCTGAATATACGGGAGAGATAGCCTGCCATTTCTGCCCTCATTTCCTTGATGATCATTCCCTCAAAGTGGTTTTGACAGTAAACAATTATATAAACTTGAGGACTCCGCTCATCCATTTGTAGACAGAAAGCTTTTGTCAACCACAATTACAGCAGAAATAATACTCCCTGTCTCTGATGTTTTACCAGAGACCATAAGAGACTAAATTGGCATTTGTCCATACAAATGAAGACAACCAGCAAGCATCACACGCACGGTGGAACATCAGGATGCTTAGCCTTGCGATATGATACCGATCTTCTGGCAAAGCGTAAACAACAAGCTCTCGCTCATCAGAAACTAGATCGCCTTCCATTTGTTGGCTGGCCTGAGCAGACAGGTGACTTTTAATGAGAAACTAGACCCTTGTGATTTCTGTTTACAGCCTAGTGAATGTAAATGTTTATGGTCTAAGGTTTTTGATGAGTGAATAGAAATTTCTAAACCAGCCGCTACCCTGCTTGCAGATGTAAAAAATGATAGAAATAATGTTATTTATTTCTGTTTTAGTTGTTCAACTGAATGTCTCAGGGGGTTTTGTGTAAAGCAGTACAGATAAGCATTACACAACCATAATTCTTTATGGTCTAATTAGCAGAGTTTTATTTCTTTATAATATTGAGAAAGTGCTGATTTGACATTACATTAAAAATATCCCTTGCTGCTTATACAGTAAAATAACCTAAAGTCATTCAACTGCTGCATTTATGCAACTGAGTTTTAGAAACAATCCAACCCGGCGGCAACACATCTAGGATGACAAAATAAAAAATGCAACAAACTTTATATTACAAAAATGTTGTTAGTATTCAGAAAAGTATTTGTGGGCACATTAATCTCAGAATCTGTGTGTGGGACAGACATGTTAGATGTTTGAGAACACTGAAAGATTGCGTTTTGTGTAGTCCTGTTACAGTAATATGCTTGAAAATGCTGGTTGGCTGCACTTGTTTGCGGCTCAACCATAAAGAATCCCATTCAGAAGTACATTATTAATATAATCGCAGTAACAGTATTGCCCATCAGTTGTAGTTGATGCATTTCTGCCGTGTTTCTCTAATGCCCTGATGTGCAGGTGTGAACTCAAATAGTTCTGTTGTGCCGAGCAGACGATTTCTCTGTAGAATAACATAATTTATCACGTTGTCTTTTATGATTGAGTGTTACTAAATATACACCAGCAAACAAATAGATGGGTGCCATTGCCTTTTTCCGTTAAATTTAACCGCCCCCCCCCCATCCCCCTTGGCGAGGCTACCGTGCTGGTCCAACGGCTGCTTCATTAATGTGTTCCCGTAGCCTTGCGCTTTAGATATCCATTAATCATTGAGTTAAAAAAGTACATCACTCCAGGTCTCTCACTTCATTTATGAAGCCGGCTGATAGAAGACAGTTCTGTTGACACCCCTTTTTTTATTTATTTTAGATTTGATTCTTACATAATCTTGGTTTCAAGATGTCGAACATGACTTTCTTTAAAAACACTCATATCAACAAATTTCCTTTTTATTCATTAAAAACATGGGTATGACATGTTTAAGGACATTATTTTCAAACTTTTACTGACAGTTAAACAAAATGTAAAAGAAAATTTAAAAGGCCTTAAAAAATATTTTTGTAATTTTTCTTGTCATTTCAGAACATCTAGTAGAACATATAATTTTTAGTTTTTTTCAGAATAGTTAATTTTTCCAAATCAAGATGGGTTACGATAAAGAGCATTTCAGCAGAAAATGCTATAAAATACATAAATAATTAATTCTTATGTTAAAATTATGCTTTGTCCTAGGTAAAGAACACAATTATGTTTATTGTGATTATTGTTTGTGTTACCAAATTATATTATTACCAAAATCTTTACTTATGATGTTCCAGTGGTTTCGTGATCCAATCATTGTTCTTGTTTTCCAAGTTAATAATAAAATCAGATGAATGTAACTGTGCAGCAAAATCATGAAAGATAAATAAAACTTGTGACATGGGCCTAAACATGTGCAATATATTTCAATACCAAGAAATAATTAAAGAAAATACTTTTATTCCATCATTGGTTTTTATTACCTTACACTAAAGATGTAAACTAACTTTTTTGAATTGTTAAAGTTTTGAAGAACCTACATTGATCAATCATCACATCTGAATATTGTTTATGTCCGCTGCAAGTATGAATATGAACCTATTAATGCTAAGTTTGTTATCTTTAAAAATTTTATTTTAACACGCGTAAAATAATTCTAAATCGTCGTCTCATTTTGTGAATTATTTATGTCTGTCTATTTTTTATCTTAAAATGCTGTGGTCTAGACAGGTTCCGTCATGCTTGCAGCTTTGACCCCTCTTGTATGGATACACATGCAAAGCAATCCAATCCAGAGCTGCTTCTATTTTTAGCAAGGGGTCCTGAATCGATTGGCCGCTTATTATTATAATTTAACCGAGCGGTTCCTGCTGCCTCTCCTTCCTGTACACTTTCACTTAAATTATAGCTGTCCACCTCCCCCACTAACAACCCCCCCTTCTCAACTCACTGATAACTTAATTCCATGCCCACACACACACATACACATACACATACACAGAGTAAATAAACAGAGAGGCTCACTTGCATCAGTTGTTTCATGTAATAGCACATAATTGAATCTGCTTTAACTGTGTCCATAAGGAAGTGTTAGGATAACTGTAAGTTATGTGTATATGTTATGCTGTTTATTTTGGTTTCATAGATACAAGGGGCTTTGTGTATATTTGGAGGGGCAGCAGGAGGTCTGAGGGAGACAGATTTACAATAAATGGGAAATGGAAAATACTGGACCCTCTTAGGAAACTGGGACTAGCCAACTACCTGTTGTACAGGGTCACCCTTAAACCATTTTCTTGTATCCCACATAAGCATGCAACTATAAACATCCACCCACAAATACACATGCATGAACATACCAATACTGGCACGCGTGAACACATGTGTGACTCATACACCAAGCATGTGCTTGCATATGTACAGTATACTGCAACTGCAACAACTTGTGCATTACTTTTATAGGCCGTAATGTTCCTTGTATAAATCAATCAGATATATTGATAGGATTGTGCAATTCTAGCTCTGAGGCATAACCCTTTTGCTGTGCCAAAATGTTACTTGTTCATGATGCTAGGATTGGTGTTTCTATGGCAACTGCCTACACACACATGCCCACATGATACTGAGTATTAAACATGCATTACATTCCCAAAATGTTTTGTAGTCTTGGTAACGCAGAGTGCTTTGGCACAATGCTGGCATGAAGTTTATAATTAAAGATGCTGGAGGTCTGTATCTTTTAATCATCACGCACAACGTCCCAGAATGCCCGGAAACAATAAAGTTTTATTTACACTGTGAGGACACAGATGTCAACACATACCAATACATATACATTGTGTATGGCTTTTCTGATTTATTTTTATATTTGTAAACTATTTTTGTTATTTGATTTTTATACGGTGCATATTTGGTGGTTTTACTAAATCCGTTGGGTGCTGATAAGTAGCCTAACATTGAGCCAATAAGTGGCCACAAATGTAAACTGTGTTAAGACACGTGCAAACGAATCTATTCCCATTGTGTAGTCAAGATCCACACACTGGAGAGACACAACGGAAAGATTAATTACAGTGCACCGGTGTAGACAGATGACCAGCCACAAGCATATTTTTATTGAACTGCAGTGGCACTAGATTAAAACGAGTTATTATGATGTCGATGCCTTTGTCACAATTTCCTCTATAGTTTTCCACCTCGTCCTTCACCCTCACGTTATGGTGTATTTTGGAATATACACGGGAGTAACATAAATCAATACAGATTTATTGATCATCGATCATTTGACAGACGAACATTAATTCACACACGCACCCACAAACCCAGTTTGTTTCACTATATTACTGAGGACATATCATGGTCTACCAGTGATTTTATTTTATTTAACTTCAGGTTTATTGGACAGGGACAATACACATTAATTATACATAAATGTGCAATGTGGCAGAATTGGCCAAAATGCTATTTTACACCCAGGCTATGTACTGTACATTAAACCCCTTAAAGGGATAGCTCACCCAAAAATGAAAATTCTGTCATCATTCACTCAACCTCTTGCCATTTCAAACCTGTATGATTTTATTTTATCTGCAGAACATTAAATAAGATATTTTGAAGAATATTGGAAACCAAATAATGGCGGTACCCAATGATTTGCTTGGGTTATGGGTCCATACAGTAAAAGTAAATGCGTAACCACTGTTACATTCATCAATCTTTGTTTGTGTTCCGCAGATGAAAGAAAGTCACACAGGTTTGAAATGACAATAGGGTGAGTAAAAGATGACAGAATTTCACATTTTTGGGTAAACTATCCCTTAACCTACACACAAATACATCGACATTTACTGTAAAGTATAACATGATTTTGTGTATTTATGAGCATTTATTTTGCGAGTGCGGACCACCTAATATAAGTGTCTGTTTTTATATGTTTCCCTATATTTGTCTGGTTTCACAACAATGCCGTGGTCAAGATAAATTTAGAGAGACATTAACATCTGGTTAAAAGTAATTTCTGTAATGTCCATGACACCCATAATATGGTTCACCAAATGCATTTTAATGAATGTGCTTCTGTTTGCAGCACTCCTCAGTCATCTTAAATAAATGTACATTATACCATTTTTTCATTTCCTTCAAAGGATAATAGTAACCGAGCCGCAATATAATGTCTATTCCAATCAAACCACGGCCCCTTGATACACAAAGAGTATATTTAAAGCATGCACCATTTGTTCCTCAACCATTGTGTCTCCTGTAATCCTGTGACACCTCATGCGTATGGATGGATGATTTCCAAACTATTACTTCCTTTCATCTTTTTCATCTGGCACTGTCTGAAAGACAAAGCAGACGTCGTTTGAGGGGCATCATTACTGTTATGGAGCGAACTTTACCAGCACGGACGCAGACAGGTCATTCCACATGGACTGAAACTCAATACAGCTGCTTCATCTTTAATAATTGCTGTGACTACATATCCTCACGTACTGTTATAAATTTTAAATCGCACTGTACACACGGTCCCTCAAGGCAAGCGTTATAAAAATTTAGCTACTCCTGCCACCCAAGTGCTGGGGAATTACAGTGTATATTTTTACCCTGTACAAATTTGCTAGCGATGCACTACGTGTATATGGCTTGTTGCCAAGTCATGTATAACGTATTGACTGCTGCCAGTCGTATAAATTCAACCATTTTTGACAGTGGCTTTAATGCAGCAGGGAAAGCGGGCTGGAGTGTATTTTAAGTGTTCGCCCCAGCACCTTACTGTATAAGCTTACAAGTGACCCATTTTACAGATGGTTATCAAAATACATTTATACTTTATTTTCTTCTTATAATAATACAGATTTATTTGGAAGTAAAAGAACCCAATGTTTACAAGTTTGTGGAGGAATCAACCAGTGACTTTGGATTGCCGGGTCAACGCTTCAACACTTGAGCTACAGAAACCACAGACTGCTGATTTGCATGCACATCGAACATAAACTTTAGACTATGTGTTATTCTAGATTTTTATAGCATTGGGATTGCATGGGCAATGCATTTTGATAAAGTGAAATATATGCATCCATAATTATTCGTGCATACACTCATAAATGCATGAAACATATACTTGGTAGTGTATAATATTATAAGGATATTTTTAAGACAGAATTTCTCACTCTTGTACACTTGTGCTGCACCACTAAACTCTTGAGAGAAAGAGAGAGGGAAAGAGACCTTACTGAAGTTGATCTGCTGGTGCCCTTGCTGATGTACAGACCAATCCCATTTGGTTTCAACTCTAGGCTGTGATGCAGCTCATGCTTCAGCCGATCCGTACACACGCGCGCACACACGCACATACATACACACGCCCGCACAGTGTCACTCTGCAGTGCGCTTCACACACAGTGCGCGCACCCTCCGCGTTTACGCGTCCGACATCTGCAGACATTCAGTCTCACCATATCAAGCCATCGATGGGTTAGCGCTCTTAAGCAGCCGCGAGGAGCTCTTTCAGTTGCAGAAATTTCCCCGCCGTTCTGTGTGATGATCTCGGCTTTTCTCGTGTTTGACCAAACGTGGAAGAGGGGAAAATGTGTCCAGTAATTATGAAAGCTTCCGTTACGAGCTGGGAATCTTAAACGCCGGGCGCGAAGAAACCCGCAGCCGTCTTTTCTCCCGTTTGCGCACTGAGCGGTTTGTATATGCAAAAGGTGGTTTGCCTCAGGAAGGTAAGACATAGTTTGTTGCGTCGTGTCAAAACATTGTTATAACAAGTCGTGATAACCGGACGTCACTTGTTTGAGTGGAACAGTTTAGGTGAAGTGAAGCTTTGTCGCTTCGTGCCAGATATTTTTGTCGTTACGGTGGCACGGTTGTAAAGTTAAAGGTTTGCAAACGCGTTTTTGCAACGTGTAGAATACTTTTAATGCCGCGGACAGCTGCTTGTATCAAAGGAATACAGCGAAAAGTTATAAACTATATGTTTTACAATGTATTGGCTTGGTGCATTACCTTCTAAATGAAAATAAATTGATGGGATTGTGTCAAATATGTGTTAGAGAGAGAGAGAGAGATAGAGAGAGAGTTGTGCTGTTCGGATGTGTGACTAAAACTGTTGCGTCTTTGCGCACTGACTGTTCTGTCATTAAGAATATATGCAGTGCGAATCATAAGAGTTTCATTCATTGAATGAAATGTTCAGTTCAAATTATGCATAAAACTTCAAGGCGTTGCAGTAGTACGTATTATCGCATTTGCAGCTAGAAATAAAGCAATACTATGTTAGGCTTTTAGGAAGAAATATACTTACCTAAATATACTACCTAAAGGGAGAATTGCATGTTCTCCAACATCCTTTTATCCACTCGTCATATCGGCTTACATTAGACTCTTGAACGTTACCTTAAATAGAAGGCCCATGATGAATATTGAATGTGGCAAGGAGATAATGCTTTTAATTACTTATTCTCTTTGGTTTAAACAAGTCGTGACATTATTCCACTAGCTTAAACTAAGTTCGAGTATACAAAAGCTTAAGTTTGTTCTTGAATTGATTTCGTTGTCCCCAGGTTGGTGACTTGTAAATCCAATTAAACGCTGCCATTTCATTGTGTTCCAGAAGTACTTAACACGTGCTATGTGATATATTCCTAATGAATCTCAAAGGTGGGACTTTTCCTGAGCTGTAATGTTCTGCAGTTATATTAAAAATCTATTTCCCTTCTTGTGTTAACAACAGGTGTCTAGTATGACTTAGTATGTTGTCAGAATAATTATTACACCGATATTCCAGTCTTCTCTGTAATTTTTTTATTTGCAGCCATGGAGGGACTCGTCTGAGGAGGACCCAACATAATCATCATTTTACGATTCCGTTCTGGTTTTCTTTCACCCCTCCTTGGTAAGCGCCCCCTGTCTTTTACACAATGGCAGAGAAGGCCGGTCTGGGAGTCCCAAATCTTGGGGGTCCCGAATCGACGCTTCCTCCGGAGCCTATCGAGATCATCCGAACCAAGGCTCGGTCCAGAAGAGTCCGCCTCAACGTCGGGGGTCTCAACCATGAGGTCCTTTGGCGGACCTTGGATAGACTCCCCAGAACCAGATTAGGCAAGCTCAGAGACTGTAACACACACGATTCGCTGATGGAAGTCTGCGACGACTACTGTCTTAATGAGAACGAGTACTTCTTCGACAGACACCCTGGTGCGTTCACGTCGATCTTAAATTTTTACAGAACTGGAAAGTTGCACATGATGGAGGAAATGTGCGCGCTGTCGTTCGGCCAAGAGCTCGATTACTGGGGCATCGATGAGATCTACCTGGAGTCGTGCTGCCAGGCGCGATACCACCAGAAGAAGGAGCAGATGAACGAGGAGCTCAGAAGAGAAGCAGAGACTTTAAGAGATAGAGAAGGGGAGGTGGAATTTGATAACACCTGCTGCTCAGACAAAAGGAAGAAACTTTGGGACCTTTTGGAGAAACCAGGTTCCTCAGTTGCTGCTAAGGTAAGGTGTTGTGAGATTCAGTGACGTCTGGTACGGTAGATTTTCTATAGCAATTTTCTTACAGCAACACAGCTTTCCCTACTTTGCCTAAGTCAGGTGGATTCCAACCATATATAAAACAGAGGATTTACATGACAATTATACAATTATATCAACTGTACATGTGATATCTTGTAGACCTGTTGGATGGTAGAAAACAATAATGTTTGTTAAATTATTAAAGGGACAGTTCACCCAAAAATCATTAACTCCCCCTCCTGAAATCTGTTTGACTCTTCTGCATTACACAAAAGAAAATATCTTGAAGAATGTTGGTAATACGGACACAAAACCAATGCAAGTCAATGGGTACTGTCGCTGTTCAGTTACCAACACTCTTCAAACCTGTTCTTTTGTGTTTTGCAGAAGTCACACAGGTTTGAAATTACAAGAGGTTGAGTAAATGATGACAGAATTTTCATTTTTGGGTGAGCTGTCCCTATAATGAGAGTTACATTGAAAAAAATATACAAGAGGTCACCGGGGTCACTGTAATGACTATGAGTCTCAGGTCAAAAAAACGGATGCCGTTAAACTTTGGTGCCTATTTTCTCTGTGCTTTGTGTTGTCTTTGTCTGTGCTTTGATATTTTAATATTAAGCAAAGGGAACAGACGTTCCAGATTTATTCCTAGTTTAATACATTTATGCGTATAGGGAAAATGTTGTTCTTTAGCAAACCAAGAGTGACAATAGTAAGTGCAATGGAATGCAAAGTGTTAGAAATTAGTAGATCAGTAATAAAACACAGCTGGTAAAAGGCGATCAAAATACATTTGTTGCTGAACATTTCAAGAAGCCGGAGAGGTGTTTGAGTTTGTGCTGGAAGGCCTTGTTTGGCCGACATGGATCACGGGCAGCTGGCACCGGTTGGCAGTTCTGTCGAGAGCAATGTGTGAAAGAGCAGCCCTGCTCATTGAGTCACAGCGATTGCGTATGCCACACAAACTTGAATATTTCTAACACCATGTCCTTGATTTCCACAGTTTCTTTCCATAGTCATTGCATTGGATTGATGAGTTTTTGCTTATATAATTTGAATGTCATAAACACCGTGTTCTCTCTGTAATGATTCATCTCGCACAATGCACACATCTATCCTATTACACGCATTTGACCGTTCATTGTTTTTGTTCACAGTGCGGAAATGGTTTCATGCCCTGCGCAGCCTCCGTTCAGCGTGCCTGGGCGGGTGGGGTGGACGCTGATGAAATTCAATCACTGATAAATTACGAGGAGCATCCAGGATAGAGTTCAGAGTGGGGAAAGATTGTATTTCACGTCTGTGATAGTGTATCGAAAAAATGTGCTCTTAAAGCACGACAATAGCACAAGGCCATGTGAATTGAAATGGAGAATATGGTTGTCAGCGTAACTGCGTTTAAACGCCCTGATTGGACCGCATCATCTATTTTGTTGGACTTTTCCTCCACCTATAAGGGAATCATGGCTTATTTGATTTCAGCCTGCCTCCGCCCACTTCATTTATGATACAGGCTCGTGATGGAAAGGGCAGGAGGATTGTGGTAATACAAAAGGCATGGGCTGTTTCCTGCACTGGGTGTGGATTATAAGGGCTGAGCCACTCGTGTGGTCTGTGAAGCTGTGGTAATGCCTTGATTTACCTCACAGGCAACTGAGGGGAGAGTCATTTGTGTTTGTCAGGTTCTGTTAAGTCTTTGTAAATAGCATGCAAAGGCACAAAGAGAGGCAATAACGTGCTCAAATTGTTTTGTTTGTACTGTACGTGTGCCAAATTGCGCCGTACGATCGACTGCTTCCACTGAGATTTTAATCTGCATTGCTCTTTAGCACTTCAAGTAGTTGGAATGAGGAAAGCCTTTTTATATTCACAGGAAATCCCTCAAATTAATATACGTGTGGGGTGCTGAGCCAGCAATTTAAAAGAACAGTTCGCCCATAAATGAAAAATCTGTCATTATTTACTCACTCTCATGCCGTTCCTTCAGCAGGACGCAAAATGAAAAATATTCTGTGAACTCTTTTCCACATAATGAAAGGGAATAAGTGGCTGGTTGCTGTTGAGTTCCAAAATGACAAAAAATGCCAGAAAATTGTAAGTGCTTGAAATACTGCAGGACCCTATATTCCAGGTTTTCTAGGGCGTATAATAGCTTGGTGTGTGAGTGGCGATGTCTGTTTTTTATTGAAAGGATTTTTTGACAAAAATGCAATATAATATACATAACTGTGTCTTCAGAGGTATATAAATACTTTACATAATGAAGTGTTATGTTTTTATTATTTTAAAATAAGATATTTCTGTCTACTGTACGTTCACTGCGGGTCCCCTTACATTGAATTCGCCATGTTGTTTCTACAGTAGCCCTAAACGGACGAACTGCTCTGTAGAGCGCGTTTCGTAAATATGTTATCTCCTTCGTCAAAGAAGCGAAAACAACTATTTTTAAATCCCTCACATTCACCCAATTGTTTCACGTTGCTTCAATTTTCAACAATGTCTACAAAAGAATCAGTTCACATTGAGACCATGGTCTTCTTTAGAATTCAATAATTTCGTCACAAGAACAGGCAACAACAAAGGAAACTAAGCCACAATGTGCAAGTTTTATATGCTAAAGTTTCAAGTACGAGAATAAACGACTGCAGAAAGGAAAAGGACATATTCGTTTTTTTTTGCACAAGCCCATAAACCACGCACGCACGCACACACACATTGATGGTGACAAGATCTTTGTTTCACATTTGAGGGAGGGATGTTTAGATCTATCAGCATACAAAACATATAAAATGGATACTTATTAGTTGAGGAGTTCAACTTATCAAGTTATTATTTAAGGCAGGACACGTAGCCCCGGTTTCACAGACGAGGCTTAAGACTTAAATTCTGACTTAGGCTAAGCCTTGTCTATGAAACCGGGCCTTAATGTACTGTTCATTTTGAGATGTTGGTCTATTTAGCTTTCATGTCTTCTTTTTGCTCTAATGGAAAGGACATTTCAAAAATACACATTGGTGTGTTTGTTTTAAGCCTACTCTCGTCTGTTTGCTTCTGTAGATTTCTTCTAAATTAACCAAAACAAGCTGCATATATATCTGCATATTTAAACATAACATTTCAAGGGAAAATACTTGATGTAAGTCATATTAACTAATAACTAGTGAAATAGTTATTAGTTATGTTGTTTATCCTGTTCATCTGGTATGCCTGACAAAGGTATGCAAGTTAGCATATTTTAATTACTTTACGCCTGGTTTGCATATCAATGGGGCGATTCTGATGACGTTATTAATTTTACTGTATTCATGTCATTTCTCCATTTAGTTAGCATGTAACTTATGTCAATGAAATACTGCCTTAGCTAAACTTTAGCTAACTCATTAGCTCATAAGTGATGGTTGTTAGCAAAACAATATTTGCGTTTTGTCTTTGTGGATAATTAGCTGTGAATTCAAGGCATATGTAGCTAGTCTGTTCATCACCATTAACCTGCGCACCAAGACAAACACTACAGGAAAAGAAGGGAGGGCTTCACTTCTGCGGCTCTCTGCCTGATGTGCCAAGCAATGTGTGCTACACAGCTGTGCTGCGCATGTGTGCTATGCATGGCTGCGCACCTGCGTGGAGACGCGGATGGGAGGAAGGCATCGGAACTCTCAACATTTCCCAACCTGACCTGATATTTTCCATTTGTTTGACAGGGAAAGCTGTGCACAAACAGAGACACAATTAAATTACTCCCAAGAAAAAGGGCCCATTCTCTCGAGGAAGAAAAAAGACCAGGGCTCAAGAACCCCAACCCCTACAACACACCTTTAATAAGATATTTATCATTTTAATAATAATATGAATAATCTCTTGATAAATTGTGTGTTCTGAGGTTGAGAATGTGATTGATCTGAGTTCACACTGTTCCAATGATCTGGTCTCAGATGTTAACAGGTCCCTGGAGGGAGAAACTATCAGTAAATATAGTCTTAACCTTTGGTCTGTTCCTCACACAACCCTACTGCATGAAATTATATTGCGATACTGTTTTGTGTTTTTTATTCATACGGGACGGCGTAGACACGATATTCTTCAAAAACTGCTTTTTATGTTCCACAGAAAACATTGCAGCATTTGGGTACACAAGGGTAAATAAAGACTGACAGATACTTTCATTTTCGTGTGAAAGTGGAAAGAGAACAGTAGAAATGCAAACCTTATTCGAAATGTCTCTGGTCTTTCCCTGGCCAGTAAAGAAGCATTACATCAAATCGCTCTCCTATACCGTTCCCAGCATGCATGCTGAGATCTCATTTCATCTCCTCAGAGGAATCTCCACTAATGTGTCCAAACATTACAGCATCGGGCACTCATTTAGCACACTTCCTTTGCAGGAGACACAGGTTAAAAATGGAAAGGGGATTCAATGATTGACATTGTTTGGGGTTCCAACAAAGGCAGAGTTGAGACCACTGCAGCATGTATTTCGAGAAAGTGATGGACTGCTAGAATGCAGTATATAGGTTTGCGTGTGTGTGTGTGTGTGTGAGAGAGAGAGAGAGAGAGCAGGTGGTAGTCTAAGTGGTGCCCCTGAATGCATCACTCTTAAGGATTTCTCTTCAAACATTTCCCATGAATAATAAATAGTAATTTCACACACATTCACACAAACAAGCACACACACATCTGGATGTTTGGTCATGGTAATGTTACAGAGGTAACATTCGTAGAGGAGAGAGACTTGGGAGAGTTGCACCTCGGCTACACCTAAAAATAGGCAGCCTGCTAATACAACTCTAGCCGTAGGTGAGGGTACAGCGCTTTTACCTGCCAAGGGGATTATACAAAAGGACGAACCCTATTGGAAGTCCTTCACGGGACAAACTAGAGAAAGACTTGTAAACCACATCAAGGCACATTCGGCGAAGTAAAAGGGATTCATCTTCATTAAGATTCCATTAATTGGATATAATTTATGATATAGGATTGTAGAAGCAATAAATAAATCAAGGAGACGACTGAAGTATTGACACGTGGCTCATCTGATGTGGAGGAGGCCTTGCATGAATTTAAATGTAGTCATACATCATGCATTAAACCGTATGTTGTGCACATCTGCAGAATTTTCCTCCAAGTATTAAAGCACATGGCTTGCCATTGGGAACATGCTCGTGTCTTCCGTCCTGTGATGATCAGAGTTAAACGTTGTTTTAAAAAATGTAAATAGGACTACAGTGTTTTAAGAGGTGATTACATTCCTACCAGATGCATGTCTTCAGGTGCTGTTAGCAACCGTGTCACTGAATAATTTCACATGTCCTTCTCATATTCTACCAAGACGTGTTTTTTAAAATGTCATGTTAGTAGCTGAACATAAAACGATTTTAAGGTCCAAGTTGGTGTGAGAGAACTCTGAACTCTCTGTTCTCTTTGGTTGAAACTAAATGTTGCAGAATTTTGGGTGAGAGACCATTACAGATGCATGATTTTAGCATTCAGACATTTCTATACAAATTCTTGTTTTTCCGTAAATAATGGGAAATTGATTCATAAATGATATCCAGATATGTCTTAAGAAACAGTAAATACATTTTTACTTTATGTTGGAAAAATAGAGCATGACATTAAGTTTCATTAATTTACTCGGCACGCCTTTTAATACCGTTAACCCTATGAATATACTTAAGGATATTATAAAATCAATCTACAAATGAAATATTATGGACCACAACTGCAAATTAGAAAATTTAAATGTCTGCAAAATACATACGTAATATGTTTGGTTTTATGTGGTTTAGTGTGGAAAAATGCACGTGTTTAGGAACTTTACATCCAAACAGAAAAAATATCAAAAGAGAGGATTTCAAAATTATTTTCAGTTTCTGAATTTACTACTTATAGGTATGTGTTTAGGTTAAATGAGTACCTATTCTAGTAGTAACAATATTTCAAATAAAAATATTGTTTCTATTTTCATTTATTTGCAATAAAAACTGTAGTAAAAGGTCAAAATAACAGACAAAATGCTTTGTATTTACTCATAAACAATACAACAGTAATATTTGGGAAAAGTTCAATAATTACGTTTTTATGTGATAACCTTGATTATTATCACAGTCATTCTGTCTGTCGGATTTTGTTAAAATTCAACAGACACTGGACTGGACTGGAATGTCCCATCTAGAAATACTTAGAGACTGAAATCTCTTATTTAGTTCACCGCAGCAGTATAAACACAAATGAAATCATATGTATTCACACCCAAACTGAACTCTTGTTTTCTCTAAATAAACAGAAATGCTTCAGTGAGGATCATGCTGCATTTTCTAGGTTTGCAATATTCAATTAATTTATAGTTTCATCCGATTGTCTTGCATACATTGCAACGGCAGTCTGTCTTTGCTATCGCAGATTTACAGCTATGCCCTATGCGACTGCTGCAGAATTGTTTCTCTCATTCAAAGTTAAGATAATGACCTTATTGAGTATTCATGCTAGAAGGGTCGTTTTTACATGTTGGTCTAATGCGCCTTTTTGCCTTGTTTATGTCTACATTTCAAACAGAATTATAGAGCTAAAATATGCCACAAATCTCCCAGCACACTGGAGCTTGAACTCACAGGCAGATTTAGGGGGGGTTTCAATGAACTGGCTTGATTTAAAAGAGGGTCCAGGCCCAGTTAATGTCAGCAACAGTTTATTTGCCACTGTCTCAAATGTAGACAAAGTGAGAAAATCTTGTAATGATGGAGTGTGGATGGATTTAGATTAGGTGGACCTGCTGAATGCCCACATCTTACTATACCTCACACCTTTGTACCTCACACAACCATAAATTATGCAGAAATGAAGTAAATACTGCTCAAAATGCAGGCGATGTGCTGCTTTATGTGTGTGTGTCTGGAAAAGAGATTGGCTAGATCAGTGATTATCAACATGGTTTGGCCATGGGACCCACACACTTTTTTAGTCCCAAACTAGTTTTTTTATTAAATTGTTGGTTTGAGCCATAGTACAGCATTGGATAAAGTCTGAAAGATCAGTCACAGGATAGTTTGTTTTTCTGAGGTGAAAGACTTTTTATTTATTTAAGAAAATAACGATATAATAATGACACTGACATTAAGCCTGACAACATCTCACCTAAACGCTGATATTGAATTCGGACCAGCGAGTGCTCACTTGTTCAGGCATCTGCTAACAGCTTTCATCCATGTCTTTCAAAATTAAAGTCTCGCCATCAGAAAAACATTAAGAACATTTAGGATTAGACTTAAATCTAGATTAAATCAAGGTTTATTTAGTAATTCTGTTGCACCAAACCGTAAACCTTATTTAGAAATAATCAAGTTTAAATTTAATCTATCATTTGATCCAGGTTTTAATTTGACATTTAACCATAGATTCACTTTAATTCTGTTGATCCATTATTTTAAACCCTTATTTATCTCTCAGTTAAGGAATCACTTTAAACTTAATAATAAAAACACCCATCTATAATCAATAGAATGGAAATAAATAAAACACCTCAGCACAGAGTGAGCGCAAGGTGATTTGATAAACTGGGTGGTCGGCTGTGAAGGGTCAAGTTCAAGATGCCCTGCAATACAGGCACAGTATCTGTGATAAAATGGAAATGACTGACATCCTAGTAGTTATTTTAGCGGCACCAGTGACCGGGACACCGGTATCGTGGGTGACCTTGTCTAAATTGTGGTACGGTCCCGAACAGGCGCACCTCAGTCTGTGGTGCTGCCGCAAACAGCCCAAGAACACGATCAAAGACGACCCCGGTAGGCGATTGCCGTTTCCCGGCGGCGGCGACGACAGAGGTCAACCCGCTCATGATTCTTGTACTGCTCTCTTCTATATCTCTGCTCCAGCAGCGAGCTGCAGGATAATGATGCTGCTCAACTGTCATATCCGTGCCCTGTCATATCCCTCAAGGCTTGTGAAATGTGTTTATGGATGATCAACTAATTATCCAGAGAGAGGTTTTAAAAAGCAAAATTACATTTCATTTACATGCACAAGCTGACAGTGCAACACACTATAGCTGTTTAATTACATGGGCAAATCTTGGCAGACAAAAATAAATTGCATATGAGGGGTTAGATAGAGGTTAAAGTTTTAATCCATGATTTGTTAATCTCTGTTTAATATTAAGTGGCGCAACGCAATTTGAATTAAAATAAAACTAGGATCAACAAACCCTAGATTAGATCTAAACTCTGTTTACTTTAATCCTTGTTGGTGCAACCCTATGGAGCGATTTCAGTCTCGTTAATTATTCACACATAAACACATAAAAAATACGTTTCACGAACACTAAATTCAATTCACAGACGTACGATTGTGCACAAATATAAAAGTTTTTGGATTTGTGTGTGTGTGTATTTTGTGACTCTCTTGTCAGCGCTGTCCTTCCCACTTGAGTTGTCCTCCTGTTTAGCCAATCATAATCGTGGAGAGCACAGGACTCAAGGAGCACTAGTCTTAGCACTAAAGGCTGGTTTGTACAGCTTCGCTCCTCTACTCTCTGAGCTGTGATGCTGTATTAAAACATACTACAGACACACAATAAATCTTTATTCTTAAATTTTTATTGACTTCTTTTGTCGAAGAAAGCTTGAAATAGTGAGTGAACATGACCACTTAAAACTAAATAAACAGCAGTGACTTACACTGAACTGCTAAAATCCGTATGGGCAACAAACTGTGCCAGTTTATAGATGTTCCCAGAGGTACACAATAATTGAAGGTACCTTTGAATGTACACAGGTCCTTAGTTTACTATTTTCTACCCAAAAAGGCGCAACATTTTATGTTTTGTACCTGGAGAGATACAAAAATGGAACGCTTATGGGTACAAGCCCATTATTGTACACTGAGTGTATGACTTAAGGATGAAACAATTTTGAATTAATTTTTATTTTTGGATGAACTGTCCCTCTATGTTTCACTACTTTAATTTATGTTAAATTCATTTAATTTTAAGGTAATTAAATTTTTTTGGAGTCCATATTTTGTGGTCTGTCATTTTGTACTTTTTATTTGTTACGTTTTGGTTCAGGTTCAATGTTCAGAGGTTTGTGATTTATGTTATAAACATTTTACCAAACATGGTTTATTTGTTTTTTTTTAATTAAATCAACAAATTTTACATTGAATACTGCAGCTGAGTAATTTGATATTGTGCTGTCTATATAGCCATAAAGCTCCGCTCATTGTGCTTCAGTGGACACATGCAGTTGTCTGAGTTCTGGTTGTTTATCTTGCAAGTGACTGGACTGTTTTTCAAGAGTGCTTTGGAAAGACTCTATGTTGTTCTTTAGTATTGCTAGTGGTGGGAACAGCTGGTGGACGCAGCGTTCATAATTACACCTTTCATCTATGTGAAATCTGGTTTGTTCTAAGAAATCCAGAACTTATGCACTACATTATTCTCCACACCTTTTCCAAAAAGCCTTTATTGTTTGAGTTTTTATATAGTTATTTTGATTCATCAGCGTCATCACTTTTGTCAAAGTCAAGATCAATTACAAGACTAAATACGGGGATATCGAGTAAGGGATCTCCAGATGATCTTAAATGTTGGTGGGAGGATGCATATTAAAATCCTATTTATGAAAATGTATTTATGTAATATTTGCTTTCCTGTAGCTCAGTGCTTAGAGCATGGCATTAGCAATGCCAAGGTCGTGGGTTGGATCCCAGGGGATTGCACATACTTAAAAACAAATGTATAGTATAAGAAAATGTAAGTCGCTTTGGATGAAAGCGTCAGCCAAATGGACACATGTAAATGTCATTTGCCAAGTTGTCTTTGTAGAAAGGCAGATGAGTGGGTGTCAGCCATAGTACAAATTGTTAGAATTAAATAAAGTAATTAAAAATATGGCTATTTTAGATGCATGTGGTGGATATCTTAGAAATGTGTGAATAAATGGGGGGATGAGCCCCTTTCACACTTACATTCTGTGTTATGTGTCTATTTACGACTCACTAGCATTTCAAAGAGCATCTTCGTGTATCCAAATTGACATCTAATGCCGTGCAGAACCCCTCTGGCAGTGGCGGTGTTTCACCAAAACCCAGGGAACGACTACATAACAAATATCATCCTGCAAAATTTATACATCTGGCTTGGGCAGATGAGATTGTTATGTGAGTGTTAAAATAAAAAAATTATTTCCAGTTTATTGGCATGTCAGTTACTTTTCATAGCGCCGTCAGTCAAATCCATTCCCCTTGAGTGATGGCTAATTAATTAAACGCCATTCCGTGTTTTAGCTGCAGTTTTGACTTCCACGCTGCTCCTTCAAGTCAAATCCATTCCACTCTGCTCAGTCCAGAAAAATTAAACTCCATTCCGTTTCAACACAGCAAGGTAAATAACGTACTTTAATGAGCATCATTACGCACACTTTGTTTCCACTTATTTGTCTGAATGCTGGGGTATGGCAACTGCCATACTCTGACAAACGCAAACGCCGCCTCTGCCCAGCTGTTCAGCTGCCATTTACTAAGCAAAGACACCCTCTTCTAAACTCCTATAGTGTAGTTACATAATACTTTCCACAGAAACCTAATCAGCATAGGCTAACATTTAGGAGCCACATCCTAAATCCTCTTTGCCCCGCATTCATAATCGGATAAGAACTCTTTGGATTATGGGTAACATTGGTTCCTCTGGCTTTGTAGGGGTTGCACAGCGTTTCGATTGAAAGGGATGTTCCAGACGTTGCCCTTTGCTTTATACGTGATAAAATAATACTTTGGAATACTTGTCTTGTACATTTTGTACACAACCATTTTACATCAGTTATGGATTGACATTACTCCAAGAATCCAGATTATTATACGATTTTAATCATAACATTGTCTCTAATAAATGTATTTAATATTAAAGAAAAATATACTTTACCATTACAGTAAATTACCATTCTTTTACTGATTGTAGTAGTTTAGCAAATCTGTTTACAGCCAATCAACTGAATTTAAAAACCATTGCAAAACATTTTTACAGTATTGCTACATGCTGCATAAGCGAAAAGATACAGATGTCGTAGTGATTATAAAATGGTACTCGGATAATGATAACCAAAACAGAGGTCAGTTACTCTAGATTCGACTAAATCAGAGTAAATGACATGAGGGTATGATTCAGCAAGCTTAGATTATTTTAAAGAGCTTAAGTCATTCAAAGTGATCCCATTTGGTCATGACAGGACAGGTAAAAATACAAAGAATGGTGAATGTTAAAAGATCAGTTCACCAAATTTCTGTCATCATTTAGATAAATGGTTCCTTTATGAGGGATTTGATTTCAGGAGAAGGTGATGAGGCAAGTAACTAAAGCTAAGAAATTGTGGAAATATCACTTGGTCAGAAACGCAAGGAAGCACCTCTTCCTATTGACTTTAACCATTGATCTGCACCAATGGAATCCTTGGCATTTCTGATTTGCAGTTTTAATTATTTCACACATATAAACCAGAAATCAATGTGCCCCGGTAATTACAAAAGCAAGAAAGTAGAAAAAACAAGAAAGAAGATTTTTCACACCGACCTCGACAAATATGCTTCACGCTCAGTGCTTTATTTTAATGGCCCAACAAGAGACATCAGGACTGTTGGCCGAGGGTCATAACGTCCCTGCGGGATGCCGCATCATTGCATACCACAGCTTTATTTTACGCGCTGGTGAGACTGAAGATGCCACAAAGAGAAGCAGACATCGAAAACAGTACTGCATCTAATGCTGAGTATAACACGGGTCATAACTGTCAAAATTGTAATACGTAATGTAGATCTCACATCTGTCAAGAACGTGGATCAAAAATGTAGTCACGTCAAAGGAGATGAAAGAGAGGAGAACTCTTAATTATTGTTGAAGTTGATTAAAGGAGCGTTTTAGACAGGTGAAGTGTGGTTGCTTGAGATAAAGATCAGTTGAGTGAAGATGTCTTGCAGAAATGGAAACTTGAGTCTTGGACTTAAGATGCACTTACTGTAGGTTGAAAAAATGTATTTGAGACGTGACTTGAACTCTACACGTTTTTCTGTGAGAACAGTTATTTGCTCCTGTATTGGATTCATCATTGCATTTTCTTGTCCTCTTTTGATTGATAGGCCCTGATCATCGGCTGTCTTTAAACTATCCACAAAATTGCTTTGATTGACCGAAACAGATTATTGGCCAATATATTGGTGCATTTGTAATAAATACAGAATCGTTTGATTTCTATTATTTATTAAATGTACTGTGGATACAGATTCAGTAAGCATTAATACTGTATATCCGGGCATAGTTACCAAAGTTACCAGGTTGTGTTAGTTACTATAATACGTTAGCTAGTTTAGTGCATTTACAAGCAAAAATGCATATTACATACAGTATAATAATACATATAAAACAGAGGAACCAAAAAGAGATTTGAAATGGACTCAAATACAAGAACATGATTGATGTATAGCCTAAAATAAATCTTAAAGAGCTTATGGTCTAGTAGAAGCTCCCTTTTTAAATTCAAAAGAGGATATTTTGATCAGGAAAACCATTCCAAGCATGCATATGGAACTTGCTGCTTCAAAAGCAAAAAAAATTGCATTCTAACAGCCTCAGTGAAAACATTCCTGGTTGCCGGTTTAAAGATTACTTTGCCATGACATGCTCTCCTGCACTAAAATCCTCATAGTCAAGAGGGATAAGTTATCTGGCGGAGGATGGGTTTTTCTTTTCGTATGGTCTGACACATCACAACCAAACGCCATCCTGCAACTTCTGAGCTGTATTTTTTTTTAGGTGTGGGAAGCAATGAAACCTTGCACGTCCTGTCATCTGTGAGGCATGAGAAGACACGCTGGCGTATTGGCACCTGATGCAGCGCTTCTATATCTGGTCGGTAGTCAGTCATGTCTGTGATTCAGTCTGATGTTGATTCGTCCAGGTGTCCCCGCTGTGATTAGCAACCTGCTGCTGGTCACCGTGAAGGTGCGGAAGGTGTGTGGCGACCACATCCCTTACAAAACGGCCACGGTGGGAGGGGTCGTGACTGCTGAGTTAATTGACTCTTGAAAATAAAATAGATGTTGGCGACAGCACCTTGCTGGGAAAATAAAATAGAAAACGGCTGAAAGTGAGACCGGGTAGGAAAGAAGGAATACTTATTGACTACATTTTTACCCCCTCTGTGAAGAAAGCCCAGAGTTTGCAGTGTTGTCATGGATACCTGGAATGATCTGCAGTCTTATTCCTGTCTTAAATGAATAGTCCACCATGTTGTCAGTCCAAACCTGTTTGATTTTCTTTCCTTTACAATCAAAATAATCTTTTGATTTCTTTTAAAGTTAGATGATAATGGTAGACCCTAATTTAGGCATAACATTTCGATTGACATTTCACAAAGGGCTTGGAATAAAGAAATAGTTTACACCAATAATGTGTATAACTCTAAAAACAAAAGCAAGAAAGTCAAAGAACTTGAGCATCATGTGGATGCTACAAATTTTTCGGCAGAAAGCAAGGTTGTTCTGTATTGTGACTACTAATCTGATATTGCCATAAGGGCTAACAAAACAACGCTTGAACACTGTCACAACAGTCTTTGTTTCTATAATAAACCTTTTTGGCTGAAAAAGAGGATTTTAGAAAGCTCTGCAGTGGAAGGCGGCAGTTTAGCGTGCATTACATTTGATCATTTCCTCCATTTGATAAAAGAGATTTGGTTCAAACAAGGCGAACGTTTTTTGTGATCACTACTCACAATCATCTCTCTGAGAGACCAGATGGGTACGGGAGAGAGAGAGAACAGATGATGATACCCAGCAGCCACCTCAGACATACTTATACGCTTGTTCTTGCTTTCCTGGCACCTTCATGGCTCCATCCACACTGTAAGCCAGGCCTCCATCTGCCATGCAGAAACAGTAGTTGAGGGAAATAAGGGGTAGTGATTCCTGTTGTAGAGTCCATAAAACATGATTTTGAAGAGTGAAAGAAAAGATTAATTATCCGGCGGAGATAAAAGCTGCATGAAAAATGTAGGAGTGAGGAAAGGTGAAACAGTGCCAACGGTTGAACAAGATATGATTAATGGGTGGAGCGATAGGGTGGGAGATATTGAAAGTGAGAGAAAGTTAAGAGCAAACAGTCATTTATGTTTGTTATTCGATATCCTTTCTTATATAATTGCATTATACTCGTCTTTCAAATTGTGATTGTCATAATTTAAATTGTAAATGTATTGTAATGTAGGGGTTCTTAATAATTCTGATAATTTTCCAAAGCCCTGTATTGTATAGATATCTACAAGATGCGCCACTGCCATCACAATGAATGGGGAGGAGTGCAACACTCAATATGGCTGCTTGAAAAAGGTGATTGTAGGGAAATTTAAGCTTGGCAAACCAAAGTTAGGGTACAGTTCATGTCAGCTTGAATTATTGACTGGAAATATGCTATTCAATTTTATAAACATGTTGTCAGCGATTTTAGAAATATCTGCCTGTTGTCTTGCTATGACTTAAATAGGTGCCTGGAGGCGTTCCTGCTAAATAGCTGCTTGGAGGCATTGCGAACATGGCCACAGAGCGGCACAACTTCCGTAAACGGACTTTCAGATATGGATATTCGGATATTGAACAATATTCAAAGGCCCACATCGCACTCACAAAAAAATCTACATTTCCATGCAATAAACTATTTTAGAGATTGACACTAACTTCATTGACTTTATTGAAAATGTGTTCCCTGGTAAGTAATTAATTTGTAAATTAATGTGTTTTTAGAGATTTGTGCCCATGTTGCATTTTTTGTGAGATTTATTTGCTCGAGGACATCTAACATCCCCGCCAAAGGATGTAGTCGTTTTTAGTAACTTGTTAGCAACCTCCGTTTTTAAGACGAGGGGGTTGTAACAGGATATGTAACCGGAAGTGCAAAATTTTAAGTTTACATACAAAAATATGTCATCTATGTGGTACTAGCTTTACTGTACTTTAAGTTCTGTGACAACATTTAGCTCATATGAGACAAACATAATACCACAAAAAAATATTTCTTCCCTAAAACTTACAGAGACCTTCCCGAACTATGACAGAGCAACTTTGAGCTGTATTTTTCTCTGAGTACGTTACCAGAATTTTTACTTTCACATTAATTTCATTTTACAGTAATTATAGTATAGTATAGTATTTCCATTTTCCTTTATAAGAAGCTAGAGATAGGAATTGGTAATACGCATCAGGCCACAAAAGCTGAGAAAAATCAGCTCATATTGACCCTGAAACATTAATCCAGAGCCTTTGAGACATAAGCCTCTACAGTGTATGCGTGGGCTAATGCCAATTATACTGTACTTCCTCACAGTTTTTTTAATGTGAGTCTTTGTACACTTCCCTTACTTTCCTGAGCCCTGCACTTATGCTGGGCCCTAAAAGACAGTTCCCTTATCCGGTCTGCGATGCGTTTGGCCCCTTAATGAGCTTAAAGTCCAGCGTGCTGCTGAAGGCACAACGTAGACCTGATAGAGGAAGAGACAACCGTCCCTAGTGACACCTCATTTTCAGAACAGCATAACCTCAGTTTATCCGACCATTTAATACCTTTGGTGTGCCTGAGGGTCACAGCAAATGTCAAGTTAAAAAGGCGCAGACCCTGTGTCCGTGTGCAACTATGACTGTTCTTTCTCCGTCCTTCCTGTTTGTCTCTAAGAGTTTCCTCCCACACGCTCGGAGCTCCAGGTGCTATTTTTTCCCACACAGGATTTGGTGCCATTGTAGGCTATTTGTCTGAATTTAGTGGCTGCCAAAATACTGCATTTCTTAGTGGTTTGACATAGTGATGAAGCAGGGCCCTGGGGCACAAACGTCTCTAGGGTCCGCCAACCAGCCCATGTATAGAGTAAACATAACAATCACATCCACAGAATTGAATTAAATCATGTAAAATGTATAAAGGACTAAATGTGTTAATATAGCCAATTGGACATGCTTTGAAGGTTTTTATGCATTGAAGTTTGATGCCTATTGTTGCAGGTGAGGAAATACTCCAGGGTGATATTAAAGGGACGGTTCACACAAAAATATAAGTGGTGATGTCTTTCAAAACCTGTCGTGCAAAGCGCTTAAGAAGATATTACGAGAAATGTTTCAGTGGTTTCGTGTTGAATGAAAGTCAATGGAGGCCAATGTTGTTTCATTACCAATGTTCTTCAAAATATCTTCTTTAGTCTTCGGCAAAGGAACGTATGTCATACAGGTTTGGAATGAGAGTCAATGACAATAAAAATGCTCATTTTTGAATGACCAACCCTTTTGGAACAAAAATATATTCGCCCCCATGCTGGAAAATCAGACCGTATATGGAATTTTGTTGGAATTACAAATTTGGTTACGGTTAGGCAATGAAGAAAGGACTGGTTTATAGACGAACATCTTTATGGATTTTCAAAGAATTATAGGCCAAATGTTTGATATTAAATGCGACGTGCACGTATATCGTCAATGACCTATAGGATTATGCAGATTATAGAAGGCTATAAAATGTGGAAATCCATACCATCCCTCATGTTGCTTCACTGTGATTATCTTGTTTTTATTCACATGAGTCAGTTTCGTATTGGCATTTTCCTTCAATCTGGGCTGTAACCCAGGCTGAAGAGTTGGCATGTTCTGCAAATGACCTTGTTGTACGGTTTCTCCCTGTCACTTCAAGACACACATGCAAACTCAGATTCAAAAATCTAGTTCATATTTAATATGAACTGATGTGTCGCTTTAAAGATATTTTTTTAACACCTTAAGTTTACATAAAATACCCCATTTTTACAGCTCAAGCACTGGGTGAACTAACACCAATAGTCAAAGCAGGGTTTTAACCCTATTGAATGAGCAGGTTGAGACTGTACCAGCTGGTTGCTTGGGAGGAGACCCCCTTACCGTTCAATAATCTTCTTTTGTGGTATTTAAAAGTCTTGTACTGCACGTAATTCGGTTGACCTTTCAGGTCAATGTCCGTATTGTTTAGGTCTGGTCAGGTCCACAGACTGTCACAGAGGTCATGAGTTGATGATGGCAGTTAATCAATTACTAAGCTTCCTGTATCTGAACCAGCCTATCTATCTCATTACCTGCCTCCGCTCTTCAGTGTCCCAAACAAAGCTTAAAGAGGTCTAATGAGACTATATTACTTTGACTGTGGGTTGCCTGAGTTGGCCTTTTATGCCAGCAGATGCTTCTTAAGGACAAATTACAGAGGGAACGCGAAGACCCGAGCACAGCTGTGTCGCAAGGTTTAAAGGCTAGGTAAATGCTGGCACAAAGCATAGGGCACTGCCTACCTAAAACAACATTTTTAGGCATAATAGATGCACTTTTTTCCATCTCAAACCATGGGCATCAGTTTAGTTTTTCTCCTAAGTTACATGAATAATGCAGTCCCATAATTAATTGCTATAAGCGATCTTATATTTTAGCAAATTAAAAGAGGTTCTGAAAAATTTTGTTTGGAAATGGTCAATGGGATGTCACAAAAGATGTCAATGGGAGGTTACACTTTTAAAGGTTCCTAATATGTAGCATTTAGGTGCTGATCTGTGTACATTTGGTACCCACGTGTATCTGTGAGGTTGTAATTTGTCCTCTCCAGTGACAGCTAGGGTATATGTTTTAGCTTTTTTCTGACAGTGTATTATTTTACCCAAAAACATCCTTTCCAAATATACATCCCTAAGTTCTATTTTTAAAAGACTCCAGTAGTCTGTTGGGTTGCTTTCAGGACGTGTTTAAGCCTCATAAGCCTATATTTAACTCCTTGAGAAATACTGCAATAAGGTAATTCATGGCAATATACGTATATTAGACCAATATCAGCTCAAGATCTTACCCCTAATGGGTTAAAAATTGCTTGCAGTCTTGAATGGATGTTATCTAAGATTTGTCTGAGGTTCGTCCTGTCTGTCATCAATGGTGATGTAATATAGGATGTGTAAAGCCTCCAAGAGTTTAAGCACCTTTGGATTTGAAGGTCCTGGTTTTGATCCCTGGAACTGATTGATTCAGATCTAAGCCTGCAATGTGGAGGCCACAAAGTCAAGAAAGATCTTCTGCTGACAGAGCAAAACACAGCACTCTGCCGCTCAAACAGAATTCTGGTGCAATGGTTGTCATCTGATGGGTTAAGATACTATCGTGATGTTTGTTTTTCTGACACTTCTAGGTTAAAGTTCCTACTCCTTTGCCTGTTATTGCATCTTGAGGTTATTCTTGCCACTCCCTTCTACTTGTCTTCCGTGACGCCCACACTCATCTCCCACTTCCCATGAAGCATTGCAGCTCTGCCCTCTAAAGTAATGTGGTGACAAGCCCAAGCATCTCAGAAGTGGATTGACACACTGCTGAATATTGCGCGGTGTCACACTGTCAAGCGTACACATAGAAATATGAAGGATCAAATGGTAGTCGGTGATGTGTGTATACAGTGTTTGCTGTTTCAGGTAAATCAGCTGTCCTTCCTTCTCAGTTAAAGCCTTCCTGTCAAATAACTCTCGATACAGTCATTCTCACAGAATGGCGTGCGCTGTTTAACCACTCGGTTTAATTAGCTAAATTAGTGCTGAACACGATTAACTGTAGTGCTTCACTTTACCATTATGATCAACACACTTAAAACAGCTGTTAAAATGTCAAAGTGAGCTTGACTACACTTTACGTATATAGTAGATATGCATATGGTAAAACATTCTTTTTTACTGTTTGATTATCTAATGAAGATGATCAACAGAGGTTACACTGTAAAAATTTCCAATTTAAGTTTAACTTTTAAGAACAATCAGATTGGCTTTACAAAAAGTTAAAATACTAACACTAAACAAATCTTTTTAAAAACTGTAGTTTAAAAGTTGCCTTAAAGTAAATTTCATATAATTTGATGTTGAAATCACCAGTTTGAGTTAACTTAAAAATGTATTTAGAAAAGAATCAGATGTTTCATGTTGGTGAGATTGTGTAATATATATATTACTGCCATCTTTCCAAAACCTTTTGTGATTTTAATTTTTTGGCATAATCATTGTTATTAGTCACCCTTTATGCTTGTTGCTGGGTTTTACAAAATTCCAACTTTTAAAAAGTATTACAAAGTGTTTGTAAACTTTGACAACACAGTATTTTATCATTTTAAAAAACAGTGGGGCAGATTCACAAAACATTTTGAAGAGGAAAATCTTTCTTAACTGACATATTTTTTCTTAAATTCTAATTTAAGAATAAAGTAAGGAATGTTTTGTATTCCCAAAAGACAGTTCTTACATTTATTTCTCAATATTTCTTTATAAGATTTAGCATTATTATTATGAAAAAAATGAAGATGTCTAAAGACAATATTTGAGAATGTCGTAAAAATAAACATTCTTACGAGCTTCCTATATTTTATCTTAAAAACAATGTTATATTTTGTCTCAAGAACAGTTTCGTGAATCTGGCCCGGTGTTTTTTTTTCCATTTTCTAAAAAACCTGCAAATTTGCACATACAAGGTTTTGGAAATGATATGATTGTACGATGAATTAGCCTGTAAAATAGTTACGAATTCCCTGAGATTGTGTTCACACTTGTCAAATAATCTTAATGTTTGGTCCTGAATCTCCATTCTATCATTTATTTGCACTGACTAGATGTCTCTCACCTCACTGAACTCTGAGCACTTCCTTTTTCTCTTCAAGAGTGCAAGTCACTCGACTCCATCTGACAGCACAGTTTAAGACGTCTTAGGGAAATTAGGTAAATGAGGTCCTTCTATTTTAAGTTCTGTTTCTGCAGCAATAAGTCAGATTTGGAAGGCTGTGGTAGGTGTAGTAGATCATTTTGTTTGCTTTTCATTATGCAATATAATTTAATTCACATGAATAGAGTGTAGCGCTCAGTGACACGTATTTCAATATGCACAATGTTAGCGATGACTATCAAGTTGCCGCTAAGAGGTTGCTGAAGGAGAAGATAACATGACCTGAAATATAAGTTAGTGTCCTGTTCTTTTTTTTAAATGTATTCACTAAGGATACATGCAATTTTGTCTTAAATTTAGCACTTTTGTACTTTGGAACACAATATATGTTTTTGAGAGATGTCTGACTGGTTTTGTGTCTATACAATGGAAGTCAATGGGGTCCAATGTTCTTTGGTTACCAATGTTCTTCAAAATACCTTCTCTTGTGTTCTGCTTAATAAAACGAGAGAGTCATACAGGTTTGGAATGACATGAGGGGGGTGAATAAATGATGACAACATTTTTGAGTGAACTAACGCTTTCTAGAAATAAACACGAGCTAGTTTTAGAAGGGCATCCTCCCTGAGTTTTACTTCACTGCCCAGCACGACTCCTAATGTGTTCTTCATGGTACAGCACCATGCGGACAGGGTCCATTACCAGGGTGCTGCACAGGAATGTCCTTGCTATGTCATTTCGACAGGGAGGACAGGGCGTTTCAAATACAAACCAATCTGGGAGGCATGCCACCACAAAGGGAGCGAGTCTCATAGCATTAATCCACAGAAATGTTTGGCGCCAAACAAAGCCACACGTAACACTGGCCTTTTCAAGCGTACACGAGACTAGCTAACCCCATTGCACACTCAATCGTTCTTAACAGGGGTGATCTCAGATCAGTATGAAAAGGTGAAGTGAGCCACGCTAGGCATCCTGATGCGTGTGCGTCAGCTGAATCATCACCTGCTGCGGGTGCTCATAGCTATTTGCGAGAGGCTTAGGAGCAGAAAATAGCAGACGGGTCAACAGACAGGAAGGATTTTACTAACAATGTGTTGCTTAATCAGATTTGATCAGCTCTTCACTGTCACTGGTGGCTGTTGTTGCACTCTGCCGTAGTGAAAGAGAGTATGGTGCAGGATAACAATGGTTAACTGCATTATATTTTATTCAGAACAAATCAAACTGTACTGAAAAGACAAGCATCACAATTTCAACAAAGTTTACCTTTACAGTGTTATTATCAAATGGCACAGTACTTCAATAGCAAATACATAGCACACACAAACAATTTAATTGTTTTTCATTTCAATGTACTTATTTTTATCACTACATGCCGTGAATGAAATATATTACAACCATTTATCTCGCCTCATGCGGGTTTTGTTATAAAACATGCCTGCAATAGTTTCAAAAGCTGCCTCTGTAGTCTCCAGCAAATGTTTATGTACAGTCTGTTTACAATAATGTGGAACATTGTTTAAATAGCATTGCAGATGTCCGTCCGTACATTGCTGCAGGCTCCCAAAATAATATTTTCATTTGAACATTTGGACACATTTGTTTTATCTAAGAATATTCCTTTTCATCCTCATACTGTAGTTACGCTGTCATTTTCATGGGCGCATTTAAGGATTTTCAACAGAGCCATTGCTGGTAATGCAATGGTGTACTTATTACTGCGGAACACGGTGAGGGCATCCTTCTTGTTGAGAGCTGGACATTATTTTTAGACATTCAGGGAAAGGTAAAAAAGAAGTAACCAAGACAACTGTGAATTCCATGGACAGGCAGTAGTAGGCAGTTGGCAATGCGATTTAAAATCATTTTTGCAGGTAGTGAAGTAACACTTTTCTTTCATTACAACTCATTTTATTCATGGAAGCACAGCAAGATGTGTCTTAGGTTGTCACTCAGCGATGAACACGTGTCGTCCCGTAGGTCAAGTGATATTTGATCAAAGAATTCAGGGATGAACACGTGTCGTCTTATCGGTCAACAATATTGGTCCGGTAATATTTGATCAAATGAACTGCAACCTCTCTCTAAAGATGACAATGCTGGTTATAAACAAACACTAAATGATGGAACATTGGTATAGCTCTTCTTAAAGTTTGGAAATGTGTGATTGGATTAAGCCGGACATGGCAGGTTTTTTGACCATTGGCTATGGATGAGAGGAGACCAGCCTTGCAAAGATTGTCTCTAATGGAGAATGAAAAGTAAAACAATAGCATTCAGGTCATTGGTCCGGTGATTATAAGACCGTTAGAGAGTGATTACACTATCAGAGTACACAGTTAATTAAAAAACCCTGGCAGATCGTCTTTGTCATAGAGAATGGAATATAAAGTTCTCAAACAGAAAAGCACATGCAGCTCTGTACTGGAGTCCAGCCTCGCCAAGGTTTATGCCCCTGGCCTTTTATTGAACGTCCTGATCAATGCCAATTCTCTTATGAGAGAGGTCATCTGGCATCTCTTCACATCATCGATTTCCACCTGTTGTCATCGCATTTCACAGTGTTTTTAACTATCTCTGGCCACAGTCACAAAATTAAAAGAGCATTCAAAATGAGGATGTATTCATTATTTCTAGATGTATTCTAGCCATTCCAGTCAAGTATCAGTCAAACCTCAGGTGTGACATAAAGTCATCCAACGACAATGTGAAAGACTGACGGCATGACAAGACTATGATACAAATCAAGATTATCACTTTTTAATGTTTCCTATGTGCAAACTGTTGTATTGCTTAAAAGGGAATATGAACTTGTTTTCTTTGCCGTATTTGAGGTCTGAAAATTTCGACCTGTTTCTCAAGTGCAACTAGAAACAATATACATGTTTTTTTATTCGTTAGAAACATTGTTAGTAGTTCACAAATAAAACAAAAGTCAAAATTTTACTCGAAACTGATATAATTTTTAACTGTTTTTTCCATGGCTGTTTGTTTTTTAAAACTTAAATAAATGGCTGGTTTTGGTCAATTTGTGGTGGTGCATTCACTTTATTTTTTCCAAATAATAAAAGAATTCTCAAAATTGTCATGTTTCGGACTGTTGTACCTTACAGCAAGGGCTTTTTCTGTTTAACAGTTTGCTTCACAGACACAAAGGCTGTCTTCCCGGGCCATTGTAACCTAATGGGAAATTTCGTGGTAAATGTCCTGCCTGATGTAAACTTCCCATCATTTAAAAATGATTTGTTTGACCTTTGCTAACAAGCTCTACACACACAAATGACATTCTATCACCTTAATTGCAACTTCAATTTAAGGTAAAGAAGGTTTCTGAAGAGAAAGTGAAATGAAAGGCACTGTTTGTTAAATCTGTGTCCTGCGGCAGGGATTTAGCTGCCCTTGCATTTACGTTCATTTGCATTTCCCCATTTCACAAAGTCTTGAGAGAGATATTTTGATTCACAGTTTTTCTATATTGCAGCGGATAGCGCTTTTCTTAAAAACAGTTGATTCTTTATCAAAGACCTGATCTAGTGTTGAAGCTTTGGCTTCGGTCTATCCTAGCAGTCTATTTAAATGTAGACGTTTTCATAAGTTACACAGAGGGGTGCATTTACATCTTTAACTTTGACAGCTTTCAACCTAAGCACACTTGCTGCTAAAGGAAATGTGCTGAATACTTTGGTGACTAAATGTGCTTGAACAGCCTTATTATGGTACAAGAGTGCATTTTCCAAGCTCTATTTTAGCCCTAACCTCCTCCTTAGTTTTTGGAAGTGATGCGTTGTCAGCATGGTGCTGTGGAAATGTACATCATCTTGTGCAACGAGAAAGACAAATCTTTAATGCTAGTTTTTAGCATCTGTTGGACTGTTGTTGTATGTTTTTTAACATGTTTATATAATTGTTTCAAACATATTTTCTGAAAACTGATACATTGTGTACATTGTCTGCCCTAAGAAGACAAAAAGATTTTGATCTTGGAATGTTTGTTTATATGTTTTTGCACTAGTAGTGCAGTATACTTGAAATGCCAAAGATGTGGGTCTGATTCAGAGGACACACATTTTGATAATATGTTGACTTTGAATATGCTGTAATTTGGTATAAATGAAAGCATCTGCCAAATTTGTGAAGGTAAATGTATTTATACCAAAGAGAATACTAGTGGTTATTTATAGCAACTAATCTAATATAAAAAAATTGAATATCATAACTGGTTTTCAGAGACAAATATGAGGATAAATGGTGAACCTTTCAAATATCCGAAGAAATTGTAATGCCACTTTAGATTTGCCAAGAAACCACATTTTGCTATAAAAGAAGCTTGCAATTAGGGTTGTCAGACAATTAATTGTGATTAATCGCATCTAGAATAAAAGTTTTTGATTACATATCATGTAAAATATATGTTTACTGTGCATATTATTTTTGTATTTATAAACATATACAAATGCATATACTGTATTTAAGAGAAATATTAAAATGAATACACTTTTATAAATAATTTCAATTATTGGTAAATATAATTAAGTACATCAAACTTTAAAATAAGTACACCACTCCAGACCTTTAAAAATCCAGTGTATGAAATTTAACAGCATATAGCTGTGAGGTTGCGAATTGCATCCAACGGATCAGTCCACCCCTTCCTTTCAAAGCACTATATGGGGGCTGACACAGGACAAAGATTTCAACACGTTTTTTGCCTAAGGAGATAACGTATTTACAAAACACACTGTAAAGCAGTTTGTCTGTTTAGGGCAGGGGTCCCCAAACTACGGCCCGCGGGCTGAATGTGGCCCGCCCACAGTTTTGGACCGGCCCTCTGAACAATGCCTTATAGTGTGTTCACACCAAACGCGAATGAACCGTTAAGCGCGAGTGATTTATATGTTTAGTCAATGCAAAGACACTCACTCGAATTGCACGAATTGAGCGTTTGCGTTGAAAAATCTGAACTTTGACGAAATTTTGCGCCGCGTTAACCAATCAGGAGCTTGCTCTAGTAGGGCCGTGAGCGAGCGTCAGAAGCCCCTCCCCTGATGCGAATTCGCGTCGGTAAATTTTTTTTTTTTTAATATGGGCCTAAATTTTCACATATATCATGTCTATATTTGATAATAAATATTGGCTTTCAGATGCAAAGTTACTCACATAGTCTAATTATTTGTTAAATTCATAACGTACCATTGCAATAGAACTGACGCGCGAACCATCGGAAAATTTCAAAGACGACAAAATGGCCAAGCGGTTGGGAAAGAGAAAGATTAATTAATATGCATAAGAAAATGTTTTGAATATGAGTAGCACTAAACTATTAATAAACTATTCTACCATTAGGAGGCATAATAAATACATTTCAAATCATAATTAAATCTCCACAATAATTCAAGTTATTGAATATTTCCGGCCCATGTCATTTTCTGTTACAAACCGACCCGGCCCCCTATTAAAGACAGGGAGAATTATGTGGCCCTTGCAGAAAAAAGTTTGGGGACCCCTGGTTTAGGGCTACTGTAGAAACAACATAGCAAATTCCACGCAAGGGGACCCTCGGTGCATGTAGATAGAAAAAGCTCATTCTAAGGTCATAAAAGCACAACACTTCATTATGTAAGGTCTTTATACACCACTGAAAAATTACACACTGGACCTTTAATTGAACTAATTGGGAAAATGTTGATGTAACCACTCACTACAAGAAGCAGTTTCTATTTGTACTTAGTTTTATTGTTTTGTGTTTCATTAATTCCACTCCTGACCTTCCTAATTCTATCCAATATTACTGGATGGAATACTCAGGCCACCACTTCTTTAAAAAAGGGTTTTTGCTGTACAGCACGGCACACATACAGTATCCCACAAATATTCCAGATATTTCCATCTGTTGCCTGCAGACTTCCCCGTGGGTGTTCCAGAACAGTGTTTATGCCGTCGGTCAGCTATGCCGCGCTGTGTTTTGGAGATGTGACCAGACTGTGTGATACATCAAACACACTCTAATATTTCACTCGCTCTATATTCTCTCTCGTCTTTCTTCTCATCTCCCTTTTATCTTCTTACTCTTTACATCCATCTCCTGACTCCCTTTCTTGCTCTCCCCATATTGCAGTGACCTAACCTTGACTCAACCCTCTCCTGCCACTTCCCGTGGTACTTTTATCATTAGCAGGACTGTGAAACTTCCCAGTTATGTGTGGCGTTTCCCAAAAGGTCTTGTTATAGCAATTGGCCCGAACTTAGTGCCAAGGTAATGTTCTTTCTCTGGTGAATACGAGAGTGGGACATGGTCTACCTACAATATGATGTCATCGCTGCGGCCCACACTCCGGCGCTCCATTTTCCTGACACAGGTTTCATGCAATGCTTTAATGTGAGGTGTTACATTAAAGTCTACTTCAAAGCTCAGCTGTGAGAAAAATACAGACATCAGATTGCGCTATAACCAAGCCACCACTATACGTGATGAACAAACAGAGTTCAGGCAGCGGTGCTTCCTGATAAACCAGTGCATCATGGGAAAACACTGCAGATAGGAGAGCTCACTTTTTTCCTATTCAGACTCCACTATTCTTTATAAAGCACTAAATGCTGGCAGGAGGTCTCTGTTAGATAGATTGCCGCGGCCTTTAATGAAATGAGATAAAGGGTTTTACGTTAATGGTTTTACACCGTGATCAAGGAAAGGTGTGTGTGTCCGGGTGTGTAAGTTGTGGGAGGTTTCAAGAATAATTGTCTGGTTTCGTCTCAATCAATAATCTCAGCCAATTAGGTTCGCCGGAGTAAAATCAATGCGGTATGAAATAAAGCAAGGGTGTGTTGGCGAACGCACATCACACAGACGCTGTTTAATACAGCTATCAATTTAATTTAGCTAGAAATTAGCTAAAGAGGAGATGGGTGAGCCAGGTCTTCTTTTTGGCCCAATATTAATATGACATCATACGGTCACGGGTCGGAGAGCAACTCGGGCTGACGTATCTTCTTTTTGCAGTAACCATCATTTTCCGCTTTCATTTGTCAAGCCGGGCAGGGAGGACAGCTCGTGATTAATGTACGTTTTATACGAGCAAGCATGTGTTCGGTTCCTTTCGGGTTCTTTTCTCGCTGTTCATGCTGGCATTTGACACAGAGCACCTGTGTCTGCTGCGAGTTATGTATTTTTACATCTTTCCCAATGACACTTAATACCCAGAGCTTCTTTTGATTAATGCAGTTGATGGCTGGGTACGAGGCAGCTTGCATCGCATTGGCAGACAGATGCCTCAATTCTGACTGAGGGATTGTGGGACTTGATGTAACGGACGTGATACAGTGTTAATTGATTTTCCGCTAAAAAAAAGGAGATAAAAAAGGAAACGCTTGGCTGCTGATTAGATGAGATGCCACATGTTTGCTGTCTTTTCCAAAACATGCCATAGGGGAGAGCGTGTTCCTCCAATGCATTGTAATGTTCCCACTTGGCACATTCAGGCTTTTAAGCCCTTAGTCGACACACCCTGTGACATGTGCAGTGTAACCGCAGAAGAGATTATGGCAGCAATTATGAGAAGCATGGAAAAGGGCAGTGCAATTTGTAACCTGTATTATTGTGTATATGCAATGCTTGTATGAGAGGTTTTAGTACCTCACTGAGAAGAATAGCATGATACGCCGACACTGCAGAGAGAAGCTGAAAATAGCACAAGCCAAAATGTTCAAATACCATAGTGATTTTTAAAACATTATAACAAAAACTCTTGTTTTAAAGTTCACCCTAAAATTCTGTCATCATTTACTCGCCCTTATGTCATGTCAAACCTGTATGACTTACTTTCTTCCTCAGAACACAAAAGAAGATATTTTGAAGAATGTTGTTAACTGGCACCCATTGACTTGCTTTGGTTTTGTGCCCATACAATAGAAATGCATGGGTGCCGGCGCTATTCTGTTACCAACTTGCTTTAAAATGTATTTTCCGAATTTATATTTTTGGGTGAACTATCCCTTTGATGCCTTAAGGCCCTGTTAAATCATGTTATGCTCTAAATTCATGTCTGTTAGCTTTCAAGATTTTAGGGGTGTCAGATTATGCTGATATCGAGCTATATGACTCATACACAAGCGATATTGCATTATTTATATCCTTCTTCACAAAAACATACCAACCATATTAATGACTTATATTGTGCTTCACAGTTTCTGTCACTCAAATTCTCTCTGGAATAAGAATTGTGGTTCAAGCCAGTGACATAATTGGCAGAGAGATTGGTGTGATTCCTTAGGTATGTCTCACCAAAATGTACACTTTGGCTTTTCAGCAGATAAACCACACAAATGGATTCTACAGCTATAATGCTCTTCAGTTAGTGGAGCATGGTTGTTGTTTTTACATGGACAAGCCAGTGGCCCACCCCTCTGAGCATACACACATCTCAGTATTGACTCTGCTATTTAACCATGCACCTGCACCATACCATGTGCAGTGTTTACCTTTTAGCCATCTGAGCACCGCTCCTATTTTCTCCTGCCCTACTGCTATCGGAACACAGCAAACCTGAGAACGTGATAAATGATTTACACCCTCATCTTATGTACTAATGGAGAAAGACGGGGGCAGTCCAGTAGAGATGTTTGCTGGAAAGCAAATCTGCAATGCATTTTTGCTATCAGCTGTCAGGAGTGAGTGGGCGCTGGCTGCAAAGCTTTCTGTTGCGTGCGGTTGCTCCTTTTTCAGATCAATTAAACCTCTTGTTTCATGTGAACGCATGAACCGTGAGATTAAGATTTATACATGTGTAACTGTCACGACTCCGTGATGAGACATTACTGCATGGCTTCCATTGCTGGTAGATGATTCATGGGTTTCATTCACCATCTTTATGCCTTGCGCAAGCCTGACTTTCTCCGAAGAATCTGTGCTTGATATGAATCACTTCCCAGAGACATGCTCACTTTTAACTCTGTTTGATTGCCGGGACGGGTCTATTTATTAGTCAACTATGCATAGCAGAAACTTGAAAATGCTCTGCGGTTTTATTTGCTGGACCAGTTATAAGGTTGATGGTTAAGAATTCCTATTATGTCCTATTCTGGAATATTCAGCAGAATTACCCTCAAAGCTCATAAACGATTGATTCAGTTATTAAACATAGGAAAAGATCTTACAAGAAAAGTCTCTCTCTCTCCCTTAGCTGCATGTCTCTAATAAAACTATAACTTTGGAAAGCATGCATAAGTAATGTTTACTTGCAACTTTCGGTCACAATCAAAATTCTTGGAGACCTTTCAAACATTAGATGTCATGAACAGACCATGGTAGATTTGAGCAGTGGTTATATCTGTAAACGTCTCTATGAATCAAAGTCTCAGAGACACCATTAGTTATAGATAGATGATAGATAGATAGATTAAGTCAGAATATTTAATCTCAGAAGTATGTTGGCTTTCTCAAGTCACCTGAAAAGAATTGTGTCTTCATGAAGTATTCAAGACTGTTTTTGCCTTTAGTCATGACTTATTTTCTGTTTTGGCACACGACAAAAAAGTTTTTGAAACTTCCTTTGAAAAATCCTATTGGGTGCATCTGGATTTGTACAAACTTTGGCACATTTTGTGCTGTCATGTTAATTGAAGTAAATGTCACTTAAAGGTCCAGTTGAACGCTCAGTTTCTGCCAATCTCATATTAATCTTGATAGAGAAGTTTTGCATACTTCATTACTTAAATTTTTTTTTTCCAAAAACAGATGATCTCCTTGGGGTGTGCAGGGGGGGAACTAAATCATGAGCACACAATACATCATCGGATTATCCTTGCATTACCTTTTGATTCACTATAAATTCCTGTTGTTTACATTATTATGTAAAAATACAACGATGCAAAGTGAATACATTTTCAGTATCTTCATTTTTGTCTGTGACAGATTTTGTTGTACTCTGTCCATTGTTGATTCAATGTCATCTTATAAAGTAATAATGGTTTGAGATAAACCATCATAGTCTCTTACGTGGGCAGTGAGAAGTGCCCTCTCAGAAAACACAACAATAACAGTCGTTATAAGAGTCTCTTGTCTCTTGGCATGAGTCCTTGTCTTCACTTATGACTGAGGATTAAAACTGAAAGTACAGGAGCAGCTCTTCAGAGAAAACCAAAACAGTAGAGAGGAAGGAAACTCATATTATTCAGAAATCGTTTCTGTACACCCCCCCACCCCACCATACCCACACTTCCTCTATCTCCTTCCCTGCTGCAGGACCATACATAATTCATACGGTCATTACATGAATTGTACAGTGTCCTCCAACCTTGATGTGCTGATTAGGCGCAGTGTCAATCCATGCCCCTGAGTTAGCCACGCCACATGCACGGCCCAGTCGCAGCTGCAGTTGGGAATCAAGATTGGGCTTCTGCAAGATAAATGGAATAGGAACTGTTGTTGATGTGGCTGGGTTGGCTGGAAGTGTTAAGCTGGCACACCGCCAGCGACTAGCTCTGGTTGCTCTGTAACAGTTATTATCAAACACTGCAGTAACTGACAAAAGACAGATGACGTGAGCTCTGTTGCTTTACTCTTATTGGTAGTCGATCCCGAAAATCACTCAACATTTGCATAAAGTTGAGCAACTCTCAAGTTTGTTGCATGGAAGACACGCCCACTTCCTGTCACCAACGATCACTGTCGCTGGATGTAGCTAAGCTACCATTGAAATGAATGAGATCATGTCGCTCTGTTGCTGCAAGTCACTGGCAGTGTGAACGGGGCGTCAGGCTGCTGTTTCAACTTGATCTTGTAATTCGTAACTTCTTGTAGAATTCATAACTGTTTTACGAGGCGGCTTATTCCTATAATTTTTTGTACGATGTGAATCATATGATTCGTACGATGTGAATCATATGATTCGTACGATATGAATCATATGATTCGTACGATGTGAATCATACAAAAACGTTTGATTCATTGAAATAAACAAAACTGAAGGCCCACCCCTAAACCTTCACCTCAACCTTCACTAAAGCAAATCGTACTACAACGTATAAAAAGGTTATACGGTCGTATGAATTCATGCAAATTACACACTTTTATATTTTTGTATGTATTTTTTATATTTTAAGATAAGATGCTGGAATGGTGTTAGGAATAAATAAATAATAATTTTTAAGATTTTTGTTGTTGTTGACTCACTCTTAAAATTGTTTTAACTCAACTTTATGTTGGCCCTTTTATTAATTCAACACAAAATGACTTAGAATGTGTTAAAAACACGTAATTGTTCAAATTGATATAACAAAAGATCTACTGAATGTTGCTCAGTATGAATGGACAATTGTTGTAATTTAGATAAATGGATACGGTTCACTGTACTACTTTATAAGTGTATGTATGTATACCAAACTAGATTCAGCATTTTGCAGCATCTAATAGCACTTTAAGAAATTGATAATACACTTATTGTACTTTAAGTAGCACTTTACTATGTATGTGTATGTGTGTATCCGTCATGTATGAGTATGCCATATTAGATGCCCTGTTTACTAATTGTGTCATTTCCTATATGTTGCTGTTAATTGTGTGTCTTTTAAATTAAGTCGAATCATGTTTAAATTAAATGTTTTAGCTGTGTTACTAGGTATTCATTGATGACCGCACATGGGACTACAAATGTAAAATAGCCTGGGGGCTAATTTTGGCATATGTACATTGCTGAAAAGCTATGTTCATCCATGTGCATTGTCCCTTTTAAATAAATAAATAAATAAAAATAAGTGATCATTTTATAGGATTTTAAGTAATGTACATGTTGAGTAAAAATAAGCTCTGAACTTAATTTATAATCATAAAATTGTATTTATGTATAATATATTAGGGTTATATTAGCCGTTAGGGCACATATATCTAAAAATGGAATATGCCAACCAGATATCCAATTGTGTCATCCAGTGATAAAAGAATAAGAATGCATCTTAAGATAGATGAGAAACCTTTTTAAAAAACCCTCGGTCTTTTGTTTTGTGTTTGTAGTGTTACAGAAATCAGACTCACACTGCTTTTGAATAAATACACACTCAAAGAAGCCCAGCGAGCCTTACATCTGTGACAATGCTAATGCCTCTTGAAGGCGGTTTGTGTTTTCCTTAATGAGGATTAACATTGAAAACAGGCGTGAAAAATGGCTTTGTGTCTTTTCAGAGGATCCAGCTTCTCTGTGTTCAGGCTCTGCTTTTTGTAAAAAACCTAATCTTGTGTTCTGTGGAGGATTATTTGAAAATGTTCACGAATGTTTACCCTCAAAGCATGTCCAATAATGACACTGTGTGCTGAACTCACAGCTATGACTCGTACATTTATACGACATATTCCTTTTGTTATTCATGTGAAACCTGTCATCTCATTCAGTCAACGTTATCAAACATCCATAATATGACTGCGGCTTTCACTGTTAAATGACAAAAAGCCTTCAAGGTTTAAAATCATTTCTTACAAATATGATGTAACCCTCTTTGGTTTAGACAGCTAAGAAATGTAATTCCCAGTCGAACATTTTCCGTGTACTGTTTGGGCTTGAGGGTCTTAGTGTTGTTTTATCCATGCATCAGCTTTGTTATTTATGCATCACTTTTATATCAAGAGTTGACTTTTAATGTCTTGGCAGATCTGAACCCAGTTTTAAAACAGACTTAAATGGGTAGTTCACCTGAAAATAAAATTATTTCATAATTTATTCAACCTCGTTTGTTTGAAATCTGTATATGGCTCTTCTCTTCTGTGGAAAGACATTTTCAGGACTCACTTCATTAAGTACTAGTGATTTCCTTGTAATGCAGTCAGATCAATTGTATCTCGTGCTGTATGGTCTGCAATTGGAGCGCGGAGAGATAATATTGCAATCAATTGCTTTAACACAGGTTCATTCAGATTCAAGAAGTGATGGAATATTGTGATGATCAAACCAAGATATCAGTGTGGCCAGTTCCCATGGCAATCCACGTGATAGACAAATCATTCTGCGTCTGTGGTAGATATGGAAATTCAGCTGGACTCACAGGGCAGATGGCCCTTAACCGCAATGCTTTGTGGGAAAATATAAAATTACACACATGTCTTTGGTGCGCACAAAAGTATCTTCAAAGTAGGGAAACGTCCACTCAGGAGGCACGTGTTTAAATCCCAAGCAAGGCACATACTGAGAAAATCTTATTCTGAATGCACTTTAAGTTGCTTTGGATAAAATGTCAACCAAATGAATACATACATTGGACATAAAGAAACATATACGCTATAGTACAGCCACAAGATTTAAATATTATGGAAAAACTGGAATTATTTCAGGCTGTGGAAGATTATCTACCTAGAACAGTATCAAATTGCTAAAATTATTTTACAGCTCAAAAATTGACTTTCATAGTAATTGCTTTAGAAATGTTTAATGCTGTTTAACACAAATTAAGATATTTTGGAGAATGTAGGAAAGAAAACCGTTCTCAATTTTTTCTGCTATGGTAGTCAAGGGTGTCCTAGAACTGTTTGGTTACAAGCATTCTTCCAAACAAAACATGTATACAGATTTGTAACAACTGGAGGGTGAGGGAATTTTTGTGCGAAATGTTCTTTTAAGGATCAGTTAATATCTTGAGAAGTTGTCGGCTAATGGACTAAACTGCCTACTCCTTTGGTGATATTTTAGATTTTCTTTATTTTTGTATTTACTTTTGCTGCTTTTTGTGAAATGTCTATTATTACATAACGCGGGTTACGAATGAATATTAAATTTGTGGCTCTGTGAAAGTATTCACACATGAGAGCATGCAAATGAAGAGGAGAAAGTGGGCGTGGGTTGGCGTAAAGTTTCTCTGCCAACTCCCCTTCATTGCAGAACAACATACCAACCTCACTGCAATACATTATGAAACATGAAGATTCATTGTCAACCTCTGGCTATCTACTAATAAAAAGCCCACAAAGACTGCAGTTAGGCTGGGCTCTGAGGACACAAAACAGTGGACATGCCACAAAGATTCGTTGGGTCTTATGATAAATGGCTTTAAAATGTCTCCTTGGGTAAACACTGTGAGGTGATGCGCGACTAGGAGAGCTCAGATAAACAAATTTGAGAGCTGTAGCTTCTGAAATGAAGTCTTCATCTAATATTACCGGGGTTGTATTTGAATATGAGGTCATTAATTAAAGTGACAAGCGAGTTATTTTGGGCTTTAAATGGATTTGCACTGTTACATGTGATGTCAAAGTGGAGGAGAGCAGGGAATTATGGGAGAGGTGGATGAACAGGAAGTGGAGTTTTCAAGAAGGTGTTCCTTATTCAAATCTGAATTGTATTAATTGTTTACTTTTAGGTTTTCCACCTTACCCTGTTCAAGGAAGATAACGTATTTACAAAATGTGCTCTGTAAAGTTGTCAATTTAGGGCTACTGTAGAAACAACATGGTGAATTCTAAGTAAGGGGACCCACGGTATATGTAGATAGAAATAGCTCATTCTATGGTAATAAAAACATAACACTTCATTATGTAAGAAAGTGTTTATACACCTCTGAACACATAGTTACAGTTATGTATATTACATTGCAATTCTATCAATAAATCCTCCAAAGATTATACATTGGACCTTTAAAGTGAGACAGCTTAACCCAAATTAAATACTTTCAACTAATATAAAACGGCTTAGTCAATATGTTTTCACTCAGGATCATGCAAGTTTCCCCCTGAGCAGGGATTTTCATTTATAATATAGTCAGCATTCAATTGTGACTTATTTTTTGGCAGTTTCAATGGTTCAAACCTTATAACTTGACTTTCTGGAGATGTTTATTAAACAACAGAACATGGACGCTCAAGTATCCTTTCCGTTTAAGCGTAGTCTCAGCAAGATATTTATAAATTCCAAAAAAACACACACACAAATTCAATTTTAGCCATTTATGGACATTTATGCATTTGGAACACACAAGTGACAGGAACACTTTGTAAGAAAATGTTTGCCAGAAACATAACTCAAACCTCAGACAGCATCTTTTTATTGTTTCAAGGTCCAACGTAGTAAAGATTATTTCTGCATCTTCAGGACGTCATAAGTAGGAGCTCATCTGGCTTGTCTTTCACATCGTCAGAGGTTGAGGGGTCATTGTTCTGAACTAATACACCTTTAATTGCTGCTCCCAGGCGATAACATTTTACGGCAAAGAGACAAAGCTATTGATAGCAGAACAGGTGCTCCAGGTCGTCCCGCGCGACTGGACCTGCTGTGTGAAAGATGAGGTAGTTAAAGAGGAAGGGGGTTCCAAAGGCATCACTGCACTGCGGCCCAAAAAAGCTCCAGCGGACAGAATGAGGGCCACCACGTTCAGCTATAGAACGTCACTGGAGGGGTGATTGAGAGAGGACAAGACCTGGTGTCAGGAAGGATGAGAAGTGCTTACAATTTAATTGAACTTTCATTGTTGAGTCAAGTGCAGCGCTGCACAGTGTGTTTCGGTACTCTGCACTGGATTGACTTCTAAGAAGTGATTAATGACTTCATGTGTCTTTATATAGTATGAGCAATGCTGGAATATCTATCCTAGCAATGCAGTAAAGTCACCTGTTTTTTATTAAAGGGACAGTTCACCCAAAAAGGAAAATTCTTTCATCATTTACTCACCCTCGATTTGTTGCAAATCTGTATAAAACTCTTAGTTCTGATAAACACAGAAAAATATTTGTTTGTAACCAAACAGTTCTTGGCCACTATTGATGAAAATTGGTAGTCAAAAGTGCCTCAGAACTGTTTGCTTATACACATTCTTCAAAATATCTTCTTTTTAGGCGTTATATTTGATCTAGGCGTTATATTAGACAGCAACCTGTCATTTCGAAATCACACCTCAAATGTCACAAAAACAGCCTTTTTCCACCTAAGAATATTCTGTGTGTTGCTGACGTGGAGAAGCTTATTCATGCATTTATGACCTCAAGACTTGACTACTGTAATGCACTACTTAGTGGTTGTCCTGCATCATCAATAAACAAACTACAGTTAGTTCAGAACACAGCTGCCAGAGTTCTAACCAGGTCCAGAAAATACGATCACATAACCCCAATTTTATCAACCCTTCACTGGCTACCCATTAAGTATCGTATTGACTTTAAAGTTATTTAATCACTTATAAAGCCTTAAAGGGTTTAGCCCCTACCTACCTAACAGAGCTTCTATCACACTACAACCCATCACGCTCTCTAAGATCTCAAAATGCAGGACTTTTGATAATACCTAGAATAACTAAATCCACCAAAGGGGTTCGAGCTTTCTCATACGTAGCACCTGAACTCTGGAATAGCCTTCCTGATATTATTCGAGGATCAGACACACTCGCCAAATTTAAATCTAGATTAAAAACGCATCTTTTCAGCCAAGCATTCACTTAATGCTAAATATGCTAAATAACCCACCAGGAGATGCTGACATTAGATATTATTTACTAGAATAATTGGATTTATTATATAAAACACCATGTAGCGTGTTTTACCCTTTCTTGGGTTTTTCGTTTTTCCCCTGTAAAGCTGCTTTGGAACAATGCAAATTGTGAAAAGCGCTAATAAATAAAAATTTTAAATAATGAATTTTTGTGTTGTGTGTTTTCAATGGTGGTCAAGAACTGTTTGGTAACTTCTCAAGTAAGCCTATCTTGCTTGAATACTGCTAAAGATATGTTTTGCTGTGTTCTACTTCAATGCTCTTAATACAAACCTTTGGATTCTGTATTTGGTTTATTGAATCCTGAGGTCTTACTATAGTTATTAAAGGACCCGTCAGATGAACACTTTCAACAAGTTGTTATGATTTATTAGGGTCTTCATGAAATGTATATAACATAATTTGCTTAACACTCAACGGCTGCGTAAACAGAACACTTTTTGCCTCGTCAAAAACAGCTTTGCTCACAGCATCCCGTTTTGGTGCATGTCTCTTTATATGATAATGAGTTACAGCGCACCCCACCCCCTTTCCGTCCACCGTGTCAACACACGCATGGTCTTGCCATGGCAATGGTTTCCTGAACTCTTAATGTCTCAATTCATTCGTCCGGAGACAAAACAATCTGTCACAGCAAACAGCGCATCCTAATATCCGATCATGTTGTGCGTGTAAGCTTGCCTAAAATCCATGGAATGCGCACATGCAGATCTCGGTGGAATTACATCGATTTGACTGGCTATGAATGTTCTATTTAGCCTGTGACTGACTTAGCTCGCTATCATATGCTAGCGTTAACCTCCTACATATACAGTACATTTACGTCAATTCACACTGTTGATAAATATTACTTACATCGGCACCTTTGTTTCGTTCTGTTGGGCTCGATCCCTCCTGAGGAACAACTTTAAAGCTATTCCTGCTTGTACTGTCCCATGTTGAAAAAGCACTCTGGCTTGAAGTTTTTACTAAAAATTTAATAAATCCACTCCTGTCTCTTCCGAGGTTGGGACTCTGTGCAGCAACTACATTTCATGTTGTCCACAAACTTTAGTATATTTCACGTTTTCTGGGTTGCTAGATGCACCGGGGCCCGATTATAGCACTTAAACACAGAAAATGTTGGGTTTTAGTTGTAATGTGACATGAGTAGCGGTTAATTCATCATACTTTTGTTATTAATTGGTTCATAAAATAATCGTTATGTAAATTGAGGGGGATTAAATTAATTTAATACAACCCCTATCTGAGAAAAACTCATTAAAGAAAGCCGCAAAGGTTCTTGTGAATGATTTGCGGTGGCCTCTGCTCTGTACACAGTTATTCTTAGCCCTTTATAGCTCCAGGCAACTGTTGCCATGCATAAATATCCATAGATACACTCACCAGACACAGTATTGTTGCTTCACAAGCATTAAAATTAAGCTTTAATGGAATTTTTGCCAATCATTTTTTTCATTTGGGGCAAATAAACAATAACTTGCAAATATGTTTGAATAAAATTTTCACAGAAAGTTTAAATCATCAAATTGTATTTTTTTGGAAACAATTGCCGCTAAACTGTGTTACATTATTAGTTTAAGTGTGGGTTTACCCTGTGCAAGCTACCATTCAACACACAACCAAAGAGGAAGAAACATTGACATTTTTTACGATTATTTTGGCTGCTTAAAGTATGATTCACAAGATTATATTCCTCCAAAGAAGCCAATGAAGAAATGTATGTAGATAGCTCATTCTAAGGTAATAAATACATAATGCTTCATTATGTAAGGTCTTGTATACATCTCTGAAGGCATAGTTATGTATAATATATTGCATTTCTGTCAATAGATCCTCCAAAAAAATGACACAAAGCTGCTTAAATACAAATGTTACTTCTGCCTTTAACTAAAAGGTTTTAATCACAGATACTTACTGTGACACCATGACTGAACAAGATACTCTCAGACATGTAAACCAGACAGTGTAAGGTATCTTTCATTGATCTTTTGTTGGATCCTATCGATATATACGGTTTCTACCAACATTTGTTTGTGAGCACCAATTGTCTTTTAGGCAAAATGAAATGAAAACAATGTATCAAGTGGTTAAACAAAGAAGTCAGGTCTGATATGTCAGATTGTAGGGAACCCTGATACATAACCCTGCAATGTACTTGGAAACGTGCACTAATATATACAGACGGTGAAAATTTAAGAGACCATTTCATAATAATGTTCCGTTTCTTTATTTACTATTTATAGCTATTTGTTTAGGTACAATGATAATTAAGTAGGTACTACTAAAAATATTTGTCCCAAATGTCAAATAAAAATATTGTTTCTATTTGCATTTATTTGCAGAAAATAAAAACATTCAAAATAACAAAAAATACGGCAAAGAAAACTAATTTATATTTATCTTTTAACCATTACAACAGCAATATTTAGCATAAGTTCCAAAATGTATTTTTATCAGTTTTCATGTCTGTCTTTCACATTGCTGTTGGTTGAGGCTGCTGAGGTTTGATTTTGTTGAAATTTAACAGACACTGGACTGCATTGACTACAATACATCTATAAATGCTGAATAAATGAAAGAATTTGAATGGTCTCTTAATTTTTCCATGGCGATATAGTTTATACATTCGGCATACATCTTGACCCATTCGTGATGAGAGGAAGGAATGATGTGGATGCTTTCCACAGTCTGACAGGGTGACATAGACGTCAGGCACCTGTTCTGTGAAAGGTGTTATTGAAGGAGCAAAGGTTACGTCAACAGATTAAACTTCCCCTGTGTATCGCTATGAGTCTCTCTCTCTGTCCTCATCTCTGCTGCCTTGCATTCTGCTCTCACTTCACATTTCTGACCTGCGTTTGCTCCTACAGCTTCAGTGTCAAGTAGCAGGAACAGAGTTTGATGGAAACGTGTGCCCGGCAGAGCTGGGGAAACTTCTGCTCTCAGCCAAGTTTCAAATTCAACCACTCATCGATCAGTTTCTTTATTTTCATGTCACCAAAGAATGGCGGGACATCTCGGGTCCCTTTACAAAAACAATAGCAAGACAGCAGCTATATACTGTTTTTTATAAATCCAGTTCTTGTTATTAAGAAAAGAAAGAGAAAGAGTTTATTGCAGCACAAAGTTGAAGTCAGAGCAGAGTTTAACGGAGACCGACACAGTTTTATTGTTGGGGAAGCCAGATTACAATTTGAGCGTACCAAGCTAGTGCAAAAATTATAAATTATTTGGAAACAATGACTAAATACTAACTACAATAAATAAATGTACAAAAAATTGTATCTACTCATCCAGTTAAACGTCTGAATTAGAGCTATTATCTTTATATTATTAAGATTTTACATGCATGATTTGAAGAGCTACAGTAGATATTCCTATATGTGTTTTGTGATCCTACGCAGTGAAGCGGAGAGTAAGGAAAGGCCCACGGCTATTGGAAAAGTCCCACATGGGAGCCAACGAACAGTCCCCAGCCTGAGAGCTTGTCAAAATAAGCATGCTCTGAAGATGGTATTCTGTTGTGATAACTGTTTATTTTACTTACATAACACTGCAATACAGCCATTTATTACAAAAATATTTTTTGGGTATCACATATATTCATCCTTAGTCTGGTCTGCAACGAACAGCACCACCAGTTTTTAGTTATTGTGCTCCACCCCTCCCAATCCCTGAAGTGGAATCTAGGTGTATAATGGAGTACAAGACAGAAAGCTGCTGGGGGTTGTTCACAGATTTCTTTGTCTGTCTAGCTTTATCTCCATTTCGCTCCTTCACCGTCTGCTCTATCTCGTTTTCTCACTTCTCTCAGTGTCAGTGGATACTCATTAAAATGATTGCCCTCTTCCCCAGGGAAAACTCAGGGTTACGGTCTACAGACAAATACATTCATTACAACCAACAGCCATCAGGTGTCACGTTTATCACAAAGTACATCAGAACAAGCGAACCAGGTGCTTGAGCTTGTTGTTTTATTTATTTATCATTCCCGATTGAGACACCTATTTTTGTCTGGCTTCCAGGGTGTGTCACAAATGTCATCTATTTTGTACAAAGGCTGGGTAGAATTTCAAGATGGTGTTTGTCAGTGTGGTGCCGATCAATTTGCGACTGTTCGTGGAGTAACATGCGCCATGTTGTTCATCCGTCATTTCAACTGTTTGTAATTTTACTTTGTGTATATAAAGTTCTCAAAAGCGGCAGATGCAATTGTGCCTCTTATACAGAGTAACAATAAAAGAAGCTGCACAGCACCCATGTGCTTCTGCCCTGGCGTTGGCTACACTATTTATCATTGCCAGCTTTATTGGCATTAGAAACAAGTACGCAATTGCCGGAGGGATGGACATGCAGGCATAGACTCCATGATTCTGTGACTGAGCAGGAAAATTACAGTGATTTTCTTGTGCACTCTGACATTATAGCCCCGAGCGCAAGACCAAAATCTGTCTCTGTGGATAGCAAAGAATACTGACACAAGCACCTCAGTAGCAAGTACAGAGAAAGCAGGTAGACAGACACCCAGAGTGGAATAGGTGTGCCGGAGTATAGTTGGATTGTGGCAGATTTGGCAAGAACAGAAAGGTACACACAGATAGAGAACAGGACAGGTTGAGTGCAAGGAGAAACATTTCTCCCCTCATTAGTTTTCAGCACCCTTGTATGCTGTCTTTTTTGTCTTTCTTCAGCCTCAGGGGACACCTGAATCCATACCAAAGCCAGGATGCTTTTTGTAATGCATATTTCATCTCAGACTTGTATCAAAAACAGTATGCAGTGTACAGTATGGATTTTTTGCAATGCAGTTTAGTTGATAAGTTAAAATGCTGATTAAGCAAATTAATCACAGTTAATCTTTAATATTAATTTTACAAATAAAATGAAGAACATTTTATTCAAATTTGCTTTTTGTCAACTATTCTAGGCAAATAGAAAAAAAAGATGGACCCGTAAACCTATATACCTTTATACATTTAATTTTATATTATTTATCTATTCCTTTTGTGTTGTATTTTAATAATAATTCCACTGTCTTTGGAGCTGACCTGACCTAAATTTCATTGCTGGTTGTATATTCTCTATATAACTGTTTATGTGACAAATTCAAATCTTGAATCTGTTTGCAGGCTTACAGGTAATCATTTGTTTCCAACATCAAGCTTAAATGGAAGGTTTACACAAATTAAATTCACATTCTTGTCATTTCGAATCTGTATGAGTTTCTTTCTTTGCAAAACACACAAAAAATATTTTGAAGAATGTTGGTAACCATACATCGGCGGATTACGTTTTTGTGTCTATACAATAATGGTGACTGGGTATTGCTGTTCTTTGTTTTTGCATTCTTCAAAATATCATACATTGTGTTCTGCAAACAATACATCATACATGTTTGAAATGACAAGAGTGTAAATGGTGTCAGAATATTTATTTTGGCAAATAATCCCTTTAATATGCACTATATGGGACCCCTTTACAACAATTTTGCTCACATAAGGTTCAGATGGTTGATGCTGGGCTGTCTGAAATATGTACAAACTATGACTCACCTGAGTTCAGGGTTGTAATTTTGTACATTCTCCTTTTTGTTTCTGCATTTTTTACTTCATAAAAGGCGACTGATGTCACATCCAGCCGAAAGTGTGTCTGGATGCACAATTAATTTCGGGTGCTTTCCAGATACAGTAAGTCATCCCCTTGTATCGTTCCTCTTAAAAAGTGGCAATATTGATTAAGCCATTTCTCTTCATTTGGCCGTGCTGCTCTACTGCCAAATGTCCCAAAATAAATTGGCCGTTGTTTCACTAGAATGATTCTTTAATTATAAACGCAGCGACCCTGGCCGGGCAGTGCAGTTTGTTTTTGGAAGCAATTGGCTGTCATCTTATTCACCTGCTGTAGTGGTAGACAACGGCGATTCAAGGTTTTGCTGAACAGATGGAACAACATAATCTAAAGTCACCTGAAAGTGTAGATCTGCCACACAGGATCACCTACTGTGAAAAGATCACGGTAAAGCAAACTCTTTGTACACTTCTGGGCATTGAGCGCTGTCTCATTGACAGCAACACGCGGCGCACGCAGACCTTCATGCACGACATATGTTCCTGTGTTACAAAATGTACTCACGACTATAGCTACCAATCTAGATGGTACAATAGATGTAAACATGGATTCATACACACAAGTTTTTGTGTGTCATTGTAATAAATCATCACAAAGTGATTGTATGCATTTAACAACACTTTTATCCAGAGTGACTTACAGTGCATTCAGGCACTGACCATTTTAAACCCGCCTAGGTCAACATGGAAATTTGAGCTTGTGTAAGCTGTTGTTTTCAGCAGAGTGGTTACTGGTTATTTAGCCGGTATTATGTCGGGACAGTTCCCCTTCAGAGTCTTGATCAGGGTTATGATGTCGATAGACGATCTGGTTAACTCTCCAATTGGTCAACCTTACCTGAACCAGACCTGCATCTTTAATGTCACCAGCCTAGCTCTTTAACCACCAGGCTCCAGCCGGCTTACTTGTGCGTGGGTATTTCATTACACACAATGTAAAGCAACATATTGATGTCAAGGAGGCCTTGTTAATTAAACCTATTAAAAGAAAATAGTAGAAGACAGCAGCTTCTGCAAAGAGAAAAGCGGTTCCTCTTATGCTTATAGACACTATATACATCAAGCTTCCTTCATATTTTCATATGGAATTTGTTTTTCCACAACTGAATTTATGTAAAGTTTGTTAAGTTAAGTTTAAATGTTGATAAATTATTTAAACCAAAATGACCTGCTTTCATTTTTCTTTGAACAATGCTTTGATTGTTCTAATGCTTATACCTCAAGATGTGGTGATACAGTATTTTAAAGGGACTTTTATACTCTATTTATATTTCAATCTCAGTTGCTTGAAAATGTTATTCATATTCAAATATATGAAAATATATATTATTTAAAAATGCTTATAAAATTATTGAATCACTGTTAATTTGGACAATATATAATTTTGTATAATTGATAAATATTTCTTACAAAAAACATGTATTCTTATTCTTATTATTATTTATTAAAACAACAATTATGTATAATTTTCTAAAATATATTAATATTTAAAAAAATATTTAAAATATTTATTTTGATATTTATTGATTATATGTTATTGTTATTGTAAGTAGTATCAGTAGTAGTATATATTTATCCATTTATTTAAACAATTATTATAAATGCCTTTTTATGATATATTTAAAAACAATTTATTTTGAATATTTATTTTAATTTGTTTATATTTATTTATTTTTACAACACACCAGGTGTGGTCAGGATTTGGATCCTTATATATATATATACATAAAACTTATATGGGACCCAGTATGGGAAACCAGGCTGAAGTCTCAATGTCAAATTCTTAAATAATGAGCATCACAGTTTGATTTTAACTATTAATTTCATTATGATTTCAATCTTTATCGTCGATATTAAAATAATTAAGACTTTATTTTCACAGAATGTTGTTTACATTATGTAGGATGATTTTTATGAAGAAATCAACAAAAAATGAATAGGTGGGTTTTCATAGACTGGCTCATAATTGAATCGTGACTATGTGCTCGAGACTTGTCGCTCTTATCTTGCTACCAAACCAGATAAACGTAACTGGCACTTGCTGAAATGTCGTAAATCCAAGGTGACCCCAGTATTCCAATAACAATTAAATGTGTTTCAAGGGTCTCCGAAGAGCGCAGAGAATTCAGCTTACTTGAAATCAATAGAATTGATCTAAAAGTCACATTATGTCAGTAATGACTGTTTGTTGGTTTGTCAGTCAATCAAAATGAAATGTACAGTGTTGTTTGTTTTGCTCTGTAAATATACGTATAAGTGTCACCAAGACCTATGTTTTGGATGCGGTTGTTCTTTCTATTGATCTTTCTGCTTCACTCTCTATTCAGACTTCAAGGGGCCAAATCAGTTTTTTACATTGTTTGAAGAAAATCCAGTTTGCAGCTTATTTTAACGTTTGGAAAAAGCACACTCTCAGGATGAGTATAGATTGTTTTGGGGCCTTTGTGTATTCAAGGCACTTTCTCACAAAGGAAGTGAAAGACATCAAAGGCCACCTTGAGAGCTCACCTTTACAGCTCAGAGATCTCATCATCATCTTCACTCTTCGCAGACGTATGGGTTTGCCCTCGGGGCTTTTCTCACTTTCCATTTAGAAAATGTGACTCGCTGTCCACCGAATAGAAATCAATACTTCAAGAGAATAAAACGATTTTTAAGAATCATAAAAGAAGTTATGATATGTTGTCTTGGTCGAGGTTATTGAGTGTTATAACAAATGATGGCAAATTGCTTACTTGTGGTTGTCGCTGCATAAGAATGTGTGTGTGTATTTGTGCAGCTCTCGGAACTCGGATTTCACAGCACATATAATGTTTATTTTCTTGTAAATATCTTAAATAATCTTTAAATCAAGCCTTTCCTGAACAAATCTTTGTAATCTGTGTACTTCTTTTGCGTCCAGATGTTTCAAGTCTGCATGGTGTCACAGGTCACAGACGGACACATCTGTCAGTTGCTTTACCAAGTACTCTGAATTTCTCTCTCTCTCTTCCTTTTAGTCTATTTCTCTTACTCAGCAAACAGTGACCAGCTGGCAATGCTGTAACATCCTTTGAAGGCTTCTGAAATGAAGTATAGATTTGTCTTTAGTCTGAAAATTCAAAGCCATTCTTGCAGTAGATAATGAAACTTGTGAATTCAAACACTGCAGATGACTGCAACAGCTTGTCAATGTGATTTGACGACAGATTGAATGGTTTTACAAAGTGCTTTGTCAGTCAATGATAAAGCAGTAAAGATACTAGAGCCAGGAATGCCGCTCTTTGAATATTCTGGCGGGCACGCCTTTGTTAGCCGGCTGCACTTTTGGAGAAGACTAGTGTGTCAGAGTGTGTCATCTGGTTTTATTGAAGCCTAATCCATCTTCAGCATTCTGTTACCCAAGAATCGAGATTGCTCTGTTCTATTAATCGGGGATGACGTCCGTTGCAATCTGAACAATTGCATTTGAGTTCACTTTCAGGTGACCAGTTATGACATAACCAAACTATTGATGATAAAGTCACAACAGCATACACCTTAAAGGAACTGTCCTCCATAAATATTATGTATATCACTATTTTCACAACTTCCTTCTTTGGAACACATTAGAATTTATTAAAATAATATATGACCACCATGTAGAAAAGAGACCTGATATCTTTCATGAAATTGCCTTTTGTGTTTTACAGAATAATGTACAGTAATGCACTTTAAAAACAAATGTGAATAAATGGTAGATTGTTTTATTGTTTTAATAAGCTATTGCTTTAAAGGTGCTGTGTGTCATTTTTGGGAGGATCTACTGACAGAAATGCAATATAATATACAAAAACACGTCTTGATAGATGTATGAAGACCTTACATAATGAACGGTTATGTTTTATTATCGTATAATGAGCTATTTCTACATACACGCAGGTCCACTTATAAAATTATCCATGTTGTTTCAACAGTAGCCCTTAATGGAGAAACTGCTCTAAAGAGTGCATTTCATAAATACGTTATCTTCATTGGCAAAGAAACAAAAACCGAAGGATACCTAAGCCCTGTGTCAGGGAGGGGTAGAGTGAGCCGTTGGTTGCAATCTCAACCTCACCACTAGATGGCGCTAAATTTAACACACTGGACTTTGACTAGAAATAAGCTTGTGCTTCTGGTCTTTTTACTGATGTATAAATAATGCTGCAGTTTTTAAGTTTTTCATATTTTTTTAAGATCTAAATTTACAGTTATAAGAGAGTTTCTGGAGAAGCTGTGCATTTTGAGTACATACTAAAGACTTTATGACTTCATGGCGTGACAAATCAAAACAATGCTCTTTCTCCACACAAAACACATGGAACTGACATGATCCAGCCACAAGACTCGAAAACCAAGACAAGGAGAGGCAGGATCATGACATAATGTTTAGCTCTCTGTCTTCTGCAAATAACTTACAAGTGTGAGCGACGGGAGATGGCGAGAAAGCGGGGCATCCTGTGTTTTCCACACTTTTTAAATGTTAATGGCACCTAAACAATACACACCTTCCGCAAGCATTTCTAAATTTCTTACAAAAAGTGGTGGGGACATTCGCCTATGCATTTTAATCATAGAAAGCAATGAGTGTCTTTCTTCTTCAAAATAACTTGATGTGTCTAAGGGTAGTGTTATGATGAACATCGGTCCTGAACAGCAAGAGTATAGTTGCCTATGGCACAGTAATCCCTTCCTACAATTCAACTGATAAATTCATGCTTTGTGCACAGTCACCAAAAAGGAAGATTATTCTCTTGTGACACACAAAAAAAGAAGACATTATTCAAAAAAATCATTTATTTATTGCAATTATTATTATCATTTTCCAAAACAACTCTGAAAATGAGGAGCAAGCAAACAAGATAATGAGAATGCTTGCTGCGAGAAATTGAATACATTTATCCCACTGAGGGATTCAAAAAGGTTACACATCTCTCTTACAGACTGCGTCAGCCTTGTGCCAAAGATAAAAATGGATATTACATCAGGCTATCGCCTAGGCACAAATTAAAACCAAACGTCAGACCTTTTAAGAACCTATAACATTTGGGAATAATGTCCATTGCGGCATTTATGGTTAGTTCATTCAGTTTACGCATAATTAAAAATCCTCAGAAGAAAAGTATATATTTCTTTTAGAGATTGTTTACATTGGTGTCTGCGCAGCTGTTCTCTTGGTGGCAGCGATAAGGACTTTTCTCAGCTCTTTGACAGATTTACTGTGAATGAAAAGATGCTTTCCCTCCATCAAAGAGGCTGTAAGAGAAGCAGTGATGGGCAGAATAGATGGAGTGTATCTTTGTTATCCAAACCCTTCTGCAATCCTTACCCATGCTGCCGCCTCAGCCTGTAGGCTCATTAACAACAACAAATTTGTTCATGACACTAATTACTGCTTCCCAGGAAACTGTGAAGCAAAGCGAATGAAAAGCGGCAATCTACTCATCGTCAAGGCATTACATAATTTAAGGCGGGCAAACGAACACAATGCCTGTTGGGTTTTTCAGTCTAAAGGTGGAATGGCAAAGACACAGGGGGCAACTTGGATCAGATGTGTCTTTTGTCATTATTGGCAAGATGAATAAGGAACGCGGCCAGATCGGTGGAGGTACGTGTACCAGGGAAACCTCGCAATCCATCTCTGTCATTTGCACGGGGCTGTTCGTTCCAATACAATGAAATTTACATATGCTTTTTTTATAGCACCTAGGCCATCCTGAGGTATTCAGCATTTACTCGTGTCTGGTTAGACGTCGTATGCCAATCGGCACACACATATTTGTTTAGTTGAGTCCAGGCAATCGCTGCCGAGCAGGCCAAACATGTGACAGCAGAGGAGGATGTTATAACGAATTTGCTCGCGGACTGGAGGAAGAGTTGGAGATGAAGGAAGTGTGGGTGGACGGCGGTACTCCTCCCTTTGCACCAGATGTCAAGTGTTACCGTATTATCAGAGGACAGCAGTGTTGCCGTTTCTCACTGGAGGCAAACACAAAGAGTTGGCTGTAATCATTCACTATCATTACCAGTCGTAGGGTGTTTGTTTTGCAGCAGACAGCTGTAGTAACTGCATCCGTGGGTTTCTGTGGCTGGATTTGTCTTAAACGCCCAGAGGAGTCAAAATGTCTACTGGAATGAATTATGAACTCGGGATGACAATAAAGCAACTCATTTTGCTAGAAGCCTGTTCAGAGAATCGCATTTGGATTTTAAAAACATGACACTGCGGTACAGGGTTTTGCCTTGTTCTCTGTTCAAAGTAACAGCTAGAGCTTTATTTAGTTTCTGTGGTCCACAAATAAATTTATTTTTAGACGTAGGTGAGATCTTATATGCAGATTTGAGAAAATTAGCTATTCTCCTGTTTAACGTTAAATACAAAGTATTTGGCTAAATTTAAACCTCTTAATCAATATGAAGATAGAATCATTTATATGTGTTTATGTATTCATATTTTAGTGATTTAGTATACATTATACTGTAACTAGAACAACACAGCTGCTGGTTGAATTCTGTTCACAATCACTAAGTAAAATAGTCCAAATATATTTTTTACATGTAATTCTGTTGAAGACGCTGGACCATCAAGTGTTTGTTGACATAAGGTGTCCTTCTTTTCTGTCAATACAATTTTTGCATACCTCAACACACCTGCGTAGGCAATCTTCCATCCTCATATTGTTCATGTGTTTTGGAGAAGGAATGGCTTTAGAGAGCGATCTGAAAGGAGTATATATTTGATATTATCCAAAAATCGTTTATACTTTCTTTTAGGGTTGCCAACCGCCACGAATTCGCCAGGACATCCCGTATTTTGAGCCTTCCTTATTTGACTGCTCTGCTGATCTAACCAGTGATTGAAGCAGCAGCAGCGATCACGACACTCGATAATGATATTCCCGACATCTGTCTTTAAATCACAGCCCCCTGACGCGCATCAGTTTACGTTAAGTAAATGCGGCTTTGTTTCTGAATCAGCAAAGCATGCATCTGTCACGCTCGCAAGCATGCACACACAGAGGTACACGCACAAAGCAGTGTTGCAGTGTTTGCAAACTTTTTTCACAGAAAAGTGCTTGTCTGTATATATGCACATAGTTTGTTACCCAGACGGACGCATAACCTACTATTTTATTTGTTTCTAAAAACAGAAAATATGTAAATTAGAATGGCTTTATTGTTCATTAAATATAAATATTAAAACACTGTACAGTACTGTATGAAGGCCTAACGCAAATACGATGCGATGATGTCATGCATATGCTATTAGCACTTCTGCAGAGATCAAAATTTGTCTCTTATTTCAAAGTCACAAAGTTGGCAACCCTCTTTTCTCTACTAGTGCAAATTAACCATTTAAATAAGTTTTAATGAATTTTGTTGGTTTCTATTGTCATATGTATATTTTATTTTTATTATGTAATGTAGGTAATGTTTTGTTGCTCATGTTTTTAATCTGGAGTCTGTATGAATCCCATGTTACCTCTATTCACTGCTGGATATTGTTCTGTGTTTGTATAAGTGACTTTTGTTATGATTCATTGCGCATATTGTTTTCCATTCATGGATTATATTTCTTGTATTTCATCATTTCTAGATTGTTTAAAACACGAACCTGCAAGTAGATCTTATTTATGAACTACACATTAGAAAATGCAGTTGGGTTGTTTTATATTTATTATATTTATATTATATATTTAACTCAAAAAATGAGCCAACTAATAAAAACATAATATAATAAAGTATAATAAAATGTTTCATGAAATGAAAATCTATTTCGGCAAATAAACTTCATTTATTGCCAAGACATCATGTACTGAAAATGTACAACATATTCTCATGGGAATTCATAACTGTTTTACGAGGTGGCTAATTCGTATAAATTTGTACGTTTTGAATCGTACAAAAACATCAGATTTCTAGAAAAACCCTAATCCTAACATCTCTGCTGCGAAAGCAAATCACACTAAAATGTACGAATGAGAACGTACAAATTCATTCGAATTAGCCAAAATTAGCTGCATCGTTAAATGGTTACATTTTTCCTGTAAGATTGTGTTGTGTACCATAATACTGAAAAAAAATTAATCGTTGCTTAATATAGTTCATGTTTTTAGTTTGACTCCCTTGTTGCACTATTCTGCTTTCACAGGCGCCAGATTCTGAGAAAGGCCTGTAAAAATCCATCCGCAAGAAAACACCACTTATGTAACGGCATTTGTAGAGATCTGAAAATAAGCATCGTAATTCAATCTCTAAATGCATCGCAGCCATTTTGCAAGTGTTCTCAGTTCAAATGGTTGGGATTCATATTTGCCAGGAAACAGCACCGGATGAACAAAAACATTGACATTTCACCCTCTCAGAACAGCCCTACTAAAAGCAGCTGTCAGACACCACTTGCTGCGGTCGAGGACACCTAAAAGCTTTCATTATATATAGATGATGCAGTGGAAAATGTTTTCAAAGTCCTCTGAATTCCCTCTCATACCGAGGGAAACCGCTGAATACTAAGTAAACACACAGCGCTCCATCACATGGTGAATAATAAACTTAATTTTTACATTCTCCAAGAGTGATGCTTACCCATGCAAAACGAAGCCACGATGCTGAGTTTTCTGGGTTGTTGTCAGGTCTTTGCTGTGCAGTTTTGTGGTTTTCGGTCACACTGTTATGCGGCTGCTGGGATGTTGGGGAGTTCAGTGTAAATCTAAGGGACAGTTTAATGTCTGCAAGGTGTAAATTCAGATGACTCGGATCACTTGGAAAAGTGATAACCAAAGTAAGGTTAAGGTCTATTCAAAATAGTGATGCACACACAACACACTTACACTTGTGAGCATGGAAAAAACATCAAGCCCTCCATGATCACATCTAAATGTGGAAGCTGAGTTTTCCTGTGGGAGGAAAGTCTGCAGGAGTGCTGGGAAAGACCTGATATTCCCACTGTCAGAGTCACAGGCTCACACCTGTGCTGGAGGAGAGGAATAATGACTTCACTCATTTCTCCTAACAACTACATAGACTTTCTACCTTATGTTTGGGTTTGCCATGTGTTGGATGGCTGGTAAACCATTTCTCTGTCTTGCATTTTTCACAAAAAGAAATTCAACAGGGGGTTTGCTTATGCATTATAGACCGCAAGATGTCCAGACTGGTTCAGTAGCACTTACTGTTTATATTTATTTTACTTTAACATATTACATATGTAATTGAATCTTGAAGATATTGGTATAATATTTGTATTCAGGTATAAAGATTCTGTTGATTGTGTTTTGTTCAAACGTCTGTGTAGTGTTAAAAAACTGAAACAGGATGTTCTTCTGGACCAGCGTTGTATCAGCATTGCTTGTGTTTGTAGGAGACGTTTTAAAGCAGAGAGGATAGGTCACTCTTAATAGGTGAAATAGCAACATATTACTAAAAAGTTCAGAAAACGGAAGTCACTTTTTGACCAAGACTGGAAGCTTCTTCTAGTCATAATGCAACAAAAGGAAAAGATAAAGAATTGTTTTATGTCTACATTGATGCCTTTTATCATAAACAAATCTGAATCTTGGTATTGGCAATTAAAGAGGTTTTGTCGAAAAATGTGTGGGTTTAAATTGTGTTCAAATTAAATTTATAAAATGTTGGTAGGAAACTATCATAAATTTCATTATATGTTCATTTCTCAAAGTGCGTATGTGTGATTCATACAACGAACGTACGCACAGAAAACGTGTGCACACCTCTCTGTCTCATATGAAATACTGTAAATAAATCGCAAATGAGCGTGAAATTGTACGCAACTGAACATTTTCAGATCTTTGCCTTTTACAGATGTGTAATTATTGTCATTGATTTATGTAAGAGCATCTGTCAACGTCCAAATCCTATAAGAGCAGAAAGCATGACTTATATTTCCAATCGTGCGTATGTCTGCTCATACCCTGACGTTTTCCACGTCAAAGACCAGTTTTATTTGTGCTGTGGATTTTTGCGTACGCACGCTTTACGATCGTATTCTTGATCTTGTATTGTCATTATTGTATTTTAAGAGTCTAGCTTTGAAGCTAAAAATTCAAATTAGGATTATTTACACAGTTAATATCCTTTATATAATTGCTTTATTGTATGTTGGCACTGCATAGACAAATTCGTTTGTTTACGTGTGTGTCAGGTGGTTGTCCCGCTGGGAACAGAACAATCCAAATATGGTGGTTCTCTAGCTCGCTCCATTTAACCAAACTGGGCTGTCACATTGTCATATAAACATGTGAAAAGCACATGGCTTATCTACCTCAAATGGATACACATGCTTCAGTGCTGTGGGCCTCATGCGTGGCTTTGTAATCTGTCATCTCTGTGCGTGTTTTTTAAATGGCCAGTTGTGTCTAGCCTCCTGAACGTTGTAGGAAAGCTTCTATTCTAACTCACACAGTGTCCAAGATTAGACGTCTACTATTCTTGTTGAACTTGGAATATCAAAATACTCTACTTTACCATCTGAGAGAGTAATTGTTGATAGTCTCTTATGGTAGGGTGTAGCTCAGAATAGTCTAAATAGATCTTTGTAATGAAATTAAATTTTCTTTATCAGAGCGGTGCCGCATGTCAGCTCCCAGCATGCATTGCGTTGCTTATGTGTTCGAAAGCATGAAGGGCATTGGATGGGATCGCCCGATAACAGTTCTTATTCTGTCATACCCCAGTCAATCCTTTGCATGCAGCATGATAATGCCAGTGCTATTTGTGTTTCAATGGTATCACTACAGAGAATATGGGGCACGGATCACAGGGTGATGACATTATGATTTGTGAGGGCTGCATTTGCAGAGAATCCTCACGATGTGTAGGATTCATAATATCTAAGATGAATTTCTAGAGTTTTCCATTAGGTGTCTTTTATCAATAAGGTTTTACATGTAATCTTTGAAGCATAACAATTAGTATCACACAAAGGCAATACGATTCAATCTTTGTTATTTATTTTTATGTCTTTATTTTTTAAGGCTCCATAGTTCTCAGCTGCAGGAAAACAAATGCCATTGGAAATGGTGATTGACTGTTTCCCTTTTGTGCTAAACATGCAACATGTTGAGATTTTTTTATGGAGCAGTAAACATCGGCCGCATAAAATCTGGTTTATATGATGCAATTCCACGCGTTGGTACTCCAGGAGACGGAGGGGAAACGTGAACAAAATTCTTAAATGTACTGTATCAATTATAGCGCACCTGACATTCAACCAGGCATGTTTTTCTCACAAGCTAAATACTAGACTCCCTCTAGTGTACACACAGCAAAATAGTAGTCGGATAATGCCATAAAAGGTCAAATTCATGATATCCAATCAAAAAATATACGTTCACACAAGTGTCATGTGTAAGCACGTCTTAACGTACCGCATGTTATTCGACTGCACACGTCTTGGAGCGAAGCAACAAATGCTTGTAAAATTTAAATGGATAATTGGCTGCAAAGATTTAGGCCCGCAGCCACAGAAAGAAAATTGACTCCCAGCAGATTACAGCGTCAACTAAGGTTCAGCAGTTCACAGAAAAACGATCAAAAAGGCTTAAATATGATGAGAAATACATTTCTTATGGATTTACTTACATTGGCAGTGAAGAAAATCCCAAACCACAGTGCGTTATATATGTGCAAAGGTACTCTCTTATAACTGCATGAAGCCAGCGTTTTTGCAAAGCAAGAGTTTTTAGAAAGGCAGTTAAGACAACTCAGGAGTAGTAAGGCCCTTATAACAGCTTCAGAAAACCTTCATAAGAAAGGACTGGACGCATCCTACATGGTGAATTACAGAGTGGCCAAGACGGGCAAATCTCATACTATTGTGGAGAACTTAATTCTTCCTGCTGCAGCTGATATTGTGGGTTAAAAAACAATACAGAAGATGCAGTCATAAGAAAACACCGTTTCACGTCATCGCTGACATTTTTAAACAGCTATTGCTTCGCATTACAAATCAAAGAATCAACTGATGAAGCTGGTTTGGCTCAGCTGCTGGCATATGTCCAGTATATTTATGATGGGTCAGTTATGGAAGCTATACTTTTTGCAAACCGTTGGAAGGCAGAGCAACTGGAGAGGAGATTAAGATGGCTTTGTAACATCACATGGACTTCAGTGGACTAAATGTGTGGGCATCTGTACTGATGGAGCGAAAGCAATGACAGGCAGGCAGAGTGGACTGGAAAACATGCAAGCGTTTGCACCCTGCGTAGTTTGGCTACACAGCAAATCCCCAGAGAAGTTATGCAAGATTCTGGAAAAATGGTCAACTTTATTAAAGCAAGGTCTTTGAATTCTCTTTAAATTTGTTTACTGCATTGTGCTATAAAATGGGCAGCGACCACATCACATTGTTATTCCATACTGATGTACGATGGCTGTCCAGGGGAAAGGTACTCACACAAAAGCTTTTTTTATCGACCATCCCTTTGAATGCGTAACCGCTTACATGACGAAGAGTGGCTTACAATACTGGCCTATCTGGGTGATGTTTTTCCGTCTGAATGAGCTTGATTTTGGATTGCAGGGAGTTGCAACAACTACATTTAATGTACAGAACAAAACTGAGGCCATGATCAGAAAGTTTGCTCTCTGGACTTATTGCTGAAACGAGAACAACACCGAAGACTTTCATCATTGCATGAACAAATATCGTCAAAGATTCTGCATAGAGAATCATTTGAGACTCTGACTTTCTCAGATACAACGAAAACGTCACAGAGTTATGCAAGTTATTTCAGGCTCATCCATCTTATTAAGCAGTGAGACATTTATTTAAAACACATATGATTGGTTGTGTTCTAAAGCTGTGTTATTTTAAGAAGGTAAATGTCTTTCAAATGTACAGTACGTTAAAACATTTTGGCTGTAAGAGGGGGGTAGGCAGAATGATGCTAAATCCATGGGGGGTACACCAGTGTTAAAAGTTTGGGAACCGCTGTTGTAGAATTATAATATATATTTTTATGGCACATTTTTCTTTAGGACAGCAACCACACATGCTGCAGTTCTGGAAGATGAACCACCCTGTGTGTTAAGCAAAAGTTATGATGTCGCTATTATTCATTTACGCACTTAGCAGACGCTTTTATACAAAGCGACTTCCATTGCATTATCCTATACATTTATACATAGGCATATACAATCCCCTGGGATCGAACAACATTGCGTTGTTAAAGAAATGCTCTTACAACTGAGCTACAGGAAAGTGTGACTGTGCCGCATTCTCTGAGGAAGTAACCAGAAGGGAATTTTTACTATGAGCTTGGCACCGAGTACAGAGAAAATTCATGACAAAGCATAAGGTCTTGAATTTAAAAGAGTATATATTGACTCTTGTTTATTGCAGGAGCCGTACAACAGCTCCTGGATCCAACTATAAATTACATTGTTTAGCATTTAATGGCTCCCATTTACTATTTGCATACTAGACAGATTATTGAATGATTACACTGGAAATGTCCTGGAAAAGTCATGCATTTGATGTTTTTTTCTGTAGGCTTTGTGAGCTAGAATCAATGTTCTGAGAAACTGCTATAAGGAGCCCCTAAATGCCTCATGAAGCAGGCTTGAAGTTCTCTCATTGTTAAAGAATTAGCTTTTTTCTAGAAGACTGAACTGTGACATGAACTAAACATCCCTGTGGAGTCACTGGTTCTCATAACACTTTCTCCCATCGCAACAACTGAAAGAATACTACTCAACAACTCAAAGTACTACTTTTTTAATCCAGTATTCGGAATCTGTTGAACAGTGTTGAACTACTGTATTTGTGGATCATAAAATTGTAAAACTGTTTCAGAAATATCTAAAACTATTATTTAAAGGTAGGAGCCACAGTAAGAGTTCATTTTTAGGCTTGATATGGTTGCATACTCTTATCCATGATTTTATTCACAATACAGTAGCGTTGCATCCATTCGTGCAGTTGAAGGTATACGCAGGTTTACCCACCTCTTTATCAGTCGGCATTGAATACTTCTGTAGTGCAGGGTATGCACTGGTATACGGCATATACCCTTTGCAATTTTCCTATGGTGTCACAAAAGTCATGAATAAATGGGACAAACTGAATGAACTGCTGCCAATATTGTAGAAAGCAACTATGACTGATCTCCAATCTGATTTACCTCAGCGTTCTACAAGCGCTCATCAATCTAATTGAGATGGCCATTAAAATAAAGGAAGCCGAGCATTACTGTCCAATCAAATTAAAGAAAGCAGGAGTTGCTTTTCTTCAGAAGCCCATCCAGAGGTCAGCTTAAAGTCCACGTGAACTGGAAGATGCGATCGTTTGTACTTCCTTATTTTGACACATTTCCGAGTGAAATGGAATTTCTGAGAAAAAAAGTGGCCGTGGCTTTCGTCTTTCTCTGCAATTTGATTGGATGTTTAAAAACAGCGGCTGCACTTTGAAGTAGAACCGGCAGCAGACTGACAGTTGAAGGGGAGGAGTTAACGGATGCTCCGCCTAAGCTATCTAAAATACCTCATTTAAGATGGATAGTCATTGCAGGATGGTAGTGCAAAATTTCATGAAAAAAAAGTCATTGTAATTTTTTACTTCACTGGGACTTTAATTGTCAGGTGTCAACATGGTCAACAACCGAATGTCCAGTCATCTAAACTTCAAAACGCGAAAAGCATTTAAACTTTTCAGGTCAGGTCAAACTTGTCAGTGCGACAAGACAAAAACATTCAATCAACGCTGACCTTTGCTTCATTCAAATCAATCATAAATGCATCTGCCATAAACTCCCATTGAAGAAAAGCTCCATTGAAACTATGGGCTGTGCATCGATTGAACTTTCTTTATGAATTCATTCATGTAGATTAAAGCAGAGCGCTTTGATTAAACTAATAATAACATACTGTAATGCTGTATAAATGTATAATCAAGTACGAAAAATGTGTATTATTATTTAAAGACTTTTGTAGATGAAAGTGCAATTGTGGCAACATTCATTTATTTATTATTTATTATTACAAATTGACTTGGACCGAAACATTAAGAAGAGCCCAGAATAACTGCTTCAGCACTGTTTGAAGATGACCGAAGAACATTGTGACATGTTTAAGTAATATCTAGACTTGTGTCATTTAGAAACAACTTTGTCAGTGAGTGAACTGAGAGATAAAGAAAGACGAAATACAGAAATATTCACATTTGCCATTGTGACAGACGCTGAGAAGAGGCAAGAAGTCGGCGTGTTCTGAATGAGGACGTTTCAGGATAATTGTAATAGGATTTCTATTCTATCTTTAGTGAGGATATAAAGCGGTTACTTGTTTTTTCCTTACAGGAAGAGTTGTTGAATAATCTGATACTTCTTCACCTGGCTTCTGTACTTAAAGAACCGTGGGAATTTTTGATGTCACTTCCTCTTATTTCCTCAGAGCTGGCATCAGTGCTCAGGGAATACGAGCAGTGGCACGAAGTGACTCTACATCAGTTTTTAATGCAGTAGATTCTGTAGCTGAAATCGCGCAGCACTCCATTATAAAGACTTCTCTCCCAAATGTCCAAAGTGCTGTGTGTGCTCATGCTCATTTAAATTAATTAAAGTAAATCTTCCGTGAACAGAGAGGGCACAGCATCTAGTTTCCCTCAAGGGCAAGCCTCCCATCAATACCTCAAAAAGCCAAGGCAACAGACAGCGCTGCCCGCCCTACAGCGCCCATCATGTAACTATTCTGTCAGTTGTGTAAAAACTCAAGATGTAATTGTCCTTTGCATTTTTTTCTTGTTATCACATTTTTGGGTACTAAACTCAGTTTTATTTTACATTTTTTGCATGTTAAGGGTGAAGTGTATAATATCAGAGTCACCAATCGAATTAGAAGACATCTTAGAATTTTTTAAGGCGTAATAAAATACTGCCCTTTATAACAGCTGATCGCATTACGTAGCCAAAATATCACTTAATTTACTTTATTTTATGAAACCTTGCTACGCATATGGAATAACCATTTTATAAAAGCAATAAACCCCAAGAAGCAGCGGTTTACAAGAGCATTTTCTATTCACTGTAACCCACTGCTTCTTGGGGCTTATTGCTTTAATATTAAGCAACTACATTGCATGGGTGTTATTTAAGTTTCTGCTGTTTTAAAAGCACACCAAAACGTAAGAGATTTAGTTCACCCAAAAATGAACATTTTGGCATGTAAGATTTTGGTCTTTTCTTCACACAAACCTGTGGACCCTTCGTTTTTTCTTTCTGTGGTCTGTGGTCATAATGAACTTCATACTTAAAGAAGCATCCACATTGCATTAATATATATAAGCACTGATATAAGCAAGCTAATTATTTATCAAAATGATGATAAGCATTACATAAATAACAGAATCTTTTGTGTCCCCTTAAATAACTGAAGCCATTTCCCTCTGGTCTCCCTGCAGGTTTTACTGCCAAGGAAACAACCCCTGCGAACAGCTCATTGATCTCTCTAAAAGTGATGTGCACTCTTTTCTGTGCAGATTGGTGCGTTTCATTCTGCCCGTTGCTTTCACTATGCCGCCCATGAATGGGAGACCCATTTGTCCGTTGCCATGGTGATGACATACACCATCATCGTCACAATGCGGCCGCACCATTGTCTCAAGAATTCATGTCCTTATCGGGCTGTCAGGCTGATGCAAACCGAGAGCTTTTCATTATGCATGCACACTTCTACAAATAGTGTTTAAAAACTCCTTTCAAGTGTAAATGACCCCGGATCTCTAATGTCCTTTCTCGGGGGCATATAGAGTCGCTGATACTTCCTCTGTATATCTGTTACAGCTCACTAAAGCAAAGGTGCTCGAGTGAGAGCGTGCATGTTAGTGCCGGAAACGAATCGGCTTGTTTTCCATGTTAATTAATTTGAACCTGACTGCTAACTTCACAACCTGATAAATATTTTCATGAGAACATAATTCGAACGGATCTCATTTAAAACCTGTTTGAAAGTGCCTATAGAACTGCTCTCTTCTAGTCCCACTGGACAGACAATATTTACCTGCTCAGGGGAATAATGGTCATCTTGTGTCATCTAATGAAACTTGTCTCAAAGTGAAACAAAGACATTGAAAGGGATACGTAAAGGCAGTGCAACTGAGAATTAAATAGCTCCAATGAAAGAGATACCATGATGGAAAAAATTTATAATGAAAAACCTGTATTTTACTCTTTTTTCTGTCGAACACAAACAGATATTTTTTGAGAAATGTTTTGTGTCCATACAATTAACGGCAATGGGGCCAATGTTGTTTGGAAACCAAGCATATTTCTTTTGTTTTCTGCAAAAGAAAGTAAGTCATACAGGTTTGTAATGATATCAGGATGATTCCATGTGTTGCCGTACGTCCCGGAGACGTATTATAGTTCTATAGTCATTTTTATCCTGTGAAGGCGTGTTTGTTTTTGCTACCATGTGCTATTGTTGTGTTTTTGTCTCCCTCTCTTTTGAGTCCCTGCAGCCCAGATTGCTGTCACCTTATGCTCTTTCAACTCCTTAACATTTTCATTTTTAGGTAAACTATCTAAATCAATAGTGTTGACAGCTCCCCCTAGTGATCAGATAAATCTTTGGTCTGGTTGTTTCACATAAACTTGTCTTCAATAGAACTCCCTGTGGGGCTCTGTCCAGAGGGCCATCACATATTGACATTGACATTGACATTGAATTGCGGTGACAAAGCTACCTGATGTTATTTTCATTGACAGATAGTGATGGGAGTCCGAGTCATTTCATGCCACTCAAAAGTCCTCCGATGCCATAAGGGCAAACAGGAAGATACAGTGACCTGATGACCTTCAGTGATGAAAATGCTACTCTAAACAAGCATTCTGGAACTGAAATGTATTTCATGTCACATGCCAGACATCTCACTTTGTTGAGATCACCGTACAACTCCATTTCACACTTGACACATGAGATTACGTGAGATTTTCAAGTGACTGCAGCACTTCAATTTGACAACTTCAATCTCTTGAATCTAAAAAAAAAACCCTGAGGTTATGATATAAAAAATGTCAACCTGATGACATTCAGAGATGCCTCGGAACAACACTGTGAATGAAACCACGTGCTTAAAACAACTTTATTAGAAAATGATGAGACAAGTCATTCTTCCGTGTGACGTTTCCTCAATGGGCAAACAATCTCATGCGTACATAATTCATATTGAAGGACAGCTGCTCTAAGGGCCTCATATTAAAAAGGACAGCGTCAGAGCAGGAATTCATATTTGATCTGAATGTGCTTTTATTAAACTATATGTTGAGTGGCTGGGTGTTGCTTTTTCATGCCGCGTACATGAGACAGAAAAAGAACATTCACACTTGGTTGATCCATGGATCATGAAAGGCAGGAGACTAAAGCAAATGCAAATTCAGTGATGCATGTCTAGGAAAACAATTGACATTAAAATATCTTGTTTGTCATTTTTCTCTTCTATAGAGTTATAGAGATGTGTTTTCTTGAGATTTTTTGCCATCCAGTGATTTTGATGCTGTCTGCTGGGACTGCTCAGTTTTAGGTTGTTTATATTATTATTCATGAACATTTTCGCAGAACATTTTTTCTCCTCGTTCATTACTAATTTCTCATCCCCTGTCCCTCATTACTGTGAAAAGGAAATGAGATGCTAAATTATTTTGACATAATTCTCTATGTCCTATATTAGGTGATGGGATGTCAATAGAGACTTCATACTAATTTTAAAATAAACTGCAGGAATGTCAGATGAAATGAAACCACATTTCAATGAGCCAGGTGATCAGAGATCTTGAGTCCATTATAGATGCAAGCATAAATTTAGGATCTTTGATTTCATGGGTGCATATTTACGTTTTTTAATGGTCTTATACATCCAAGCCTCTCCTAAGAAAGAGATTTAGATTTATTTATATATTTCCATACCCAACGTGCATCGTTTGGTGCAAAAGGGAAACCTATCAAATCAATAATGTAATTTACATTTGCCATTTCTGCACTAGTTTCAATATAAAATTTAAAAACATATTTTATTAGAATTTGCAAAATGCTGCTGTCCCTCTGAAACCTCGTATCTCCATAATCCTTGTTGTTAGTCATCCTTTGTTTGTCACTTGGCTTTAGCAAATATCTAACCAGTAAAAAGTATAAAAACACTGCTTGTCAACTTTGACAGAGAGTATGTAATCATTTATAAAATAACCATTTTTTCCATTTCATAGTTTGGAAATCTGAGGTTTTGGAAGGACAGCACTGAAAATTGAAATGTCTTAACTGAAAAGTTAAGTTCAACATGGTCAAGAAAAGAATTATAGCAAAAATTATGATTCAAATGTTATTTTTCTTAAATACAGTTATAATAAAAAATAGTTGACATTGCATTTTCATGAAACACCTCTCGTGAATGAATGTAGCAAAATATTGGAAGCATCATTTACTGTTACATTTACTGTTTTTGGAAGATTACAAACAAATCACTAAGCCATAATCTTTATTATTATATAATTTAAACTATTGCTTATGTAATATTTTCTAGTTGCAGACTAAAAACCTTTGTTAAAACTTCATGCAAAGAACATTTTACATTTAATTAAGAATATTCTATCTTTCTGAAATATCAATGCTTTTCACTGAGACCTGTAATGTTTGATGTACTACAGCTACTGAGCATAACATCGAAGTGTCTTGTACCCTCAGGAAATGGGGCATTACACTGTGAAAATGAGAGGGCAATTCAGAGGGACACAGTTTAATCACCGTTCAACCTGCGAGCTCCACATCATAAATACCACAAGGATGTTTCGCAACACTGATTGCGCCGAAGATGGTGTGGGATGGCAGAACCGAGGCATGCATATGAGAGATGAAATAAACAAAGCCAGATTCCATTATGGATAATCATGTCATTTTCAGAACGGTCGAAACCTAATGGCACATATCAGAAAAAGGATGTGAGATTCACTCTGCATTACTTTGCCTTCTCCCAGAGCTCTTCCTGGCAGATCAGCTCGGCGTAGGAACAACCCCTATGTCTCTTAGCATACCAGGTGCTGAGCGTTATTGCATATGACGGTACTGAGCAATAAAATATCTTGATACTTTGGGGCACTGATGATATTAACCCACTGCCTGAGCCACATGCAGATACAGTATTGGAGTTAAAGTCTATACTAGCTAATTTTCCTGTTGTTTGTCTTCAGCCATATTATGAAGGTTAGATATTGAGCCAGTGGGTATAAGTAATCTGTGTTTATAAAGGCAAAGATCCTATATATCGTAACAAAAAAATATTAATTGGATGTGCAAATATAGCTTCATCACAGGAATAAAGGAATGACAATTTTTGAATATATATTGAAGGGGTCAATGTTTAGTTAGACGTCCTAGCTTGCCCCTGCTGGTAGATGTTGTTACTACCTAAATTAATCCCTTGGGCCAGATTTTCGAATCTGCATATGCATTTGAAGAAGGTTTCTCTTCAGACTCAGCTTTTATGGAAGGAGAGTATTTAAATGAATCACGCAACACGATTTACGTTTGTAATTGTACTGGTATTTGTGGCTTTATTTACCTGCAAAATTCAATGCTGAAACCATGCGCTAATTTGTGCTACTCTTGGTAATTTGCGTTGGTCATTATGGGAATGAGATATTGTGCGTGTTTTTAAGTATGTCTTGTTAGTAAATCAGCAGCAGAAATTTCCACTCCCATCTGCGCTTTTTTAAAAATTGCACCCTCACGCTATTTTGTCCTGTTTAGTAGATCTGGCCCTTGATGTCATGGGAATTCATAACTATTTTAAGAGGGGGCTAATTTGTATGAATTCATGTGATTTGAATAGTTAAAAAACTTACAATTATTACAAAAATATTAAATTAAACCCCTTCCCTTAACGTTAGTACAAAAACGAATGAATACGTTTGTACGAATTCATACGAATTAGCCACCTCGTAAAATAGTTATGAATTCCTTTGAGATGTCAAAAATTATAAATGTTGTATTTAATCCCAAATTGAATCTGTTGTTAGATATTTATTTTCATAATTTACAATAGTGTTAAATCTGTATAAATTGTTCTTAGGTTATAGCTAACGTTTTCTGTGACCTTTGCATATTGTACATATATACCGCAGAATATGCATTGTACTGCAGATAGCACAGTGCTTGCAATTCATAAAAACCTCCATGCTTTCAAAGTCTTCCCATCTTGTTTGTGAAGAAATTAGCCATCAAGCCAGCAGCAAACCTTGAATAAATTCCGAGAACAGATGGCAGAATGGAATGCAAGAGACGTTATTTAAGAGGCTATCATTGCTTGGAAAACCACCAGAGAAGAGTGTGTGGAATGTGAGAGAGGAAAAAACTCGAGTCATCCATCTCTGAGAATGCTTTGGCGTGTCAGAAACACCAATTAGTTAAAGCTACACTGGCATCCCTTCCCTCCAAGCAAAGCTTGTGATTCGTAGCTTAACAACTCTAAAAGAAAGGATGGAAGGAAGGAAAGAAAGAAGAAATGAAAAAAAGAAAGAAATCATCCAGCCTGTTGTGTTTGTTTTGTTTTGAATATGGCTGTGCTTCTGAGCCATTGGGGCATCCCTTTCTCATGCTGTTTACTCCCTCATGAAAGCCATTTGGCCTCACGGTCCCCTAAAGACTTTCCCATTACACCTGACACTTCTGCTTTTGGGTGACAACAACGAATAAATAACCTTTTTTCATGATTATTTTTGCCATTTCGCATTGACCTTTGCATGTGCACGAGCACAAGCCTGGAAAAGTCACACAGCAGTTCAGTCAATTTGAGAAACTCCATACAGTAATGAGAGTTTAAATTGGCAGGAGCATTGCGGGTCACTCTGGCTCTTTCAATGAGATGTGTGGAGTTTCTCAAAGCCCGGCTCATCTTTCAATACGTGACGCGATGGATTTACTCGACTGTTCACCCATCAATCCATCACAGATTCCACATCCAATAACATTAACAGGGGTATTTAGTGCTGCGTTTAAAGAGTTACCCCTTCTTTGTCAAGTTCAAGGATGTTATCTATAAGCCAGAGATGAAAGAATTTATTGACTTCTGTCAAAGAGAGATGGACTGTAGAGTCAAGATAAAGACATCAAGATTTTAAAAGAAACGTGTGTGCGTGTGTGTTTCAGGGGAAAGACACAATGCAAGTGGTTGTGTGAAGGGCTGGGTTAGTCAATGAGAGCTAATAGCTAGCCCTTTTAGTCTGATTAGATTTAGCCACTTGAAAGTCATTAGACTAGAAGCTGTGGCTCCAGGGTTGCCCCGCAACCTTTTACAAGAGCCCATCAATTATACATGACAGTCGTTTGTCAAATTGATTATAAAAACTGATGTTTTGTTTGCACTTGTGCCTCCTTATTTCTTAAGAGTGATAAGTGATGTCTGCATTTCTGCATTTTTGGACCCAAATTTGAACTGTGGGTGTAAAATGAAATAATAATTAAAGCATGTCTCGAATTATAATTGAATATTTAGAGTGGTTCAAATTCAATTAGAAGGCCAAAGCTTGTCTTTGTTAGATGTCATCGATTGGAAACGGCCAGAGAGTAACACAAAGAACTGAATTTAATCAAGTTCAGAGATGGTTTGAGAACCTGCAGTGGGCTTGTCAAAAATCCATGGTCATTTTTAAAGCAAACAACAAGCGAAGCATATCTCCCACCATGCTAGAGTTCAATATGAAATGTAAGAAATATATTCTGTGGGCCACTTGACTCGCTGCTTTATGGATCAGAAGTCATTTCTCTTAAAGTCGAAAATTTTATAGGATTGGCTTCATTCCCAAGTTCCCTAAAAGTGCTGGAGGTTGTACAACCAACATTTTCAACGCCCAGTCAATAAAGTCTCAGGTGATCAACGTTGTGAAGACGAGCCCAGATCGGACAGCAGGGCGGTTCTCTGTAGCCACTGCCAATCAACATCAAAGGATTCATTTACCTTTTAGATAGCCGAGATCTATCAAGATAAATCAATGCTCATAAACTACTAACTTTAGATGTGGAGGTCATGGGAAATATGGCCTTGTTGCTAAGTTTCGTACTGCAGTGGATGCAGTCTAATGCAAAATATAGAACTGCAAATGTTCAATTACAAATTCAATCTGATTGCTATTCTTGGATTGCTGAAGCCATTTGGCATCCAAATATCCCAACTCTCTCAAATCAAGTTTTATCAGTACCCTCGCTGTCAGTGGGATTTCTTTCAGACTGGCACTCTGCCTGAACAAATATCATTTTCTGATCTTAATCTTTTGGCTCTCTAAAGGAAGCATTCTCTATAAATCAGTCCATAATAACCCTTTCGCCACCCTCCCTACTGAAACCGCAAGCACCATGTGTCAAAATATTCCTGATTTGGTTATTAAATTGATAGTTCACCCAACAATGAAAATAATGCCATCATTTACTCATCCTCTTGTCATTTAAAACCTGTTTTGACTTTTCTTACAAATGAAGATATTTTGAAGAATGTTGGTAACCGATCAGAAGGGCACCCATTCACTTGCATTGGTTTTGTGTCCATACAATAGAAGCGAATGGGTACTGCCGTTGTTTTGTTATACCAACTCTTTTCAAAATATCTTCTTTAATGTTCTGTGGTAAAAAGAAAGTTATACGGGTTTGAATTGACAAGAGGGTGAGTAAATGATGACAGAATTGTCATTTTTGGGTGAACTATCCCTTTAATAGAATAAGAGTATTACATTTTGTGATTAGTTCTCATAATAACAGGAATTGAACATTGAGTTAAGAAACAGTCGATGTGTGTCCCCGTGACGTTGAATTGCAAATTGTCCCACTTCAAGGTGCATCAGACTCGATAATGTACAAAGTGGCCGATCGATGTGGCTTGGCAGCGCCAGCTCTTTGCGGTGTCCCTAATGTGATGTGTACTCAATCAATAACCTACCTAAGGCTGACAGACAGAATGCTGTGGCCTAGGTCATTACTCTTGCATGCTGTGGAGGTGAGGGCCAACCGCAGAGCATTGGGGTGAGATGGTAAATTGCAAGGTTGTCCCGGGTGACAGGAGGAGATAATAGAACATTACAGTCCTAGTGATAGTCTCTATAAGGTTGGAAGGAAAGAGGTGACAAGGGCCTCAACTTTGAGACCATGAAGTAAATTAGTGTTGACTGCTTCTCTGGGGTTTCAGAGGTCTTGTTTCTTGGTGTTAAGATTCGTCTGGGGGATCAAACCAGGGGGGAACGTGTGCCACAAAAGTGTTGCTGAAACCACCTGTGGTCAGATTTTGATGGGAAGATTGATTTTGTGACTGAACAGATCACACAATGTCAAATAAATCATTAAAAATGTATAATTTCTTACCTCATGTCAATCCACACCTGTATGATTTTCTTTCTTCTGCAAAACACAAAAGAACATATTTTGGAGAATGTTGGGAAACAACACCAGCCCCATTGACTTCCATTGTATGAACACAAAACCACTGAGACATTTCACAAAATATCTTCTCTTGTGTTTAAAGAGAAGAAAGAGTCACACAGATTTTGAACGACGTGAGGATGTATAAATGATGGCAGAATTGTTATTTTGGGTGAACCGTCCCTTCAAAAGAAATTGAAATGTTGATATTAGACAAACTACAGAAGTTACATGTCGTTTTGTATGCATGTCGGCGCCTTTCCACATTTTTGAATCAAATGGTTATTTCTCACAACATTTATATAGTTTAAACCTTGTTTCAGCTGAGAAAGTAATCGACAAGTAAGTGCTTCTTTGATATTGTTCGGATCACATCAGGACAAATTAGCATTTACATTACAAACAAAGTCTGGTCACATATATCTTCTATACAAGAAGGGAAGTTATTTGTTTAGCTGTCTTGATATGTCTAGACAAAAGGGCCTCGAGCCTTGATGTTTCTAGACAAAAGGGCTCGAGCCTGTCAGAGGAGTCCACAAGATGTATGTCAACATAAGCAGAGGTTGAAGTGGAATTCCTTTTATTTATTTACATCCCTTATTCACATTCCGATGACACAAACTAGTCCGAGACCCATCAGCCTTACTGGGAATATTTCCAGGGGCCTTTTAATTATTTGCCGTAGTGTCAGGCCACTGCATATCAGTGATTTTTTGGCTCTGCTGTCCATGAACCATCTTTCTGGCGTGTTCTATTTTTACTTTAACTTTGCACCCAAAGTTAAAATCACGAATGAATATTGAGATGACCGAAGGCATTGTGGTTCCTTGACAAAGCTGCGCAGAATATGTAAATGCAGATTGTAATTTATCTCTTTAAAAACTCTTATTTTACTATTCATTTTGGTTATTGCAGGACTCGTCACAGGGTTCATAGAAATGAGGTCAAAGCCTCCGGTTTGTGTTCATATGACACCAATCTGTATAATGTTTTGTTGCCTTTGGGTCTTGTGACTTCCACTGTAGCCCCTCTTAGATGTTTAGGAGCAAATGAAAGTGATGATAAATGACCTTGGGCGAGGGGTTAAATCACATGACTTTTGCATCTAAATAAATTCCACAACACTTTGTGTACGGACAAGCACATTCAGTACAGATTATGGACTGATTTAGTATTTAACTTGCTTGACAGGGTTGATGTGAGTAGACAGCACTCTGTGTCCTAAGAATGTCATGACAGTTTTTTCAGGAAATCCATGTTTGACTCATAGGACATATGGGGCTAATATGTTTCACTGAGTAGTTCTCATTATAATACTTCCTGAACCACAAGCACTCTTCCTGTACAAATGTAGAACAAATTGAGCTGTGTGGACTGAGATCAAATGCATTAGCTCATTTCGCGAGCATGCTTTATATTATAGTTAGCCATGTGTGTGGTCCGCTTGTAACAGCGGATGGATGTGGTGGTTCGGACGAGTGGGCACTTGAGCTTTTCCCTTTATGACATCATAATCACTTTACTCACCACTGCAGAGATACAGCAGAACACACTTTTATTTCTTATAGTACTGCAGACATGATATGGGACAAAACCTGACAGTACCTGAGTGTATTTTGCATAAATTATATCATAAATAAAACCGCAGTATCAGTGCTGGCCTGTGCAGTCAATCCTTGGCCTCATGGATGATGTCATGGTGACATGATGTCATAGTACATAAAATGGAGCAAATTAGGCTATAAAGCTTTCGTGTTTACATGAAATCAACATTGTCTATTTACTTTATACATGTTTGTGATCCTATTGTGGATCATTTCAGCTTCAACCTCTATAATCTTTCTTTTCAGATAATGTAACCAAGCACCTCATAGAACAATCATACAAAGTCTGCTTTTCACTATCCATCCAATTATAGGATAACAGTTTTACTTTGAAAATACATCACATTGTAGGGAAATAATAGGCATATAAAATAACCAAATAAACACTAAATGGTTGATTGTGTTAGTGACCTGAAAGAGAAAAAGAAGCTGCTCAAACATCTCTGCCGTGCCAAGGTCAGAGCAAGTCACAAGCACCCCCCTGACATTGATTGAAAACCTTCCCTAATAATAAATATCAATACAGCTCTTATTTATTAAGGTGCTAGACCTGTCATGAAACATTTGAATTATTAACCCCTACCTGGACGTATTTCTCAACCACCAGATAGCAATAGTCACCTTTCATTATTTATGAGATTTATGAGAGATTAATACAAATTCTCTCAATTGTTGTTTTGTGTTGTTTTGAGTCGAAAAAATAAAAGGAAACATGAAATGCCATCCACAGACGTATCTTCCTTTTAGTATTTAATGATAAGTTATTGTTTAAATATTAATTAAATTATTTGTAAAAATTATTTACATTATGCATATCATTTTTTTATAATATGTTACATTAGAAATTTATATTAAATGGACAGTTCAGTCAAACTTTTGTCATCATTTATTTACTGCCATTCCAGAGCTGTATCACTTTTCAGCACAAAATACGTTATTTGGTAGGAGAAAAGAAGATTAAAGAATGTTGCTAACCAAGCATTTCTCAAAATATCTTCTTTTGTGTTATACAGAGGAAAGAGTCATATACAGTTTTGAAGGACATGAGGGTCAATAAATAATGGCTGATTGTTTATTATTATTATTAGCTTTTAGAGTAATGCAAAAAAGAGCCTGGATTCCATTTCAATGTGCTATTTCCCCTGTAGCCGAGATCTTTACGTTGCTTTGAGTCGGTTATCTTCACAATATTGCACAACATCTGAAGATGCAGAACATCACAAGAGAATAGACAAGCAACATTAAAGCGGTGTGTCAGGACCCATATCCATATGACGAAGTATATATGACTACATCTCTCTTTCATCAGCTTAGCAGACTACAAATATAAAACATAACCATTCTAAGAATAAAGAATTAGCATTAACTGTCTTCATGCAATAGTGCTTCAGACAGCTCTGTATGGAAAAGCTGTGCCTGTAAATGGACATCAGTAAATGAATGAGTGGGTGGATCACACATAAAAGACCTACTTGCCTTTACTCACAAACTGCAGGCAGAGAGCACTGTCTCTTCATTCATGTTCATGTTTGATATTCATACCTAATGCTTATTCATTGAGTCTCCCTTCAACACAGGTAATCAAAGGAAATGGGTTGCTATTTTTACCCAGTTGTATTTATGCCCTGACTTTTATGGTTTCCAGTCCTTATACAGCGCACAAGGCAGTCCGCACACAACTTCTTATTGTTATAAAAATACATAGAGGGTATACATGATGTTGTTTTGTCTGTGTATTAGTCGTGTAATGGGAACATTTATTTGTCAATCAATCAATCTTGTAGCATTTTAATGACACATTTATTCATAAATGAAAACAAAGCCAAAACTGAATGTGTCCTGTCAATTTACATGTGCATACAATAATAGTTATATTTAGTGTACAGCCTTTTCATTAAATATTTTCCAAATAAAAGTGCTGATCTAGCATCAGTTTCGTTTTTCACAGTCCATGCCTTCATTCCTTATATAAACAGGCATTTTGAAGAAAGTCCAGAACATTTCCATCAATGCTTTTTAAATATCTTCTTTTGATGATGTAATGGCTGATATCAAGACATATATCCGACTGCCTTTTACTTTAATAAGATTCTTGGCACCAAGCTTATATTAAGGAAAGACAAATAGATCCTTAAATAAAAAAAATCAATTGTAAGTGGAAAATTCAATAAAAAGATGAAATTGAAAAAATTAAATTGAAAAAAGCCTAATACTTTTATGTTATGGTTGTGCAAGAGACATGAACATTCTTTTATTCTTTGTCTAAACTTTTCCAAGTTTAAAACTTTGAGGATTTCTTTGTTTTTTGCATAATGATCCAAAAACATAAAAATGAATGTAATGTTATCTTTCTTTGTCTTGCAGATACTGGCCATCATATCCATTCTCTTCATCGTTCTTTCGACAATTGCACTCTCCCTCAATACCTTGCCCGAACTGCAAGTCACAGACGAATTTGGCCAAGCCAATGACAACCCTCAACTCGCTCACGTTGAAGCCGTGTGTATCGCATGGTTTACAATGGAGTATCTCCTGCGCTTCCTGTCGTCACCCAACAAGTGGAAATTCTTCAAAGGGCCGCTTAATGTCATTGACTTGTTAGCTATACTACCCTACTATGTCACAATTTTCCTGACCGAATCAAATAAAAGTGTGCTGCAGTTCCAAAATGTGAGGAGGGTGGTGCAGATATTCCGTATCATGAGAATACTGAGGATTCTGAAACTGGCCAGACATTCGACCGGACTTCAGTCCCTTGGATTCACCCTCAGGCGCAGTTACAATGAACTTGGCTTACTCATATTGTTCTTGGCCATGGGAATTATGATATTCTCCAGCCTGGTGTTCTTTGCAGAGAAGGACGAGGATGCTACGAAATTTACCAGCATCCCGGCTTCATTTTGGTGGGCTACGATTACCATGACAACAGTGGGCTATGGAGATATTTACCCACAGACTCTGCTTGGTAAAATAGTTGGTGGACTTTGCTGCATAGCAGGGGTGCTGGTCATTGCCTTGCCCATCCCTATTATCGTGAACAACTTTTCGGAGTTCTACAAAGAGCAGAAACGACAGGAGAAAGCCATCAAGAGAAGAGAGGCCTTAGAACGAGCCAAGAGGAACGGCAGTATCATCTCTATGAATCTGAAGGATGCCTTCGCTCGGAGTATGGAGCTAATGGACGTTGTAGTGGACAAAAGCGACAATAAAGAGCCAATGGATAACCACCTCTCTCCGAGCAGGTGGAATATTCCCAACCGCACGTCTTCGGATACCAGCCTGAGATCATTCGACAAGAAGTTTCCCGAAAGTGGCCCGCATGGCTCGCAGGAGTTTGTCCGAACGCCGAGTCCTCAGCATCTGAATGCTCAGAAACTGGAGGACATGTATAACCAGATGACAAAGACGCAGTCTTTCTCTGATCTTAACACAACCACCGCCTCACAGATCACGAAAAATGAGGTGGAACTGGAGATGAAAGATGTCCCATCCGCCACTGAAGGAAAGCCCAAGGAAAGAACCATCACTGATGTGAGAAGCATATCAAGCGTTGACAGCTTTGCAAGCTGCACGGTTGAATTTCGACAGGGTGACAAGACGTCCACCCCTTCTTGCACAGTAGAACAGCTTCAGCAAAGACAATCGAAAGCACGTTTTCATCTCGGCCAGCTGACACCTTCCGACACCTTCTGTCCGGATAACAACGAAGAACCTACGCAAGAGAACTTCACAGAGGTGGTGGAGAATATCAAAAGCTCCATCTATGGCACGAATCCAGTGAAAACAAAAGGCCTCAAAGTCAACTTCAACGAAACACCAGAGGATGCTCCTTTGACACCACCCTACACCTCTTCACCACAGGATATCAACAACAGTTTTGTGGAGGACGATTCCCCTGAGGGAGAGTGCTCGCCACTTTGTTCAGATTCCGAGCTACCACCTAGTTTTTCAAAAAAAGGCGTAGTTCTTTCTCCGAAGAGGCAAGCCGGTCAAGACCATCCTCAAGAGACAACACTGCTTCTCGGGGAACTGGAGGAACAGGAGTACCATGGGGACCTTATGGAAGTGGCTTCCGCGGTCATCTCACCCAAACGCGCATCACACAACTGCACTCAGGGTGTAGTCAGTGACAACGGCAAGGAGAAGCCGGACACCAACCAAAGTGAACACAAGGTGGAGAACCACATGTTTACGCCAGAGATCCACCTAATGCCAGGGGATGGTAACCTTTCACCATCCTGTGAAACTGGGATGTGACTGTGGGCTATGAGAGAAGCTACGAACATATTGGAGAAGTGCACACGGATGCGGTCTGAAAGATATTTCTGCATGGCATGAAAAGTCCCCTGTTATTGTGTCATTGTCAATAGTAAAAATCAGACTGCGGTTCTTGCAGACGAAAGCCGAGGATGCGGGTGCAAACAAGAGACTTATTCAGAATGTATTTACCCAACGATGAGGACAAGTTGACTTAACTGTACATTGTACCTTTTCACTTATTTTCTTTTATAGAGACATACACAAACGTAGGGGGACAGATTTTCAAAAGCATGCATATTAACAAAGCTCTTTTATGGTGCTTAGTTTGCTGAGAGCACTCCACAGTAAATACAGAGACTACAGCAATGTCAATGCACATAGCCACAGGGAGCATAGTAGATGTCAAAAGGTTTATTTATTTTTATTTTGTTTTTAAGGAGGGGGTTCTCGTCAAAGACTGTGAAAAGTGAGCTGCAAAGTAGCGACGTATTGAAACATATCACTTTCTGTAGAAATGCAATGTGTATCTAATGCAGACGTGTTTTGTGTTCCAGTTTAGCAACGGCCTATAATGTCACTAACATTTTCGACTCCTGTACTCCAATTAGCACCATTTATCAAACCCTTAGATTTGATGACCAGAGGTTTATCATTTATGATGATGGATGCCATCAGTTTTCTTGATATACAAAGTTACACATACGCCTGTAGTTACCAAATACATCATGGAAATAGCAATCAAATTCTATAAAGTAGTTGTAAAAATGTGCATCACAAAATAATATTACTGTATGTTTCGTAAAAGCGATGTCTGATAAAAAAGCTTTTAAGGCCTGCTTTAAATTTATAAATAAGATATACAAAAGGTGTGTCTTAACTGATTTTTACATGCTCAAATATACAATAGCACAAGAAATAAAACAACTGCATATTTTAAATAGGAATTTGACTATCAGGTAAGTAGTTTTGGCCATTAATATTGACAACTATTGTTTATGTTTTTCCCTTCAAACTCATAAGATCATATCAATACTTTGTTACCTACAAAAAGGACCAAAATTCATAACATGTTTTACACAGTTAACATATACACATTAAATGTAACATTGGTGTAAATGGCACTACAGTTTTGAGTTGCTATACATATTTCACCATATCTGTATCATTTAGACGCCTGACCTTTTAGTCTGTTCTCAACAGAAACTCAATTTCGCTCTACTGAGTATTTGTGAATATTTATTTTAGATTCTGATTTTCTTTGTTATCATCTGGCCTAAAGCCTGTTTTTGGTTTCCTGTCCCAGAGAGAATGTCCATTTTATGTTGCCTTTATTCCAAGATTGCTGGAAATATATGTATATTACTTGCTTGGGCATGGCAGATGACTGATTGTTCCAAAATGTACATTGTGTTTGAAGAAACCACACAATCTCAATAGGCTTGATGAAGATCGAAAAGACAGAAGAATGCAGAAGCTGGCTCCGGCGGTTACGCTACGGTGGAAAGTGCAATACAGCATACTGCAATCTATGCAGGCCAAGAATCGTGGCACTTTATTTACAGTCTAATGGATTTGTAAGTGTACAGGCAGAGACTACAATTGTATTTTTAAGATTATATATCTTTAATGTTTGAAATATCAGTGTTACCACTCAAAGATTATTTGACATTTTGCAAATATACCACATGACTACACAAGTCTTCAACGGAGATTCTCTTAAGAAACTGGACCGTGAAGGTCTTTTATAAATGTACAATTAGGTCAATTTAACACATAAAAAAACTCTTTCAATTATTCAGTGGGCTCATTAAAAGTATTTTATGTTTTATGAATTAATGCCGACGGTGGCTCTATTTTTTCTAAAGCACGACCACAATTTCCTGCCATATGGTGGTTGGAATGACTGTTCGTAAGAATTTCTGGGAAGGCTACCAATCATTTGGCTTTGTTCATATAGAACTGTACAGAAAATTCTACTTTTTATAGGGGAAAAATCAGGACTAAGTAATAGATATGCGTAATATTAAGTTCTCAGGTTTTCTACGATACTAATGTTCTGATATGGTGGATGTTCATGTTTTCTTTATTGAAAAAGCTTCATCTTGTTTATCCTTGTTAATGTTTCTTAAAGCAATTGTGTCATCACTTGCCTGTTTTTGTTTTGACATAATGTTAACTCTGATGTCATCTCACGTGTTGTATATGCCATACAGAGAAAACAGTGTCATCTATTAATTTCATTTTGTAGTGCCTGACTTCCTGTAGGCACCTTTGGCATGGTGGTGGATTTTTCAAGATGTTAAAGCAGAAAATATTCTGTTACACACGTCAAGCACTGTTTAAAAACAGCAGGAGCCATAACCACAAGCAAGTTGACACATCATGAGCTGTTTTCATATGTTTCATACAGTTTCATGTCCCTGCACAAATAAAATATTAACAACTTTATAGGTCAATAATAGGCCCCCGTTGATCAAAATCTATAGACAGGCTTAAAATCAGACATTAACTGTTCAACTTCTTTTAAAAGGCACAATGTTCTTGCATAAATATCCCACCAGGCAACCAATTGCTTTGTTATTTGTAGCATGTTGTCGTATGACTAGCATCTCTCTTGACAGGAGCCATAACAGAGAGAAAATTTGGGCCTGTATGACTTTATTCGAGATGGTATTTATTAATGCTAAAATGAACTGATGGACTGTGAACAAGCATGTTTCTCTTCCCGTGATCATTTGTTATATATCGTCATGGCAAGCGTTTGTTTTTATTTTATTTTGTTTGAAAGCGAGGTTTTATTTACCCAATAATGTGTCCTCCGTGTGTCATAGTCTGTTCTCTCATGCTACACTGAATTGTCTCTCTTGTTTTCAGCCTCTTTTTTTTGTTTTTGATTGTTTAATCAATGTTATCTTGTATCTCCACATCCGTAGACGCCTTTAATCCGCAGACAGTTTCTGCACATATCAGCATCTTTGAATGCATGTAGTAATCTGTACAATTATGTGATCACAGAACACTTTGTCATGGTACATGTATGTCAACATCTCTGTCAAATAAACCGCATTGTCAATGTTATGTCTACTAGCATATGCAGGATAACAAATAAATGTGTAAATAACTTACTTGTGTTCTTCATTTTTTGTTTTTATCGGAGCTGACAGCTTGCAAAAAAATTACAAGTTCACAATGTACATTTGGGACCAGCACGGGAGGCTAAGAGGCGAGTGTTGACAATGAAAAATTACATCTTTGGCAATTTGCTGCCCTTCAGAAATCTCCCACTTGTGGATGGGTTTCCTGTTGGGAATGAAGAAAACAATAGGCAGTAGACACATGAGTGATGTGTAATTGAACCTAATATCTTATGGGTTTACGTTACTGTAGCCAAAGGCAGGAGCTGTTTTCTTGTTCAACAACTTTGTCAAAATTAATATAAAACTGATGCCATATGACAAACATTCTCCCTGCATACAATATTGGGACCCCCGCTATTAAACATGCACTGTGACTTCTGTTCAGATTTATTCAATTGAGTTTTATTCGTAAACAAAGCTTTCAAAATGTAGTATTTATTAATCTAATCAAATATGGAAGGCCAATGAAAATAACTGTGTTCTTGTTATATATTACTTCGTGTATGCACAGAATAACTTACCTTTAGTACAATTGGCATCTTAACCCAAATTGCCAGCAGCCTTTTACCAAAGTATAACAACATTTAGTTTGAATATATGAGTGAATGTAAAAAAACACTTGTAGTATAAAACATTTCAGTGAAATGATGCAAGCCAGCAAAATGTATTTCTACTGTACATCTGAAATCTTTTTCATAGCCTAGACGAGCGCGACACCTGGTGGTGAATAATATTCCACACATTTTGAGGAGAGTAGCAGGTATTGCAAAAACACTGCAATTTACATTGTTTACAAATACATCTTCTAGTAGTTCTATATTTTTAACGTTAAAACTTATTGTCATAAACATAAAGGACGCTACATCATTAATGTAATATAGTAAATTCTACCGAATAGGCATATTATAGTACACAGTGACATATTTAATGATCTCACTAGAAACACGAACAAAACGTCTGAAAGGGAACAATTTAATTGCAGAAGAAATTTGCACTAATAATATTATATTAATATTATATTAATTATAATTATATTAATATTATTAATTATACTAATAATAAACACCTAAGTGAAAAGGGATGTGTTGTTTACTCCACGCCTGCGGGTGTCGCTGCGTTTGGAGCGTGTCACAAACTCTCCGCATTATAGTTGGCGCGGCGGGAAGTTCTACTGTCAACAAAAACATTTGAACATGGAGCAGAAGTCGCATGAGATGATCTCCAGTACTACAGATTTACAAACAGATTTTCAAGCAGTGGACGGGGTTGTTCAGTCATGGATGATTGATTATTACTTCACCTCGCTGTGTCGGCTGTTTAGAGACAGATCTGCGGGGAAGTTTCGCAAGACTTTAAACATATTTCAGGGTAACGTGTTCCTAGTTCACTACGTTGCATTAAAATGTCTCATTTATTAATGGGAATTGCCATGCTTACGTGCGGATTTAACTGTATTGTTTAAGCCACGATGTGTGTTTACTGTCACGTTTACAGCTACGGTGGATGAGCTTGAACCGTGTTCTGCCAGTCGTGATCATTCATCTCAGAGAACCATCTGTTGCTTCCTTGCCAGAGTGACGGACGGCGAAGAACTGAGTAACCTCACAATATTACTTTAAAAAGATGTTTGTTTTGTGAACTGATGCCAACTTTAAAGCTAAATATACAATGCACGTTGTAAAAACAATATAATGTTAATGTGCCTTAACCACTCGCACTGCCGATGTGTTTGTTTTCCAGGGAATTAAAAAAGAATTATGAAATCTCTGGCTAATCAATAAATATTATGTTAAAATATTATTCAACTTTAATACAAAGTTGTAATTGATAACATGATGTACTTGGTGCATTCGGTTATTTACTGGTAACGGAATAGCCTGCTCTCTGTCACATGTAAACAAAGATCATGTGATGTTTGACAGATGTCCATTATGATAAGAATGATCAGATCACTCCCTTGATGTCAGCGCTGCAAGTTTGGGATTTATTGGAGGATTTAGTTTCTGATCCTGCTTTACACACCAAGATCAGGAATCTACTGATTGTTCAGGTAATTGTGTTTGCGAATCGTTTCATATTGTAGATGAGTTCAATTACTAGTTGTAAGGCAATGTGTGTTTTCTCATGTTCGTTTGCTTTGTGTTGTAGAGTGTTGCTGTGTGTGTAAGAAATGGGAATTCACAGATGGCAAAGGACACACTGCAGTGGCTGGAAAAAGAGACTCCGATACCAGAGGTGCATTTTCACCTGTGCTGTTAAAGGGAAAAGTTAACCCCCCAAAGAATATATTCTATGTATTCACTTAAATGTCATGATTTGTTTAACAGGCTTTTCATGTAATACAGCATTTGCATGAAAGCTGCTTTGGTGTCTGTCTTAATAGAAACTACATGGAAAGCTGACCAGCATTGTGAACAAGAAAGATGCATATGACCAGCTTCTGATGAACTTTACTTACAATCAGCTCCTGGAGAAAATTGACATGTTCCTTGATGCTCAGCAGGATGATTCTCATTTCTTACTTGAGGTATAAACTTTTTTATGTGAGAACTGCTTCACCTTACATAAATGTCAGAATTATTTTGCTTTATCCTGAGTTTCTAAAAGCACTAATGGGTCGCATTGACATTGGTTTAATGTGGTTACCATGTATTGGGAGTTTGCCTAATGGTCCTTTGGAATTGTGGTGTTTCCTGAGGGTATGGAAATGTAACAATTAGCCGAGCACTCATTACTCAACAACCTATTAAAGGAAGAAAGATGATACTGAGTACTCAAGAGAAGTCGATAAGGGCTTTTTGCTTTCAATGTTAGGTATTATTTGATGCCAACCCATTGAATTTTCAGTCAGTGTGATGAGAAGAGAAACCAAATTTTTTTTTATTTGGTTTCAGGCAGCATCAAAAGTGGTTCAGGCACATCAAGACAGATCGGATGAAGCTTCGTGTAAACAGGACGGTGGCAAGAAGACGTTGTCCAGCCCGGAGTCAGCAGACAATTCAAAAGAGTAATATCTCTCTCACCTCGTAGTATTTATAAATTAATAAAATAAATTAATATTATTAACAATAAATAGCATTTTATTCTGGTCAAGTTACACAAATTAACTTTTTTTAAGTAAAATGTACAACTGCATTGTGCAATAGTGTGTTTACTGTGAATCATTTCAATTAAAGGTTTTTATGTTTTGGGGATTTCTGTTTTTCATTACATACAGGAATGATAGCCAAGTGGACCTTTTGGTGGTGAATAACAGGTAAGGCCCTGCTGGTTATTTAAACATACATAATATTCAAAAAGTTGATCACACTTTGTAATTGAACATGTTCAACAGGACTCAGTTATGATCAACGCCTAACATTTCTCAAATGGAGTTGTCTTTTATTTGTACAAAAATAATTGTACATTTGATCAACAATTTTGCAGGTGTAAAAAGAAACTTTTCTCAAAACAAGTTGGCCCGTGGAAACCCGAGACAGCAAAGAAAAAACACAGACTGCTCAGCATACGCTCTGTTTGTAGTAAGTCCTCTACTTTGTGAACTATTTTTCGTTTGCTGCAGTATAGATATACAGAATCATGTTGATGCAATATCTGATGTTATTTCTAAAAAGGTTCTCATTGATTAATAATCTTAGCAACATTAAATCAGTAAACATGAAAAGCTGTTTCTTTACAGATGTTACCCAGAGGAGTAGTGTTCCTTCAGTATTAGAAAGTAATATTAGTACAACAAACCGAAGTAGGAAGGTAAGTAACCATGTATTATTTATAAATTTGTGTAATGTAGCATTTTGCACGAACTAAACCACATCAACGATTCGCCTCTTACAGAAATGGACTTCAGAAGAAGATAAGAAGCTTAAAGCAGGTGTGAGGCGGTATGGGGTGGGGAAATGGGCTGCAATCCTTAATGGATTTGACTTCGAGAATCGTACCAGTGTGATGCTAAAGGACAGGTGGAGAACCTTGAAGAAACATAACATGGTCTAAGTTTCTGAGGACTTGTTTTAATTTTTCAAGTTTTATTTTTTTTAAAGACTTTGAGTTCATTCTTGAAAGTTGTCATAATTTACTTATGCTTTATAGTGGCATCAGATTTTGGTCATTTATTTGTTGTAAAACTAAACTTGAGCAAATTGCAGTTTTTGAAGAATAAATATTTTCCAGTAGAGGGCGTATGTAAGAAAGTTAACTTTGTTTTCCCATTTTGTGTAAATATTTGTTAGAAAAAAAAGTGTTAATTTAAAGCATCAAAGCTGTTCAGACATAAAGGTTTTAAAAAAAAATTCCGACATACTGTTCCTATGAGGATTTGTTTGGTAAACACCTGTTGTCGAAGAATTTTGTGTTTATTTAAATGAAAATGAAGCTGTGTACTAGTGGACAGGAGCAGTACTCTTGTCTCTGAACTTTTCTCCATGTTCCTCTGCAGCGAGGACTTCCTACTGCCTGCCAGTGTAGAAGCTCATTCCTGTCAAGGGCAGAAGAGCATTATAGCTACAAAAACTGTCTAGTTGAGGGTGTTTCTTCAACTGTGGGTTAAATAAATCCTTAGAACATGGGCTAAATGTTTATGACTATTTTGTTTCACCATGAAAATGACGTGACCTTACTATGAACTCAATACAATGTGTGTTTTTCAAGGTACCTAAACAACACCGTGACTATGGTTACACTACCTCTCAGCTAGGGTACCGTCTCCTTGGCAACTCCGGCTGTGGTTCCTCATGGCTGGAGGTTGGCAAGCCACACAGATGGTATAACCCTCCCGTAAGTACTGCATCCAGCGAGTGTAGGGTCTGTTCTCTACCATACACTGTGGTGTGAGAGACTCCAGCTTGAATTCCATACAGAAACTGTGGAAATAGGCAATGTTTTTAACTGCTTTCATGTTGTATATGAATTTATAGTCTTTATATAAAGATTGTGGAGGTGAATAAAGGGGTGTTTTACTTTGTAGGACAACATTTAAATTTATGAACATGTAATCTTTAATAAAATGACAAAAAGGATAGGTTTGTGGTTTTGAGTGATGAACAATTCATTGGATTGAATAAACAGCCTGCTCATCGTGAACGGTGTCTTTGTGTTTGTTTAATCTGTGGTTCTACATACCCAGTGTTCAACGGGGCCCCATACAAATCACGTGTTCTGCCTTTGCTGTACTCTGTTGTGGTTATAAATGCTGTTCCTAGAATAAATCCAACGTAATCAATGCACCTGTATAGCTAAGTGATCAACTCTGAACAGGTTCACAATCCACTAAAGCCAACAGTTCACATTCAGAATGTATAATGAGCGAAGCGCTGTATTGCGTTCATACTGCACCTTGTGTCTGAGCACAAAAGTCGCCTTGACGGTCCTGATACTCCATGCAGCCTGCCTGTTCTTCCAGCATTGGACAGCCATGATCACTGTTGTGGGGTTTAATCTGAATGCTGCGCCTCCGAACACGGAACGAGGGCTGGCAGGGCTGAGCACATCCGCTCCAGTGACTCCACTCACTCGTGACACAAGGCTGGGCTAAACACAGAAGAACAGTCTTGGTTAACTTCATTATTGTAGTGTAATCAAATACACTACAAGTCATTTCAACGTGCTGTTTTAGATTTGGACTAGTTAAGCCTGTTTTGAGTTGCCACTCATTTTCACACACACTGTATATCACATGTTTTTTGTACTGTATAGAATTTACATGGGTATCATCTTGATTTCCTGTCAATAAAGATACCTTGAAAAAATATTTATTTCCTAAAGAAATCACCATAAGACTACCTCGGAAAATGTCTTTTCATTGTAGTACTTTCAAGTATTTTAGTCATACCGCTGTCACTTAGGTTCATATGTTTTAGCCATAAATGTGGTCCTGAATGTATCATTTTGTTTACTAGTTTGTTTAATTTCAAACAGCCATTTTTACTTTATATTCTTTAGAAAAGGTGCTACAATTAGTTCTTTTATCCATGTTCCCCAAAGAACCTTTTACTCAAAGCACCATTTCTGTAACACTTTACGATAAGGTTGTGTTTGTTAAAAATGTGTTCATAATTTGAATTTAATGCATTAACTAGCACAAATTAAAAATGAACAATACTTTGTACATGTTAATTTCATTAACTATATTTTAACTTCAATAACTATAAGTCGTAACGGTAAAAATTTGTTAACACACCACGAACTAACATGAATAATTGTGTTGACAAGGATTAATTCATGCTTAAAAACTATATTGCTCATTGTTAGTTAATTTAAAACGTTAACAAATGCTATACTATCCTATTGTATTTCTTTAATAATTTTTTTCTTTCTTTCTTTTATTATCTAAGGAATTATTTCCATTACAAAGAATGGTTCTTATGTTAATTGTTCCTCTATGGAACCATTCAACTTTTTTTTAATATAGCGCAATGTGTTGGCAATATTGCTTACCAGGGCACGCTGTTGGGTAGTCAAAGCAGCAGTCTTTCGTTTTGATGCACCTCTCATCACAATAGCACGTCCCGTAGACTCGGTCCATCCTCCAGTCTGTAGTAACACAGGTGCCATCTGTTCCTTGACAACACCTTCCTGAGCACCCCCCTTCAGCAAAGTGGTTTATCCCAAATAAAAGGGCCACAAACAGCCAGGCATTCTGCTCCACTAACAACCCCATGTCGGCCCAAAAATGAACAAAGAAGCCGTAACCCACTACTCTAAAATGGAAGAGACCGCAATATGTTCTCCTTGCAGCGTTTGGGTCCTCTTACACGCAGCGGCTCTCATTCCTAGATAGGAAATGAAAGAGTCACAGGTAGGTGAAGTTGTTCTAGGATGAATCCTATTGACCTGGAATACCTGTGGCCGCACGGTTCCTCTGTTTGCACAGAGAAATACATTTACTGAGAGCTCACGCTGTAAGAGGAATTGAATGTTCAATCCAGATCTATAAAACTCACCTAGTGTCTCTGTCCTCACTGCAGTACACAAGGCACAAAGTGAGCGACAGAGAGGAAAAAAAGAGGTGGGGAGATGTTGTTTGAGTGAAGGGTGTGTGTGAGATTTCTCTCTCTCTCTGCCGCTCTTTTGGCTGCCGTGCCCTGGTGTGCCACATCAGACTGATCGCGGATCAGTGCCCAGACTGTTTTCACTGGACAACAGAAGCTTGTACAGCAGAGAAACAGTAGGAGGAATGTGAACATTTGGCCCCGCTCCAGTTTAAAGAGCCTGGGGCCGTGCAAAGCAATGTTAGATCTCACCGTGCATTTCATGTTTCAGTTATTGTTTAATCAAAGACAACATGATGGCTGTTGTGGATTGTTCGGGATTGTTTACTTGCTACGGTATGTCTGCTTCATTTCCTTCATTTTCCAAATAAGGTTGTTGAATCGAATCATTACACTTCACAGCGGTGCCATAATTGACTCAGAAGCAGCGTGTTGTTTATTTATGACACAATGACACAAGGTTCAAACATAGTCCAATAAAGCAGTAAAAGTGAATATTGAACATATCCAGAACTGTATCACAAACACATTCCATCTTATCTGTTTACTAGTCATAGAAACCTAGAACTTGTCGGATTCATAACTCTATATACCAAAGTAAGATACGAAACTACAACACAAATGGAAATCACAAAGCTCAGAAATGGAACTGGATAAACTTTCAAAGTCTGTTGACAAAAAAAATCAATAAAACTAATATTAATCAATATTTTAGTTATCATGATAATTAAGCATCAATGTGGAAAATGAAGCTAGTTTAAGCAACACTCACGAACACTTTGCCAGGGTGTTGTGGGTGGTTGTAGATGCTAATAGTAACTATCTGGTAGAATATATGCAGCATGGATGTAGCACATCCAAACACAAATAAATAAATAATGAATGAAAATGCACCGTAAAATGGCTGTTTGTTTGTTCAATACTTTTCGTTACCCTTGACGGAAACTGTCATGCCCTTCACAGGGAACACTGACTAATATTGAGAGGAATGAAGACCTGCTCAAGCACAGAGATCAAGGGAACGGTGGGATATTCATGCGAATTCATCTGTAGGAGATTTGTTATGGCTGTCTCCATGTCATTCCTTTGATCTTTCACTTTAACAAGAAAAGCTAAGTCAAGCAAGAGTAACAGTAGGAACAGTTTCAGAACGAGATAGATCACTTGTATAAAAATGAATAAGAAAATCATGCAGAAATACAGTAGTATTGAAATACTGACTTTCAAATAAATCACTTTTGAAATTTCTGAGATCAAACTATTCTTGTCAGATTTTATTACTGGTTTGTTTTATTTATTACTGTTTAGAAATGTTGTCTTATTCCAACTCACAATATACCATTAAGTTAACAGAAGTTATGCTATTATCATATTTTCAGTGAAGTGAACTGACTGTTGCATTAAAGAGATTTAAAAAATAGTACAATTATTTAATAACCTTGTTGTGACCTGTTGAATACAAGAAAAAACTATTGATGTACATATTTTGTCAAGTCTGTCTACAATCAGATTTCGTCTTTTGTTTGTAATGCAAACATAACATGCAGTTGTGGTAGGACAAGAAGTCTTTAAAAGAAAGATATTTAGAAGAATGCTTGTAACAAGCATGGGGTTTGGACCCCATCGTCTACCACAGTAGGAAAATGGCTTTATAAATGCCTTACACAAAAGAAGATATTTTAAAGAATGTATAAGCAAACCGTTCTGGGGCACCCTTGACTACCATTCAAATGTTTCCTACATGGTAGGCAATGGTGACAGAGAACTGTTTGGTTACAAGCATCCTTCCAAATATCTTTCTCTGTGTTCGTCAGAACAAAAAACAGATTCAAGTGAGTAAATGATGACAGAATTTTTATTTTGGGTGAACTATCCCTTAAAGCTGTTGGTCTGTTTTTAATCCTGTACATATCTGTGTACTGCATAAACGTACATTTGTAATCAAACATTTAATTATTGTGTATGTTTCCAATTGTGTGTGTTGGTAAGAGTGTTTACTCTCTTCTGTGTATAACTGAAGGATAGTTATGTGGGGTCATGTCAATGTTATGCATACCACAGGACCATGAGAAGACTGGCATGGATACAGACTGCCAATGTGGTTACCAACCATTGCAAGTACACAATTCAAACAATTCATGTTGCATTGGGGGAGTTTAATGTGCATCAATATAGTACAAAAGAGCATCATTTAGGAATATTCCTTTTCACATTTATGGGACAACAAAGCAACAAAGTCTGATGAATGTATTAGTTTTGTTTAAAAAACTGTACATGTTTTTATAAGTGATGACTGAATGAGCCTTTGTAAGATTTCTGTATTACTGCACTGTATTTTCTCTGTACTTGTTTTAGCACCATATTTTTCCGAATTGTCAATTGGGGGACTCATCTCTTGATAATCCACACAGGCACCCTTTTCCGTTTGTCCAACAGGTGTGTTCTCACTGTTTGCTCTCTTGTCAATGGAGAGATCAAAGAGTGTGTGTCAACCAGATATTTGTCTTGGTTATCTTAACCAGAATGTGCATATTGAGAGTGTCGGCACATGAGGAACAGTGGCATAAGTTACAGACAGAACAACAATCGTTTTATTTTTGTCTACCACAAAAGATTTAGTTCTCTTCACTTTAAGAGAGATTTGAAAGATAAACCAAACCCTTGTCTCATAAATCTTTGCCCATAAAGATTAATTGGACTGACACATTTTTGCCAAGGAGATCAAGATAAAAAGTTATGATTGATATTAGCTCAAATATCTCCAAGCCACAACAGTTATTCATCAATAAGATCATCTAAAGCTTTTAGTGGCTTTGTATCTTTTTTCCTTATTTGGCTTTAAGGAAGGGCACAGACAACTACACTGGTTTCATACAATTTTCGTGAAAGGAATGCTGATGTAATGCGGTCATGAAGTGTAACACATTAACAGAAATAAATAAATGTACAATGTACCTCTGGATTATATTAATTTATAAAATGTTCATATTTTACCCAACCCCATAAAACACCCCAGTGTTGAGCATTACCCTGACATTTTGTTTTACTCACTAATCAGATAAAAAAGAAACTAAGAGGTTTTTGTCTGACACGGCGCATTTTGATGTCACATGATCTCAAAGTCACTCTTTGAACTGGACCTCTGTTATTCAGTCTAACTGTTCTATTGAGTTCTCTTAAAACTCTTGCCAAAATCTGGGCCTTTTGATTTGTGGTTTTGGCTGTATGTTGGTTTGGGCACCGTTCTCAGATTGAAGATTGCACACTGTCACCTCTCCGTAAACAACTTACCGAAGTATATCATTAACATAAACATGACATTCTTTCTAGTAAATAGTAAGTTCATGCCATGAGGGCTAATGGTTTGGAAATTGTGAATTTTGTATATGAGGTGCAGATAAATATTTTTGAAACGTTATAAATTAGAAAAACAGTGATTCTCTAAGACTAGAGGCTTAAATTAAAGAGGTCTCAGAAACAGACTATATGAGTCAGGCCGGGTGGTTTGGTTTGGGGTGCATTATAATGAACTGGGCTGAAATGATAAACCTCTTGTTGGCTGGTCTGTGGCAGTCTTTTATTAAAGGACTCTTTGTTTACTTTTTTCCAGGTCAATTTGATTGACTAAAGTTGAAAGCCAGGAAAGTCAATGATAAAAAAGACATTAGGAGAACCTGAGCAGCTCTTGAATGTTCAGACAGTAAAAGGGATACGCTGGTGTTTTTTTAGAAATTTAAGTGGATATATTATTATTGTTTTCAATTGTTTATATTGCTGTTGATCTGCTGATGGTTGCTTTCATAAATTATTTTGTCAGTGAAAAGGATGCAGACTTGCTGCATTTGCTGTTAGAGAACGGTTGACAGGGAATGTATGTATTCAATATTATCTGCAGTCTGGCATTTGTAACTGAATTGCACCCATACATCTTCAGAAGGTACTGTTTGTAAACTTATCACCCTACCTCTATGCAACTAATATTTGCTTTCATGTGTATTAATTTGTATTTCAATACAATTTAGCAATTTATAATACAATTTAACCCAAATGTATTATTTCATTTTAGTGCAATAATCATTGGAAGTATAATGTGTTTATGAGAAAAAAAATGTATTTTGAAGAGAGAAAAAGATTTGAAGCGAAAAACTATTTTTTTAAAAATATATATATATAAATGTGTACATTTTTTATTTAGATCCTAATGGTATAACAAAATATGGAAAAATCTCTGTCAATAGAATTTATTTCTTAGAAAAAATACGTATTTAATACTAGTAGAGCATTATTGTAATTAAGTGTAAAATGCACAGGGTAGATCTGTATCCACCAGCAGAGAGCAGATGATTGAAAATCTCATTCTTTGTAAATCACTTTTGATAAAAGCTTCTGCTAAATGACTAAATGTAAATGTGATTCTTTTTATTGTTTTGGAAAAAATACTGAATGATACAAAGATGTGTGTTTTATATATGTCTTGTTGCACTATGTTTACAATACAACCTATTTTCAATACTTTTGTTTTTCTATTACCATAAAACATAAATGCATTATCACTATAATTCGCGGCAGTTATTCATGGTGAAAATGCATTTTCAGGTAAATTTGGTTAAAAAAAAACAGTTCCAGCTAGTTACACCAGAAATGTAACGTATAAATTAATAATGCATGTAGCTACATTCCATTCCTGGTGTAGTTACTCATCGGCTGTTTAGCCCCAATTTAATTTACACAACCTTGGCACGGTTCTTAATTCTCAGCTGCGTGCTTCCTCTTTGGCTTACAAACTCGAATTAAGAGTCCTGCCTATTTATCTTTTTGAGTTTCTTAATTTTCTCCTGCCGGATGGTTTCCGCCTCCAGAGAGGAGATCTCCGTCAGCCTCTGAACAAAAGAGGATGTGGCACCCAGGAGTGGATCGGGGTAGGACCGAACTGAAAAACAATGAATGGCCCACAGGCTGGTAAGACAAGAGCACAGTTTGCTCACCCAGGTTTACAACTAGCAGTCTGCTCACCTTATTAAAAAAAAGGTGCTGTCTTTAACAGGAGTCTGGTGAGGTGTGTGTTTTTTCCTTATGTGTATTTTGGGGTTGGATTTTGTCGCTAATAAGTAATGTTTGTGGGTGTTACATTAAATCCACAAGTACATGTGTAATTTATCAATGACTTGAGGTGAGATGTCTCACCTGTTAAACACTAAGCAAACACTTAGAAGTAACACATACTATGTGCTAAATCTACCAAGCTAAGGACACTTAACATAAATAAGCTTTTAACAACAGCCCATTTAGAAGGTTGAACATGTTAGATGACAATAAATCAGTTAATCTGTGTGAACTCAAAATGATAAAATGCTTACGTTGGTATTTAGCATCAACACTGAAGAGATTACGCGCCTTGTGTTTCATCCTTGACCTAAAATAAACATAAAAGAGTCTTTCATCAGTATGAAACAAAAAATATGCATATACTGTAAGTAAATACACATATAAGAACATTTTTGTTCGCCCGTTTTAGTGAATAAAAATGCTGTTCTTACCTATTTTTATTTTTTTGAGATAGACAGAGCCTCTCACTGACAGACGTGGTGGTAGCTGGTAACAGGACTGATGGAAATGAGGTGATGTAATCAGCCCTGGAGTTTATGCAGAAAATATTAATCGCTGACTATATTGAAAACTGCAGTATTACAGTCATTTAGAATTTTGATAAACTCACCCAAAAATAAGAGGTTTTGGGTTGCCCAAGGAAAATCCTTTGCGGTGGGCAAATCTGGTTAAATTGTGAGACCGATAAACATGGAACTCTGGATACGGTAAAGGCATTGTGGAGTTTTGTTTGATAAGAACATTATCTGGTGGAAAAAATAGGAGACGTTTAGACAAACTTGAGACGATCGTGTTAGATGAAGCTGAGAAGTTGTAAGCAGCAGACATCACAAGTTAAAAGAGACATGGTCACATAACCACTTTGATAAAAAATTGAAAAAACTAACAATGAAGATAAATCTCTCTTGTGCTATAATTCCCAATAGAAATATAATATGACATTATATACAATTTCAAGAACAGTTAATATCTTATAAATGGAAAGAGGGTGCAAAGCATCCAATATCATGCAGATTTAAAGTCATATCTATTAAATGGAAAGAAGGCTCAATACCTCCAATATCACTTGTGATGTAGACTCCATTTCTCCATCTTTTATCGAATAGAAAACGCCGAGCAGAAGTATCATTGTCAAACACATTGTTGTATGAGGTACAGTTGGTCATTGCTGAACTGTCTTTGGCTAAAAAAGGAAGGAAAGGCAGGAAAGGCCTGTGTGGTTGAAATGACCGAAACACGAGACAATCATAATTTATTAAATGCAATCCAAAAGTAATATCCTTTATATTGAAGGCCTGAAAGCACATGTCTACGTTACTCACCCCATAGAGCTGACATTGTGTGCCTTTACATTACCGGAATCTAAAAATGCAATATTAAACAAAAAATGGAAAGTTTAATAAAATATGAAATACAGGTAATCAGCTCTCATAGCCTAGGCCTACATGCAAACGTTCTGAGTGTGGGTCTTTATTGAGAAATTTAGTGTCGAGCTTTAAACAAAAGACATCCCTCACATCTCGGGCTGTTTGAGCATTTCAGTCCTGATGAAAAAAACATTGCATTACCATCCATGTTACCGGATGTCGAGGAGGAGTCCTTAGAAGGTCGACTGGCTCGCGCACCTTTAAAGTTTTCTTTTAATAAAGGAACTTCGACTGGCAGTGACGTCAGCTCAGGTCTAACGGCGCTGGCAAAAGGTTTCATCTCTCAACCTCGAGAAAGACCAAACTATATATGCTACGCTCATTTATTTATGTCCATTTGAGAAGCGCGACATTAGTAATAACGGCCATTGTCATTATTTTAATGTATGCGACCGGTAAATAAAACACAAATAAGTAGCAAAAGAAATGGAAGCTGTCCGTCCATTGCATGGACGTTGCCATAGTTGCTGTTACAAACAACACGTGAACAGTTTTAGTGACCTGTAACACGATTTGGGAAGTTTCCATGGATTATTACAAACTGAGACATGTCATTTGTTGTTATAAATACGTTCAATGTTATTCTATAAATGATTAATTATTTGTATAAATTGTTAAAAACTCTATTAAACAAGTAGGCTCATATAATACGTAGCGCAGCGCACTTCTCGAGTCAAAATACATTGTGTAATGAGATGATAACCCCGCAAGGTGGCGACGTTGTACAGACATTTTGAAGTTCTTTTCTGTGAATAACTTTGCCTGAGGTTTATTCATCAAGTCATTCATGACATGCAGCATGCGAATGAACAAATGCTATTATGGGCTGATGGCAGACCAAAGCTGCGATATGCATGAAGAATGAATAAGAGTCCCATTCATTTGTAATGAACACAAACGCTATAATGAAATATTTAAGATGTCTTTAAGTTTATCTGTAATGGCACATTTCTTCTGAGCTACTTGTTGAGTTGCTTCGTTACAGATATCTTCATTGTATTATTGTATTTCTTGGAATCCGAAAATAGAATAGTGATGGATAACACATCTATTTTAACAAATAACAATCCTCCCATAATCAATGATAAAAACACATATGTTCAAAATTAAGCAAAAATGCAAAAACATGTAATGCCATTTTAGTATGTGTGTTTTAGAAGCAATAAGGTAAAATCATTATAGAAATCACTAATACATTTACATGAAAGCTCACAGTTCTACTTAATAGCCTTTAGAAAACATGGTGTATTCAGCTACTTTCATAATCTTGCTTACTCCAAAACAAAACAAACGTACAATGTTTGGCACCGTGGACTTACTGCGTAAATACTTCCTTAAAACTCACTTATATGGTTAACTCAAATTTTACAATGTCTAACAAGCATCACAGGAGAAGCAAACCTTACACCCAAATACAATTTACACCACTTACAGCCTATGTATCATACAAACACCTTTGCATCTGGAGAGCAGCATGCAATGAAAACAATGGAGAAGGCATGACATAAAAGTAACATTATAACTGTCCTAGCAGTTTAACAAATAAAAATGTCAGTCCACCCCCAGATGGAAAAAGAGCATAAAAATCTATGCATTTTCAACAGCTCACACGCCTTAAACCAACTACTTATTGGTAAGGTGTGATTAATACATTCATTCTGTTATACAAAAACGTCCACAGCTTATGTAAGCAGATGTAAATTTCAATCAGGCATTTGAGCCAATCTCTCTGTGGGGTCCTGTGGAGAGGGGCTGGTTTAAATAGAGAGGCAGCCGCAGCGGTGCTCTTATGAGATCCGTCAGGAGTCCGTCTATCACTCTCACTCACTCCGGCAGCTATTGCGCGCATCCGTGCCGGGATACGACCGCTTTTTGGGCATTAGCTTGCGGAAAGATTCGTCTGTATGTATCGCAACAATTCTTTATTTTTTTAAGACAAACCTACTTGTAGCGGGTTTAAATTGGGGGCGTTTACTGAAGCGCAAAGAGACCCACACCTGTTCGCTCCGCAAGGTGCGCTTTTATTTGTGATGCTCGCATTATTCTCGTTTAATGCGTTATTTTGATAACTCGTGTAGAGTGTTGTATATATGTGTATCTGAAATTTTATGACATTTGGGGTTAATTACATGCTCACCCCATAAACTTCTTATATAGGCGGATAGTGAAAGAATAAATTAAATGTTAATGTTAGCAACGAAACACAAAACTCAGGTTGTTTAATATAACGGGACGCTGTACGCTCTTTATTGAAATCTATCGAAATATATATACATATCTATTAAAAGTCATTTACAGACTTTTTCGGCGTACAGCAACGACGTTATGATGATTAACATTGTCGCGGAGTTTTTCGTGGTCATACTGAAAGTCCTCTGGGCCATCGTGATGGCAGGACTGAAGTGGTTCATACGGCCGAAGGAGAAGAGCGTTGCCGGACAGGTGTGTCTAATCACCGGGGCGGGCGGTGAGCTCGGTCGGCTTTACGCGAAGGAGTTTGCCCGGCGTCGGGCTACATTGGTGCTGTGGGACATCAATAGCCAGAGCAATGAAGAGACGGCGGAGGTGGTTCGGCAGATTTACACCGAGCAGGACAACCCGATGACAAAAGAAGGTGAGTTTTAGTATTTATACAATTGAAACTTCTGTTGGGGATTTAGAAAAAAAAATTGTACTGTTTTATGCGATGGTGTCATTTATGGTTGCCAAATTTGTGTGTAACATGTAAAGCCTTAACTAATGTTAAGTCAATGTGTTCGTAATTATAATCAATAACTGTTTACATTCTTTATTAAGACGGGATCCCAACAATATTTTGTCTTTCTCCCCCCCCCCAAAAAACACACTTAACTAATTGCAAATGTGACCCTCAATTGGTTTTCTCATCTGTTACTCCAAAGGAGCTGTAGGAGGTGTGGAAGAGGTCCCTCCTTTCCAGCCACAGGTGTACACATATGTGGTTGATGTGGGGAAGAGAGAGAGCGTTTACGCCACAGCAGAGCGAGTACGCAGGGAGGTTGGTGAAGTGGACTTGTTGATCAACAACGCCGGTGTGGTGTCCGGCCACCATCTGCTCGAGTGTCCCGATGAGCTGATCGAACGGACCATGGTGGTGAACTGCCACGCTCACTTCTGGGTGAGTTTTATTTAACTTTACACACTGCAGACACCAATAGGGTTAACAGTGACTGAAGTCAGCGTGAGTCAAAGCAACACTTAGATTTGATGTGGGATCTATTCACTCAAGTGTTCGCATTTGACCCGTTTTCCTACATGCATGTTCATTATCTTGCAAACCTGCCAGAGTGAAGTTTTTCGTTTAAAGGGACAGTTCACCTAAAAATGAGAATTCTGTCATAATTTGCTCACCCTCCTGTTATTTTAAATCTGTATGACTTTCTGTCTTCTGCAAAACACAAAAGATATTTTGAAGAAAGTTGGTAACTGAACAGCGTCGGCAACCATTCACTTCTATTGTGCAAAACCAGTTCAAGTCAAGGTGCTGGTTAGCAACATTCTTCAAAATGTCTTTTGTGTTTTCTGAAGAAAGAAACTCATAAAGATTTGAAATGACAAGAGCATGAGTAAACAATGACAGAATTTTCTTTTATGGATGAACTATCACTTTAATAGGAAACAAACCGAGTTATAAACCTTTAAGTCTATTTCCATATGAAAAAAAGCAAGTGTGCATCTTAAGTCTGTTGTACTTTGATGGTCCATCAGTCATGTCGTTGAGTGCAAACAAATGTCTCATGTCTGTCGCCCAAAATGGGCCATCCCACAAGTTGAACAAGCATTGCATACTTCTCATTGTAAAATCCGCAGCCCCCGTCTCTCTCTCCTTTGGTCTGTTATCTGTTTTCATTCATTTCTTCGTGGCTGCCAAAATTAATATTTACTGCTTCGTCTGGATGTAGATATCTACAGGCTGTGAGATTTTAACAATCTAGCCGGTGTTCAGGAACCGATCTAGGATCAGTCCCCCCAATTTCAGTCTTTGAAATGTATAACAGTAAAACTGATCTTAAAATGGCACTTGAGAAGCTTTTATCAACACCGCTCCTGCTGTTTCAACATAGTGCTCTCCAAAGCTCCCTGATCCCGGAATATTAACAAGCTCTGAGGGAGACAAGTCCAGCGGGGGGTTTGAGTAAGATCACCAGGAACAATCTGCTCTGGCTTGGTTTGTTAATTTAAAGCCCATTGAAGGGCACATCCTGCCTGGGGAAGTACCATTTGGACAAGTCCATTCTCACTTGGCCTCACAAATTAACCCCAGTGCCAGAAAATGCGTAAAAGCCCTGAATGTCTGTAGTTTGCATTGTCTTATCAAGACCACCTTGTGGGCTGAGCTGCAGCGGGGCGGTTTGTTTTTAGTCATGCGGTGCTGAAGTCACATTGTGGATGGGATTGTTGCAAGTGTCTAGGGGGGCAAGACCGAACAGTTAATGTTTGTTGGAAAAGTAAGAGTTGACTTCATGGCAGACAGCCTGGGAAATAAAGCGGTGATCTCATTCACGGTTAATTGGGCGAGTATTGATGGCTCTTTTAGCCGAGATGTTTTTTTGATAGCCTCGGGGTGTTAGGATATCACCTTGAGGACACCACAGAACCCACACTTCCTCATATTTTTCCATTGGCAAAAGGACATGCTTTAAGTGCTGGATGTCTTTCTAATGAAGCATGAAAATGTCTGGACACAAAATGTGTAACGCAATGTTCTTCGCTATCTGTTTTTTTTATTTTTATCTTGGACTTTATTCAGTGTAGCAGATGCACTTATTGGTGGTGAAGTTGGGATTCTCATTAAGGTTACGGTTGTGCTGCATGAAGCTTAGAAAAACACTCGCTTTTTGTGGGGGTTTAAGATGAAAGCCGAGCTTAATCATTAAGGACAGGCTAGAATAGCGGAGTGGAGGATGTGGTCATTAAAGCCACAAGCCAGCTGAATAGAAATCCACCAACACTGCCTTTTTTCCTTTCCGCTTACATGTCATCTTAATTGGTCGTGCCTCCATGTGCTGTGTAACACTGCAGGATTCCTGTTCTATGTTTATTCATTCAGTGTTGGTGTCTTTAATACAGATTTTCATAAATTGATAATTTACAAAGTATAATAGTTTAAAATGTAAAACGTAAAAATGTTTATAGTTAAAAATGTGGAGTTTTTGGAGGATATGTTGCAGTTATAAACGTGACCTGGCAGCCGGTCCCAGGCTTTCGTTTAACCGTCTGCTGCGTTTCAAAACTCTAAAGGCAGGAAAGGGCAAATTCCAGATGGACATCATATTTATTTTGTTGGATTGCATGGTGGGAGTGTAACAAAGCCGGAGGAGCCAACAGGAAGTGAGGCCATTATCCCAGAGTTCTGCTCTTCCAGACTGTCTGTGCTTGGGTTGACTCTCGCTCTCTCTCGCTCCTCGCATGGCTGTTTGCTTACAGCTGCGTTTGAGTCTCAGGACCAAGGACTTCTCCACTGAGTCAATTCAGACTGATTTGAGATCTTAAATTATGCAAATGTACAGATTTATTGTCTAGATGTTTGTGAGTGTCTGTGTGATGTTGACCCCATAGGGTTAATCTCAGGACGCTTGTCAAGTAATGGCTGGTTGTTATTGTGTGTCGAAATCATAAGGGATAAAAAGAAAAAGTAATTTTAATGAAAATAGTAATTTTACATATGGTAATTGTAATTTAATGGCCAGGGTTTATTTTTGCTTCTGATGTAATGAGAATTAAGAAGTGATTTACTTAAATATATTAAAAAGTATTTTTTGTAATTTTCTATATGAAATAATCCTGCAAAGAAAAATACAAATTTGATATCTTTAATATTGACTGATTAAGGCCATGTCAAAGATTGACGTTATAGTGAAATTAAAGGAAAGTTAACCTGAAAATGAGGATGAGTAAATGACGACAGTTTTTAATTTCAGGTGAAATATCCCTTTAATGACTATATCCTGGATTTCATAGACAGGGTCACAATGCAACAAAACAAAACCATCCCAAACATAAAAAATTGAATCATATTTATAGCCGTTAAAATGTTTGAAGTGTAAAATATTGGAAGCTTTTCTTGACCGGTTTCTTGAGATTCAGCCTCATAATGGGCATAATGTGAGCAGTGCGTTTCACAGCTGGGCGCAATGGTATCTGTGAAAGCCTCATAGTGGTTCGATGAGCGTGGCTGCAGAGAAGGTCTCGGCTCTGTCCCCAGATAAAAGCATCAAGGGAAAGAGAGTCTTGTACACAAGCTCGCTGGTAATGGGGCGCTGCTGCCTGACCCACTTATGTGACAATTGCTTTCTTGTCTGGGGATCAGCTTGACAAGATGCCAAGTGACAGGAGCCAAGTTCTCCAGCCTGCATTCCTGCTGGACCAGGAGAAAGGGAGCAGCCAGGCAGAAGGGTCATACTTGAGTAGTTTTAGATGCTGATGCACCTGTAGCCGTTATTTGACTTTGAGCTGATATATTTGCACGGTTCCAGGTCAACGAGATCCATTGATGACTTAATTTAAACTGGGCTATTAAAGCAAATCAGAATCCCAGTTCAATATGAAGGGTTATGTTTATGATATTTACCGTTAGTGTAAGCCCTTTTCCCATTTTAATTAGACTTTGGCATATGAAAGTATATCAATTACCCCCCTCTTCTCTGGAATTCAGAGTCTGTGAGCTGTACATCAATCTGCTACATTTCTCTTTCCACTTTTTTCCAATTACCGGCCATCTGGGCTTTTCTGTGCTACAATATTTACACATATTCTTACTGGCCAAACATTAGCACTAATGCGGGCTGACACCGCAGCTGTGAAGAGCTTTGTAAGGAGCATCGCACTTGAGCTTGTATCAATTAGAGAGCACAACAGGCACAGAACCACTGCAAGGGCCAAGGAAGCTCTTGGCTGTTGGAAGTTAATTTAGCGTGAACCCGGGCGCTGAGAAGCAATTACGGAAGCTATGAATTAAGACATGAACTTCTGTTCCGTTTCACACGTTTCCTGTCCGAGAGGTCAGTAAGGTCGAGCCCGCATCAGAGACGGCCCCCACTGTCACAAAGTTTGGGTTTTATACAAAGAACATTACAATTGTTCTCATTTGAACAAGTTGTGTGGCGGTGCCAGTGTAATGATCAGGCTTGATGGTCATTGACTGGTAACGTTGGGTACAGATAGGGTCCAACGATGAACTAGTTGCTGAGCTCCTTTTATTGTTACACAAGCTTTTATCAGGACCGAACTTGGCGAGTTGTTGCAGTCAATATACATTAAATTGAAATAAAAAAAGTGTCTGCTAGTAGATTGAATGGCACTGACGCATGTCCTTGGACTCAGTTTTTTCAAAGCTTGGATCACATTGGACAGGTTGAATTGTTTCATATGCTGTAGGTTTTAAAGTATCTTTTCAAGTCTCCTCCTTCAATGATCACTGAACAAAGCAAAAATTCACGACTTTGTATCTTTTTTTGTACTTTATTGCATTATTCAGGCCAAGAAGGACGCAATGGTCTAATCCGTCTCATTGGCAGCAATGCTTCGTTTAAACTCTCCTAATGACATTTCATTACTGTAGATCGCACTGTTTGGAAGATGTTGGCATATGTTCACGACCCTAATGCTTCATTTGCACGAATACTAACCACCAGTTTGGCATGCAAGGCACGAGTACAGCCCCAAACGGGTCCAAGTCTCTTCCCCTCAAAGAACCCCCAAACACAATGAGGCAAATATTAAGAGCAATTTTATACTTGATGCACTGGAAAAATACACAGTTTAGTCTTAACATCAGGGATTAAAAAGCACCAGCAACTGAAGAATGTGGACAGCAGACTTGTTAAAGTGAAGTCAGAGGGAATGAATTTGAGAGATTTGCGCATCACGCCAACACAAGGGCACGTAGGTATTCCAACAAAGTGTCAGGATGAGACTGCTGGCAGAGGTGCAAAGAAACGCCCGTTGCACGAAACCGTGCAAGCTGGTACCGTTCTCAAACGTGGCCCAGGTCCATTATGAAAAGTGATGTCATTGAAGGTATCTGGAAGGGGTTTTGTTGTTTTTGGCTTGGATAGTTTTGTACTCTTCATAGTGTGTTCCCATGTTTCATCACCTTTTCTTTGGCCTGCCTGTTCAAGTGAGACAATGTTGGTTGACATATTTTGCTGGTGGAAAAATACGACCCACAATCTTGATCCACCATCATAAAGTAGTTTCAGGGATGCTAATGCTTGATCGTGGTTGAAAAGGTGGTGTTTGTTTTCCCTTCTTTGTTGACCCCTTCTGTGGTGTTACAGAAGCTTTGAGTGTTGTTTTGGTGTCGAGCGGTATTGTGGTGACAGCGGTGAATTGGTACGCCGTTCTGGCTTTGTGCTGCGGACACTGAGATGCCGCTCCTGGGACCGAGTCGTTGTGGGAAAAGAGGAAACCACAGACAAACCACTTGTTTTTGAACTCTCATGTGTGTGTCTAAAAGCGTCCCGCTCACCATTTTACAAGCACTTGCAGGCCAATTTCAAACCGCCCGGCAGGCATTAGCGAAACCGCTGCGTAGCTTCCACTTAAAAATAACTTTGTTTCCCATCCAAGTTAAACTTCCGTGTCAGAAATTGAAAACTTTCTCAAAACTAGCACTAGCAAAACAAATTGAAGTGTACATAAATTAATCTCTTTAAGTGCACGTGAAAACCGAGCTCCTTGTTAATGGCCTTTAAGACTGTAATGGAACTGTGTTCCTAAACCCAGCAGGACGATGGACAGTGTGTTTAGTCTTGGTAAATTATTAGTCAGGGGTGGAGGGCTGCAGGATCAAAGGGCTTTGGCAGAGATGAACAGCATAAGTAAAATAACTGTCTTTGTTCCTCTCTCTCGATCTCTCTCACACTCATCTTCTTCCAGACCACCAAGGCGTTTCTTCCCAAGATGCTAGAGATGAACCATGGCCACATTGTGACGGTTGCCAGTTCGCTGGGTCTGTTCAGCACAGCTGGTGTGGAGGTTAGTACTGTGTCCATCACATACGTCTTTTGCAATTAAACTGCAGTATTTTTTTTGCTCATCGTGTTGGCTCGACATGTCATGGAAATTTAGCACGCAGCACACTTGGCGCTATCTAAAGAGCATGCTACAACTTAAAGAGATGCTCATTGGCTCTACCAGCTGATCGCCAGAGCATCATGGGAAATATAATTCTCATATCTGATCCAGAACATAAAAATACAGATTTCAGTACATATTTCAATTTTCGTTTGACGCATGGCGATTGTTAAAAAAAGCATTAATTGTTTCAATTTTTTTTTAAATAGTACTTATTTTTATATACTAAATTAGTATATAATGTAAGAATATAATAATTTAAAATAAGAGACCACTCCAAATTTTCATTTATTCAGTATTTCTAGATGTATTGTGGCCATTCCAGTCCAGTGTTTGTTGAATTTCAACTAAATCAAACCAGGAGTGACACAAAGTCATCCAACAGCAATGTGAAAGACTGACAGCATGACAAGACACATGAAAACTGTGATAGAAATCTTGGTTATCACATAAATACCTTTAGAAAAAGCCTTTTCTTAGTTTAAATATTACTGTTGTATTGCTTAAAAGTTAATATGAACTTGTTTTTTTTGCTGTATTTGAGGTCTGAAAAAATATAGCGCATCTTCTGTTGTTTTGACCCATTTCTCCAGTTTCTTAATTTTCTGCAAAACAATGCAAATAAAAATAATCTTTAGAGACTGGGGAGAACTGTTGTTATTAGTTTAAAGAATGAAACAAAACAAACATTTCACCTAAACATGTACCTATAAATAGTACATTTCAAAATGTAAAACTTATCTTTAAATTATTTTGCTTTTTAATATAATTCCCTTCAGGTAGCCTTTGTTTACCAGAAGGTTGGAGAACTCTGGCCTTAAAAAAAGGCCCAGTGTAGTAATTTAAAGTTTAATGTTTTACTTATACTTTAATAATCTAAAAAAAACATTTTTGATAGGTTACGCCAGTCTATGGATATGAGGAACTTCATGGAGTTTAACACCCCTTTCTTTCTCTGCTGTCCAAACCAGTGTCATTTTTCCCAGCAGGCTAATGGGAAAATGTTTCCCGTTTTGTTTTGATAGCTGTATGTACGCTTCTGTTTTACAAGCCCTCGTCTTTAAATCTAGTCTCGCTTCAAAGGGTCCCAGAATCCCAGTCATAGTGTCTAACCTATTATGTTGCCTTGAAAACATCTGAATGAGAGTTTTTATGGCTTTTCTATTAATGTCGTGCCTCAATCTTCTGTGAGCACATCAAATCCCTTTATGCCATACACGCATCTGTGTTTGCCCACTCTTGAGTCTGAAGATTATGTCCACAGCGAACCACATCAAAACACTCTACCTGTACTCCAGAATGCTAATGAAATCACAGAGCTGCTTTTTCCTTCCCATGCCATTAGAGAAGGGAAAACAGCCTCAGGAAGCTCGATAATGTTCACCTGTCTTTGCAATTCAAAGCACACCATTATAGACTTACTTTGTGGTTACAGGATTACTGTGCTAGCAAGTTCGGTGCCATCGGCTTCCACGAGTCCCTGAGTCACGAGATCAAGGCTTCGGAAAAGGATGGTATCAAGATGACTCTGGTTTGTCCTTACCTGGTGGATGCGGGCATGTTCAAAGGTTGCAGAATAAGGTACGAATGAAAGCTTCCAAATGTCACGGTTGGGTTTCAAGTAGCCGCTGAAGGAGCGAGACAGACAATGGGTATCTGGTTCAAGTAGACATTGCTTAACAACAGCGAGGGTAGCTTTGCTTGTGGCCTCTCATGTCACTCTCAGGTTGGGTTTTCTTGGACACAATAGGGCTTAAGCTGAATAGAAGCTTGCCTCTGTCAGGTGCATGCTGGATCTGTTACCACAAAAAAAGACTTTATCTGACTAGCTTAGCCCTTTAATGCAACTTTCTTAATCATTGTTTCAATGTTTGGTGGTTCAGGAAAGAGATCGAGCCATTTCTGCCTCCACTGAAGCCAGAGTTCTGTGTGAAACAGGCCATGAGAGCCATCCTAACAGACCAGCCCATGATCTGCACGCCTCGCATTATTTACATCGTCAACTTTATGAAAAGGTAGGCGTTGAGTACTTAACGTCAAACTTGAATGCCGATGCTTGTTGGATAAGAATGCTGATGCTTGTTTTTCTTTTCTGCAGCATTTTGCCGTTCGAAGCAATCGTGTGCATGTACCGGTTCCTGGGAGCGGATAAGTGCATGTACCCCTTCTTGGCTCAAAGGAAGGAAGCGATGAACAACAACGAGGCTAAGAACGGCATCTAGAACGTGCTGTTTTTAAGCTCCGGAAGGAGCGTGTTTTTGAGGCGCGAGCGGATAAGACCACTGAGATTGAAGCGAGAGATGGATAAAGACTGAGTTTAGACTGGTTCACTTGCATTTGGCAGATGCAAAGGTTTACCATATTGTTCCTCTGGAACAAAGAAAGCTGTGTACTACACTAAGGATTTATTTGTCGTTTTGTTTTTTTGAAGGTTTGTTTAAAGAAACCGTTCATCTATATTCTGTGTCAATAGTTTTGAAATCATACATGAGATATTCAGTAATTAACTATTTACGAAATGTAGTCACCAGCATTATCTAGTGTCTTCGTGAAAATATACAGTATGTTACTGTACGAACAGTAAAATCTTGTCACTTTTTTGTTTTGTGTGTAGACATGCACTGTATTTACTTTCTTCTACACTCCCAGCATTATCTAAACAGTTCAGTGTGGTACTATGCCATTTAGATCCCCAGTTTGTTTAAAGACAACAGAAGATCATGTGCTAGATAATGGCCCAATGATGAACCATGTGATGACTGCTTATCGTCCATTCTCCTAAACACAACTGTTTATGTTGACGAATTGTATTTTCTCATTCCAACTGTTAAAGGTCATGTTACAGAGAAGGTTTCCGTGATATGTGACTTAAAGATGCGAATCTGTCGCACATTTTATCTCCTTAATTGTTGACATCACAGACTCAAGCCATGTTTAGTTTGTGTATGGGATTCTGAAGGAACATCCAGATCTTGTGTTACCGAATGATATGCTTTGTTTATGTGATCCATTTTTACCTTTTGCATCCACCGGCAATGACTTTGATGAACACACTCAACATTGTCCAGTTAAATTGTCTGAATTGTCATTTTGTGGATGCAAACCTTTTTGGTTATTGAAAAAGACATCGCAGATATATATTTGGATACTTTGTATGAATGTTAAGAGAAAATGACGAAACGCAAGAGTTTAAACTACATTCCAACATGCATCACCGACTGCGATGACCCTAAATCTCTACCTCTTCACTTTTGCCATTTGTTTAACAGTATGATACAAATACGCTTTTTGTAACTTTCCTAAAGACTGCTCTATAGAGGAGCACAAGATGTGACTCCAATGTGTAGTGTCTCTACCTAACTTAAATTAATAAAATGATTTAGATTATTGTGGTTTGTTTATTAACACTTCGCCTTGAATCCAGCTGAGCTTGTAGCCACAGAAGAATTAAAAAAACTCTCAGCATCGCAGTATAATGTAAGCAAATGCCAGGAATTCTTGAGATACAGAACACAAACCTAGGTTTTAAAGACTCTGTACTTCACATAGCTGATTTTTTTACATTCCTTTAGATTTTTAAGCTCATCTATTAAAAACTTCTAGTTGAATGAGTGATTCATAAAAAAGGGGAACTACATTTACAGTACTGGTGGGTAGAAGTCCTACTATTACAGCATTTGGCTGGGATTCTGGGAGGTAAACAATGTTGAATTTATGATTCAAATCTTCCATTGTAACCAAAATGTCTGTAGTAGTCAGCCGAGATATACGTTTCACATCATGGGAAGAGAGGAGGTTTTCAATTGCAAAACTTGTGTCACCGTTCAAGTGTCATGAACATGGTGTTAGTAAACTCGAAGTGATAATTCAGTGACAAATTTCTCTATATCACAAGTCTACTAAGATTTCATTGTGTTAAGACTATATATAGCCTATACACATAGAACAAGTATTAGTTCTCTGCCTGAACATCATTTGCATAAATTCAGCAAAGAATTGAATGAATGAATCAAGCTAATTAACTAAAAAAAATCAATTGACCAACCCATAGAAACCGTCACCGAGGACATTCAGTTCCCTTGACAGCCAATGGGCATCAATTGTTACACAACCACAAGTAGACACCAATATGTTCGCCAGTGGAGGCATTTCAGTCTGGATAATTAGACTGAGTGACGGGCCATGGTGAGAGATTAGTGTTAATACAGAAAGAGAGAGAGATATTGACACATCAAACCCCTGCAGCCTGACTGTCATATAGAATCAGTATACTGAAGCAACGACCCGCTGAGAAACTAATTACGGCTCATACCACCAGAAATTCATAGCTTTGAAGTAGCATGAAAACAAGAGAGTTAAAATGTCATTTTACTGTCAGTCAACAGAACAAAAACACTAATTTAAAAGCTTCAAAGGGTCAATAACACTTAGTTCTGCAGGGGGAAAAACAATAAACTTTGATTTCCCATAGCAAGAAGAGCCAGCTAAAAGCCTTGTGTTGTGAAAGAGCAGTAATGATTTTGGGTCAATTCTATAACAATTGTTTTTATGCATTGTTCGTGGTAAAAAAGTATCCTGCATGGCTCTTTGGACTTTTGCGTACAGAGCCTTTTAAAAGGCAATAACATATCGCTGCTGTCCTTCTAAAAACTCGTATCTCCATATATAACTCATTAATATTACACACCCTTGTCACTGGGTTTTGCATCTTCATCATACCAATAAAAAATATAAGAAACACTTGTCAATTTTGAATCATATTTTTCCATTTCCTGAAAAACAGCTAATTTGGACATCCGAGGTTTTAGAAGGACAGTGACGATATCCGTCATATCTTCAGACGATAAAAAGAACGTCCCATAAACTTTGAAGGTGGTTGAATATCGCACCATAAACATCTGCGAGATCTACTGCAGTCACGTTTTACTCAACATGAACAACAATGTTATGGAATAAAGATCACGACATTTGGAACTTTCTCATGTCAATTTACAGCTGCGCCAGATGGTTTGTTGTCGAGGTTGCATAGCTACGTATCGGTTTAGTGATGGGTGTTCCAGAGAAAGTCTGAGGCCCAAAATGACCCATAACATCTCTGCCGCAACAAAAGGAACAAAAACAAAAGAAACTTCTACAAGCAATGTAAGCATTTGTCTTGAAGCTAGTGCGCTCTATCTATTATACTGCATAAGGCTCAAATTGTGAAATTACTTTTGGCGTTCCTGTTAAGCACAACAGCAATGCCAAGGTTACATGTACGATTTCCAAAATCTGTAAGATTTAATGCAGAAAATGTAAATAAAATAAATTAAGAATACCATTGAACAATCAAAACCATACCATTCAATAAAAAAAGTGGTTTCATTCTTCTCAAGTTTTTTTTAACTCTAAGCGCTCAAGATTACAAAGAACCTCTCATTGATGTATGAGACAGGATGTGTGTAGAGTGATTGCTTCCATCATTACCCACAGGACACACCCACAGTCTCTCCAGCATAGGAACCAACTAAAAAAACAAAAACATATCTTTAGACAATATGAGTGACGCCTGCTTGTGTGAAATGACCTGCACTGGGTGCTGTTAGCAGGTCATTTCTATGAGGTTGCTTTGGCGTTCTAGGTGGCCCATCCCTTAAGTCTCAAGACAGCCCAGGACTATCCTTCAAAGATCCACTAGGCAAAAAAGAAAAGTACTGATTTGAAGGATCGTTTATGTCCTCAATCATTCGGGGTGAGTATAATGTTAAATACACTTAACTGTGGTGTTGCGAAAAATCTAACCATGAATGACAATGCAGTCTTTTTTTTATAGAACTGATCTATTTTTAATCTCCTGTGGAGCAACAGCTACATGACTCATTCATGATCATTCATGTGTTACTGAGCCTTTAAGACCATTTATGTATGACACAGCACAACGCCGTATGCTTGAGCAAGTTTCCTGTGGTTTTTAATTCACACCCATTTGTTGGCAGCAAAATACGAAACCTGTTGTGGAGCTACGAACAACATGTTTTTAGGTGGATGTGTTATAGTTGTCTTTTAACAAGTTTTTAATCGAATTAAACAGATTGTGTGATCTATAAGTGTACATCTGGGTGTCAATAATCAGCTGTTAAATGGAATTTAAAGGTCCAGTGTAGGAAATGTAGTGGTAGGTTTGCGAATTGCAACCAACGGCTCACTGCACCCATCGCCCCTCCCTTTCGAAACACTACAGTGGCTCTCACAGGACAAAGATGTCGTCTTGTTTTCACTTCTTTGCCAAAGGAGAAGTTTGTCTGTTTAGGGCTACTGTAGAAACAACATCGCGAATTCCATGTAAGGGGACCCGCGGTGTATGTAGAAAGAAAAAGCTCCTTCTAAGGTAATGAAAACATAACACTTCATTACGTAAGGTTTTTATACACCTCTAAAGACATAGTAATGGATATTATATTGCATTTCTGTCAGTAGATCCTCATTAATCTTCCACATTGAGATGATATGTTCAGTTTCACAGATTAAGTACAAAAACTCAGATTTCCGTGTTTCCATTGAATAACACAAGATGCTTTTTTTAAACATCAAATCATGCTGGGATCACATGTCTTCATTTTTCATAGATTTTGTCCATTTTGGACAAGATTTTGTTTTCATTACAGCAAAAGTGGAATATACCAATTGCAAAAGTATTTTGGTAGTTGACAAATAAATCGTAAATGTGCCGTTTGGTGTGACAGCAAAAATGTAGAAAAACTAACAATGAAGATAAATCTCACGTACGCGGTTTTGTATTATAAATATTAATTTTACAAATAATAGATAATTAACTTGTGGTCGAAATTTCTGCTTTATCACACCATAGAACGCAACAGTATATTTGTCAACGACCCATTTTAAATGTATGTACATTTTTCATTATCATTATTATGCAATAATACTTTGCTACAAAATCTATAAAAAAATGCAAATGATTTTGACTATATGACTCACTGAATACAAACAAACACACGAAAAAGACAAGACACCAAAATTTCAACATGAACTGGTGTGATTTTACTGCATTTTAAGTAACTCACATGTCTGTTATTACACTGTATATCTTCGGGGAGAAAAATGCTCTTCCAACAAGTTACTTCGACAGTTTCAAAAAACTGTTCTTTATTTCTACAACTTAATCGTTTTGAAAATAGAGTCTGTTGGTTAATATCAGCCTCCCTTTTCGAAAAACTCCAGACTGCATCTTTTAAAAGCACTCAGTTAATGCGTCAAGTCAATACAACACACAACATGGGTGTAGATGTGCTGGACAAAACTGAAGAGAGAAGAAAACGGTTTTGAATCTGTATATTACCTTCTCAGATCTGTAATATAACTCTTCACTCAAGGAACGTCATAAAAAGCAAGTGGGTCGCCTCCGATTAGGTGTTTCACCAATGCTTTACCTCTTGCGTCAGTTTTATCCATTGGTTCACACTCTTACTATGTTTTTCTTTTCCTCTGCATATAATAATCTATGTATACATCCATAGAGTTAGATGAATGCTTCATGTCAGCATATACGGTAAGCTGGGTGACTATATATGAAGACAACAACTACGACTTCACAGCACTGGCATTGGTTAATCCTTAAATACTCAAGCATTGTTATTCATAGAGAAGAAAAAGGAAAATGATATAACCTCCTACCCCAAAATAACACACACAACTTTGTTTCCCCCAATAATGTTTTGTTTACATTAACAGCATGATATACGCCTGTTTTAATCCATATGACTTCGAGACAAAGGTGAACGTAATATTCAAACATCTATCAAATGGGGAAATTCGACATAATCACTTACATTTCCCTTCATTTTTAAACATTACCATGCATTACGATTTTATAATTTTTTTAACGTTTGCTTGCGTTTTAATTAACTCTATAGTAAATAAATGTTGTGTTAAGATAGTGTTGTCTTCACATAGACTCAAAGAATGCATTATTTTCTTCAGTTTTTTTTGTCATTGGACACATCCACCATATTGCATGTTGACACGTGTAGAAGGATGCAGTGGCGGCCGCGGGGGCTTTTGAGAAGAGGGGCGTATGGGCGGGGTCAGCTCCTAGACGATGGCCTTTGAATCCTTGCAGTCCTGAGCAGTGGTGCCTGAGTTAGTCGGTTTGCTCTCCGTCCTCTCGGCCAGACGTTTTGTTTGTCTGCAAAACGACCAGGCGGGAATAAATATTATATAGGACTTAGCTACAAATTTAAACGAATGACATTTAAAACAAAAAAATGTATGTGACAAAAGTAGAAATACATGATCCTTAAATACATTTTATACAAAATAAAAATGTTGATTTTTGATATTAATAATGATCTGAGTAAACAATCTTTTCTCCAGGCAATAAAGTACATTACGTGGTTGGTGGTTGCAAAGAAAGGTACGTAGCGTATAAAAAGGTATCGTTCACCAAATTATATTTTCTATCATTTATTCACCATCACAATGTTGGTATATAACACTTTTATCTGCGAACACAAAAGAAGATAATTTGTGAAATGTCTCAGTAGTTTGTGTCCATATAATTGAAGTCAATGGGGGTCACTCTTGTTTGCTTATAAACGTTCTTCAAAATGTCTTCTCTTGTGTTCTGCAGAAGAAGGAAAGCCAAACAGGTTTGCAATGACATAAGAGTGAATAAATGAAGAAATAATTTAAATTTGGGGTGAACTATTCCTTTAATACATTTAATGCATACATTTTACAGTTCATCCAATCAGAAAGAGTCTTGGACAATACGACTTGAAATCTATGACAACACAAATAAATAAAAGACAAGGGCTCTTGAGTCTTAATGATTCTTACTGATATACTTCTCTCTTATCAGCCCTTTTCAGCGCAGCATATAAAGGCTGTTGAAATGTCCAGATTTTCCGCTTTGCTTTGTGCTGTACTGAAGAGCTAAAGCCACTGTAAATAAACATCTCTTTAACCTTTTCCAACGGCACACCTCCTATGAAAATATTCTTGAATGGGTTGGTGTGATTTCCGCTTTGGCGTGTCTATCCATTCTCTTATTTCATTCTCCAGCACCCTACTCATCACGGATATGACAGATTCATATTTCCCACAGCAACCCCTCTGATTAGAAGTGGATAAAGATCATGCAAAGCGTTCTGTCGTGGACATTCTGAGATGACCACTTAGGGAAAATTCACATCTGTTTGTGTGCCTCAAGTGATAAGCTCAGTGGACGTACGGGACGTGTGTATAGTGAAATGAGTGGACAGGTTTCAGACATTGACATTTAAAGGACAAATGTGTTGACACTCTTCCTTGTGAAACAGGAAGAGGGGGAAATTTTCTTTAGGGCTTGTCTTTAAGTAGGCGATAGGTTTTACTACAAAAAGTAGGTTTTGAGTCATGAAAACATTTGCTTCATTTACCCGCAGACTATACATTTAAAAGTAAATACAGACGACAGATGTGATGTGCTCATCATTTCTTTCAGCATTTCCTTTATAGAATAACTAACGCCTGATAACAAATGCTGCTTTATGCACAAATCGAGACAATATATTGGTTTAACATGAGCTAATTCTGAGAGCGGCAACACATGGCAAGCATTTCAAGACCCCCGACATGACAGTTTGTAAATATTTAAAAGGAAAGAAGCATAAATCATGTCCACTTCGTGAAATCATCCCGAGGATCTCGTAACAGTTTACACTGCCTCCGAACACTTCTGTCATTTATATAACACGTCATAGAGACATAACAGATTTCTCATCATCTGGGAGTCATTTACATATGCCATTGGTTCTAAAATGGAGGTGTTAGGTGCGGACGGGTGGGGTGTATGTACTTACAGCTCCGTCTGAACATACATGTCACATGATCCATTTTCTACCTTGATTGGTCCGTCCACTGGGTCCAGTCCTTGTTCTGACAGCTGTTTCAAGCCACTAAGGGCTGCCTGTGTGAGGTAAGGAAACAGATGGCTTTGAGCGAGAGAACATAACTCACCTCAGCTGCTTTTTAAATAACACTTACTATCAGAAACCCGAGACTGACAGGACGTGCTCTGCTCTTTCTGTTTTGTTTGGCTCCCTCCAGGTCTCTGTTTATCTAACGTTATTAGGTCAGCGTTTTCAGGCATGCATTTCCTACGGCCGGCGCGCTGGATATACATCGCCCTACAGCCACGTTATGGGTGGATATGCAAAAAATTAGCAATAAATCAACCGCATGGACAAAGTGTGCTGAAATAATAACTGATAACTCAGGTGTAACTGATATGCTGTTTTCCTATGAAAATTCATTGAGTCTATTCAGTTGTGGGAGACTTCAGCAAAACATTAACAAAAAGTCCGTTTCGACACTATTCTTGAGATAAAATGATAAAACAGCCTATCCCGCTATTATGAAACTTAATCTAGAACACACAAATGCAATTTTGTTAAATATTAAGTTGCCCTAACACCTGTGAACTTGCATGGTAACTAGATGTTAGTATGTATCCACATAGTTTCGAAAGCTGTACTACTTGTGTAACTACACACATGTAAAAACCCACTGAATACATTTTGTAACAACAATATATTCACAAAAGTATGTCCACTTCAGTCGTCTTCAATGTTGCAGTTACCTGTTCGGAATACAATGACACTTTAGGGGGAACAATTATGATTCCTACGTGCATGCCATGTATTTAACACATGACGAAAGGGATGACTAATTTTATACCAGTGTAATGACATGGTGACTGTTTTATACTTTATATTGAGTGGACAGTTCCTGAGGAGTCACCATGTAAGTACACTGGTGTTACAGTGTTAATCAGAGGTAAATGTTTTGCATATTACACAGTAAGTTGTGACTGCTTTACACTTTATATTGAGTGGACAGTTCCCGAGGAGTTACCATGTAAGTACAATGGTATAACAAGGTGAAACCTTAGTATTCATTCAACATTAGTCATGCCTTTAGTCATGTGTAAAATCATCATGATTTCCATAAAGTGTCCTTGTATTCCAAACTGGTAACTGCAACATTGAAGACAAAGGAAGTGTACAAACTTCGGTGAATATATTGTTGTTACAAAATGTAGTTACATAATTCCTGTTACACATGTGCACTTACTGAAGTGTTGTTACTAATCTCCTGTTACACATTTGTACTTAGACTAGCATTTAGTGGGTTGTTACATGTGTGTAGTTCCACAAATAGTACAGCTGTAGATACTATACTTAAACTGTGGTTACATACTAAGTACCCATCAAGTTACCATGCAAGTTCATAGGTATTAGGGCCACTTAATTTTTCAAAACGATGATGCTCCATTATCAGTCACTTTCTCTAAACAAAAGAATGGTCCATGTTTATACAAAATATGTGTTGGTAAATTTGTTCCTTTGAAGAATTTTGAGGTCAAATATGGCAACATTTCAATACCGCTGCTGTTCTTCTGAAGTTTTCATGCCTCCATATTTCGCAATTTTTATTTTGTGCCATAAATCATTATTATTAGTCACCGTTTATGTTTGTCAAATATCTAACCAATAAAAAGTATTAAAAGTGCTTGGACAGCAAATTTGGACATACAAGGTTTTGAAAGGACACCATCAATATGCAACAAAACATACGTACTGTTGCTGTGTAAATATTACATAATACTGTAAATATATATATATATATATAGAGAGAGAGAGAGAGAGAGAGAGAGAGAGAGAATTCTATTTCCAGTCACTCTAATCCTGTCATTCTTTTGTACAACCTTTCTTGAAAAAAAAACAGGCCTTAAATGTCATTTTTATATTTTAAAGCCTGCAGTCAGAGATTATAGACAGACACAGCTCCTTATAACCATGCATTCTGAATTCTGACAGAACATTATAGTAGACATTTCGACTCCTGCTCTCTGTCTCAGTCTCTAAATCCCTTTCAGCAACTCCAAATAAAGTTACAATGACTGAAAGTTTTGGCTCATGAGAGGTAAAAAGAGAAACCGAGCACTGGTAAAGAGAGTTTGCTTTGGAGGGGTTAGGGGAGACCCTCACAGTGACAGCAGTGGGTTGAGAATTGGCAGATGCACCTGGTTGTCGGGGCTGATGCTCTCTACAGCATCCTGCCAATGAGCACCAGATGTTCAACATGGGATGCAGGAACCATGACATATTTCTCACAGTTGACAGCATATTCCCACTGAACCAACCACCCCCAGACCCAAAGTCCCACTCATTCACACACAGATGTGTGTGCATTCCTCGCCCAGATTAATCAGTATTTGGCTGGATCAAATAACATCAGCTTGTTCTGTATGTGTGTGTGTGTTTAAATGTTACCTATCACATGACCGCAATCACAGATCTATCACTTTACCAAACAAGTGATCAGAGATCCATCAAATGAGAGAGAGAGAGAGAGAGAGACCTGTCTCTCTCTTCCCATTTATTGCTAAAACTCTTGAAAGGACAGTTCCTACCTATCCCAGAACAAACTACTGTATGACAATCAGTCCGGCTCAAAACAAACCACTCCACTGAGACGGCACTGCTATCGGTCACAGAAGCACTGTGGCAAGGCAAGTCGGAATCTAAATCCTCGGTCTTGATTCTGCTAGACCTATCTGCAGCTTTTGACACTGTCAATCACCAGATACTGCTAGCAACCCTGTCATCTCTAGGAATCTTAGGCTCCCCCCTTCCGCTGGTTCAAATCATACCTCTCCGGCAGATCCTTCAGGGTGTCATGGAGGGGCTCACTGTCCACTGCTCACCACATGATCACTGGGGTCCCTCAGGGATCAGTGCTTTTACTACAGCTTTTTTCCATCTACACAACATCCATGGGACCCATCATATGGGCATGCAGCTACTCAAATCACTGTTTTGCTGACGACACCCAGATCTACATCTCGTTTCATCCAGACGATACCACTGTAGCAGATCACATAACAGCCTGCCTAGAAGACATCTCCTTCCAAACAGCCAGGAACCTTAGAGTCATATTTGATGAACATTGCAAAGACAACGCGATCATGCTGATATGCCTTATTCAACATTCGAAAGGTTAGACCCTATCTCACGGAGCATGTGGCACAATTTCTTGTCCAGGCCTTGGTGATCTCAAGGTTAACCTACTGCAAAGCTCTTCTTGTTGGTTAACTAAAGGCTATCAAACCACGCCAGCTGGTTCAAAACGCAGCAGCACGCCTCGTCTTCCAACAGTCCAAAGGGGCTTATGTGACACCCCTTTTTTTCTCTCTCCACTAGCTACCAGTTGAAGCCTGTATTAGATTCAAATCACTGATGGTTGCCAACAGGACTATCACTGGATCTGCACCTGCATACTTTCACACCCCCCTACACCCCATCAAGAACCCTGCGTTCAGCAAACCAGCAGCGTCTTGCCTTCTCATAAGGGCAGTAAATTGCCTTCCCGCACATTCTCCTGCAAAACTCCTTCCTGGTGAAAAATTATTCCTCACAACCTTCAAAAAAAACTCCTTAAAACCCATCTCTTCTGTGAAAACTTGACAGACAAATGAAAAAATAATGTGTATGTACACTAGCTCTTTCTCTCAACAGGTAGTGGCCTAGCTTTTGTTGAAACTAGTAACTTTGTATTAGCCCCTATTGTATTATTGCTCCTGTATGACATATCGCTTAGTGCTCCCTCAACTCTGTGTTGGATAAAAGTGTCTGCTAAATGACTAAATGTAAATGTTACCTATCACAATCAATTACAGATCCATCAAATGTTACCCATCACATGACTTGGCCACTTAATCCACACTTAGTGTATTTTTTTGTTATTTCATTCAGTGACTGTCAATAAATGTTAAGCGTGACTTAAAGGGACAGTCCACCCCTAAATAACAATTCTGTCATAATTGTTTTATTTCAATAGTCGATCGAAACCATTTTGGAACATAAAGGAAGATATTTTGAGATATTTTGAATGGTTTTGTGTCCAAACAACGGAAGTCAATGTTGTTTGGTTATCAACATGATTTAAAATGTCGTCTTTTGCGTTATGCAGAAGAAATCAAATCCTACAGGTTTGAAATGACGTCAGGGTGAGTAAATGATTTTACGAATACATGATGAAATTATTTTTACTTTTGTGTGAACTGTCCCTTCAATAATTTGAATACTTTAAGGATACTAAACTCACTAAAACGAGCCTACAGGTTTCTTTCCAGCCTGTTTTGCTGTCTCTGAAGAGTTAATTTGCATCAACCTGGTCTAAAGTCTAAAGTAAATGGCGCATTATTTTTGTAGCTATTTAAAGAGCGTGTTAGGAATATGCGCTTATAGGCGGGTGCACAGCGCTCGTATATTCTGCTCATTACACACAGAGGGACGCACAGAAGCACACAATAATGCAAAATATTTATAAAAAAGAATTACAATGTACAAGATTATTATTGTGGGCATCAAGATAAAAATACGGCTTGTCCTGTAGATGCTTGCTTTAACCTCTCGCACGAGCAGACGTGATTCCTTTCTGGAGAAGTGTCTGCTCTTCCAAATTTCGTTGTGTAAATAGCGAATCCGCCATGGCACAAGCTCAATTGGAAATGACACTCTGATTGGTTTGTTGCACGTTACCCCCCCCCCAAAAAAACCTTACTCATTAAGAGAATCGGGACCACCCGTTTAGACCATGTGCCCAGGTTCGCCGACGGTTTTCATGGCTAGCAAAAGTGGATTCAGAAACGCCCTGAGAGCACTTGCGCAGTGCGCTTTAAACCATACGCTTAGGTCGTGAAAATAGGGCCCATCATGTTTTTATTGTGTCGTATTTTGTCAGTTAGCTGAGTTATTATTACTTAATCAAAACAACCCAACTGCAGTTTGATATTACTTGGAACGCACAGTTAAAAAACATGACTATTGAAAACTGAAAAACTAATGCGAGGATAAGTGGAGGTATACTGGCCAAAGTAAAGGATATTAGTGTGGTCCATTACACTAAGGCACGTTAGCACATTTGTACCATGTCTTCCATCTTAACATCATTTAAAAAATATGATGGAATGGGAGTCAAACAACTGCAAAAAGTGACATAGTTCACTGCAATAGTGAAGAGTGACATCATTCTGCCTACACGTTGAACTAAACACCACAAATAATCGTCCATTTAATGAGCACTCTGAGGTTTTTATGTGTGGAATGCCTTATCAAGTTGTGAAATCTCTGGAAAAATGAGCTCTTATCTATAATGGAACATATTGTACGGCTTATAGCCTGGCAGCATATGCATGTAAATTCCCAGGGACGTTCGGTCTGGTTATAAATCAGGTTTAAATTTAATTTGTTGTGGTGATTGATGACAAGCGTGTGCAAGGAACAATAAGGAGCACATTTTTCAGCCAAGAAATTGTTGAAAATTCCGGACGATAATTGAAAGGTATTTTGACTTTCTCTGGTAATGTACAGTTCTCAGGACTGCAATGAAAGACGCCGCGGCGAAATGACTTCCTGAATGCAGTAGAAGTCAACCATTAGCACAACTTAATGCTCCGCTTGTTGACTTCAACATGCATTTAATTTACTTCACGGAACATATGCAGGTTCCTCTATGGTCACGTTTAGCCTTGTGGACTTAATTTAATTTTATCAGATAACAACCACATGCATCATAGAAATTCTGTTCTTCTCCTCAAGAAGAAACATAATTTCCAACCTTTTTCAAATCTACATTTGTTCGGTGGCCAAATGGCTGTGACAGAAATTACATACAAATACATGTAGGTATCCAAAATACAAAAATAAACAAGTGAATAAAGTTGATGAAACAACTATGCATATTATAAAAAGGAATAATGTAAGAGAACACAGTGCTTACAGTACAAATTTATGATGGACTCTGGGAATGTTTTCAAGTCACTAGGAATAAAAGTGTCTTATATGGAGGAATATAAAAGTACAAAAGTATAAAATACTGTATATATAACATTAAATTAGATATTAGAAAAATATCAGTCTAAGCACAAGTTGTCCGTTTCAAAAGAGGAAAGAATTCATGCGTTATGGATGTGACAATAAAGCACGCACGTTTTTGAGAGAACATACTTTGATCATTTCTGTGAATTCAAATTTGCAAACTAGAAGCAACAATAACCAACAAATGGAGAAGAGATGTCCATTTATAGAACATAATTTAGTTATTATATTTTAATGTTCATGTACCCATTTATAAGGAATATGGACCATTATGGATGTGACAATTCTCTTACCTCGTGGTGGACAAAAAGTGCTTTAAAAACTTTAATACCCTTCACATGGGTTTATAAACCAAATATTAACAACTGACCTCCTGTGGTGAAAACCTTTGACGATAACTTCATTTTATTATCTTACGGTTGACATTTACGCACAGACCAAGTTACATCTTAAGCATCTATGCATGCGGATCTATAAATAAGGTCTGAGACATCGGCGTGCAGCTTGTGCTCTTGATGAATCTGATGCAGATGCGTCTACGTTACAAAGCCTATAATTCATCCTCTCCTGTGGCCAATAAATTGCAATCACAAGAGCGATTACCGGTGTTGTGCGTGTACGCCATTACAGTCTTTGAGTAAATAAGCAGCATACATCTGCTTTTGCGTTTCAATGAATCAGCCGCAGGCGACGTGCTGGCGATAAACACCCGGCGGCCCATCACCAAACAGCAGATATACCCGACTATCTATCTATCTAACAACAGTCAATTACATAATTTTTTTCCTAATGAGATACAGCGGGCCCATCGAAGCAAGATGAGCTGATATCAACAGAGGTGAAATATGTTTAGTCTACACCCCTGACCTGGAAGTGCTCAATCTCTGACGTGGAAAACATCAGATGAGAAGAGGACCCTGGATGAGACCACCCCCCCACACTTTAGATAATACGCCACCGCTATGCACGAGCATTAGCCGGCTGTATTGATAAATCTGGACGAGAGCTACTTTGTGACTCGCATTCATCAGCTCGCTGCTGGATTCAAACGAAAGCGGAAAAACGATTGTGGAATGTGTCAAGGCTAAATATCTCTGCGCGGGTTAAAAAGCACAGGAGAAAGATGGACGGAGGATTTTGTCAAAGGACAGTGAGGAGTCATTTTTCTAAGCTCTTTTAATGGTTTGCCTGATTGCATTTTCATTTCCTTGACTGCCTTGGCTAAACAGTGGCTCTTTCCCCAAGAGACAAGCTCCATGCCTCCGAGACCAATTTGCAGAGCGGGAGGGGGTTGATGGATCGACAGGCCAAGCACCTCTATCGACCTGGCTCTCACAGGGGGGGCATCCAACAAGGATAACATGGAAGCCTCCGAGCTGAAGTGGAGGGGAACTGACAGCCTATCACTCACAGAGAGCAGATAGAAGGCTTTAACTAACACTCTCCTTTTAGTGGGTCCCTGTAGCAACATTGAGGGGCAATTCACAAAGAATGAATTGAGCCCACTGAATTTATTTGCACGGGCTATCTGCTGTGTTTTGGCAGCTGACTCACGAGGAATTAAGCAAATCATTTATTAGGGCTGAATGTACTGTAATATGAATGGCACAATTTCAGTCTATGCTAAATAAACTTCAGTTTACATATGCAATAATGCCACTATGGTAAAGGGATAGTTCAGCCCAAAATAAAAATTCTGTCTTCATTTATTACTTCAAACTTGTTTTTGACTCTATCTTCTGTGAAACACAAAAAAAATATATTTTGAGAAATGTGGGGTTGTGTCCATACGCTGGAAGTCAATGGAGTCCAGTATTGTGTGGTTACCAACATTCTTCAAAATATCCTCTTTTGTTTTCTGCACAAGACAAAAAGTCATACAGGTTTAAAATAACAAGAGGGTGAGTAAATGGTGACAGATGTTTGATTTTTGGGTGAACTGTCCCTTTAAATGTGTCAGAAAAATAGAGCTGATGTTTGTAAATCTGACACATTATATGATTTATGTCTATGATCATTTTTGGAGACTGGCATCTCCCTATCACCATTCACTCTCACTATATGAAACAATAAAATATAAAAAATAAATGTGTTGAAAGAAGGACATCGAATGGATTTGAAATAACAGGAGGGTGAGAATTTACATTTTTGGCTCAACTATTATTTTAAACCGCATATTGTCTTTGATTTTAAGAAGCGAAGGGAAATTATACCATCATTCCTTTGTAATGGAAGAAGGAACATTTGGGCGTAGCATCCTACGTTATTAGACCTGATCATCTCTTGTTTTTACTGGTGGGAAATAAAGCTCATCTGGTCAACCGGCGATTTCTTCTCATGGTCCAACACAGCTTCCCACCGAAGCTCATCCACAGTCCAGTCCAAGAGCATCAGCCCCGGCCTCCTGCTGGCCTTTGATCGCCATATCATCATTTGTTTTTTCTGCCACCTCATCTTTATGCAACATGCTGCTGCAGACACAGGCCATTTAGCCCTCCATTAAGCAGTGACGATGAGGAACCACTCACTGCGTCTTTGGCAGCACTATAAACAAGAGCACAATCTGAAACGCAATCAAACACTCTGCAGGTGTACACACTTTCTCTCTGCCTCACCCTCTAATACCAGTGGGCTTTCTCCATAGACAGTCCAACAGATGGGTTTCTGAGCCTCCAACTCGTGTGAGAAAATGGAAACACAAGTCCTGGTCTTTGTTTTATTTATTACACAACTTCATAGGCTGTTGACATCAAAAGGGCCAGCGTAGCTTTCTCATCAGACCGCTAATGCCATAGGATCAGAGCCGAAAAGAAGAATGAAAATTTATGGACAGTGAGGCTGTGACGTATCTAATCCTAGACTAAACAAGTCTTCTAGCTTGTGTGGAAGGGAAATGGAGAAAAACACCGGTTTAGGAATGGGAACGGATCATTAAAAATTGTGCCATTAACTCTTTCTCATGTTGTTACAGTCCTGTAGGATTTTTCATTCTGTGGATTCAAATCTTTCTTTTAAGAGGGCCTGAATAATTGCCAACTTCTCTTCAAATCAAATAAAAATTGATCAAGGAGAACTAGGATGAATGTAGAGATCAGTGAATGGCAGTAAGACTTCAGAAAACTTGGCATAGAGAATAGTGTGCGAGCCTCGTCATAGGCTAGTAGTAGTTAACTAAAAGTAAAAAATTATCCAAAGGGAAATTAAAGACGCTGAACAATGAAATTTTATATTTCTTTAATCAAAAATTTACGTTTAAGATAAAAGATCGCAAATTAGTAAACAAAATTATAAACGAAAAAATCAAGTTAATGACTGAAGATTAAAACTTAGTTAAAAAAATGTATGAATAAATATTTTTAAAAATACCTGAATATTGAAAATAAGCAATTTAAAATAAAGTCTAAAATAGAAGTTAATGCCTAACGATATCAATTTTTATTTACGAATTTGGCAGACACTTTTATCCAAAGCGACATTGCATTATACTATACATTTGTTTCTAATTATGTGTAAAAGATAAATAAGAAATTTTACTTACAGACTGACAACTGAAATTAAGTAAATAAATGTTTAGCTAAAGACGGTCAATACTGAAATAAAAAAATAAAGTTAAAGACTAAAAAGATTTTAATTTAATAAAAAAATACATGCTAAATTAAAGTAAACATCTAAAGATTGAAATTGGAGGCTGCAAATGTGCAGGCTATAACTTACAACAGAGTAACAAAACAAAAGCAAAAACTACACTGTGAATAAACACTACAGTTTGAAAGATCTGCTGTATGACTGCAGGTAATTGTACACTGGGAAAAGTTGTTGTTCTCATTTTTTAAAGGGCCCTATAAATCCACACTGCAACTGCCCTTCCAAAGCGGCGCAGTAACGTGAGAGGCCGGTAAAAAGAGAATCTCACAGAAAGCCCACCGTTCACCCAACATCAAAGCTCTGGAGACAACTCGCAGTAACATTCCTGTCTCTCGTTTGGAAAGCTGCCGTACTGCACCCGAAGCGCCCTGAGAGGAGAGGCCTACAGCACCTATATTTCACATCCATAAAGTCTGAACAGGCCGGATATCAGATGAGGAGCAGATGAGCGCCGCTCCAAATGAGCCACTCTGGAAGCAGGACATACCAGAGCCTTCGGCTCAATGAGCTGTGAAATCACACATAAAGAAGAAACCAATAGGAGGGAGATGTGGAATTTCAGCCACTTATCAAATCCAGCTCACAGGCGGTTTCCGAAACATCTGAAGAACCTTCAGAGATGTGTAAACACACTCGCTTCAGACCATAGAGCTTGATGGAGAATTCATTTTAGATTTAAAGATTTGTAAAAATTTTAGATTAAAATAAATTCAGGGAATTAAAACGAATTTACGCAATTTAAAGAAATGCAGTTTTAAACTATAAACTATATTTTTCAGCATGATTTATGCCATAAAAAAAGCTTCCATAGAAGCCACATATGGAGTAAAAGAAGGACGTGATAAACAGAACACCCACAACATTTTCTGTCCATGCCCAACAAAATCTGCTTTATTTCTTTGAATTGCAATCAAGTCATTTCCTCTTCCTGTCATAGCCATTTTATTTCATATTCCAACTCGTGAACTGAAAGGAAGCCAAATCTGGAAACAGCCCAACAGAAGAACAAAGAGAGCCTCTCTCTTTCTTCGAGTCTCGACTCTGTTTGTCATTGAAGCGATAATGGTCTGTGGTGAAAACGGCGAGTGATAAACACTCCACACATTTGCACGTAATTTATTGTCGCTCATCAACACGTTCTGAACTCGCGTCTGCTGGGCTCCTTGCTAATTGTAAAAACGTCAGGCGCGCTCCACGCAGTGTGGAAGCGTTAAATGTGTTCAGGACTTGGAGGGCTAAACCTACTCCCTTTTTAGGGGGAAAAGGATAGAATAAAAAGCCCCATTTGCTCTTTTCACCTCTGCGCTTTACATAAACATATGCTCTAAAGCCCAATTGTGTATTCTGGATTATCTAATCAGACAGGTGACTAAACAAGCATTAGGTGAGAGGTAAATTGTTTTATTATGTTGATAGATTCTTGGCTCGGGTGAGAGCAACTGCACTTTTTAACATTAAATTTGAAAGATTTTATTGCATAACCAAAGATGGGAAAGTCCTCAAATGATTTATATTTCCACAATTACATTTAGTTTAGCGCCACTTGAGACAAATAGTTTTTTTCTATTTGACTATACACATCTTTTATTCTAAAGGCATATACTTAATAAGTTTTGTAGACGAGTGTCATAATGCAGTCAAAACTGTTTCTTTCATTACAAAACTACTTTTGTTCAGTATTATTTTACGTATAGTACAGTATAGCAGCTATATAAAAAAAACTGACACAAACAAAACTACAATTGTTTACATTTTTGAAAAAAGATGACTGAAATGAATGACTGAATGATGAAAAAAAGAAAGCAGTCCATAGAAGCAAAGCATAGATGGGAACTTCAAAAATATTGTTTAAAATTCACATCTATATGAAATTTCAAGTTGATAACATGCAAATCTGTCTATAATGTAAATATAGCCAATACATATAGACAGTTTCATCTTAAACACTTTTTTTATGAGCCCAATTTAACTTCCGGTACATTCACAAAGAATAAAGAGTGCCTGTAGATTTTTCTGATAACAATAAAAGGAAACCGAGAAGAACCGTTACTTGGATAAACTTCTCACTCCAATATTTTGAATTTAGCCAAAGCTCAACCGCTAGATGTCAATAACCCATTCGTTTGGTTTAAATGCGACCAAACTGCAGAACCCATTCAACAAATCTTTTATTTATTACAATTATTATACAATAAAATAATAATAAAAAAAATATGAACATAAGTCACATTAAATATAGTCAGCCAAACACAAAGCGGAAGTTAACTGGAGGTCAGGTGCGCGCGTCCGTTGAAACTGTCTTGTTTGCATGACTATCATTTTAATATATGGAGAAAATATTAAAAAGTAACCCTAAAGATTTCAACAGTAATGTATGTCTAGTGTTTAAGTGTGCGATTTCCCTTGGTCTAGAATTACTGGAAGTACATATCATATGTTGAAAAACATGTATGAGGATAACATGAAGACACCTGAAGTGAGATGCATCATGGCAATGATACAAAAACTCTATTAAACTGATAATATCAAACACTGATGCAAACAGGCCTTTACTACAAGTTACACAATGTGCTCAACTGGTAAAGCAATGCATTAGCAACACAAAGGTAGCGGTTTCGGCGAGTACACACATATCGATAAATAAAAGTATACCTTGCTTGAATGCAATCTAAGTCGCGTTGCATTATACTGCTACAAAATGCGTGAATCTACACGATGGCGAATGAACAGTTTCAAATGAATAGATAGTCAGATTTTATTTTTTTTAATTAAAATCATCTCTAAAGCTTTAAACCACACCTGCCTGTCAATCAATGTATTGCACTCTGTTTAAAACAAGCATCTGCATTCACACAGGTTCAGAATAATCAAAATTCCAGATTTTGCCTTCTCATGGAACACGTCCAGAATGCAAGGTCAATAATTGCCTTAAACTCCCTGGAGAGAAGGTCTCGGTTGACATGGGAAGCCATAAATTAGGACTCAAAATGCAGCAGTGTGTCATGCGTCATTAGGGCCGGAGAGGGCTGCTTTATCTGTTCGTCATTCAGACACCGTATATGGCACCTCCCATGTCAAAACACAAACCACATGGGAAAGATGGCTGCGGGAAACCGCATACATTCACATCTGAGCGAGCCAGGCTGGAACCGCCACAATCCACAGATCATACATAACAGAAGAGAATTTCTGTCATCACTTATTCACACTCGTGATCTACAAAACCTGTACATGACTCTTTCTTCTGTGGATTACAAAAGAAGATATTTTGAGAAATGTCTCAGTGGCTTTGTGTCCAAACAATGGACGTCCAGTGATGTTGTGTCTTAAATGTGGTTTACAGTAGAGATGCTGCAGTAGGAACAAGGAATTATGGGGGAAAAGCGTTCCACTGACATCACAAAGAACAGTAGAGGGATGCCACCATGGAACAGGATTCCCTTCCTTTCAGCCTGGAGCATCTCTTATCACCTCTACCTCACACGCAAACACTATAATCTGCTCCACACAGGTAACCCAAGGCATAATGGAAAATTGTGGGCGGACACTAGGATCAGCCTATAAGAGAGATGTGGTGGGCTTTCCCTGATTTTCCTAACCAACCATAGATTTCCTCATACTGAAACTCAGGCCCGAAGAAGCAAAAAGAGAGGCAAGCTGGCCTGTTGCGAAGATAGCGAATGCAAATGGAGGTTTTCTTATCGGCAGTTAGCTGTCATGTCACTGCATACCTAGTGGAAAAGACCTTTATAGAATAAGCTCAACAGTCAGGAAAGTGTTAGGTTTAATGCGGGTATGTAATCGCTTCCTGTCGTTTGCATAAATAATACACTGACCAGCAAGATTGCAACCTCCACATTTTACTGAAGGCTATTCAGTGTTTGGTTAAGGCCTTGAGAAGTAATGTGATGTATTGGCTCTGCTCTGAATCCAAGGAAGCTGCCTAAATAGACGGCTGACATTGTTGCTAACTAAAACGGATGACGTAAGGAAAAACGTGTTTGGATAAAAGCGCTTCCTAAATGAAACAATGTAACCGTGCATAAATGACTAATCTGAAAGAGTATTATTATTTTGGGTCACCATTGAGTCGCATAGTAGTCTTTTGTCCTACTATGGGAGTCAACGGTGACCAAAATGGCTTAGTTACAAACTTTCACTAAAATATCTTCATCTGCGTTCAGCACAAAAAATACATTTATAGAGGTTTGTAAAAACACGAGGGTGAGCAGATGACAACATTTTTGGCTGAACTATCCGATAAATTGATTTTATACATTTTAAGCATCATCGCATAACATAATCACCCTGGTCGCATATACATTTTTACTTCAATATCATGTAGCCCTAATTTATATTTTATATTAATATTTTCGAATGCAATCTTTTATTTCAATTTTACACTTCCCCCCTCAAAGACTACGTAGAGCACAAAAGGTCTATGTGTATGCATGTAACAACCAAATCCTGTAACTGGAGAATGTTTGCAGTCAGACAGCGTTTTACACCCCTCAGTCCCTCCACGCCACCCCCCGCCTCCCCTACCTTCCGCACCCCCCATATCTGCCTCAGAGGAGACTTTAACCACTCCATATCCAAAGGGGATGTGATAATAAAACGCTCAAGTGAATGGTGTAATGAGCAGGGCCCATCCCTGATGGCGTGCAAGGATCCCCATTTCTCAAATCCCTCTCACCATCTGCCTTTCCCACCGAACACGGTGCTCGCCGCTGTTGTAAAAAACCCTGCAGCAGATCGCTCCCCCCTCCATCCAAAAAGTGTTGGAAACTTGACCGTGTTGTCAAGGGAACGTGCGCCACAATCAGGGGATGAGATTTGTTTACAATAAACATGCTGGATTGTTTGCACGAGAGGGGGTTACTGTTCATGAGATGTGATGTAGCTTACATACTGACACTTTGGACAAAGATTGCATAACATGAGTCTGATTGGACAATTAATTTAAGGAAGGTATGCGCTTCGCAGAGCATTCAGATAGTGTTTGAGAGAACAGGGCAGTTATTTCAGTAATGCAATCCTCACCAATGATGTCAGAGGCGCTGACTGCATAAGGGAAGGTGTGCAAATAATGAGATTTTATACGTAATCCAATAACGTTAACAGCAGCATGCTGAGTGAATTAAAGAAATGTCAGTGTATTTCCTTGGGACACAATGAAAGGGATGTGTATGTGTGTCCTATAACTGACAGAGTACAAGAAATTGTGAAACAATGAAGTGATTTACTTTAAAAAAGTTTTGAAGAGTGACCATAGGTGGTCATATAAAATATATAAATAGTACTGTCTGAGCGATTTCATTTTATTCAATAAAATTGAGTTTATTCAATTCAAACTTATTTCTGTAGTGTCTTTCATAATTTTTACAATAGTTGCAAAGCAACTGGGAAATACATACTAGCCTTAGAGACGCGAGGAAACAACAATACAAAATTACGTAATTATACAAACTGTAATTGACATTTGGGAGTATTTACAGTTTTAAACCTTCATTTTCTTATTCTCCATCTGAAGACAAAAAACACTAATACACACAAGAACACAAGTACAACATGATTGCATCCCAGAATTCCCTGTGCACGACTCACGGTTATATGCCAACTCAGCCGGTTGCATTACTCCCTGCAGACCGGCAACTCCTGTAGCAGAAGCTCTTTAAAAGGAGGGAAAGTCATCAAATTCATTGCGATTTGAGTTTACGGGCAACCTCACACGCTTTTACAACATGGCAAACAGATACTAAACACCAGGTAATGCAATTTAACACATGATTAGGATGGAGCTAATTAGATTGTAGACAGTAAAACTAAAGAGTCGTAAAAAGGTGCACCGCGTGATAGACAGACTGCCTGAAACAAAGGAGGCGAGTATGAAGGCCTCGTTCCTGCAGCTGCGTCCATCAAACCAAAAGACCAGACTTCAGAGCATAAGATCTTCTGCTCCTATCTTCTTTCGTCTATGCTCCCTCTATCAAAGGTCATGGGACTAATGGGAGACCCTGTGGCCTTCTGCAGCTTCAGAAAACATTTTCTTGCCCACTGGCTTCTTATAAATCAATGGACTGCCATGCCGGCGTCTTCTGTGAAGTCAAGAGCACGACTCATTACAAAGATTCACTCTTGTATTTGCAAGGCCATGCGAATGCGCTCCAAGGTTATGGGGAGGGCATAAAAATGAAATCAGAAGATGACAGATTAACAAAGGCTGTACTTTGAATAGAAAAGCTTAGTGTTAAGCACAGCTATTTCATTCAAGGTCTACTTCATGTTTCAAGGTTCTTACGTTTAATGCGCAGTGGTTTGTGCATTGTCCTGGGATGCATTTCTTCATGCATTTATTAAATCTAAATTATACAATTCGAGGTCCATTTACACAAAAAACGAAGAAAGAAATCTAAAATTTACTATAATTATATACAGTATATATATATAACATGCTACATAAAACATCTAGAATACTTTCTATAATATAACTATAATAACTACAGTATTTTTTTCATTTCATTTTTATTATATTTGCAACTACATTAATGCAGCAGATGTAATGTATGTGACACAAAAAAATCTGAAACCCTACTGTATAAGTATTTGACTGAATATATTAAAAGTATATAATTTCATTATGTAGACTGGAGTTTACTAGAATACTAGTATTTAGTTTACGAAATATTTTAATCTAATATCAAAACCTTCTACAAAATGAGAGGCAAATTGAAATTTTTATTTTGTGAAAGTTTGTTTCTTTCTACATTCAAATAAACAACAAATCCCACATTGCTTCCCATATGTGGATGTATTTTCCTATGCAGTCAGATATTTTGAATCAACATTAGTAAATATATTAATAACTTTATAAATGGTTTCAAAATTCAACTGTTTGGGTGGTTCAATAAATTTAAACGGCACAAGACAACCTTCACCTTCCATTTTAAATATGTAAAAACACATGCCATATTATGATACAGACAATACCAAGTGCTGCGCAATTTGGCTGCGCTCATCTCCTGTCTAATCTATGCACATGAGAGTAGAGGAAGATGCGATAGGACCACGCAAAATGAGTTTCCTTTTCCAATCAGAAAATGCAAAGGCTACATTAATCTGACATGCACTTCCCGAGGCACTTCCATCTCCACCCACATCTGTAATAATAATCTGTCTGAAAACTGACAGTGAAATTCGTAAATAAAATGAGCAACATTGAATTACAGTGTTGGGTGGAATACTTGAAATGATACTTTTGCTAAAAAATATAGTCTTAATACTAGTGATATAGTCATTTATTTTACAAAACCCGGAAAAGCTAAAACACTAAAAGCCTTAAATAAACCTAATAAAAAAGTGTGTAGTATGCAATGCTTTTAGGACATAAAACAATTTAAAAAATGTCAAATAAATTTGAAGTTAATGCATGACTCTCCTCTGAAAGGCAAAGATCGCACTGGATAATAATTGTATTTTTTTACACTGGATGTGCCATTCAAATTTCACAATAAATGTGCCTGTTCCCTCTTCCTCTATTATTTAATAAATCAAAGACTTTGCAAAAATATTTTTAATTTCGTAACATTAAAATGAAATATTTGGAGACCCAATCAGAACAACACAAAGTTTATAAAATGAGTTTCTAATCCGATTATGCGCGTTTTCAACTTTCATACCTGTACATACTTGCTTTTCGTAATCTGATTACCATCATTCAAATATATGGTTCCTGACAACATTAGGGCAACTCATCAAGCTCCTCGCCCTACGACATACCAGACACGCACACACACAAAAAGCCTGTTGTTTGCTTTAGCAGCAGGAGTGTGTGACACCTCAGTCGTAATCCGCGTTAACCCCCGGTGCACTCGTTGTTCACGGCCGTTTCATGATGTCTGGTCTGTGACGCGCGAGAATGTGTTAACTGAAAGATGAGAAGGGCCTTCCAGACAGAAAGAAAAACATTCTCACACCGGCCCTCTCATTTCCATAAGAGAGCTCTGATTGAGGTGCTTATAATTGATTGGGCAACTAATGCACCCCCTGCTAAGTAATCCACATAAACCGGGACTCAACCTCATCCTGTGATCTGCAAAATAAACGTTCACACACACCTGGTGTGAAAATCAAACGTACTCACACACAAACGCAATGGATCTCTGAACAAGCCGCGACACTGCGTAAGTAATACTCTATCATTTCAGCAAGGACATACTTTAATTACATGTTGTCAAAAATTTGTTTATAATGAATAAATCAACACATATTGGATAGTGTTTCATAGCAGTGGAAAGCGGCTACTTGTGGTTAATTATTACAAAACAATGAGTTTCATTGTTTCGTATATACGCTTACAACTATATCCGCTAAAGGTTTGTTCCCGGTAGAAGCGCTCTACGATGATTAATGTAGAAGAGCTCTTAACCACAAGACGCGTGTCACATATCAAGTTAAGGGAGGATTTCGGCCTCTGCATTTCACGCTTAAGCGTAACTAGGAAAGCAGATGAAGAACAGGATTTTTTTTGAAGTCGGTGTGTTCCTGACTGAGATTTTCGACGCACCTCTGGGGACGAGAGGCCTGTGTGTGTCATTCCCTTGGGCTTGTAACTTGTGTTTAGTAAAGCTCTCCATCCTCTCGCCTTCACGATACGTTAAATCGTCGACATATACAGTTAAACAAAGAGCCGTGTAAAGGAAATACATAAATACAGGAAAACATTACATACAAAGTGTTTTAGATTGCCACAAAACCCCAAAATTAACTAAACAAATATTTTTTTACTTTTTATTATTTCGAATTACGAAACGAAAGAATGTAGACTATTTCTTGTTTTTTTGCAAGTGTGACTTTGTTTTCATGACAATTACGCATGCTATTTGTCTCTCTTTTTGACCTTTTTACACTCAAGTGTTTTTCATTGAAACACTTGCCTGCGATTCTCACTTTTAACTAGTTGTTATTAGCATGCCTATTATTGGTTTATAGGTACTTATAAAGCACATATTTTGCATGACCATACACTACATCAGGGGTCTTCAACTACTTTTCCTCGAGGGCCAGATTCTTAAAGTATAAATGGGACGCGGGCCAGTTTTTTTTTTACCATATCCTAATTTCTTCTGTAATTTTGTATTTCTGTTATTTATTGCATTTTGTTCCTTTTATACTGTTTTTGCTGCCATTACTTTTAGATCATATATTAAAACATGCAGTCAGATATTGCGTGAGCCTTTTTATGATATTTAATTAAAAGGGATATTGTCTTTTTAATTGTATTTTATATTCCTTGATGCATTAGTTTACCCTAAAAAATAAAATTGTTGATAAGTCTTGATTATGAATATTGCTTTTGTATTGAATGTAGCAATGTTTGGGAGTTCAAAGATGTGGCATCTCAGGGCGTTCATTTCTTACAACACACCGCTCTTAAAAGTCTCTCCACATATTTGAAATGTGAAGGCGGGCCAGGTAAAGATGATTGGTGGGACGCATTTGGCACGCGGGCGGGCAGTTGACTAGCCCTGCGCTACATCCCTGATCCTAACCAATACATAAACCTAACAGCTACCTTACTACCTATTAATAAGCAACAACTAAAGAGTTCTTTGAAGAAAAAGTCATAGTTAATGGTTTGTTAATAGCGAGAATTGCCCCCTATACTGAAATGTGACCAAGCATTTTTACTGTGTTACAATAATGTGTTACATTCGGGCGCCCTCCGCATAACGCAATTTCGCCATCAGAAGGGTCCGCGGACATCTGCGCGCAGTTCTAATTTTGACGAAACGCGCCCAACAGCGCAAGCGTGAGAAAATGTAAAGGGCCCACTACGTGACAATACACACACAAAAGGTGTGCAGTGTACCATTGTCCGATACAAACCAACAAGCTGAAGCCAAGAACAGTAAGCTAAAAAGCATATCCTTCTCCATACTGTTTGGTTGTTCTTTGTTGTCTTGCCGATTGTTTATAATGGCAAATTACTTCCTCTATCATTCATTTGCAGTGGGTCTGTGAATGAAGCCTCTCAGCGCTGCCCGCTCACGGTAATGTGCATGTGTAACTCGGACTCGGTGCTCGAGACGGAGGGGGAAAGTCAAGTAAACAAGTAAATTTCCGTTTACTGTACATGTTTACGTGAGATTTACAGATTATCTGTTTCAAAGGATCAAACAGAATTTGACCTTTACTTGAATTGATTAACTGATAATTACTTCGCAGTTCGGGAAAACAATAAATTCACACACCACCCTCAACAGCACTTATCAATGACCATTGGCAAAACACTGAGCCGGGTTGGCACCAAGGTGCTAATGAATGTAACACTAAGCACACAAGGGCAAAGGTGCGAAAAAACATCAGCGTCGTGTCAGAAAAGCTCAGAGAAGTGAGGTGTTTGGTCAGAAATGATCATTTCACCACTAACACCCAGAGATGCAATGAACTTGCAGTTAAGACAAACATATGTTCTCACTCAGCTACTAAGCCTTTGTTTTGTTTTACTCCTCGAAGAATAAACAAAACCTTTTAGACAAACATGAGCGAAGCGAAAATGAAGACCAATTTTGACGTGAGATGACAAAATCCACCAAGCCCTGGACAACAAACATTCCTCACGATTTTGGGCATGAAGAGCAGATTCTTTTCATAATGCTAACAAAATCCAAATCAATGAATGTGGGTTTGAATAAATATGGCTTGAAAGGTTAAAAATGTAATAGAAAGTAGAATGCAGAAAGGTAGAAATTTTAACAAAAGCCCTTCAGTGTGGGATAATTTGGTATCAGGGCCGCAAAAATAATTAAAGGGAAATTGGTTCACTTAAAAATTCTGTCATAACTTACTCACCCTCTTGACCTGCAGACTTTCTTTTTCCGCAGAACACAAAAATCGATAATATGAAGAATGTTGGTAACCCAACCACGGGCATTGGGCACCTTGCATTGGTTTTGTGTTTATACAATATAAGTGAATAGGTATAATATCTTTCGTGTTCAGCGGAAGGAAGTCAAACAGGTTTGAAATGACCAGAGGATGAGTAAATGATGTTTTTTGGGAGAACTGTCCCTTTGAAATAAGTGTTAATACTCGACTAGTGAAACGCAGCACAGATCTGATCATTTGGTCTCAATGAATCACAGCCAAAGTTAAGTGATTTACCCTCACTGCATAACTCAACACCACAGCAAACATGTGAACATAACTCAAAGTGAAACTGAGATTCAAACCTCATGAAAAAATTTAGTGGGAGACCTGGCACCACGGGCAGTTAACTCCATAGAGTCTGGCTTTTAAGAGTCAGTTGAGGTGTTAATGTCCTATTATCAAGCCTTTTGTGTTTGGAGAGGCCTCTTAAGGTATCAACAAGTTGCCCTTAATGTGCAAGTTCATGTTTAGATTAGCGGGCCGACAATCACAACCTCTGGCAAAGCTTGTTGAGGGATGTGTGGTCAATGAGAGAAGAAGAAAAGATGTTTCTTTCCTCTGTTCTCCCCCCTCCAGCCTATCATCTCTTGACGCTTCGTTTGAGGTCCCACACATTCTAATGCGCTCAACTTTGAAAGTCGTTTCCTAAGAAAAACAGACGAGAGACGTGCGAGCGTGAGTGATGGTCTGATGGAAGGCCTTTGTTTGCTCACCAAAGCCCGCCACTGCTGATGCGACGGGCGGCCGGGGGGGTCTCGATGAGACGATCTGAAACAGTGACGTTCAAAGACGGCCTAATGGGGTCCGGCGCAGCACGGGCCGACTTGACAAATAGGCGTTGATCAACTTGCTGCCTCCTGCTGAAAGCCGGGGCTCAAAACGTCGCCTTCGAAACGAAGGGTTTCGCATTCCACGTGGGGAATGGAAAGATGAGCTTGTATCAGTAAATCGCGACGTAAGATCGTCATTATTAATTCCTTCTTGATACATCGCGAGCAGCGATAAGGGTTCACATTTGACCTGTGCGGTGATGACGGACATCCAAGAGCAGAGGAGCTAAAAGACGCATGGGAGATGTTAAATGACACGAAACATCAGGAGGAAACACAAATCTCCATTAAATGGAGAAACAAGACGGAATACAACGGGATAAAAAAAGAAGAAACTTCTAAAGTAACATTCACATAAACACTCACTGGATCAACTTGTAAAACATTGAGTCATATTTCAAAAAATGCACCCATCCCAACGTGACGGCCCCATGTCGGCCATGACACGAGATTTTTAGTCTGACCGGTGTAAGGTCATTAAGAATTGATCTGTTTCTATTTAGCAAGAAGCTGTAGGAAATATCCTGGGGATGGCCACATGACAAAAGCTCCATACAATTCACCAATCCCGAAAAGATTCAGAATGTGTTGTGCAAGTCCGGTCAATAGCTGCATTCACCAAAGCTTCCAACTGAGTGGCCCGTTTACACTGGTTACATTACATCCTTACAATGAAAAAAATATATATTTTGCATATATATAAGTCTGTTTTAGAATGATTAGACATTTCTAAGATAAAAAACTATTGCAAAATTGTGTACTGGTCACACATTGAAAAAGCAGGCATTTTTTACGTCGAGTAATGACAAACAAGTCCAAAATTAATAACTACAAAGCAGCTTTATTTTCACTGGATTCTCACTACAATACAGTGATGCACGACGACATTAAATAGCTGCTAAAAAGTTATTTTCTGTGAAACCAGCATAGATTAAAATCAATAAATAATATCATAAATCATAATATTTTCATTTGGAATGATTTTGGAATGAAATATTACTAATTTCAGCAATATATTCTTAACAGGTTTCAGTACGCTATTGTTTCTACTGTGTGTTTTTGTGTGTCTATGCCACTCCTCAAAACTCTTTCAAATTACAATCTGCTATTCTTAAAGTTGTACCTACTTTGTCCATTTTTAATATTGAACTGTGTGTTCTTAATGCTATGTCTACTATAATAACAATATTCAGCAGTGTATTTCATAACCTTCAATTACCAGGTCTCTGCTTAGTGGACATTCAAAACACAAAAAATCTTCAAAAACTAATCCTCTTTAAAATAATAATCCTCCTCCAAATAACAAAGATTAGCCCTTTGGGTTTTGTTTTTACGTAATCGGATTTCCTACAGGTGCTGTTGTAGGCGACAGAGACGTTATGCAAGACCCAGTCCATGTCAAAGAGAGAGGACGCGAACAGCTGCCGAGTTGAGTAACACGCCGAGACCCCTGACAGGGGCGGCCTGCTGTACTAACGTCTCCAGCCCTAGTCCAGAGTAGACTTCAAACGGCACAGCACCCAGCAGGAGATCTTCTGAAGATGGACGCAGCAGCCTCTCAGCCATGAATCAGGCCTGTCAATAGCTGTCCGTTCTCTCAACAGGTGTCTGGATTGTCGCACTTTCTCCTTGCCTTTTTCGTAATGAAATAGCCATTTCCCCGCAAGAGGAACACGTTCGCGCCACGAACGAGCCTTCGGTTAGAATAAACTAAACTGTTATTGAAACGTACAAGATTCAAGGACACCACTTGATTGCTGGGAAATAATGTCTGAGCAGACTGAGAGGGGAAATCTGTTTGCTTCACACTGACAGGCGTTGGAAAAATGTTGAAAAGGACGGTTGATGTTTTAAGTCAGATCTACAATGAAAAAAATACCCGTTATGTGAACACACATTCTCTCGAAAATGTGTCTCTCAGAACAAAGATGTGCAACAACTGCTGTAGACAAAATGGCAATTAGATATATTATCATTGTGCATATCACTTTTTCTATAATTGTGTAGAGAAAAGGGAATAAAAAAGTAGCAAAGTTTCGACAACTTGAAGGCAATGACAGCCAGCTCTTCATTTCAGATCTTCAGAAACAAACCAGCTCTCATGTGTGAGGTTGCAGTATTCCCAAGCCTCAGTTTGATGTCTAGAGGCAAAGACTCATGGGAAAAGAGCAGCCAGCTGAGCACAGCGTGCACACACAGCAGCAGCCAAATTCGTCCTGTCACATTCGATATTATGGGCCTCCTTGTTGTATAAGCAACACCTCGCGAGTGGCTTCGCAAGTTCTTTGCTTTGACATGTTTGTTGCCGTTGCGGGCCGATGCCTGTTATTTCGGCTCTGCGGAACACGAACAATTTAAAGGCTCTAACAAGCCAAAATATAGACGCAGCTTTCCTGGAATCAAGTTGTAAAAAACGTTTTGGAACAATATACTGGATCATTTCAACCCACTGTTGATATGCGTAAAAAGAATGCAACCACGCTAACAATGATGCTTCAAAGAACCAGAAATGCAAAGCAAACTTCTCGATCTCACTAATAATAATAGACAATGGTATAAATAGTCATAACTAACTCAAATGAAAATTAAATCCAGCTAAGAGAAAACTTCCAGTGAGTTTGACACCAAAGGTAGGGCATTCGTGTAAACATATGTCAGGCAGATGGCATTGCGTAGCTGGCACGGGGTCGGCGGGGGCACTCAGCTGTATATCTAAACCACCCAGGCCTTCCAGGAATGCACATGGAGGGCCAAGGATCAGGGCAGGAGGGGTGTCAGGCAATGGGGGTTCGAGGCCTTCCTCAGCAGTGAGAAAAAGCAGGGCCACTTGCCTTCTGAACTGACAAGCTCTGCAGGAGCCAGGAAAATGCAGGAGCGACTCTACACAGCTCTCTGCAGGACTCTGTCAATTCTACCAACGAGTAAGTGTCAAGCGGTGACCTGGTACTTTGGTCGAGTAGCTTACGGCCAATCAGAACTCATTTTAATGATGTCTATACTATACTATACTTATACTTTACTGTTACCCTTATGAAAACTGGAGGCACTGTAGAACACAGATGTGATGGTATTGTAGCAAAAAATAAGCCAACTGCGCTGCAAATATGGAAAATGATGCCAAAACCTTTTATAAGACCATAAAGCATTTCAGAAGCATTTTAAAAAGAGCAAGTCAGTTGCCTTTATGTTTATACAGGTATCCTGTATAACTGGTGTAGGTTATCACATTCACTATGAACATTTTTGCACGTTTAAGTTTTCAAAATATAAAAGTGTCAAAATTTTGATCTTTATTTGATTTAGTTGCAGTACTGTCCATTCTTTTTATCTAAAAAAAAATCTTTTTTTGTGATATGTTTGACGTAAGAGTGGGGTTGTGCTCTCTGTTTTTCTAAAATACGCTTCTTTGTTTTGTTATGTTGTGTTCTACATATTTCATCATTTCCAGTTGACCTTAAAAAAGAAAATCTCTGTTAAAAAATGTGTTCTTTACCCTCATGTCATTCCTAACCTGTATGACTTTCTTTCTTCAGCAGAACGCAAAAATTATATTTCGAAGAATGTTGGTAACCGAACAACCCTGACCTCCATTGACTTCCATCGTATGGAAGTCAATTCTCAAAATAACTTTATTTGTGTTCAATAGAAAGGAAGATTTAAAACTACACAGTGGCAAAATAAATGACAACATTTTATTTTTCGGCTGAATATCTCTTTAACACATGTAATACTGTAAAGCTGCTTTGTAACAATGATGATAGGTGCTTTGGGAATAAATTTACATTAAATCAAATGTTATGAAATGGCATACAGCCTCATATTATTATTGCACATATTCAAAAATCTAAAGTCATGTTCAAAATACCACTATCCTTGTTAATGCATGATATAAAAAGCCAAGTCACATCAGAACACTTTCATCACCCACAGAAATGTCCCATTCATCTTAAATGACAGCATGCTGGTAATCTTCAGGAAAGAGTTATCAATTGACCCAATCGCAATCCCATTGGCCACACTCACAGCTCTTGTTAGAGAGATAAGCCAATTCAAGCTGGCCCATGTGATCACGCCTACATGCATTATAAACCCCATCCATACAGCACGCCATGTGACGTCATTTCCTCAATTTTAATAACACACAATAACCTGCTATGAGCTATTAACCAACTGCATTCAAAATCATTGAAAATCATTACGGGTGAGACCGGGCTAGTTGTCACAATGGCTTTATATAAGTAACAACAGGCTAAGAGAGGACTTCAAAATGGGACTTAAGTGTAACGACTTGTCATCTGTATACATCACAACTATGGAATATTGAAATGGAGCATAAGGACCAAACACAGACTGCATAGCAACGGAGCAACTCGAGCCAAAAAGTGTCACAATCCAAAACCAGTCCGGTCTCATTGTTCTGACTCCCTTTGTGGCTGGACGCCACTGTCCTAAGAATCCTAAAAAAAGAAAGAAAAGGAAGGCTCCCCAACAGTCATGCACCAGTGCTTTTGGCAACAACAAGCCCATGGCCTATATTGCCATCATTTTGATTTGGCTGCTCTGTCCCCACAACAGAAATCCCCATTACCGGTTATAGGACAGCCTTTATTAGAGAGTGGAGCTTTGAAGGGCAGAACAAAAGAGACTTCTATGTTTAGATTAGATAATGTAAGCAACCGCTTTTCTGCATGGATGACGCTGCACAATACGCCACCTCATGAATAACCAGCCAGCCCGGATCCTGGGGTCCTTTTTTGTTTCATAATTACAGTAAGAAAAATGAAAAACGAAAACCTAATCAAATGCGGTCTGGTCTGTGACAAAATCACGCTTATCATTAACAATGGGGGTTATGGCTGTGCGCGGTCGCCCAAATTTTGGCGGTGATAACATCTCGAAGAGTTAAATGCTGGTGATGCCCGCGAGATAGCGCAGAGAAGGAACGCCAACAGCTGTGCATAATCGCACATATCCAAGGAAACTCGGCAAACAAACAGTGCAATGAAATATCTGTGCACAACATGTTCTCCCTGATGAATTTCCGTAATGAACATCTTTTAATGACAGCACATTCTGTGGTACTTTCGGACTTGTCAACACTACTCTATCAATTGGTTTACCCCTTTTTCAAATATTGCCTTTGTACTCCAAAGCAATCAACAAATAAGCCTGGAATGATGTCTGCTGGCTGGAAAAACTATTGTAAAAAGTGACGAAATCAAATCCTGTTAAATAAATCATTTCTTAAATATAACCTAGTTAACTCAGATGGCCCCGAGAAGTATTGGGACACTTTTGGATAGAACAGATACAAACAAATGAAGCCACACAGGTGTAGCAGAGTAGGCATTTATTTAGTTATATTATACAATCAGATCAAATGATTGTTCTGCCAAAGGTATTCAAAGTCCCAGATGTTAAATATGGTCTCATACCCCACTGAAACACATATCAGTTAATTTACCTGGTCATGGCTAGCTGGAATGGAGCTCCCAATGCCGTGGAAAGTCATCTGCACAGGTGACAGGGTGAGATAAGTTATGCACTCTTTATCGGTTTGCCTATCCGTGTACTGCACCTGCATGAGATGAAACAACAGAGAAAAGGGAATTTTATTTTGACATGCTTTTCAATGAATGTCTTGCATTGTGGTTCTGACCTCAGAAACTTGAAGTATAAACTTGTCCCAAAGACCTGGCTGGTAATCTGTGCCCAGTTTTGGTTGACAATGGCAGTGGTTTTGTTTGAATATATGTTCTTGAGAATCTATGCTTTCCTGCTCTGATGGTGAGTGCAAATGGATATGGTGATTTTGAGACAAGTTCTGGCAAAGTTTTGCTCTCTGGGGTTTCTGGGTGAACACCTCTGCATGTCAAACTCTACTCAGCAACACTTCAATTGTGTCTGGGGGGGGGGGGGGGGTGGTGTGTAAAGATTTTTGGACTCTGTATGCTTGGCCACTTTTGTGCTTGACCTATATACACATCAGATTAGCAATGATGACCAAAGCTTTGGGGAGAAGGACTGGATCAACTATTCACATTAGAGGTGTCACAATATCGGGTGTTGACAATAACAGTGATATTGAAAACCATGGTTATCAATTTTTTGTTAAAATGATAGTTCACCCCAAAATGAAATCCTGACATCGTTTACCTTCCCTCTTGTCATTTCAAACCTGTATGTCTTTCTTCTGCAGACCACAACAGAAGATATTTTGAAGAAAGTTGGTAACCGAACCCGTTCCCTTCTTTTGTATGGACACAAAACCAAAGCGTGTGAATGGGTGCCGGATAACAGCATTCTTCAGAACATCTTTATTTTGTGTTCTTCAGAAGAAATAAAGTCATACAGGTATGAAATGATAAGAGAGTGAGTAAATGATGATAGAATTGGGAGTCACAACTCTCTCAATCTCTCTGCCTACTTACACTTGTATTTTGAGTGCGATTCATTTGCCAAATAACAGAAAGAACACAAATAACTAACAAAAGTAAAGATGACTCTGACTAATGACATTTTTTATTTCTTTTTAAAAACATTTTAGTAGATAATATGATGAAACCATGTGGCCACAATAACCGTGTGGTAAAAGTCCAATATCCTGACAGCCTTAATTCACATTCTGTAAATGTGTTGGGTTTTATCGGCAGGATGTTATCAGGTAGGGGGGAACCAGCAAAAGACCATTAAATATAACTGGAATAAGGCCAAACCATTGTATATAAAGCAATTAATTTTGTAATGGTTTTAATGGTAAACAGCTGATGGTTTATTTGTTATAGAAAGCATTCAAGTTTCTATTGCTTTTCAGCAGGAACACACTTACGCAATACCACAATAATTTGAATGGGTTATTATAATAACAAAGATTGTAGATTGTGCAATGCACAATAATAAATCAATTTAAAACTGATTTACCAATTTATGCAATCGCTCAAAAAATCTGATACAAGTCTTTATTTGCAGAACGTAAATTAAATCCGTTTTTATAAATTATTAAAAAAATGACTTGAAAGAGGCACATCATAGACATTAAGGCAATCGTGGCTAGCAGGTTGAATTCAATAAACTAGGATCTATGTGTCCACAGGCTTTTGAAGGTGTCAGTTGTTCCATGAGAGAACTGCACGTGGTCGTCTGGACGGCTGGATACAATGTGTGACTGACTGCTTCCAGAGAGTTTTGTAGCCGGAGAACTGTCTTGGTTTGACTTATGTTCATTTTTTATTTTTCAAGACAGCAGTGAGGGCTGTACTCTGCCAGACAGATGCTTTGCAGGACTTTAAGTAGACGGGCACACACATCAGTGCTGCACACAATCCTGTCCCACACACGCTAACTCAGAGCACTAAAACTGCTGATCGTATCTACATTTTACACACGCAAAGCTCCTCTAGGTCTTCCGACACACACAAACACAGATGACAGATGCAAAACTCTAAACGTGATCAGGCCAGTTTTACTAGCCAGCTGATTTCAAAAGATAAAAAAAGCCCAAAACAAGGTAAGTTCTCTATTTAATGGTAGTTAGGAACAAACATATATAATGCAACAGATAAGATTTCTTACAAAGTACTGACAAATCCAGCATTCATGCCAAAGGATAAATTAATTGAGACCACCAGAATGAAAAAAAAAATGAACGTATCTTCCTAGTGACTGCACTGATTCATGGGAAAAACCTGCACACATACACTCGATCCATAAAGCGACATCAGATGGTCAACATGCCAGTTAGAGAAAATCAAGAAACAGCAGCTGCAAGTTTAAATCAACATTTATGATTTATGTCAAAATAAGACAACTGTAAATTCATTTAAAAAAATAAACCCTGGGATTTTTTTTCATGTTACATTTTCCTGAAAAACTTGACTTCAAGTAAATGTGTCTCGTTTCAAAGATGTTTGGATGGCTTTCCTACAAAAACAAGACAAAAAAACTAAGCTCGAAAAGGATGCAGCGTAACAGACTGATAGAATCTCTGACTAAATGAATATGTTTATGTGAGTGAAATGCATGGACATGCCATTGTTAAGTGTGTTTAAAAGACAATGTTAACAACACTGGCTGTGAGAAGCAGAATGTGTGACTATCACTCACATTAACTGTTTCTTGTACATTATGAGGTCGTCCAATACCAGAGATCATACAAAATGTAATGTTTATAATACAGTTCAATACAATTCATGGAAGCTTCAGATTGTTCTAGGAAGTTAGTTTTTCCATTTAATTCCTTATTTCTTTCATTGATTTATTCATTAAACGACTTACGTCTTCAAATGTTGACCTCAGTCGGTCTGTTTAGCAGCAGCTCCATGTGTTACTAGTAACTTCCGGGAACTATTGAGAGGCTCCATGAACCGCCATTGCAGTGAAAAAATAAACGTCAACGTGACTCTCTCTCTTAATGGCTCTGCTAAACCTGCCCTGCTGTCCATACTACTGCCTTCTAAGGTATGAGTAACTGATTTGGAACGCTTTACATTGGCAGAAATCTCACACGAAGAGCTCTCCACATAAAATAGACTCAACTAACAATGATAACAAACAGTCTGGTGAGAACAGCATGTGTGTAGATGTAAATGGCACATATAAAAAGTTATATTCTCAAAGTTTTTAAGTCGATTTTAAATCAGGCTGAATCATTTAATGGCGCGGTTTCACAGACAAGGCTTAGCTTAAACCAGGACTATGCTTTAGTTAAATTTTGATATTTAAGTCGCTTTCAAAAGAAAGATTTAGATAAAAACATTACTGGTGTGCATCTTGAGACATAACAATGGCATTGACATATTTAAAGATATGGCAGGGCAATTTATTTTCAGTTAAGACAGCTCAAACATTCATTTTATTCTGGGACTAGGCTTAAGCCTTGTTTGTAAAACTTTATACTGAACAATATTGATTTATTTATAATCAACATTTCTATCAATATCTTAATAAAATAAATATCTAATATATACAGCTGCGTAAAAAAGTTAGAGACCATTCCAAATTATCATTTAAGCTGCATGTCTAGATGTTATGTGGCCATTCCAGTCCAGTGTCTGTTGAATTTTAACTAAATCAAACATCAGATCTTACTCTCATGTGTTAGAGCTACAGATCGATCACACTGTTGACCGTTTGCGACTGGATTTTAAAACGTTTTCTAATTGTGCCGTCCATCCTCACTTTGAGCAAATATCTGCGGGCCACCGTCAAGTTAGGGCACTCGTATCAATGCCAGCTTCCTGTCAGACCCAAGATTTATCTCCAAACTGTGTTTTTGAAGATCGCTCTTCGCACAAATACGCCACAGCCATGCAGCTGGGCCCCATCAGAACGAGGCAAAAATCTGGCCGCGAGGGATTATCACGTCCAGCATGTGTTTGCTAATGAAATCCCAGCATAAACAGCAGGTCTAGAAACAAGGGGAAGGGCAGGAGTGATAGAAACAAACTGTCCTGCTCTTTGATGGTTGGACAGAAGATGCATTTGATGTTGACTGTGCCAAAGACCAAGACGTGCGGTGCAAGCCAAGCTGAGCGTAAGACGCTGCCAGCGCCATCTGAAGTGGTTTTCACACAGAGAAATGAGAATATGGGGGTAAGAAAAACACAAGGGAATAAAATGCGTCATAAGAGTGCTTGAGGAACAACTAATGGTGCAGATGTTTAAAATATGCATCATCTGATAGTTTAGTTTTCATTAAAGTGGGATAGCAAGAAAGAACATTAAAACTAAATTGATATATCTTTTTTAATATAAGCACATGTTCACAGCCGATTCTTATCTCTTACGATATTGCTGGTAGGATTTAACACATGAGAACGCCTGATAACATCAAAGTGCAGTTTTACATGTAGTACGCTGGTCGTAACATGTCTGTTTATAGCACGTCTAGATTCCGCATGTGCTAACCTGACCACTTTATGTATTTAATGCTCTCTATGAGAACTGTATGAGAATTTCTACATGCAAAAGTAAGAATTATTTTGACAAATATAGACGAAGTGGATTGCCACCCCATTTATTGGTCCTGCCGGTTAGATAACGCTTCGCTTTTCCTATCCAAATATGGCTTCTTTTCCCCCAAGGCGCACACTCATATCAACAAACTTCATACACGCCAGATTTTATAGTACACAAAGAAATGTTAAACCGATTTATAAGTCATCCAAAAACAATTACTCACCAACTATTAAAGTATGCCAGTCATGGGTTGGATGGAGACATACCGGTGCCAAAATCATCTCATAAATCATATCATTCCCCATAAATGGACCCTCACATCAATCCACTTGTGTTATTGAAATGATAAACCTGAAACTATAGCCGAGTTATACAACTTCATTCTGATCCAGATGTTCTTTCATGAAATTAAATCACTCCATATCATCCGTCAGTGCTTCGCTATTAAAGGCAGGATGACTGTTACATGTTACAAAGATGCTGCAGGTGGGCAGCGTGGAAATTAAAGCGTGATTAAATTAAAGTCATTTATGAATGGCCGGTAATGATACTAGCTTGAAGGCAAGTGGATTGGCTCAGACTTAAGGTCTGCTATCCAACTCAAACCTGACAGGACCCCCTCCCCCAAAAAAACTTAGTTCCGGGCCGGGTCTGTGCCAGGTTTTTTTAACGGATAACAGTAGTATTTGGTTAGTATTGTAGTATTGCATGCAGTTGAATGCAAAAACAAAACAAATATCATTAGAAATATGTGTGATATAATGCTGCTGCAAGTATGAAGTATTATCAATCTTGCGTCTGACTTAGACCATCATGTTTTTCAGCCTGGCTGTGGAAAAAGATGGACAGGAATTTAGATGATTCCAGATTTTGACTGGCTGTCATGGTCCAAGCTCAGATTTTTTCCATTCTTTTTACAGACCATGCAGCTTCCCCAGAGAGAAATGTAATATGTGTGGTATGCAACATGAAATAAAAAGGTACAGTGGGTAACTACAAAATTAAAATAATATATTTGATCCCCTGTGGAAAAAAACTGCTAAAAAAAGACCCAAAGCTGTGTTGGTTTAAGATGGAAGTTTCTGGTATAAGCTGGACCTCCCAGCCTGACCTAGATGGTGTTTAGCTGGTTTTACCTGGTGTGCACTAAGAAATGCTGGGTTATTTCAACCCAGCATATAGTTAAAACAGAAAGAATCCCACCGGAAAAAAACCAGCCTGCTTAAAAACCTTTGACCAGACTGGAAGATCGGCTAAAACAAGCCAACCATAAGGCTGTTTCGCCAGGGTCAGCTTAAAGGGGATGTTCACACAAATATAAACATTCAGTCATCATTTACTCACCCTCTTGTCATTTCAAATGTTGGTAACCGAACAACACTGGCCTCAATTGACTTATATTGTTGGAACACAAAACCATTGCAAGTCAATGAGTACCGCCGTTGTTTGGTTTCCAATATTCTTCAGAATATATATTTTTTGTGTTCTGCAGAAGAAAGAAAGTCATACAGGTTTGAAATTAAACAGGTGAGTAAATGATGACAAAACTTTCATTTTTGGGTCAACTGTCCCTCTAATATACAGAGACAACAATAGCATTGCATTAAGGAAAATATTAATTTTACTACAAATAAGACAAAAAACTGGTTATTATAATTACCAAAGTATTTGTAGGGTATACTAATAGTAATAAATCCTCCACAAACAAAAATAATGGTATGGTTTTCATAAGGGTAGTGTGACTTCCATCTTAAAGTTCGACCGTACCGGTCTGGTGGGGTCACAGGGTCTTGTCTCCAGACCAGTTTTAGCCTTTAATGTAATGCCTCAGGTTCAGGTTATCATTGAGGCAGGTCCCACTGATATAAAGGCTGAAACAGATGCCTCCATCACCTGCTCACCAAGCAATTTATGAAGTAATTTATGGCATGACTGCAGAGCAGTTGGCATATAGATGCTGAAGGTCGCCGCCCGTGATCAAAGCACCCAGAACCTCACAGAGATACGTATATGCCCGACACTGGCAGGATGAGAAATCCAAGTGCGAGATCTTCTATCAACCCGACTCCATTCATCTACAAAAGCAGCAGTGATTCACTCAAAGGTCAGAAAACATCAATGGACGTGATTCGTAGAAACAACCCAGCTTCTGTGATGTGAATCTTGGTATTGCTGGTATTTCCAGTTAGAAACTGAGTGTGACAGACAGACAAACAGAAAGAGAAACAGATGGGCAATGAGGGAGGAGGTGTGGGGGATCGAAAAAGAGAGTTTGAAGGAATAGTTCACTTAAAAATGAACATTCTGTCATTTACTCATCCTCATGTCTGGTGGCTCTTTTACAGGCAATAACCATAAATGGGGACTGAATCCTGCACATAAAACAGCATCCATACGAAATGGACTTTTGTTAATATACGAATCACATTTCAGGCCGTTTTCTACACAAAGCTATTGTTTCACTATTGTTTAACCCTAACCTGGAATGAAGCCACTTCAATATAATTTTATGATGGTTTTGGTGCTCTATTCACAGTAATTGCATGACACAGAGCGACTAAAACCTCATTCCAGATTTCCCATTTTAGGTTTCACAGAAAAAAAGTCATACGACACGAGAGTGAGAAAATACTGAAGGAATCATTCTGAAAAACGACTTCTTTAAATGAAAGATGAGGGAAACAGCTGAAACGGGGCCAAACAGTTTAGCTGATATGTGATGGGTGGAGGCTTCAGATACAGTTTGTTCCACTCACCCAGCAGAGCAAAGAGATGAATGGGGTTCATAAAAGAGAAAACGTACGACTCATCCCTGAGCTCAACCTGCAGCTCTCTGCTTACCCATACTGCTTTGCAGCTGACGGGCTCAGCACAAAAGGCCCTTTATGATGTGCACCTGACATGTGGTGGAAGAGCGGCGTTCCCACAGAGATTGGCTTCACTGCTCCACCTCTCCTCTCTCTTTCGTGCTCTGCGACTCTACGCGTCCCCAGCCGGAGGAGCGAACGCTAGCTGGCAGGGGTCCGGTTGCTCAAACGAAAGGGGATTTAGGGAAAGATCCATCTCTGAGTCTGTATGGGGTGATGATACTTGTGCCAAATAAGTCACCCGGATGACCAAAAGAGTTTAAGCAGATCAATCAAGCTTTAGGATACAAAAAGCCGGGATGCCGAATCAGGGAGGACTTGTGGATAGAGGAAGCATTGTACTTGTCACATTGAGTTTAGACTGCAATCTCAGCTGATTTTGTTAGTTTCAGCAGTGCATGAAACACTATCAGAGTATTTCGGGAGCGTGTTTAAGACCACAGTGAACTTCAAGAGCTGGCAACAAAACTGAGGATCATAAAAATCTGCTGTTTGAAGAAAAAAACATCTGTACTCAAATCTTGTTCTTTACTAAACATTACAAAGGGTTTTTTTTTTGTGCCAAAAGTAGCATTTTTTAGAAAAAATATATGTATAGATCCAGCATTTTGCAACACGCAAACACTGATCCAGAAACACTTCTGGATTCAGTTTTTGACATTTATTTAGTCATCTTTTTATCCCTGATGAAAAAAACCTACAGAACCGTGCTCAAAACAGACTAGAAAATGTAATGGATTAATGTTATAATGGGAATGGTATTTGTTTTAATTAAGGATGCACAGAATATATAATAGCGATAAATAATTCCCTGTGGTTAAACTACTTTAGTTGCATGCTGCTCACAGTTAAAATACAGTACAGTACTGTCTTTCTGTCAGCGGTTCCTAACAAGTTGCACAAAGCGACTACTTCCTTTGGTGGTGACGTTAGACTTTATCACGCATATAAAGCTCATAAATAATGCGACATGGGCGCAGATCCCTTAAAACCCAGTTGCGGATTCATTCAGGGAGTTATTACTTACGAGGGAACACATTTAAAATAAAGTTGAAAGAGTTGTCAGAGGCTTGGTGGTGGTGACACTGATATCAAGCGACCTTAAGTGAAGTCTGTTTATAGCATTGTGTTAGATTTTTACTTCTGGCGATTGTATTTCGGCTTCAAAAGTAGGCATGTTGCGATGATAATTTTCCCATCGCTTAATCGACGTAAAAACACAGGTTGTACCGGTGACACCGGGGGTGGGGGGTTTGCTGTGGGGTGGTCGAAGATGCGGCACACATTGTGCGCCAAATAAATAAATAAATAAGAAACAACACTGGCTTTTCAAGACAAGAACAAAAATAAATGTAAAACTTAACCAGCTCTTGACAACAGTGCTTACATATTCTACTACATGTTCTTTGCCAGAAAAGTCTCCGCCATCGACTTGCCAGTCTGCACTTCACTCTCCTTAGATGATGAATAAACTCTGACTCTTGCTGCTGATCTTTGCCACGACACTAATTCCGCTTACGCTGAATGCAGCAGCCACGCACGCAACTGTAGTTTGCTAAGTGATTTATTACTATAAAATGTTTTAATGACGGCGAAGGTCGGTGCCGTGGTAGACAAGTGATGTAATCGGTAGTTATCTTGATTAACAAAGGTTTATGTTGTTTACATGTTTTGTCTATCACATGTTAATCACATAAATTATAATATTTGGAAATTTTGCAGGCATTGTTTTTATATAGTTTCCCACAGTCTCTGTTGGTATTGACTGTAATGAGGCATCTGATTAAAAAAATAACTAAAAATAATTAAGTGTTTCACAATCTTTTGTGCCTTTCTTGCTAAATTTGTGGATACAAATAATTTTTTTTTAATTTAACATTAATATTGAAGATGAAGACAACTGCTGAGAACCTCTGAGAAGGTTAGAGAAAATGTAAACAGAAACAAAGCCAAAATGGGAAGCTTATCTACAACAATAACAAGTTATAACATTTCACTTGTACAACAGAGATAAAGAGAACCAATGAGAAATGATGAAAGAGACAGAAAGAAAAAGAGAGTGAGCATATGTTGTGCATTACTAAACCAATTCCATTATTCCTGGCCTACTTCAATCAAATATGGCCTCTAACAGGCCTCTAAACAGTGAAATTAACAGCAAACTAACTTTTTTCTTCTTCTCTCCATATAATCACTCTTTCCAAAAAGCCAAAGTACTTATGCCCTGCAATTTTCAACCCCTGGTCAAATTCCATCAATCAAATCACTTTGTATTCTGGGCCCCATGTGTCTGAATCTCAATTATCTCAAGGTGAATTCCAAGAACACCAAAGACATACTGTGCTGGGTCCTTATTTCTACAAGGCACGGCCCTATCCATTAACTTTTCGATCAAACTAAGTGTTTTGAATTTCGAGATCAAAATCTGGCTTTACAGGAAACAGTCGCTTGAATAACCGCATGTCTGCGAGTCCACGATAAATACCACATCTGTAACATAGCACAACTGCTTTAGGAAACTGATTGAACATTGGTTCTTGGTTTTTCCAAACTGTTGCAGGTGTTTCTGTTGCTCCTATGCCAGTATGAAACAGGGCCTCATAGGGGCTTTCATAACAGCAAATGTTTGAAGGGATAGTTCACCCAAAAATGACATCATTTACTCACCCTCATGTTATTTCATACAGATTTTTGAAAGAACGTTAGTAATTGTCAGTTCCAGGACATCATTGGCTACCATAATACTCAAATATGTATTCAAAGGTTTGTTTTCCAAAATAATATCTCATTGTGTGTTCAACAGACAATAATTTTTTTTATATTTTATGGCAATGGATGATGTCCCAGAACAGAGAATTGCTAACATTCTTCTAAATATCTGTAGAAATTTAGACAGGTTTGAAACAACCTGAGGGTAAGTAAATGAAGACAGAATTTTCATTTTTGGGTGAACTGTCCCTTAAACTCCATCAAACTCAAATTGAATCACTGAAAGGACAGACCTGGTATGATTTAAACGTGTCCGTTGGCAGTGTGAATGTTTGCCAACATGCGTATACTGCTTGCACGAGTTCCATACGAACATGTGCCAGCAAACATGTAACATCCTGGAATCTGCCTTTCACTGCAACAGACGCAGCCTGACGGGCCGTGTTTTTGATACGTTCGGGTTTTCATTATCGACCCACATCGTCTCAATGAAATGCGTATTTCCTGCTGCGTCTCTATTACAGAGTCAAATCTCTCCTGAGAAAAGACACCACAAAATGAGGGGATAAAGCCATTAAGATAGCTGGCCGGGATTCTTATCAGGTTTTTAGGGGGGGGGATGTGGAGTTATTCGCACAGGCAGGCTGGCTCATCCCTCGCAGCTGGCCCTTTAAGTGAAACCTGCTGTTTTCCTCGTGTTTACATTGGCTGCTTCAGCGTTCTTCATCGGGTTTCAGACTACAGGAAGGCTCTGAGCAAAAACAAAAGCAACCTTTCAAAGGCAACCTTAGCAGGTTAAGATAAAATGTTTTTACTGTCCAATATTAAAAGCACCTGCTGCTAAATTAAGAAGGCAGGAGAGCATTATGGGATGGAACAGTATGGTCAAGTAGTGGTAAACCAGGCGACTAGCTTAGTGATAAGTGACTATTTATAGTGGTTTGAAAAGTTTTAAGATCAGATTCTCTAAGAAATGCGTAATTCATAGACCAACATTTTTGTTGACGAATAATACACATTATTGCATAAAATGAGTTTGCAATAAAATGTAAATATCTTTCCGGTTTATTTGCTGAATATCTCTCACTTATCCTTTTCGAAGGGCGTCTTTGAATTTAGCCCATGCTACATTATTAATGTTGGCCTTTATCTACACGTACAGACTACAGACGTCATTGGCGGACTTCTCAGTGTATCATTCCATGACCACCTGTTGACAAACTCGTTGATTAATTTTGACTAATTACTCAAAATCATAGTAGATGGTAAAGACACACCCACAAAAGACCAAACAAGTTGTGGAAGAGCGGTAAGATAAAAGACAAGTGGTTACTCTTTGTCTGTGATGTAATACAGACAGGAAGTGGAAATATACAACAAGGCATAACTTCCCAGGAAAAGCAATGACAATTCATTAGACTGCACCTCCACATGTCCACAGTCTCACACATATGAATAAACAGCGTAAACCAAGCAGATCAAGTTTAGGCTGCACAAGAGGTGTTATGAAATTTAAAGTATAGAGTATAGAGGTGTGTGGAGCGAGAGAGAGAGAGAGAGAGAGAGAGAGAGAGAAACAAACAGACATGACGATCTGCAAACCACTTTATTTTTCCTTACCTGGAAGCCTTGAATGTGGGCTAAATATTCCAGCTGCTGGGAAGGCTGGATGGAGCTGCAGGCTAGAGCAGGTGCTTTGCCCTTTAGGATCAGAGCCTCTGCTGTGGGCGATGTCCCGTTCAGCAGCAGCTCTCTGGCGATGGCTGCAGTGCTGCCTACCGAAGGGCTGTAGAACGGACCTCCAGACCCTTGGCTAATGTCTTTGGGTGACAAGTAGTTTCCAGGGGCACTGGGGACGCCTTTATTCCGGCTTGCCTCCATCTCCTGATACACGTCTGGGGAAAGGTGAAGAATTCCTTTCTGTGCTATAGAGGGATGCAATACACAAAATCATGACTCGTTACTATCATTCACATGCATTTGTGCATTTCATTATTTGCATCTTTTTTTGACATAGAACATATAGGTTTGAACAACATGAAGGTAAGTAAATGATAAACAATTTAAATTTTTGGGTATACTACAATAGGATTGATAGATAAAACCTTTCCATGATACTAAATCCATGCCGGCAGGTGTCACCATAAAGTCAAAGCCCAATGTCATATTGGCCAGGGCGCCCTTAAAATCATACTTCATGAACATTTAGAATCGGACACAAAGCTGTCCAAAGTACCTAACCGAATGAAACAACACAACAGAGGAACCTAGAGAGGAAAGCAGCTGCAGCAAACACAATTCTACTTCCTGTTTGCATTTGCCGCCCTGATTTTTCGTCTGGGTTCCACGCTTTCTGACAACCCGGCATAAGCAACAACTGATTTAACTTAGTGTTCAAACCATAAAACTGGTAAATATTATCCCAGGAAATTGTGAGAGATGTAAATAGACAGTTTCTCTAAACTCAGTGCCGCGCTGTTGACGTAGCCCTTTAAATCATGGAGTGAGAACGTTAAATGAAAACCAGCAGTTCAGAATTCCCGCTGGCCGTTTCAGCAAGGTTGACTGGCAAAGAGGCAACCGACACTGAATATTTGTAAAAGTCACACGACAACTTGGATTTCACGTTACACAAATCAGCGGTGCGGACCGGTGTACTTAAAAACGGTATAAAACGAAAGGTGTGAGCCAATATGACATCATTTACAAATTACGACAAAATGCATATAAATGCTGAGAATTAACGATACCAGCAACCACCTTTGCACCCCCCCCCCCCCTTCTCTCTCTCACTCTCTCTATCTACGTTCCAACATGTTCCACCCAGTATAATGGGTTGAATTTGAGAATGGTGGACTGGAGATTAGCCAGCTCATGGCTCGAGCTGTGATTTAAAACAGATAACACACAAGCCCAAACTGTAAATCAACACGATGAAGCAATGCTCTAAGACACTAAACACTAACACACTGACATATTCATACACACAAGCACAGCTCCGTCTTACTCATACATTCACTGCTCGTGGAATCTCGCGCTCCTTTTTCCTTTTTACACACACAGCGCTTTCTTTTACATCTTTCTCACACAAACCAGTAACATACACCAGGAAATGAAACATGGCCACATTTATAACAATAAGCAGCTGAAAATGTTTATTTGACTGGAAGAGATTTTTTTTGCTTGCTTCTCGTAGCTTTCCATGTCCTGTCCTTACAGGATTAAAAACTCAATTAAGATGATGTGTTGCTTTTCCAGGATGCAACATGATGCCTCCCGTACGGCTCTCGATAAGCCCTTCCCCTTATTTCCTCCATCCGATTATTACGCCACACACGGATTACAAATCGCACATGCTGAGTGTCTCTAACTTTGTGGTTTTGTACATTTCGAGGAATGCATTATGGGATTCAACCTCCAAACTTAAGCCCGTCTGCTCAAGTGCTGCATAACAGCACTGGAAATTGATTTATCACCTCAGACAAAGTGTCTTGTTGCTTTAAATATGCAATGTTACACGGGCGACTGCACGACTGCGCCAGCCGTGACTCACCGCATCATTTCGGCAAAATTTTCGTTTCGAGTCTGTCAAGAAGCATCCAAGCCTGGGCATTTAGCTCCATGTGTCACATTGAATAGCTAAAGGGATGAGATGCAAAGGTACGAATGCAGAGCTAAGAATCTGAGGAACAGAGTTCGGACGAGTGCCGTAAATCTGCTTCAGAGAACCTGGTTCTGAGTTCACAGAGGTTGGAAAGGAAAAACCTGGTTCCCAGGTCAATGACACATACATCTGCTCTGCATTGAGTTAAAGCCCCTCAGAGACGTCAAATCTCTCACTGGCAGACCTGAGGAAGCATAAATTTGCAAGGATTATTTTGACATTGAAAAGGCTTCGGTTGGGAAAGTTTGTAAAGATAATTAGGAGATAGATGAAGACAAACAGCACCATTGAGAAAAAGTTGTGATGGAGAATTGATCTGCTACAAAATGGCCAAGGGGGGGGGGGGGGGTTATTCCTCCAAGCAACAGACCTCGACAACATGCACAGGACACTAAAATCAATGGTTCACACATTTGCAAACGGGTAGTTGACAAATATACACGACCATGTGTCTTATGCTAATTCTTTTTTAACAAACCGTTCATATTCATATTTAATGTTTTCTAAATTGTTGCAGTTACACCACAAGACACCTATGCGGTTTATTTGTCAACTACCCAAATACAACATACAATATGTTATGCTATGTGTTAATTCCTAGAACTAGTGACAAAATTCGCCCCCAAATAAATAAATATTGTTTTTATTGCCATTTACGTGCTGAAAATTTAAACTGGTCAAAATGACAAACAAACGGCAATGTTTGCAGATCTTGCAAAGAAAAAAAGTTAATATTCCTTTTTAAACACAATACTATTTTTTTTTATGCATTTGATTGTGAAAGACTGATTTTTAATCACACATTTCATGCGTCTTGACATTCTCTCTTTGTCTTTTCATGGCTGAATTTGCAAAAGCAAAGACGCTTTCTATTATGAATTCTTTCATTTCTTTAAAATGATACATTTATAGTATACAAGATCTGAAACAGATGGTACGCTGAAAGGATGAAATTATCTACAAATCATCATCTGAATGGAATCTGTAAATTAAATCATGAAGAAGATAAAGGAGTCAAAGAAATGCCTGCCACACTGTTATAAAGGTGTTTCCATCAGCCAAAAGCGTTCGTCAGCATGTGTGTTTGTTCCAGCAACACAGAGCTGGGTGAAAACAGCTTTACTCTAAGAACACCAATGACCTGTTTTAGACATCATTTAAAGAAATGAAAGTTTTCCCAGATTCATCCGAAACAGCTGTCAAAATCAACAATGAACACTCAATTGAGGTTCGCATTGAAACTACAGACTAGTTGCATGACTCAGTGCAGATTCACGGAAGGACGTTGTGCATATGGAGATGCTTGGCATTTCTCAGGGGTCCACATTTAGTTAGTCTGTTTTAATTATTCCACAATGATTTTTATTTCAGAAAATTGTTTGTTAACATGCAACTTCAAGTAATCCTCTACCCACAGGAGAAGTGTCATCTGTTGCCCGTTTCCACTTACAAAACCGGAGCCAGTTTTTAATTTGGACTGTGCATTTCCATGGCAGGCGGTTCTAGGCCAGAAATACTGACTCCAAAATGGCTCTCAAGACCTGCTGGTCTCCAACCAGACACCACTAACGTCACAGATGCCCGAGGAAGAATTAATGTAAAAAGATTACAAAATAACAAAAATAATATTTTACAAGTTTGAAACGAAATAAAAAATTGGCCAGAAAGAAGATCTCTCCAATTAACAAACTAGCGAACAATGAAAAGTGTAGATTAATAAACAATCCTGTTTATTTATTATTTAATTTATTATTATTATTATAATTTTTTTATATAGCATCCTACATTCTTCTAAATATGTAATTCTTTGTTTCATTTGTTCTTTTATTTTAGTACATTGATTTTATAAATAGTATCTATACATGTCTTTAAATTGATTGCTATTACAATTCTGTTATGAACCTCTGATCATAACAACTTCAAATCTCATTTTATTTATCAAGCACATAATATGTCCACAGTGCTGTACAAAAAGTAACACATAACGCTATTAGTAAATCTCCTTTAAAAAAAAAGCTGTGTTATGTGATACATTAGTTACATCTTCCTTTTACAAACCATATTTGTAGGAAAATCATGGTTTTACCCTAGTAAAGCTTGCGAGGATGCTTAATGAGTGTTTGGAATACAGGGGTCCCAAAGACCCCCTGGGAAAGCACATAAGTCTATCTGAATGGGACGAATTCACAGGCTCTCCACAGAAACAAGTCTGTGACTGAGCCGAGACTCTGTCCTCATTGATCAGTCAGATAAATTAAACGGCACAGCATCACCTATACCAGGAAACACACACAGAGAAAAACACTTACTGTTGGCCGTTGTTTCAGGAAAAGCAGCCCTTTGTCCATTCCAGCCTTTGTTGTCCATCTGTGGCCAATGTTAAGATAATAGAGAGGGAGAGAGAGAGGGACGGTTTAGCAAACTCCTTTTCATGCATGTCAGACATGTTGCTTTCGCTTGTTTCCATTAGAAAGGGAGAATCGCTACCAAATTGAGACATCACGGCATAAGTGTCACTAACTTGCAAAGGCATAAAGCAGATGAGGTATTTGGGGATTAGGGTCGTGTACACTGAAACAGGAAGCAGCGTGTTGATATAAACGTACGCATCCACATACTCTTTCATTAATGGAAAGCCTACTATGCTGTTCATACATGTGGTGAGAAAATAATTATCTTATTAAATGAAGGTGCTGACAAACAATCTAAACAAAACACAATGGTTTCCTAATGTAAAGCTACAAAAAAATAGTTTGCTGATATTCAATCGCGTTCAGAAGGAAAGTTCATATGTCATTTGTTTTAAACTGACCTTCTCTGAAGTGTTCTGTAATGGTGTAGACGCCTTATATCCCAGTTGAAGCAGCATGGCCTCTGCTGCATTACGCTTCGCCACTTTCTTATTGGGTCCAGTCCCTGTGGTCACCTCGTCACCAACTTTCACCTGTCAACACAAAAAAGGTCGGTGTTTAAGGGCTGTCTGGATGTTTAGCATGTGGAACTAATACCATTAATGTAAAGCTGAGGAGTTAAAGAGAAAAGCAGTTGTTCTGTATTTGTGTTAGCATGACTCATTACCGTCACAACTGATGACTACATGACGGTTAGATTATATTAAATGTAACGGTTTTGTACTTCCTCCAGCAACAAAACCAGGACCTTTAAAAACATGGCAACAATACAATAACAATAAACATCAAAGCTTGTCTGAAAAGTAAACAAAATTGTCTGTACTTCCTATAAAAACAGCTTTCTTAATCAGAAAAAGAATCGAGTGAACTAAAGCAGGTCAGAAATGGAGAAAACATAACCGACAATCCATCGGTGATATCTTCATAAACATTTATCAAAAATTCATAATAGAATAGTTGCACAAGATGGCGCCGGCGAGCTTTTCCGATGCCAAAGGTCGCAGATTAATTTACAGTTGAGACGTTTTGGCTTAACGCTTATCTTCTTTTAAATCTAAAAAATACTAAAATTTGCCAGGCAAAAACCCTCCTTTTCCTAAACAGTGTTGTACGACCGGAAATTACTCTGCCAACTCTGGCACCCAAAAGCTCACCGGCGCCATCTTGTGCAACTAGCAAATTGCGGCATCAAACATGAATATCAAACTTTAAACCCAGAAAACCGACTTTGCGCGTTTAATAGGAGATAAGCAGCAGGTGGAGAGATGGTGTGGAGCGAAAAACAGGCATGTATTGATGCCCACAGACCAGAGAGGAACAATGTGGAAATTTTAGAAGTGACTGGACCACACAACAGAAACACACACAGGCAGAGTCTAATGCGACAGTGAAAGGAGCATGGAGAATCGGTTAAAGGCTGTATTACTGCGCAATCAGAGATGCACAGTGTGCTTTAAAGCTAGGGATTATGGGACGGGAGACAGGCGTAAGGAGATTCTCCAACTTCGATGCTGCTGGTAACTAGCCATTATTTAAAGCGACAGGTTCCCCAAAAATAAATCTTCTGTCATAATTTACTCACCCTCGAGTTGTCTCAAATCTGTATAAATGTCTTTGTTCTGTTGAACACAGAGAAAGATATTTGGAAGAATGCTTGTAACCAAACAGTTCTTGACCACCATAGTAGGAAAAATGACAATGGTAGTCAAAGGTGCCTAATAACTGTTCGCTTTCCAACATTCTTCAAAATATCTTCTTTTGTGTTTAACAGAACAAATATGTTTCTAAAGCAAATTTTCCTTCTATGGTAGGAACTGTAGGTGAACTGTTCTTTTATCAATGTGTCAGATTTATTAGGATTTACTGTTACATTACTGGTGCTATTTTCTACATCTTAAATGCAGTGAAGACAACAAAAAGATGCAGAAAGATGTCGCTTTTTAAGTGTGTGCGTGTATAAAGAGTTTGCCTGCCTTTGACAGAGCTGAAGGTCAGCTGTAATCAGTTCTTGAAGAGGTGACAGTCTCTGTGATTAAGACAGATGGAACTGTGGGAGGTTATCAGTGTTTATCCACAGCTCATCTGTCCTTCTCACGGTCTCGCTGTGTCTCATAGTTTTCCTTACTTCACGCCACCCGTCTCTCTCTCTTATTCATTTACCTGCATGATGAATTCTCTGCGGCGAGGCATCCCTCTCTCTGACAGCAGCATGTATTCGGGTTCCTTTTCCTTTTTAGCCTGTTGAATCTGAGCCAGTCTGCTGATAGGGTTCATGCCCTGTCCATAGTCCGGGCCAGTCTGTGAGAGACATAGAGGACAAAGAAGAGAAAGACAGGATGAGCGACACAGATAAAGCACTATATGGATGGCTGGTTAATGTTCATGTCGGTAGCCCTGTCATGACGATGAGGAAAGAGTGAGTGAGTGTGTTTGTGTGAATGAATGAGTTAGTGAGAGAAATGAATGAATAAGATGCACGAGATAAAAATAGTACACCTTTCTGAAATCTTAAAGGGACAGTTCACCCAAATTTGAAAATTCTGTCAGCATTTACTCACCTTCCTGTCATTTCAAACCTATATGACCGTCTTTCTTCTGCAGAACACAAAAGAAGATATTTTGAAGAAAGTTGGTAACCCAACAACAGCGGTGGCCATTGACTTGCATTGGTTTTATGGCTATACAATAGAAGTGAATGGATACCACTGTTGTTGGGTTACCAACATTCTTCAAAACTTCTTCTTTTGTGTTCTGCAGAAAAAAGTCAAAAAGGTTTGAAATGACACAAGGGTGAGTAAATGATGAGAGAATTTGCATTTTTGGGTGAACTATCCCTTTAAGACAGCACTCTATATGAACGCACCATTAAAACACCCCACCTTTAATATGGTCTTGGGCCGTTTCTTGTAATGCACTTTGGGTTTCTCCACCACAGGAAGAACCGGTAGTTTCTTTAGTTCTTGTAAGATGGACAGTGCTGCTCTTTTTTTAGAGAGTTTCTTGCTGTTCCCTTCCCCCTCAGAGGAAAACTCCCCCACCGTCACCTGTGTGAGGAAACTCTTCATGTGTGGAGGTCCGCTTTCCTTCAGCACCTGAGGGTCATGTAATGAACATGTTATACAAGTAAATGCATATGCACGCAGCTCGTGAGCAGAAGTGGCAATCGGTTATTCCAGTCATGCTCTCTTTTTTTCTGCCCCCAGGCTGTGTCTGCTGCAGGCTCTCTACTCTCACCCTCTCTATCTGTCCTTCTCTGGCCCTTTTGGAAGTGGGAGTTTGGCTAATTGGACAAACTACCGCTGAGCTGTCTGGTTTAACATGCCAATCGCTTAGTTATATGGAGAGAGACAAACCGGTGAGCATAGATATCAAAATTAGATGGCGCAATCGCATCTGTTTCTATGGGCCATTATACGTTCTATAGTTCTCCCAAAAATTTCTTTTTTGGCTAACTGTATTTGTATATCTAATTTAATATCATAAACATTTGAATGCAACTACATTTGAACGCCCCCTTGAGGACTGGAGGTTTGACACACAAAAACGAACGGCAAGTATACATAAGATGCAGGTTTGCGACACGTCGGTTAGCAATCAATTTATGCATCCACAGACAGTCTGTTTCTGATATTAAACTTTCTGGGTGTCACTTGTTTTGTGTTGGCTGATCTCGCTCTGTTTTGCAACTACCACCCACTTCTCACGCACGTTGTCGTGAGAAACCGAAACATGTCATGCACATGTAATTATATTTACTTCCTGTGACATCATCAAGATGGTTGAAAGAACAGGTGAGGCGCTCTGAGCTTTTTAAGAGCAACAGCGGGGGGATTGAGTTTCGCGCAGACGCACATACATACGCGCACACAGCTGAGGGTGGGCCTCTATGTGCTCAGTCAGAACTGAAAGTTATCCGTCTCCAGAGACTCCCTCCTCAAATCCTCTCTTCACACACACACCAACTTTCTGGCAATCATACAAACATGTGACACTACAGTATAATTGCCTTGACTGAGGAGAGCCATATCATCACACACAAAACCGAAGATTATCATGTCTTGTTCAAATGCAATGCTTTATGGCTTACAGAAATGTAATTTTAAACCACAAACAAATGCTTTATAGAATAGTTAAAGGTGCTGTGTATAATTTTGTATCTATTGATATAAATGCAATATAATATACATAGCTATGTCTTTAAAATTGTACACAGACCTTACATAATAAAGCGATGTTATTATGACCTTAGATTGAGCTATTTCTATCTACATACACCGCGGGTCAATTTACATGGAATTCGCACTGTTGTTTCTACGGTAGCCCTAAACGGACAAACTGGTCATTTCGTAGCGCATTTCGTAAATACGTTATCTCTTTCAGCAAAGAAGCGTCTTACATTTTACACATGCGCAGTACTGGATGTTAGCGTTTTCAGTGTGGATGGGCAGTGTTTTGAAAACGATTGAAAATGTTATTGTGGACGAAGAGCGTTTTAAAAATGAAAACTGTAGTGTAGACAAACTCTTAGTCCTGTGTCAGCCACCGTAGTGCGTTGAAAGGGAGGCGTGAAGTGAGCCGTTGGTTGCAATTCACAACCTCACCACTAGATGCCGCTAAATTTAATTCACTAAACCGTAAATTCTGCAATCTGTAACTTTTGTGTTTCTAGTGCCATCTCTCAAAAAATTGGAGGTTACTGTACACACTTTTCTTACATCAAATTGACACTTAATGAAATCGTACCTCGTTCATTATTCAAAGTATTAGACTGTAGTGAATAAGGGTAAGGTAAGGAGACTTTTACATTCATGTACTTGCTCGCCTGATTACAAATTTTGAATTTTAATTTTAAACCAAAAAGAGTTCCAGATTGCAGCTTTAAAGCTTTTTCAATCTTAATATTTTATTTTTCATGGTAGAAAGTAAATCATCAGCTCTTCAAACAATATGAGACTAAGCTAATTTTAGAGGGGTAGATCTACTCAAAATACTTTTAATGAATGACCGGAAGCCTAGGCACACATCATTAATCTTCATCTGTAAACTCGTCTTGATCTCCAAAAATCTGGGCTTTCATCTGTAGATGGACACTGAGAGCACTGTGTATTTCCCCACATACTCAATGGAGCGGTATGACCCAATATTTACTAGACCTTGATGTGGAATTCATTTGATCATCACACCTACTTGATACATAACAATTCAGATTCTTCTGCGTGTATGACTCTTTGCTTTTTTTTATTAAAATGATGAAATTCTGGTGCATTTTTTTCCAGAAAGTCTCTGCAATGTAGTCCCAGCATTCTTGCAAAGATGCGGAAAAGGCATGGAATTATGAAGTTTACAAAAAAACAATATTCTTTCTTATTCACCCTGAAATCATTCCAAACTTGAATGACTTTCTTTCCTCTGCAGAACACAAAAGAAGATATTTTGAAGAAGGTTGGTAACCGAATTACACATTGGCCTTCATTGACTTCCATTGTATGAACACACAACCATCGAGACATTTCTCAAAATATCTTCTTTTGTGTTTCACAGAAGAAAGAGTCATATGCAGGTTTTGAACAACACGAGGGTGAATAAATGACGACGGATGAAAACAGTTTCAAGTTTTTAATCTATTTAGTGTAGCTAAAAATGTCATACTGCAGCCTTTCAGGTCCAGTGTATAAAATTTTGCGGCATCTAGTGGTGGGGTGGCAAACTGCAACCAACGGCTTACTCAACCCCTCCCTTTCAAAGCACACTACGGTGGCTGACACAGGACACATTCATCATGTTTTCACTTCTTTGCCGAAGGATATAACAAATTTGTGAAGCGCTCTATAGAGCAGTTTGTCCATTTAGAGCTACTGTAGAAACAACATGGTGAATTCCATGGAAGGGGACCCGTGGTGAATCTAGATATAAAAAGCTCATTCTAAGGTAATAATAACATAACGCTTCATTATGTAAGGTCTTTATACACCCTTGAACACATAGTTATACATTTTATATTGCATTTCTGTCAAAAGATCCTCCAGAAAATTACACATTTTTTAATAATTTAATTTAAGTTGCTGGTGATGACAACTAGAGACAATTTTAGCGACCACAAGAACAAGCCTTATGACGCCTAACTCTGAATCTGGCTGGTCACCAGACACAGTTTCCAGTTTAAAACCTGAAACTAGTTGGGAACGTCTCCATCCGGTAAATGAGTCTCATCGGGAGAACAAGGACTGTGAGGAGGTCTTGGCACCGGGACCCGACTCCCTCCGTGGCGGCAGACGAGGATGTGCTGTCTGCGACAGATGATACGGAATCCTCATTCAGCGATGGGGTTTCAGCAAAAGCGTTTGATTCTTGTGTCTGACGGAGGGCAGTTCCTCTATCTGCACTTGAGTCTCGCTCGGCTGGCAACAGAGATCAAGTTGTAGGAAGGAATCACTGTAACATGAGGTAGATCTTCATCTCTGTGTGCATGTGAGGGGAGATACTGTATTAGTGAGACCGCCGTGTCCTTAGCCCGGTGAAAAGAGAGGATACCAGGCCAGGGTGGGACAATGGCAGAGACACATATAATGAAGAAAAGCTCTTTTGTATGGATTGTTGATGTGTATGCCCTGGAGGAAGGTACTTATGTACATGATGGGTGGTTCTTGGCCCGGGTTTTCGCTCTTCGTACCTCAGTAAGGTCTACTGAGGGAACTACTGATTATTATATTTGTCCTTTTGAAGCTGGCATCTCTTTGGGATCGTGTGATGCTGATGTGAAGACGAATGGTTAATACCTGATTAGTTTCCAATAGTCAGGTAAGGAAATTGTCACATCCATGACAGACCACTTTCCTCATAAATGGACACATAAAAAAAGAACTATTTTGTTGTCTATGAAGAGCAATTCCTTCTCCATATGTTAGGTATCATTGCTTCTGGTTTGTACATTTTAATTGACAGAAGTCCTACAAAGTCTGTTGTCTATCAAAAATGTGAGTCCTTTTTTGTCACATCCATACCGCATTTTTCTCTTTTTTTAAATATAAAACTTAGGCTTAAACTGATACTTTTCTGATGTTGGGAAAACATATATAAAAAACAGATAATTCGATATATTGGTTATAAATACATTCTCTGAGAATTTATATAGACCTATCTATTTTTGACTGAACTTGTCATATGAATAACGCTGGAATTGCACTGTGAGTGAATTTTAGCAAAAGCCACATACATAAAAATATAAATAAATGAATTTAAAGAATATGTTTAAAATAATTTCCTCAAGGTTAAATTCTCACATATTGTTTGGATGCCAACTAAATGAGGAACAATAACATTTCAATTCATACAAATAGCTGGGGAGAAAATTCCTTAAAGATCAAACAAAACTGAAACGAGTCCAGACTCTCACAAATCAGTTACAGCGAAAACTTTAAAGAAGAAAAACAACCGCGCTACATTTTGTTCAAATGCAATTGGATTGGGTTCCCAGACGTAACGGATTGCATGCAAGTACACAGGATTCTTGCTGAACGTACGTCAGGAAGGTTCAGGACCACCAAAGCCAAGAAGATGATTGCAGATTGGAAGTTGGAGACGACCGTGGAAAATCATTTAAGATAAATGAAGACGCAGCAGCGGTGAGGCTACGGAGAACCTCATACATCCGCTTGAGTTTTTGCAGAGGCTGTGGTGTTGATTTAAAGTGTCAGTAATGCAGCTCTTTAATGCAGTGCTGATTTTGAATGTGGTCCAGATCAACCTCATCCCCACGATAAACGCTTCTAAGTTGTGCAGCAATTTCATTTACTGGATTTAACTGCTGTTGACAGAGCTTAACCAAAAGCAGACAGTTTATAAAATTACTTTTCCACTTTATCCTCTTTGCTACAACCTAGTGGTTCTCAATGTATTCAATGAACGGATATCTAATGTTGTGATGGTTAAAGTTTATTAAACTGGATGAACACTTGAAGGGCAGAGAAACAAAAACACGACAGGATTTAGAGACACCGGCTCTGTTAGTAAGCCCGATTACTTGTCTCCCTTGAAGGTGTCATGGGTATGTTGCCAACGTGAAGGATTCTTCAGAGGTTTTTAAAAAAAAAGTCACCTCAAAAAAGGTATAAAGCGTACCTCAAAGTTAACAGCCAGGTTTCTTTTCAGAGCGATCTCGTACACCAGGCTGATCTCTGATTTGCTGGCATCACTGTTCTCCTCATCATCCTTCTCATCTGAACACTGAAACACACGCAAACACTGTAAATACAAGTATACAGGGCTTTCGGAGTTATTATCCTACACGTTAGACAAACAATATTCCCCTAAATCTCACAACTACATTTCATAATAAACAGTTTCACCAGTTAGCAAGCACCCATCATGCATTGTAGCATGAATAAAGATAGAAATAAGTTAGAAACAATGTACAGTTTGGTTTTACAAATGACTTTTCACAATGAATAGATTTCTAAAGCAGGTAATAAAAAACTAATCCCAACTTCTAACAAAAAGGAAGATCTCAAACAGAGGTTGTACAAATCTAAATACCAATCTTAGGTTGTATCCCCTTCAACGCATGGGTGCAGTTTCTCAAGTGACATCGCTGAAAAGACCTGCTTCTGGTTTGAGATTCTTTGAAAGCGGGAAAATAAACTGCTTTCAAACCGATCCAGGTTTCATATCTTATCAATTCTGAAAGGAGTTGCGATCGTACTCTCCCACAAACTCCAAAGGGTGACTTTTAATATGATCCTGTAACAAATTATCTTGTTCACTTCTATTACAACACTGACATTTCAAAAAGAAGACAGTGTTCTCATGAGTATGTGATCTTGCTCTCTACGGAACTGTGGTTCTCTGTAGACGTCTATACAGATCACATGACATGTCACTTTTGTCACCTTGTAATGATGTCTAGGATTTGACAGGCGGTTTGGGGAGTAAGACTTCGAGTAAGAGGCTGTGAAGGTTTCTTTGTGTGCTTTTCTAAAATGAATCTGACCATTCGCAAGTTCAATTTATCGTCACATCATTCCGGAGTCATAATGGTCAGTGTATATGACCTGGCGATAAAAACATCACAGCAGTAGTCTAATCTTTTGCTATTAAAATGAATAGTTCACCCAAAATAGTTCTCAAGTAGCACGTGGTAAAATAAAATGTCTACCAAACGGCATTTATTTGCTCAGCTGTTAAAAAGGCCGTATTTCAAAGTGCTGCGAATCTGAAAGCAACATTTCTGTCGGATTAATCGACCGCAGCTCTTTGATATCACCCTGAATCTGTCCGCCTGTCAGCACTTCTTCATCTGGACCATTTCCTGCTTACAGTGTGCTGTAACCGAGGGACGTTCCCATGACGACAAGTGGACGGAACCTGTTATTCTGTCTCTTCAAAGTGTGTTTACTAACCGCTCGGCCTGCATGCATGGGGCTTACTGTACTTACTGCTGTATTGTTTATTCACGGGCTGACTGGTAGCGCTCTCTGGCATGCTCTCCTTCGGCTGTTAGCACATGGTAAACAATTGGCTTTGATTAAGAACCGCTCTGCGCTTTTCGCGATCAGCTTGTGAGTTAATAAGCGTGTAAAGAGGAAGGAAAACATGGTGAGTTTGACAATAAAATCAGCCATGCTTCCTTCTGTGTGCATTCTGGGATTGACTTTTTTCAGTGAAGGAAGCATGCCTTCACACCAATAACAATAAGTATATGCATCCACACTAACAAACAATCAATAATTAATAAATAAAGGAGTTCTCTGGGTTTTATAACAAGGTGTGTGTGTGTGTGTAATAGTCAGTGGTACAGCAGTGAGGAGACAGGCAGACAAACACAGTTCTGCCCTGAGGTGTACACAGGCATGGTGTGTATCAATTTGTAAAGCAATACACAGAAGAGGCGTCTGACAAAGACCTCATTATGGAGACAGAAGGAGGACAAGACCAAACAAGAGAGGCGCCACTGCGGTTTAAATAACCGCCGCCAATGCCAGGCATTTGGGGCACAATGTAATATGATTTCCGGTGGGAGAAATTCGTATTTTGAAGGATGGCCCGAAGCTACGGGTAAACACGGCGCTGACAGAAACTAAAGCTTTGAGGAGATCCTGTAAACATTGACAAATGAGACGAGTTGCGGCTTCTTAAATATCGGGGCTTGGATTGTCAGCCTGAATATCACCTTTACATGACAACAGGTTGTGAATATGCAGGGCACAAAAGGTTTTCAAGTGCTGAAAAAACATTGAGTGGGGCCTAAATGTCTGAGACGGCTAGGGAACTCGCTTCTATTTTGCCTTTGTCTGGTTTGATAGATATAGATTTCATTATAAATTACGTTAAAAGGAAATCTGACTGTTATACAAAGGAATTAACACGATTATTGTCATAAATGTGCTTGAAATAGTACAGATTTTTATGTTGAACTATTTTATGCTTATTTCCAAGCATAAACAAGTTTTAAATGTGGTCTCAGACTATATATATAGACGGTTGTAAAGCAACAAACACAAACAAACGTTATTGCTCATGCACACTTTTCTGGCCCGAATTTTAACTTCCGGTACACATACACGCCTGAAGATCATTTCAGGTTTATATGCAAAATAAATAATAAGTAAATCAGCTAGCAAGTTAAAATTTTGTGTAGCGTTAGATAGGATTACCAGTAGAAAAACTGTTACTTGGCTAAACTGAATTGCGACAAAGTTACACGACCCATTCAAAAACTTTTTTAAATAACTATAATATACAATAAAATTCAACAAATTGTTAATGTAATACAATTATTATCCTAAAAAATACTAATACAAAATAATATTGATATAAATTAAATATGAATAGTTATATTATTAGCCACTATCCAGACGACAAACAAACTTAAGATCTTAAGTTTACTTCGGACCAGACGCATGCGTCCGATGAAACCGTCTAAAGAATGACATATCAGAAGTTGTCACCCTAGAAAATTAGATGTCTGAAATGTGGCTTAAAAGTTCATTTCAATATGTGACCAACTGCATAACTGTCCATGTGCGTGCTGTGAATAACAATGATGCAGAATAGCTGTCCCTCTTCATCATACGTAACCCATTGTAAACCAAACTATATTCGTTATTTATGCACAAACAGGTATTACTACAAAGCAGATATGGATTACCGTATAAGCTAAACTAGGTAAAGTGAGCTGACGTATGATTTAAATGTAAGCTTGTATTTACATAGTGAGACAAGGTATTTAACACTTATGCAAACTAAATATTGACAGGCAGCATATGTCCGGTGTGTGTGGTCCGCTCAGGTGGGACAGTTACCTGAGGTGGTCTCTCTGGAATGGGTTCGTTCTTCAGGGCCTGAAGGGCTTTCATTGCTGCATTGTGGCGGGCAGCTTGGCGAGTCCGTCCATCTCCGATAAACTCTTTGTTCCCCACCATCAACTGCACATAAAATACCTTAGGCACTGGGTAATGGTACCTAGATTTGGAAGGGGACCAAGAGACAGAGAACGAAAGGTTGAGTGAAAGAGAAAAAGGAAGGTAAAGAAAAAAGCCCTTTGATTTTTAAGAGGATTAGCTTATCGAAACTTGGCAGTTTTATTACTGTGCAAACTTCAGGCTGGAAACGAAAGATACAGAAGAACTGCTGGAATTAACAGGAGGTGAATGGAACCTGATGGCTGCTAATTTGGAGAAATGAGGAAGAAAACGTAACTTGTGACAGCAAAACTAAAACTGTTTTTTCGGTTAGGACCAATAGTTTGGATGGTTACTTGCAACAGTTTCATGAGGCAAGAGTTATTTTTAAGTAATGCTTTGTAAGTAATCTATTAAAAGTTAAGATTTCTATGCAGGATAAAGTTGCACCTGAGATGTCTTTAAAACGAATGAAAAACACAGAAGCAAAAACCCAGCACATATGTATTTAATCGTCAGCTTCAACAACACAATTTTATTTCATCCAGCTGTTGATTCCGTTTATTGTTGTCCGCTCACCGAACGGCAGCTTCACACACCGCGTAAATGCGACAGTGCTGTCAACCGACCCGTACTTCTCTCACACGGACCCCGGTCCATCGAGTCCTGCCCTATGCACGCCGCCACAACCGCCATTATTTACCCCCTTCGCTAGTGTGAGTGCGTCTCTGCCACGGCGCTCCCATGAAGTAAGTGTCTGAAGACACAAAGGCTTATGGGAGTGGTGGACAAAGCTTTAAAACAACTAGAGAAAAGACAGATTTATTTCTGAGGCGGAACCCGAACAATATTGGTAGAGTAATAAATGGTGAAATTAAAGGGCCCTTCTTCCATGGGGTCAATGACATAACAATGAGTCGGTGAAATAATGACTCCCATTGGCTCCGAGCGAAGCAGCTCAGAACAAAAGCCGCTTCACATATATCCCGCTTTCTTTATCTTAACTTTGGCTCACCCATGCAGGGCTGTCAGGCCGCTGTTCAGTGGGCAGATTTAAGGGTCTGTTTGCACTTTAAGGCCTTTATGAGGAACGGTACCGACTGACCTAGCGTCAGCTCTCCCCCTTCACGTTCCCCTCTCACCAGGGAGAACCCATTCACACTCCTCTGCAGCGTCTAGGGTCCGAACTGTGCTAAAGTAGCTATTACCTTCCAAAATCATCATGCTCTCACAGTTTTAGCATTTTGGGAATTAAAATACATCTAACAGTAATGCATGGGGTCAAAAACGAGTTGGACCTTCATAACAACATCGTAATCGCATAAAACATGTAGAATGAAGAAATAAAATTGTATAAACCAAACTGTAGGAATGATAATACTTTGCTATTGGCCGGTGGGAGAGTGCCATAAATGTTTCAAGTTGCATGAAATTGAAAACATAAAACAGACAATGTGCACTGTTGTAACGGATAATGAAATAAGGGTTATTTGGTCTACGCGTACGTACGTTTTGTTCAAAATGTTCCAGTTATTTTGTTTCCGCTAATAGAGAACTTCCATCTCATTGTAGGGCTTTCGATATTAGATTTGATACCAATTGAAGCCATCTGAGATCTGTTGAAATGAAAGCACATGCCAAAACCACCAGTTAAGTGGAAGGGATAGCGTAACATGCATGCTAATGAAATACAGAGCTATGTTCCTATCCCAATAAAATACAATCACGATCATACCAAGATGACTCAGTAAATAAACTAGTACAAGTACACAAATCAACATTGGGGACTTGATACCATAAAATATTTGTATTTAATTCTCGTTCACAGTCCTGCCACAACATTAGTGTGCTTTAGGTACAGTAGTTGCTGGTGTGTTGCTAAAAGGCTTGTTTAAATACGTTAATCGGGTCATTCTCCGAAACCATTGAAACATCATGGTTGTAAAGACTTAAATAAAACATAATTTAATAACATAAAATGATCATAATAAACATAATACTGCTCTAAAGACTAATTTTAACATAGGAATTAATCATTTATGTATTTTATAGCTTTTTCTACTGAAAATCACATTAACGTAACATGTCCTTATTTGTCTGAATGCATTACAGTATATGTTGTAATTTAAACAGAGTAAAAGTAAACTATTGGACGTTCTACAAGATGTTCTCAAATGACAAAAATTGATTGACAGAATATTCATGTATAATGAAAATGAAGAAATAGTGGACAAAAAATAAGTGTCAATTACTATTATTCTCATCCTCCAGAAAATTTTTATAGGACCGTTTACACACACGCAAAATTGTTTACATTTTGACAAGTTTGATTTTCATGGTAAGAAACACAACTACAGTACCTTTCAAATGGCTACCAGGTTGATAGATTATTTTAGATTTTTCTAGTGAAAACGTAATATTCTCAACTTTTTCTTGCTCATTATCAATACAGCAATATTTCTACATTACATTTTTTTTCATTCATTTCAATTAAAATATACTTTATTAATGTATTTTGTATGATTCATAAAACTTGTTTAGGCATCATGGCTTCAATGTTTTTAAGCAAAACGTGCTATCGAACAGACGTTTTAAATGGGTAAGGTAATGAGAATTTTTAAAGCCTTTTCTTTTAAACTGCCGGCAAAGTTTTTAAATTAATATATTAATTTTAATCAATAAAAAGGACAGTTGTTGATGCAAGTGTTCTTAAGAAAATCACATTTGACACATAAAAAACAAGATTTCGTGAGAATCAGCCACTTCAAGTAACCCAGGCTTTTAAAGGAGTGAAAAACCCTAACCCGTCCGGTACAAGAGTGATTCAGCACTTCTCCCAGAATCCCATGGGGTTCTTCGCTGTGCCGACCACAGACCCTCAGGGGGAGGGGGCAGAGCCTGCCCTCGCATGTCAAGCACAGTCCCAGACACTTGGAGGAAATGCCAAGTGCAACATAGGACTCGGCCAGGATGTCGGGGCGGTCGATTTTCTGGTTACAGGTGCAGGGAGAGTGGCTCGCAGGAGGCCCTTTGTACAACGTGGGAAAGTGGTTCCTGACGCACTCTGAACCACATTAGACCCAATAATCTATCAGCACACACACCAGCCAGGCCTGTCTGGTATGCATTAGAAAGGAACGCTGGCCAAAATAGGAACACCTAGTGCGAGAAAACCACTGAAAGGCAAACATTAGCGTGGTCTTTTATTTGTGCGTGTGAACGTGTGAGGCCGAAGAAAAGATGAGAGAGAGTGAGAAAAAACAGAGAATGAAAGGAGACGGGCAATGACTCAATCAAATGATAACTCACAATGACTATCAAAAGAGACTTTGAAGCTGTGGTTTCAATGGAGCGTTGACTGAGACCTATTGAGACGCTATCAGAAGACATTGCTGTGACATTAAATGACTTGAGATTTAATGAGTCATCAGTGTATTACTTTCTAAAGAATGGCACAAGAAAAATATCAGCCCACAGAAACCTGATGCCGCTTCTTTATTTAGAAGTTGGTATTCAGACATTGTCACTGTTCTCTAATTCTAGGTTTTCTTGATATGGGATTTTGAATAAAATCATGAAATTTAAACAAATTATTATACGTTTTGAGGTCCTGTTTTTCATATAGTGAATGCATATAGAAGGACACAACTTAAAGGTCCAATGTGTAATTCATAGACATAATTATGTCTTCAGAGGTGTATAAAGACCTTACATAATCTATATAAAGTATAAAGATCTTGGAAATCCAAGATTGTTGCGTGTGGCACGCCGTCTGCTGCTCTCTCTTTCGTCCATTATGTTTTTATGTGTGTCTCTTTTACTCACGAGCTGTAAAACAGTGCTGGTCTACGATCACCAAATGCTTATGGACATTAGAAGGGTTTTGAAACTGCCAGGTGTGATATTTGCGTGCCTGGCACTTCATCTCTGCCCACAAACTCATATCTTCCTGTGCATCATTGCTAGAGTTAGGCTGACTTCCCTTGGAAAAGGAAGCTTTGGAGGAAACGAGGAAAGTGGGGTGGAGTTGCTGTTCGCCTGAGATCCTCTGCATGGATACTGTCTCCATTGCCTCATGGGCCTGGTGCACCCTGGAGTCCACTGGATGCATTGGTGTCGATGGCTTCGACCTGTCGTGCCCAGCGTTCTCAACATTTTTTTCGCATCGTCCTCCGCGTGTGCGCCACTGTCGCGTGAATACCATCAATCCTCAACCGTTAAGTCGGGCAACGCAGATCCAGGGAGATTCATCGCTACATAAGATGGCTTTGATCAGCGCACGTTCTATAGTAAATAAAACTTTTTCATTAAATGCCTATTTTGCCTCACATGCTATTGGATGGGAGAACTCACCCACACTCTCCTCGTTGGACTCGTATCATCACTGATCGTTCAAGTGATGAATTCTCCTCCATGTATGTACACTTAACTGCTAATCAGGATATGAACACGTCAACATGTCACGGATGACGATGAACATCTAGGTCTGTTCAATGCTACCTATTCTAACATTTTAAACTCCGTTGCACCACTTAAGGTGAAAAAACATAAGCACAATTTAATACCTTGGCAAAATGACTTGACCCGTTCTCTCAGACAGACCTGTAGAAGGCTGAACGTAAATGGAAAAAAGATAAATTACAAGTGTTATATGAAATTTTGCGTTACTCTCTTTCTGCCCATCAACGAGCTGCTAAGGCTGCAAAGTGTACTTTTCTCTAGGAACTAATTTTAAGAACTAGCTATAAGCCAAATATAATTTTTCCACGGTTGAATCTGTTCTCCGTTTTCTGAGACATCTGTCTCTCTTTGTGAAGACTTTGCACAACATTTTAATGATAAGATTACCCAAATAACATCACATAAATTGCCAGACATTCCAGTCTCCCCTTTAACTTGTTCTGTTTTTGAGCCTGTAAATTTGAATACTCTGACTAAGATTATGTCTACTATCCACTGTGTCCTCAGGATATAATTCCTCCGCGTTTCCTCAGACAAATTATTGAAAGCCTACGCCCCGACATGTTGGCTGTTATTAACAATTGTTTTGATACTGGGACTGTACCTGGTGACTTTAAACTTGGTGCGGCCCCATCTTAAAAAAACAAGTTTGGATCCCACACTACTGGCTAACTTTCGTCCCATTTCAAACTCGTCTTTTTTTTCCAAAAATGTAGAGAAAGTGGATTTAAATAAACTACAAGACTGTCTGACTATCAATTCAATCTCTGAAAAAAAAATATTTTTCAGGTTTTAAACCCTGTCAGCTCTGTTAAGCGTTTTGAATGACAACATGCTAACAACCGACTCAGGGCAGTCTATGGCTCTGGTTCTATTAGATCTCAGCTCTGCCTTTGACTTATTGTTGATCACAATACACTTATATCACATCTCGAAACATGTGTTAGCCTTCGGGGCATGGTGTTGCAGATGTTTCGTTCATATCTTACTAACAGGAGGTATGTTGTTAGTATTGGACACCAATCCTCATCTGAAATATATTTAAAGTCTGGTGCCCTCCAGGGCTCGATTCTTGGTCCGGCACTGTTTTCCCTTTATATGCATCCCGTAGGATCTATTTTTAATAATTAGTATGTAATGTCCTTTCATCTTTATGCAGATGACACAAATCTATATCCCTTTGAAGCGTGATAACAAAAAGGCTTTAAAGCCTATTTAAGATTGTCTGGACAAACTAAAAGTTTGGCTTGTAAGTAATTTCCTAAGCCTTAATGAGAGTAAAAATGAATTTATATTGTTTGGCTTAAATTATGTTGTGAACATGATTTAGAATCTGATTCTCTTGCTACATACAGCACTACATGTACAAAAAATCTAGGTGTTTGGATGACAACAATCTTAAATTTGATAGCAGATAAGTGCTGTGGTCAAGCGCTGTTTTTATCATCTTCGTCTTCTGACGAAGGTGAAGGCACTTTCGATTGGATTACTGCAACTCATTGTAAATCAGTGCACCTCAGTCATGTGTCTCACGTTTGCAGTTGGTTCAGAACGCAGCGGCTTGGCTTCTTTGTGGGAAGCGCAAACATGAGTCTATCACACCTCTTTTGATTTAATCGCATTGATTGCCAGTCATAAGCGCTCAGATCCATGGACTCTGGCTTAATACAAGTTCCCAGGGCACATCTTAAAAACAGAGGTGATTGTGCTTTTTCTGTTGTTTGCCCTAAGTTGTGGAATAGTCTCCCAGTCCACATCAGAACTGCCTAAACTTTTTGGTCAACTTTGGTTGTTTTAAATATGCTATATAAATAAACGTTTTGTTGTATTGTATAATGAAGCGTCATATTTGCATTACCTCAGTATGAGCAATTTCTATCTATATACAATGCAGGTGCCCTTACATGGAATTCGCCATGTTGTTTCTACAGTAGCCCTAAACGGACAAACGACTTTACAGAGCGCGTTTCGTAAATACGTTATCTCTTTCGGCAAAGAAACAAAAGCATGATGACATCCTATTCGTGTGTCACCCTTCGTAGTGCTTTGAAAGGGAGGGGTGAAGTGAGCTGTTGGTTGAAATATATTTTGGCGAACAAAGGTTGCTTTACATTTAATAAAACCAAGCTTCATCTAATTATTACAAATAAAAAAACTGCCATCAAGAACACATGAAAGAATGGATACAGAAACGAAACAAAATTGTTCATATGCTCTAATCTGAAACAGACTCAACTAAGAGCATTGATTCGTGACTTTGTTAGGTATGGAGACGTTGACAGACGCACAACATAACTCCCATGAGTTTCATCGCTAAACAAAAAGATTTGCAGATTTCACACAGAACACACTATTGTGCATGTACCCTTTAAGAAAAAGACAAGACTCCCTTCCTGCAGTTATTCAAGCCAAATCCACCTCAACTCCCCTGAGAGGAGGCTAACGCCCAAATCTTGAGCGGAGTTTCTTAACCCAGATGTCAGATTATGTTTCACCACCACGAGGAAGTATTGGCAATCTTCTCAACAGATACAGAAGTTGTCATAAGGGTTTGATGAATGATGCATTTGGGACCGTGTGTTGTTATGAATGCATAATATCCAAAAAAGGATATGAAATGATAGCATCGACACCAATGGCATCGTTCAGTGACCAGTTCCAAAAAACTCTTGAAAAAGAAAACAAGAGACTCTCAACACAACAAGACACTTTCAAATATAACCTTAAAGGTTCAGTGTACAAAATTTGGTGGTCTCTAGTGGTCGGGTTGTGAATTGCCACCAATGGCTCACTCCGCCCCTCCCTTTTGAAGCACTGCAGAGGCTAACACAAAACAAAGATGTTGACATGTTTTTCGCTTCTCTCTCTCTCTATCAATTTCAATTTACTTTAATGGCATGATTGCGTGTTCTTGCAATATTGCAAAAGCATTGAACATAGCACCTTACTGTCATTTAACTCTATTGTTTGTACTTGTTGTATGTCTTTTGTTATAAGTAAGAGAGAAAATAAAAATCACACAAAATCACACATTAGCAACACATCAATGTGTTGCTTATGAAACAATTAGAAGTGCATGGTGGGCCGCTGATGTCTTTCATCTATCCTGCTTGCATGAGGCTTCAGTTCTGCACTCCTTTACAAAGACAAACATCACTTATGTGAATAGTGTTTAAAGAGGTTTTGACATTTCTAAGTTAAAGGAAGACTCTAAAAGGCCTGAAATCCTGTGAGGATTAAAGTAAGTGAGTATAAACCATTAACATGTGATATGGACTCCTCCAGGTGCATGATAAGACTTATGTCTGACTGAACCATGATGGGCCTCAAATGGATTGTTATTTATGTCCCTCAGACTAACGGTGTGACACAAACCTTTGAGCTTAAAAACACATTGTAGTAACACCAGCTGGCATCTTTATCAGACCTGCAAACTCGTAAGGGGTGAAAAAGGTGACAGCCATACGACTCCTATGGAGCAACAGCGAATCACATGACAATCATTTTGAAAAATATGGATTTTGGACGAATTCGAGATTTTAATTTTTAAAAATTGCCCTCATCTCGCGATCCCAATGCTCCAAGTTGAACTTAAACATCTGAAATGTTCTTCATTTGTCTACATTTTTTGAGAGGTGCGCCTTCCTAAGTCTTTCCTAACACAAAGGATTGAGAAAATAAATTGCGGGACTGATGTTAAGAGAGTTGTTAAGAGCGATAAAGTGCAAGACCTGATTTACATGTTAAGTTAATGCAAAGATGCAATAGACATCCTGCGGCGCAAATGACGCACGTACATTGAGCGTTTCGGCCGTGTGACCTGCATGCACGTATGTTGTGAACCCAGTATGTAATCACGTCACTACTAGCGCAAGCTCCTGATTGGTTAACATGGTTAACTGACATCATCACAAACCCTCTTGTCATTTCAAATCTGTTTGACTTTCTTTTTTCTGCAAGAACACAAAAGAAGATATTTTGAAGAATGTGTTAACCAGAACCCATTTGCATTGATTTGTGTCCATGCAATAGAAGTCAATGGGTGCCGGTGTTGTTCTGTTACCAACATTCTTCAAAATATCTTCTTTCATACAGGGTGAACTATCACATTAAAGACGCTCACAACTGCCCCCGCGACACACTTTACCCTCAGCATCTCTGTCTGGCCTGAAGCCCTGGCACCTCTGCAGAGCACACAATGATTTCCCACTGAGAGAGAAGGGAAAACATGGATCCTTCCTCTTTTCTTTATCCTTGTTTACGCCCCACCCCCCAATGTGTCAAATCCTATCACATTACCAGAACTTCACCACAAATGTGTGTAAGGGAAAATACATAGTGACAAAACGATATCACATGGTGCCCCGCTGGACCACAAAAGGTTTGTCGTCAGGGGGTAAAGCCCTCCTGCATTTGACTCGTCACAGGAGGGGATATGGAAAGGCAACAGGCATGCGAAGCAAACCCCCTGTGAAGTAATGGGTCGTCTTTAGAAAACAATCTCTAATGACATAGAGCAGAACAGGAAGGGGCACCAAGCATGGGACGTTTTTAACAGAATTACTGCATAAAGTGCTGTATTACAGGAATACTTGGCTGGTATCAAATGCGTTGGTAACAAGCCACTTTCAAAACTTTTTTGATGTGAGCACAATAAATCTGCAAATGGTTTTGACTGTAATAGGCATCTGAGCGGATTCATGGTTCGACATTAATTGGCCTATAGCAAAGGTTGATGGCCCATAACAATCGTTGGTACAGCCAGAACAGCACACCAGCCAAAAACCCCTTGTAAAGCCCCTTTACAGCCAACAGCCTGATCCGCCTTTGGACTTCGGACAACACAGTACAGAACATCAGAGTTTTGTCATTTTAATAAAGGTCAGCTAAACCCAAATTCTTCTGTAACGTGTGTTATGGTTGCACTTGCGAACAGGAGATTACAAAGCTTTTGGCTTTTTAATCAGCGTGTTTCCCCTGTTTTATCACTTCAAAAATGCAGAGCTGATTCAAATTCCGACCCTCCCTGATTCTTTACGACTTATTCAAAATGACACACAGCCTTAATGAGGCTCTTTTTGCTAATCTTGAGACTTCGGGTATTGCAGACAGAAGCACCGCCCGTGCCTGATAAAACGTAAAGCTCTTTAAATAGAAATGCGAGAAGTCATCCTATTTCCTGTTAATAAAACAAATTTAGCACCGAGGTTTTAGACTGGACAGTTCCATGCACATATCAACCTTATTGGTAACTTTGTATTAGCACCTATTGTACTATTGCTCTTCGTATGACAAATCGCTTATTGCTCCCTGAACTCTTTGTAAGTCGATTTGGATAAAAGCGTCTGCTAAATGACTAAATGTAAATGTTATGATGAAAAATTCAGTTTTTACAAGTTTTGAGTTTTTTCACCATACTGATAGGTCAGTTGTAAATATTTGGTGGTTTGAGTACGCATCGACTCTCTTAGTTTTTAAAGAATTTCTTTAAGTTTTTCAAAGTCAGGTGAGTGAACTATCAAATCCGTAACGGTTCATATTCCTCATAAATTGGTAGGTAAAACTACTTTATGTTTACTTAAAAGACACCTCGTCTCTATTTGTTGGGTATAATTGTTTTTGGTTTGGACATTTTAATTCACAGAAAACCTACAAAGTACGTTTTTAGTCATATTCATAACCAATTATTTTTTCTTTTTTTTAAAACACAAAACTTGCCTAGACTGATATCAAGGTCACGGATTTGAAAAGCATTTGAAAAGCAATTTTTTATAAATAACTGCATCTGCCATAAATTAATAACTGAATAAATGTCATGTGGAGGTATATGAGAAAAGTTACAATCTTTATTGAAAAGTGTTTAATATATTTACTGTACATCTTGGATGGAAGCCACGAGAGATCAGACCATACAGAAGGTCAGACGTTGAAACATACCCCATGTGAGACACACCTGTGTGGCACATTGAGCACCTGGTGCCAGGCACAGAAACAACCGAGCTTTATGACTCAAAGACCAGCAGCTGTAGGTCACAAAAGCATTAATGCCTCACCCACAAAAAACAATGCCACCATAAATAAATAAAAATATTTCCACAGCGTTTTCCTCAGAGTGCTGGGAAGAAATTCGACTTAAGCAACGACAGGGAGGGAATTACAGAATCATTATCGAGTACCCCAAACACGCATTCACACTGATCAGCCCTCAACTCGAGCCTTACAGGAAGTTGTTCACTGTGACACTCAAATAAAAAGATAAAAGCAGAAAAAAAACCGTTGAATCTATGTCCAGGAGTTGCCGGTTGATTCCGTTGATACGACTGTGAGCTTTGGAGTGATTCACACTAACAAACCACAAGTATGAGGCTGGCCCACAACAGCTGGGCTGACCATGAGATCTCCAGAACAATGAGCTAGCCTGACAGCTCCAGCTTACACAAAAAGACCTCATTTGACCTTGGAGATCCATTACGTGAAGCAGATCCGCAGCTGGGTCGCACAGAAAAAAAGCTCTTAATTGAGCTCAAACACGCTAAAATGAGATGCTACCGATTTAAAGCATGAGGTAAGTTAAAAGGTTATTATTGCTCATACTTAGTGATTTTGTCATGGACGAACTCTGACCCATAACTCACCTGTGGGATAAAAAAAGAAAAAAAACTTACACAAAAGGAGTAACCCAAACCACATCTAAGAGTCAGAATATCATAAACGTCAGGCTGGGATTATTTCATTTAGGCAAGTACCCTAGCAACCACTTAGCATCATCAAGCACCCTAGCCACGCTACAGCAATATCCTGGTAACCACACAAAAGCCCTTAGCAACAACATAGCAATGTACTATATATAATATATCGGAATATACTGGAAAACAAAATGCAGCATATGAAATATATTTAAATGAAGTGCTTTTACGTCTCTATATATGGAAAGCGGCAATTCCTTATGCGTCATTCAATATATTGTAATAAAGTGACAGTTTATCATTCTATATATTTTCAAATAAATATTAAAATATTTAATATATTGCCAGTTAATATACAGAAGAATATATTTTCTTTGCGTAAGGGCTAGCAATCACAAAAAACAGCAAATACCGTTTCATGGGCAAACAAGCATATACATTTACTAAATAACAATAATAAAAACACATAGTTATCCATAAGGTCATTAAAAGCAAAGTGAAAATAAAAAGTCAATTTGCTCCAGATTCATGAGCCGTTCTGCTGTAACCGGAGGGCAGCATATAAAACCCTTGCTTTACGAATTAACAGCAATTTGCTCTGTTTACACAACTTTCTGCCTGGATCCCTGAAACAGAAGCGGAGCCAGGCTCATTTCTGTGTCATATGACCTAATGCATTTTATACTGATATTTGGTAAATAAATGAATATTCTGGCTGCTGTTTATGAGAGGAATAAAAAGCTTTTTAATAAAAGCTTTTTATTAACATCCTTTATGAACTGTGGATTCTGGCAGCTCTTTCGCCCCTGGATATATAAGACTGGACAGACATCATATTGCTGGAATGCTTAATGAATAATCCAGTGAGCTGTTTGGTAGCCTTTTATAAGATATTAATTTAGGTTCATGTATTTTGCATTTTTGTATTTCATATTCATCTATCTTTCAAGGTATATGTTTCATTAGTGCGTTCCTTCGGGATTCAAACCTATCGCCTTGAAGTAGCCAGCGCAATGAAACTGAGTGCTGACTAACCTATTGCTGTCACAAATGGTGATGACCAAGATTCTCTCTCATGGCAAACTTCTGAAGTTGCTCTTATGCAGCGGAGAAAATATTATTAAAGATCATGTCTCAGTTTGTTCCTCAAGGTCAACTGGAAGATGGTGTTGGAAACTTGTAAAACATGAACAAATCCAAACTTGCTATATTCCCTAACCTGCCATTGGTAAGTCTCTTTAGGTAAACAAATGTACATATTAAAAGTTTTATTTATTACCTTGACAAAAAACCTTCGGTTATCGAGATATCTTGTGAAACAACAGTAGCATACGACTTCTAGAATATTATATAACTTCTGCCCACCACAAATATTCACAATAAATGCGGTATTTCTAAGTTTTAGGTAATAAATTAGTTCTTTGTTAATTTATAGTCCTCTAACCTGTTTTAGATCATTTTAGATAATCTGTATTATGCACATTGGTAAGGACATCCCTGAAAGCAAGACCTCCTCTTTCCACTTGCTTTAACAGCATGTGTCTGGCTTGGCAACTTGAATGGTGAAAGTGTCAAGCTAAAGTAAGCGTTAAGTAGAAAGTTGCGTATACTAATTCACAAAAACCCCTCTCCTGAAAAGTGTTTATGATGAAACCTAAATGTTCTCGACGTGTTTCAGTAAGGCCTTCAGGCAGTTGACTCATCTTCTCTGTTTTGAGAAGGATTATTGCATTAATGCATGACTATCTCAATGTCAGTCTCAAAATAACTGAAGCCGCATGGTCACCTAGCCATTATCTTCAGAATGTCTGACAGTGAAGGCCATCGTTCCTAAAATATGACTCGGATGTTACGGGAAAGATCAACTTTGATGAGAAACACTGGAATAATGAAAGTCAGGAGGAGTGATGTGACTAAACAATGTATCTCTTTGTAGTAAGGTCTGCCAAGTAGCACCATCCTATTTAAACAGTAGTGGCCTCTTTTCTCCACCTTCATTTCCTATGAACACAAATCCTAATTTTATGTAAAGTAGCATAACATTTATAACATCTACAGGTCAAATTATTTATAATTTATTTATTATATTATAGTTCAGCAAAACGTGAAAGTCTCACCATCATGTTGATTCAAACCTATAAGGCTTAATTTACCTGAAACACAAGTTATTTAGAAAAAACATGACACAGTCCACATTCGCCTTCAAAAAACAGGGCTTAGGCTGTTAATTCCTAACATTTTACTTATCAACATCTCGTTTTGTGTTTAACAACAGAAAGGAACGAAAACGAATTTGGAACAACATGAGGGTGAGGACATGATAATACAAATTTCAATACAGTCCTTTTTACATTATCCAACATTTATAGACAACCAATCTCATTATAAAGATTACAAAACATTAACATTATCATTTTGCAGACACTTTTATCCAAAGCAACTTACAGAGATTTCTGGGAGCAATAAAGCAATATTCATGGATATCAAAATCGTATTAGCAAAAATGTAGTTTGATTTATGTCACGTATTTAAAGGACAGTTCACCCCAAAAAAAAGTTGTTCCAACTGAGTATAAATTATTTTTCTCTGATGACAACAGAGAAAGATATTGGGAAGAAAGCTTGTAACCAAACAGTTCTTGGCCACCACTGACCATCACGTTGGGAAAAATTACATTACATAAATACGATAACACCTCAAGAGTAAAGAGGCAATTTGCCTCCTTATCTCTGCTCTTCAGTGCTGATCAGATTCCATATCTTTATTGCAAACAAAACAAGCCGAGGTGCTGATTTGGCCTGGGCGGTGACGCATTTCCACCTCTACCGTGCCGACTCACGCCTAAAGACTTTCTTCCTCTGAGCTCTTGCAGTTTTGTGACCGCATGTCAATATCAGACCAGGAAATATCACCGTGAAGGCTTGGCAGCAATTAACCGCATTACAGAGCGTGCTGCCCCAGCATAAGGTTACTGTTATGCCCAAATAAGAGTAGGTGAAGCCGTCCCTAAAATGACCCAAACAATGACCCAAACAAAACAAAACAAATCCCAAGGCAGGTTAATACAAAATACACCATCCATTTCGCTTTCTACCTCAACATGACTGCTCAGGCTTCATTTCACAAAAAGTCTTATTAGTTAACATAAATCTTTTTGTCACAAGGAAATCCTAAAGATAAATGTATGTTTACAGAGCGCAATAATATCTCATCTCAAAACAGTTAAAAATGTATTCCATGTGATATAACCCCTTTAAAGGGACAGTTCAGCCAACAATTCTGTCATAATTCAATTTTTCTAAGATTTTTGAAGAATGTAGGAAAGCAGTTCCTGGGCACTTTTGACTACCATTGTAATTTTTTCCTAACGTGTTAGTCAACGGTGGCAAAGAACTGTTTGGTTACAAGCTTTCTTCCACATATATTTCTATTTTAATCAGAAAAAATAAATGTATACTAAAAACTCGTAGGTGAGTAAATTATGACAGAATTTTTATTTTAGGGTGAACTGTTCCTTTAAGTACATCACATAACTCAAACTACATTTTTGCTAATGGATACAATTTTGATTAACATGCAGGCATTTAGAAATATATGACAAGGCTTTTAATCCCATAATCCCACACGCCATTATTCATCACGATAATGAAACGGGACAGACACAACGTCAATATTCCCAATAAAAGCACCAGTTAAAGAGCTGTGAATCTGTGATGAAGTGAATCTTAGATATGTAACACCGACAACAAGATTTATGTCAACTATGGAGAGGGTAGAAGACTGTGGGGTAAAATATCATTACCACGCTCCTCAATATCCAGAGCAGTCCCCCACCAGGCTCTGTACCAAAATGATGTAATCGCACAAAGGATCCGATTTACTTTGGCTCCTTGTTGTCTTATTATTTCAAAGACTACATCATAGAAACTCTAGCTGGGCAGAGAAGTAAAATATATACATTTTACCATAAAATCTCAGGGCCCTTTAATGCTTTTTGAAAATAGGTTGAGATCCTGTCTTATACAAGACTCAGGTTTCTCACCTCATTTTTGTTCACACAGTGTCCAATGAGATACCATCGAAAGCAAAAGCAAAAGCCTCAATGAAATCCTCAAATAACAACAGGATTAAAGGCTAATGTGTTTTTTAATGTAGTGTAGTTAACTCACTTTTTTTACTAATGCCACTGTGGCCTGTTCTTGACAATAATGCCTTCAAGCTGAATACTTCATTGTCAGTATTTTAGTTTTTTTTTCCCTGAGCAACTACTAAATTCATAGTAAATTAATTTATACCTGCAATGATAGAGTAACAAATGTGGAGCAATACTGCCCCCTACGGGTAGTACACAAAATTTGTCTGTGCTCTTTTCCAGCATTTGAAGGGAGATAGTTCACTCAAAATGAAAATTCTGTTATCATTTACTCACTCTCAGATTGTTACATACCTGTATACATTTCTTTGTTTTGCGGAATACAAAGGAAGATATTTGTAAGAATGTCAGTAACCAAACAGATCTCATCCCCCATGTACTGCCATACTAGGGAAAATAAATACTATAGCAGTAAATGGGGGATGCGGTCTGTTTGTTTACTGACATCCTTACAAATATATTTTGTGTTGCAAAAAACAAAGACATTTATACAGGTTTGGTAGTGAGTAAATGATGACAGAAGTTTCATTTTAGGCTGAACTTCCCTTTAAAGGGGACAATCCGAGAGCACAGATTTACAGACAAGGCCTTTTATCATGAAAGTTTTACGTTGTGTGATCTCAAAAGTGGTAAAAACATCTGTTTGTTATGCATGTTTTTTCTAAAAAGCTCAACTGAATTTGTTTGAGAACATCAGACATGATGCTCTGGTCACAACAATAATCAATTTAATGATCACACTGTAATAGCTGTTGTATTTGTTTCCACAAAAAATACTTCTTGTATTTGTTGAATTCTATTGGTTGGATTTTATCTGGTTGATGGGAACCAGTCCAACATCATTGAATCCTACTGGAATAAGATTTTTAGACCCTACATGACCACTAGATGGCAGTAAAGACAAACAATACTTCATGATACACACTTATTTATAACCAATACTGACATGTTTCAGAGATATCACATCTCTTAAGACTTACCTTTGGTTGAACATTCCTCTGAAGTTGTAATTGGCTCTGTAGTTGGGAATGGGTTTGGGGTCCAGGGGTCTATAGATGGCTGGCTCCCCTCGCTTCATAGCCAAGCCATTCAACTCCACAGTAGGAGTTATACTGCCTGCAAAAAAGCATTTTAACATCTAGTTTACAATCATTCAAAAAAATGAAATATAAATAAATGATAAAGTGACAAAGTCTGTTTTAACTTAGCGGAGTTGTTTGTAATGCTATATTCACAACTGTATCAACTAGATATACAATCTCAACTTTTGAATCTTATTGTTTCTCAGGGTCACTAGACGACAACACCAACTTGAGAAAAGCCATTGAGCCATTGAGAGCTGCTGCATTTTGTTAAAGGGATACTTCACCCAACAATTCTGTCATCATTTACTCACCTTCGAGTTGTTCCAAATCTGTATTAATTTCGTTGCTTGATTCATATAGTAGAAAAAAATACAATGATAGTCAAAAGTGCCCAATAAATATTTGACGTCCTACATTCTTCCAAATGTCTTCATTGAGTTCAACAGAAGCAAAAATTATGATTAAGACATTTTCCTACAATGGGAGTTAATGGGGACAAGATCTGTTCGGTTATAAGTATTCTTCAAAATATCTTTCTCTGTGTTCATCAGCACAAAGAAATTAATACAGATTTGGAACAACTTGAAGGTGAGTAAATGATCTTTTTGGGGGAAGTATCCCTTTAATATTGTCACGGCTGAATGAGTTGAAGGCACCACGATACCTGGGTTGCTGTTGATATCTGCTTTAGGTGAGCGGGGTGGAGGCCGAGGGAGGCTGCTTTCACTCAGGGCATTGGTTGCTGTGGAGTGCTGGGCCTTTTTAATACTGCTCCCCTCTGCCTCCCAAACCTGGTTCCCCAAACACAGCTGCACTGTAAAGACCTGCATATTTATGGTTAACACATACTGTATAGGTGAAGCATGCAATAAAAGTAATAGGGACTGTTATTCGTAATAATAATAACGTTATAGCAGTAATAATTTGCTAATTATTGATCATATTTCATATTGCTAAAACCTTTTCACAATTTGTCTGCCATATTTGGCTCTAGGATGAAGCGATATATTTTTAATCATTAAAAATCACAGTCATTATACCTTAGCATGCGCAGGCCCTTTCTCATTCAGCAGTTTGTATTGAGGTTGAATCCGGTTGAAACGGGCTAACTCATTCACTAGACACATGGGAGTTTTCTCTTTAGGGTTTGCCATGTTTTCTTGAGGAGGGCCTGTCAAAGGGCACAGTTTATTTGAGCTCAAGCTGCTTCCATAAGCATTTGGACACGTAGGCCACACTAAAATGAACAAGTTATGCAAGCTTTACTACAGATTTTGAATAAGCAGATGTTACACTAGAATACATGACTTCTTCTGGCTCTGACACAATACAAATGTGTCAAAATAAACCTTTTTCCCAAAAAGCATATACATTTCTTGATTTCAGTTTGCCAAGCAACTGATTTTTCATTAAACACTGTCTTGTGAACACAGGACATCTATTGTTACTAAAGTAATTTGCAGTATTGAAATGGTCTAAAATGATCTACACTGCATCAGCATGGACATAGAATGCTGGTACCTGATGGGTTGGCTGGTACAGTGGAGTCCACAAAGCCAGAGGCAGGGCAGGGGCAGGTGGGCGATGTGGCTGGCACTGTGCCATTGAGGGTGGGCTGCAGACCCAGAGCTCCTGTGCTGGGCATGGCCACAGAGGGCACCATAGGGGACAGGCCAGGCCCAGACAAGGGGGCTGATGTCTGCACTTTCACTTGAGCCATGCTCTATCACTGTGAAAAAGAACATATTTAACAATCAACAAACTGGACATAACTCCATCATTGAGGAGTTCATTATAAAAATAAAATTGTATAGATTGCACTACTGGATAGGCCGGATTAAGAGTGCTGAGTTTACGGTTGCGATTTAACATAAATACATGGTACTGGATCAATTATTCAGTATCACAATATTTGAAGAGTTTATCAAACTACAGTTGGTTTGTTTTGATTTAAGCCATAATAACTAAAAAAATACAGCTAACTAACACAATAAAGCACAATAAAAACATGATAACATAATAAAAAACATGATTCTTTTAAATATACAAGCACACTTTCAAAAGCTGGGATCCTTAAGAAAGCTTATCCATAATGATAAAACAGATATCATGTCATACAACAAAATCACCAATGCTTTACTATGCATATTGTAACTTTTTGTGTCACATGATATAGGCTACTATTCAACAACATATAGTTATGCGCCTACAGTATGCGGAGGTACAGTATGTAAACCCCGGATGAACTTTAGCAGATTCCAGGGGTACTTGAATTATTTTGTTTAAAGCAGAAAATATGACTCTAATAATGACTTAACAGGAACACATGTCTGGTTTGGTTTACCATGGAATAGTTCCGCACTACGGGCTAAATAAGACAAAATACACACATGTGCTCTCTGAGTTCTTTAGAATGGCTAAGCAAAATGTCTATTTCTAGGACATTATATGAAGTCATGGTCAAGGATATATCACGGACCCAAACAGAATAAGCTGCAGGGTAGTGAAAGCACACTATTTTTAAAATGATGTCTCATTCCCAATCTGACCATTCAAAATGTTGGCAAGCCGTCTGTATTATATCTAAGCTGACCTCAAATAATAGGACTACTGATAAAAAAACAATACAAAAAGTGTATGTGAAAGATTATTGTATTTGGGATTTATACAAAGCAAACAAAATAAATTCTTAATACATCACCATCATGATGACATGTGAACTTTTTTACTCGTTCTCAGTTTGCTTTTTGTCCACTTTCACGATTACTCAACAGGCAGAGTATGTAACCTTCTGAACTACAAAATAACATAACAGCGATACCACCGCTAACTAGAAAGAAATCTCAATTATACATCATACATTCTTTAAGGTTTATATAAATCCCATGACTGCCATCACAATTTTTAGAAACCAATAATATTTCCCTGTCTTCCATGAGAACGGTGACAAGATTGCACATCTTCTTCACGCCGTGACAGCATAAAATACACAACACATCAATAGCCAAACTAGAATTTGGCATATCTACTATATTTAACTGTAAAAACAACCAAACAACGAAAACTAAGACATCTTGAGGGCTCCTATGGGTCAGCATCAAGCCAGTGGAGTGACATATGACCACAAGGATTCATCCTGGACATTAATGCACAGAACCAAAACAGGTGATGATAAGAAAGCTTTATTTGTAAACCCGACTCAAGCGTGCAAGGGAACTAAAGTGAAGTCACGATCTCTTTTCAGCTGTCTGGGTAAATATCTCTATTTATCTCTCTGTCTGTCTGCCGTTTATTGTTGCTGTATAGCCTCGATGAAAGAACTCTACACAACACACAGTTGTGATGATCTACGGCCCTTAACAGTATCTAGTCTAGACCTCTATTTGAAACCCCTATCGCACAACCGAACGAGGCGTTTATGGCGTCCAAAACACTGTCAGCACCCGGGCATTTGAAACACAGCCTTTTCCTTTCTAGCAAGCAGGCCACCGGGTCTGAACTCAGCTGGGAATGTACAGACATCATGGCTGAACGGCTCAATGAACCCCCTTATATCTGAACTATGCACATCGACTCAACAACCAAACGACAGATCGCAGTTTCAACTGTTATTATGAATTCATCGCTACTTCAAACGACTACCGAGTTCATGATATTTCTTTACCTTCGTCCAGGGCCAGACCCCAGTTACACCTCCAACATTGGCAAACACTAAAGAGAACTGAGGATAGGAGCAAACCACCGTGTAAACAATGGGATTTTCTTCCAAGAAAATGTGAAAACGTGAATTATACGTGTTTGTATTTATAGAATACAGGTAAGACAGGTCTTAGTTTCAAGTGTATTAAGGCAGAAAACGTTTTGAAAATACTGTAGTGAAATAATTGTGCATGGCGCAATAAGAGCGCACCCCTCCTCTGTGGCATAGATGGAACAGTCCGGGGTCCTGCGATGAAATCGTCCACAACTACATCTTTATCAAATGTCTTGAAAAAAACACGCAAGCCTATTTTATTTTGAGGCATTAACACTGTACATTTTTTTGTGTACTTTAGTAGATTAGATTGTTTGTGACTATATTTTAAATTTTGCATATTGTTGATAATGTTATCAAAGTCATGTAACAATATGTAAAAGGTTTATAAATAGCAAAAACTAATTTTAATGTCGGATGATATACTAGTTATTGTCATACAGCCGTAAATACTCAAAACCTGTATTTCTTTATTTAATTAACAGGCACAGTTTACATAATTGGTATACATACCAAAAATCAGATTTAGAAATAACGTCTATCGCCCTTTATTATTTCTCTCTTATAACTTGCAAACCAACCTATACAATCATAAAAAACTATTGACAAACAAGTCTACAAACCAAAACATATTAACTTTCTTTCATGGTGACAGGCGTCACAGCATAATTTACATCCACTTTAGCCCTGTTGTCATTTTAACACATTGGGGCAGTTTCCCAGACTAGGCCTTAGTTAAATTAGATTTAAGTCATTTTTACAAACAAGCATTTCGAAAAAACATTACTTTTGTGCCTTTTGAGACAATTCAATAGCACTGATGTATTTTAAAACATGCCATTGCCTGTCTGGGAAACTGCCCCATTTTCTTTCATCAGTATAGGGATAAAAACATGAGCATATAATAAAGTATCTTATTGTGTGCAGGGGAAGCAATGGCCATCCTAATTTCTTCTTACATCGACACATTCACATGGAAGTCTGAATATACACTTTATCACAGATAATGGAAAAAGCCAACCAACTTTGGAATATTCAAGTATTTGAAAGAATGGCTAAGAAACACATCTTTGGAGTGTGTAAACCTAAAATACAGTGTGAAATCTCACACCGTATACCATAAATGAACCGTACATTTTTGGTTTTAGTGTTTTATCCTAACAAACATAAAAACAATCCTTGTCCTTTGTGCCGCTCATTAGGGGGAATACAGAGGTTCCAAACACCAACAAATATGTGCCTTGCAATATCATTGCAGAAAACCACAATGACTCTCTAGCATTTGAGGTTACAGAGAATAAAACAATGAAACAAAATTATATACGAAAAACTTTCAAACGTTTAGCAATTTCTTAACCTTGACTTGGATCAAAAAGAAGTAGTAAGACCGAGAGTTACTAGGAGGAAGAACCCTTAAGAAATGAAATATTAAAAGGAATTGTAGTCTCGATACAAAACATAATATAGAGAAAAGAACACAACTTTTGTGCCAACATGTTATATATTAGGTTACCTAGCTCAAACTAAATTAGGTAAATTTGCAGAGGTCAAGTTCGCACTAGGGCTGACACATTATCAGATTTTCTAATATTGTGACCGTTATCATGGCCAAAAGAAATCACAATAATATTATCACGATATGTTTTTTATATAAATAATGCATGCTATAATTTAAATGAATCTTATTTTTTTGGGAGTTTGGGGATAATTCTAATATGAGTGTGGGGTGGCAGAGAGTTTGTAACCATTGTTTACCAAAAAATTCTTTTTCAGCAATTATTCACTCTCATGCCATTCTGCCTAACCACATTAAAAAATATTTAACACTGGAAGCCAAACAACATTGACTCCAATTGACTTTCATTGTATGAATATAAAACCACTGAAACATTTCTCAAAATATGTTCTTTTTTGTCATACAGAACAGTCACAGACAGGTTTTAAATGACATGAGGATGAATAAAAATGTGATCTATGGGTGTAATAACTCTTTAAAGGGTAAAATATCACCGCCTTCGTTTTTTTCGCAATTTGCAGTCATGTCAAAAGTTGAGATGAATAAGTAGTACCATTCTTAAATTAAACTATTTACAGTGAACCAGCAGGATTCACCAGCCCCTCGCCACCCATTTCAGCAGAACTGCAAGTCAATGAATGACAATAAACTTTGAACTTTTCTTAAATCACTTCACAGTGCATATCATTTCAGTAGGAAAAATAAAAATAAAAGCAAAGGGATTAAAACTGTGATACTACTTTGTCTTTTTCAGGACTATTTGGATTTCTCATTCTTGGCCCAGATATGCACACATCTTTGTTATTGCACAAGAGACAAGGACCTCAAGATAAGCCAGTGCTAAAAATTAACAGGAACGTGTGTGGTCCAGTACCAAAATCTGAAAAAAGAAAATCCTCCTTCTTGGGCAAATCTAAACTTTTCCACAACACCCCAAAATGAATCCATTTCCAGTCTCTTTAAAATTGATTTTCCATTCTTCAACAGTTTGTTCCCCAAACATGCATCCAACTGGTTAGTGAAAACACAGCCGAGAACGTCTCTCATGTTTGTGGTCTGAGTCCATGCTTGTAATTGGAGTCCAAGGAAAAGTTCAGAGACCATACGGTTTTAAAAAAGTGCTTTTATAGGTCAGTGGGACTTCGTTCCTCCTGGAGTTCTAACATTTTCATATTAACAGGTATCATCTGTGAAGAGAAGGCAGTGAAATATTTAAAGGAAATATTAACGTTTTAAAAGTTACACGATTAGGCGACTAAAATGTTATTGCTCACCATGGTACCACCATTTTGTCTTCTTTGGATTTTTATTACAAGTCCGTACATAAAAGGAATTATCGGGAGGCCGTCTCTGGAAAACAGATCGCAAACAAGGGACAACAATTATAGGTTAGATGTCCTTTCCTGGCTTTAAGGTCATAAAGACTGTAAATTATAAAAAAAAGTTGAGGTTACGACATGTCATGTAAATCCTATAATCAGTAAACCATTGATTTTGAGCGGCACCAAAAATAGCTGAGTAAATCATTGAATGTCCTACTATAGTAACTAACAAACAAAAACTCTGATATGTCCCATATTAAAACACTCTTATCTGATAATCTAAAGAGATTAGGTAATAGTGTGAGACACTTACCTTCTCTTTGCAGCTAGACAGCATGCTAATAATACTAAGACAAACAGATTGCACTGAAAGAGCTGGTGACCAGTCCTCTGTTAAGATGGACAGGCAGATGTGGCCATTGCTATAAACGTGAGGATGAACAGGTATATTGTCTCCTGTGAACATTACCTGTCAAAACAGAACCATACCCAGACAAACCAAAAATTAGACAGACACGCAAACATGTGCTTGTTGATTTCTTCTTTTTTGTATGTTAGGCAGAGGCGGTTCTAGGGTGAGTGGATATGCGGGGCTTAGCCCAGTGAGACATCCACATATATGTTCGAATATACATCTAATGTTTGTTTCAAAGCGCCTGGGAACTTGGGCGGTCTTGAGCCGCATGCATTGCGAAGACAAGAAGGTTTCGGTAAAGGTTAATTTGATTTTCAGCAGCTCCACATGCATTCGCAACAGCATTGTTCTCTGTTTGCTTGAAAATTACAAATTACATGCTAAATGTTAACGGCCCCTATATGATTTGTATACTGCTTTACTGAAAACACTCGTTGCTTCAGCCCCCTTAGCCCACCCCTAGCGCTTTCCCTGATGTAGGGTACAGCTCTTCCTTTACTAAAAAATGTAAATGGTGTTTACTCTTCACAATTGGCATAAGGCAGCTAGATTATTATGTGGAGACAGCTGTATAAATGAGTCGACAAAGCAAAATCGGGATTTACAGGAGGAAAACCAAAGAGCTTTGGGCGCTCATAGTGAGCAGGAAAAATACAGGCAATATCCTACATCCGTATAAAGGCACTTAATGCACAAGCACTAATAGGGCCACTTAAGCTTACCAAAAAGGATCATCTGTCACTTTTAGTCTTTAGTGGTCTTTTATCACAGTTAAAACTTTAAATAGCATCCATCACATGTCGTGTTACTGACACATCCATGACATGGATGTCAGCTATAACAGTCTCTGAATTCATTCAGTAATACTGTTATTATCACTAATAAGCCTTTTCATATAGCATGAGCTCGTTTATCTAATTCAGTCTGCTATTTATAGTTGGACTGATATGTAAAATAAGACTTAATCCCCTCAAATGTGGCCTCTAAATCTGCACTCTACAAGCTAAAGAATAGCTTTGCATGGACTAATCCAAGTATTTTACTGCTGTAGGTAGATTCAAGGTTACACATACCATGAATGAAGATAATATCATAATAAACACTTAGTAGGTCATTTAATATTAATTTGTAATAGTTGAGCATCTTTGGCTGCTGTTCGGATTAAAAGGTTTTGAGAACAATAATCTTTATCATCCGAAAAATCCATCTGTTAATCTTTCCACATGCTACTATAAAGCAGTAACAATTAATGGTAAGTACTTGGTTGTGAACATGTGAGTACATTATTTTAGTATGAGAAAATATAAAGCACTTTTACATACCTGAGGTGAGTCAAAGGGATATCGACTACTAAATTTAAAAAGAAGCTGAAATGTTTCCCCTTCATAAAGAGTACCAGAGGCTCCCTCCATATCCACAATCCATCTATAAACAGAAATGAAAACATAATTATAAATGTACATTTTTACTAAAAATTTTAACACTATAAGCCTTCTATAAAGATAGACTGTAAAAAAATTGATTCCTTGGGACTGTTATGGGTATTTGTAGCAGGCTACATAGCCATACAGCATTTAATTTAAACCATAAAGAGATCATTTGAAAGCTACTGTAAATTTGAAGAGAAAGTGGCAAGATGGAAAATTAAAAAAGACAAAAAGTACATTCACAAAACTAGAAAAATGTCTGCAAGGGAAGAGGGCGGTTTTGAGGGGTCAAATGGACAACAGCTCTTTCCTGCATTACTAATGCCAAATCCGAGTGCTCAGGGATAATCCCATCATTTTTAGCCATTTGAGCCAAAACTAGACTAATTTATGGAAAGTTAATTCCAAAAGTGTTTTGCTTAATGATACAAATGTATTGAAAAGTAATTACAGATCAGGAAAATTAAGTGGATGTGTCACTGAAATGTGTCACTTGTTTTGGTTTGTGTGTGCGTTTCAGCCCAGCTACTTCAAGAGCCGTTGAGAGAGAGAGTCGCCATATCACAAGTTCAAATTTTCCTGTATCAGGTGATTCATGGAGACTTTAAATAGTTCCAGGAAGTAATTTTTCCTCTTTAAATGCTTTATTTCCGGGAAAACTATTTTACATTTATGGATGCCAGGCCAGTGGAAACATGCAGTATGGACATCGCCATTATTTGCGCATGTCTACAGACTGAAAGCCTAATACGCATGTGTATGACGTCATCGTTTTGGGAAAATGCAGCCTTCAGCGTTTATGAGGAAACAATAATGTTGTTGTTTTCAAAAACTTGCACTTTAAGACCCATTTTCATGTAAATGAATAGCATAAACGCACAAAAAAATTTACGTTTAAAACGGTCTCGTGTAAACGGCCTCTTAAAGACAACTACAGAATCCACTGTCCCTGTGGCACACACTGATTTTTGAGTGGTAGTACTGAGTTTTAGCAGAGGTGACATGTTACTTATGTTTAAGTTTACAGAAAACTTTTCATGGTTAAATACTTGAAATTGAAATATGATATCTGAAATAAATGAGGATGAAACATCCGTCCATATAATGTGCAAATCCATCTGTGAAGCGGCACACTACAGCATATTAAACATTTAAATAAACATCAGTAAATAATGAAAACTTACATGATTTAAGTTAAATATGAAATAAAAAAGCTCTTGTTGCAGAGACAACTTCAGTCAGTCGTGTATTAACCCTTACAGTCCTTAAAAATTCCATTTGAAACAAATTGTTTAAACCTACCTTGGCTTTCCTATTCAGATTGCTATAAAAACTTTATCGTGTAAATTCATAAGACCTATTAAATCATGACAAAATAACAAAATGTATTTAATATTTATATATATTTAAAAAAGGCTCACTGCATTAGAGAAAAGTGGACTATTGCAGACTTATATACTGAGCTTTTAACTAAGTTTTTTTAATATAGACACTATTGAACTAAAGTGGGCTAGCAATGAGTCCCACTCCGGCCCTGGATAAAAGTAACAATAGTCAAAATAAAAAAAAACTATTAAATCTATTAAGAAACACAAGCTAAAGTATTAAGAAATAAAACATTTAAAGAAATTTGTAGAGTAAATAAAACATTGAACTAAAAAAGATCTTAAAATTTTGCTGTTCAGTCAATAATTATTAATATTAAATGTATAAAACTATTACTGATTATTTTCATATTTTTTGTTGTCAACGTGTACTCATGTTTGTATTATATGTATTAACTGTTTAAAGGAAACACATTTCATTATGTGCAGTGAACTGACAGTAAATCAATCGTTATAGTACAAATGCTAAAAAATATGCAAGTCTTGCAAACATCCCAGAAATAGATCGTGACATCAGCAATGTCAGTTTTCTGCCTCAACAGTATCATATATCTACAGCAGCAGTGGATTTTCAGATGAGAGACAACATCCCTGGAGCCAAAGCAGAAACATTGCAAGACAACCAGTGCTGCGTCTGCACAGCAGCTCACCTTTCTGCCTTGGATGTGTGACTTATGAATAATTTCTTAATGTTGCTTTTGGACATCAGAGAGAGAACACTTTTAGAAATGACTGTTGTAGTTTTGTTAAGAACTTATATTAAGGTTAGTTTGTCAAAAAATGTTAAAGCTTTACTCTAAGGAAATTATATTTTCACCTTTATTTCTGGTTCATGATGCTGGGGAGGCTATCATTCCCTTTGACAGGCAACTTTGGTTTCAACTCAACACCACTGCCCTTCTTTCATGCATAGCTGACATGTTTACATCACAGAAAGAAAGTCTTACCAAAACTTGACAAACTGCATTGAACACGGACAAACAATTAGACAAGACAAACTTGTTTGGCAAGTTGCTAAACTAGCACTTTATGTGGTGTGCTTTTGACAAGATATTGCATCATTAAAGACAAAAGGGCTAAAAACACATAGCACATATATAGCACAGTAAATCATTTATTATTATTGATTTATTACAAAAGAGGAAAAACATAGCGTGAAGACTAGTAATAACTCATCTTTTCGCTCTTTACAAAATTTTAAATTATGCCGGACATACCACTGAAGACAAGACAATGTTTTAATATAATATAATGCCAGACATACCACTGAAGACAAGACAATGTTTTAATATAATGTAAAGTAATATTCAAGCAATTCTTCGGCATCTTTTTGACAACTCTTCAGCATAAAAAGGCCAAACAGAGGTCGTAATTATTGTTACAGTGATAAAACTCTCTTAAGCTGGCAATTTAAAGGGATATTTCACCACCAAATCAAAATTCCCCCGTGTTTTAATCACCCTCAAGGCATCCTAACTGAATATGGGTTTCTTATTGAAGTATAATGCAGTCGCAAAAGATGAAAGCTCCCGCCCGCGTAGACACTATACAATTGAAAGAAAACGAAAAGTGCAACATTTGTCACCGGAACCTACAACGTGCCTAAGTCATCTGCCGGAAAAGCAAGCTTCTGGTTCACGCGCATTCAAGAGATGACGGAAGCTAGACATCAACTTTAATAGCACTGTCAACATGGTTATTTCTCTCAAATACATCGATTCGCTTCAGAAGACCTTTGTTAAGACCGTGGTATTATAACTCCGACTGCATTATTCTTCAAGAAAACCATATTCAGTTAGGATGCCTTGAGGGTGAGTAAAACATGGGAAAATTTTGATTCGGGGTGAAGTACCGCTTTAATCCTTTAATTTTGTATTAGACGTGGCAGACATACCATACATTGGGCAAGCCAGCTGATAGACTGAGACAGCCTTACCAAGACATCAAATGGAAAGAAGCAGTTTCTTTAAAAAATGTGTAGTAAAATGTAATTTCCCAGCCCTTCTAGAAATATTAATCTGTGACACGACCCAGACCAAATAATGCTTCAAAAGTCATGCTAAAAGTGTCAAGTCAATAAAACAATTACACCAAAGAAATATCTAAAGAGACTAAAAGCCACTTTGGATTCTTATAAAGTTTCTTTTGTGAGAGTTCCTGATAGAGGATAACGTGAGAAAGCCTGTCAATAAGTACACAGTGAGCGATGAAACATTAAATGAAGAGGCAGGCAGGATATGAGGTTCTTACTCTGTGATGGTGTTCTGTACGCTCTTCTCATTTAATGTCATTCCAAGGGGCGGATCATTCTGCAAGGCTAGAAGTTCCTTCTGTAACCTCTTCTGTTGAGAAAAAGACAATGCGTATTAAAGAAAGGATAAAGAATAGACAAAAGAAAGTAGATATGTGCAAGTTATGAAAATAATCAATTATCAATCTTCTTAGTTTATGTTAAAATGGCATTACTATCTTAAGCACTGATCAGGTATCTTTAGATGACTCTCTAGGTAGGCAACTCACTAGGTGGAGTGCAACAGCTTGTGTTGTAAATGACATACTTAAACATATACACTGTGTCACTTCCGACTTTTATTTATATGCAAACATTTATAAACCGTTCAAAAACAACAAAATGCTCCCTGTTTTTATAGGATAAGAAAACATTTTAAATATACAACTTATGTAAAGGTAATGGAAATAAATGATACTGCGCTAGTACCTGATCCCCTTGTAAGGTTGGGTTAAAAAAGTGAAAACGGAGAAACATATACAAGAAATGTATGTATTTCTAAAGGAGACACATTTATTTTAAAAGTCAAAATGACGTTGGTTTGTACGAGTCCTCCCCGCCAGCTGTTGCTTTTAAAGCCACGATCATCCTCACGCACCCTGTCAGCTCGAGCACATCGAGGACAAGTTATGATGTACTGAATAACGAATCACAAATCGACCGCTTTATTAGGCATATAAACGAAACACTATATACACCGATATAGTTGACACCTGATCAAGGTGTGATTGATAGATGAAACAACACTAAATGTCAGCTATGATCTTACCTGCATAGACGCCATGATGGATCCCCCTGCATCAGTGGCGCACAGTAACGCAGGGCGACCAACGTCATCGTCACGTGACACGCCTCCGTGATGATACGATCTTAAATCCAACCCTAACCAACTACCTTACATCATGGAAATAAGTTTATGATTTCATTGCTTAATTTTTTTTTGGTTAACATTTTAATATCCAATTTTTTTTTATGGGTAGATGCTAACTGCATTTCATTGGCTCTGTAGTTGTACGTCCACAATGACAATATTAAATTGAATTTAATCTAAGGGACGTTACTAATGCAATATCTAAAAATTAATTTATGGAGGACTAAAAAAGAGGTACAATTACAATAGAAATACAGCTTTTTTTGCTGTGTGTTTGCATACAAGAACATAATTATATAATTAAAGACTAAACTATAAAATATACATTTTCAAAATAATATGGATTAGTAAATTAGTAAAAACCGTACTAAAAGTAATTCAAGATGCGCTAGCCTAATAAATTGTGGTTGATAAGGTATGTTTATAACTATGTTATTATTTGCATTATCATTGCATTAAAGAGACTTAAGAAAACAGTTTGTTGTATTTGACGTTACATTCTAAATGTAATGCTTCTGTCGGCCCATAGACAAAATGTCTAATTTGTTTACTTGCAGATGAGCACAATTATAACACAGTTAACATTAGTTTGGTGTGCATAACCCTAAATGCTGTTATAACGTTGGGAGAAGGGGGAGCTTTCTTTTACCTTGAGCTCATGCGAGTTATTCTGGGTGCTGTATCCACAGTGGAATAGAGTTTAGAGAGAGAGATGTTAGATTCATTCATGTTTATTCCTGCAGACTGAACCAATTGCAACAGACTAGCAAATACAAAATAATTAAGACATGGAACATTTTAAAACACTAAAACAAATTATCCACTCAAAGTACAAACTGCCATTGTTCACATAAAATCCCAAAGATTCAAAAGAACAATACTTAAATACAAACTCATAAACACAGATAAATGTATAACAGGCATGTTAGATGACCTTAGAATAATACATGCTTTATTCCCATTTTAACAGTCTAGGAAGTTTGCAGCCATGAGCAGTTCCAAAGCAATCTCAGGGGCAATGGGAAATTCTGGAATTTCTGTTGAGCTGTTGGTGTAACGAACTTTGTAGGTGAAGTACATGCACACTTTGGAGAGAACATGAGATGGGATCTCCCGGAAGTTGACCTCATTGGTTTCATTTTCAGCAAACTGCCCTAGGAGTAAAGAAATAAAAAAATATGGAAATCTTGGCGATGCGATTTTGAATGTGACAGACTGTATAATAAAAATTATAATACTTAAAATATGCAACATATTTAACCCTTATAGATTGCGGGCAAACATAACCGACAAGTTTGAATTCCACAATAAAAACAAGCAGTTTCATAACAACTAAATTTTACACATGTACAAAGCATCACACTCACCAGGTCCACTCAGCATGGCTTTGATAGTGCCTGAGGTTAAGGCATGCTCTCTCTTAACAATAAACTCATGACCATCTGAAGAGATCAGCTTAACATACATAGCGTCTGGGCCCTCGCAGCCACCATAACTCCTCTCTTCAACATCTGCACAAAGACATTTAATATAAACCCTTACAGAAGAACATGATCACCCAAAGGCGGCTGGGCAGTCTAACTGAACAAAAGTACATTTACTAAGATCTACAGACTACTTTGAGATTAATAACAATTTGAAAGTATGGAAAGTAAAGATCTTATAATGAATGAAAAGCAATTACAAATAGCACATGATAGCTGATCGATAATTCTTATTTTCTATTTGTAAAGAAAAAAGTAAAATACACACCCATTGATTCTCAGAAACAGTCTTACGTCTGCGAACATCAGAAAACAAACATTAGGCTACAGAACTGCTTAGGCATTTTAATGAAGCAGCAAATAAAAAAAAGAAATAAGAACTTAGATGTAACAGAAAACCACCTTAGATTTTAGGCACACAAATAATATATCAGAGGTACAATTAACGTGAGAGGCGAGCAGGTAAATAATAAACCAAACCGTTCATATAAATTACTTTAATGTGGCTTCTTCAATAAATCGCTTTAGTTAGCTAACACTAGGTTACGGCAGCTGTAACTGACTCCTTCAACAAATATGATTTGAAATGTCTCCTATGTTCTCTAAATGGATCTGCTAATCATTCATCCAACAATATATTGTGAATATAAAATGTCCAACCACTTACCACCAATTTTAAACAACAAAACAAGTTTCTTCAGAAATACAGGCACCAGTGGGCACCGGATACAATTAAATACTTCCGGTTCAACAATGTGTGTTTAAAAGTCCTTCTGTCTCTTAGCTACGGATCTGACTAAACAATTTATTTATACGGTGTAACGTTACACGCGGCATTAGAATAGTAAACAAAACGGAGAATGAACTATAAACGTAGAATTTATTAAAATACGTTATAAGAGGCAATATGAGAACGATACTTTTATTTATTTAGCTAAATAAAAACGCAAATCATTATCTACCGAGCACTGATTCTACGAGAATTTCAGAATATACAGATACACCATTACATATGGCATAAAAATGGCATATCAATTAAATTACATATTTTACAGCAGAAAACAGTCCGGCAGATGGTGCTAGTTCAGCCTGTGCTAGAAATACAGCCGTGCAACCAAATCATTTAGATATTCTATACTTTTTGGTGCAACTGGCACTGTATTACCTAAAAAAATCTCTTACATTTGGTATATAAGTTTGATGGGTTTTTGTTTGCTGTGCAGTAGCTGATGTGAGTCACGTGACCAGAGGAAGGCGAGTCTTGAAACCGTAAACAACATGGCGCGTCACGAACATGGAGAGACTTAAAAAAACAACAGCTCAGGGGAAACGGAAGCGTTCAACATACTGAACTGAGACATTTTTTGCCACGTTTTTTCTTGTTTTTCCGCAGTCTGCAAGAAGAAATAAACCCAGTTAAGCCGTTGTCAGAGCACAGATATCATATTATTGGTAGGTCTCTTTTGTGGGTCGCGTACTGTCTGCTAGCTCGTTAGCTAACTAATAAACAAAGGACTTTTTTGGCCTATATTAAAAAAAATAAGGAGTGTTTTATGAATTTCGCTTTGTTAAGCTTTTAGTCTATAATTGTAAAATAATAATGTGGAGTTTTCTTCGCTTGTCATTTGCAGTGTTCCATTCTAGCGTGTCATTTTTGCATATTTGACTGTCAGTTAACTTATATCAGTCTTTTTTCAGCTTTGTTGACCTCATTAATCAGACATATTAATAATGCCAATAACACTGACACATTGAGCCAAAATGCATGACTTCAGTGGCCACATTCTTCCTATTATTTTGGTGTATATTATGAAGGATGTAATTTTCTCTGACAATTAAACAATAAATATATTTCTAAATCTACAACATTTTATAGATTATAATTTTTGTCCTATAGAAAATTCTACCACTCAAAGGTTGAGGCTAAAAACAATCCATAATAAGCATATTATTGCAATACCTTTGAGTGGTTTATTATCAGGTAATGCTTTTCAGTCAAATGTATCTTTAATATTGTTTATTTTGTTATCCAAATTTTTGTGTAGGTAGGCAGTTTGTAACCAAAAATATGTATTTTGTTTTAGAAGACAATCGGTCTATGGGCTCTCAGTCCAGTTCTGGGATGTCTGGCCGGGGCTCTGGCACCAATCGAGACCAGTCAGAACCAGAACCCAACCAGAATTCCAACCAGACGAACCGCACTCAGACCGACAGACAGCCAGAGAGACCATCAGGATCTGAAGACGACGTAGACTTAGCGCAAGTTCTGGCGTACCTACTGCGCAGGTAAATGAAACATAACCCACATGAGGTGCATCTGGAGCTAAGCAAGTGCAGTCTCGCAATGCAAAAATGTTCCCGCTTTTATTATTCGTTCCTTTATTTGAGATATACTTGTATTTTAAGTATACATCCTTCTTCTCAACAATAGGGGCCAGGTGCGCCTGGTCCATGGAAGTGGTGCGACAGGCCTACAACTCGTGCAATCATATTCAGATTCCGATGAGGACAGCGATGGAGCCTGGGATGGACGATTGGGGCATCGATATGACCCTCCTGGTGAGTGTGATCCCTATAAACACAATGGAATAGACATTACTAAGTGCCACGTGTTTCTGAATGTCATGTGCCATGTTTTATTTATCTTTTCTCAGTGGATGCCCAGCCAGACACACAGGAGGTGGACCAAAGTGAAATCCACACTCAGATCATGCTTGCTACTGCTTCCTCAGGTTTAAAGAGCAGACGCAGTTTCACACATATGTTGGCAGAGGTAAGACGCTGGTATAGGACAATAACGTGTATCTAAATGAGCTCTTTATTCACTTTATGTCAAGAAATATTTAAAGAGCTGTTTGCAAACTTACTGTTTATTGCTTGCTGAAGCGGGAACAGGGACGCTGTCGTGGGTCAAGTTTCTCTCATGGAGAATGTAGCCGTATTCGCTCACAGTAAGTATTATGCATACAGTAAAAACCGATGCCTTGCCATTGCTTTACATTCTTGTACATTATACTTTTCTGACTCAAAGTACGTTTTCTTTCGGCTTCTACGACTGAGCAGTCTTATGCATACGCGTAGTAATTTCTAAACATTTTGTCATAGTTTCATGCCCAATCATGTGGTATACAAGGACACATATCAGCAGAAAGTCTTTTGTGGAGTCTACAGTGATGATGGAAACATGTTCCTGTCTGCATGCCAAGGTGAAGAAGAGATTTCTTTACTCTAGATTTCTTAAAGGTCCATTGTATGAAATGTTGCAACCAACAGGTGACTCCACCCCTCACCCCTCCCTTTCGAAGCACTACAGTAGCCGACACAGAACTAAGATGTCTTTATGTTTTCGTTTCTTTGCTGAAGGAGATAATGTATTGACCAAATGCGCTCTGTAGAGCAGTTTGTCCGTTTAGGGCTACTGTAGAAACAACATGGCGTATTCCATGTAAGGGGACTCGTGGTGTATGTACATAGATATATCTCATTCTAAAGTAATAAAAACATAACGCTTCATTGTGTAAGGTTTGTATACACCTCTGAACACATTGTAATGTATAATATATTGCATTTCTCCTCCACGGACCTTTAATTCAAGGCTTTGTCATAAGCATGTATTAACTATGTTTCATTTTCCAATCCACATTTTCCAGATCATTGATTATTGAAATCTGTTCAATAACAAAAGTCTGCCTTTATTGTTTCAGATCAAAACATCAGGTTGTATGACACTAGCAGAGGCCGTTTTGTTTTGAAGAAGACCGTGAAGGCCAGAGACGTGGGCTGGAGTGTTCTGGATGTGTGCTTTACCCCTGATTCTCGTTGCGTGCTCTACTCTAGCTGGTCTGACTACAGTAAGACAAATTCATCTAAATCTACAGTTTTGTTTGAGACTGAACGTTTCTGATGCACATCTGTGTGTATTTCTTCTCTTCAGTTCATGTGTGCAGTGTTGATGGGGACAATGAAACGCACACCGCTCTAGACCTCAAGTTAGTGTTTCCCTCATAGTACATTATAGCATTAAATCTCAGGTAATCATCTGTATGCTTTCTTTTCATGTGGATAACAGACAGTAGAACAGATCACCATAACCATTCATGACCATATCCATCACATAACTGTGAGCTAACCATACTGAACATGCTGGCAAAGTGACATTTGTGTAAAAGTATCATTTCTGTTGAATAGTTCTTGTATGCTTTTTCTGAGCTAAATACAGTTTTATCACATTTAATGTTGAACTGAATCAGAATGCTACTGTTGGACATCTCAGCTTTAAAATTTTACGAAATCTCATGATCCGTTGACTTTGCCAACATGTTTTTTTTGCACAACCGAGCATCTCATTAAATCCACATCATGGTTTAAACTGCATCTTTGGAGTATATGAGGATGGTGAGGGATTGATAACAAAGTGTAATAATGCTTTTAGATGTTTGGTCCTAGTCTGTTCATCAACAGTGAATTAAAATGAGCTGATATGTTCGTAGTTAATATTTTTATATCAACATGACTTTAGTTGCCTTTGTATATAGTACTGGTAATGCTGACCGGTGTCTATTATTCTTTAGTCCTGATGAACGAAGGTTCTGTGTATTCTCATTGGCCGCTTCCACAGATGGGAAAGAGATTTTAGGCGGGTCAGTATATTATTTTATCTACATACTAAGAGTTTAACAAACCCAACTTTCATTTTCTTGTTTAACGAGCATTTTTATCCTGAAATGCATTTATTTCTATCAAACAGTGCCAATGATGGTTGCCTGTATGTGTTTGATCGTGAACAAAACAAGAGAACTCTAAAGGTAAGTCACACATCCTGAATGAGTAAACTAGCATTTGAAAGCTTCTGCAATGTGATCTTATTTAACCACAACAATCTCAAAGTAAAATATGTCTATCGCTCTGAATTCAATGAGATTGTTAAATTAGATAAACAAGTCCGATATAGTGAAAACATGAACAATACAAGTTCTGCAAGATATTGTCGTAATGTATGAGAACGACTAATGTGTAATGTCTCTCTCTTGTTTTTCAGATTGAAGCTCATGAGGACGATGTGAATGCCGTAGCATTTGCAGACAGTTCCTCCCAGCTGCTCTTCTCAGGCAGTGATGATGCTCTCTGCAAGGTATGGGACAGAAGAACACTCAGAGAAGACAGACCACAGCCTGTGGGTCATCTAGCAGGACACAGAGATGGAATAACATTCATACACAGCAAGGTATTTACGGTCCAAAATTAATTGATGGTGTAATTGACCGGAAAAACACCTCAGCAATAGAGTAATTATGGGAAAATGGGTCATTATCAAAAAGATGGTTGCCGTAACATTTTGAATGATAAATAAATATATTGTTACAAAATGGCCAAAGTTATGTGGTCATCCCCTTCAAAATGATTTTTTGATGATTCACTTTCAAAGTGACATCATGTCTGCAATGCACTAAGCAGTGTTTGTACTGTATGTTGTCCTGAAGGGTGACGCTCGATATTTGATCAGTAATTCCAAAGATCAGACTATTAAGCTGTGGGACGTGAGGAGGTTTTCACCAAAAGAGGGTCTTGCTGCTTCCAGGGTTGCAGTCACACAACAAAACTGGGATTATCGCTGGCAGCAGGTTCCACAGAGAGGTGTGTTTGTGTAATTAAAACATTTTTTTTACTGGTTTTATATTCATTTCTTTTTGGGATGTTATGAATTTTAAACAGGATTTACAAGGAAAGATTTAACAAATTTGTTTAGATATCAAATTGAAAGATTTTATTGGAATTAATTATAACATGGCATGAAGCTAATTTATGGAATGTTTGCTTGTTTTATTTTACATAATTTTTTATCTTAAAATAGTCATTAAATTGCTTATTAAAAAAATATGTCAATAAAAAATACTTAAATTTAAAGATTTACTTTTTTATTTACTATTTTGCACATGAGTACATTGTTTATTGGCCTTTTTGACTGTTTTGTTGCACTGCAGCACTAAAGAGGCATAAGCTGACGGGAGACACTTCTGTGATGACCTACAGGGGTCACGGGGTTCTGCACACGCTCATTCGGAGTCGCTTTTCTCCTGAATTCAGCACTGGACAGAAGTTCATTTACACAGGCTGTTCAACAGGCAAAATCGTTAGTAAGTAATTCGTCTGCGCAGTCATTCTGATCTATTAGATTCGCTCTGTAAGGAAGATATGTCTAAAGAAGGAGCCATATTGTCTTGTGCCTAAGAAGGATTTCTACCAGGGCTCCATCAAAGCTGTGCATGGGACTTTCATTAACATATTTGTGCATTTATTAAACATTATTGCATGGTTTCACAGACAAGGCTTAAGCCTAGTCCATGACTAAAATGAATGACGGAGCTGTCTGACATTGAAATAACTTGCCCTGAAGTTTCTTAAAATGTCAGTGCCATTGTTTTGTCTTAAGGTGCACACCAGTAATCTTTTTTCTAAGGCATTTTAATAAAAGCAACTTAAATATCCTAATTTAACTAAGCCATAGTCCTGGCCTAAAATAAGCCTTGTTTGTGAAACCGGGCCTATACAAGAAATAGTTTTGCTGTTAATAAAATTTACAAAATTGTAGGGATAATAGTAAAAACCTTGAAGGCTTTAATCGTCTTAATCTCATTCCTGACTTCTATTCCCTTTAGTCTATGATGTGCTGACGGGACGTGTCGTGTCTAAATTGTCCAACCATGATGCATGTGTGCGGGACGTCAGCTGGCACCCATATCACGTCAACATGGTCAGCAGTTCTGTAAGTAAAACTGCTTTTTATTTCTGTACACACATACATGACTTTTGAAAGTATCATCTTCAGGTTGGTTTTCTGTGTCTGTTGCTCATTATTTAAGGCTGTCAACTGAAGAAAATGTGTAATGTTGTATGAAATTCAGGACAGTTTTGATATATTATTTGTTGAAATTTGCTTGTTGACACTAAATTACTGACGTCTTATTGGCTTCGTTTCTCTTTTACATTTCGGTCACGTTCCTGCAGTGGGACGGTGCCATACGTTTGTGGGAACACACACAGAATCACCCACTGGACAAAGACAGAGAAAGAAGGAGTGTGGAAGGGGTGGAAATGAAGACAAAAGGCTGTTGATGATGTTAGAGTTGGTGACATGACAGTGGATGGTCAAGGAATGCTGGAGAAATAAAGTCAAGCAAAAATACGAGAAAGAACAAATGATGAGAATTTTGAATTGCAGAGATTTTGAATTTTTTGATTGCTCAGTCTACTGACAAAAAAATCATCATACAAATATGTAAGTTTAAGCTAAAAGCATCGATGACAGAGTGAATGGAAAAAAGACATGATGTGATTTCATTTTTACAGCTACTGTTTCACCTCTCTGAACTCTGATGTGAACGTTTAAATACAGGTGTAAGCTTAAGTGAAAGTCTTACAGTATGTGCAGAGTTTCACAAATGTTAGCATGATTTCAGACAGGCCAAATGCAAACACATTGCTTGAAAACCTGCTGTATGGTAACCATTTGCTTTTATAAAAAAGTAATACAAAATATACAAATAATTAATGTCCTCAATTAAAGAATAAAAAATGACTAATTACAAAGAATTTCAAGAATATTGAATATTGTAAGATATTTTATTGCTATAAATGTTCAGGATTAGATTTTGTAGTTCTATATGAAAGACATCTTTACCTTATCAAACATCTAAATGTGTGTAAAAAGCGTGTCTGAAAATGAAGACATAGATGTACAGGAGCAGGGGTGAATTTCTTTGTGTGTGAGCGTGTTTGCAAATGTTTCTTTTGACACAGGTTGGATTTGTTTATGGTTTAAGTGCATTTAGAGTTCTCTAAAACACTCACTCACTTGTTTTACAAAGAATAATTAAACTTAAGCAAACAGTTGATTCTTGTTTGGTGTTTAAATCACATATCAAGCATCATCCAAAAAACGATATCAAAATATTTCACTTAATTTAGGTCTTTAAAAGTTCAGGATTACTTAGAATAAGAGATCTCAGTCTCACTTTATTTTAAATGTACACATTCGGCTACAAAAATGTTAATATCACATTATGTAAAGACCACTTACAATGATAAACACAGTCAAAGGCAGTGCTGCTGTACTGCTCTAAATCAGACACACGAGCATTGGGTAGAGGATGTTGATAAGATGGGAATGTTTGGAGCATGTGACATAAACCACCAGGTTGCTCTCATCTGTAAAAACGGTAGAAAGACCTCAGTTCTTAATTCATGCTTTCAGTCTGTTGAAAATGCATTGGAAGTACAAACCATAATGGATCTCTGTGGGCTTCTGGAGATCATTTACAACAGGGGTCGGCAACCTTTTTGAAGTGCTGTGCCATTTATTTTTTTCATGGCAACCACTGTGCCATTTTAACGTCAACGTTTAGTATTACATGTAATTGTACATTATATATTTTTTAGATTGACACTATTTGTATACTTGTACTATATGGCTATAAAACACAAAACAGAATGCAATGAGCAAGTCGGTAACTTGCTTCAGAAGCATTATTTTTCAAACTAGTAAAAACACGAAGACTGCCGCTTTGTTTCTCATAACTGGAGACAGCGCGTCTGATGGACTCTGCCTTATCTGCCTCATCTTTGAAGGATTTTTCGTGTTTTGTTTCAAAATGGCGCTTAACGCTGGATGTACGGCACACAACATTTTCTAAACATAAAGTGCATACGGCACGATCTTTTTGAAAAACAAAACCAAATTCTTCTCTCCAAGAGGAATGACCGAACATCAGTTTTTGCCTTCTTTTGCGTAGTAGCCATTTTTTAACCTCGTCTGAAATTCAGCACCACGGTGAGCGCAAACTAAGCAATCGATGACACGTGACATCTAAAGCAGACAACTTTATGTAAAAGATGTTGAGTACGATTACAGAATAACAGGCAATTTGTCATGCGAATATGACCAGTAGTTATTATTATTATTATTAGTAGTAATATTTTTCTTAACTTCACAAACACTAGTTTTGTATTAAATAAATCATTTATCTAAATGTGCTTGGCGTGCAATTGATTTTCCCTCGGCGTGCCGATAGTGGCACGCGTGCCTTAGGTTGCCTACCCCTGATTTACAAGATGAATACTTCTACCAACAAGCTTCTGCACTCGGTTCTGGTGACATTTACTGATCTAATAGCTGTACTAATTGGTCATTTGTTTTTCAGACAGCATTTTCTTTTCAAATTAATAAATTTTGCATATTTAAAATTAACAATCAGATTCCCTTAATAGGACTAGGTGTTATAACCAAACTATTTCAGCACAGTTTAAATGGCCAATAGGACATTTCTTACGCCTTATGCATGGCAGGCGGAGCAGTCAAGAATATAGAGGAAAGGAGGTCCGAGGTTTCACTGGGTTCATCGGGTAGATATCTGTGTTTGTGAAACATGTAAACATAATAGACTACATTTTATTGAGTCTTTTGTTGAGTTCAGGGCTCTCACAGTCTGAAAAGCTGTTGAGCTGTCAGGCGGAGCATCAGTGACTCCATCATTCACTCCATCTTTCAATTCCCTCAACTCGCTGTGATGCTGTGATGTGGTCACTCATTCGTCGTTTGCTCTCTCTTCTTGTGGAAGCCTCTGGAAGTGGTTTCCAGCCGCTAAATAGTGCAACGGCGGCCCCCATTGACCCCCTGAACTCTGACACATCCGACTGCGGCCCCTTGTTGCTCCTGAGAGGGGAAAGGGGTAAAGGTGCCGCCTCAAGGCAGGGCTACAGCGGCAGGGATGTGAGGTATCAGATAGAATTCTTGATTTTTGAAGCCCTGCTTGCATGGCTTTAGGGAGGCCTCTAAGGGCTCCACTGAGGATTCTCTTCTTGTTGTGTGCATCGTTGTTGAGTCTCTGGATATTTCTGATTCTGTTTGTTGGCACATTTTCTACTGTTTCTCCCAGCTGGTTGGAGGAGCTTTGGTGTATTTGGGATGGAATGGACTTTGAGTATTGGCGTGCTTTGAAACCAGGTTGGTGTAGGAAAAGCAGGCGTTTTTGTATCGGGCCAATCGACAATGTAAATGTTTCAAGATGAAAACAAAAAAAACATGAAAGGCTCCACACTTAACGTTTTATCACTTTTTTATTGAGTAAAAACTGTAAAACAGAAGATTATTTTGATGCATGAAATTAAAGATATAGTAAATGCACTGTGACTGTGAAATTGAATGTGACATGTTTCAATTCCTGCGAATGTGTGTGTTTGTTTCTTTTCAGTGCAAATGGGCTTGGTTTCTCAGTAGATGAGCGCTTTTGAAGATAAATCTCCTCTGGGTTTCTTAATCTTGTCAAGATTCTTGATGATGACGTCATACAACACAGCCTAGAGATCAAAATAGAATGAATCAAATCAATTACAGAAATATATATATAAATAAAAGTGCGCTTACATAACACTTGTATGGTGTTTTTGTTTTCGCTCATAAGCTAATGCTCGTTCATATATGTTTATTCACAATTATAAAAAAGTGCTAAAAGAAAAAGCTTATGGATGCAGTAAATTATTATCCATAGGATAAGTGAAGTGTCAACTCACGTAAGTGTTGCAAATCTCCAAGACTATGATGCGTAACTCACAATACTGGTACTGATCCAGTTCATGAACGAGTTGTCTGTAATCTCCCTAAAATCGGGCAAAAAATGTATTAATGAATCAAATGAATAAATCCCAAGACAAAACACTGTTTCTTTCAGCTAGCTAGAAATGGATCTTATTTCAATAAACTGACCACATGTGGCTGTTTGGAAGCCTTGGCTACAGCATCTCCCCTTTCACTGTAGTACCTGGTTATACAAAATGTATCACATTTATTTGTGCGTCACATGCAAGAAAGTGCATAATCTTGATGGAATGCATCTATAATTAAGTTATAAGAAGGGGTTATTGTGTATTTTGTGGTTATTATGCAGCGTGGTGTCATACTTGGAAATCTGTGTCTGGAATCCCTCAATCTTGGTACGAGTATTGGTAAGCATTTCAAAAACTTTTTCCTGTGAAAACAATTTTGCAGTCACTCATAAAATTCTACTTATTAAAACACATTTCATGCATTAGATGGATTAACAATTTTTAATCTAAATGATTTTAGGAAACAAAATAATAATTATTATTATTCAGCTGACAATTCATTTTATTGTAGTGTTGTCGCAGACCTGTACAGAAACTCCAAAATTGTTCCCATCTTCAATTTTGGGGATCTGTAGCTGTAACCACATTGACACCTGCAGAAAGATGCAAAATGCAAATAGTGCCACAATGTACAATGCGGTATTTATAAAATCACCAAACAGTGCATTAACTCTAAACTGAACTACTATATACAGTAAATGATATAAGGAGTTTCTACTGTCTATCAATGACAATACAAGTAAATTGCACCTTACCGTGTTAAGACACTCCTTTAGAGTCTGAATTTCAGGCTTAATCTGTTTGAGGAGTTTCTCTACGGTCTCATTGCAGGCAACAGGACCACATTGAGGACCTTTAAAATAAAATTAGAATGAACATAATTTTAACACAATTACCACCATTATTAGTAACTTACATTCTAAGGTTACAGATGGATGAACATTCACACAAACTTTTTTTAAATGTACAGACTTAAAGGGATAGTTCAGCCAAAAATGACAATATTATTATTATACTCTAGTTATTAATATTATTAATATTATATTATTATTCTTCTCTAGTTGTTCCAAACCTGTATACATTTCTTTGTTTTGTTGAACACAAAGAGACATGTTTGGAAGAATGTTAGCAACTCAGATTTCTGGGGCAGCATTAACTACCAAAGTAGAAATAATTATTGCATATATTCTATTTGTCCTGGTAAACACACAAATATTTTGAAGACATTAAGAAAAACAAACAGTTCTGGCCCCCTTTGGCAAGCATGTTAATGGTTGTCAATGGCGCCCCAGAAATGTCACTCGGTAACATTCTTCCAAATATATTTCTTTGTGTTCAACAAAATAAAAAAGAAATGTATACAGGTTTGGAACAACTTGAGATTCCTTCAAATATCTCTAACATGAAATGCTAAATCGGTGCCACCTTGTGTTCAGACTGTGAATTACAGAAGAGATCGTTTTCAGGGGATTTTTTTACTATGAAAACGGAACAGTTTAAGTAACATTTTCAGTTTCCTTTTCCCAGATTAATTCTTATTAAAGGATTTGTTTACCTTCATCGCTGTCTTCATCCTTCTTCTCATCCTTCTTTGCATCTTTCTTCCCCTCTTTTGCAGCTTTCTGTAAATAATAAGCCATTACTTGTCTTAAATAATCGATTAGTTAACTCGAACCATGGTTTTAAGATACAATATAAAAACCTGGCATGATATCATTCATAAAGATGTTAATGTAAATCATAAAGTTTGCAAATAATAAAAGAATGTTGTGGTGACCTCCTCCTTCTTCTTTCTCTTGAGCTCCTCTTTGACAGGGTCTGGGATCGGAATATCCAAAGGAGCCTTGATGACAGACAGATCCTTCAGGCTCAGTGATGCCTAGAAAATCAAACAAGACAAATGTAAAGTCTAACAGCATTCAAGCTAAAACAATAGCTCCAGCTCTCAGCTTTACTCTGTTTCGTATGACGTATCAATTCATACCTTTAATATATTGTCCATTTCTGCAATCTTCTTGGGGAAAATGTTTGAAACCAAATGTTCGGCCTGTTGCAAGGGTTAAAACATTTGTCATTAACAGTAAAATACTTGAGCCATACTCATAATATATAACACAAGTAACCACAGTATCCAACTAAATTATGAACAATATTCACAAATAAAATGAAAAGACTAGTTAACTTCAGCAAGGAAGACTGGGAAATTTAATGAATCTATAATAACCTCTTTGTTAATTTTCTGAGCGAATCCATCCACCTGCAAAACACAGGAAGTGTTAGATAAAAATGTAACGCATGCTGTCAACACACAGACGCAAGTAAACACAAAGGTATGACAAACATGGGGCCCTACGTAGCCACAGGCTTTAATATTCTCTCCGAATTAACAGGTTTAAATGGGTTTAAAGCCGTTTTAGGCCTAAATACGTGGCTTACCTGTTTTTTAGAGGCGGGACTCATGTCTAAGGAAGTCATTGTTGCAGAATAATTGTTTCGATTTGTCTTTTTGGTGCAAAACTAAAACAAAAAAACAGTTTGCAGTAAAGTTTATGTCTTACTCCCACTATTGTGGGACCTAAGTCCGACTATAAAGACAATATCCCGTTGTGATCGTCGAAACGATGAGTTGCCACTGTTAGTCAGCAGAGAGAATGAAAATGAAAGTGAATTAAGTGTTAAATAAATTATTCTCAATGCCACCAAAAGGGGGCGGCAACAACGATACAACTTTGGTTTAGTTACGGAAGCAGGCTGGGGTTTGCCACCTAGAATAAAAGTCCTACAAATAAAATCCTACTATTTTTTCGAAGTTAAAATAAAAGTCCTACAAGGTTTTGTCAAATTGGAAAAAAAGGGAAAGTACTGTCAACACACTGATGCAAATAATGTAACAATTGTTTAATGTCCTTTAAGAGTTACACCAAAACAATCTAATCACTTTTAACAGGTGAGTAGTGGTAGTAACAGACAACATTCAAAGTAATTACAAAAGCTACAGAGACGATGTCAAAACCATTTTAAAGTTTGAACATTTACATTGTTTTTTATTAGCTAATAGTTGCTTTTAATGGTCTCAATAAAAGACACGGGTCACATATCAAACAGAACACTGTGTGCTGTTCCCACATGCACAGCACGAATACCAGGGTACAATTGCGTTCGGCCAGATCTAATCAATAAAATCATGTTAGAAACAGAGGAGATTAAAGACCCTGTTTATGTCATGACTTTCCGCTTGCCCACTGTGAAGTTTACTATCCATCATGATAGCACTGATTAAACAGAATACTGCTGTTTACAATGTCAGGCTGCTTGTTTGCATATCAAAGGAGGTTATTGAACAGAACATCTGTTACATGATCTTGTCAGACTATTTAATTAAATTATTTTCATGAAATAGAACGTGGGTATCTGTACAATGTTATATGCCAATTTAGGCAAACAATGACACAAGAATGGGTTTGAACTTCGTTTTTTTGCATTCATTTACGTGCAAGACTCTTTTGGGTTGGCCTTGGAAAATCCAAAGGGTAAAGTCCTCTTTACTATCAAAACATGTTGTGTGTCTGGTCCTGGTAAACCCAGCATTGTTGTGACCAAATGTTTTTGACCTTGTGGGGAAATGTTTTGGTCCAAATGAGGAAAATAGCATATACATTAAACTACGTTATGTAAAAAATGTACAAACGATTGTCAGAGGGTTAGGTTTAGGGGATAGAATATACATTTTACAGTAGGCTTATTAAAATGATTGTGTCTTTGGAAAAAAAACATAAACATGGAAACTAAACACGTGTGTGTTGAGGCAGTGGTTGTGGAATTGGTTAGGGTTAAAAGATAGGCTATGTAGTATTTTAAACAATGTCTTAAAGTTGATTGAAGAACAACTAACATTTGATCACTGAAAGTGGATTTACAGTTACTTCATACAGATTAAAGTCTAACCACAATGGCTATTTCACTTTATCTCTATCCTCTAATCTACGTCTCTGTCACAAACCCTGTGATCTTTAGCCTGTTCCAAGCGTTCCTGTGTTCTCTCACGTATCTCTTTTTTTTGCCAATGGTCACAGTAACTGGAGTTAACCACGCAGCACATGTGTAGTTTTGTTTTGATATGCACAAAATTAATACATTTGTAAAATCTATCATTTCTATTTAATCGTATTTGCTGCTGCTTATACGTTGGCGTTCAATTAACATGAAAGATGTGTGCGCAAGCCCACAAATTATGGTTAAATGCGATTGTTTTTTAATTCTAATATGAACCATAAACATTAATGAAACAATCGTATCACGTGTTATAAACATTAAAAAAATAACATTTACAGCTGTCTCGGACCCCGCGCTTACGGATGAATGGAGTGACGTAACACAGCCAATGAGCTTCCGCCTGACGGTACACACCGTCAACTTTATTAACATCTGCTGACCTGGCACAAACTCTACCTGACGTCAGACCTCAAAGAAACTTTAAAAACATTATTAACCTGCAGAAACCTTTTCTCATCTGTGTTTGTTTTAGCACGCGGGACGTGCGCGACTCGGCTCACTGAGTGCTTTGCGTGATCGGACACAGAAAGCAGCGCGCTCGCTTGCATCAGCCCGAGTCTGATGTTCGCCTGCTGTTTCTTTGTAGCGCTGCATCTGATCGACTTAAACAACTTCGATGACTCGTGAGCATTGTGCTAGGACTCAAACTAGGACTTTTTGATGAATTGGATGCACGAGTGTTTTATTGAAGTGGCGCGGTGACTGAAACGCTTGACTTGCCGTGTTTGTAGAATAGGAAGTTTGCCAACGCGTCCGATCTCAGACTTGTTTGCTATCGGAAAACGTCTCTGTCTTTATTAAAGCAGGACCTGCGGCAAGGGTGGGATCAGCTGGCGATGAGTTACACGTGTTAAAGTGCAAGGGTCTCGCTCTACTCTACACTACCTCACTAGCTGGACTTTATCACAGCCACCCATTTGATATGAGAGGTGCTCGGAATTGAAGAGGACAAAGTTATCCCTCTCCCACTACTGTATATTATTTCTTTTTTTCCCTTAAAGTCATTATTCGAGTTCTTTTCTGCACTTCAAATCTACTCGAACCAAAGATGTCTTGCATGTTGCTTGGAGTACTAAGGAGGTGAGTGATTTTCAGTTTGAAACTTTACATTTAAAACAATAACATCCGTATTGATCACTATGCTACATGCATCTTCTGCATCGGAATGCCTCTCAATGATGCTTCATATTTCTGAATAACTAGTTTGTCACCCAGTTATGTTATTAAATAAGAGGGAATGCATTCAATGTCTATATCTTGTGGTATATGATGGCCAAAGAGCTGTCGGACTGAATTAAAGGGTTCGTATACGATACATGACTTTATCAGGTTATTGAGAATGAGTTGGGTTGATGCACTTGGCCCTTTTCCATGGCAAACATCCTTGTTGTATTTCGTAATGTTGATAGACATTTAAACAAGCTTGGATTCTCTGTAAACCAGTGGACATCACCCTCCAGTCCCTTGTTGATCCAAGGCTGATTCATTTGAGGATATATGGCTACAATGCAGCACAAACTGAAGTCATTAATTATATAGTCTGCTATTGTGAAAAATTGACTTTTGACACACATTACGTGTCACTTGAAGGCACTTGAAGTCACTTGGGTATTTAGTGTGTCATACGAAGGAATGCAGAAATGTAAGTCATTGAAAACTGGATTTTCTGTTGTAAGGTTAAGGACAAGCTTTGGCATAAACATCACACTGAATCAAAGCAGAAGTCACTCCGGTTTCCCAATGGGAATTCTGACAAAATGGTAAATTCAGATCAAACTGAAAGTGTAACTGCTGATGTAAAGATAGATATCCTTGCAAATCCTTTGTGATAATCTTTATTTTATTGTATTGTTTTGTGACTCTCTCACCAGAATAAGTCTCCCTATCCCTGACCCGATTGGTTAAACTGAACCAGTTAGGGTTGTGTTAAGGAATAATGTGTTTATGGCTGCACTACACATTATTTTCGAACGTTTAGAAAGAACTTGACTAAATAAAAGCAATGAAAAGGCAGGCTGCCTGGGTGGGTTTTTAATTTCATAAGCAGCCCAAATTTTGTTCACCTACCCAAGGCATTTTTCTCCGGTCTAACCACTTTCAAAAGAAGCCACGATCCCTCCCTCCCCCTAATAATTGCTGAGTAATACACCATCAATTAGAACAGGCAGTAAAGCACACCCCCACAAAACCAGACCAATCAGAAGGGTTCCTGTGCATTCCCTCCCCACATAGGCTGGTGGAACTGCAGACTGTTCACAAATGCACATGAAACACACGTAACAGTTTTATGAGAAACAAAATCTCTCTCTCTCTCTCTCTCTCTCTCTCTCTCTCTCTCTCTCTCTCGCATGTGTTTGATTTGTTTTCCTGTTTTTTATTATATTTTGTCATCTTGTCATACTTTGTTTAAAGGATATAAATTATGTTTTATTAACTAATTTCGGAAGGAGCAGTAGCAACTTAGTATATGCACCAAATGCACTATTGCTTTTGTGCTCTTTTATGACATATCGCTTATTGCTCCCCGAACTCTTTGTAAGTCGCTTTGGCGTCTGCTAAATAACTAAATGTAAATGTAGCAGATAATTAACTCTGCCTGTCCTTTATCAGCAATCACAGCACCCGATTTATCAGTTAGAGCGAGAGAGAGAGCTTATAAATAGTCAACCCGTCTTACCTTCATTCTCCAGTCTTTAAGCATCCCACCACCACCCCGTCTCCTTATTAACCATTATCTGCATAGGTGAACTTGAAATGGTTACTATATCGTTGATTGACATTGCAATACATTTCTATCACATTATTTTGTAAGTAAAAATTTGGGCTGGTTATTGGCGGAGCGGATTATAGTGAGCCTTTGGGCTGGAAATTGTCCACCCAACCTGGCAACACTGAGCTTGTGGTTCGAAACTGTGATAGCCTGAGGGATTCATGTTTGTTCTCGAGTTTGTAAGCGGTTGATGGCTTTGGAAGACAATAGAGTGAGATTGGTAGTCGGGTAGGGGGTGTTGAAACGGGGGTGGGGTTTGAGAAGAACAGGAGGGTAAATGGTGAAGGAAGCCCACTTTTGCTACTCGAATTCTAGTCCTGATTCTAGTCTGGTTATGAGTCTTGTTATTAATAATGGTGAAAATGTTGTTATTTATATCAATTTATATCAGTTTATATAACAGCTTGGCATGCTCTAGTGTTTGGTGTCTTGGCTGATTTTGTTCTACTCATATATTTTAAACAAAATTATATCTTGAAATATTGTTTTGTAAACAACTTTGCACCGTTTAGGTTTCTAAACAGGACCAATTTCAAGCATTCTTCTAACTGAAATCTTCAGAAGGTCTTCAAGATCAGGCAGATGAGTTGATTAATGGAAAAGGGTATTTTGTTCCAAAGTACACACATCAGCTAAATTTTACAGCTTCAGTTCCACAACCGGCAATTTATCAGACCAATTTAAGTGAAAGGCATAGTTCGCCCAAAAATAAGTGATGCCATCATTCTACTATTCAAAAGCTGTGTGTGACTTTCTTCTGTGGAACACAAAATAAGAGATTTTGAGAAATGTCTTTGTGATACCACAAATGTCAATGCTCAGTTCCCAACATACTTTTAAAATATCGTTTGTGTTCTTGAAAAGAGAAAATCATATAGCTTTGTATTGACACAAAGATGAATGAATTTTCATTTGTGAACTATCCCTTGTGTTATTAATCATGCATCGCTCTTTACACTTACATGCAGCTGAAGTGACTCAAAAGAGTTTGGTTGAGATCTGCTCCGGAACTATTATGTCTACGTTTTCTTTTTATTAAAACATAATAACATACAGTAACTTAACTTGAATGTTTGGTTTGCTTTTGTCATTTGCATTCCCATCTGGTGGAATGTCAGGCTAAACCAGTTTACATGCCTCTATAGAGTTCATGTATGGCCCTTCACAATAAACGTCCATTTTTATTTGCGTGCTAAAAGGGGTGGGGTTTGTAATGAAGAAATATAATTTCAAAATAAGGTTATAGACAGTACGATCCACCATATCTGGTTTGACCTGTTAGTTGTGTGAGTCAATCTAAAAACATACCTATGGTTTTGATTTCGGTGAAGAATTGGTCATTCTGTATTTTATTTGTATTTACTTTCTAAACCATCCTTAAACCTTGCCCTCAACACTGACCAGGTTGATTTATCTAAAACAGAAATTAACTTCAAGGTAGACAAGATGATGTTAAAGTCCCCACCCATCGTAGAAATTAGAGCAAATACAAAGTTACTCTGTACAAAACAATATGCAAATAGTACTGAGAACAGTGTGTGTCTAAAGTTGTAAAGTGCTTGCGTGTAAAATTAATTTTCAAAAATATTTTTTCTTTAGTTGTTGGACAGTTATGTCACGCAGTACACCTTCAGTTCATTGAACACATGTTTGTGTGTGTTTGTCAATGCAGGAGAAATGGCATCAGTACAGTGGGGGTCCGGGCCCTTGCCTCTATACCCTCTCTGCCCCCGTCTGTGGCTGAGTTTGTGTCAGGGGCAGCGGCCGAATGTAAACCTGCTAAAGTGCGTGTGGTCACGGGCACACCTGAAGAGACGGCAGATATTCTGGCTAACCTGGAGAAAGAGGGAATGGTGAAAAAACTCACCAAATATGAGAACTGGTTAGTACTGAACACTTCAGGCCTAGGTTCACCACTCTAAGTTCTGTCATCATTTACTCACCCTGTTGTCAATTTAAACCTTTGTGATTTTCATTCCTTTACAATATACAAAAGGAGATATTTTGAAAACTGTTGATAACCAAAACCGTGCGTCCCCATTGACTTCTATTGCATGGACACAAAACCAATGCAAGTCAATGGGGACAAACCTTTCTGTTACCAACATTTTTTTAAATATCTTATTTTGTGTTCTGTAGAAGAAAGTCATAGGGGTTTGAAATAACAAGAGGTTGTGTAAATATGACAGAATTTTCATTTGAAGGTGAACTATTCCTTTAAGCATTTTTTATTTGATTTATTTTACAAAAATAATCACAAAAAGTTTTTGTCTCAGCTATTATGTTATTTATATAACTACGTCTATATATCATATCACACCTGGTTATTGTGTTAACCTTCATTTTGAATCCCCCCCGTAGTAATTCTTAATTTCTCTATGCAGCTGGTTGGCTCGAACTGATCCTAAAGATGTGGCTCGCGTGGAAAGTAAAACCGTAATCGTCACTAAAGTTCAGAGAGACACTATTCCTATCCCAGCTGGAGGTGTTAAATCCCAGCTGGGCAGCTGGATGAGCGAGGACGATTTCCAGAAGGCCAGAGAGGACCGCTTTCCTGGCTGCATGGCAGGTGTGTATTAGACTAACCATTAATCTATCATTCAATCCTTTTGCGTCAGACGTTTCAAAAGCACAGACATGTCAGCAAAATCGACTTCATGCACAAACATATCCCTCTGGAAGCTGGCTGTTAACCAAAATTAACCTTAATAAGTGACAGGTTTGGAAATTCCTCCTGTGCAATGAACTCTACACCAAATACATGAAGTTATTGTGTGAGCCAAAATGCATTAGTACTGTATATACAGTACATTGTCTACTGGTTTCTCCGTAGGACGCACAATGTACGTGATTCCCTTCAGCATGGGTCCAGTGAACTCTTCACTCGCTAAGTTTGGTGTACAGGTGACAGATTCTCCATACGTGGTGGCCAGTATGGGTATCATGACACGCATGGGAACGCCAGTCCTGCAGAAACTCGCAGAGGGGGCGGAGTTTGTTCGCTGTCAGCACTCTTTGGGCAGACCATTACCACTCAAAGGTACATTGACTGTTTTTTATTGGACTTTACATGGACTTACTTAGACCATGCTGGTCTATTCTGGTCTATGCTGGTTTATGGTAGTTAATGCTGGTTCCACTAGTTGAAAATATAATATAATTTGATCAGTTTGATAAGACTTTGGTTACAAAAAAAACAGAAAACCAATATTCTTTATTGGCAAATATAGTACATGTTGGTTCCAAGCAACATCATCTCCGTACAGAAAACATCAAATTTCATGATTGAAAACTAATCAATTCAAGATATCAGTCAGTTTGAATTTGTAGTTTGCTGATATTCTTGATATGTTCTCCTCAGCTCCTTTAGTGAACAGCTGGCCTTGTAATCCAGAAAAGGTGCTGATTTCACATCTCCCAGACACCAGACAGATCTTGTCCTTCGGCAGCGGTTATGGTGGAAACTCGCTCCTGGGAAAGAAATGCTTTGCCCTTCGCATCGCCTCTCGCATTGCCAAAGATGAGGGCTGGCTGGCGGAACACATGCTGGTAAGACATATCGGGTCTGATACAGACCCGGACCCAGGGGCGCAACTACCCAATGTTAGGGGGGTATGCAGAAACCGTTTTGGTGCCCCCCCCCCCCCGGTAAATAAAAAAGTGTGCCGGACATCATCATGTATGGGCTTGAAATAATAAAGGTTTATTTTAAAAGTATATCAGACAGCTACTGTAAGCCTACCATAATTATATGGTATATGAACACAAATATATAAAAGGAAATTTCTCTGCCATTTCTTTCTTTTTGCCGTATCAAAAACATACCGATCCGTACCGAAACGTGACAAGTGTATCGTTGTAACCGTTACACCCCCACCTTTTCCATATTAATAATATTAAGAAATTAATCTGTTGGTATCAAGTTGGTGTCACGCTCCCTCTACACTTCCACCTAATGTACCTTTTGCTTTCCCCTGTCTTTCCTGATCCACCATCCTCACACCTGAATAAAATGAACTTTGCTGTTAAATATAGCAGCCTAAATTCAATGTTTAAATCAGCCAAGGGATGGCATCAGATAAGACAACTATTATGCAGTAAGGTTGTGCTGCTGTTGGAATTACATTAACATTTGGAATTTTAAAAAGTACAAATATGACACACACACACATATACATACATATAGAAAAGTCATTACAGGGTCACATCTCTCTCTCTTTAAAGGTCTGTGCTGATATATATACATACACACATACATACATGCACATATAGCACAGATCTTTAAAGAGAGAGAAATGTGGCCCTTCCAGCTTCCATGTCACCCAGCAGATGTAAAGTAGCCTGTATGTCTGACAGCACAGCTGAGCTAACATGATAACATGAAGCTAATGGTAAAATAAAATCCATGATAAACCAGCCTTATTGCATAAGTAATGTTTTTCAGCTTCTAGTCATTTATTGTGCATGCTACCTTATATTTACCAGTTCTGATTTTTCTTTAATAAAATTGAGATATGTCATGCATGGCATTGGTACAAAATCTAAATGTAGATATCAGCAGCAACATTATTTTGCATTAAGTTTGGTAGCAAATCTATTCATAATTCCACGGTCGGTTGCTCAGCAACCTCGCTAGCTAACGTTAGTCTGTTAACATGAATATTGTATTTGCAAGAATAGACGTCACATTTTAAATCCTACCTGTTACCTTTCACCATCCACGTATTTAGCTGCTGTCGCATCCCTTGACAGGACGTCTCCTTTTTCCATATTTCTTTTTCAATTTTTAGCCCCCGACAGCTTTTTTGGTTTATCCATCTTTTTCAAATTCAAATTTCAACGACAACTCGCCAACGTTACTGCGTACTTAACGTAACTCACGGCGCCCCGCCCACTCGCGATATTACCCTTATGTCTAAATAAATAAATGATATGATGGAATCTTATGAGGGCACCGGTGCCCCGCCTAGCCTGTTAGTCCTCTTAAATGTACATAACTTTTTATATATACAATAACTTATGAAAATGTATATAACTTTTATTATTTCAAATTTTTTAAACCATCGCGTTGGCGCCCCATGCACCGCATATAGCGCATACCCACTTTTTGCGCCACTGCCAGGACCCTTGTGTACGTGTGTGGAAACATGCTTAAAATGATGAATCTGTAAGGCATACACACATGAACAAAGGACCCCCATATGAGGCGTTTACATGATGGTGGAATATTATTGTACCATAAAAATATGGAGAATTATTGCTTTATTCAGTATTGCAAATCATTCATTTAGTCACTCATTTACGTTAGCAAAAGTAGCTGAACTACAGGTTTAAAATCCCAGATAACACAGAAACAGATTAAGATGTTTAATTGATAAAACACGATGTTAATAGACATCCCCGTTTGTCTCTTCTCTAGATTCTGGGAATCACAAATCCTCAGGGTGTAAAGCGCTACATCGCAGCAGCTTTCCCGAGCGCCTGTGGGAAAACCAACCTTGCTATGATGAAACCGGCACTGCCAGGCTGGAAGGTTGAGTGTGTTGGGGATGACATTGCCTGGATGAAATTTGACAGTCAGGGTGAGAAATAACTTGCAGCTTTACAACCGATTCATCTTTCGACTTCCTTGAAGAAGACCATCACTGAATTATATTGTAGCTGTTTCATTCAGCAACAGAGAAAGAATGAATAAAACCCAATTTAGTGCATAGCTCCGTAAACATAACACTCATTAAAGAACTGTTTATCTAAATTTTACATGCTAATAAAATATGTCTGTTGCTTGGAAACGGTTTTGCCGTATTTAATCCAGAATCTGTGTAACGATTAACAACTTGAAATAGATGCTTGTAATACATGATGGTGTTGTGTTGTGTTCCTATACTAGGTAAGCTCAGAGCTATTAACCCAGAGAATGGTTTCTTTGGAGTCGCCCCTGGAACATCCGTAAAGACCAACCCTCATGCCATGGCAACCATTTCCAGGAACACAGTGTTCACTAATGTGGGAGAGACCAGTGATGGTGGTGTTTGGTGGGAGGGGCTTAAACCACCTGCGCCTGGAATCAAACTCACAGACTGGCATGGAAAGTCCTGGAAATATGGTAAGATTGTTTGTATTGGTTATTAGGTTTTTTGTTAGGAGGCTGTGGATTCAAAAAGTAGGAGTGTCATATATGCATAAGCAGAATCCGAAGGAAAAAGAAAGGAGGTCCTGAACAATCCAATCTTGATAAAACATTAACAAAGATTAGTATTCTGTGTCACTGTTAACAAATGCTGAACAAAAAAGGGCCAATGTGCATTTTTCTCCAGAGGTCTTCTTTAAAGACTTTACATAATGAAGCATTATGTTTTTATTACCTTACCTGAGTTATTTCAAACTACATACACAGTGGGTCCCCACACATGGAATTCAGCATGTTACAGCAGCCGTAAATGGACAAACTTCTCAACAGAGCGTGTATTGGTAATATCTTATCTACTTCGGCAAAGAAGTGTAAACGTGACATCATCTTAGCCCTTTGTCAGCAACCTTAGTACTTCAAAAGACTGAGAGCCGCATGTTGCAATCGCAACCTCACCACTAGATGTCGGTAAACTTCAAAACTGTACCCTTAACAAAATAACGAATTAAAACTATAACAAGTGTAAGGAGTTTGGTTGCAGTCACATGGTCTTTTAGTCCTAGACGTGTGGTACATAAAAGGACATTATTCATTTAGGAGACACTTTTATCCAAAGTCACTTTGTGAACAGTTGGTCAATAGTTATGAGAGAAAAATACAGAGTTGATAGGTTAAGAGTATAATGACAAGTACGTCTTGTAAATGGAAAGTCAAAAATATATGTTTAAAGGCAATAAAAACACTCCCCTTTATGTTTCTCAGGGGATTCTTCACTATGCGCTCATCCAAACTCAAGGTTTTGCACCCCAGCCGGTCAATGTCCCATCATTGACCCACTATGGGAGGGTGATGAGGGCGTTCCTATTGATGCCATTATATTTGGTGGCAGAAGACCAGAGGGTGGGTACTGCTGCTTTAAACTCCATTTACATAGTCATGTGATGTACAGTATATCTTCAAATGTCTGTTTCTCAAAAAAAACCTGATAGGTGTTCCCTTGGTGTATGAGTCTTTTAACTGGCGTCACGGAGTGTTTGTGGGTGCTTCCATGAGATCTGAATCTACAGCTGCTGCTGAGCATAAAGGTACAGCTTGACTCAAATTTATTTTACACACTGATTGACACATTTGATGCACATGTTTAAGATGTATCATTCAAAATCTCTAGGGAAGGCGATCATGCACGACCCCTTCGCTATGCGTCCCTTCTTCGGCTACAACTTTGGCGACTACCTGGCTCACTGGTTGAGCATGGAGACCCGCAAGGCCCCGACCCAGCTCCCTAAGATCTTCCACGTTAACTGGTTCCGCAAAGATTCGAAGACAGGCTCCTTCCTATGGCCAGGGTTCGGAGAGAACGCCCGCGTCCTTGAGTGGGTCTTTAAAAGATGCGGCCGTACCTCTGAGGACGAGGGTGCCAACAAAAGCATTGTCGGATGGATTCCACAACAGAATGCAATTAACACAGAAGGTCTAGATGGGAATATAGATATGGGTGCTCTGTTTGATCTGCCCAAACCATTCTGGCAGAAGGAAGCACAGGAGCTCAGGACCTACTTCACCCAACAGGTTGGGGCTGATCTACCTGCACAGGTGGAGGGTGAGCTGAGAGCTCTAGAGGAGCGAGTAAGGGATTGAATAGACACTACATTACATATAAGATGAGTAATAGGAGTGGGCTGGGGATGTAACCGTTTTAATGTGACTGTTGCACTGCACCAAAGAAATGCAAAAATACAACGTCTGTGTCAATATCAGTGATATCAATGCCAAGGTGCCTTATAGTATCTTACAATAGTGAAAAGCTTTATGTGATGTTTACAAGCTGTTTCCCAAAATGACGGTTTAATGCAAGAGCACATTATGAATTTACAAAGCACATTCCTTTCTTGCAAAAAAGGATATAGGTACATTTAATCATTTTATCTGACGGGGTTTTAAGGATAGCACCAATAAAAATTTTTTTTTTTAAACTTACTGGCTACTCACTGAAAGCTATTTTTATTATAATTTTTAATTTGCTTTTCATCAGACGAATGATTGTCATAATTTCAGGTTTCTACTTAATCTAATGTTGAAGGACCTGGACCAAAGAAAACTGAAATCTGTTATTTAAATTTGTGTATACTATGTTTTTTACCTGGAATGGTGTAATAAAAAAAGGTTGAAGTCAATCAGATTTTTTGTCTTTATTTAAACAGGCTTTTGTATTTCACGTGAAATTAAAATACAGTTTATAATGATCCTGTAAGCATTTACCTTGTATAATATAAAGATTCCACCGAAAACAAGCAAAGACTAAACTCAGTGACACACAAGAGTGAGAAGTTGGTTTATTTGTGAATATGGGTTAATGCAATTGACTATTTCTCTTAATACAAATGTATGTTATGCTAGATGTAGTTTGCCGATTGGATAAATGCAGCACTCAATAATCCAAGAAATAGTGAATTGCTATACTTAATACCATATCTGTGCTAATAATTTGTAACAAGGGTGGTAATAATTTTCTGTAGTAAAGGCTTCCTCCGTCACAAATCCTTCCTGGTGGAACATTCTACCTAACTCTGTCTGGTCAACCACATCTCTCGCAACCTTCAAAAACGACTTAAAATCCATATATTCTGTAAATACTTGACGGCTTTAGGGTTGTAATGACAAATCCCTTATTGCTCCCTGAACTCTTTGTAAGTCGCTTTGGATAAAAGCGTCTGCTAAATGTAAATGAAAATCTTTTTCTCATCCTCCTGTCATTTCAAACTTTTATGACTTTCTTTCTTCTGCAGAACACAAAAGATATTTTAAGAATGTTGGTAACCAAACAACACTGGACCTCATTGACATCCATTGTATGGACACAGAATACTTTTTGATGTTCACAAAATTCCAAATGTTGCAAAAATTTCAGACCATTTTGCTGCACAACAGTATTATCACTATTGGCTGAGATAGTGTACATTTTTTAATGGTAATTCCTTATGGCACTTGAGTGTACTGTATTTCTGTAAGTTCATCACATCTGATGTTTGTTCCCGTGATGAAGCAGTTCTTCAGCTTTGACACATCAGTCTCTCCATAGAAGATGATAAGTGTTTCATCATCAGCCATCTGTTCATTCAAATGTCATGAAAACGGCTATTAAATATTTCCAATATATTTTTAAGCCAGTTAGTGAATTAATAATGTTGTAACATTTCTAGCCTGCGTTTAAAATGCATTACAAGGGCATTCCTAATGAATTCAAATGTAGACATAATGCGATTACATCATCTGACAAACAACAAGTTTCAATTTAAAACATACTTATTTTCGGTGTAAGCTTTTACAAGTTTTATGCTTTATAACACAATGAACAAACTATGCATTTAGTCTCAAACTCTTAATTTACTGAATATTTGGGGTTGTTGTTGGTGATGATATTAGCTTCGGTTAGGATTAAGGTATGCAGAATAAGGCATTATTATGTTCTTCATAAGCACTAATAAACAGCCAATATGCTATAGTAATATGCAAGCTTGGCAACTGGTTAAAACTGGAAGTCTAGGAAGAAGTCTAGTAGTCTTTGATCATAGAAAAACAATTTACTTTAAAAAAAAATAGCAAATAAATACTGATTAGATTTTAGTTACAATGTTTAACATTTTAACACTTTTAATGTATATATTGTAAAATGTGTAAAAATCCTTAGAAAACAAAACCACAGACCCACCTGATATTTTTCTCTGATATTGTTTTGACTGGATGCCATCCTGTTAGAGAATACATCTTTGAGTGATGTTTGTGTACATAGATATACAGTATATGTATAAATATATATATATATATATCATGTTATATAATTACCTCACACAGTAAACAAATACTGCAGAAATCACAAGTAACGACAAAAGTCCTCCTGTACAGCCATAAATCACAGATTTGGATAATCCACCGTACTCTGAAATACAACAGGGATACATTTATTTACCAAACAAAGATGCTCCATAAAGGACTGAGAGAATAAATGTGAATTCCGTTACATATATAAAAACTTCTGTATGTTAAATATTTTTTGTAAAATATGTTAAATATTCACCTTTTATTGTGAGCTGGATCTCTTCTGATGTCTGGTTGCCAAATTGATTCTGCGCTGTGCAGAAATACCATCCTGTATTATTATGAGTAACAATGAGGGTAATATTAATCTCCCAGGCTAGAGGTGTCTCCTGTCCACGTTTATACCAAGTGTAGTTAATGCTTTTGAAAGGACTGGCTTTGCATTTGCAGGTCAAAGTCACATTAGTGCCCACAGAGACTGAAGCAGATGGTCTAACACTGATGGATGTCATTTTTGGAGGAACTTGGTGGAGAAAGCGAACATGACAAACATTAAATGATGAGACCTGCACAGTGTTTAACTCCACTGATACCAAACATAGCCATACATATTTGACAACAAAAAGTTATATATCAAATGAATAATTCAAATGGCTTAAATTATCTTACAATGAAATAGTAGCGTTATGGTTCTTTTCACAGAGATGTGTGTTGGATATGTTACAATGCAGGAGATGTTCTTCCTGTGATCCGTGTATGAAGCAATGAAGGTTATGGTGGAAATCACAGATTGAGTTTTGTCAAGATTCTCTTGTATCTGTGTTGTAATGTTGGCAGATGTGGGGATGAGAGACCAGGATAATGTAGGAGGTTGTTTGGGGCAGGGAGCTTCAGCAGAACACCTCAGACTGACTGAAGTCCCCTCTCTCACATATTTTGACACATCTGGAGTGATACTGAGTTCAGGAGGATGTGGTGAATCTGCAGGGTGAATGATTGTAGATAGTTATTTTGAAAAGCACGTACTAATGCAGTTTTAAAGGCACGTGCATTCATTGGTATGGTTGGTAAAATTGTCTGATAATATGGGATGTTGCAGAGGTAAGGTTTTAACCTCAACATGAGCACATCTAACACATTTTGAAGTCTGTTTTTGTTAAGCATACCTCATCTTTATTTTGATTTAAGTTAGTAAACAGATGGTCTGTTCAGTGTAGTTGGCATTTACCTGTAACATTGATCCTCACAGTCTTTCTTGAGTCACTTGAATCAGCTGTATTGGTGTTAAATGTTGCTCTGAACACATTTGGCTCCATTTGCAGTCTGAAGTAATAAGTGTGTGAATGATTCATCATGATGTTATAGAAGACAGTGGTGCAGTTTCTCTCATTGAGTTTTCCAATCATTTCTATGTGACTGAATCCTTGGATGGTGTTTTCACTGCCGGTAAACACTAGAAAACTATCATCTCTACCAAGGTGTGGTGAATTCATCAACCAAATTCCATAAATCTGTTTTGTTTTCTGCAGTTTTGTCTCAAAATCTGAGACCTCAAATGTGCAGGGTATCTGTACACAAGATCCTTTGAGAGCTGTTACTCTGTATGGGAGTAAAGCTGAATACACATTAGCTGAAACATAAAACACACAAAATAACCATAAAGCTCTACCTGCTAATGCTTAATGCATGATTTATAGACGGACTGACAAACCTGAATGAGTGTGTGGTAACACAGAGTTGATGATGATGAAGAAAGTAATCAGAATTCTTGCCATTTGGATTCTCATAAAGGGCACTGAAAATAATATACCAACAAATGACAGAATTACTTAACACTTCATCACTACACAACACAAACTACATATCTGTCATGAGCATAGTGTTCAACTAATAAAACCGAAAAGAAGAGTTAAGAAGTCTTTCAGAAAGTGTTCTTACCTCAAACTTTGTTGAAACTAGTAACTGTGTAGTATTGTACTATTGCTTTTTTATTACACATTGCTTATTATTCCCCAAACTCTTTGTAAGTCGTACATAATGTAAATAAGTTCGAATTTGACAAGCAGAAGTGCCCAAAAATGTCTTGCTCAATTTTAACAGTGTCATACAGGAAGGAAGACGTTCTGCAATTTCACCAACGTGAAGTAAAGCAACCACATATTATTTACAAGAATATACAGTATATACCAGACCTTAAAGGAATAGTTCATCTTTAAAATGAAAATTCCGTCATGATGTACTCACCCTTTTGTCATTTTTAAACCGCATTTAAAAATAATCCAACGTGCAAAGTGTTCTCTCTCCAAAAAAAAGTAACTTCAATATAGGATTTTTAGTTAAAGGAGTCAAATTATTGTTTTGTATATACTGAACCAAATGAGCCTAACCATGTTTCTAACAAAGAATATTTTTGTTGACTGGACTTCTCAAGTTTTTGGCCAAAATGCATCAGAAAGCTTGCCCAACTTACAATACGGAGCACTCTGAACAAACAATATTGCAAGAGTTTGCAAGCTCCCAAGATACATTGCAACATGTTCAATTCAGTGTTTCTTGTTTGTTTTTCTTTTAAAGAAAAGTGTTTTAGTTATTGCTAGCTTCATTTTTGCTTAAATATTGCTGTTACTGTTAGTTATTTTTTGAGTTTACAGTTTTCAATGAATGATGGTTTTTGATTGTTACCTGTCATGATCGGATCGGGATGGTGAGACATGAACAGAGGACAGAGGTGCAGACAGCGGGTTAGGTGTCCTGCCCTTGTCTGGACTTCCCCTGTGGTGTTCCCCGATTTGGTTATAGTTTTATCATGTTGCCCTGTTTTTGTCAGTGTCACAGTCTGTCTTGTCCTGTTTGTGCCTTGAGGAGCGTCCTTAAGGAGAGGCTCCTGTCATGATTCTGCCGCATCTTGAAAGGTTTCTCTATTGGTCTATACAATTCTTAACGATGGCTAAAGATAAGGGGGATTCAATGATGACAGAATTTTCAGTTAAGTATCCCTCTATGACAACAGACTACTGCCGACTTAATGCAGCTGACGGACACGGAATGTTTTAACATGTTAATATGTTATGAAGTTTAGTTCATGTAATGGACAGAATAAATTATAATAGTCACTAAAGCATATAGTTTACATAAATAAACACATTGTTTATTTCTGCTAGAACGGATGTATGTTTGTTGTGCCTTTGAGAACTATATGGCTCGAGAAGAAAGTACAATGTTTTTAAGGTAAAACACATATATCTTTATTTACATTCAGTATATCTGACTGTTGTCCGTATTGTGTTGCTAGAAATGCAGTTCATCCGTTTAGCAGGTGCGTTGTCACCCGAGTCTTTTAGCATCTTTCAGTGAAATGTGTTTCATTTTCTCTACTTAAGTGTAAGTGAGGGGTGAAATAATTAAACACACAGCTTGCCTTTGTAGCCCTAAACTATACATTTCTATTTCATAACAGAAAAAAGGTCACCTTGCCGTCGGTTAAGAGAGTTCTTTAATGTACAGCAACCACGTCTACATTTTAATCTTACATTTCATTTGTTTTATTTTCATGTTTTCGTAAAGGTCTAGGTAGTTTTTATAGGTAGAAATGTCTCTCTTCCGACCTCACAGCGTTCCAGTCAAAAAAATGAGCTCCGCATGACTGCAAGCATTTTGGATGTGACGTCTCCATGCGCTCGGGCTTGATTGATCTGCCCTGAGTTCATGGGTCGTACGTCCGACTATGAGCACAGTTTCCATTCCGAGTTTGCTTGAACGTAGCACTGGCTTTTGAAAGTACCATAAGCTTATGTCATTTTAGATGTTTGAAATAAGTTAACACGATTGGAGATGTTTTTCATGGGAAATGACATGTTTATTGTTTAGATGGCGGTGTCCTACTCTCAAATTGTTTGTGTATTCATTTTTTAAATATAATTATCTTCATACATATGTAAATGTAAACTAAAGTAGGCTACAATTATGATAATAAAATTAATAAGAATTATAATAACAGCAACAACAAAACAGCAGAACATATAGTCAGTGCTTGATTGAATGAAGTCTTATGGGGGGTCCCCAATCTATGTGGGGTTCGTCTCGCAATATACAATTTATACAAAATACACAATATATTTGATCATAATATGCATAACTGTATAATATTTATTCAAAACAGGCTTACATAAAAGAACAGGCTTCTTTTACTCTATTTTGGATCAAATTAATGCAGGCTTGGTGAACAGAAATGACTTTTGAACAGTAGTTTATATCCAACAGAATAATACACGCATTCTTTACCGATGTAGGATTTACTATTTTCCCTGTAAACAACCGGATGATTGACACTTTGAATAATAATATTTGTTTAGCTTAAAAATGTAAAGTGACGTACCAACTAGCCCATAAACAAACTTTTTTTTTTTTAAATAATTAATTCACGAAATTGACCCTATCCATTGCATGAATTTAATCACATTTGTCATTATAATTTTTACTCAAACAAATATATCTGAGGGACCCCCAAGTCTATTTTTTACTTCATATGGGGGGTCCCTAATGCCTAATGGGGGTCCCGGATCCCCCAGGCCCCCTTCAATTCGAGCACTGCATATAGTCCTATAGTGAATCTTAGAAAAGTAAAAAAAGGAACCTTGGTAACAGGCCAGGTTCTAATTTGAACCCCTTTGCCACAATTGAGGTTCTAAAAACAACTTCTAACTGTATACCAAATCACAAAGGGTTACTTATATAACTTATACGTTCAACTTTGAACCTTTTTGATCATTAGAAGTTCATACTTTAAAGTTATTTTTCTTACTCTAAAGGTTAATTCTCTTCTAAGGGTACTTACCTCAAATGTAGTATGCAGTGATATCACTGCCTAACATCCCTAATACCAGAAGGGCGGTTTCACACTTTTATCGGAGGAATGCCAAAAAACTCAGTATTTACAGTACATATAACTTTACCGAACCTTACAAGAAATAGCAGGTAATTCTTTTATTAACAAATACAGCCTGCTTGTTGAATCTTTGTTGTTGTTTTGGCTTTTGTTCATTATTAAGTTATAAACGTTTTTCTATTTAACGTTGTCTTGTTAATCATCACTAAACATTAAAAAAAAGAATTAGTATTATGCACAGGTCATTGTACATATGCATTATCCTACACAATGAAGTTGTGTTTTGCCTTAATTTTTACTGTTTCTTTATAAAGTTTAACATGCTGAATATGAAAACCAATTTTTTTACTATCGACAATACTCATAAAAAACCAAACAAAATATTCACACATTTATACATTTCAATATTTTTACTCGTACTCAGAAATTACAAGGTACTGATAACACTGAGCTCAAAACAACAGTTTAACATAACCGTTAGTCAAAATGAGTCGTCCAAAAAAAATCCTTCTGAATTTCAAAGTTGTTTGCTTATTTGACTAATATTGTCCTCACAAACCATTGCTTCATCCCACCTTCCCTGTGCCACAGAAATTTCTAGCATTTTAAAAATAATAATTTGTAAAATATGTGAAACTTTTTACAGTTTTTGTTTATTCGCAATATTCCTATATTTTGTAATCAATGACAGGCACAAAATTTACTTAAGCTACACTAAAACATTGATACTACATGAAAATAAATATTACCACAATTATTACCAGACAATTGTACAAAAACTATAAAAGGTTGGGCGAATACATTTTTTATACAATGTGTTATTTTAATTATGCAAACTTTGCATTACGTCAGAATGTTTGTGAAAGTTTTTATGCATCCTGGAATTTGTACATTGTCATAAAGAGTTCATTCAACGACATAACCATCACTTTGTCTTGACCTGAGCGTAGAGGTCCTCCTGTTTCTGGTCACTGTTGAATTGTCTCTTTCTCTCTGATCTTTGAATGTCAGCATTCTCTGTCTCTGGGTCTGTGTGGAGTTTGGAGAAGTCAATCTCTCCATAATGGATCTCATCCGTTTCTTCCTCAGTCACCCCAGATTTTATGGTCATCTCGACAGCATTGTTAGAAGAAATCTCCATGTCTTTATTTTTATCTTCAGTCTAAGGGGGAAAATCAGTGGAAAATTTATCAATATTTATATTTAGAAGATCAGAAAACAATAAATGTTAATAATATTTTATTTGAAAATCCTCATAGAAATTATATAATGTGTACACTCACCTCATCTCTTCCTTTGATGTTGGTCTGACTGGATGCCCTTGTCCTATTAGAGAATACAATCTAAATGTATTTGTCTTGCTTACATAAGCATATAACATCAAAAGTAATAACAACAAAGACAAAAAATATATTCATTCAAGTACCTCACACAGTAAACAAATACTGCAGAAATCACAAGTAAAGACAAAAGTCCTCCTGTACAGCCATAAATCACAGATTTGGATAATCCACCGTACTCTGAAATACAACAGGGATACATTTATTTAACAACAAAGATGCTCCATAAAGGACTGAGAGCATAAATGTGAATTCCGTTACATATATAAAAGCAACTTCTGTATGTTAAATATTTTTTGTAAAATATGTTAAATATTCACCTTTTATTGTGAGCTGGATCTCTTCTGATGTCTGGTTGCCAAATTGATTCTGCGCTGTGCAGAAATACCATCCTGTATTATTATGAGTAACAATGAGGGTAATATTAATCTCCCAGGCTAGAGGTGTCTCCTGTCCACGTTTATACCAAGTGTAGTTAATGCTTTTGAAAGGACTGGCTTTGCATTTGCAGGTCAAAGTCACATTAGTGCCCACAGAGACTGAAGCAGATGGTCTAACACTGATGGATGTTGTTTTTGGAGGAACTTGGTGGAGAAAGCGAACATGACAAACATTAAATGATGAGACCTGCACAGTGTTTAACTCCACTGATACCAAACATAGCCATACATATTTGACAACAAAAAAAGTTACATATCAAATGAATAATTCAAATGGCTTAAATTCTCTTACAATGAAATAGTAGCTTTATGGTTCTTTTCACAGAGATGTGTGTTGGATATGTTACAATGCAGGAGATGTTCTTCTTGTGATCCGTGTATGAAGCAATGAAGGTTATGGTGGAAATCACAGATTGAGTTTTGTCAAGATTCTCTTGTATCTGTGTTGTAATGTTGGCAGATGTGGGGATGAGAGACCAGGATAATGTAGGAGGTTGTTTGGGGCAGGGAGCTTCAGCAGAACACCTCAGACTGACTGAAGTCCCCTCTCTCACATATTTTGACACATTTGGAGTGATACTGAGTTCAGGAGGATGTGGTGAATCTGCAGGGTGAATGATTGTAGATAGTTATTTTGAAAAGCACGTACTAATGCAGTTTTAAAGGCATGTGCATTCATTGGTATGGCTGGTAAAATTGTCTGATAATATGGGATGTTGCAGAGGTAAGGTTTTAACCTCAACATGAGCACATCTAACACATTTCGAAGTCTGTTTTTGTTAAGCATACCTCATTTTTATATTTATTTAAGTTTGTAAACAGATGGTCTGTTCAGTGTAGTTGGCATTTACCTGTAACATTGATCCTCACAGTCTTTCTTGAGTCACTTGAATCAGCTGTATTGGTGTTAAATGTTGCTCTGAACACATTTGGCTCCATTTGCAGTCTGAAGTAATAAGTGTGTGAATGATTCATCATGATGTTATAGAAGACAGTGGTGCAGTTTCTCTCATTGAGTTTTCCAATCATTTCTATGTGACTGAATCCTTGGATGGTGTTTTCACTGCCGTTAAACACTAGAAAACTATCATCTCTACCAAAGTGTGGTGAATTCATCAACCAAATTCCATAAAGCTGTTTTGTTTTCTGCAGTTTTGTCTCAAAATCTGAGACCTCAAATGTGCAGGGTATCTGTACACAAGATCCTGTGAGAGCTGTTACTCTGTATGGGAGTAAAGCTGAATACACATTAGCTGAAACATAAAACACACAAAATAACCATAAAGCTCTACCTGCTAATGCTTAATGCATGATTTATAGACGGACTGACAAACCTGAATGAGTGTGTGGTAACACAGAGTTGATGATGATGAAGAAAGTAATCTGAATTCTTGCCATTTGGATTCTTATAAAGGGCACTCGAATGAAATTACTGGAACATACCAAATAATAACGGAATCACATCATACTTCATCTAAACACAACACAGACTATAACTTTACAGAGACACCTCATTCTACAACCAGATGCTATATAACAAGCTCAATTTGTAAATACAGATAAAAAAAGCATTCAATGAATACATTTAAACTGCTAAATTAAAAAAATTGTATCCTCCTCCCTTGGGGGGAAATTAAATTACATTTTATTTATATAGCGCTTTTCAAAATGTGCATTGTTCCAAAGCAGCTTTACAGGGGAAAATAAGAAAAACAAAAAAACCACACAAAAGGTAAAACACAGTAGCCTACATGGTGTTTATAGAAATTATGTTTTATTAACAAAGTTCGGGAGGAACCTAAGCATATAAATCACCTATCAGCCGAGCACGCTATCTCTACTTAATTATCTAGGCTGGTTCACCATCAGCAATCACCTATCAGCCGGGTGTGTTCTGGGCTCGAGCCGGTTCCGAACCCGGAGCACTTGCTCTGAGCAGGGTAGAGTGCTCCGGGTTCGGATAGATCCGGCGAGCTCGGAGCCCACTCCCTGTACAACACGCCAAATACGCATAACCTGCATTCCCATGCTTTACCATCTATCCCAACACGGAGCTGTTTATTGGCGAGGGCGAACTCGTGAACAAGCTAAAATATTCTAGTAAATAATATCTAATGTCAGCAGTCTCCCGGTGGTTTATTAAGCATATTTTGCAAGTGAATGCTTGGCTGAAAAGATGTGTCTTTAATCTAGATTTAAATTGGGACAGTGAGTCAGAACCTTGAATAGTGTCAGGAAGGCTATGCTAGAGTTAAAGTGCATTTCCCCTTTGGTGCATTTAGTTATTCAAGGTGTCATCAAAAGGGGCAAAAGGGTTTAAGGCTTTATAAGAGATTAAGAGAACTTTAAGGTCAATACGATACTAAATGGGTAGCCAGTGAAGGGTTGATAACATTGGGGTTATGTGATCGTATTTTCTGGACCTGATTAGAATTCTGAAATTCACTTATCAGTGTTGACTGTATGCAAAAACCACACACCAAACGCTCAATAGGTCATGTTGTGTAAAAATAAGTTATCCGCATAAGATTTGTGTATATGCTTGGCCAACTTAATTTGATTAAACTAAATCAGTTTTGTTGAGTAATAAGTTAAATAACTAAGCCAACCTGAAGTAAAAGTTACTAAAGCTGTTGTGTCTTGTGAAATCATTTTAACCCCTTTATTTTATTCACATTTTGTTATGTTGCTGCATATGTTAAACAACTTTGAATTAAAATTTTACATTAATCTTCTCCATAAACGATAATGACAAAAAAACAGATTGTGACAACTTTGCAAAAAAAAGAAGTTAAAAAATGGAAATAGTTATTGCACAAGTATTCAAGCCCTTTTCAAAATGTGAATAAAATGAAGGGGTTTGAATACGTTCGCAACGCACTGTACAAAAAAGTCTGTGACAATAAATGACTTTGGACATTTACAATAATAACTTTTAAATTAATAAATTGTACATTAACAATAATAATATGTTGAGCACTATCATGTATTTGACTTGACTATCAGAGACAGAGTCAGATTAAGATTTCACTTATATCCAAGAGCTGATAAAATCTTTTGAAAGTCCATCATTTACAGTGATGTTAAAAAAATACAAGAAAAAATATACAGTGACAAAAAAAAGTGTTCCAAGGCTAAAAGGGCTCTTACCTCAAAGCCGTGCAGTTTTGAGAGCAAAAGCAGAAGTGCTTAAAGACTTCTTCCTTGTGACAACCTAAACGTGTCATACAGGAAGGCAGTTGTAGTAGAAAAAGTACTGCGATTTAGCCAACATGAAGAAAAGCATCAACACAATACAAGAGTAAATCAGACCTTAAAGAAACATTTAACACAAAGTTATACAAATATCATAATTAAGTCATCCTGTTCCTACTCTAAAGTACAACATATCTACAAATATAAAATGCTACTGCATCACTGATGCACTATGTTAGAAGAATAAAACGTGATCAACAATGACCAACAACTGTAGCACAGATTACAGGCTTACTTTTGCCTCTAAACACTCTCAAAATGGTTGGGTATTTCAACCCATCCTTTTGTCAACAATGGACAAACCAACTGTTGAGTTAAATGAACCCAGCAGATGTGACCAAACAATGGGATGAAACAAACCATTAACTTTATTACTTTATATAACCGAGGTTGGGTTTGTCCATTTATGACCCAATGATGACCTGAAATAACTCAACACTTTTAACAGTGTAGTGATTGTGTAACTGCATGGATGACATGTCAACATCATAGTCATTTCTAGTCTACAGTGAATCATTTCAAATTGGGCAAAAGTGACTAAACTTGCGCATCTGCTCATGACACTTGCATCATTTTCTGCTTTCCTAAGGTCTAAAACAAGGAACTGAAGCTTACTTTTAAAGATTTAACTTGCTTCAAATATATATATTTATAACAGGAAGAATATACAGGAAGGAAAATATTTACTTTTTTGCATGTTCCTTGACTTAAACTGAACAATGAAGAAATGTGTAATTACTGTGGCACCCTTAAAGACTAAAAGTGTCATCCTTCAATGCTGTTAAGATGTAATCTACGAGAAAACCGTACGGCAAACTTTCTGAATAAAACAATTATTTTACCAAGTACACAAGTTTTACAGAATAAAAGTTTACAAAAAAATCACAATTACTCATCATAAACAGTTTCGAATATTATCAAAAACACACTTGCATGTGAGACCATCCAAGTTGATGAAATAGGTCTACTTAACAGTACTTATTTATGTTTATGATTAAAGGCGGGGTGTCCGATTTCTCTTAGCTGTTGTTGATGTTCAAAGCACCAAAACATACTTTGCCCAACTTTGCAAAGGCAGAGTGGTATGACGCGTATAGAGAAAAACATGATAAACAATTCATAAACATATATAGACAGACACATCAAGAAGCAAGACTAGAAAATTTCCATTACATTCCCCCTTTTATCATATATGATAACCAAAATCTTTATACTTTGACTTGTAAGATGAGCAACGCCCTTTCTCTTACAGGCTTCATTCTTCTATCTAAACAGTTCTTAAAACAGTGAATTAAACATGGTAACATAATCATAACCAACAACAACCCTACAAGAATAGGCAACACCACCTGCTTGAGCCCCACTCTCCAACCTTAGGAATTCCACCACTTCAACAGGCTGTTTAGTCATATCGTCCGGCTCCCTGATGGCATTCTTCATGTGCTTTATAATGTATGTTACATTATCAGCATAATCCGGAATGTAGAAACAACAACTGACCCTGAGCATTTTACACACACACCGCTGTTCTCTGCGGTGAGCATATCTAAAACGAACCCACCCTGCAATCCTAATTCACTACTTCCAAACTGTTCAATTCTATACTTTACTTACCACCTGGTTCTCTGCACTCTGTCTTTTCTTCGGCCTTGTTGGTGCTGTTTGCAACTGTCAACAGGTTTGTGACTTTGCAGGGTAATTGACCCTTCAGCCTCTTCCGGTCCTCTAATCTCAGAGGACTGACTCTCCATGCCTGCTCGAGTCGCATACATCACCAATAACTGTCATTCACTCATACCTCTTTCTTTTGCATCAGAGCCAATGCACATGCCTTATTGCCTTTCTCATGTCTACGTTTGTCTCTCTTGGGTCTATCCACGTTCTAGCCTCTACTTCTTCTGCCTCTTTTTCCGCCTGCATTGCGGCCTGAAAATTCCTTGGCTGCAACAACCTGTGTCCTTCCCCTCTGTTGACCACATACATCAATACTGCCCTGCATCTTCCATCGTCAGATATTCTTACTCTCATTTCGGGAGTTGCTCCCGTTCCCTCATAATACAAATTTTCTGAGTTAGCGCTGGTCGAAAACTTCCTCTTTTCCCTTTTTATTTGGCCGTCCCAGGGGACATAATGCCCCACATTTTCCAAAATTGTATTGCCTTATCCACCACATCACCTGAAGTACATGTACCTCTACACAAATACATATTTGTTCCCCAGTACCTAGCAGAATTAGGGTAACACTGTCCCTCCCCATACCATTTTATAAACCTTGGAATATAGTGTTGCACAGAAACAAAATTCTACGTGTGTGACAGACTGGTGTCTGTCTGTGGCATCTGGTGTTGCTTGCTTTGCTGCAAGGTCAGATCGTCGGTTTCCTGAAAAAAATTGTTTCAGATACAAAAGTGTGTGTACAGCACAGTCACACACAACAATGGGATAAGCATATCAGCAACCTGTGTGTGATTAAGAATTTTTTTTACCATCAGCTTTCACAAAGTTCCTGTGTTTCCACAGTGTGCCAAATTCATGAGTTACACCAAATGCATATCTACTGTCTGTTTATTTACACTTTTACACTTTGCTAATTTGCATGCGCCTATGAGTGCAATGAGCCCTGCTGTCTGAGTAGAGAAATGGTCCCTAAAAATGATATCAATTGCTTCTTTGCTTTTGGACGTGCGATGTCTGTAATTGCAGACATGCTTTGCGGACAGACATGCTGTCTGCCGTGGACAGTAATTTCGTGACCCAAAAAATTAACAAATCGTTTTACCAGCTGGACTTTACTTTGTGTTCTTTTCTTTTCTCTTCTCTTTTTTTTTCACTGGAAACAAAGGCCTGCACACCGGTGAATTTTGGCATGGCACAAATATGCCATTTTTTGGGAAAATCATTAAATATTATGCCTTATGCCATTGAGGGCTCGTGGTTTGATGGCTTCTGATTTGAGGGGGTATTGCTGTTCGCATGGACGAAAATTACCCTTGGGCGTTATCACAACAGGCTCACAGTTCCTAATCAACCCAACATTATATTTTCCTGTTAACCACAGTTGAACGGGCACCTTCCCAAAATTGTCAACATGCATCATTAAACTATTCGTGTGTGAAATCACAGATTGAGTTTTATCAGGTTTCTCTTGTGTGTTGTAATGTTGGCAGATGTGGGGATGTAAGACCAGGATAATGTAGGAGGTTGTTTGGGGCAGGGAGCTTCAGCAGAACACCTCAGACTGACTGAACTCCTCTCCATCACTTCATCTACATCACTCAGTTCAGGAGGATTCGACCAACTACAGAGCAAAAATGACATGGTAACAAATACTGGGAATTTTACTGGGATATAATATATTTAACATAAACAACACCTAAACAACATAATAGGAGTTTATCTGATGCACAGGTATGGAAATAATAAAAAACTTTTTAAGTAACATAACAAATAGCACTAACCACATATTAAACATTATGGGGGGGTTCCCGGACAGGGATTTAGACTATAGTCCCAGATTAAAATAAACTTTAGCTACGTTTTTGTCTCTAAATACACCAATAGTCATGTTGTTGTAATGCAAGTTTGCATTATTCTCCTAATTTAACTAAAACCTAGTCCTAGATTAATCTAATCCTCTAGGAAACCGCCCCAAAGATTACGGTGAGGAACAGGAACAGCTCTTACCAAAGACAACAATGTTGACTGGACTGATGAATGTTGATTTAAATATGTCTGGCATCATTTGCACCCTGAGGAAGTAGACGTCTAAATGCTTCCTCATGACATTATAGAAAACAGAGGGGCATTCACGCCGACTAAGATTTCCAACCATTTCTATGTGACTAAATCCTTTGATGATAGGTGGTTGTTGCTGTTGAAAATCGAACCATCTGAAGTATCATCTTTAACCAACTACCAGATATCCTCTCTGTCCTCTCATGGTTACTGTACAGATAAAGCCAAATTATAAATGATGAATTATACATTTGGTATAAACAAGGTATTTGCACACAAGAACCATGCAATGCTGTTATGTTACTTTGGCAATTCAGCATTAAAAGTGTCTCCTGAGCACAGAAAAGGAATAACACACTCTTGTAAGACACCTTTCGTATGATGCAATCTTAAACTTATGCTTTTCCACTGACTAACATAAAACTACAAAAGCAACACAAAAAAATCACACATTGATGGTTTTAGATGGACAGTACTTTAAACTAACTCACCTGAGAATGTAGATGACCGAATATATGCGATGAACAGAAAAGCTATGAATGAATAAAGAGACAACTTAAGTGTTCTAAATAAAACAAACTCATCAACAAATCAATAATACATATAATAAATCATTTTATGAATTTAGAAATAAATAATGACAGAATTGTAATCCACACGGCTGCCAAACATTTTTTCATTTTTGATCCCCATTTTTTTTTAATCAAAACCAAAATATGGCCAAAATAAAAAATATTTATAAATCTTACCTCAGTGCAGTCTGTAGTGAGTGAGAACAGCAAAAGTCTTAAATGTTTTCCTGATAGAACAGTGTCCGAAATTCATGTCAAATCAGTTATATAGGAAGAATAAATTCACTCTTGTGGTTTGCACAGATTTCACATGAAAAGTGCTATGAACCCAACACCAAACAACAGAACTGCCAAACATATCTAAAAACATTTCTGATTTAAATAACAGAGCGTTAGCATAGTTGTTTAAAGACAGCCCAAAAATACAAAATATATTCTTTGTTCTGATGAACACAAACTAAGACATTTTAATACAAGATTGTAACTACGCCGTTTGGGTCACCATTGACTCCATAATAGGACAAACGGCTATGGGACTCAATGGTGACTTAAAACGTAGTTACAAACTTCTATTAAAATATCTTCATATGTGTGCAGCACAACAAAGAAATGTAGACAGGTTAACAACAAATGGAGGGTGATCAATTGATGACCATTTTCCTTTTTGGGCAAACTATTCCTTTAAATAACATAGTGTGTGCTAAAAAGAAAATGTTTAATTTAAACTACACAAATGTGAACATAAGCCATCCCCATGTTAAACAGTTCACTTAACCATTTATCATTTTCAAAGCATTACCTTAGGTACTGCAGTCATTTTTAATTTAAAACAAATATCTGTGACACATAAACAAAAATATTCTTTATAGATATTCATGCAGCATCATGTTTATAAGCAGTCTGCTGACATTTACATAATCCTACATTACTTCGTCCAGGTAAAATATGCAAGCACCTTTTATAGACTAAGGTCACTTACGTTCTCAAGAGATTTACTGTATGCTTTATATATAACAGTCAAGTGATAGAGGCATAATCTTGTGTGAATGCTCTTTAATTTGCTTACTTTCCACAACACTACAAAAATGCATGGAACTATTCTTAACACTTGTAGTTCTCAATGGTCCAAAGCAATTTCAATAAGATTAATTTTCCACCATTGCAGTACTATATACAAAAATACACTTCAAGCTGAAACAATGCTGTTGTTCATTCATACACTTGGATGCTTATTTCAATGTCGACTAATCCTGAATCATCTTTCTGCCTTGGTGACACACCTCAGCATATATGATCTGACCTGAGCTTCTTTCGGTGTGGTTTTTGGTTTCGAAGGTGGAGAAGTTAATCTCTCTGTGGTGAATCGTGTCACTCTCATCAGTTGTCATCTCAGGCTGTTGGCTTGACACAAAAGCACTGTTCATGTAAATGGGGCTGATCGGCTCATCTTTATTCTCGTCCTAAACAATTAGTTACATGAACGTTATTGTAGATCCACAGTTCTCACTTTTCAATTTATGTAAATAATAACCCATTTATCTCATATAGTAACAATTGCATGTGGGAGTTGGTGACATTTTCTATCAGAAAGGGCAGCAATATAATCTGCTAAAAATGTATAGAACATACCTGGTCAGAAAGGTCAGCTTCCCCGACGACAGGTTTATTTGATGCTTGTGTCCGTTGTTTTCTGTATTGAAATTTTTGTTTAGAAATCCACATGACATGAACCACCATAAAAAAATGTGTAGGTTGTAAAATTAAACTTCGAGGCAAAACAGAATACTCTAACATGACGGAGTTGAGTTGTACAAACCTTATGAAAATCATTGCCAGAAGAAAAAACAGCAGAAAAGCTAAAGCGCCTCCGACACATCCTGTGACCAAAGGAATGAAGGAATCTGATGACTCTACAATGAAACCGGCTGAAATTATTAGACAAAAAAAAGTTGGTTCAGTCAGTCACTGTTCACTTTCTGAACACAATAACAATGCATCCAAAAGCACATTGTGATTTTAGAAATACAAAAGCATGTTGAGCCTTTATCTATCTTTATCAAACGATTCCTTACACCGTAAACATGCCAAAGCTTTGTACTAAACTCACCTTCAACAATCAGCTGGATGTCTTCTGATGTCTGTGCACCATGTTTGTTCTCTGCTCTGCAGAAGTAACACCCTTCATTGATCTTACTGACATTAAAGGTCATTTTCTCTCCAAATGCCAGAAGTTTGTTGTCTCCACATTTGTACCAGGTGTAGTTCATATCATATGATGGATTTGCTTTACTTTTGCAGGTTAAAGTCACATTAGTGCCGACAGAGACTGAAGCATTTGGTTCGAGTTTGATATGAGTTTCTTTCGGAAAAACTTTTGGTACAAAATTAAGAGGGTTTTTTTTGTTACAAAATTGTATACATCTGTACATAGAAAATGTTTATGAAAGAGAGAAAACTACTCAAAGTCTCTTACACTGAACCTGTAGTGTTACGTTGTTTTCCACAGTTGTGTTACTAGACATGTTTGTTGGATATGTTACAGTGCAGACGATGTTCTTCTTGTGATCCGTGTATGAAGCATTGAAGGTTATTGTGGAAATCACAGATTGAGTTTTATCAGGTTTGTCTTGTATATGTGTTGTAATGTTGGCAGATGTGGGGATGAGAGACCAGGATAATGTAGGAGGTTGTATGGGGCAGGGAGCTTCAGCAGAACACCTCAGATGGAATATAGTGCCCTCCATCAATTCATCCACATCATTCAGTTCAGGAGGATTTGGCACATCTACAGAGCAAAAAGTAAAAAAATACAAACGTAGAAATGCTTTTATTTTTTTCACTGTCATGAATTCTGTCTTTACAGTTATTTGTTTTAACAGTACATTTAAGTGACTTCAGTGACAAACTAAATGTATTAAATACATAAACTGTACATTATTTACCCACTACATTAACATATCCCTAACATTTTTGCAGTGTAAGGCTTACCTACGACAGTAATGTTGACTGGACTCAAGAATGTTGCTCTAAATATGTCTGGCTCCATTTGCACCCTGAGGTAGTAGATGTCTGAATGATTCTTCATGACATTATAGAAAACAGAGGTGCATTCACGCCGACTAAGATTTCCAACCATTTCTATGTGACTAAATCCTTTAATGATAGGTTGAGTGCTATTGAAAATCAAACCGGTGATCTGATGTGTCGTCTTAAGCCAACTACCAGATATCATCTTGGTTGTCTTTAATTTTCCATGAAAATCAGACAAATCAAATTTACAAGGTATTTGCACACAAGAACCACCCAATGCTGTTATTTTACTTGGAAATTCGGCCCTAAAAGTGTCTCCTGAGAACAGAAAATGAAAAACATAAGATTTTAAGATTTAAGATTTTAACCTCGGACGGTTTTTGTCTGTTAGATGGATTTAGAACGTGACTAACCTGAAGATAACATAAATGAGATTAAAAAAACCACGAATGAAAAAAGAGACATCTCAATTGTTCTGAACAGACAAACAGCAAAACTGTAGTTTACAATTAACAGTTGCATGCGACTGCCAGAAACATATTTCAAGAAAACAAAACCTATGACATTTTTAGTAAGAATTAAGATGCACTCACATTAACACTTTTAAATTAAGACTTGATAGGTGTTAAAATGCAATCATATAATGAAAACTCACCTATCACAGTAAGACAGACTTTCTAAGCAGTCAAAGCAAAGCCAATGATTTTCTGCCACAACAGTGGTTCATTTATAATGGTCATACGAATCGTTTTCAGACAGCAATTATGTCGGCATCTCTTTTCAGGAGTTCCCCTGTTCAACAAGGATAACATTTGACAAAATATACAAACCACAAGCCACAGACCTTCTCTCATTCTATAGAACAAAGTTTCAATTAAGCACACTTTTTGCACGCTCTCATTTGTAACCTGTTTTACAACCCATCTGCTTGCTAGAGATCGGAGTTAATCTTTCAATGTTTGATTAAAACCCAAAAAGGTATATGCAAATTCCTTAAACATCACTTTCAAAAACAAAATTTTCAACCATTAAATAAATCTTTATTAAAGATAACAGCACACAGAAAACAGGGCATTTAAAACATTTCATTCATTCAACGTATGTTAAAACTTTCTTGAATAACGTTTTTAATGTGTTTTATTCCTCAACATGACATTTTATTTGCCCTTCTTGAATTTGCCTGGTGTAGCACTTGTCTTCTGCTTCTTCTTGGCAGAGCCCTTTTTTTCTGGCTCCTATGTGACAAGCAAGCAGAAATATTAAAACAAAAAAAATAACAAAGACATTACAGCAAGTTCCCAAAGCTCCCAGAACAATGAAAACTGAGCTCCATATGTTTTATATTTCAAGGGTTGTATGATATGGCCAACCAAATATGATTCACCCTCCACTATAAGAAACGTGATAAGCTCGTACGAGATCATGCATCATTGATCCTCCTTCTGATATTTCCTCATACCTTGCGTTTGGAGGAGATTGATCCAGTAACCGTGAAAAATGTGTCGAGTCTGCCCTGGGTGCTTCCTTGTCTGCTCTTCATGATCTTCTTGCATCCGTTTCGAATACGGTCTTCACTGAGGACACGTGAATTTAATACTTTACTATCTCAGATTTCTTCACACATCAGTGTTGAACAGAAACACCTTCCAGAACATCTTTTTTTGTACCTGAACTGCTTCTCAGCACACATAAATTGAATCAGTCCTTCCTCATCGGGTTCGTTCCACTTGAGCTCAACAGTACTGGAGTCCACAACCTCAGGTTCAAGGAACAGACCTCGAGCCTCTTTATACAGCCACTCCTCTGGTGCTGGATGCTTCTGCAGGACAAGCCAAAGAACAAGTTTTAAAAACATTCTGACTTTTTAAAAGGAATAAGGCTGAAGAGGAAGGTAAAAGAAAATGTTACGTATATATGGAAGTATAATTAATTATAAGTATATATTATCCAAAAATTGGTGGCAACACATTCAGAATAATTACTTTAAAAAAACAAGCCACAAATAAAAAGATGAGGAACAATTATTGTAGGTCTTATAGGTCATTTTAATAGTTTCACTGGGACACAAAAACTCCTTACTGTTTATTACAAATAAAGCTTAGTAGCACTGCTAGAAACACTAAAACTACAGTAATAAGAGCAAAATAAGAATTATTTCAAAATGATGGCCACTAGAGGTCACCATTACGAATGTTTGCGTACATATGTGCTTCAACGAGCATAAATCTGTATTATGGAATAACCATTACAAAAATGTAATGATCTAAATTGCAGGATTTAATCTGTAATTTACAAACTTACATTTGGGTCGATGTTTTCGAGAATCTCTTCAATAGAGCCGTGCTGTTTAATAAGGTCAATAGCTCTCTTGGGCCCGATTCCTTTTATAGTACCACAGTAGTCACATCCCAACAGGATACATAGGTCAATGAACTAAGACATTTAAATAAAATAAAAGCAATTTAAAGGAATATTAACACAGCAGGACATATTCTCAAACAGAATGTAGTACTGTAATGCTACAGAAGCAAATAAAGTCTCACCTGCTGGTGTGTCAGACCCATTTCCTGCAGAATTCGACTGAAATGAAACTCTTGGATTGGAAGCTTTCTAAGATTTAAAAAGAAAAGTCTTGCATCTTAAGTCTGCTTGCATTCATGCAGTGCAAACTTATGTCTATCAAGGATAATATAAGATTTAACAGCCATGCATTCATACTTTGCTTCACTGGCTGTTAAGTGCCTCAGCAGGACTGAGGTTCCAAATGTCAGACCGTCCATATCTTCCGTCGCTGTTGCATACACCTTCCCTGTCTTCACCAGAGCAGCACAGCTAGCCTCAGCTTCACATGGAGCCTTGACATAAAACATCCCATGTCAGCAATTTGCAAACGCTCAAACACATTTTGAAACATTTACCATTATGTCACATTGACAGTGGTAACGAATGTAAAAATATGAATCAGATGGGCTCGAAGCATTTTCTGTACCTCGATGTACGGCACACCCATTAGTGTAAGCAGCCTCTTGCATTCCTCGTTGTGCTGTTTGGTGACCTTCACTAGTCGCTTGCTAAACTTGTCAATGTTCTCCTGTTCACCTGTAAGAAAGCAGATTGCCATCAAGGCAAATACAGGACAACCAATAGCATATGCGCTACAGGTTACTAAAAAAACCATCTATACCTGCTTCTTGTGCCTGAGCAAGAAGTTTCTCAGCCTCTGCTCGTCTCTCTCCTCTCTTCTCCAGCTGCAATGGGAAACAACTATTTTAAATATAACTTAACTTATGAATCTCTCTCCTATGTTATAAATATATTAAGAATCTCTGAAGCACCTCTCCTGACTTCAGCTGAGGAGGTTTCCCATCAAACACATAAACAGGCTTGATACCACTCTCCAGTATTCGGATGGTCCTGTAGAACATGCCCATGAGGTGGCTGGGGAGGAAGCGGGTAGATGTTTAATGTTATAAGGTAAATCTAAACCCATTTAACTCAAACAGCTGTTATCAGACACACAACTTTACATACCTAGTGGTCTCTCCATCTTCATTCTGCAAAACGTTACCCTCCTGTCTGACCGCGATCAAAAATTGGTACATGCACATGGATGCATCAATGGCAATCTTCCGTCCTGTATGTATATCGAAATGCAATTTAATCATTCAGACTGAACAAGAACGTGCCTGTAGTCATATTGTACATCAAAGTAAAAGACAATGATATGATTTAAAAGGCAAATCTTGTTACTTGGCATACCAAAGAAGCTTTTCATCTCCTGCTCCTTGATAGCTGAAGGCGCGTGATCTGCAATGAGCTTTGCAAGTCCGTGAATTCCCATAGTGATGAATTGTTTGACCTCGAGAAATCTAAAATAAATAAAACAATACTTGAGCACTCATATAGAAAATATTAACGTTTTCTTCGAGTGAGATCAACATATGCGCCTAGGACTAACAGTTATGAGCCAGTATACATAACGAAGAAAAGCTAGCAGGTCTGCAAGCAAAGCTTCAAAAACATAACATCTCAACGTAGCTTATCCACACGTCAAAGTTCTCCATCGATTCTATAAAAACTAAGATATAAAGAGAACTTACCAATGAAAACGTGCGTGAACACAATGTTTTTGATTCAGTCGCTCACTTCCACACGCTAGCGCGGGGAAATCACTTATTTCGCGCGAAATCCAAACCCAGGCATTAATAGTCAAATTCTGCACATCGCCCCTTGGCGACGATCGAATCGATTGCTCCGAATTGTTTGGTGTTGCCTTCCAGGGGAGAAAATGGCAAACTCGTCTCTGTCGATCGGATGCGATTAGTTAGGACTGGAACGACACATCGACGAGAGCGAGTAACGACGCGGCTTCTAGCGTTCATCGCGACTTTTAACAGACGCTAAACGCGTTCCCTTATCGACCCCAAACCTATAGACGTGTATTAAATGCACGACAAGAGCACGGTAAATCAGTTGCAGGTGTTATGTTGTAGCCCCGCCCACACCGGAAAGTCCGAGTGAGAGTATTTTTATTTGTGCGGTGACGTGGATTCGCCTGTAGTGCTGCTGCTCTCGACCTTTCAGCCGTTTCATTGCGTAAACTAACGATCGGGTTATCGGCTTTTCACGCTCCGCATCTTTCACAGGAATGTCCAGAGATGACATTACATATAGCCGCGTGTTGTTGACCGGATTTTGAAAAGAAAGAAGCGATTCTGAGGAATCCTGGCAAGCAACTGAAACAGGTTTGGTGCATTTGTCAAAAGCGGAAGTGTTCAGAGCATCTTCGCAAAGCCGAAAATTGTTGATAATGCATTAGAAGCCAAACTACACAGACTGTTAGATTGGTTTCCTGTGTGTTTATTACCGTATCGGATTGTTTAACCTGTCCAAACTGACTTATTTGAGGGAAAGCGATAAATAAAATAGGTGCAAGCAGGGGAAATGGAGTCTGCAAAAGATCTGTTTTAGCTTCAATGATTTTGTTTCGAAGTAAAACGTTGAGTCGCAATGTACTATTGTTATTCGTTTACAACAGTTGTGTAAGTTACATGTCTCTGCTGTCAAGGCTGATGTTAATTTTGATATGTGAATATATCAGATAAAGTGTGTAATTGTGTCACCACGAGCCTATGGTGTGATCAATCACCCTTTTAAAGTACTTAGTTCAATGTAGTGCTTCAGTAAATGTGGAAATGAAATAAATTAGATTAAATGCTGTTTAAATAGTTTTGAATAGCGTAGAGCATGCCACATGTAAAAAGTTAAGTCCCGTGTAAGCCCATATGAGCCATTTATAATAATTATACAAATTCTGGTTATTGAAAACATTTGCATAGTTGGCTTACAGTCTTTTTTCACCCACAGGCAGGTGTTGTCATGACAGCAAGACTGGAATGTATGGGCCTGCTCCTTGCAGGTCGACCCATGAGGCTCTGTGTGCTGGTTCTGTGTCTGTTGCCTCACTTCGGCTGGGCGGTTAGTTACAACAAAGGAGATCCAGTGATCCTGTATGTTAACAAAGTTGGTCCATATCACAACCCCCAGGAAACCTATCACTATTACACACTCCCCGTCTGTAGACCTAAAGAGGTGAGTGGATGCTGCAAGGTTTTAAAACTGTATGTTATTTGGGATTTAATTCTATATTCGGGGTTTGTTTTGGGCAGTGGTGGTTCAGTCACTAATCGAATGACTTCATTTATGACCAGTTTTGTGTAATTGTGGTGTGTGGGTTGTTAAGGTTCGCTAATGTATCGCTGTTGTAAACCTATGAATGTTTATTTATGGTATTTGATATGTTTGCAGGTCCGTCATAAGTCTTTGAGTTTGGGGGAGGTGTTAGATGGAGACCGTATGGCAGAGTCTCTTTACAAATTACGCTTCAAGGAAAACTCTGAGAGACAGACGCTGTGCCAGCTCACTCTTTCTGAGAAAGAGGTATGACTTTTAAGTGCAGACATGTTTATGAAAGGTGTAAAATTGTGACGTCCATCTAGGGCTGTAAAAAAATTGTTTTAATATGCTGCATTTGGGAAACAAAATTAACGGGAAGGGATAGTTCACCCAAAAAGTCTTAAAATTCTCTCATCATTTACTCACAACCTGTATAGATTTCTTGGTTGTGATGAATACAAAGGAAGTTATTTGGAAGAATGTCAGTAACCAGACCAATCTCATCCCCCATTGACTCCCATAGTCATTGTTTTTCCTACCATGGCAGTAAATGGTGGATGATCTGTTTCATTACAAACATTCTTACAAATATCTTCCTTTGTGTTCAGCAGAACAAAGAAATGTATACAGGTTTGGGACAATCTGAAGGTGAGCAAATTATGACAGGATTTTCATTCTTGGGTGGCTAGTATAACTTATCCTGTTCTTCCAAATATAGATCCTACCTACTTTAATCAAACACGTCTAAACTAGCTAGTCAAGGTTTTCTGGTTCTTTGAAAATGACAGTGACGGGTGTGTTAGAGCAGGCTTGTGTGGAGCAGGACTTTGTGATGTCATGGACAATGATGACAAGAAGCAATGATGTAGGTACACTTTGTTAATTATTTTTTATACATATTTGAAACTACAGGTGGACCTGTTACGAGAGGCGGTGGAGGAGCTATATTACTTTGAGTTCGTCCTAGATGAAATTCCCATCTGGGGTTTTGTGGGATACATGGAAGAAAGTGGATTCCTGCCTCATAGTCACAAGGTCTTTTATTTTACATTGTAACACACACACCTACATAAACTTCTTTTTTGGCTTTTTTCTTGATCTCAAACAGTATTTGACAAAACCATACTGTGGTAAGATGTCATTAATTAATTCATTAATTAATTGACACTAAATATTAGTGAAATGTGATCTCCATGTGCCTCAATGTTGTAATCACTAATTCGCTGTTTTCAAATCAGGTGGGATTATGGACCCACTTAGACTTCAACATAGAGTACAACGGTGACTCTGTGATCTTTGCCAACGTGTCTGTGAAGGATGTGAAACCTGTGCCATTAGAGGAAGGAGGGGTCGGCCACAGTGCTGGTGGCAGTCTGTCGATCACCCACACCTACAGCGTGCACTGGTTTGAGAGCACATTGCCCCACTCGCGCAGGGCAGAGCGACTTCGAGACTATTCCTTCTTTCCCAAGACACTGGAGATCCACTGGCTCTCCATCATCAACTCACTGGTGCTGGTGGTGCTACTGCTGGGCTTTGTCATCATCATCCTCATGAGGGTGCTGAAGAACGACTTTGCCAGGTAAGGAGGAGTACATTTTGGAGGGTCATTGTGTTTGGGACGTTTAATAAAATGTGGCTGTATTAACTGACAAAAAGAGTATTGACTCGAAAAAGTAATTTGTATGTGCAATATTGGTTGTTTAATTCTTTTGTTGTAGTCAATTTAATTCAAATTAATATTTCTTTAAAAAAATCCTAAATTCATGTTTTTAAAGGTGAATGTGAATAATTAAGAAGCATCTCAATTTGCATATGTTGCAAATTACCCTGAATTATTTTCATTTACTACCATTGATTAGATTTATACTTCATTTTAAATGCATGGTTATAAACAATTCTAGATGCATAAAGAACTGTTACCACAAACTATACCAAAAAACGTTATCCAAAGTTAAAATGACCATAACAGGTTTCTAATGATCTTAGGCTTTAGTAAGCCACTGCTTCTTGTGGCTGATTGCTTTATTATATAACATCAGTGTTCATGTGACTGTCTGATCTATCCGGTTGAGTCATTGTTTCTTAAAAGGTTGTGTCTGTCTTCACCTTCAAATCTTCAGACAGAAGACAGGTCATGTGTTAATTGTCTTTATGTCGGCGATGTTTAAGAGAGCTGCATTTCATTTACACCGAACCAGTTCTACACAATGCTTTATTATGTATTCTGCTGTATTAATGGTAAACAAACACCACCTAATTAAATTGTCGTTGAGATTAATTGAAATCTAAAATAAAAGGTACATGTTTATGGCGCATTCCATTAGCAGCCTAGGTAGTGCAGTAGGGAGCAGGTTTGTGTCTGTCAACCATTCAATTTGTTTCTGTTGTTCCCTGAGAAACAACCACACACAGAAAACTTGCTAGGAGATGGTGACTTCATCTAATGACTCTATGGTTGGATGAAGGATGCTGTATTTATTTGTTGCATTATACTCCATGCTCTTAATTTAATTTGCAAACAGTTTTCCTTGAGCTGGTAATGGACTCATTTAAGTAATTCAAGTGTTTTGAGTCCATAAACTCTTTGGTCACATTTATGATTTTTATAAGGGAAGCAGAGGGAAATATGATGCTAACATTGTAAAGGGATCTTTAATGAATGACTGATGAGATATTTGTTTCTGCAGGTATAATGTGGAGGAGGATGGGACTTGTGATGATCTGGATCAGGGAGATAACGGATGGAAAATCATCCACACGGATGTCTTTCGCTTCCCACCGTACAAGAGCCTTCTGTGTGCCATATTAGGGGTCGGGGCGCAGTTTCTGACACTGGCCACAGGTGACTTGCTGCATTATAGAGAAACTTCTGTAGAACACGCATCTAATTTTCAGATGAGAAATTTGTGTTTGTTTTTGTATGGCAGCACTGAGGTTGATAAAAAGAGTGAGACTGAGTTTAAAACGGTGTACTTGGGATCTTTAGATAAATCCTTAATCCTTTGATTTTTATTTCCTGGGTGCTTTAGGAATCATTGTCATGGCACTTTTGGGGATGTTTAATGTCCATCGTCATGGTGCCATAAACTCGGCAGCGATTGTATTGTACGCTCTGACCAGCTGTGTGTCAGGTTACTGTTCCTGCAGCTTCTACACACAGATTCAGGGTCAGCGCTGGGTCTGGAACATTATTCTCACATCTTCACTTTTCTCTGGTGAGACACATCAATCTTTGTGGATAGTGTATCTGTATAAATGCAGTATATCATCAATGTTCACCAGAGGTGGACAGTAGTGAAGTATTTTACTCTACTTATGTACATGTACCTGAGTTTTTGCATTTTTACTCCCCTACAGTTCATAAAAATGTTTTTGGGGGGTTTCTTTCCTTTAATCCTGAAGGGGATAGTTTATTTAAAAATGTACTCACCGTCTTTTTGTTTCAATCCGGTATGGCTCACAGAACCCCAAAAGAAGATATTTTAAATGATGTTGGTAATCAAACAACGGCAGTACCAATTGACATTGAAAAAAAGTGAATATGTACCGCCATTGTTTGGCTACCAACATTCTTCAAGATATATTATTTTGTGTTCTGCAGAAGAAAGAAAGTGATACAAATTTGAAATGACAAGAGGGTGAGTAAAGGATGACACATTTAAATAGTTAAGTACATTAAGAATCTTAAGTAGTCAAATTAAAATTGTTGTGTGAAAAGTGTGAAATGCTTTATATTGTAGTGTAAAATTATATATAAATTGTATTGTATATTTAAATATTGTTTTGTGGTATTGTGGTGTATTGTAGTAAAACATATGTTAAAAGTTAACTGTAAATACGCTATGATAATGTACAAATACTTGAAAAATACTTAAGTAAAATACTTCACTACTTTCCACATCTGATCTGTACTGAACAGCCAACTACCTACTATTTTTAGTAGCAGTTTGCAGAAGTAGTACGCTGTTTGCAGAGTGAAAAGACCTACATTTATCTAGAGCAACTAATAACTAGAGTAGAGCACAATGTTTGGGATTCTGTATCCCACAATGCAATTCACCCAACTTGACCTGTTTCCAGGGAGACTGATGAACCTGAAGCAGTATCAGACAATGTTTTACTGTATGCTTTTTCACATACGGTTTAACAGTATACTACTTCTGTGTAGAAAGATAGTATGTTAAGATTTTATTCCAAATAACTATTGTGATAGTTGCAGTTCCTGTGTATTGAGAACAGAAACTCACTTTCTCTCTCCCTCCCCCAGCTCCTCTTTTCTTTACCTGGAGTGTTGTGAATTCTGTTCATTGGTGGAGTGGGTCGACCCAGGCCCTGCCTGCCACCACTGTGCTTCTGCTGTTAGGTGCCTGGGTGCTTGTAGGCTTTCCACTCACCGTCATCGGTGGAATCGTGGGAAAGAACAAAGCAGGCAACTTCCAGGCGCCGTGTCGCACGCGCAACATCCCCCGTCAGATCCCCCAGCAGCCCTGGTACAAACACACGGCCGTGCACATGGCAATCGGAGGATTCTTGCCTTTCAGGTGAGCAGTGAACCCAGGCATTTGGTCAACGTTTTTTTTGTATTCAGAAATATTTTTTATCGTTTGATCATCGTCTGATTGTTGCTGTGTCCCCTTCACAGTGCCATATCGGTAGAACTGTACTACATCTTTGCCACTGTTTGGGGCCGAGAACACTACACGCTGTACGGTATCCTGCTCTGTGTCTTTGCTATTTTGCTCTCCGTGGGTGCCTGCATCTCCGTGGCCCTCACATACTTCCTGCTCTCAGGCGAGGACTACCGCTGGTGGTGGCGAAGCGTCCTGAGCACCGGATCCACCGGCATCTTAATATTTGTTTACTCTCTCTTCTACTACCACAATCGCTCCAACATGAGCGGCCTTGTACAGAGCGTGGAATTCTTCGGATATTCTTTGCTCACTGCGTTTGTTTTCTCTCTCATGCTGGGGACGGTCTCGTTCTGGGCCTCTCTTGCTTTCATCCGTTACATTTACCGTAGCCTTAAGATGGACTAAAGAGGGACGCTGACTACTTCCTGTCAAAACACCCAAAGGGGGTTGAGTGAGACTTGTGGACCAGATCCTCACAGAGCCCTGCATGAGCAGGTTTTGTGTTGCAGAATTATGTTAAACTGAAAGTAACTGACAAAAGACTAATTTAATATATTATTTTGCTCACCAACACCCTTATACTTAAAATGCACATAAGTACTTAGTTGCTAGATGATATGCACATCAAATACGGATGTATTTGAGAGCCATTAAAATTTGCTGAACAGGTAACTTTTGCATACTTCATATAGGTTGCCTCAAGTATTGAAGCCCAAAAATGTGCATTTTGGAGTTTGTTTACGTAATGCATTTAAATTATGACTAAAATGATTAATGTTAAACTCACATGAGAAGAATGGACAGAGACCTTCATATCTATATATTGTTCACATGACCATGAAGGAGATAAAGCACTTATATGTAAGTGAGCTAAGCGATGATGAATATCGGTGGATATATATGGTTGTGAAGAGGGTAAAGAGAGGCATGTTGTATTGTGCAGTTTACACAAATTTGACCAAAATATTTGTTGTAGAATAAAAGGGCCTGAAGAAATGAAGAATAAGTTATGGAAGCAATATGATGCTATAGTCACCATCAACTGTGATCTGTCGAAATGTAAATATACCATGTTTTCAATTAAGTCACTTTTTATGGTAAGAGGAATAAATGCAGGGAAAATAAAACCAAGTCTATTGTGTGAGTGAAGTTTAATTTGTGCAAAAAAGTGATTTAACTGAAAAATCACCATGAGCTCTAAATGTTAATATATATTATACACAAAGGGACAGATCACAAAAATACAAATGTCATATACTCGCCCTCAATTTGTTCTGAACACCTAAATATATTTGTGAAATAGAAATAACATTGTAAAATAGCCAATTGTGGCCAAGAACTGTTTGCTACCACAGTAGGAAAAACTGCTTTTTAAACTCAATGTACAATACATTTAAATTAGCTTTATTTTAGAGAATAAACTACTGAAGTCTCAATTAACAGTTATTCCCCATCAAAGTGAAATCTTTTCAAGGGGGAAACCACAATTCCTTAATATTCTTAGACATTTATGATCATGAGCCTGTAGTTTTACATGACAAAGTTAACCATAAAGCTGTTTGGGCATTTTTACCATAATTTGATGTCAAATTAGATCCATGTACCAAAGGCTGCTTACAATTTAGAGAAAAAACAAAGCACATTTCAGACAAAACATTTATTACTCAACCCGACAAAAAAATCTGAACTAAAGTTTTCTGTGTGGTTAGGAATACTTTCGCAAGCACACGCCAAGAGTTGCAAATACGACTTGATTGTTCTATTAGCTTAAACCAGGTGAAGGCAAGCAGGCATTTCATAAGCAAATACACAAATGTAATGATCCACATACATGAAGCGGTGAAATAAAGACCGAAATACAGAACAAACAGTGCAGTACAGACAACCTCCAGTACACATTCGATTACACAGCAGTGCCTTGCATACAAATTCATGGAAATTAACATTTTGTCCTGGCCAAGCTAAAAAAAGCTATGCATACGCACCTGGAAGAGCAAGGAAGAGATATTAAATACTCTGAAAAGGTACAATGGAGTTATAAAAATAGATATTCGGTATAAAACATGCTGGGATTAAAAGGCAACTTTACACGTTATCCAAAAAAACCTGAGACCACCATTTTACAACATCGCTGCAATATAAAAAGTACAGGCAACAGTTGTCTCAAAAAATATTTACAGGTATGGTCGACACCAAAGGATGTGTGGCTCAGACTAAAATATATACATACAAGCAGGCGGGCCATCAGGCAAAGTCATTCCCTATGTTGACCACTGGGTGGCATTGGGCATGGATGGCATTCGAGTAGGACTGCTTCCTTTGCCCTCGGCTTCCCTGATATCATCACTGACGTTGGCTTGAATGCTGAGGTTGACGCTGGCATTAACATGGGCCTGCATGTAACTAGTCGGGTTGGGGAATTCATAGTGCATCACAGCTGGGGGCAGAGGCCAGTTTCCGGGGGGTCTCGCAGTGGCCTGAGGAGGAGAACGTGGCTTTGAATAGCTGGGGTAGAACGGCGTTTGTGGAGGACTCTTGAATATAGACTCTCTCGGTTGAGTGTTGCTGTAGGAGTCTTGGTTTGGTACAGGGTTATCACTCTGGGACTAAAGAAAGATACAGATTGTGGGAATGATTACAAGTAGCCAAAGAAATATGGGAAGGTTGTCAAACTGTATCATCGTGCCTTTAAGACATTATCTAAACTATAGAAATGCCTCCTTTATAGATGAGAAGTTGCTCTTTGTCCACACTGATAAGTTTCCACCACTTATAAGACAGAACAAGCAACAGTGCGGACATAACCACCATAGACCAAGAGAGCATATCATACACGGGAGATGCTCACCTGAGAAGATGGTCCTGGCATGTTAGAAGCACCATTGATAACATATCGCTCAGTCATCCAACTACTATCTCTCTGATGCCTTTTGAGCTTCATCCTACGATTCTGAAACCAGGTTTTCACCTTTGAAAGGTATGAAAGGGTTAGACACAAAAACCGAGGAAGCATGGTTGCATGCACCAGATATTTCTACAGATCCATTTGACCAACCTGTTTGTATGTTAGCCCAGTTGTCCCCGCAAGAGTTTTCATCTCCGCGGGTGTGAGATACCTCTGGACATTGAACCTGTGGATGAGAGCATTCATCTGCGCCTCTGAGAAAGCGGCCCGGGTCTTGCGGGGCTGGGCCGCAGGTCGTCCCGGAGGTGTACCTGGTGGAGGCACCTGGGGTAAGCCGTCCACCCCCATGTTCAGACCCACTGGTTCTTCAGTCGCCCCAGCGAGAGCATTTGAGATTAGCTCGCTGCCGTCAGGACTGCCGCTGTCAGATTCATAATCCTGCTCTTTCCAGGAAGGGAGGTTCAGATTGGTCAGCGCAGACCCCTCTCGACTGCATCCGGAGCTCCATGAATCTACACAAATCGGGACAGAAATAAAGTCAGACACTATTGTACACACATCTTGTAGGTTTATTTTAACGTGTCACAAGAAATTATTATTATTGCTTGTATAAACAATTACACGATCACTTTTTATATTTTTATTACATGGAACACACTTTATTACAGTGATGCATTGCCTTGTAAAACCAAAATTAAACCCACCAGACTAGTTTGGTCATAGTTTTGTGCATAATTTTACACATTTGATGGCTATTGATGTATATAAAATTGCCTGTGAATGTATTAAACGGTTATCAACTTGACGTCTTAAGGATAAAAGCGCATACTAAGGGTTTAAACAACGAAAATACATATGGTACTCATGGGTTAAAATAGTCAGAGATTATTCATCGTTAAGTGAATACTAGTGGATCAGAGTTACCTGGCGTATGCGCCTCTGAATCGCTGGGTGTATCGCTCTCGGCCTGCTCAGCATCTTTGGCTTTGGAGTCAAGCGCGGTCTTATTGAACGAGTTGAGTCGTCCGTTCTGCGTGTTGCCCGGGTAGTGCCCGTAGTTATTGGCGTTGGCGTTTTCTGGGCTCCAGGGTGGCGATTGCTGTGTGGCTTGCGTGGAGTAAAAACTCCCGGTGACCCCAGCGGTGTGCGTGTAAGCGGCCTCCGCCCAGCTCAGATTCGGGTGTCCGTGCTCAGACGCTTGCGGGTACATGATTCCGTACGCATAAGCGTGATACGACGGGTTGAAATTGTAACTCAATGGCATTTTCCAATCCGCCATGTCTGCGTTTGATGCGCGCGGACCAAAAAAGCCGGGAAAATTTGTTCCGGTTACCCGATGGCAAAAACACACAGGCCTCAGTTACCCTCGGAATCAGTTGCGTACCCGTGATGTCTCCTCCTCATACTCACCTGCGAAATCCCGTAAAATGACCTAAACACCATGCTTGAAGAAGCTCATTTATAAAGCCAGGTGAGTGGGCGTGAGATGGGTGGAGCTCAGAGGAGACGCTCGAGCCAACCACGTGCAACTTGTGAAAGGCACTAATGGAGCGGATGATAACCACACCCACCTTTCACATTTACCTGAGAAAGGTAACTTTCTTTTTAGGTTTAAATTTTTTTTTCAAATAGATGTTTTAAGGAATTTTGTTTTTTTAAGAAAATAAAACGTGTCTTAAAATAAACATCATTTGAATTAAGTTTTCAAATGTTGCATATTTTCCAACATAGATTAAGCCTTAGTTAAACTATAACATTGACATATTGCTCCCTGAACTCTTTGTAAGTCGCTTTGGATAAAAGCGTCTGCTAAATGACTAAATGTTAATGTAAACATAGCTTTTTATTAAAATGCCTTATGAAAAAACACAATACTTGTGTCTATCTTGAGACAAAACAATGAGACTGATATGCTTTAAGAGCTAGTTTTATTAAGACAGCTCAATTATGTGAATCCAGGTAAAACAAGTAATATAATTAAGCTAAACAAGTAATATAATTACATATTACATAAATAATGCTATAACAATATTCAACATCAGTCATGCAAACATAGTGTGAGGAAATACATTTTAAATTGCATGTGCACAATAAAATACATTTAACTTTGTATTAGCACCTATTGTACTATTTCTCTTTATATGACATATCTCTTCCCCGAACTCTTTGTATGTCGCTTTGGATAAAAGCGTCTGCTAAATGACTAAATGTAAATGTGAATGACAGTATTGAACACAATAAATATGCTTGATTACTGATTGTCCATTTTTATATGACTGTAACCTAAAACTAAAATATAACTACATTATAAAATCTGTTTATTTAGTGCATATTCCTTTTATCTATTGTCCTTCTTGATTTCTGATCATTATGGTTAATCCTACAAATACACCACAAAGCCTCTTTCAAAGTTACCAATAAGTGCTCTTAAATGGTTCAATCTAGACTTGTTTAACTTTGAACAATATATGACCATAGGAATTTACCAGCATTGGATGGCTGGAATGATTTAAGTAAGTTTGCCTTTGTATTGCACATGGATTGATGTTTTTGCAGTGGACCCTTTTCTGGAGCATTAGAATGGAAATATTTCTGTAAGAAGTGAAAATATAAGATAATCATGAGCTGATTGTAAAGATCTGTTACTTTAAATACGATAGATGTGCCAAGGGTGGTGGTCGCTCCAATGCATCTCACTTGTTTACAAATTCACAAATATATCGCTTTATGGTTTCTGCATATTGTCCTAACTGTTTCAGGAAGTTAATAATATCACAACACTTGATTTAAGTAGTTTTCGTGTTTTTCTATATCGATCAACCTGGTTCATCAGGTTTAGTCAGAAACAAATGTATAATACAATGCAATGTAAGTCGCTTTGGATAAAAGCGTCTTCCAAATGCGTAAATGTAAATGTAATGTAAATATTCATCAGGTTTAGGGAGTCAACTGTAAGGCAACTTTAATGGCCTATTTTTCAGTAGTGTTGATAATGGTTGTTTTTCGTTTGCGTCTTTCTAATTGAGATTATGCAAATAGGCCATTAGCACCTCGTCTTCTTCATCGGTCATCTGCCTCAACATGATCCCTTGCTGTACAAAATCCAAGTTTGCATAATATATTTCCCTCCGTTACTATAGCAGGCGCTGTAGTAGTAAACACTCCCAAATCGTCTGGTTGTCTTCACGCTTTTGGTGCTTCTGTCCCTTTAACATTAAACTCACGAGGCGTTTGCGGCTCTCTCCATCCCGCGTGCTAACTTTGGCAACTCACACCCTCGTGCAGAACATGAACATTTAATGACAGTTAACTTGGGCTATGATAACATTACATTAAGATAACACTATACAATAGTTAGACACAAATATTTTGGTCGCCACTTCTCACCGTTTAGTTTCCTGTTATCTGGTTTGCTTTAGAAACCGGCGTCGGGTTTTGATTCGTTATTTTTGTATTAACGAAGAATTTGACGGTCAAATCATGTCAGAGGAGCTCGAGCGCATCCTGGCACAGCTGACGCAGCCCGATAACGCTGTTATTCAGCAGGTAACTTTTAACACACTCCTAAAGAGCTGTCATTTTCATCATTCTGGCAAACTTTGACATTTTGTATTCAATCAGTTCACGATGTTTATAGAATAATGTCATCTTTATCAGGCGACAGCTCAGTTGAAACAGGCATTTAAGGATCCAGCGATCATTCCTGCGTTATGCGCAGTTATGACGGGATCGCAGGACGGACAGGTACTGTTATCATTTTCATATCGTCCTTCTTAATCCTCGTGTGCCCAGATTCGCTGTTTTCCAAGTAATGTTAAACAATGTACTTTTTAAATGATTAAATGCTGCGTTGTCAAAGTTGACAAGCACTTTTTATTAACTTGTATTGGTTAGATATTTGCAAATCCAAGTGAGAAACATAAAATAATGATGTATGGCATAACATTTGAATCACGAAATATGGAGATATCAGACCGTAGGAACGTTTTAGTTTTGAGACGCATTATATATGCATGTCCTTGATTTTAACATCAGATACGCCAGTCAGCCGCAGTGATGCTGAGGATGAGGGTGAGAAAACACTGGAAGAAGATCAGTCCGGATCACAGAGAGAGGTTTGATGTTTCTTTCTTAAATGAAGTAAATCAGAAAATAGTGAGTTAATCCTGTATCTCGATGTACATTTGGATCATTTGTAACCTGTTTTCTACTCTTTCAGTCTAAAGGCAGTGGTTCTACAAGCGTTTCAGCAAGAAACGGAGTAAGTCCTAAGTACTATGTCATTTTAAAACAATGCTATTGAATGTAACAGTACAGTATTGTTTTATGATTTAAATAAATGCCTATTTTGAAGGTATGGCTCACGCAAAAAATTACTCGCTCTCTTGTTGTTCCAAACCTGTATACATTTCTTTGTTCGGATGAACACCGAGAAAGATATGTGGATGAATGCTTGTAACCAAACAGTCCATCGACTACCATAGTAGGAAAAATGACAATGCTAGTCAAAAGTGCCCCAGAACTGTTTACAGTCCTACATTCTTCAAAATATATAAGATATTTTTTTTCGTGTAATACAGAAAAAAAAAATCAAGTAATTTTTCCTACTATGGTAGCCAATGGGGTCCCATCACTGTTTGGTGATAAGCATTCGTCTAAATATCTTTCTCTGTGTTCATCAGAACAGATTTGTAACAATTCTAAGGTGAGTAAATGATGACAGAATTTATATTTTAGGGTGATCTATCCCTTTAAATAATACTGTGATATTACTATCTTTAATAGCCACAATATCACAAGACAGCATTTTGTATGTTGTAGTCAATGTCAATTTAATGTGTATAGCAACAAACCTCATTTTACTCTAGGACTAAAAAGCAGCGATTACTAGTAAACCATTTTGTATTTTGTTCTATTCAAGTTTTATTTATTAAACTTTTTTCCCCATATTTTTCTTGTTTTTATAACTTAGGCACACAGTTCGTCATTCACTTTCTCAGTTAAGCGCAGTGCTAGTAAAACACGAGACTCCGGACCGCTGGCCTGCTCTTCTCATCCTAATAAACCAGTCCACCAAAAGCAACAACCCACAAGACAGACAGGTTACAAGACGACTTTTAAAATCTTGTGACGGTATTAGATGGTTACCATGGTTCTGAGTGATCATAGCATTCATTTAGTATAGTATTTACATGGTAGCCCTCAGTACTTTGAAGAACGTTAGGAAGTACTACATCACATTCGCAAAACACTTACCAAAAAGAATGATAAAGATACCCGGATTTACTATTAGCACATTTAAAATGGCATTTTTTTATTTCTGTCCAGGTGGGTTTGTTACTGCTCAGCAAGGTGATGGGATCAAACCCAGAACCCTTTAAGCCCCACTACAAGCAGCTTCTTCAGTTATTTGGGAATGTTCTTCAAGACTTGAACAACCCTACAGCTCTGTACTACTGCATTCTCACCCTCACATCTATCACGGCCTACACCGGCACAGAGGAGATGGTTTGTTCTATTTTCTTTTGTGTGCTGTTGTTTGTGACATTTATTGTTACATGCACAGAAGGCGAGAGGAAAACTATTTCAGATTGTTGTTTTTCTGTCTTTCAGAACTTAATGCGATCCCTGATCCCCAAACTGCTCGTTGCTCTTAAGCACCTCATTCAGGCGGACCAGGTGAGACCGCTTTGATCCGCTCTGGGTGTGTTTATATGATAACGCTCCAATCACTGCTTTCTTTGTGCTTCAATGATGTGCTAAGCACTGTGAGAATTGCATGCATGCCTGGTTGATCTGTATGCAAAATGGCAATTAAGGCCCATTGGCAGTGGCAATCCTTAGGTCTTTATCGCATACGCTGTGTTGGGTTTTGATGTGTTAAGGACCAGGCCAGCGAAGCCATGGAGGTTTTTGATGAGCTGATGGAAAGCGAGGTGTCCATTGTTGTCCCTCACATCACTGAGATTGTGCAGTTTTGCCTGGAGGTTTGTCCACGCACACAGTCGTCTATCAAACCTGTTTCAGATTGCTTAACAAAACATTTGACTGTAAATATAGACATGTTAAAAGTCGATGTTTTCATTCTAGATCAGTGCAGATGTATCTCTGAGTAGTTCTCTGCGTGTTAAAGCTCTCTCATGTATTGCTGTTCTCATCAGACTTAAAAACAAGGTGAGCCCCTATTTTTGTTAAACATCAACTTTGTGTTTAAAATTGATAGAAAAGAAACAATTTGGTTACAATTTTAAACGTACTATTTTCATTCTATTTAGTTTAATTATTTTTTAATCCAAAAACATTTTGTTTTACAGGCTGTATTAAAGCACAAGCTTTTACAGCCGATCCTGCAAGTAGTGTTTCCTATACTGAGCGCAGTGCCCCCTCCTGGAGAAGAAGACCCAGAGGATGAGGAGGGTAATACGGATGGTGACAGTGAGAATCCTAAACACTTTGCTGTTCAGGTTGGTTTCCTCTCCGGCTTTATCTCTTACCGTACTAATTACCGTACACACTTGTCCTACTTATTATTATTTTCCCTGTAGGTTATTGACACCATGGCTCTTCACATGCCCCCCGAAAAACTCTTCCACCAACTGGTTAGTAAAGAAACAAATGTACTTATTCTAAAGATGAGCTATTCAAATTCCAAATCAGTTATCGTGCTAAAATACATCTTGTTTATTGCAGTTACCTCATACAAAGGCCTGTCTGGCCAGTGAGAACCCATATGAGCGTAAGGGGGGTCTCATGTGTCTGGCTGTGTTGGCTGAGGGCTGTGCAGATCACATCCGCACAAAGTAAGCTTTAATCTACAATAATACATACATGCATACACAGCAGTTTGTTTAATTTCTTTTCTGTTGTGTTTCTGTGTGATAGGATGTTGTCATCGATGCTTGAAACAGTGTGTCGCAGTTTATCAGACAGTAACCAGGTGGTCCGAAGCGCAGCCCTCTTTGCCCTCGGGCAGTTTTCAGAACACCTTCAGGTCAGATAGATTTTTTTATTTTGATTATGTTTGACTTTGACTGAATTTATATACATCAGTAAGTAGATTGATGATTCAAATTTTTCTCTCGCAGCCGGATGTGAGTAAATACCACACTGAGCTGATGCCATTGTTGCTTGGATACTTGTCTACAGTGAATCAGACCACAGTCGGACACATGACCAAAGCCTTCTATGCCCTGGAAAACTTTCTAGAGAGCTTAGGTTAAAATGCGAATATAATCATATACATGCAGATCTTTCAAAATTGTATTATATTTGACTGATGTTAAATCCAAGACTTAAGTTATTTCTTAAAAGGCATAAAAACGTAGTACCTATAACTTCTCCCATCTTTCTTTTTGCTATCAGGTCAAGATATCGAGCCCTATCTTCCCACTTTAATGGAAACCATGTTGTCTGCACTTAACACAGCAGAAAACCTCAAACTCAAAGAGCTGACTGTCAGTGCCATAGGAGCGATTGGTAACTCTTAGTATTCATTAAAACAGCATTTATAATATTTCAGATCAGGCTCATGAGATGACTCTCTTCCTCAGCAAATGCAGCCAAAGAGATGCTAGTGCCTTACTTTCCTCCGGTGATCGACAGTCTGAAGGGCTTCCTGACAGACACACGGGAGGAGATGAGAGCTCTGCAGACACAGGCTCTGGGTAAAACAGATAAGCTGAATCACAGTTTTTTCATGTTATTTGTAACCTGTACATCTGAATGCTTGCATTAGACATCATGTAGCATACTGTGGTGTCATTTTTCCCTCTCGGTTTTTCTCACAGACACACTCTCTGTGTTGGCCCGCACTGTCGGTCAGGAGGTCTTCAATCCACTGGCGGCTGAATGCGTGCAGTTAGGTTTGAATCTCACCAATGCCGTGGATGATCCTGACCTGCGCCGCTGCACGTATGACTTTCACATCTGATCTAAAAAGTCATATACTCACAGCTGATACAAACAGACACTCAGTCTCTCTCCTTTCCTCTTTCTCTACAGGTATAGTTTATTTTCTGCTGTCTCCGAAGTGAGTCCTGATTGTCTAAACCCTCACCTGACGTCCATCACCACACTGATGCAACTGTCACTCAGATCCACAGAGGGTGTGACGGTCAGTGCAATTTTTTTTTAAACTTAGCTAACTTTCAAGGTGGCCTCATAATATTTATATTTTTGAACTCTAATATCTAAAATATTTGACCATTTCCCAAATAGTGTCTATTTTCGAAAGAGATGCAACCACTGTTTATGTACTCAAAACATTAAATCATTCCTCATATGTCCGTCTACCGCACAGGCTCATTTAGATGAAGACAAACAGTTCGTGCTCCTGGATGATGAAGATGATGATGCTAATGATGAAGGTGAAGAGGGTGATATTGTTTTAGAAGAAGACTGTGAGAATGAAGTTGACGACAGGGATATAGCAGGGTATGTCTCTCTCTTTTATCTGTCATTTTACTTTCTCTCATATAAGAGCGCTTATCAAAAGTGTCATCTTACAGATTCAATGTGGAAAATGCTTACATCGATGAGAAGGAAGATGCCTGTGAGGCTTTGGGTGAAATCGCATTTAACACTGGGTGAGTCGTGCTTAACATATTACAAACACGCTCATGCATTTGCTTTTATAAGCAGATTTGCGTAATGCTCCCATTATACTTTCAATGCAGCAAAGATGTTCGGCTAAATAGGTATTCCTGAATGTAATAGAATGTTGAACAGGATATTATGTGGAGTGGGACTTTGTTTTAAGCCATCAGTTAATTGACAACGTCAGCATTTCATTCACTTTTTTGTCATGCACAAACTGAGACACACACCTAAAATCCAGTTGATTGTCTCTGTTTCCCAGAGTGGCGTTCCAGCCCTTCCTAGAATCGAGCTTCCAGCAGGTTTATGAGCTCTGTGATGTAAGCGTCTACTGCTGTTTCATGTTCCATGTGTGTTTCTAGTAAGTTTGATCCTTGCGTTAGTGACGTTCATCGTGTTTTGTGCTTGTGCATCCATCAGTTCCCCCATGAGGATGTGAGGAGAGCTGCCTTTGGTGCATTAGGTCAGTTCTGCCGAGCTCAGCACAAAGTATGGAAGGAAACCCCAACTGAGGCCAACCACCTGGGTAAACCCGCATTCACAGTACACACACACACAGTCTCTTTATTTAATATTCACATCACTCCCTCTGCTTCCTTTCATCAGCTCGGTGTCTTTGGCTCATTATTGATGCCTCCAGAAAATAATTAGGAGGAACTTGGCTTGACAGGACAGGATTAACTTTTAACTGACTTTATTGATGTTGAGTGCTTCTCAGTGTTTTTTTCTCCTTTTCATTTAGTTACATGAGCTTCAGTCAGTGTGAAGAGGAAATAGCTCTTTCTATAGTTTCCCAGAAGTCTTTGATCAATGGTCTCTCTCTCTTTTTATCTGCAGCTCTGCATAAGCTGCTGGAGGTGGTTGTGCCCTGTTTTCTGGAGGCAGTAAGGCAGGAGAGGGAGAGACAGGTGGTCATGGCTGTTCTGGAGTCTATGAACGCCTTGATTAAGTCCTGCCAGGGGGAGGCACTGCAGGTTCCAGGGAGGCTGGCTGAGATCAGTAATGCCATCAGAGATGTACTAAAGAAAAAGGTCAGACTCATTCTTCATTTCTGACCAAAAGTTCAGAAACTTTGACTGGTTATGTTATGTCGTCCATCATTCTTGACCCATCATCAAGAATTTATTTATCATTCATTCGGCCTTACGGGGGTTGCACACCAGATGCGGAAGCGCCGAGTGCTCTAATGTGGTAGAATCGAGAGGTTTCTGTATTAACTTCTGTAATTCACGAACAGATAAATGAATCTTGCAGCTTATGGTGATGTCAGTGTGTACATAAAAGATGATTTCAATTTAATTTGATATTATGCGAGGGGCGCGTTGTGGCGCTGCAGGACTCAGAACGGCGTCCTGAGTTGTAGTGGAGCCCCCCCGGTGTGTACACGCATTGAAACAATATGTTGATTTTTACAAACAATGGAGCTTCCACGTCCGGTGTGTGCCTTTATTATGCCCTCCCCACAATTGTACTTTTGTGTCCTACATTTTTTTTTACATTAAATAATTGATCTACAAAAACATGTAATTGACAGAACTTTCTTTTTTGGGTACGTTATCCCTTTATACGTTTTCTTCTCGGAACACCTTGTGCTCTGGTGTCTGGTCATTGTTAAATGAGATTTCTTTAATGGCATCTACAGAGAGCAGATGAACACTATCACAGACAAATTACCCTCTGAAAATCCTTTTACGTCAAGAACAAGCCTTAATCTGTGTCAGGCTAAATGGGTTTGAAGTAATCGAATAAACATCCGTACTGAACAGACACAGACCTTCATTCGGCAGCTTATTTTCACTTTTTAAAGATGTCATAAATCTGCAGTCATATGTGGGTTGGTGTTTTCTTACGTTTGTAATCCTCTTCTTTCTCTGTCTTGCTCAGACCGTGTGTCAGGATGTAGGTGGAGATGAAACAGACGATGACGACCAGCAGGTGCTTAAAATAATTGAACAGCTTTGAAGATTTAGTCATAGTTCAGCAGCAACGACACAAATGACTTAAAAGAGTGGGACGAATGCGTAGTGACAGTGAGGAATAAAGTGTGTGCATGTGTGGCAGGCGGAGTATGATGCCATGCTGCAGGAGTTTGCTGGGGAAGGGATTCCCGTTTTAGCATCAGCTGTACCTGCCGAGACGTTCTATCCTCACCTCAATGACCTGCTGCCTCTCATCATGAGCAAAGCTGTGAGTCTTTCCCTCTCTTGTTTGTTTTACAGGTATTCATAGGCATCCTGCCTACAGCATGCAGTGTAGAATGCACACTGCATACTTTGTTTAATTTATTTAAAGCCATGTTTTAATTAAGTCTGCATACTACTATTCTTGAAACTTCTTCATGATTATGTGATTTTCTTAGAAATCATCTTGCACTGAGGCAGACCGCTCCTTTTCCATCGGTACAATCGGCGAGATCCTGCACGCATTGGTGGGTGTGGATGGAGGCAGGGGGGTGGCCGGGCGGCTGGCCAAACGGCTGCTGCCGGTGCTTGTGGCCGGAGTGAAGGACAACGACCCAGAGGTGCGCAATAACAGTGTGTTTGCACTGGGAGCTCTCGCACAGGCGGCTGGACCAATCGTCGCAAAGTATCCTTTAAAGTCAAGTGTGCAAGTTTGTGTGTGTCTGTTCCCTGACCTCTCTGTTTGGTCCTTGACCCCTGTTGTTCAGTGACTACCCCTTGATGCTGTCTCTCTTCTCCAACCTACTCTCTAAAGAATCAGACCTGAGAGTGATTGACAACCTGTGTGCTGCTCTCTGCAGGATGATCTTGAGCCATGTGGAGGGGGTCCCACTCGAACAGGTTGATCACAAAACCATGCACATATCTTATCTTGGTTATTTCGATTTGTTATATCTTACAATTAAGCATACTTTATTAACTTATCCTTGCTCACAGGTATTTCCTGCACTGGTGGCATGTCTCCCTCTAAAGGAGGACATGGAGGAGAACAAGACCATTTACAACTGTCTGGCCGTCCTCTACTCGCACAACCCTACCCTGGTAAACGCCTCCCTCTATCCCAGCATGCTCGGCTCACAGCTCCCTATATAGATGGCATCCTATTGGGTAACTTTTATTTCTTCCAGGTTGTTAGTCAGCTCAAGCCGATAGTGTCTGCTGCCTGTCATCTATTGGGCACAAAGGACATCGATAACGGTAAGGAAGTGTGTTTGTTTTTTATTCTGGGTGACATGTTTATAACATCACAGTTTACTTGCTATACCATTTTTTTCTGATTAGAAACACAAAACACTATGCTGGTGCTGCTCAGAGGTGTAGCTCTGCAACACTCGCAGGAATTTCAGATTGCTGTGATGTCACTTCCTGATGATCAAAGAAACAAGATGACCATGGCTGTCAGTCAATCGTAGCACCCCCCTGGTTCTGAGTGCCCCCAGAGACCTTCCACTCTTGTGAAAGCCTGCCTGATTGATAATAGGATTTTTTATTATAACACAAATGGCAAAATTCCATTAGCTGAGCTTAAACTCACCGGAGCATTTGCCTTAATACTGTAATGCAGACATTGAGACTATTTTCTCTTAAATTATTGCCTACTTGACTCTTTGTCAGTTTCATTTTTGTTTTACTAATCTTTGATGAGGAGTTTGGTGTTTTTGTTTGCTTTGTCAGTTATCTGTATGTCTCAAAGCATTTTCTGCTTTGGCAACCACTGCTCATATTCCATTAAATTACGGCATGATATTTGAGTGTGAAGCGTTGAATTGCACTTGCGGTGAAATAAATATATTTCTATGAACTGTTCACGTTGGTCCTGTCTTTTCTGATAGATGAACCTGCCACTCATGTTTCGGAGATGAACTTTACAGTAACATAGTTTAAGAATACCTTGTTTTCAAAAAAAAAATCCATTTCTTTATTAAAAAAGCCAACATTTCTCTGAAAAAGTACCTTTATTATAGGAAATGTAGAAGGACAGGGGTTTAACATAGTGATCTTACTATACTTTCTTCAGTTATCAGTAAAATATTGTACTTTTAAGCATCTGCAAATTCTACAATAACATTACATAAAGTGCACAGAAAGCAGGCTGTAAATAACAATTTATTGAAAATACTTTCTTTTGATCATGGCAGCAGTAATTCATTTAATAATGCAGAAGATTCAACATTGCAGATATAATTTGTAATGTAGATGACTCTAAAATAAAAATTTGATACACATTTGAAACCTCTTATTGTAGAATATTAATATATCGACAAAAGTGTATTTATATTGCCACAAAGCAAATTAAAATCATTCAGTTAAATGGATAAATTCAGACAATTGTACTGTCACACAGCAGTTTAAACCATCCAAACGTACAACAGACCTCATTGTAAACGAGGTCTTTCATTGCATTGTCTTTCATTCACACCTCTGATGGTCCAGTTTTCTGCCCTTTGGGCTTGGATTCTGACAGTGTGTCTACAGCCAGAATCATCTCCACCGGCGGGTGTTCATTTTCAGCTGAGGGAAAACAAAAGCCTGTTATTTGCCGTGTCCATATGACATTCTATGTATATGAGATTTCCTTGATAAATTCTACTTGCTAACTGGGATGTGGTTTAAAAATCAAGAGGATTGTGATGAGAGAGGACATCAAACGCTCAACACTCAACACAGAATAGACTGCTGAGTGTGCGCATACCAAACACTCTTACTCAGCAGCCGTATATATGTAATGTTAGCTCACCTCACTGATTTGCAGATGTTATCTAACTGTCAGGATGAAAGCGTTATATTATTACTAGCTCGGGCATGGTGGCCTAATGGAAACCGACGGAGTGCAAAAAATGACTAGTAATGCCATATGAAATTATTTGTGAGGAGAAAAGGTCTGCAACAAAAGTAGGATGAGATACATTTTAATATAAGCAATGCGTAATTTCCAATGAAGAGTTTTCTTAAACAGATAGTTCACCCAATAAAAATTCTGTCATGTTCACCCTCATGTCATAAAAAAACCTGTATGAGTTTCTTTCATCTGCAAAACACAAAAGAATATATTTTTAGAAATGGTTTTGTGTCCGTACAATGGAAGTCAATGGGGTTCAATGTTGTCTGTTTAACAACATTCTTCAAAATATCTTCTTTTGTGTTTTGCAGATGAAAGAAACTCACACAGGTTTGGAATGGATGAGTGAATTATGACAGAACTTTCATTTTTGTGTGAACTCTTTCATTTAGTTCTTTATGAGTGTTGATAGTTCATCTTTACACAAATGCATTGTTCTTTTGAGGACAGACTTCATGTGCACTGACAGCTAATTTCTCAAAGTAATTACTCAGAAAGGTTTACTAAATGAAACTGTTACCCACACGACAAAACAGATCCATTCAAGCTGTCAAAAGCCATTCTCTTAATGAGCTTTCAACTAAAACAGTGCTTCAAACTCCAGTGCACCCCTCCCAGTCAAATTTTACAGGACCGTGTATCCACATACGCTAAAACATTGCTGAACATGAAATGTGGTGATCGTTCAAATGAAAGTGCGAAAGACTGCTAAATATATTGATTATTTCAACTGTTGTAGCCCCTCTCTGTCCCCACCTGGCTGTGTGTGTCTCCATGGCAGTATGTCAACCCCGCTCCTGCAGAACGAGCGATCGGTGTGGGACTCTGTGCTGTAAATGACCTCCTGAGACTGAGCTTCTCCGGGATGCTGAGCTTTTACACGCACCTCCAGAACCGTCACCTCCTTCTCTTTCAGCTTCCCGGTCCTTCCCGTCACCCGCGTGCGCTTGGTGTCCACCCACACCACACGCTCCTTCACAGCTGACCTGAGTGTGTTACGATAACAACAATGACACCCAGGTATGTGTGACTTAAACTTCATGTGTGTGACTCCATAATTCCAGTACAAGAGTCATCATTTTAAGAATAAACATCCATTATAGTTTTTTTTTAGAGAATTGGAAAGGATATTTTGCAAGCTCATTACTAAGGTAATGTTCCATAAAACACTCATTTGACTAAAGTAGACCTCATGAATACAAAATATGCAGAAAAGTAATGGCGTATAAAAAACACACATTTTTTTTTAAATATAATAAACAAATGAACCAACACACAAAGCTCACATTTGATCAATACATTTAACTTACTCTTCAATGCCCAGGTCAGCAAGCGTGGTGTTCAGAAAAGGAAACGCCTGGTCGTGGTTCAAAACGTCAATGGGCAGGGGCACACACATGGGCACACTCCATTCCAGCTCGGCTCGCACCATTTTGTCATTGGTGGGGTGGTCGGAGTGGTTCTCCTCAGTGTAATTGTTCACCTGCGTCTCCTGCGGCCGAGCCTTCTGCTGGACCTCTGAATATTTTTCCTGACCTGCCAGTTTGACAGCGCTGTCTGTGTTGACTGGCAGTCGTTCTTTATCTTTGTCTAGGATCATGAAGTTTGTCTGTTTAGGTTTTTCTGGCAAAAATGCTAAGTGATGTTGATTTAAGTTCAAATTAATTCCCAGATGCTTCTCTCTCTCCCTCTTTCTCCTGGCTGGTGTAGACTCTGTAATGGAATATTCAGTCATCCAGTGGAGATTTAAATGGTCACTGTGAATGTGTGTAATGTGGCGCTGACCTGTGAGGTTTATTAGTCTGTCAGAGGCTGACGAATGACAGTATGGAGAGTTGTTTGTAATCATCCTCCTCCCAACACGTGAAGGTGTGCTGCTTGTGTTTAGTAGGCCTATTAGGACTTTCCTTCAATAATACAGATTTCTTACGAATTTCCTTTAAAAGACACAACTGACAAACCAACCAAACTAACTAAATTGTCAGCTTTCTAACTAAATAACTAACACTTACTAACTACGTGAACAACCTATTCCATGACTAAGAAGCTTACTATTATAAAACCAAACTAAATGACCAGCTAACTAACGACTAACTACCCTGATAGCACACATACATCTTGGAGACATCTATTTAATAGACGTCTACATTTACATCTACAACGATGTAAATTGATTGTTTACAAGTCTGCAACCCCTCTCTAAGATGTTTGCTGTCAGATGTCATAAAGACATATTGATGATGTCTGTAAGTTGTTTATGATTTAGAATGTACTGTACGTAAAACAGGCTTTTCAAGACATTTATGAGATGTTTTTACACAGCAGCTCTTACCTATGCTATCTGGTTAACAGAATAACTGACTTGACTGACTAACCAACTTACTAACAAAAGCAAATTGACCAACAAATGAGCTAACTAACAAACTAACCGACTTACTACCTAAAAACGGACTGACTGACGAGCCATCTAACTGACCGCTCAACCAACTCTCCAGCTAACTAACTTACTGACTAAAATGGTGCCAAACTTATTTTATCACTTGGTTTATGTGTCCAGCGATGTCACTTAGTACTTTCTACTAGATAAACTAAATAGTTAAATACTCTGTTTAATAACTACCGAACTTAGATAATGCAGTGTAGTTTTGTTGTGACAAGTGATTACTTGAACGGAGCGATTTACTGTGCGCTTACAGCCAAGTGCCACATTTGAATGTCTTCAGAAAACATGTCGCCCCATAACTCTGCATGTTCATGATCATGTGGTGCGTGTCATACTTGTGCAAAATCTTTATGGACCTGTGTCTCCTCTGTGGCCTCTCAACCTCTGTCCTTCCATTACACTAATACAAGCTGCTTGGGATACGCCACATTCCAGTCTGTTGTGTTCATGATAACTAGTTAGCTGACTCTTATCTCACAGGCAGATCCTTTAAGGTATTCTGGAGAGGCAAGATATCCAGATCCACAACTGGAGTTCCTCAGGGATCAGTTCTGGCTCCCCTCCTCTTTTCTATATATACCACCTTCTTAAGGCACATGGGTTCTCACACCATTTTGAGTGACGCCGGGTTGTTCCAAATCGCTTGTTAAAAACCTTTACTCATGTGGTTCCCCTGTGGTGGAATGAACTGCCAGCCTAATTCCAGCATCCTACACAACTTAAAAAAAAAAAAACATACCTGTTCAACATTTATTTGACTTTCCAATAACTGTCTGTCTTGTGTCTTAAAAGAATATTGTTGTTCTTACTCCAGATTTAATCATCCTAGTAGCATGGCCTTGCATGTGAGCTAATGGTACTGTTAACATGTTTAGCATGTTCACAAAATGTTAAATGCTCTCCTACTCGTAAGTCGCTTTGGATAAAAGCGTCTGCCACATGAATGAATTTAAAATGTAACAAACCCTGTCCAAATCAAAATGTAATGCTTCAGTCAATGAGCAGGTTTTATGCACAATGTTGAAGTATTATGATGTTAGATTCACATTGCCACTATGCAATATATAACAACAAATGCATACATCTCTATTATAAGGTTTCCCTGAACTATTAGCACACTGGGTAATGAATGATGTCTTGAAACAGTTTCTCCACAGACTGTCTGAAATTCACAGCATGCATGCTATGGGGTGGGAAAGTGTGAGTCTGTTGTTGACTGTTCATAGTTTTGTGTTGACACTTCATCAGATCTGTATGCTAACTGTTACGTTGCCATATATGCCTATTCTACATACGTCACTCATTGCGTTTTGTAATCGGTGTTATTGACAGTGTCATTTTTTGGCATCCGTTTTTTGTGCCCAGTGGGATGGCCGTCTGTTGTTGTAGATGACTGGTGTTACATTTATATGAAGGGTTTCACGGCTCTTGTTTAATAGTGTACTTTAAGCCATGAGATCATGACCTGTATCAGTCAGTGGAGCCAATTCAGGGCTTTTCAGATAGGAGGGGTATTTGCTACATTGGTCCTGTACTGCCCCCTATGGACTCAAATAAATAAGGGGTCATTGAGGATCACCTGCCCAACAATTTTTGGCATTACATGAAGGTTTAATATTGATGTGAGAGTGCACACTAGATAGAGCTGCACTTTACAAATAGGTTTACAAAAACATTTATTTCTATGTCATGTTATTGAACACAAACGCTGACATTCTTCCAACGGTATAACATATACAGTAACACGATATACAGAAATAAAACATTACTTTTGTATAAATTCATATTTTTTGTATAATACCATTAGCATTGAGCCATCTTTGGACACTCATTCATTTTAAAAGCCCATTACATCTTTATTTAAGTTTATATAAATGTTAAAAACAATTACAGACATGTGCTTGAATTTAAAACACAAGCAACAAAGTCCATAAAAAGTAAAAAAATATAAAAAATGATGACCACATTAAAAACTGTAATATCAGAATAAACACTACAAGAACACAATTTGCTCCTTTAAAAACAACTAAAATGCAGGAAAATCGATAAAATAAAAAGATCTTTTTTGAACAGATATGAAAATATTTCTAGTTGATAATGCTTATATTTCTAGAATGATAACTAATGCATTTAAATGCATAACTGTGTGCATTTAAATTAATTTCGCTGTGTGAGCAAATGTAAACATTACAAAACAATGCAATGCATCTTCAGTGGATCAATGTAATGCTGATGTCTCCAAATGCTTCCATCTGATGTACACAAAGTTTCCGAGCACATATCAGCTCTGTGGATCACATACACTCTCTCATGAAGTATCACCTGACACAATAAGATAACTGTACATACACTGCAACCCGCTCGTGCCTTACCCAGAATTTTGTAGAACAGATGAGCTGCAGTGCTTCGCTCGGCCTCTCGGGGCAGCAGTGAGTGGAAGCAGACCTTCTCAAAGCGCTCGATGAAGCCCATGATCAGTCTATGATCAAAAAACAAAAAGATGTGCAAAGATCAGAAGGATGTCAACCCTTCACACAGATAATACAGGGAGTCATAGATCACACTGTATGTACCTAAGAAGGTCAGAGGTGTTGACATCTCTTATCTCAGGCTCAATGTCTCCATGTGGCAGTTCAATATGCTCCTCGAATATCACCTCCATTTTATCGGGAGCCTCCTCTATTGGGGACCTGCGAATGAAAACATAATATCCATTTAATTAAAATCTTTTGCACAGCTACAGTGCTGAATATCAACTTTATTAATATGCATCTTGAGTTTTCATGTTTCTTACCATTTGCTGGTGGGAGTGATGAGGTCACTCTGAGACCTGTCTCCTTTAGACACATCCAATTGCACGTCAGAACCAGCTGCACACGCACAACCATTTAGGCATTTATTCATCAATAATAGACCTATGTCTATAACATTCATAACGTTCAAGGTGATCAACTTATCATTACAAATCAGGAGTGACTTCACATTTTAATCTTATTAGTTTGTTAGGGGCTAAAGGAGTGTGTGGTTTTCACCTGAAAGCTCAGAAAGAACAAGTGCAGCTTCACCAGACTCTCTCACCACCTAAGCATCCACAAAACAGAGAGAGGAAAAGAAAGATTTAACAAAAAGCCCACATAAGCTTGTCCCAAACCAAATGACCCGAGTGCCTAGCATGTCTTTTCCATGCAATAAGAGTGAATGAGGACTGGAGTCTTGTAGACAAGTGATATATGATATGCCAAAATTTTATATGAAAAATATTGTCAATTTTAGCCTTGTCATCACATAAAACTAACATATGGCTTCAGGAAAGCTGAAATACAGTGCATGGGATGGACTAATAATGGTATTTATTTGTGATTAGTAGAGATTGGCACTATAATCACACCGGTCCCTATTCACCTTCATTGTATGTGAGAACAATGTGAAGATAGAAATAATGCATTGCTGTGGAGTAAACGCTTACAGAATTTAAATTGTTCTTTAAGTGATAACAGTGTAGATGACCTTGATAACCCGCAGAACCTATAAATCTAAACTCTGCCTCTGACGCCATCAGCCACGCAACATCTCTTAGAAGTGAAAGATGCATTTACCTCCCTACTAGACTCTCTAATCCACTCCATCCCTCTTTCTTTCTCTATTTCTGACAGCACGCTCTCGTCCTCTGCTCGCCGTTTCTTTGAGGGGCGGGGGTGGGCGGGCGCAACGCTGCAGCATTTCCATAGCGACTGGAGGTCAGGGTGAATGATCACTGCATTGCAAAGACCAGCGGCATGTCAATTGTAAGAATAGTCAGGTTTGCGAGGCTAGTAATGACATCTTTTGAACCTTTTGACGGTCCAGTGGTTCCATTACGAAGATCTGCTAAAGTGCTCAGTTTCACCCAGAGCAGTGGATGTGTTAGCTTCCGTGTTTTTGCTCATAAATATTTGATGTTGGAACATCAAAACTGCATGGTTTTGGATGTTGATGCTCAATAGTATAAAATTTGAATGATCTATAAATACGCTGTATATATAAAGCTTATTTGTAGATATGTTAGTTTGGTGTACAATCCCATTTATAAAAGGTGTTCAGCCACAGCCAAAGTGTGTTATGACGTACAGTTACACAGTGAGCTAAGTAGAACCGCTGCTGATGGCTTGCGGGAGGCAGGAATACTCAGAAGCACGTCAGACTATAATAAAAGAAATAGGTAGAGAGAAATAGATAGATAAAGAAATCCTCAATCCAGGAAAAAAAATACATTTTAGGTATGCAGTATTGTAATGTTTGTACAAAATCATGTTCTTTAGATAGTTTCTCAATATAAACAAAGTTTAAGAAAGCATTAATGCAGCATTTAGTACAAAGCAAAAGTCACAGAACCACAACTCTTTTGCACCAAGAATCGTTTTGTATTTACATCATGACCCTCTGAATCAAAGTCGAATCATGAGGTGCCTAAAAATTCCCTACTTCTTTGATCATTTACCAGAGAATGAGTTTCAATCAGAGGGTTGTTAATTTGTTGCCGCATTGCATCCTGGGAAATCTGTGTCTGTTGGTCGGCAAAGATCAGTTGGCGTTTGCGCCCTTGTCTCTTCGGAGGCACGTGTTCTGCCACTGAGCCGGTCTGAGAAATAGAGACAAAGTTAGAGAAACATTTAAGAGAGAGGTTATTAAAACAGTAGCACATAGTTGTGGATTAAACGCAATTATTGTGCTTGCACGCTTCAGAACACATATGGATTATGTAATACTAGTGGAGATTGGGCAAGGTAATGTGGCTACTGCTGTACACACACCTCATAGAAGCGCTCCATCTCTTGCTCTCCATCTTTCTCACTGGTTTCGGTGGTTGGCGGCAGGGTAATTGGGGGAGGGGTCATTTCCATGGGGACCCTGTCTATTGTGACCTCCATAGGATGCCCTGTCCCCTCATCTGCGATGCACTCAATGTTCTTCAATCTGCAAACAAAGAGAGCAAGCACGCAAACGTCAAACACAAACATTCATTTAAATCCATAAGGTGTGAATATTTTTTTGGAAACATAAGAAGCTAGTTCCTCAGGCTAAGATTGTGGCCTACATTAAACTGAACAGTCAAAGAGATTTTTTATTTTACATATATGGGTCAAGGACATTTGGAACAGCGACTACCATTGTGTGTATAATAAACTCATGCTGTTTTGAATCACAACCAAACAGAGAAATGTTTTCCTTTTATCAGTACCCCTGTTTGTGTAGGTAGCAAAAATCTGTCATATCTGACATAAATCTGTATATGAAATCCTCCTTAAAGAGACAGTTCATCCAAAAATGTTAATTCTTTGATCATTTGTTCATGTCATTCAAACCCTGTCGGACTTCCTTTCTTCTGATGAACACAAAATATGATATTTTGAAGAATGTTGCTAACTGAACAACATTGGCTCCCTTTGACTTCCGTTGTATGTACACAAAACCACTGACATTTCTCAAAATATTTTCTTTTTGTGTTCCACAGAAAAAAATCATATACAGATTTTGAACGACATGAGGGTCAATAAATGATGACAGAATTTGAATTACTGGGTGAACCATCCCTCGTTTCCCTCTCTGTAACTTACTGGTCTAAAGAGACCATAGCAGCCTCCATGTCTGAAGATTTGTCCATCTCTGTCGCCCTCTCTCTCTCCTTATCGTCCTCATCTAATAGAGCATACAGAAAAAAACAGTCTCTTATACTCATATCTTTATAAAAAATATGTTTATAGTCAACCAATAAAGTCAAGTGATTACGGTTACAAATATCTATTATACATTTCCCACATGGATGTTGGACTGAGCTGAAGTTACTCTTAGCTAAAGTAATTTAGTAGCTAAAACCATCAAAATATACTTAAGCAACACAGAATGCATAAAATGTTGAAACATTACAAACGTGTTGAAATCTGAGAGGCTTTCTGACAAAATCTGAGAGGCTTTCTGCCAAGTTATGTGGGCAAAGATTCTGTGTGGGCCTGCGTATAGCCAATAATGTTAAATCAGATCCATATCTGTTTATCTGTCCATTCATCCATCTATTTCGTTCTCACCCCCAAGATGAAACTGATCTTGTTGCTCCATTAGCATGTTGATCTCTTGAGCTGTGGCCTCGGGTAACTCTGCCCCACCAAACTAATATTATGAGAATAGTAGAAACATGAGGTGGAAAAACAGTGTGTGGTGTAAATACACAGAATAAAAACAATTAATGAGTAATCATCATCTCTGCTGGTCATCTGGTGCTGTCCGTGACTAAGCCTCATGTGGGTAGTTTGGATGTAAAACTCGACATTTTGTGGCGTCATGTATTTTGTGTATGCAAACGCTGTGCACACAGACTCAAATATAGATCTTATGTGTGGGTTGTATTGGTGGCACGGAGGAGTGATATGCGTATATGAGGGGTAAAAAGTCGCTGATGAGTTTACCTCAGCTGGAAGCACAGGCAACAGACATGCGTCTTTGATGGTGATCGATTCAGGATGGGCAATGAGGCCTTAGAAACAGAGAAAGACACAGAGAATGGGTGAGAATCATAAGGATACACGTTTAGACCCTGATGAGTTGCAATATTTCTCACCTTTAGGTGCTGTAATCTCTTTCCTGACCACCAGAGGAGATGAGGGCTCAGTAAATAGCCGAGTCTGTCAATAAACAATAAATTCAGTCAAGGTTCGGAAGCTAAGAAAGGGCAGAGATTGAGCTTGTGTAATGTGTTTGTGCTAAATTCCCTTTTGTATGCTGTTAAAGATAGGCTGAGCGGGTATGCAGGTATTTGCGAATTCAAAAAAACTGGAGTACAGATGCACAAAAGAAGATTTTTTTTAAGAATGCTGACAACCAAAGAACATTTGCCCCTATTGACATGAACCACTCAGATATTTCTCAAAATATCTTCTTTTGTGTTCCACAGAAGAACGAGACTTAAATTCAGGTTTTGAACATGAATAAATACATTTTATTTTGGGGTAAACATACCTTTAAATAGACATTTCTGCGCTCTTATTGGTGGCTGAAATAAACGTATTTTAAAAGTATCTAGAAATGTGTCCAAACATATCTCTATTATATTTTGGTTCCTATATATTTTGCTTCATTGTAAGTCTTTCGTCATGTTTTGTTACAAATCTGGTCACCTCTGAAAGCATGCAGGGAGCAGGCAGCTCGCAACCAACACCCATCACTCCAAAGAATGGCTCTAGAGCCCACTCGCTCTCCTCCAGCTGGAAAAGAGAGTTAGGGACATTCAGGACCAACCTAGAGGAAAACACACAATGCCAACAGGGTTTATTCAATGACAAATGACATCCGTAATGCTGTTAACAACTGTAACACGTAAATAACAATATGTAAATCGGTGTCAGGATAAGTTGTATTTGAGACACAACATGACAAAGTTGACTTTGAATCTGACCTTTCAGTCTCGGGCATGTCAATGCGAGAGTTTCTCTCTGAGCGAAGCAAATGCTCGATGGTCTGCTGAATCTCCTCTGCGAAGAAATGAGACAGAATATGCTTCATTTCATTCAATGTATTGCAAACACATTTTAGATGATGCAATGTAGCAATCATATATTACACAGTAAAATTTTTACTTTGGTTCAAAGGATTGAATTCTACACTTTTGCAGCATTTCATTTTTGACAGCACTTATAGTGCTGAATACTGGTTTTGATGAGAAAACATGATATTTCAGCATGATTTCCATCAACGGTCCAGATGGATTGGAAAGGAGGCTTTGAGATGTGAATAGCTTTTGATCTATTGATCTATATTCAAAGTAACTCTGATTAATTATAATTATCATATGAAATATCTCTACAACATTTCCATCCTTAAGCCAGTATGTGTCTTCATTTTTGTATGTACCTCCACATTTCTGATTTCCCTTCTCTGAGATCTCTGTGTCATTGTGATGAATGCTTTCAATCTCAGCTCCCATGAATTGTTCCCTGATTAGGGCTGTCTTATCTGTTCCTTACTGATCCCCATAGCTGCACTTAATATGTGACAATGTGTTTTCTAGTGAGACTACTGATGGAAGCTCTTACAACAGCATAAATCAGTTCCTGAGTGCAGTTATTCCAAATCTGAACCAGCGAGGCTGCCAAAAATCACTCTCCCACACAGCAAATGAAAACACAAGCTACTTCAACATGTATCTCAGATACAGACGGAAAATCAATACTAGATAATAATGGGTGCTGTTTGGCCATCTGCACTTCCCTCATCCGGTTGAATAGGGCAGAAAGATTCATTAAAGCCAGCTGAGAGCACTGATGACAATACTATTACACTGTTCAATGTTATTATGAGATGATTGTAAATCATTTGTGCATTATTGTAAGCATATTTGTCCTCCTGTACTATGTAAGCATTGTCTCGTGTACCGTACTTGCAAAACTGTATCTACAACTAACCTATGTTTGTCAATAATAGTATTTTTTCTGTTCTAGAGTTGTGTAATAGAGAATTACATTAGAAGAAACGTTGGTTGTGGTTCAATCCCAGGAAACACATTCACATTATATGTATATCTTAAATGTACCGTATAAGAGTTAGTTTGGATAAAAGTGTCTGCCAAATGCATAAATGTAAATGGACAACGCAGCTTTATGGATGCGAGTCAAAACTGTAAACAACCAAATATCGACATCTGACCTCAATATGGTGAAACATTTGGTAATGGAATTGCCTAAATCGATTCTCTTTGGTGTGTTTAGGGGATTTCGTGAAGGTATTAAGTGTACAGTGTATGCCTGATAATTGCTTCTGTTATGATGATGATCTGACCGAGCAGAAAAGCACATTGGCGATGGTAGACGATGACCACACCATACTGCAGTTGAGAGGAAAGATAAAGAGAGAAACGTGGTCGAGGAAGACTGGGGTGGACCGGAGGAACCTGGACCATCACATAATCCACAATGTCCTCACTAGAGATACACCAACAAAAACAACTCATTAACATTATAAATGACAAAACAATCAAATAAAAATCCCTCTCACATTACTTTGAGTTTGACCTTTATTATTACCATGTTCTCCTGATGTTGACCTTGAGATACTCTCTTCTGCTAATCCTGATGCCTTTAGTGGCAGCCAACCTAAAAAATAAACAAACAAACTTTAATAAACAAAATTATTTTCGGCAAAACAAAGTAAACAAAGTTATGAATAACCACAAATAAAATTTGTATTATTATTTATACCCTTCTTAACTGTGTTTTACTAAAGCACTTACCAAATTGTAGAGAAACAGCCAGTGTGGCGCTGAAGCACATTTGGATAATAAAACATTTTAGTTCAGCTGCACACCATCGATCAATATCTTATTTAAGATCGGATGGTTACACTTTACAAATTTCCAAAAAAAGAAGAGGTAATATTATAATATCGTGAAGTAATCGCTAGATCAAAAATATGCGCTGTCTTGTTGTTCAGTCAGATTTGAATTTCTGTGAGAATTGATTGACAGGTGACATGAAGGTGGGCGTGTTCCAAAACCTAGTCAGAAAGCAATCTAATGTCTCATTCTTTTAAACAACGAAAACGTGTTTCCTGTCTAATAATTCCTCCTACGAGATTATCTCATCAATTATTAACGACTTAATTTGATTTGTTTAAAATAAATGAATTCAGATTTTACGTTGATATATTTTTAATAAATGTTGCCTGAACAGGACCGAAATATTTCAAATGAGGTACTATTCACATTTTCCATTAGTCAGGCGTATCGCCCCGCCCATTTAGCGCAAACGTTCCGCGCTGACACGACACGAGCCAATCACCGCTCCGGAAAGTCCCGTGAGACTCGAAGGAGGCGGTTCCGCGTGACGTCTTTTAATTTTGTATGGGAAGTGCGTGAGTTCCACGCCACGCCTATGCGTGAAGAATTTTTTGAGTCCGATTTAAACAAATTGAAGTCTCTTGCGCGTTTTATCATTTAGTGGGACAAACAGCGGACATGGCTTATCAAAACCAGTACAGACCACCTCATTATAACAGCGCACCGCCGGATCAGAGCTTTCTATGGAACATATTTCAGAGGTAAGAGAAAACGCGATCACGATTCCGCATTTCAACGTCTGTCGATGATTTGACAAGCACGGCAAGAAAAAGCATGTTGTTGCAAGACACGTACAAGACGTGTGCGGGAACTTTCAGAGGGGTTTACAACTCGCAAAAGCAAAGCAAACGTTTCCCTGTGCGATCTCGAGCGCCTATAAAATTGTTTTGCTTTCCGGTGGACTATCCTCTTACTTTCATTTTCAACACACTATTTTGTTTCTTTTATGAACATTGCGATCGATCATTTAGAAATAACTTTGAAGCTACGTTAGTTGTTATCGTGAATATCAGTCTTATACCCCCCCTGTATGTTTTTTAAACCCGTTTAAATAACGGTTAACGTTAGTTCTGTTTAACTAGTTAGATCGTCACTATAGTAACGAATTATGCAATACTGCAGAGACTCCAGATTTCACACGGGACACGTCCTTGCTGAACGCAATATTTTGTTAATAATCGTCCAGACGCATATAGTACGTGGCTGTTACGTCGCGATGTTGTTTCAACGCCGAGCAACACGAGCGTTCAACGCGTTGCGGGTCAAGTTAAAAATAGTTCAACTTTTAAAAGCATGTTTCGATCCGTGCGTGCTGCTCTATTCGTTTTGACGCCGAAGACGCACCCCGAGCTCAAAACATGCTCCCAGAATACAAAACACGGATCAACGTGGTTGGTTAACGTAGGGATTGAATCCCCGTGCCTCTGAAATTCATGCTGAATGAATAATCTCAAGATCAAGGCGTGTTGTCCTTGGTCATATGACTCGGAATGTGTAGTGAGTCACGATTGTTTATCTATACATTAACCCGCTGCCATGAGTCACGTGTGCATTGTTTAAGCGTCTCCATGATAAACTGCAAAGACAATGTTTTATAAACCGTGTCACTTGTTTTATCCGGATATAATTATATATCTGACCTGTATGATTTACAGCAGTGTTATGATTATATAGGTCCCAACTCACCCGACTGCTGTAATGCAATACTGCACTGAGAACGAATAAACCTGCTGTGAGATCTTACATTTAGTGGAACCTTGGAAAATTCAAGTAACTCATCAGGGAAAGTGTGACTTGCTTCTGAAGGGAAAACAGTCTAGATGGTGATATCGTACTTTCTGTGAATGAAGGTCGTAGGCCGTCTATAAAAAAATGAATAATCCCAATACTTTTTGCAACCATCCCTTATAAACGAAGACTGATTGACGGTTACTTCTGAATGGCTTGTGTGAATAGGAGTCACAAGTTCAAACATTGACTGGTGGGCCGGGTCCCGCTCGACAAACAAGCCAACAAGACATTCCCTTCACAGTTTACTGTGGTTATGACCCAAACTGAACTCCCTTTCAAGGTTTTTTGTGTTGATATTATCGAGGCCTCTCTGAGACCAGCCGTTGCTGTTTTTCTAAGGTCTCCCCCATGGTTTTCTTTAAGCCTTGCGATACTAGGGATTTTGTTGGTGTGCTAAGACACGTAGAGTTATTGGAATGTTACTTACTTCCAATTCTTATTTCATAATACCGGTTCACAGGGTTTTGCTAAATCTCTTCCTTCTATAATCTGTTCACAAATTAGACCAAAGAATACTGTGTTGTTTCCACATGGAAAGGATGGAATTCTACACCGAATGGTTGTTATGGAAACATGGACTTTTTACGATTCATGGAACATGTGTAATGGAAAGGACACTCCCAATAGTAGAAATAGTCAAGGATCTCTTTGTGTGGCTGACTTTCCACTTCTTTGAAATCATTGCTGCAATGTTATTACTAAAGTGAATCATAAAAATATCAGCATGAGGCTGTGCCTTCATAACATCTGTGAACAGATGAATGAATAACTTATTTACATTCACAGGATAAAAAAAACAATGTATATGAACGACTGGTTTTTATTCAGTAAGTGTGGCTTTGAAGAAGGAAGCTTTTAAATAATCGTCCAATAGTTTCATACTATTACGCCTTTGTTGTAACCACATCCAGGTTTGTTGCTTGTTTGTAGAGTGTTTATTTTCTTACACATTTCAACCGCATACATAATTTACTTAATCTTTTTGTCATTCACTAAATATAGAGTTGAACATAAGTTATATTTATTTTGGCTAGCAACTCATCAATATGGTTTTTGTTTCCTCCAGGGTAGATAAAGACAGGAGTGGGGCAATATCAGACACAGAACTTCAACAGGCTTTATCGAATGGTATGTTTTTTTCTTTTATTCTAAGTAGTCTCATCATCACACATACGTACAGAGGTTGAATGGTATTCATTTAGCATATAATAAGATAAGGTGGAGGTTTTCCATAAACAATGTTACACTCTTTTTTTGTATCCACCTTTTTTCACATTTCGCGAAACTATGCCTTGCGTAGGGCTGAAGCTTAAGACTTCCCATTTGTTAGGCTTTACCAAGTTATGCTTTTAAATAGACGTTATAATACATTTGTCAATTAAAACAGCATATACAGCGTATATACTGGGATGATGACATTAAACTCCAGCCATCAGGCACATTTGAATATCGTCTTATGTATGTAGACGGCCAAGAGCTTTACATTTATTAAAACACTTTACGCAGCGTTAACATTAGACGAATTCTTTGCAATTTCCATCAACAGTTCACATTTCTAAAGCGGGGTGTCCAGTGTTCTTAAAAGGGGAGTCATAATCTAACGGGAAGATTTTGATACCCACACCAGATATACAGTAAATAAACCTGGTCACATCGCCTTGGATCTCTTACGCCTTGGATTGTAAAAAAACACATTATTTGAGAGATCTGGATGCTTCAGTGTGAGCGGTTCTGGTATGTCATGTAGCGACACAGCTGCTGTATTGTTTAACGTGGCTTTTATAGAGCTACAATGCTGACTTGGCCAAACTTAAACACTTAAATACATACATTACATATAAAATACTTAAAAAGTGTGTATTTCCTGCGTCATCCAATGTGAAAACGTAAGTTTGAATACAGCGCAACTGTAATATTAAACTTTATTTGATATTATAATAAATGATAATAATGTCACTTAGCCCTGGATGTATGCTATGTGTTAATAGTGATGTACTATGCAATAACAATAAAGTAAATAACGAAGTACACAATATGTTGTAAAGTTTTTGAGAGGGGCAGAATACAGTAGGCATAGTAGACATAATTTACTTTACGCTCTTGTGTCACGTGGTAACCCTCGTTCGTAAGGTGTTCTGAGCTTTCTGTGGCTGTTGTGACAGCCTTTTACCGTGAAAATTTTAAGATAATTTTTAACCATTAACAGAAATATCTTCTAACATAATAGCAAATTCAAAACGGATGTGCAGAGCATCAAACAGGAAGTCACTCTCGGTGATGGCGCCCTCCACGGAGACGTTAAGAAAAAGGTGTATGCAGGAACCAGGTTTCCTGACTGACAGGAACTAACAGAAACAGGCAAACAAAAATAGTTTCTGTAATATTCAATTGATTATATGAGCTTACGATCATTAACAAATAAACTACAAATTTGCATATTTAAAAACACTCTTTAACGGCTACACAGCCCTTTCATTTGTACTTCGTTTAAATAGTGACATTTTACATTTAAATGTATGCATTTGGCAGACGCTTGTATCCAAAGTGACTTACATTGCATTAGAATATGCGTTTGTTTCTAAGAATGTGCATTCCCTGGGATAGACTCATGACCTTGGCGTTGCTAACACTATGCTCTGAGCCACAGCAAAGCTAGTAAAAACACTTTAATGCATGTTTTCGGTTTATATTAAAGATGATCTGTATCGGTCTATAAATTTTTTTTCGGGTCATAGTTAATAAACAGACGATGATCAGGTCCGATATATCCTGTCAGTATCCTGTCAAGAGGATGGGAAGAGTTTATGAATTTGTGCTTTGTATATAGAAAATGTTAAGAAACATTATCGGCTATCTGTATCGGTTGAGAAATATAGTATCTCATCCGATCTCTGACCCACATAAAGTAGCTAAATGAAGTTCTCATTAAATAGGTGAGCCAAACAATTCTTCCGGGGAATCACAATGTCAATACAAAACACAGGCTAAGTCACCGCCACCATTCATTCTGAGTGCAACTCATAGACAGCTTACTTCAACAGCCAATGCTGCTTTATGAGCATAAGATGTGCCAAAGTGGGTCAGAGATGCTTCACACCTGGCAGAAACCGTTATCTGCCCAAAGCAGTGAGGTTTGTTTGGCGAGCGCCTTATTAAAGTGCAGAATTAGAAGAAAACTGTTGTCATTCTTGAGAACTGGCTGTGTTGGTTTAAGCTGAACGGTTCAGTGATCCTGCTGCCTGTTCCTGTCAGCGCTGCTGCAGGGCATTGATGCTTTATAGCACGCTGATACTGCGCTCCGTATTTGCCAGTGACGTCATGAAGCGTGTAACATTGTAGTAACCGTCTGATGTATTGCAGAAGTGTGCCACTTGTTTCATTGTTTTTTTTTATTATAAAAACAGACATGGCATGTCAGATGTTGTGTAGTGGATGATGATGTTCGGTGTGTCCTGCTATAAGATGGTTCAGTGGTCAGGTTAAGCCTGTCAGCTCTGCTAAAGTCTGTGTCTGAATGTCCCAGAATGCTCCTCAAGGACACAGCGCTCACGTCAGGTGTCTGATCCTATACATTAGTGCAATATGTGCCCAATGTCTACGTATGTCCAATAGTGACATTTGCTTGAGGTTATAAATACAGTTAAACGATGGATTTAAGATCACTATGATGAGAAAAATGTCATTCTTGAGCCCATTCTGGCTTATGTGGAAATCATAATACATTTATGGCTTTTGTGCAGATCATTTCTACATAGCCAAATGTTACCCATCTTTCTTAATCAAACTGTTGTTTTGGGGGCTTCTGGGTTTATTTGCTGTATAAGTGCTCAACTCTGTCGTTTAGCTGGTTCAACGTATTTATGCACTCTTGATTTTCTCAGAAAGTGCTCCAGGCGTTTGCTGTAGTAATGTTGTTCACAGATTTATATCACAGGTCATTTTTCAAGGGCCGGTGCTGTAGGGCCTGTGAAACACTGGCAGTGGGGAGCTATGATTTACCATGTCATAACCGTTCAGTTTAAAGAGTATTCTGCCCACCAACTCTATCCGCCTTCTATATATAATGTATTAATATGGTCTCGACATGCACATTTTCTGTTGGTTCAAATGAATTCAGAGTACAAATTTGGTCTGGTGTATTCAGAGTTAACCAGTCGTTTTAGCGTCAATCAATAACAAAGCGTCTCTGCCATTTTTCGAGCAGAATTAACATGAAAAGTCAGCAGATTACGTATCTACTTGCTTACGAGGAAAAACAACTTTGAGAAAGAACTTTATGTGAGCAAAACCTATGAGGGGGAAGATGTACATACGACAGGATAACTAAAAGTGGTTCAAGTTCATGTTATGTGGCTCTTAAATAAACAATTTGGCGCCTGGTTTTTCCTCCATAGGAGCCAATTGCTCCATAATTTATTTTTTGTCTGGAGCCCTGTTCCTAATAAAGTTAATTTAAAGTTAACTTTCTCAAAGGTATTACTTGTATTTGTTGCTTGGCCAGTGTTAATTTTGGACATAAAATACACTTTTCTATCCTTGTAAATATTGAATTTGTTAAATGTGTTGTTGATAATTTAAAAAAACAAAAAATCTATACGTTTGAAGTCTTGTTAACACATGCAGTGTTGATATGTGTTAGACCGCTGGGTTCTTGTCTAGAGTCAGTTGAATGTTGTTGTTTTTCCATGATTTCTCTCGAAGTGGGCAGTGCTGTGACTAGAGCCACTGTGGCGCACATAGGGGCATCTTTGTACCCTCTCTCTCTCTCTCTCTCTCTCTCTCTCTCTCTGAGATGGGTCAACACTTTTTGCAATCATCTACCTAATGTAATCAGTGTGACCTTGGTGACAGAGGAAAACCATTACAACGTTTATTCTGTTCAGTTTTGTGTTTCCAATTCACATCTGCCCAAAACCACAGAAGAATCTTGTTTCTTACTCTTTAGAAAATGGTTAATCACCATTGCAAGTCTTTTCTGTCTCTCCCTCTTCGTGCAGCTTCGTGTGTATGTGAAAGAGATGAGGCCATGACTCAGCTTAGCCAGAAAGAATGGCTTTATTTAACAGCTCTACGTTATTGTGCCTTTTGGTTTTGTGACCCTCGGCACGCCCACTGTGCTCCGTAGCTTTGCTAAGATAAGCACACTGAGACAAATTATATAATGTGTTTTGAAGAAATAGAGGCTTTACTGTACTTGGAAGTACTATAATATATGTTCCTCAAGGTCAGCAAAGGCGAACATTGAAGCTTACTAAAACGTCTCAGTTCACAGAGTAAAGTTATTTACAAAACAACTGAGCAAGTGTCATAATGGCGCTCCTAGTGATGTCATCTCGGCAGGCATTTAAACGCAACTGTAAACATAAACACAATAGAATACCTCATAAGGAAGACAAAGAGCAGAAATTAAAATCTATTTAAAAATTAAAACTAGATCTGTTTAGTCGATAAATTGATGTCTTTGATAGTAGTCTGCATATTTCATTATATAATATAATAATGGATCACAATGTAACCCTCAATTTCCGAGACCTATCTTTATTCATGCAGACGAGAATAAAATAATATGAACCAAAAATAACATCATAATCCTACAGTACATTTTTAACAGAATATTCTGTTTTATTTCATATGACAAAAGTCAAGTGAGTTGCGAACAATTTGTTCATGTGGTCTTATAACATGGAACATGACGTGAATTCATTCACCAAATGTAATCTGTGCCATTTCATTTCCAGGCACATGGACACCTTTCAACCCTGTGACCGTCAGATCAATTATATGTGAGTATTAATGCCATCTTGTGTTCATGCACACCGTCATTCACAATCTCTCTCTTGTTTACACTCTCAATGCTGTTTGTTTGTTTGTGCGTCCATGGACACCTTGAATGTTTCCTATTAAGACTCTTGGTTAAGAAACACTCAGTTGTTTCAGCTCAAACTCGAAGCATGAAGCTGTCAGCTGAGTGACGAATGGCTAAACATATGGCAGGAATTTGTCTAAAGCAGCAGAAAGAGAGAGAGGTTTTTTGTGGAAGGTTGCCAGGAATAAATGTGTGTTACAAAGTTCCATAAAAGGGAAGTAGGAGGCGGGAACCGGCGAACGTGAAATACTTTTAATTAAAAAGACAAACAATTAAACACAACATAAAGTCCAGTCCTCTCTCACTGACGGTCCGGTCGCTCGTCCTCTTATGCTCCCAATCTCCTCTGTGATACGAGACAGGTGCGCGTACAGCTGACACTCGTAATCACTCACTCCTCGGGGGTGGGGGGTCGCCCAGCCTCGGCGGACTATCCCCTGGGGTATGCACAGATGAGACTAGAGTAAGGAGACGGGAGCACTCCAAGCGATGGCCCTGAGAGCTAGACCTCGCGCCCCCTGGTGGCCTGGTGGCTCGTCTGGTAGGGAGACAGAAGCGGCCCCCCGTCCCCTTGTCCTCCCCCTGGGGCAGACGGACTCCGGCCACTGGCAGGCAGTGGCCGCTCTTGGCTCTTCCGCCCCCCACTAGTCCTTTCTTGGGCTGAGAAGAAAGGCTTTGGCGGACAGTAGCGACCCACCCCCTCTGTGATACGAGACAGGTGCACGTACAGCTGACGCTCGTAATCACTCACGCCCCGGCCACGAATCTCGGCTCTCGTCCCGCCTACTTCACTACAGTGTGTCTATTGATTTTTAACTCCAGAAAATTAACTTTCATCTGAGGTAAAGAGGACACACTCTGAAACACTATATGAAGTACATTTATGTCTTTTTTCTGTCTGTCATGGGGATTCTTTCTCAGTTTGGTCTTTTACAGTCTCAGTTGAATGACTTAGTCACAAGGCAGTCTAACAGAATTGTTGCTAATCTGTATATTTATTACAAAACACTTCATCTTTGCTAATTCAAACCAACATGTTTCGAAGGCATCCTGTGAAACAGAGAAAATGATCAGGATAGGAAATGACCTCACCAGTTACATTATACAATAAATTCAAGCACACAAACTGTATACATGCTAACAAAACCTTTTTTTTGTGTATGAAAAGTGACATAACGTATGGTAAAACTTAACATAATTCTCTCTTCAGCTATGTTTGATCGAGAAAACAAAGGAGGGGTTAACTTCAACGAGTTTGCCGGCGTTTGGAAGTACATCACAGACTGGCAAAATATCTTCCGTACCTACGACAGGGATAACTCAGGGTTTATCGACAAGAACGAACTCAAACAGGCTCTTACTGGCTTTGGTAAGTAGTAATGCTTCTTATTGACGTCTGTAAATGAAACCGCATCAGCGCCAGTGATCCAGCAGAATGTGTGCCGAGGAGCTACAAATGGTCCTTTCCTATTCCTGTCTCTCATCCAGTCTCATTTTCTGTCTCTCTTTACTAGAAACAAATATATCTAATCTAATAAAGTTAAAAAAGGCCAATAAATGAAAGGTGCACAGATGCACATAAAAATTAAGCACAGAGACACTTTTTAAAATGAAAATTATTAGTAACAAAAAGATTGTTCCACCCCCTTTTTACAAGAAACAACATACATTCTTTAACATCTCAGTTTCCACTGAGAGAAGAATAATTTGGGTTTGGAACAACATAAGGATACCATATTTATTTTCATTGATGTAATGTTACTTTTGAGAAAAATGCTAAATTATTTTCTCTTCACTCAGGTTATCGTCTATCAGATCAGTTCTACAATACACTCATAGAGAAATTTGACCGTCAGAAGAGGACCCAAGTGGCATTTGATGACTTTATTCAGTGCTGTATTGTTTTACAGGTAATGATAGAGTTTTTTTAGACAACAATGAACATAATGTTTTTCTTTAGGGGCCACTTGGCAAAATAAAAATTTTTCAAGCTCTTGATGAGATATGATAATATCTAGAAATGTTTGATATATTGTGATATTTTACTCATTTGTTCCTCTTAAATATACTAAAATGATCAAGTGTGCCTGGAATGAATCAAAGTGATAGACCATGTTTGACCATTTCATAGATTTCTAAAATCTTTGTGACGACAAATACATATCATAAAGTATTATGAGGCTATATGAAGTATTAATATTTCTAAAAATAGTTAGGTCCTAATTTATAAACATATGATTTCTGTTTTTGGTTTAACAGAGGTTAACTGATGTGTTCCGACGATATGACACAGACCAGGACGGCTGGATCCAGGTGTCATATGAACAGTATCTCTCAATGGTCTTCAATGTGGTATAGCATAACACAAGCATGTCTGCACTCTCCTGTGCCAAACACCAAATGTCCTCCCCTGCAGTCTTCCAGCAGACGACTCAACACTACCCTCTAGAGGAGGGTGCGGGGATGGAACCTTTATGACTCTTAATTCTGTCTGTCTGTTCGTCTGTTAGTAGTAATATCATATTTCTTTATTATGTTAACCATATTATTATTGTAAGAGTCTACAGAATATCACTCGCTCTTCTGTGTTTAAAGAATGTCGAGATTGTGAAAATCATATTAAGACCAGTTGCATGCTTTCTTGTAAACCTCCTTAATGTCAAAGCATGAACTAATGTTTCTTTTTTGGCTGAATTTAATTCATGTTTACAAAGACGTACTGTGAGAACAGGTTGTTTCGTCATTATAAGATCCTTTTTTGGATTGACTGTCAGCTCTTCCATATATTTGTAAAGAATTATATTTTTAATCCGCACAGTAATGTAACAAATTCAACGTTTTATTTTAGGAAAGGAGGTACATATGTTTTGTATGGCTTTTTCATGCATGATGCCTTACAACTTTAAAAATAACTAAGGTGAGCTGTTTTATTAAAAACTGAAAAATATACATGAACATGTTTGTACTGGATCTTTAGTATTATACATTACCTCATTTTCATAAAGGTTGTTGATAATTAACATGATGGATAGGGTTATAATGATAGTATTAAAGGTACACCCATGCTAAATTAAAATAATAACACTAAAATAAAATAAGGTTGATCATGTACAAAATACTTTTATTTCATAGCTCAACTCTGCCCCCTCGTGTAAAGATGCATTGTACAAAGCAATGAGAAAAGGCCAAGGACATGGTTTTGAGTCCATGATGCAGCTATTATTTTTGTTGTAGATATGAAGTGTGTTAAAACTTAAAGCACATGGTAAGATCAAAAGAAAAAATTATAGAAAGCAATTTTCTTTAATGTAGAAATATTATTTTGGCAAATACCGCTTTGAGGAAACTATATGGTTAAAAGAGTAAAACAGAATCTATGATATAGCAATAACTTCAATACATCAAAAAATAAAACTTAGTTAAACAAGCTGAAGTAACAATAATGTGTATTACATATGAGCTGAGTAAATCAAGTGAACATTGTCTTCTCCGTATAGTCCCACATTTTCCATTTGAAAGCTTATTTTCAGTTCCTCTAATTTCTGAACTCTTTCCTGTTTTCCAGTTTCTTTCACTTTCTCAATCATGAAGTCCAGATGTATGAAACAGGACATGCTGGTAGATCTTAATGCAGTTTCCATTAATTTCTCTAAACACTGATAACACTCTTCCACAAGCCTTATCTTCTCTCTCTCAATCTGCTTCATCTCATTCTGTAGTCTGCACATCAAACTCTGACGTTCTCCCAGGGTGTTTTCAAATCTCTTTTTCAAATCCTTGTCTGTTTTTGTAACTTTTCTTGTCTTAATCTCATATAGTTTGTCATCTTTTACATGTTTTGTGTAATGACACTTTCCAGTGCAGACTGTGCACTTTCCCTCTTTCGACATCGCACTACACCAAGCGAGATCTTTGACCCACCAGCATCCTGGATAGTGGCAGTTCTCTTTACACTCTGTGCAGCGGGTCGCATGTTTGACACTATCTTCACCAAATCTTTGTACGGTTCGTCAACCTCATATTGAAAGTTCTTCTGTTTTTGATCTTTTTCATATTCTTTCGCAGCTACTTCTGTTTGCTCAAGCTCTGTTTGTCGGAGTTCTGCCAGCTTGATTCGATCCTTTAAATTATTGACACAAGCATCCAGTTGCTTTCGGGCTCTCAACACACCTTCAGTCATATCTAAACTTTTGGGGTGTAGCCCATTCAGATAATCAAAAAACTTTCTGAAGTTTTCAATTCCATTATCCCATGATGATTTATAACTCTCTCTGTCTTCCTCATCATAACATTCACTCTGACAGTTGTCAAATTTAAAATAAACAGGTTTACCATCTTTATCTTTTGCACATGGAATGTTTGATTCTTTTATGAATTTAAGGACTCTTTTGGGGACTGTTTTATGGGAGTTTGTTAATAGTATAAGAATATTTTTTTCTACATCCCTGCCAAACAATGACATAATTCCATCCAGAATATACCGTTGTCTGTCATGGAGGCGATTTTCTGTTACCTTCAGCACAAGACATATAGCATCAATTTCATGGATCCCGTCCTCACATCTGAACAACTCCTGCAAAGTTTCACCAATGAGTTTGTCTTTTTCATTGCCCTTTGTGTCCCCAAATCCAGGTGTGTCAATAAGGGTGAGAGAGAATGGACAGTCCTGTGCAAAAACCTCAAAAACTGTTACAGCTGTTGTTTTTGACTCAGCGTCGTCTGATATCTCGTCTATCTCCAGCCAAATCCTGTGTTCCCATTTGACACCCATGATGTAGTTGATCATTGCATTGATAAGAGTGGTCTTTCCTGTTCCTGTTTCTCCAACCATCAAGATGAACTTTTGAGGTTTTATATCATGTTTTTCTCCGATCTTCGCTTTTCTTAGTAATACACTCTGATTAACCTTTGTTGTGTTAAGTACATATCTTGTTGTGGGTCCATGTATTGATTTACTGTCTATAAGAAATGTACTTAATTTACCTGCATAAAAAACTCTTTATATTTATTGGGTTTAAATAGCAGTATATATTTAAATACTCATACTGTTTTGTCTGAAAATGCAATTACTTTTGCACAGATACACACATACAAGGTTTATGGTTAATCCCAGACTAAAATGTATGTTTAGGTCTTAAATTGACATTAATGAAAGGTTTTTTAAAAACCATTATGTTAACACAAAAACATTAACATCATATTATCTTTCAAAAAAATCCGCTTTTAAACCTTCCGCCCTAACTTTTATATTTACTTTGTTTTATGTTTAATGCAGGCTATTGACAAATTGCATTATTTCCTTGTTTGTAAATGTTTAAACATAAAACCATAATGCAAGTCATAAAAGTACAATGATTCAAATATCATGTACTTAAATCATAACTCTTAGTACAAAATAATGTTACAAAACAGACTAAGATTAAAAAAATATGCTTATCTATTATGCATGGTTAAAGTATTATTTATCACTAATATTATTATTTAAAATATTGAAATAATATCATGTTAAAGGAGGACCAATGACAATGAAATTGCCTTACCTTCAAGAGAATGGTTGCAAATTAGTTTGGTCCAGAATAAATTATGAAAAACGATTATATGGTTACTTTATGCTCAATTATGTTTAAACGAACATCAACTGTGCATAAGAGATTACAATTCAAATTTGCAAGGTCCCAGTTTATTGACATGCGTCTCCAACTATCCAAACTTAGACAAGATCAGGAAGTGTGGGCTAACAAACTGAACACACCCAGACCAGGTGATTTACAGGAAAACTTTGCAAGCCCTTAGGCAGGTGGTAACTCGTTTTTTTTCATGTGATTATCGTCATCATTTTTTTAATCAATGCTTGTGACAAATGTCTGGGTTGCTGTTTCAAATTATTATGATTATTGTTGCATTGAGTGCAGACAGAGAGAGAGTTCTCGCAATACACTTTTCAAAGCAACGTGAAGAAGCATCGCCTCTGAATGATGCGGGGAAGGGGTTATATATATATAGATATATTTCTAATTTAAAGGATTTTGCCACTCAATAGTCTACAACAGGGGTCCACAGACTACGTCCCACGGGCCGAATGTGGCCCACCCACAGATTTGGACCGGCCCTCTAAAGTGAGTTCACGGTTTCACGTCGTAACTTTGAATGTAAATATTACATGGGAAAAAATGACATTCGGTAAAATCTAGAATGAGCGGTCAAAATGATATGTGATAGATTTCCAGAACTTCTAGAGTTAAAATTCATGGTAACCAAGAAATGTGTTGCTAAAAATGACAAAGGGAACCTGTCAAATGAAGAAAAAGAGATCATGAAGATAAACCTCCTTCTGAAGATCATGTGATATTCAGGAAAGCAGTTTTTTGTAATGGCACACAATGGAACGATCGTGTTCCTGCATGTAAATGTAATATACTTAAATAATGGTGGCAAGTAAATTTTATGTTATCAAAATGTTTCAATACATGTTTTCTGTGGTCTCTCCCTTTAAACAAACATAAGTGAACACCAGTCAAACCAAATGAAGAGTTCAGCAAAACCCTCTCAATCCATCAGGATCCTATTTACTTCCAGCAATACCAGAACATACCAGACAGCAGGTTTTGAAGCTAAATTATTGTCTAGTATACTATGTGTGGAGAGCATTCACTCAACATTAACACAAATAAAGAGCTGTGTAAATAGTTAGGATGTAAAAGTCTCAATTGCTTGTTGTTTAAATACTGTGTGATAGATTCTGCATCATCATTCTGTATTGTTCCATCAGCATTCGTGTTGTGAAACAATGATCAACAATTTGATAAGGGTTAAAAATAATGTTCAAATCTGTAAATAAAAGCAGGGTAAAGATCCATGAAACTACCCAGCATTCCATGTATCTATATTCAAAACACGTTTCTTGTAAATCACATGACCGCTAGAGGGTGTTTAAAGTATCAATATACTTCCTGATCTTCTTTGCAGCTAGGGTTGAGTGGAGAAGCAAATGCACGAGGAAAAGCAAATGAACATGTAAGTACGATATCGATTTTGCAACTTTATTATAATACAAATAATCGCTATTTGAGTTACATAACCTTTTCAAAAGCTTGATTTACATTGGGGATTTTACTTAAAAGCAGTAATGGCTAACAATGAAAAGGTTGTATCACTCATTTAAAGTGCATTTTAAATGAATTGCCTTGAAATAGTTTTTGTTTTAACCTGTTCAGTTTGGCTCAAAGCAAATCACACTCCTTTTGAACAAAATATAAATAGTTCAGTTAAAAAGAAACAGAGTAATAATTTGGAATAACAACATCGCTAAAATTGTTTCGTTTTTTTTATTTATTAAATTTATATCATATTACAAAACAGGGAACTTAAAAAACAATTTTAAAGGACCAGCTGAGCTGTATTTCTCAGCTTGCTCTCCTTTATTTTATTTCCACTTTAAATTTCCCAGTTACTGTCTGTAATATCCCATGCCATCTAAATCCACTGCAATGTGTACGGTATGTTTTTCGTTAGAAAATGTGCTGCTTCACATTTCGTTTGTAAATGCAATTGACTTTAAATAGAACCCTTCTGAAAATGTATTTAAGCATATCCGTATACGTTGTTAGTGGTAGGTGTTAAATTTAAAATAGTAATGGCTGTGGAATCAAATGAAAGTATTGTAGATATTCTCGATCTTAAGTGCATTGTATTACACATATGCAGTGTTTATAATTCATGGTTATAGTACTGTCACTTTTACACGGTAAAACAAAAAGGAAAATGACTGAATTTACAACTGGCTCGATAATATGCAACATTGTTTGTTTTAGGTGTGAAGATTCAAATACCCGGGTGACCAACGAGCTTAGTAAAATTCTTAAAAACAGCAAATCAATAGAAGGACCCACTACAAGATATATACTCAACACAACAAAGGTAACTCTGAGTGAATTACTGAAGAAAGAGAGAATTGGAGAAAAAGATGACGATAAACCTCATAAGGTCATACTGTTGGTTGGAGAAACAGGAACAGGGAAGACCACTCTTATCAATGCAATGGTCAACTACATCATGGGTGTCAGATGGGAACACAGAATGTGGCTAGAGGTCCGTGAGTGTCTTGATGAGAAGTCTCAGACAACAGCAGTCACAGTTTATGAGGTTTTTGCATGGGACAGTCCATTCTCCCTCAAAGTCATAGACACACCTGGATTTGGGAATACACAAGGCTGTGAAAAAGACCAAGTCATTGCTGATGCTTTACAGCAGTTGTTCACATCTAAGGATGGGATTCATGAAATTGATGCTGTGTGTTTTGTGCTGAAGGCATCAGAGTCTCGACTCCATGAGAGACAACAATATATTCAGGATGCAATTCTGTCATTGTTTGGAAAGAATTTAGACGAAAATATCTTAATACTCCTCACCAACTCTCATGAAAATGTCCCCAAAAAATTACTTAATTTTATTGAAGCATCCAAAATTCCATGTGCAAAAGATAAAGATGGTAAACCTGTTTATTTTAAATTTGACAACTGTCAGGGTGAATGTTATGATGAGGAAGACAGAGAGAGTTATAAATCATCATGGGATAATGGAATTGAAAACTTCAGAAAGTTTTTTGATTTTCTGAATGTGATCAACCCAAGAGGTTTAAATATGACTGCAGATTTGCTTAGTGCCCGAAAACAATTGGATGAAAAGGTGAGCAACTGGGAAAATAAATCTTTAGCTCTAGAAAATCTGAAAAAGAAGATTGAAGAAGCAAAACACAATTTGGGGGACCTGGAAGCATACAAAATAACAATGAATAACTTTGAATATGAAGTTGAGGAGTTCTATGAAGAAATAGGCCCAATAGAGTCATCATGGTGGCACGGGGCAACCTGCTGCACTGTGTGTGAAGAGAACTGCCACTATCCAGGATGCTGGTGGGTCAAAGATCTCTCATGGTGCAGTGTGATGTCGAAAGAGGGAAAGTGCACAGTCTGCACTGGAAAGTGTCATTACACAAAACATGTAAAAGATGACAAAATATATGAAATTAAGACAAGAAAAGTAACAAAAACAGAGGAAAAAATGAAAGAGAAATATGAAAATGACATTGGGGAAAACCATAGCTTGCTAAACCAACTGCAGAATGAAATAAAGAATATTGAAGAAACGGAGAACAGGCTTGTGGAAGAATGTTATCAGTGTTTAGAAAAATTAATGGATACTGCATTAAAATCTAGCAGCATGTCTTCTTTCAGACATCTGGACTTCATGATTGAGAAAGTGAAACACAGTGGAAAGCAAGAAAGAGTTCAGAAACTAAAAGAATTTAAAATAAGGATAAACAAGTAACTAATTAGAAGATCTTTATAGAATTCTGTCATGATTCTGCCGCATCATGACAGAACCTCATGTTTATTGTGGAGAGAGGCAATTATTGTTTATTTGGCTTGCCAAACGCTCTCTCCGGTCTTGTCTCTGTTACCGCCCTCTCGTCTACTATCAATTCATGCCCTTCGCCTGTTCCCTTCTTGATTTGGTCCCTTTAAAGCCGTTGTGTCTTCTGTCATGTGCTGGTTTATTTTGATTCATGTGGTGAGTTCCTGTTCAGTGTAGTTTAGTCTAGTCCAGTTATTTGTATTTAATTCAAGTGCTGTCTTAGTCTTGTCAAGTTAAGTTTAATTAATCCATGTTCCTTTGTCTATGTTATGTTTGTAGTCTTTGTTATGTAACCCCGTCGTGGGTTTTTGTTTTATTTATATTAAATACCTTTTAACTCCTTACCTGCTGTCTGCACCTGGGTCCTCTGTCCGTGTCTCACCAACGCGTTGCCACAGAAATGCTGTCAAATTCTGTGTACATAACTATAATTTAATATAGCGACTAAACATGCCGTGTGAAAATGAATTAATGGATTCCAAATTTTGTTTATGCCACAAACTGCCTTGAGACAGAAAAGACTGTTTTAAACGCATGAATTATTGAGTATTTGAAGGCCTTAGAATAAATGTCAAAAGGCACATCATTGTTGTTATCAGTGAGTCTGGCCAATCTTAAATATCTGTGTTGTCATCAGAGCCCTGTGCTGCCACTCTGAAGAAGCTGAACCCGGCTAAGCACTTAAACAAAAATATGACCTATCTGGTGTTGCATATTGTGATCACAGCTGATCTTCAATCTCCAATCAAAACTCCCCAAAAAAGTGAATTCTGTAAACAGGGTATACCTGTTCAATGAAAGTATATTCTGGCACTTCAAAAAGCATGTCTTTAACACTGTGGTTATCATTTACGTCATGTAAGCAGAGAATTATAACAGAAAATATGATGATATGAAACAATGGCAACCAATAAAAATTTCCACACAACATAATTTTATAACACAGATTTACAACATAAATACACAACATGCGTCAAAACCGTTGTAGAGTTTTCAAGAAATATATAAATCAAAAGTAATCTTCTGTTTATAATCATAACTAAAGAAGTAGTTTTTGATTACTTCCTGAATATGGAATAAGAAGTACAACAGTTGTGGCATGTTAGAATAATGCTGATGCATGCGGCTAGACTAATATAGTTAATATTATATTAGTTATCGCCTTATAAAATAATCTTCTGTATGAATAACAAGCTAAAATAACAAAAATAAATAACCCTTTGCTTTAACAAAGTAACAGTTTGGGGTGGATTAAATCAATCATGAAGAATTGTCATATGTAATACCCAGACTACTGTCTATAAACTGTTCTATCTCTTCTGGGATTCTCTATGTTTGAGTTGAGGTCCTAGTGGTGATTGAATCCTTTTTGAAAACATTATCTGTCTGGGTTTCTGCTGCACAGCAAGTTAGGGTAGAACACTAAAGACCTTATTTCCCAAGTGATAGTGTTCATAAGGGGCCAGAAGATAGTGTCCAACTCAGCAGAAGAGTATAAGTCTAAATGCCCATGTTGATTGGTAACGTCCAGAGGGCTTAAGAGCACTCTGCAGAAGTGTTGAGGGATAACCTTCAGATGAGAGGTGTAGTTCCTGAGACAGATCAGACACGCAATCACTAGTTATATTTCTTAAATATAACAACAACCTCCTTACCCAACAAGTGAGCTCTGCACCAGGATCTGTAAAAATACCCTCAGGCTGCAATGAACCCCCAGATGCAGAATCAGAACTCTGGTGACCATAGAAACCCATAACCAAACCATCAGGATAAGACTCTTTTACAACAATGTAGTGAGATGCACACTCTTTTCATTCACTTTGGGAGCAGAAATTCAGTACACACATTTATGTAGAAATTAAATGATCCTCATATATAACCTTTCCATGTATGTTGTGCTATATTTGTCTTAAAAATGTATCTTCTTTGCATGGAAGTGAATGCATGTCATAAAATATGTATTTTTTAATACGTACACAGTCTGTTGATGGAAGTACAATCTTTTACCTTACATTCCTGATAATGCATGTGCCTGCATGATCGAGTAGTTGCTGCAACACAAATATGTCTAACTTATAAATTATGTTTTCTATAAGTCACATGCTCTTGTGAGTTCAGGGAATTCACAGCAAGTAGAAAACTTTAATAAATCACATGATCTTGGTGTGAAGTGCGTCAGTTCATTAAATAAACTATAATTTGCCTTGCAAATGCCTTGCACATGGTTTCTTTTGCGTACACTCTTGCCTTTATTCATGCTTAGTGGGGAGGGGGATACCTGTTGTAAGGTGGGAGTTTTTTGTTCCTTGGTTTTACTTTCATTTTTGTTGCTTGTTACAAGAAATCTGATGTCTTCCTATAAAGCACGTGATCATAAGGCTAAATCACACTGAACTAACAAGTGCCACCTGACATGTTTTGTGTTTGTTAGTGTTGGAGTTTGTTGAATCAGTGTGAATTACCCCCTTTGAAGGGGGTGTGATCAGTGCCTATAAAAACACTACGGCAATGGAATCGTGAGCAAAGCAGGAGACATGTAAGTCAGATTTTTTATTTCTGTAATGTTCTGTTTCCCTCTGATGTCTGTTTGTATAAATTGAGTGTTTGTTTAGGAGCAAAGATTTCGAATCGGAGGAATTCGGCCTGGCAGATTTGCAGTCATTCCCTGAAAGGTATAGGCTTTATATACATATATCTGCTAAAATGTATAAAATCCATTATGATACCATTCTACTGTAAACTTGGTCAATTTGCATGGTAGGTTCATTGAGGGTTAACACTGTCATGTAAAAATATATCATCTAGCTGTCAGGAATTTCTGAAGCAAGCGTAAAAATTAAATGATTACTTTTTAGAACCTGTGTTTTATTGTTTCAATAGTTTATATCTTTTATTTTTTCATGCAGTCATGAAGAGTTAAATACCTCAATGGCGGAACCCTTCAGTAAAATTCTTAACAATGTTAAAACAATAAAAGGTCCCACAACAAGACACATACTAACAACAGTTTGCACATCTGAGTGTGAATTACTGAAAAAGGAGAGAATTGGAGAAGTAGATGAGACAAAACCTCCTAAGGTCATACTGCTGGTTGGAGAAACAGGAAATGGGAAGACTGCTCTCATCAATGCAATGGTTAACTATATCATGGGTGTCAGATGGGAACACAAAATTTGGATGGAGGTTGTTGAGATATCTGAAGACCAATCAAACTCTCAGACATCTGTAGTCACAGTATATGAGGTTTTTCCACAGGACAGTCCATTCTCTCTGAAAATTATTGACACCCCAGGATTTGGTGAAACAAAAGGGGAAGTTAAAGATGCACTTATAGCTGAAGCTTTGCAAAAGCTGTTTAGATCTGAGGATGGGATTCGTGAAATTGATGCTGTGTGTCTTGTGCTGAAGGCAACAGATTCACGGCTTCATGAAAGACAGCTGTATATTCTGGATGAAGTTTTGTCATTATTTGGCAAGGACATAGAAAAATATATTCTAATGCTCATCACAAGTGTTACGGAAGATGTCCCCAAAAGAGCCCTTAATTTAATAAAACAATCAAACATTCCATGTGCAAAAGATAAAGATGGTAAACCTGTTTATTTTAAATTTGACAACTGTCAAAGTGAACGTTATGAGGAGGAAGACAGAGAGCGTTATAAATCATCATGGGATAATGGAATTGAAAACTTCAGAAAGTTTTTTGATTATCTGAATGGGCTACACCCCAAAAGTTTGGATATGACTGAATGTGTGTTGAGAACCCGAAAGCAACTGGATGCTTGTGTCAATAATTTAAAGGATCGAATCAAGCTGGCAGAACTCCGACAAACAGAGCTTGAGCAAACAGAAGTAGCTGTGAAAGAATATGAAAAAGATCAAAAACAGAAGAACTTTCAATATGAGGTTGACGAACCATACAAAGATTTGTTGAAGATATTGTCACCATGGTGGTACTTAAGCAAACATGCGACCCGCTGCACAGAGTGTGAAGAGAACTGCCACTATCCAGGATGCTGGTGGGTCAAAGATCTCTCATGGTGTAGTGTGATGTCGAAAGAGGGAAAGTGCACAGTCTGCACTGGAAAGTGTCATTACACAAAACATGTAAAAGATGACAAAATATATGAGATTAAGACAAGAAAAGTAACAAAAACAGACAAAGATCTTAAAGGAAAATATGAACATTATGAAGAAAACAAGAGTTTGATGAGCAAACTAAATAATGAGATGGAGAAGATTAAAGAAGAAAAGATCAGGCTTGTGGAAGAGTGTTACCAGTGTTTAGAGAAATTAATAGAAAATGCATTAAAATCTACCAGCATGTCCTGTTTCATACATCTGGACTTCATGATTGATAAAGTGAAAGAAACTGGAAAACCAGAAAGAGTTCAGAAACTAAAAGAACTTAAGCAAAAAGCAGAAGAGGAAAACCCAGGACTAATAAGAATTGCATGGAAGTATGTAAAACATAATGTTTGTAAAATGTAGTGAACGAAAGGTTGATTGATTATTCCTCTCACTTTTCCTGGAGTCTTTTATTATTTACTTGTTAAGCGTTTCACTACGGACTCCTTTTATGCATTGTAAAATGATTATAGCTGCAATATACTAAACTACATATACTATACTGTAAAGAACTATCATTAGTTTTCATATAGTGGTTGTAAGAAAATGATAGGCCTGTTTAATTTCTAAATTGTATGAACAATAAACATGTACAATGTTTTATGTGAAACAATGTGTAAACATTTTAAAAGCTTTGACCCTTACTCTGGAGAAATGTGTTAGCGAATTCCTGTAGTAAACAATATCTAAATAACATAAAAAAGAAAAACAAGAAATTGCTTAGTCTCTGAATTGCATGCATGTTTTTCATACTTTTCGTATGAACAAAAACTCACACATAATTATAATACAAAGCAAACTATTGCTGAATAAGTGACAATTACACTTTAAATGTAATGAGGATTGGCATTGTCATCATGTAAAAGTGATCTTTTTCCAGTACACGTGACTATGTTTTTTATTTACTATTGGTTGCATCTGAAATCCAGTATCATTTATTTTGACTTAAATACAAAAGGACATCAAACACTAATAATTCATTAATATTGCCCCAAGACACTTAAATAACATATTAATACAGTATATATAATACTACCCTTATACAGTGTTATCAAGCTTCAAACTTGAAAGTCACTGCCCAGCATCATGCTCGCAAAAAAGTGTTTAGATCACAACATAATTCGCCACATGATAAAAACATTTTGATTTGAGCTTGGAGCATTGTCTTAGCAGGGTATTGTGTTTAATTCCCAAGTAAAACACACTGTGGCACGCTGGCGACATCTAGTGCAAACCGGGACATCAGCCAGAGAGAGGAGAGTGGTGTTCCACCAGAGAAAAAATCTCCACGAAGAAAAGAAGAGAGAAGAACAACGTTTCCCAGCATGCAACACCTGCAATAGTTCACCAACACTTTCAAAATAAAAGTAAGAAGTAACAAATATACAATGGGTACGGAAAGTATTCAGACCCCCTTACATTTTTCACTCTTTGTTATATTGCAAGCCATTTGCTAAAATCATTTAAGTTCATTTTCTTTTCTCATTACTATACACACAGCACCCCATATTGAAAGAAAAACACAGAATTGTTGACATTTTTGCATATTTATTAAAAAAGAAAAACTGAAATATCCAAGGTCCTACGTATTCAGACCCTATGCTGTGACACTAATGTATTTAACTCAGGTGCTGTCCATTTCTTCTGATCATCCTTGAGATGGTGTTACACCTTCATTTGAGTCCAGCCGTGTTTGATTATACTGATAGGACTTGATTAGGAAAGCCACACACCTGTCTATATGAGACCTTACAGCTCACAGTGCATGTCAGAGCAAATGAGAATCATGAGGTCAAAGGAACTGCATGAAGAGTTCAGAGACAGAATTGTGGCAAGGCAAGGTTACAAAAACATTTCTGCTGCACTTAAGGTTCCTAAGAGCACAGTGGCCTCCATAATCCTTAAATGGAAGATGTTTGGGATGACCAGAACCCTTCCTAGAGCTGGCCGTCCGGCCAAACTGAGCTATCGGGGGAGAAGAGCCCAAAGATCACTGTGGCTGAGCTTCAGAGATGCAGTCGGGAGATGCGAGAAAGTTGTAGATAGTCAGCCATCACTACAGCCTTCCAGTCGGGGCAGGTTGGCCCGAACGGAAGCCTCTCCTAAGTGCAAGACACATGACACAAGCCGCATGGACACCTGAAGGACTCCAAGATGGTGAAAAATAAGAACTACACAATAAAGGCTTCACAACAACTCTGTGACTGTTCTTGAATTGCCTAGCCAGAGCCCTGACTTGAACCCAATTGAGCATCTCTGGAGAGATCTGAAAATGGCTGTCCACCAACGTTTACTATCCAACCTGACAGAACTGGAGAGGATCTGCAAGGAGCAATGGCAGAGGATCCCCAAATCCAGGTGTGAAAAACTTGTTGCATCTTTCCCAAAAAGACTCATGGCTGTATTAGATCCAAAGGGTGCTTCTACTACATACTGAGCAAAGGGTCTGAATACTTAGGACCATTTGATATTTCAGTTTTTCTTTTTTAATAAATCTGCAAAAATGTCAACAATTGTGTGTTCTGTCAATATGGGTGCTGTGTGTACGTTAAAGAGAAAACAAATTAACTTGCATTATTTAAGCAAATGGCTGCAATATAACGGAGCGAAAAATGTAAGTGGGTCTGAATACTTTACGTACCTATTGTACATACGGGGAACTAACAGAAGGATGTAGGCAAAACAACTGTTAGCCATCAGATGTATGCCAGATTTTTAAGTTTTAAATGGGTTTAACTGTCTAATTGCTCTAGTTCTCAAAATAATCAAATCATTTAATTCCTTCCACTAAATGCTTGACGCAACAATTCTCATTCTGTAAACATACATTACATCCACAACACGCTGACCTAAAATGACTAACAATGGGGAGCGTTACATAGACTATGGACTTTAATTTTTTAAGTTTGAATGAATCTCTATTTTATTTACAGTAGCTTGTTCACTCACACACATTCCTGAAGTCATAGTCATGTAAATGGTGGTTATAAAACTTTCAGGAATTTATTTTCATTTTCTGCTTATGTACTCAAATAAAATATAGTATAAACGTAAAATTTGTTTTAAAATAATTACTGCAGAAATGTATGAAATGTGTCATTCCGTTTGTATGCGTTTTTAACAGCATTGTGTAAGTATTTGAAAGATGTGTTGAAAATATATAGTGTTTAAAGGTTGTAGAGTATGAATGACAGAAGTATTTGTGAATTTTGAAAAATGTGGACAGTAAATGCATTTTGTCTGAAAGCAATGAAGAATGATAGATGTGCGCGTGTGAGAGATAGAGAGAAACTTGTATCGCAAATTGAGAGAGAGAGAGAGAGAGAGAGAGAGAGAGAGAGAGCTGTGCAGACGGTGAAGCGCACTGAAGTGTGAGTACTCGGCGGTAGGGGGACCTCCTATCCACCAAACACCGGGCTAGTTCCGTTCACACTGTGAGACCACAGAGTCCAGCACTGAGATTCACGCACCGCTACGGATATATCGCTCATACAATCTGATATCTGGATAAAACTATTCACCTGCGGCGCGAGGCTCTCCAGGTAAGAAACGCGTTTGCGCTCATCTCAATTGACATACAGGTTTATGCAATTGTTAGACACTGTGCGCTTGCTGACAGGCAGAATGATCGGCTGTAGTGAAACAACTAAAGCAGATGTCAGTGGTGACCATATGAATGAATACATCACTGTCACGGATCTATCCGGTGAGAAACGATTTCATTGTCAGCGTCACTGCGATCGATCTTACGGCTGCGGAGAATCTGGACCTCAAGTGACCATAAGGAGCGTCAGTGAACTGTTGCTTGCGATGCTGGTTCTCTGTTGTGAGAAAAATGGACGTGTTGTATTAGATACACAGCTTGGCTTTGAAGTATTTGGAGTGTTTGCTGATATAAGATCGAGTATAAATGAATGAGTTATTACGCGTATCCATTCCAGAATGACACGTCCCGGTAAATATATCGCTCTGTTTGGAGAGGACTGTCCGATGATAAGTGTATGACACTTGCACGCGTATGGCGTCATAAAGCGTTGCGCTGACAGTCGCGTTGTAGGATGCTATGGTGCCAAGCGTTCAGTATACAGCGCAGCGGACTGGACCATGACGCGAACATTCAGCGCTCAAAAGCGGATCAGTATACATGTCTTGTAAATACAACTGCGTTTCGGGTCGTGTAATTCTAGCTTTAATGATTTGCTTTTACTGTTTATCAACACAGTGCACCGGATCTGCAGTAATTTTGCCAAACCTAATGATAACTTTTCAATTGTATATGTGCTATGAGTGCCTGCTTTGGATCTGGGTACATTTGGATGTAATGGTAGATTTGAATGCTTTGTGTGGAATTTAAACAGCTGTGTTGATGATTCTCCATGTGTTATGGATAAGCGAATGAACACATGGATTTACACTTTGGAGATCACTTCAAATCCAAGATTCACTTGTGTGTGGAGAGAGAATAAAACTCATTTATCAGTGCGTATTTGGAGCTATGGTAAATCAACCCAAACGTATTTATCATCCTAAAGATCAGCGTCGACAGAAACGTTTTAAACTTAGTGTCAAGGTCTTAATTTCTTTTCTCATTTTTAGAGTGTAGTGTATTTCATGTTCATTTCTTTCATGGTCCTCGTGAATTTGCTGTATTGTGTATCGGTGTGTTGACTTCTTACACAGGCATTCACAATGAAATACACACACACACACACACACACACACAGCTTCTGGGCTCTGGGCTGCAGGGGATTCAAATGGACCGATGATGTTCACAAGACAATGTTTCATATTTAAAATCTTTTATTTTTAGCCTGTAAGAGCTAAGCACCTCTCTTCCCTCTTTTCCTTTTTTACTGTCTGTCTGTCTTTTTGTGAGTATGGGTTTGCCTACAGTCTGCCCTTTTTTCTATACCCTGCTGTGATGCATCAATAATAAATGATTTTCTGATTGGCACATCTCTCTGTGTGGTACACGGTGGCAGTAATGAGACGATGCTCCTCTCTTTAAGATAACTCGAAGTTACAAGGTAATGTTTTGCCTTTGTGCATTTTACTATAAGTGTGTCAATATATCCGTGGGAATGATTCCCGATATAACTACACGCAAAGCTGTTTCATACAGCGCGTCATGAAACATAAAGATCACTTGTGACAAGATGCTTGTGTTCAATTCTAAAATGGAGATATGAAGTGATTCTGCCCAATTATTGAAGAAATGTAACACTGTGGATGTGTTGTCATGTGTGTGATTGTATTCATTACTTTTCATAGTAGGCCTACCTGAGGCTACATTGTACTGTACTCTCTATGCCTTAAGGCAGATTTAATACACTCTCCTCTGCTCAGTAGTGTGCACTTCAGACGTTAGGCCCTTCATTACGTCTACAATGCATACTTCAACCCTAATCTTTGTCACAATCATCCATTTCAGTACAACTTCTCAAATCAGAAGAGCAGAGCCCTTTATCATAGCTGAGAGACACATTTTAGTCCTGTAGAGCCCTTCAGATGAGCGCCGGAGCCACCCAGCCTGTTAAACCGTCTGTTAGGACTCTTTCAAGATTGTTGTTTTCTCAAACACACTCCTCTGCTGTTTGTGGAGTTCAGGAGAGAAGCGGGACTGCCCAGGACAGGTCATCCGAGCACGCACCAGTCTCTTATTAAGGATTGCTGGAGGAGAATTTAGGAAAGGTGCAATAAAGGACAAGTTAGATTTTCAGGGCAACTTGGGGTAAGAAGATAAGATAATCTCATTTATATTTTTTTCATCCATTCTTTTACACTGGAGAGCAATTGGAAAGTCTTTTTCAATGTGTATGTGTACTACACCAACTTCTTCGATGACTAAAACACATCTGGCCTCTTCCCCAGAACCTATGACTAGACTTTTTGAACTATATTGACTCCTATTTGCATGAGAATGCACAAGACTGGAAAGGCACCGCTTAGAAACAGTGATGTTCTACTGTTTATACACGTTCAAATTTTGTGAACTGTCCCAGTGGAAGATTAAAACCAAAATTTTACAAACCCAGACAAGCTTCATCACCTGTTGCTTATCTGTTAGAAACATATAAGAGGAAAGAAGAGGAATGCAGCAAATATTCACAGCGATTTATTTCTGATTGGTTTGTACAGACTCATTATGTAATGACATCTTTATCTTTTGTTGTCATTCTATATCGTCATAATGAAGAACTTAGTCTATTTGTTAAGTTGTGTTAGAGCATAAGAGCTGTCTAAATATGTGTTTTTTATGCTTCTTCCATGCATTTGTTAGCATCACTGAGAAGACGCCAGTGGTCTCAATGGGGGCTAATGAATATAATTACACATGTACACAGTCCCTGAACTTTGAGGTTTTCTATGGTATTACTTGACATTGTCAGTCTGATCTGAAGCTACCACAACACAAACATAATTTCACACACCAAGAAAGAAGAAAAAGGGACTTGGGACGGTGTGAGATTTGGGAGTTAAAATGAGAGTGTAAGACAGAAAGATGGAGGCAGAGCACAAAGGCATGTTTATTTTAGTTTTAGAGTTGTGATTTATTAGCCTGTGAGGTTCAGTCTGTTGCTCAGAGACTTCCTGGTAAACAGTAGATTTTTTATTCGAAATCTTTCTGTCACCTCTGTGGCTTTTTCTTTACTTCGTGCCGCTAATGATTTAAAAGTTGTGTGAATGTGTGTTAGAAAATGTGCATAATGTATTGCACACAGTTTTTGTTAATAATGGTCGTGTTTGTCTTGGGGGTTGAAATAATTACACCGAAGACAAAAATTCACATTTTGTTTGAAAATTAGCAGCTTGTTTTTATTTTCAGCATTCTGAAATATTTAGCATTGAATGTTTAAAGATTAATGTGAAAATGTTTGCATAGAGTGTTGAGGGGTTTACCATATGCAATGTTTTCTTGGAAATTGTTAGAGAAAAAAGTCCACAGTGAAAAACAGAACCATTCAAAACAACAGAAAAGATGCTCTCTATTTTTTCAGACCTCAAGTATGGCAAAGAAAACAAGTTCATATTCACTTTCAAGCAAAACAACAGTATTATTTGTACAGGTTTTAAACCGATTTTTTATGTGATAATTGTTAGTGATAGTGATGGCAGCAACGGTGCACGAGTTAGTTGATCATCTCATATTGTCTTAAATATGCATTTTACCCCACAAATGAACATATATATGGATATATAAAGGAAATTGCGAATGAATATATAAATGCATGTCTGTTGCACTCGAGGTAACGACTGACGTGCCCTGTTTGCTACGACCTGCAGACTGCTCCGGGTGTGTGTGTTCACGACTACCAGTGCTTGTGGTTAAAAAATGTAGTCATGGTTTTGTTACCAGCTTCTGGTTTCTTGGTCTCTGAGTTAGCGACTTTGGTTTAATCTTCTTAATGTCCATGCAGTATTGCGCGGTGGACGCGTACATTATGTTTGCAATGAATGAATACACCTCCAAAAAAGGTTTTGGGCTATTAAACTTAAACTTGAGATTTTTACTGGGGCACGATCAAGTGCCGTTCCATAACCCCCAGGGCCGCACACTAGCACGGAGCAGAGCTATCCAAGTAGGCCTCACCCTCACCCCCTTGCTAATGGTACAGCCCAAAGCGTATATGAAAATATATTTTTGGTCTATTTTCGGTTAGTTTTCATTTGTTTAAATGATCATTTGTTGTGTCACAATTAACCAAAAGTAAAATGAAAAAAAGGAATCCATTGATAAAGTAACCCCCAAAAATGAAAAAACCTACATTTCATTCCAAATTGTCATATTTGCATTGTGTGGTCTGAAAATGTAATTGTGAAGCCTAACATGGACCTGTCACTCCTGAGGTTTGTTCTTGTTAAAATTCAACGGACACCGGACTGGAATGGACATCTAGAAATGCTTGCTGATTAAATGAAAATATGGAATGCTCTCTTAATTTTCTCTGTGGCTATATATGTGGCACCAGTAATGCAGAATTGGTGAACAGGCACCATTATCCAATCACATTGAAGAAGCAAGCGACAGAATATTAAAGGGAAGGAGGAAGGAAGTGACAGCATATTAAAGATGGCACGCTGATGCTGATTAGCTCAAAGTGTATTTCAGCTGAATCAACTCTCTTCAGTTCTACTCCGCTCAGCTGTTGATGTGTATGAAAGAGAGAGACGGCATATAATTGTCAGTTTGTAAATTGTTGCTGTGCATCTCTGTGAATATTTATCGTTGTGTGTGGATGCTGCAGACGTTTCAACAGTTTTGTGGGTTGACAGCCCAGTATATCCAACAACCTCCTGAGGTGTTTTTCTGCGCAGGGAGCGGGAACGTACAGTTCATGTGAGATTTATGAAAAGGAAGCATTGAATAATTGATGAAGTGGAGGTGCTCTTTCCTGGCTTGTTCTTCTGTAACCCAGTGAGAACTGCGAGCTCTTAATGCCTTAAAGCACGTAATAACAGGTTGCGTGTTGTGTGTGAAACAGGACAGAAACAACGCATAGGGTCAGAGTTTTAAAAGCAGCATGCATGTAAGGTCAGCTGTCTCAATTGAATTTACAGTTTACATGGTTGATTTAGGAACAGGCTAAAAATCCTATAGATTAAAACAAGGACCCATGCATATCTATGAACTTGCGCGGTCACAATATCAGATCCTACACGTTTGTCGTGGCAAATATTATTTACAGGAATGATATAAGTGCGACGGTATTACATAAAAAATTATGAATAATTCTCTGAATCACATTAATCTTTAATTTTGTCTATTGTTCTGTTTTCTTATTTTTTGTTATGAGGCAAAGAGACGGTTGACTCCTAATGCAAATTATTTATACTGGTTCAAAACCTCCAACTATGAGCACTGATATATTCATGATTTTTGTATCAATAAAACACTATCATTAATTATGGTTATTAATATGCTTGTAATTTTATTTCGTTTGTTACTGATAAGTGCCATTAATAATACTTCTATACTATAGTGTAAGAAAATAAGTATGCAAAATTATACTGACGTTTGAAACGGTTTTCAGTAACAGCATATAAGAAATACCCAGATGGTCTACTTTGCTTTTGCTGAAATTTTGCAGTATGCATCAGATTAATAATTTTTCATCCCCTGAGGCCACAGGTCCAAAATGGTCATCATTAGAAAAGCACCAGAAATCAATATGGAGATTGATTTTAAGTGATATAGAAGATGTTTTCCTCATTGTTTAAAAGCACTTGTTTAAAAGCACATAAGAATTTATTTTTATTGGGGGGGGGGTTGTTGTTAGTATAGCATAGGTAAATTATCACATAACAACAAAAATGTGGTGCATATTGTTTTGCTAGAAGGTACTAGTATGGTAGTATGTTGCACCCAAACATACTAATTTATCATTTAAGAAGTAGGTTTATCATTTACTTCCGTATTTATTGTCATCATGTAGATCAGTTTATCTCATCACTAATGTAACAGGGATATAATAATAGACTAAGTGTTCTGGTTGTTTCTGGGGTCACCTAGGTTGAATTGCATTATGCCCAAGCAATATTTAGGCCACTGAAAGATGCTGCTATTGGTCAATGTATCCTACTCCTCATACTGCGATTGGTTAGATGGGGTCTGTGTTATCTCAATTTCATCCTCAGTTTTTTTGACATGACATTTGTGTAGCACTCATTTTTACCCCATGCACACACTCCATCTAAAGCGCAGAGATTTGTGTAAACCCTCATTAGTAGGGATAATCTGCACTACACATGCTGGAAGAGGACGGGAAGTGGCAGTGTGTGTGTGACAGTATTTACAGATCCATCCCAGCTTAATACAAGCATATACACACAACATTAACAGTATATGAGGACTTATATTTGCTTCAGTATAAGCTAATGAAACGGTAAGCAAAACCAAGTGCCATGATGCCAAGGGTGTTCTGGATGGTTGCCAGGGCGTTGCTATGCAGTGCTTTCATCAGTGTTAATATGTGGGGTTTAGTTTTTTATCCATTTCATCGTTAAAGCAGTTACATCACTTTCACACAAGTTAAGGCACATGACCATGATGGTTGCACAAACATGCAATAGACTAATATTAATATTTCTATAAATATGTTATTTTATTTGAATTATTATTGGGAAATGAATATGGATGTTTGATTAAATCTCTAATCCCAAATATGAGCAATGGTAAATTATATTTGCTTTTTTAGGGGCTATGAATGATGAAAATGTGTGGATGCTTTATGTCTAGGTAAAGCTCTGAAACCCGTCTCTTGATACTGATAAACGTTTACCTCATGCTGTGATATTTATAAGAATCCCTCAGGCCCTCTCACTTTCTTTGCACCTTTGTTTTTCCACAGATTCCCTTGAAAAGACAACATTTAGTCTGTTGCTGCTGATAGTCACAGTGTGTTTATACATAAAGCATTGTATATTTTCAATTCAATTTTTATTTATAAAGCGCTTTTCACAATGTGCATTGTTCCAAAGCAGCCTTACAGGAGAAGATAAGAAAAACTGAAAAACACAGAAAGGTAAAACACAGCACAGTGCATGGTGTTTATAGACCAAGCAAGATCATTCTAGTTAATAATATCTAATAAATGCAGTGTCCCGGTGAGCAAGCCAACACTGCCCTGTGGCGAGGAACCCAAACTCCAATGATAAATAAATGGAGAAAAAAACCTCGGGAGAAGCCAGTCTCAGCCGGGAGTGCCAGGTCCCCTCTGACATGTCACATCTGCACACAGTTTAAAAGTATTATAAAGTATTGTAAATTGTAAATTTAGCATTAACGTGACAAGTTTGTGTTCGCTATAGTCATACCCTGCTTGATCCCACACAGATCAAGCTCTAGTGCCTTCATTCATTCTTCAGCAGTGGACACTGGAACCTGCGGCATTCAGAGCTCAAGCTCTGTCCATCTGAGACAGACAATGAATATAAACATCAAACATTTCTTTAACTAGCATTCACATTAAAGAGAGAGTGCTGGTTTCAGCATACATTTAATAAGGGAACGTTTTGTGTAGAGTGAAGAACGTGCAAAACGTGTGGAGGGGCTTACGTCCCTGTTATGCCTGCATGCTGGTTTTTTTAACAGGGTAGATGTAAAATCCTACAGATTTGTGGTTTACAGGCACGTTGTGGCCTCAAGAGTCTGACAAATTTAATTTCACAGGCTGCAGAGCACACTAGCATGCATTCACACGCACGCTCTTATACACAGACAGCAGGCATAGTGACATTTACATGCATGGTCTCTTCTAGCACAGGTAGACTCAGCAGTCACAGAAACCAGCTAATTCAAGCGCAATATCGGAGAATTGTGTAGGTCCTACACAAATGTGTGGCATCTAGCGGTGAGGTTGCAAATTGTAACCAATGACTCACTCCACCCCTCCCTCACGATGCACTACGGTGGCTGACACAGGACAAAGATTTGGTCGCCTCTTTGCTGAACGAGATGGCGTATTTATGAAATGCGGTCTGTAGAACAGTTTGTCTGTTAAATGCTACTGTAGAAACACCATGGCGAATTCCAAGCAAGGGGACCCGTGGTGTATGTAGATAGAAATAGCTCATTCTAAGGTAATTTAAACATAACACTTCATTCTGTAAGGTCTATATACACCTCTGAAGACATAGTAAGGTACTAAAATTACACATGGGAACTTAAAAATAGCGCAAGAGACCAGTAAAAACATGCAATATACTAGATAGCAACCAAGTTGCATCAATCAGTATTTATTATTACATTTTGAATCCTGAGAATGACTTTGATAAGTCAATTCTAGAATTTTATTTATTTATTCTTGAATGTCTTAAGAAATGTATAGGTAACAAAACACAATTATAATGTCGAAACGTTACACAGAACATTAATCATTTTCCATTGGCCTAGAATGTTTGAATGTTTCTATTCTGCACTTTTAGGATATTCAAGCTACATTTTTACCTAAAACTTTCCTTCTAAATTTCGAAAAGAAATTCTGTCCTTCTGAATCGCGTTTTAAATCGAATCCGTATGTCCACATTTGCGTTTCGCCCCATGCGTTTGCGATTCGTTCTGGTCCGCCCCTGCAGTAGCATAACTACTAAAACAGACCAGCCGGGAATCTTCCAGGTCTTTCCGATTAGCCAATCGGGCCTTGATGTATATAGTTAAAAATGAGCCATGAATTTATGTTTCATATAATCTCTATGAACCCCCTGTAGTTCCGTTATACACCTTTCTTTGAAAACCCTGGTGTGATAGCTATAAGCTGATCTAGACTTGAGCTCATAGTATTAGGTGTTGTTTACATTAGCCCGTTGTCGTACAATAAGTGCGTTTTAAATCGAAAACGATTCTCGTTTTTACTGCCGTTTCCACATGCATTTATGCATTTATTTATGCTCTTTGTACTTTACAAAAAGTCACCTTACAGTCGAATGATTTTTTTCAAAGAATACTATAGTGTTTGCATGGTACATGGAAAACTATAGTGATACCATGTCAATTTTTATACTGTTGATTTTGCATGTACTTCCTGTGTGATGTGTTTTACTCACAGCTCTTTCAGTCTTCCATTCGCTCTTTCAATCTCACATACCAGTTTATTCTCTAGCTCAGGGGTCAGCTACCTTTTTGAAATGCTGTGCCATTTATTTTTTTCATGGCAACCACTGTGCCATTTTAACGTCAACGTTTAGTATTACATGTAATTGTACATTATATATATTTTTAGATTGACACTATTTGTATACTTATACTATATGGCTATAAAACACAAAACAGAATGCAATGAGCAAGTCGGTAACTTGCTTCAGAAGCATTATTTTTCAAACTAGTAAAAACACGAAGACTGCCGGTTTGTTTCTCATAACTGGAGACAGCGCGTCTGATGGACTCTGCCTTATCTGCCTCATCTTTGAAGGATTTTTCGTGTTTTGTTTCAAAATGGCGCTTAACGCTGGATGTACGGCACACAACAGTTTCTAAACATAAAGTGCATACGGCACGATCTTTTTGAAAAACAAAACCAAATTCTTCTCTCCAAGAGGGCTGAAATGACCGAACATCAGTTTTTGCCTTCTTTTGCGTAGTAGCCATTTTTTAACCTCGTCTGAAATTCAGCACCACGGTGAGCGCAAACTAAGCAATCGATGACACGTGACATCTAAAGCAGACAACTTTATGTAAAAGATGTTGAGTACGATTACAGAATAACAGGCAATTTGTCATGCGAATATGACCAGTAGTTATTATTATTATTATTAGTAGTAATATTTTTTTAACTTCACAAACACTAGTTTTGTATTAAATAAATCATTTATCTAAATGTGCTTGGCGTGCCATTGGTTTTCCCTCGGCGTGCCGATAGTGGCACGCGTGCCTTAGGTTGCCTACCCCTGCTCTAGCTCTTAAAATGAGTCTACCTCAAAGACGAGTGCTAACATATGGCAAAAAAAGTGTGCGATCATAACTCCTTGTGGTGCCAAACACTAAATGATTAAAATCTTTTCAATTTGGCAGTCAGTTATCTGCTTGTGTGGATAAAAAAGGCAACTTTAAAGTTAGCACAGCCACAAGTCTTGGTTACATCCCAAGACAAGATTAGAATCTATTGAAGGAAATGCAAGTGCTTGATAGGCAGCAGGTTAGGAATTAGGATGTAGTTCTACTTAAATGAAATGCTTACATTTTATAAATCAACACAAAGCACTGCTTCAGTGCCACCTTTGCTGCGCAATGCTATATGGTTACATAGATTTAGTTACATTGCAATTGAGTATGCAAATAAATACAACAAATGAAATTAGGCCAATGTTTTTCCAATTTAAAGGTCTAGTGTGTACATTTTTAGACATTGACAAAAATGCATCATAATATTCATAACTATGTCTTCAGAGGACTATAAAGACCTTAAATAATGAACTGTTATGTTTTTATTACCTTAGAATGAGCTTTTTCTATTTACATACACCGTGGGTCCCCTTACATCGAATATGGCGTGTCGTTTCTACAGTAGCCGTAAATGAACAAACTGCTCTACAGAGCGCGTTTCGTAAATACTTAATCACCTACGGAAATGAAGCGAAAGCATGATGACATCTTAGTCCTCTGTCAACCACCGCAGTGCTCTCACAGGGGTGGAGTGTGCTATTGGTTGCAATTCGCAACCTCCCCACTAGATGAAATCAATCCTAAATGTCATACACTGGACCTTTAAAATATGTAAAGCACACCTAAAACTGGATTTATTCACAAAACAAAGAATTGAATACATGAAGTGGTTTGAGTGCTGCCATGCGAGCACTATATAAAATGCTAAATATATTTCATAAAGGCTGACATTTGACATTCTTAGACTATTGAAAAAAATGTCTCTGTGTTTGCAATTCTGTCATCTGCCATTTTTTAGCTTGTGTATATGGGAGCCTATGTGTGTTTATAAAAATAGTAAGAAGTGAAATATCAGCAAGATCAAAGAGGTAAAACTGCATTATAGAGGTTCGAAAGTTTCATGCGAATCCCACAGTTTTGTCATGCCTTAACTCTTAAATGTCTCCGTTCTCCTCTTTTCTTCCTGTGTGTGACCACTTCCTCTGAATAGTGGATTATAATTGTGTGTGTTTTAGCAGGTGTCTGTGAGTTATATTAAGGTGGTAACAGAGTCAGCCAATCAGCAAACTGTATTATATCTACGACAGCCAGAGCACAGGGGAGACTTGTGTCTGACAGATGGCTATGTTGTGTGTGTGTGTGTATGTATGTGTGTGTATGTGCGTTCACACGTTGCTTGTGTCAGGGAATAAGTTGCTCCATATTTGTTAGCCTGATGTATGTTAACATATTTGGTTTGTTTGTATTGACATGATTGCGTTTGCATAGTATCCTCCTGTCACAAACAAATATGGCCGTTTGTGCATGCGACTGGAAATGCAGTGGTGTGTGTGTGTGTGTATGTGTGTGGTTTTTTTTGGCTGCAATTTCTCAATTGCCAGGCGGTCTGTGTGTAAAGGCTATATCACTGTAAGTTTTTGTCGAGCATGAGTAGCTGTTGACCACCTTGCTCTCTGCACACCCCAGCGGGACAAAGCCTCTGCCCTGCACACACACCAGCCAGTTTTCAGATCTGTAAATATACGATAGAGCATTCATGGTGACAGTTACGCAATCTTGATCATTTCCATCTCCGAGAATAAATGCAGCAAATGTATCTACTTCATGAAAGAGCAGAATTATCGTCTTCTGAAATGGTTTCTTTCATGATTTTGTGGAACCAGATATTATCAGATATTCACACTTTGGTATCTTGGCTAATCTGACCACAGTTTGTGAAATTCTTAGATTGAATTTTTAGATTGTCCCTGAAACTCTTTCTTGGGAGAAGTATTTTAAAAGCGTGAGGTGTTAGTAAGTCTTTGCACAGCATTTCGTTTGAATTGTTCTGTAGGAGAAATAAATGAGACAATATTGAGGTATTATTTACTGAATAAAACGAGACTGCAAAAAGAACAAGGAACAAAATGTTTGCGTGTGTGGTTGGAATTTCAACGTAATTAAATTATTAAATTATATCTGAATGCAGCATATTGCAGAAAACCCTCTGATTGACCAAGTTTATATCAGCAAAACTAAAATTGGAACATGAAAATTAAAGAATATATATATTTTTATTTTACACTATGGACCAGATTTACTAAACAGGGCAAAATGGCGTGAAAGCACAGATGGGAGTGGTCATTTCTGCAGGTGATTTACAACAAGGCTGACATTAAACACCATATTTCATTCCCATAATGACCAACGCAATCCACCACGAACAGGGGGTTAACAGGCTTAAGACGTAAAATAAAGGGGGGGCGTTAAATAAAGCTGCAAATCCCAGATAATGACAATCGCAAACCGCGTCCCATGATGCTTTTAAATACTCTCCTCCCATAAAGTTTGTGTCTGATGAGGAACTCCTACAAATGCATATGCATAAGACCGGTCACAAAAACAGCCATGTCCACACCTTCTCAGAGCAAATTTTCACTGCGTGTTCCTATATACCGAGAATAGTTTTGTTTTACACCAAAAGAGGCGTTTGCGCTGACACAAGCTGTTCGTAAATCTGGCCCTTGGTATCTCCCCTTATTGTCTTGATATGGTAGGGACTTTACAAGTTTCAAACAATATCTTGTGTAGTTTTAGTTTTTGTAGTTATGATTTTAACTAGAGGATCGTGATCTGATCACAGACATTCTCAGAATGTCCTCAGAGGTTGTGAGCTAACAGATCAGATGTGGTTGTTATGCCCGCTCTCATCAATTGCATCATTGTACGAGTATGACAGAACCACCGTGAAGACCAGGACTTAAGCTTGTGTGTTTGTCTGGCTGAACTGATTTTAGTATGGACTGCATTACGAATGGATCTAGGTTATGCACAAACTAAACACAGATGTTAGGGATGGGGATTCAGGTGGATTCTTTGTTGGTTGATGCATACAGTTGAATTCATCTTTGATCACATGCACATTCCTGCAGATTGTAGTCGTTGCATAAGGAGAGCATCTCTTTCTCGCTCTCTATCTTTCTCTCTTTCTCTCTCCCTCTTTCTCCCTCCCTCTCTATCACTCTATATTATTTACAGTATTTCCCCTATATGATATGTGTATGTGCTATTAAAAAATACAATGATTAACATTAAGTATTGACCATTAATGAACAATGTGCAGAAACACTGTCTCTGGAATGCGGCATCCAATGCGTGAAATTAAAGAGCAAGTTCATCCAAAAATCAGATTTGTGAAATGTTTTACTCACCCACGTTAAACATGTTTTGAGACCTCCCGGCGTCTATCGGCGCACAAATAAAGATATTTTGGTGACATCATAAAATGAAACTTAAAACAAGCGCATTTCCTGGAAAATTCGCGCAATTTTTTGTTCACAAATGTTTAAGTCTCGTTCTGTGCAATGAGTCCAGCCTCCATAGCTGACATCGCTAAAAGGATTGGCTTTTCTTTTCCTGAGTCCCGCCTCTCCAACCCACATAGCATTATGATTGGCTCAGCCTTCTCTAAAGCAAAGCTCGGTCAACACGACGTCACATATTGATTTAGGGACAAACCAAAATAACGACTTTAATCTATATATTCTCCTCTGTCTTGTCAGTGTATGGTGCGCATTCACCAGAGTACTTTGACGCATTCGGTTTGTACGCCAAACGGCGTCAATGCCACTTTATTTTGGTTAGTTTTTCGCACATAAAGCATTTTTTTTGTTGCTTAAAATAAATTCAATCGAGCCACTATGAGCGGATTGACCAATTTAACGAGGTCTTTAGTACTTTTCTGGACCTTGACAACAAGTACTGTATATAAACCATTATGAGGAGTCTATGAGGAGGCCTGGAAATCTCTCAAAACGTGTTTAAGATCATTTGGGTGAGAAAAAAATCACTCAAATTAGATTTTTGGATAAACTTACCTTTTAAATCTTAAGACACGTTTGTGTTTTATTTGTATTGCGTGCTTGCTGTTTTAAGTTCAGTCGGTGGTCTTTTTGAAATTTTAAGTAACCGTGTAAACCTGATGTAATGTGGAGAGCTGAGAGACCGAGAGGGACAAACTGATGGCTCCTGACACACTGACTCCTCCTGAGTGACAATTACTGTATGCGGCAATGACTCACTGCCTCCAAGAAGCCTTTTTCTTCTTCTTATGTCATCTGTTATTATTTATTTTTGTTTGCTTTCAAAGAAAAGTTACCCCTAGGCCAACAAATGTGTCTTTGTCAGCGTCCTGCAGATACACACACACAAGTGTTAAAGAGATAATCACATCGCTCTCCTTATATTCTCTCTACACGTAAGTTGATTCAACATTAGTGATTCAGTTAGAAAGAGAGAGAGTAGATAAAGATGCTGAATGAAGTATCGTGTAGGTTGCAAGTTGTGAGCTCAGACACTGTGGTTGTTGTCTAGAAGTAACATTTACCTGCAGTTCTAGAAAGAGAGAGAGAGATTCCAGCAGAAGCCAGCCTGGCGCAGCCGATACACTTGGAATGGATTAATGAACAAGAGTTAATCCATTTGTAATCTTGTTTATAAAGAAGGGGTGACTGCAGTGCACTGGGCTGTAAACCAGCGTGAAGACATTTTCAGGTCAGTGTCTTGTGCTGATAACTGACTCTTTCTGTTCGGTGGGTGCACATACACTGCTGCTTTACCCAGAATGCTCAGCATGGGGGAAGCCGCTGAACGGTGAAGCTTTGGATTAGATTCAGTTTTAATATCCTGCCTGGGAAACGACTAATGGTATTTTTATTCTTTCGTTCTTTGGTTTATTTCAGTTTTATAGCACCATTTGATTTGTTAGATGGTTTATTGTGGAATCAATCAGATAAGTGAGACTCAATTTCCATAAATGTGTGCTAATAAAGACACTTCTGTGTGTCACTGCTGTGCTGGAGTGCAAATGCTCCAAACATGTCTGTCCTGTGATGAGTTTCAATGCCATGTTCTCCTCTCTGTCTTATAATGTTCTGTACAGAATTCTACGTTTGAAATAGCGCGCCACTGCTCTTATAGTATACTGCAGTAGTAACAAGAAATAAATGCAGTTTACAATATGCAAATTGTCTGTATGCATGGTATACCGTACGACACTACAGAATGGTATATCCCACAATGCACTTTAGTTTACCTTTTCTGTTACAAACAACAATCACCCAAGATATGGTTATTATATTTGATAATGTGTGATCACTGAAGTCTAATAAATTAAATATTTCATATATACATCATTTTTATATTGTACTGTTAAAATTCATTTTTTTATTTACTTCTTTGTTCCTAGCTGGTGGAACATATTTGAACCAGAACAGCTAAATCATTGTTTCTTCTCTGTTGTGATTTTCAACCACACCCACATGGCCACAAATTTACACCAAAGGAAAAGCGTCACCTGGTAGTGGAGGAGGAAGCAAGTAGATGCACCAGAGCGGTCTTTCAACCCCAGCAAGGCCACTGGATTAGGTGGGAAGGCATTGAACAGCGCAAAATCACTTGTGGAGTATTGAAACAAAGAGGCAAAGTTTTATCATAAGAGCTACATATGATGTGTTTGGTGCGGACAGGATCCAGCCTGCCACCAATGTGCAGCTCCAGCAAAAGGAAGAGGCCATTAAAGAGGCATTTGATGTATAGAATCTCGGGTATGCCAACCTGGCAGCCGAGGCTGAAGATTGGGGAGGGATGAACAGCGAGTGTGTTCCCCGTGGAAGTGGGCTGCAAGGCTGCTTAAGGAAGTAGGGATTAGAGGACAGGCCCAACGGATGGTAGTCAAAGAACTTGCCGCTGTTGCGGAGAGAAGCAGCCACTGGCTGTGGTTGAAACGGAAGGACACAATATGGGCTGCCAAATGACCACGTAATAAAATTGTGTTCTGTGTTGTAGTGTTACACCATACGGAACTGGAGACACTGAGCCTGCATTAACGGTGCCAGTGGGGATAGAACAGCCTAAGCCAACGGGGGTTGCACATATGGTTGCGTTGAGGATATGGTAATGTGTTGTAATGTTATGCCATACGGGACCAGAGGCACTGAGCATGCATTAACGGTGCCAGTGGGGTTAGAACAGCCTTTCCCAATGGGTTGGCGTCTATGTTTACGTTGAGGTGTGATGTGATGCCACTGAGCTACCAGCAAAGCAAGCGTTGTTGAGGCTGCAGCCCTTGGCTGAAGGTGTCTTGTGATAAAGGGGCAAAACACCCAATGAGACTGAGGTGCACAACTGACGATGAGTCGCGTTGATGGGAACCATAAAAAAGCGATTATCAGCAGCACCTCACCCAAAGGCATCATCAAAAGGCTTCTAATCTTTCACCCAGGATAATGGATGTGATGAAAGTTGGATAAGACACACAGCTCATGAGATGTCTCTTTGATAATAGTAAGGAAAGGTAAGTATACATATGCTATGTATTTCTATTATTAATATATCCCCCAAATACGTAGGATGCCTTCCATGCCGAACCCAGTGAAACCTCCTTTCCTCTATTCATATTCTTGACTGCTCCCCCGTCATGCATAAGGGGTGATAAATGTCCTATTGGCTATTTAAACTGTGCTTTAAGCGAATCAGCTTTGTTTAAATTTAAATGAATTGAATAAAGTATGAAATGTAAATATACGTAAATGGAAATCTATAACAAATCTAATAACATATCATCTAATTTAATCACATTTTTATAGGAATTAGATTTTTTCAAATTTCAACATTCATTTCATTACCTTATACACTGAATATATTAAATAACTTTTCAGCCTTTATTTAGTTATTATCTGTAATGTTTTCTCAGACCTGTTACTCGGCCCTCTGCTCTATATTGCCTCTATACTCCCTGCCTATGTTTGGTGTGTTTGGCAATGTTGATTTCTAAGCACGTATTTATTTTAGTAAAATGACACCCCGTGACTCATAAATGTTGCATACTGATACAAACATGCATGTACACACAGAGTCTGTAACCTTTCCACTCGTGTTCTTCAATAATCTGCATGCTTAAGGTCGGACAGAAGGTCACACTTAAGTCTCTTTCAGCCTCTAAAAGATCACACATGAGGCCTCTTATGAAGACACAATGCTGTTAACCATTTAACACATATATTTATATATATATATATATATATGTACAGGTATTTCTGTGTGTATACTAATGTGAGAAACGGCATTCCCAAATGACAATAAAAGAGAATTGTGTTTATTGATCTTCAATCTCATTCACCCTTGAATGACATGTACGTATGTGCATCTGTGTGTCTGTTACTCCAGCATTTACTGCTGTGGACAACAACATTAGCAAAGCAAACCAAAGTTGCGAAAAAGACGTCACAATACAGCACAACACAACAGAATTAAGGCAAAATATACCAAAATAAAGAAATACGGTATGTTTTATACTTAACACATTTAAAGTTATTCACCACAACTCCTAATTAAACCGAATTAGATTCTTGACATGCTAAAAACTAGTCTTAGGCAAGAACTTGATGTTTTCACAAGGCTATGTAATAATTACATACTGACACTAGAAGATATTTTCCAAGAATGCATCCAACCTTATCTCACAGGAATTCGTGTTTTACCTGGTGGCTAATTCTTATAAATTGGTATGTTGTGAATCATGCAGAAATGTATGATTATAAGAAAAACTAATTACTGAAGCCCCTTCCCTGACCCCACCCCTAAACTTCATTCATCGCATTCATTAGAATTAGCAACCTCGTAAAATATTTATTGTGCTGGTTATTGTGTAACTATTTTACAAAGAGGCTAATTGATATAAATTCGTACTATGTGAAACATACAAAATGTACGATTGTCAAAACGGCATACTGAAGCCCCTCCCCTTACCTCACCCTTAAACCTAACATCACGGGTGCGAAAGAAACCGTACTAACATGTTCAAATAAGATTGTGCAAACTGAATTAGCCACCTTGTAAAATAGTTATGAAATGCCATGAGATGTCCTTCGTATGGGCCATACATGATTTATAATTTTCACCCCTACATCCACACACCCACTAAACATTTTAAAAACGCAGCTTCTTGCTTCAGATCTTTGGGTGCTGGCAGGTAAACTGTCCTTGTGCTACTTTCCACATTCCTCTAGGCTAATCCTACCATACCTAATTTCTGCTGGGGTTCTCTGGCTCTCCTGTTTTTGTTATTGGATCAGGTGTATCTTCTCTCCGGCTAATAGACTCAAATTAAACTTAGATAACTTGGCGTTCTCCTGCCCATGTTATTTTAACAATCCTGCTTTTCAAAGTACACTCATAAGACACACACACTTCCCTTTTAAGTGAGAGTTCTCACGTGTGCGATCTTCAGAACACCTGGGTGCAGTCTGCAAGGAAACGTTTGAGTGGAAAATGACTGTAAGAATTAACAGGAGTGTTGTGAGACATTGAGTTCGGCTTGTATTCTACATATTCCACAAACCTATTTCTCCTTTTTCTTTATATAATTTACTCTTTTTACCGCTAAAAAATGAGTTAATGAATGAGTACAAAAAAGCTTCGAAAGCATCGTTGAGATCATTTACATCATCCTCTTTGTCTCTCTTAAACTACAAAAGACACATTATGTGCTATTTTATTCTTCGTAATACCTTGGTTACTAACACGGGCACAGCTGGGATTTTTTAACTGGGGGGACCAAGCTGTCAGAGAATGATTTCAACTCAACTCAAAATTTGGGCTTTAACTAGTGCGTAGTTCGTGATTTGGGATAATGGTTTGCTCTAAAAAGCCATTGGAGGATTCTTATTTGAAATTATGGATAGACAACAATGAACAAAGGCCTACCTGATCGACACTAGCAATGCATGATCAAACTGTTATTTGTCTAGTATGCCAATCACCCATCTAAACTTCATGCCTTCTGCTAAATATGTTTTATTTAAACATTTAAACATAAATCAGTCAATATACCTCAGTCGATTTATACAGTACATTGGGTTAGATGATAATGTTATGTCAGGACCCTAATTTAGTCTTGCAAGTCCATATAAAACATTATTTCCTGACGATAAATTGTTTGATTTATCCAACCATTCTTATTGTGTTCATTTGTTATTTGCCTCTAACCACTCACCTCATTGCATAGTGATGCTCTCCAAACTAATCTGCCACATCTGGGAAATGTCAACAGGCATAGGATAGCTACTTACATTGTTTGGTTTTTTTAAAACAGGCCCTCGTAGGACCTTGGAGGCAGGCTCAGGAGTCGTAGTCGGCTAGCAGCAGCACACAGACTACATAAACGTACGGTGGTGGCAGAATAATTAAGGAGCGGCAGGCCTGTTCTCCACTATTTAGGCTCATTTACATAGCGGAAATCCTGATTAATCCTCAATTGTCTGTCACCTTTCGAAGGGAATTAAAGGTCACCGATCGGGTCACTATGAATCTAAGGGGTCCATGTCCCCCCGTCCCTAGTACTATCTGCGCGCCTGGTTACTAATGATGCACAATTTGCATCACAGTGCCTGTGTTTGTATTTGTGTCAGTGCACACGTCTCATTTTCATCCTAGAGAGGTGCAGACGTCAAGATGTGCTCAGATTTACATTAGACTGCTTGAACACTTCAGTTTCTAAACAACAACAGCATTGTGATTCTTTGTAAATTTGTAAAAGTGTGTCTGTTTTCACACTGGAGAATTCATATGTTAGCATTGAGACTGTGTTCATGTGTTAAAAGAATATGAAGGTTCCAAAATGAGATTAAATCATGTTTTTTTTATTGTGCATTCCAATGAATATCTATTAAACTGCAGTTGGTTTGTTTTTATTTAAGCCACAATAACAAAAAAAATACAGCTAACTAACACAATAAAAAAAACATGATTTTGAAAAATGTAAAAAACGAAGTTATCTCATTTTGGAAGCATGGTATTAGAATAACAGCTCTGATCGGTATGCATTTGTTTGTGTGTGTATTCGTGTGAAACTATCTGTGTGCATTTTTTTTCTCTGTGTCCAATTGCACTTTTTTAGCTTTAAAGCTTCTGGCCTACTAGATGCTTCTCTTCGCCCTTTATATCACTTTTACAGACTATGTGTCTGTAATACGAAAATAAAGCATTTTTTTACAAAGCGAAAATGTTATTTGAGTTTTCCCATGCACATGTTGCAAGGATGATGTTATGTTATTGCTGAGGGGTTCTGAGCGGTTTGTAAATGCATTGCTACAGGGTTGCTTGGATGTTCTCAGCGATCAAATGTGCGTAGTGTTTATGATATTTTGCTTTCTAGATATGTGATCGAGCATTGGTACCTCCAATGTTACAAAACATTCATTTCTGTTTCACAAAAGCACATCTAATACTTTTCTCATTTAATAATATTTGTACGTGTAACAAATGTCATGACACAGATTGCTTGCTATGTGTTTGCTGTAATACAGCGTGGTCACTCCTAAACAAATCCACATGGTAGTGCTGGGAAAACGCCCTTCATTTCACTTGCAAATTTCCCCTCAGTCTCATTTTTGCTTTTTTGACAGTGAGCTCAGCCCTTCCCAAATGTCTCAGGTTCATGAACTTTTCTTTCGAACCTCAAGCGTCTGTAACCTCTGTAGTCCTTCACATCAGAATTTCTGTTATTGTTCAAGTGCATTATGGGATGGGCTGCTCAGCCTTCCGCACGGTCGCACAGCCATCCGGCAGCGGTCGTACTCTGAAGACTACAACTTTAAGAAAGAAAGCACAGCCATCTGAAAAGTCTTTGTCCCCTGAGTCGTGACAGATACTGAATTGTGCACTCCTGAGCCGTCACAATTGTAGGGGTTTCTGAATCCCTGGCAGTCTGAAAAGAATCCACGAGCGCTGTAATTGAGCTCATCACTCGGAAGTCTAGTGAAATCCAGAGGAAAGCGAAATATCCGCTGCTTCTCTGACTGCTCACTGGTTCTGGATGACCTTTATCTGTCCTTTTTTTCCTGTACAGCCCCAGCTGGCCTTAAATCTAAATCCAGTCCCATTTTGTCAATAATTCACAGTGTTTTCTCGGCGTCTGTAATCCTCTTTAAAAGGGCACAGAAGAGACAATCAGCGAAACGTGAGTGTGTGTGTGTGTGTGCTTGTTCATTTTGCATCTGTGTGTGTGCATGTGCTTATCACTCATAATCCTCGTGGATGCTGACTGTTGTAGATATGGGTCAGTGGGTAGCAGCGAGAGAGAAGATGACTTGAGAAAGGTCGAAGAAGGGAAACATCAGATTAGTTTATGCCATTCATAGCGTTTCTTTAACTATAGCATAGGCACCTTTGAACCTGGTCTTAAAATTACTTTAAATACTTTACAGGTAATGACAACAAGATCTATTAGGGCTGTTAACATGACCAAAATAATTCACAAAAGTAATATATTTGCAATATATATTGAAATGAAAGTAAGCAAAGAATACTGCCAGTAAATTATTTCAAGTATTATCATGTGCAGAATTTATATCATGGTTATATACATTTCACTGCCAAAAAATATATTTTTACTTATTCCAATACAAATGTCTAAAAATTATTAACTCAACATACATTTACTTGAGAGGATAATTACATATTAAATATTGTCTATATATATCAAATATATTATTTTCAAAATAGTAAAATATTTTATATTATAATTTTATAAACTGACTTAGTTATGATCTTTTTTGGAAAACAAGACAAAAAATCTTATATAATCCTTTCTCAAGTGCGTAAAAAATAAAGTTCTTGCTTAGTTTTGATGTCTTTAAGTATTTACATTAATTGAACTATATAATCTAAAAATACCTTTAAAATATAATTTCTGTGGCCTTCCTAACAGGTAGAAAATATACAGAAAAAGAAAGTTCTCTAACACTTCACAATCTTGGCCGCTTAATTCTGATGCATTTCCCATTTTCACAACTCCATGCATTCATTTTTTACTTCATTTTTCTCGTAGAAGTCTGTGCTCATGAAGAGGCTGTCCAGCTGGAAGCTGTCTATCTATACTACACTAGATGCGTCAAAGCAACGGTTTCAAATCGTGCTTAAATTTTTCAAAAGCCTTTGCATTTACTAATGAAAATGTTTTAAAATATATATAAATGTTTAAAAATATTGATAAGTTTCATGTCGTGACAAAATGTCCAGGAAAGTTAATGCATTCATTCAGGTAGAATTGCATTAGCATACACTGAATATGATTGTCTTGTTCCTGTCGAATATGCTGATATGTCAAAGTGGACAACTTGATCATGAAAAAGTAATACGACACAGCACTGTAGATCTCAGATAAGACTTTCTTGTGTTTCTCCAGCACGCTCTCCTCTTCTTTCTCGCTTTCTGTATGGTCTGCATAGGTCACCACCATTTTCTCTTTTTGCATATGAGTGAATTATTCATAAGGAGATGATGAATATGGATGAGCGTGGAAGTGTCATGGCATTAGAGTGAGTTTTTATAACGGAGGCTCAGGGGTCACTAATGCAGTGAGCACCCCTTCAGACACGAGACTCAATCTTCACTTTGGTCCGAGGGTAATGCTAAAGTTCATTCTCAAAGCGAATAAAAAACAGATGAATCAAGAGTGTCGTCTGACCTCTTGGAGGTCAGGGTGAAAGTGAACATTTAGACGGAATAGATTTGACTGCCTGAATTAGGTAGAAGAGAAATAAATAGACACTAACTTGCTGATTATGTGTTGTTTGGGATCAACGGTCTTGTACACATTATTTTAATTGCTACTTGGCTATTCATATGATGCCTTCTGGTCCAGGGGAAGAGAATATTAAACAATATTGAGAGTCTACTATCAGTTTTCTTTAGTTGATGTTTTATATGCGTAATTGTTTTATCTAAAGCAAGCCTGAGGGAAATTTTATTTCTCGGAAAGTTTCATAGCACAGGAGACATGTACAAAACTGTTCTCAGTTTCTTGAAGTCTGACTTAAACTTTAACTCAGTTTCTTTTAATATTACTATTATAATATTAAAACTACAAAGCTTTTTACCCTACGGCAGTCAATGGTGGCTAAGAACTTGTTTGGTTACAAGCAATTGTAATAACAAAGATATTTATACAGATTTGGACAACTTGTGGTGAGAAAATGAAGACAGAATATATATTTTGGGTGATCTGTTCCTTACAGTGCATAAACTCCCTGCTATTTTGGTGTCACACAGAATGTGATAAGAAACCGAGTGTAGTTTGAGACATTTCAAAGATTTCTTCTTAATTTATAGAGGATATTTGTGAGATAAATAGGCGAAATGCTTTGGTGGGCTTGTGGGCAGTATTATCGCCAAAGTCATGCATAAATATAATGTAAAATGTAAATGTAAAGCATTTTGCCAGACACTTTTATTTAAACTCAAATGGCTTTCTTTACTTTTTAAGGTATACATTTTTATCACAATGTGTGTCGAACCCTGATCAAGAGTCACAGAAACAGATGCACACTTACAAAATCCAATGAAAATGAATCACCATCTGGGCAACTTTAACATTTAATTTAATCCTAATCTCATACATCAATATTCTGTAGTGTACCAAAAGCATTTGTTCCTGACACATTAGCCTGGACCTCAAATTTAGCCCGACCTTCGAGAAATCGTAAGAATTAAGAAATGTTTTAATTTGTATTGAACTATTTGATGCAGTCGGCGGTCCTGGCCTTTAGATTCTGCCCAACCTTCCTCCCGTCACAGTACCCCTGTTAGTGGGACCCCATCAGCCACCCAGTGTGCATGATGGCCATATGCATATAAATAGGTGTGCATCTTTCCATGCATGCCATGTGTTGATGTGATTGAACTGGTTGGTGGGAGCCCACAGCGTGCTGGCAGGGAGCTGTGAAGCTGGGGTGTATGATGTGTCCCAGCTGAGCGTGAAATTGAAATCTAACCCAACAACAGGAGCGCGTGTGGAATAAAAGAAGGAAGACAGAGGGAGCGAGATAAAACGTCAGAAAGACAGACAGTCTTCAATGTTGTCAATGAGTCTTTCCATTTGTTTAAAAGTAAAAAAATGTCTTAGTTAAATAACCCGTTACACTGCAAAAATGACTAGCAAAAATATAAAATGAATCATAAAACATGTAAAGCTTTCATAAATGGTTACTACAGCATCTCAAATTCTCGGCAGGGCAGGTGGACAAAACATTTCAGCTCTCATGTGCACCGAGTCTGGAATCACATAGACTTTTGATGGCTCCACAGTAGTTCCATCTTTAAATGATGTGGACCACTCTCTTTACGTCTGTCTTTTGCTTTCATGTATTTACTGCTCACTTCTGTCCCCGGTGAGTGCGCTTGGAAGCCGAACTGTCAGATTGTTGCTTTGATTTTCTCGGTGTGCAGGCATGGCTCACAGACAGCCTTCTGCTCGGCTCACACGCTTGTGAATGCTGCATTAATAAATTGAGGTAAAATTGCTGAAATAGTCGGGATTGCTCGAATGTTCAAACGCTTACATTTATTCATGGACTTCTCAGGTGGATGAAGACCTTTAGGTCACTGAAAAATGCCTCTGCTTCAATGTCTGAGAGGCATGTGATGTAAAACATTCCATCTTTTGCTAAGAGGGGAAATAGACAGAAACAAACACACGTCATGCAGTCAGGTACTAACAGCATAGCAAACTACTTAGAAGTGCAAATGAAACGTTTATCTAAGTTTTTCTGACTGTTTATTAAATGCTCTTTTTTATGTGTTATTTGTTCTTCTTACTCCACTTCATCAAAATGTTCACTGTATGTATATATATGTATACACAAATATATAATATACATCTCATTGGATAACGTCTTTCATTTAACTTCTAAAATATTAGCAGTATAATATCTGTCTTTATTTTTTAATTCAAGAATCAGATTGATCAATTACAGTAATGCCTATTACCACTTTTTACAATGTAGACAATCAACGTAAAAACATGCACATTTGAAAAATATGGAGAACATTTTGTTTTATTTTCCGGGGAAAACATTCCCTATACTTATGTGTAAGCGTTATTTTTAAACGGCACCACTTTTACTTGCAAATGGCATTTGGCAAATGTTGGATGGCTGTTTTTTCTCATGTATATTTAGTTTTCTGTATTTATATGTTTCAGTGAGACAGACGTCCTGCATGGAGGACAGGAGAGAGGAATTAAACACACGGAGGAAAAGAATGAGTAATGAGAGAGAGTAAAGCAGGTGAGTTAAATGATATTTCATCAATGGTTTGTTTTGAGACCCCAGAGGAACCTGATATACCGTAGAAGGTTTCATTGGACGCACTCACTTGCCCGAAGTTAACTTTCAGTCTGTGTTTGATTCAAACAATTTATGAATTTAATTTAAATTAATTTATATAAACATGACTTAATATTTTATTTTGTGTTGTATTAAATTATACTAAAACTGCTCAACAGTTAAAGATTTGATGTCTACCGGAAGTTAAGTTTGGGCCACATAATGTTTGTTTATGTTGTTTCCGCTGAAACCGTCTATAGGATACAGATGCATACATTTTTTTTTATACTTTTCTATGTTAACATATGTACAAGCCTCCATAGATTTCTGATGGTTACTATGTCAAACGTGATATGTGTTGTACAACTATTAAACATCAAGATGTTCGTGTCCGTGATCATTCGCTTTCTAGAAATAGTGAAGTTGAGAAAGTCTGTAGGTCTTTTCCTGAACTAGAACCAAGAATGTGGTACAGCATAAAATTGATTTCAGTATTCGATCTGGAGCTTGCGCACACACACAGGCCCCATATCACTTTTATTACTGCCTCTGATACTCTGAAATGTGGTGGCAGCGCAGCCGTTGTGCCCAAGAATTTGCTCCAAGCACTGCAGAGCTAAACAGCCTCCCACAAAGACCACACACACACACACACACATATTCAGCAATATTGCACAAGTGAAAGTGTTTCATAGGTGTGATTGCAGGTCACTGATGGCTAATACACAGCCATAACATGATTGTACTGTAGGTGTTATATTGCTTTTATACAGCAGTTAAATGGACGAAAATGTGTGTGGGTCTACGTCCTACACCTCAAATTTGCGATCTGCCATTGCTGGTTTAAAAGGTCCAAGTCATGAGTAGACATTTAGTGAGACAGGACTCAAACTGCCGGATAGGAAGTTTGAAGAACAGGACTGCTCTTTGCTGTTGCGTTACAGTCGCTATTGCATTGTGATGCTGGGATACTGTTCTGTGAGCTCTAGCATGAATCGTGGGCTTTTAGGATGGTGTCACTTTTTGTATGATATACACGGTTTTCTTTGTTTAAGCAGAAATGTATCTTTAATGAGATTTTGGTGTCTTGGTGTCTCTTGATTCAGTTGGACCAGTCATACTAGTCAACTTTAACAGAACCACATACATGGGACTGTGATCACAATGAAGAAAAACTGGCGTAGTAGCAAGTAGCTTACAAAGTGGGGGCCTAAAATCTAAAATGTGATAATTCTTGGCAATTTATTCACCCTCATGTCATTCCGAACCTGTGTAATTTTCTTTCTCCTGCAGAACACAAACAAAGACATTTTGAAGAATGTTGGTAACCAAACAACTTTGACCCCCATTGAATTCCATTGAATGGACACAAAACCACTGAGGCATTTCTGAAAATATATTTTTTGTGTTTCACAGAAACAATTTTTGAATGACAGGGACATTTTTCAGCTTTAGAAAAAGTCCATGACATTTGCGCCAACACCTTCAGGAAGGAATCATCAGTATCTGAAGTTCAAACTAAATATTCTATGGTACATTGCCCATTTGTCTACTAAAATGTGAGTCTAAATTCAATCTTAATCTCTCAGATATTAAGTGTGTTTAAGTAGCTACTTGTCACGCTTCAATTATATTAATATAAGAATATTTATTCTGGTAATACTGTTATAAAACTCAAACCTAGTAATGAAAAGTTCTTTAAGTATCACCATTAGGATTCGAGCATTTTCACTCGACAGATTTTGGTTTAGACGACAATCCCGGTGACGTCAAGATTTGGTTCATTCTGATGATGTGAACATCAAACTCTGGTGTCAACAACAGAAGAATATGATTATAATGTGAACTCTAGTCTGATTCACAAATGGTATGAAAACAAACGTGGAAGTGAGAAGGATCTCAATTTCAGTGTCAGACCAGCAGTCAAATAAAATCTTGTGTTATTGCCACTATAAGTATAAGAAAGACCTCATTGGCAAAGGGGTGGTGTGGGTATTAAACACTACATGTCACGCCATTATCCAATATGGTTTCGGTAGTCTGTTCTCAAAAGGGCCAAGCACTGTCCTTCCTGCCAGAAAAACAGATTTTGCCCCGCTGCTTTTTGATGTTAAAAATATCATCGTTCAACTCGAAGTAAAGACCTGTAATACAGTACGCACTGAATCCAGTGCAGTGGGAAACAGATCCTGAGCCAACTTCCTCCGAGTGTGCTCTGGGAAACGGGGCTGAATTTTGAGAAGAATAGAACAGGATTTGGAGCGCCGCATTCCGAATGTCAATGGATCTGGCCGGGTTAATGTTTAATACAGCAGTGCCAAGGAAAATTCAATTGCTTCCGCAAAATGGGTGAAAGAAAGCCCGCAGGAAGACTTCAAAGAGCGATGACTGTGCAGCATCTCCACGGATACAGAATCAATGAGAGGCACATGGTAATTTAGGTTGATTATTCTTTTTTTCCGTGTGCATGTTCTCTATCTACTGTATTTTGGATGGGAAAGAAGTACCAGGTTTTGTAATAGGGGAAAAAGTAGGGAGGAAATTCTTCTCTCCTGGTTTTTATTTAGACTGCAGCTATTGAGAAGTAATTCAACCAGATTTACTCAATTTTAAATGACCATTAGTATAAAATTAAATGGCAAATGTTTTCCTTTGAGTCAAAATGTAAATGCACATCACAACTGGCAATTGAAACGGTTGCTCTGTAATTACAATCGGCTAAAATTATACAATTTGTACCACTTGGAACTGTGCATTATTCAAATGAATGTTAATGAGTTGTTTTCTTGATTGAAATATAAATGAGTCATAATAAACCTTGTTCTCCCTCTAAAGTAAGTGCAGCAGTCTTTTAGACAGTGGGGCCTTGTGGCTTTGAGCATTTCAGTCCATTAACCCAAAATAATTACCTCATTTGCAAAACAATGATTAGCTGCTTCTTTCCTCGTGTTCCAGGGCATCTTATAGGTTATGAAATTATAATTTCTTATGCATTGTCCGCACTTCTGACACATGCTGATTTTCAACAGCTAATTTCATCCGAAATATGTTTACCTGCTAAAGCCCTCTGCCCTGTTTGCACGTCGAAGTAATAAAGAAATTAAAAAGTCATTTAGCATTTTTTGGTAAAGTCTGGATTTCACACCTCATTGGCGAGACTTGTGAAGCTTATTAGGCTAAATCACTGTTCAGCGCTGAGAGCATTGAGCTGCTGTCTGCTAGAAATGAGGTGATGAACTGACACCCTCAGTATCCTGCACTGCATCTCGGTAGAATTCATTAAGTACTATATAAGAATTTAGAAGAAACAAATGGTCCTTTATGGCAGATGTTAATGTGTCTTTAATGTTATACTGAAGTAATTAAAGTTTCAGGGATAACAAGTTATTAGTTTTCTAGAACAATGCATCAACTTTAAAAATAAAGTCTTCAAAACAAGTGTTCTGTGTTTACATTTATATTTAGTCATTGAGCAGACGCTTTTATCCAAAGCGACTTACAGGGGGTTCAGGGAGCAATAAGTGATTTGTCACACAGGAGCAATAATACAATAGGTGCTAATACAAAGTTTACTAGTTTCAACAAAAGCTAGACCAATACCTGTTGAGAGAAAGAGTTTTTTAATGTTTTTTAATACATAAAGCATCACATGAACCTTCAGTGGCTTAAAGCTGTTGTGCAACCCTGGTAGTTTCATTCATTTACGATTCTTATAATGTTAAACCAGCACAAAATAAGTCATACATAGAAAGTGAAAAATGTTGCGTATGTCTTTCACTTCATGTCCTTGGGTTTTATTAGGCGTCTGGATAACATGGTTAGAGCTATAGCCACAAGGACAGACTAAGAGTTGTACAGTACAAACAGGGTAGTGATGTCACACATGCTGCTTTGAAACCGAACAGCCTCAGCAAACAAACCACTATTACACCCTTCTCTCTTTCTACATTCACCTATTTATCCCTTCTTTACTACCGCTCCATAAGTCATCCCTTTCTCCCTGTTTTCTCTCTCTCTTTCTCTCGCTGCAGCAAAGCTTGTCTATCGTCATCATAAGTAAAGCGTGGCGGCTTTCTGAAGTGTCATAACATGTTAACAGTCGTGCCAGTCAAACCCCTCCGGCAGAGAGCAAACAGAGACGTTTTTTGCTTTTATCTCTACAACTAAATCTAATATTAAACATTATACTAAAGCTCTGTCCCAAAACCTAACTATTTTAAGGCATTTTAAGCATTTTATTATGTTCCCGAAGGCTGTGCCAACATACAGTACATTGCCTTTCCAAGATACCAACTTTTGGCCAAATTGCTAGGCAGCTTTGCATATGCCCCATCTGCTAAAGCCAATCCCAGAATGCACTCCAGTAATGTCAGTACAAAAAAATCTCTCCAAACATTATAAACGGTGAAAGAAATACGTCATATTGAAAACATTCTATTTAAATGTTTGCATAATGCAATTGATAGTAACTGTATACATTTTTACAGATTCAAAAGTCATCACCTTACGTTATCCCAAATGTTTCCAACCATGTTTGAGCCCAGAAAGATTTGCAGTTTTTTTTCCATCCAATGTCCCTCCCCCATTGCGTTGCACTGTCGCCTGTCAATGGCATCATGAATGTGATTCGTGAGTCCAGACAGATTAATTTCCATCTGCATTTGATGTAAATACACCTCCCAATAATCCCCTCTCCATAGCACTGGTACATCTGTTGGATGTCTGCTAAAGATCCGGAGATCTGGAAAGCATCAGCTGTGTAAAAACACAGATTTAGAGAATCTAAAAAAAATGCAGCCTTGGAAAAGCAGTTTTACATACGTTCTAAATTATAAACATCTTATAGACATCTTCTAAATGTCCATAACACATCTGACAGGAGACATCTCAGAGATGTATTGCAGATGAACAAACTTGCACTTGTGTTTTGTATTTCCCATGTAGTGTGTCCCCTAAGATGCTGTATTTCATGTATCATGCTAGCTCACTAGGTTTTATGATAGAGTTTATCTGTGCGTTTGAGCAGGACATGCATGATAATATCCTGGGGTGTTAGGGGATGCGTCAGAAGATGATGCAGAGCAAGTGTGTGGTGTAGTGTGATAGACACGCTCCTGGTGGACGTGTGCGCATTCGTTCCTGTGTAACGTAATGTTTTGCCATGCAGCGAGATGAGAGCTGTTTGCACTCACACATGAAAACTAATGCAGCTGTTTGCTCTGCTGTTTTGAGATGATATTTTAGGCTAGTCTGTGGAAATTAAAGGCGACGTGCAAAATGGCCCCAGCGCTTAAAGATGACAGACATAAACCAGACGCAGTAAGTGAAACTGAGTCATATGTCTGTGTTTTGTTGCCAATGGGTGCGCCATACTACATACATAGTATGTTTTCCTACAGCTGTATCAGTCTTTTATCAATGTGATCTAAATGTGAACTAAAGACGGATATTTGAAGGGTAGGATACTATTCTGTAATATATTCAAGATTAAGATGAGATATGCAGAAACTGGCTAAGTTACTGCCACTTTAAAGGAACAGTTCACACAAATTGTTGTTTAGTTTAGCTCACGTAGGCTTATTACAAGTTGTCTTATGATATTTATCGTGCCCTATCTTTAAACCTACCTAAACCTATACCTGCTAAACTCTTTTTTATATGAAGGTGACTTCAAATGTCCCCATAACTCTATATTTCTGACCATATTTGTAAAAAACAATTCCCCAAATTTGGCCTTTTCTAGAATAGCCCGGATACACACGCACACACATCAGTTTGACATTCAAAAGCAACTCTCTCTCTATAAACTGAAGTCTAGTGTTTGACATTAAAAAGTCTCTCATTTTGACTGTTATCTTGGTCTTCTAATAGAGGTCGACTTCTCCACTTCTCCTGTCAGGCACCACAAAGAGCTCAGTCTATTAACCTGTGAGGCATTAAAAGTTAAACTGTCCCGAACGTCTGCTCTAATGCTACGAGACTGAAGACATGGTGGCATTAGAAGAAGAAGAGAGAGATACAGAGACAATTGTGTCAATCTCATGAGATTATTCACCTCCTGACCAAAGCACGCTAAGCTTCTGCTAATGTTCTGCTCACGGTTGGATTTTGAGTGGATTGTGATTTTGTAGTGTTTTGTTTCTTTGGCCTTTTCCATTTGCTAGTTGATGTTGTTTTTTCATTTTCATAATTGATGTTTGGTTTCAAAGAGAATTAGCCGTCAGGAAAGAGCTCATCTGGTTATGCAATTTCACATTCATTTAGCCTAACACATGTTGCATTTTCCCCTGTGTAAACAACGTTATTTGTTCTCTTGGCCGAGCATAATAAAAACACGGGGGTGATGTTTTAAGACAAAACACTGTGTAAAATCTTTTAATCGTGTATTGTATAAAAGATTTAGCAAAACAGGATAGGAGGGATGTTTTTTTGTTCACATGTTTTGTTTGTCCACATTTATATTAACTGGTTCCTGCAGTATAGGATTATATATTGTGTGTTCATATGGTGTTCATCCATGGAAAGTGTTGTCTAATTGAAATTGTATTTGAGTGGTTTGCAATGTGAACTCTAGCTGTTGTGTACGTAGCATGTTGTGCAGCATATTCTGTTGATGTGTTGTCTCAGTCATTTTGACTGTATCTCTGCTCCACTAGTCAGTTTGATCCTGATGGTTTTCGTCAACCCCATCAGCAGCTTGTTATTGCCCTCTCAGCCAACTGTACATCACACACACACACACACGGACGGGCAAAACAGAGCTGACATGCACTTACACAGTCACACACAAACTCGTGCCGACACACATGGACATGAGGCCAAAACTGTGACCGGGTAATTTATAATTCACAGTGTGATAATCACATTGACTTCTTTTTACAAAATGCTTAAAATGAAGTGTCCTCATTGGAAAAAAGACCTTCCTTTGCGTCCTCATTCTCTCTTAACCCTGTTACCGAAACGGCAACTTGCATTTTCACACCAAAAATCACTTTCTCACCCTGTCCTCCGTAGAGTTCAAGCGCAATGTGCTCCCTGTCATGAGATGATGGGGAAAAATACTTGTTGCCATGGAGATGAGAAAAAACGGCATTCGGTTTCCCCCTTTGAGATTATTTATAGTTGCCTTTATTGGGTTTTATTGAAAGGAAAAAGAGGGAGAAAATGACTCCCTGGTCAGAACAATATGTTACGGTACAAATGAGGCGAGGTCACTGTGATTTGAAATGGAAAGGCACTTTTTTTAGTTAAGTCTGCAATGTTTGGGCTTAATGGAGGCTACAGCATCACGCTTGTTTTTATGTTTGTTGAGCAGTGATTACAAATAGGTGGTTTATTTTAAGTTGATTCCAGTAAAGAGAAAAACCTTTTTAGGGTTATGTTTTGAGTTTTGTTTGGACTGCCACATAATTATCTGTAATTCAGAGAACTATAGACCTACACTCTTGTTCTGAGTAAAAATTGGAAACTGACGTTTGTGGTAAGATATGCACTTATAATAATTAGGGTTGTGGAACAACACTGGTCTCACGAATCAGTTTGGTTGTGATTATAATGGCAACGATTTGATTCGACATTATTCACGATGCATATACGTTTTCTCGTCTTTCTACGCTCCAGAGACGCATGCTTCTTTCAGTTTGAGAGTAGATTGCTTAGAGATGTAATATGCTGTCTGTTATGTGCCTATTGCGCACTTTACATCTTAAACAGCTTTCAATAGCGGTCCAAGTTTAGAAATATATGAAAATAGGCTTTATTTATACGCAGCTTTCTGCGCGCGTACACTTCACCTAATCGGGAGAGGGCGAGAGAGACACAAACAAGTGCTGCTCGCGCTGAAATTACAGTATAAAATATGTATTTATATGATTCATGTTTATAGCAATTTTTTTCAAAGAACGTAAGACATAACAACAAAAACAGTAAACATTTACATTTAGTCATTTGGCAGATGCTTTTATCCAAAGCGACTTACAGATGAGGAAACATTGGAAGCGATTATAACAACATAGGCAACAAAATACATAAGTGCATCAAACTAGTCCATTAAAGCCTAGCACAGTATACAAAGCTAACATTAATGTGGTAAACATTGGCACATCATATTTAGTTGCATCAATGCACATTCACTGAAGACCATTAAACCGCTCTAAATAATAATATAGAGTATGTTACTATACCAATGATGTAAAGATTATTTTGATGATTGATAGGAAATTTTATTTTGCATCTTAAGGACTTGGCAGATTTATGCAGCTTTTCATTCAATGTAGACCTAGTGGATTGGAATTAGTCCATCAAAATTATAATACGTTGTGAAAAATAGGATGCCAAAGGTGCCCAGATGGTGTGCTGTTGGATGGTGTACAGTGGATCTTTGAAGTGTGCATCCGTGCATGCTTTTTCAGGTATTATTACCCACAAGGGATTTGCGATGGTTGGCTTTCATACATTTTAATGTGTAAACCAAACTAAAGCCTCAGTTCCATAGTTCTGTGCACGTCTGGGTATACATTTTACATGCATTTTTATCAATGTATCATTTTGTTCTGTGTTTATTTTGTTATAACTATTAGGCCAAACTTGCACATTGTCAGCAGCCTTAATAAATATGTATGTAAACCTCCAATTATGATTTCATTGGGTCATTAAACTGAACCTATCATCTGTTTTTCCTGGATGAAGGAGTGCGCATGGCTCAGTTAGAAAGCTGTTGTTAGGTTTTATTCACGGAAGAGGCTGAAAGAGTTGTTCGTGTTTACTCCCAATAATTGCACAGATTTTAGCACAGCTAAATTATTTCTGACCATTTCTTTGCGCACACACACTCTCTGTTTTGTCTCTCTTTCTTTTTCGGTAGATAGAATTGTCGGGTGTGTGTCTGACTCTGGCTCTCTTTAATGACAAGAATTGTAATTAGTTTCATCAGTTTCATCATTCTGTGTTGTCTGTCAACATAGTTTGATTATATTTTTAAACGCACTGAGAGAGAGAGAGAGTGAGAGAGAGAGAGTGAGAGAAAGAGAGAGAGAGTGAGAGAAAGAGAGGATGAAAAGGTACAACAAAGCATTCCCTGAAAGTGGAAGAAATTGTGCCAAGAACACAAGGTCATTCCAAGATGGAGGAAGTAAAATGAAAAGCTGAAATGATTTCATTTCTGAAGTAGAAGTAGTGTTTTATGTGGTTGTTAATGTGTTTTGACTGTTTTAACATGTTTCCCTGTGATTGCTAAGATGACTCATGCAGTTGCTAGGTGGTTGCTAGGGTGTCCAGCGTGGCAATTCCAGGTCCAATGTCTGTTGAATTTCTGTTGCAGTATTTAAGATGTTAAAACATTGCTTCTACAAAAAAAGTTAAATAAAAAAACAGCATTTTCATTTGGAATTTGAAAGAAAGTTTCTCAGTGCTTCACAAAAGGAAACAAAATTATAATTTTACAAATAGTAAATAAAATAAAAACATCATCCATGGTTTCATGAAAAAGAATAAATGATAAAGTTCACATATAAATGTATTGGGGATAGATGAATCATTTACATTTATGCATTTGGCAGATGCTTTTAACTTGCAGTGCATTCAAACTATACATACTGTATAATACATATAGGCTTTCATTCCCTGGAAATCAAACTCTTAACTTTGATGTTGCTAACACCATTCTTTACCAGTTGAGCTACTAATATCCCAATCAGTGAATGATTTCATAAATTAAGAACGGACAAATACAACCAATACAAAGTATCATTCACATATAAAACACCATGATAAAATGTCACACGTCACAATAACAGAAGCTATGGTTTATTTATCAGCGTTGTGAAAAAAACATGCTTTTTTATTTGTTTCAGCTCTCACATTAATAATGTGAACCTGCACTCAAATTTATTTGCATATTTCATCATTGTTGAATTTGGATATGCGTGTTTGCCCCGACAGTGTTTTCACTTGTTGTTACTTACCTTTGTAGAATATTAATTTGACTTTATATCATTTATCAGAGAAAGGCAAAGATAAAAGGAGATAAATGAGTTCATTTTAAACCCTGATTATAAAGGCTGTATACAGTTTAATGCACAGTTTGTGTGTGTGATTTAGCATGCAGTATACAAATTCGATGCTCGTGTACAGTGTAAGCATTAAGAATTGATCTTACTAGATTAATCTCAGTTTCGTCATTGATCTCAGTGCGGTTTCTCCTCCGTCAGTAAATACTCTTAATGAATTCATGCCTCACAAATGAATTTAAGCATGAAAGACAAATTTTTCATTTTGACACACCAAACAGGATAAAGCAGAATAAAGAGCAATATGTGTCAAACCCTTCCTTTTCATTACTAATCTGTCTTTGGCTTTATCTGTTGAGGTAAACCCAGAGAGCTTTTTCACATGCTAATATTGGCATACTAAGTGACATCAGTGGTGCATTTTCTGTTCTGTTTTAAGGTGTTTACACTGGCAGGGAATCGTAGCAATGAAGTAATTTGTTTTCAATGTGAATTGTATTTTATGCAAAAGTGTCCAATGTGGCGATGACAGCAATCTGATGTCTGATATGGTGGGTGCGTATAGAAACACCTATGAGAACACAACAGATTGGAAGCTTGATGACATCTGATGATTTATTGGATAGTTCGCCACAAAAATAAAAAATCAACATTATGTGGTTCAAAAGTTGTGTTTGACTCTTTTTTCTGAAAACACAATAGTAGATATTTGGAGAAATGTCTCAGTGGTTTTGTGTGAAGTCAATAGGGGCCAATCTTGTTTGGTTATCTACATTCTTCGAAATATCTTTTTTTGTGTTCGGCAGAAGAATGAATGTGAGTCAGGTTTGGAATGACATGAGGTTGAATAAATTTGTTAGCGACTCTTGTTAACATTAATGTGGTGACCTTTAATATGTATTAATATTTCTTTCTTTCTTTTCTTTTTGTTTTTCTTTTCTTTTTTCATTCTTCTTATTTACATATTCACCCTTATATCTATTCATCGACTCCATCACTTTCTCTATCTTATCTTTCTGTCTCTCTCTCACAAACTCTTTCTATCTATCTGTCTTTCTTAAGTAGGCTCAGAGTGTGTGGAGAGGCTGTGAGAGGATTCAGAATGACGATGAAAGGCTTGTCCTCCAGTCGCAGTCACCACCACACACTCACGCACTGTGACCCTTCCTATGACTCTCTGACCCTCCGCCATGAACGACACCCTTGCGTGTTCAGCCCCGCCCCCTCAAATGACCACGCCTACTACAGGTGCCAGTCTGACCTGGCCAGCAGTACGTTTCCGAGGCGACATCACTCGCATCACGAACTGAAGGATGAATGCGCAATAGTCCCCTATGTTGGACCAGGGGGCGTGGCCGGGGGGAGTGGCTGTGGCCCATGTAGCTCATCCGGCATACCCCCTTCCCTGCTGGAACAGTTTGACCAGCAGCAACCAATGAGGAAAGATGGCTATCACACATTGCAATACAAACGCACAGCAGCACTTGAGCACCAACGTAGTGACAGTCCTGGGCGTATACGTCATCTCGTTCACTCCGTTCAAAAGTTGTTCACCAAGTCTCATTCCCTGGAAGGTCCCAGCCAACGCACCCTCAATGGCCACGACCCCGTCATCCCAGCCGACGCTATGGCAACTGCTGCTTCTCACCCTAACGTCTCCACATCTACCATAGGCACCCTCCACAAGACTTCGAGCAACAAACGAGGCAAGAGCAAGGAAAGGAGTCGCTCCGAGCCCAAACCCCGTGCACGCACACCTGGCTCGGGTTACTGGAGCTCGGACGACACTTTGGACAGAGAGATCTGCCTGTACCACCAGCATCAACCTTCTGGAGTTATGACCATGGGTCGCCGTCCGGACAAATCTCAGTCTCACTATTTCCTAGGCCAGAGCTACAACACACTAGGAGGTGGTCGCTCATCTCTGAAAACCTCACGGAGCAACAATGATATTGGAAGCTGCTCCACGTGCTCCAACACACCAGGAGGCCCCCTGGCTATATGTGGCCCGCCGCCGGTGGACCAGGTCGGACCGCTGGTCAAGAAAAGCTCCTGGTCAAGCACGTTGACGGTGAGCAGGGCCCGGGAGGTGTACCAGAAGGCCACGGTCAATATCGATAAAGCCCTATTGAAAGCACAGACCTGCCAGCAGGGACGAACCTGCCAGTTTTTACAGGTAGGAGCGAGATTTGGTTTCAATCGTCATTGTGCTTTTGATCTTCATCTCCATCATCATTACCATTATCATCAGGTCCTCTGAAGACCTGATGGATTTGTGCTGAGGAGGCATGTGCGTTTGGACATTTCATATTTCTTGAAGGTGTGACATCTCTGAATCTCTCTTCTCATCTATTGCATCATCTGTCCACACCTTGTGCCTTCACCGCATGATCTTCCTGCTTTGTTTGCATTTTTGTGAAGAGTATGACTGCATTGCAAGAAGTTGCACGTCACACGTATTGCATGCATGTGTGTCAGAATGCAAATTTTTAGGAAAGCATTAACATATGCACAGACCCGCTGTGTTTTATTGGCACTGAATGTAAAAGATTAAAATGAATTCAGAGTCCATGCCATGTGCTTTGTTTTCTTCACTGTGGAGGGAGGCTGTGTGATGCTGAGATCTTAAAGGAATAACAAAAAGGGAACAAAGGCAAAAAAATTGCCCGCAACCCTGGAGATCAGTGACTGTTTGTGTGAAGATTAAGTGAAAATGGATTTGCATTTATGCTTTGTTAAATGCTCGCTCTCTCAGTCTCTCTCTCCGTCGATTCCTTTGTGACAGTTATTCAGTATGAGGCAAAAGAAAGTAAAAGAGAGAGCTGAATTGAAAAGGGAAGGAAAGCAGAAAAGTGAAATACAGTCAAGGTCATTCATCCCTGCTGGACAAAAAATAGAAACCATCACCATTAAATATCATTATGAACTATTAGCTTTTTCCCATTAAACCCTAACAGAATTCCTTTTGGGTGTGTGTTTTGGATATTTTTCCAATATGATTTAATGATGTTCTATTGTTCTATGTCCAGATAACATCCCACTGATAGAATCCATCAGTAGATACCATAAGTTACCATTAAAACCAATTCAATTCCCATTATAACCATTACATCCATTACATTTTCCGTTGTGTTGTGCGGGGTTCTGTTGTTTTTTTCCAGCAGGGGGATTTTTGAGGGCAGGAAATAGTAAAGGGGAAATAGTGAAATAATTTTTGAAATGTAATTGCTTAAGTTCTGTAGACCAGGCCTACTTCACACTGAAAGCTAATAAATCACTGAAGCTGTCGGTCACTATTCTATTGAATACTAGATGTCCCTACTAGACCTTCTGTATCCAACTGTTTTAGGAATCTCTATAAAAATGTGTCAGATTGGAGAGAGCCAACGCAGAGCACACTTTAAATAAAATTGCAGTTTAAAAGCTGCCTTCAATTTGTGCATTGAATCAAAGCGATGCCAATATTACAACATCCAGTAGAGTTTTCTTTTCTTTATTTACTGGAGTTGCAACTCTAAATAAAATGTATATAGACGGTTTCATCTTAAAAAACAATAAACTAACGTTACTGCACATGCACACTTTTGTGACACCACCTTAACTTCCGGTTCACTTTCAAAAACGGTAGAGTGCCTGTAGATTATTTCTGATAACAAACAAAAGAAACCCAGAAGAACCGTTACTTGGCTAAACCTGTCTCTCCAATATTTAGCATTTAGATACCAAGCTCAACCGCTAGATGAACCATCGGTTTGTTAAAATGCGACCAAACTGCAGGACCCATTCAACAAATTGTTTATTTAATCAAATGAACGTACAACAACATTCAACAAATCATTTATTTAATACAATTAATATACAATAAAATAATAATATAAATTAATATTGACATAAATTGAATAAAATATAAATAGTTATATTATTACACTAGCCGGAAGTTAACTCGGGGGCAGGCTAGCGTGCGTCCGATGAAACAGTCTATATTGAGAATGACAAAATGATAATAACACATTAATGCCGGTTTCAAAGGCTTAAAACTAGATCCACACTAAAATGAATGTTTGAGCTGTCTAACTGAAAATAAATTGCCCTAACATTCTTGAAACATTTACCATCGTTTTGTCTTAAGATGCATACCAGTAATGTTTTTATCTAAGGCATTTTATAAAAGTCCTAATTTAACTAAGTCATAGTCCTGGCTTAAACTAAGCCTTATCTGTGAAACCGGGCCTAAATTGTTGTAATAATGATTTATAAATGTACAATACAGAGCATTGCTGCTGTAGAGTAAAATAAAGTGTGTTTGTGTGGGTATGTGCGTGCGAGAGAGGAAAAAAGCGAGAGGAGAAGAGGAATGGTAAGAGGAGAAGAGGGTACAGATAATGGAATCTGGAGAGATAGAGGAACTAAATTAAAAGGCACAACTCCAAGAGAAGAAAATGTGCCAAAGTGGCATATCTCAGAGACCATCTGCAATAATGAGATTCTAACAGAGTTAGTTTAACAGTACGTGCTCTTACTAGCAGTATTTGAATCTATATATTGTTGTCACTAACTATAGCTACTCCGTAACTTTATTGTCAGTCTTAAAGCAACCCCTGTTTTTAAGCAAAGCCCAGCTTTGTTTCCATGCTCTCTCATTCTCTTTCTTTACTCCTTCCTCATTTCCATCCTCTACTCTTTCTCACCCTGTGAGTGGATCATGGTCCTGGTCTAAACAATATCTGTCTTTGTCCACCTCTCTCTCTCTTACGGGCTCGATCTCTTTTGGATGTTGGAGGATAGGTTGTTGGGTACGGCCCCTGGTAGAGCGTGTGAAAAGGGGAATGTTTGAAAGAAGCATTAGCATGCGGCACACATCGCTCAGTGAGACCCGGCTCGCTGGCGGTTCTTTAGTGGACACCAGAAATGGTGAATGACTTTGGAAACCAAGCCGTGCTGGATAATATGAAATGATTGTGATTCATCTCAGAGAGGTGAGGGTTGGAAAAGGGCACTTTATGTGCGTCGTGCATGGACAGTGTAAGTGGGCGTGAAATGTTTTTTAGATCGTTTCCTGGTAATGTTTAGGATAAATGTTATGGGTTGTGCCGGAGTCAAGATTACTTGAGTGTGTAGTTTCTCAAGACTGCGCTCGAGTGGTACTTGAGGGTGTGCGGTTATGGGTTGTGTAAGGCCATGTGAAATACTACATCAAGAGCAGTTTTTAGGTTTGTAGGAGAGAAATGATGTACCATTAGATGTTTAATGTGTTCTATTGTAAATGTGAGAAGGAATTGTTCTTTTCTTACTGAGAAGAGATTGTTAGCTATTTGTAGATGTCATTTGTTGTCCAGGGATTTAGTTTTTCTTTAGAGTAAGCACAGAGAAAGCTTGTATAAGTTAAAGGAATAGTTACCCGAAAATAATATGCTCACCCTCTAATGTCATTCCAAACCTATATGCATTTCTTTCTTCTGCAGAAACATAAAAGACGGTATTTGGAAATGAATTAATTACCAAACAACATTGACTTTCATTATATGAAACCAAAACCACAGAAAAATGTCTTCTCTTGTGTTTAAGAAGAAAGAGTCATATACAGAACTTTTATTTTTGTGTCCCTTTGAATGAGAATTCATTACTTTTCCTATAAACCATTTTTCCTATTATGCATGCATTTATAATCACATATTTTATGTATGACCACACTAATAACTCATGAATGTAAAGTATATTCATATATAATGTTTGGTACCTTCATTTTATAGAAAAACTTGTTAACCTAACTTAGTAGTAACTAATTTTTTTGTATTTTGAGAAGCCCACTTTCTCTCTGACTCCGTGCAGGTTCCTCAGGATGAGTGGAGCGGCTTGTCATCTGGGGGTCAGGATGATGATATCCCGTGCAGACGCATGCGGAGCGGCAGCTATATAAAGGCGATGGCAGACGAAGACAGCGGAGACTCGGACTGTAGCCCTAAACGGTCGCCTGCAGTCCAAGCCCGAAGAGCAAGCTACCTGAAAGCCACCCAGCCCTCCCTCACCGAGATGACCACACTCAAGTGAGTATGTGCAGGAGAGATGGTATTAGTACATGTTGTACCCATGAAATCACAGGGGAAATTAAGCACATGTATGTGTACGGCCGGCTTACAGGTGCATGGGAGCAATGGATCTGTCTGCAATTTCAGGTTCTCATGGGTCATTTTAAACATGTTACTCGCCAGTGTTTCCACTCACTCCGCTTTTAAAGTGCTGTTGGGAAGCATCTCTAGAGACGGGATAGTCTTCGTCCTTAAACCCCCTTCTGCGTTCACACACAAACACATGCACACGCTCGGCGGAGTTGTGTGACTTCTTATAAAACCCCTCTGCGTCTTGAGACTCCTACGGCTACACTGAAATCCTTTCTCTCTCACCTTTATTAAAAATTCAGTACAACAAAGTCATTTCAAAGGGAAATTTTTGTGTGCCTTTTAAGTTTCTAAGGAGTTTCACATTTTTAGTGAGTTGCATATAAAAATATGCCATTTGAACGCAGAAGATGATCTTTAATTTAACGTTAAATTAATGAAAAAATCTTAAGCGTATTTTGCTGTTATAGATGCATAAGCATACACAGCGGGTTCGAAAGTCTGAGATCCCTTTTGAAATCAGGTATATTTAAACCTTGAAAATGCATTTAAGAGTATTGGCAAATTTTCAAACACCAAACTATTAGGACGTATCTATTAAAGAACACAATATCATTTCAACTCATTAGGAAAACATGGATCATTAGGTTTTGCACAAACTTGTGGGGTTCACACCAGCGGCAGTACATGCATTTTAACTACACTACCCTAAAAATTAAATGCATTTAAATTTTTCAATTCTAAAATTCCAAAATGCTCACCACATCATTTGTTATGAAAACATCCAACAATCCAGTAGTGAAAACTTGATATCCCATGGACTATTCATGAGCACAAAGTGATTTGCATTATAAAGGGAATGAACTCACAAATTTGGCTCCGTGTGTGTGAGCTTTGCAAACACAGCGTTTGTTTAATGCAAGCGCTATCGCTTTTGACAACAGCAGATGCTCATCAGTGCAGGAAGGAAGTGAGGACTTAACATCTGAGCATGTTCTTTACGTGCATCCTTGTGATAAGAATTGCCGCAGCATTGAATATTCAGAGCATTGTGCCTTCAACTCAAAGACACATGCGTTCAAGTGTTAATATCTACACCCATATATAAACACACGAAATATGGCTGTCATACATAGAAAACATATAGGACATGTATAGATTTATATCCATGTATTCGTTCAAGCACATTCAATTGCGTAGATATACAAGATATACAAACTCTACAAACGGCCACATTCGCCGAGGGGAAAATGAGGAAATTTGATGTTTTTCAGCGCAGAATATTATGCCATGTTGCGTTACATAATAGTCGCCCGAGGCCCGTGCTCATTACAGACAGACATGTCTTCCTTTGTTTCCACGGTAACGTGACCTCAGTTACGTCATCACTTAAGGACCACACCACTTATCAATGACCGGCCTGGAGACTTTTTCTGTGTGTGAGAGTCTGTGCTCATGCGTTTATTATAAGATGAACATAACTTCAACCATTATACACACCATATTATGGGTTCAGAATTTGTCCTTGACTCCTAAGCATTAAGCTTTGGCACGCAACTCGCCTGTTTGTTCTATGAACATTGTAACCAAACAGTTCTGGGGCACTATTGACTGCCATGGTAGGAAAATAACACTGTGGTTGTCAGTGGTGCCTCAGAACTGTTTCGTTTTCCCACATTCTTTAAAATTTCTTATTTAAGACTAAATTAAACCTTGTAAAAATTTCTCCCCACGCTGGGGGAGAAACCCAAGCCATTTCCATAAGATCTTAAAGAAACTAACATTTTCTTCATTTTTAAATAAAACATCTATCGAATTCTCATCTATACTGGATTGTTGTCTTCATCATTTATGTACATTCATCACACATCGTGGATTTGAGCTAATGTCTGATCCTTTATTGTGTTTTTTTATAAATTGATGCTTTGAGTTGTTTTTCGCTTTCATGTCAGTCCCTTCTTGCGCTTTTCCTGCTTTCTCTCTCTCTCTCTGTCTCTCTCTCTCTCTCTCTCTCTCCCCGCATCCCTCTCTCCAGTGAAGAATGAGTAATGCATGCAATGTTTTTTTCTTGCTGTAACCACATACTATTTTAAGAGGAGCATCCATAATTAAGATTGACTAGACCTGCAGGATAGAATGTGTGTTTGTTTTTGTGTGTTTCTTCATGTTTTAATGTGTTTCTGTTTATATTTCAAGTGTTTGATTGCAAACACAAACAGGATTCTTGTCTTATTGTTTGTCTTGTTTGTTTGTGGGATTGCTGCAGCCCCTTAAGTAAAAAGCTAATGTAGCGCACATCACACAACCAGAATTTATTTCTTTATAACTCGTAGTTATTTAGTATTTTTATTTAGCTTCATCACCGAAGGCCCATTTTAATATTACTAATAATATTATGAATTACAATTATTCTGTTCTCAGAATAACTAAGGCAATAATAAAAGTGAGTGAGTCACCAACTACAGCAGTTTCAGACATATTGAATGTATGGATTGATTGGCTGAGATTCATATATTTTTTATTCATATACATTTATATTATTTCTCTATTACTAAATATGTATTCACTGTCTCTCGCTACAGGATCAGTACGGAGTCGCATTCCCCCAAGCTTCAGATCCGGAGTCACAGCTACTTGCGAGCGGTGAGTGAGGTTTCAATCAACCGCAGTTTGGACAGTCTGGACCCGGCCGGCCTGCTGGCCTCGCCTAAATTTCGCTCCCGAAATGAGAGCTACATGAGGGCCATGAGCACCATCAGTCAGGTTGGTCATTCGCTCCCCTCTCTCTGGTGGAAATCGCCCTTAGATACTAATCTCAGACCAGTTTGAGATTAGATTTAGAAGGGGGTAAAGAAAAACTGGTCTTGGATCAGATCCTAAAAGTGATTTCCGCTCAGAGACATCCTCCGTGTGACCTCTTCGTGAAGGTTTGCAGAGGGGAGGAAAAGCTGTAGAGAACATGTAAATTGAAGGTGACACCTCATTCATATTGTATGTGCTTGCACAAAAAGGAAATCATTTATCATGTCTTTATTCATTGTTCTACACCGTTGTTTGCGTTCCACCCTGTATAGTATGTGAGATTTAGATTAGCCTGTCATAGTATGTTGTAAGTACTAGATGGATAGCATACTTTTTAGTTTTGAAGTATGCAATGATGGATTATGGGCTGTTATCCACAACCCCTCACATTACAGAAAAACCGTTTGAGACGGGTCTCTTTTTGTGTTTGGTTCAATTCTAAATAGCCTTCTCAAAAATATGTACTTTCCATCATGCAGTATGTAAAATACACGCAAGTATTCAAATTAGTATACAAGCAAGGTCTGAATCTGATCTGTCAGATCGGGCTGTTAAACGCTGCCTCCAAGAATATTTGCTAGTGTAAATATTTTATCATATTTAATATATTCACTTTCAAAGGTTGCACTCAGGATTAGCATGTGTAGCCAAGGGATTTTCAAGGTGAATTTACAGGATTAGGGTCTGTTGCCATGGGATTTTAAGGTGAGTTTTCAAGATTAGCGCCTGGAGCCATGGGATAAAAGTACAGGCAGTATTTACCACAAAGAGAGTTTTAAGGTGAACGCTTAGTGTCCTGACAGCTCACTCAAGTAGACAGCAGCCCTAATCTTTTAAAGAGCTGCTTTCCTTCGACTGCCCTCAGGCGTATATATATGTGTGTGTGTGTGTCTCTGTGTGTTTTCTTTTCCCTGAGGATATATCAATCATTGCAGTGACAAAAAGCTCAGTCACCCTTCCAGAAGAAACCTATCATTCATTGGTCCCTTAATGTTTATGCCGAGTGTGTGTAGGCATGTTAGCGTTGTGTGTACATGCATGCATACTATATGTATATAGCAAACCTATGTGCCTGTTTGTCTGTCGCCTTCTCAGCCAATGGCAAGATTATTTCTGCTGCTTATTCTTCCAATCACAATGCTCCACCAGTGCTCCATTCACAGCAATGTGTTTTCAGCAATTTTGCATCCAATCACAAGACTTTTCCTGCAAAACTTTCCATCTAAATCCAATGACTCTATTACTTACTGTCGCCCTCTACACTTGTGTACTACGTGGTGGTGGGATAGAGACACTCACTGTAGTCCATATACTTTAGAGCAGGGGTTCTCAAACCTTTTGGGGCCAGGGACAGTGATTACGTACTGTATATGCTTACTACAATATGTACTCTATAATGCCATAGGGTCAATATTGAAATGCAATAAAGCCATTTTCTTTTTATAGATCATAAACACATTAATTAGGCCACATCACATTAATACCACTTATACTTACAAACAGTGGGTCATCATTTACACCTTAAGTAATTTACCTTAAAAGCTTTCGGAAATCAACAGTAGCAAGACTGGCATAAACATGTAGCTCTTTAAAACACATTTAAAATGATGAAAATTATAATTACAAGATTATTAATTACAATAAAGAGATGATTCACCCCAAATGATAATTCTTCCATCACTTACTGTCATTATTTACTCTCCCTCAATTTTTTCCAAACCTGTATGAGTTTCTTTCCTTTGATGTACACAAAACAAGATCTTTTTAAACGATATGGGAAATCAAACTGTTTCTGGTCCCCATTGACTTTCAATTATGTTAAAAAGAAAACAGCACAAGAAATGTTTTGGTTACCCACATTCTTCAAAATAAACTCATACAGGTTTGGAACAACTTGAGGGTGAGTAAATGATGACAGTAAATTAAGTCATTGACAGATTGTTGTGCTATGTCACAATCACATCAGTGTTTCGTTTTAGTATTTCTGGATTTATGATTTGAATACAAATGTATTATCAGACTAATCGAATAAAGACACGAAACATTGACAATTCAATATTTGAAAATGAATTCAAAAGGAAATATGATGGGAAAAATGATTTTAGCAAACAGTGCTGCACAACAGAGGCTTACTGTTAAATGAACACATGGATACAATTGTGTAATTATAATAAAATTATTTTATTAGCTATTATTATCCTTTTATGTTGGCGGGTTGTAGTGATGATAATTGAGATACTGTGGAAGCTTATCTGACTATAGTTTTCCTTATTACTTTAAATCAAATCAAGTCAGTATATTTTTCGGAATTACATGACATAAGCTCGCAATAAGGACATTTTTGTCAGAAACAGAAACTTTATCAGAAATGAGAAAAATGTGTTTCTAGAGTAAGAGAAAAAGCTGCAAGAAATCGTGTGGTCCGTTTGCATTTTCCGCACTGCGGAAATAATATCGGGGACCCTCTGACACACGTCACAGACCCCTCTTTGAGAACCCCTGCTTTAGATCAACATTGATGCAGCCACACCTGTTATATTGCTTTCAAAATTTAGATTTCCTCCCCTCTGCACACTATTATCTGTGATTTGTGTGTGTTGATGTGTTTGTTTTAAATTCTGTAATGGAGTGTTTCTAGCAGCTATGGTTAGTAACATGGTTACTTATAATATGTGACTAAGGCACTCTAAGGCACCCTGGATTGTGAATGCAGTGAATTCATAAGGAACATATAATTGTAAATTGTATACAGTATATAGATTTTAATATGTAACTTGTGGATCAGTCTATCATAATATAATGTTGAAAGCAATGAAAAATGTTGCTTAGTCAAGGGTTACAATGGCCCTAATGAAACATAGAAGGTGTTTGCATTCACCCTTAACTTGGATACAGGTGGAGGTGAATAAAAGTATGAAATAGTGTAAACTTGAAAAAAACATTGTGTTAGGGCCGCAAAAGTTGCAGATTCAATTGCCGGGAAACACATTGACAAAATATGTATAGCTTGAACGTACCGTCGCTTTGGATAAAACCGTCTTTCCGATGCATATATTTAATCTTAGCGTGCATTTACTTTATATTTTGAAAATAGCCCCAACCATGTTTAAACTTAGCATGTTAACCCATTGTTTATACGCTTTCCCTGTGTTAAGGGAACACGAATCCTATGATCTTGCAAGAGCTTTCTGTCTTGTAAATCTTCTTCCTCATTTCACTATTAAAACAATTCTGAGCCCACTAGTGACTGCTAACATCACATTTTTTCCGGTTGGCGGTTTTATACATGTTTTGTCTTTTTTAACAGGGGTTTGTGAAATTTACAAAACTGAACTGAGCCCATTCTAAGCCAATAGACAAATTGTAGATGCAATAAGTAAAAATATGGCGTGAAAATGTAAAGTGTATGTAATAATCTTCAAGAAAAATGTAAAGAGACTGAAATTATTACACATTTTTTATGATATTTAATAGCATGTAGTCTTTGTTAAAGATACACAGTCCTTGATAATTATGAATAAATACTGGAATAGTCTATGAAAAGGATCGTCCATATAATATTCACACAGTTTAGAATTTAAATCATTGACATTCATTAAGACTGCATAGCCATGTGGTGAAATCCCATGACAGAGGTTTGCCAGAGGAACATGAGAGTGTGTGGTGATGCAGTGTCTCCCCCTGCAGGTCAGCGAGGTGGAAGTGAACGGGCAGATCGAGGCCGTGTGTGAGAGTGTGTTCAGTGAGATGGAGGCTCAGGCCATGGACGCTCTTGACCTGCCGATGTCTGGCTGCTACCGTATGAGGAGCCACAGTTACGTGAGGGCCATCGAGAAGGGCTGTTCGCAGGAGGAGGAAGAGGAGAGGAAGTCACGTCAGGCCACATCACCACCCCGAACCGCGACCACTGTCAGAACCATCCAGAGCAGCACAGGTACAACATTTTTAAAAGACTTACAAAGCTGGAATTATTGATGTTTTAAAGGGATCAAGTGGAATTATATAGTCTTTAATCTTTTATGATGAAAGAGTTCTTTGTACGGGAAAGTGCTTTCAGATCTCAAAAAGGACACAGAAACCATTCTGTTTGACATTAAAAAGTTGTGTAAATCCAGAAGGAATAATGCATTATCATTTGACCACCCTTGTTTGTCTTAAAGGCCCAGTCGCCAAAAATGGCTTGTTTAATTTCTCAAACACAGGTTGGAAAAAGTAAATAGAAAGTAATTTATGACTGTACAAAAACATGCTTATTCCACATACTGTCTAAAACATCACAAACGCAGATATATCAATCTCGGAGGAACACTCAGCCAATCAAATGAAAGAAGTAAATGTTGTCTAAGTAACAGCACAGGCAAAGAAATTACTTCACAATTGCCTGACCTTCATATTGCTGCCGTTAGGAAATGTATTAACTTCTGCTCTCCACTTATAACACTTTTCTATTTTACACTTATGCTTTACTCTCTCTGGCACTTCATCTGTGTGAAGAGAAAGCCAAGGCCTCTCGCTCGCTCGCTCTCACTATCGTGCAGCTTGTTGTTTAATTACAACGATTAGAGAGTCTCATTCTTTCTTCTAGCACACTGTCATCAGGGTCGTAGTCAGCAACTTAAAAACATTAACACACAAGTGGAATGAAAAGAGGCTTGTGTGTGTGAGAAAGAGAGAGAGAGAGAGAGAGAGAGAGAGAGAGGCTTCACACAATAATAGATGAAGCTGAGATTTGGGGATTTGGGGAATGATCTCTGCAATCACAGATGTAAAGCTCCAACTTGACTTGCATCCCATGTGTGTCAAAATCTGCCTGCTTAAATGGCTCAAACAAAGCCTTTGATCAAAAGTCAGTCAGGGTTAGTTCGGACTTAATTGCTTTTGCCGGCCAAAATAGTGATATTCACTTAGATGAGATTGGTAATCAATTATAAAAAAGGTTTGTTAAAGACTTTTATAATGCGGAGGCAAAGTTACCTCGGTATGATGTTTTATTGAACACCATTTAACGTACAATTTTTATAGAAACATTTCATTAAAAAAAGAACTACAGTAACAAGCCTAACTTTTTTTTGTTTCTGCTGTTGTTATGCTGTTATTAATTATAGTCACTTCTTCTGGACCATTGGTTAACAAATATGTGATAAATATGACAGGTGTAATGAATTTTACTTCATTGCAGACAAAAGTGGTTTTGTGCAAGTCACAATTGGTAAACAGCATTGGTACACCGTGCCTATAGTGCGGTGCGACAATCCCATTATCAACAAGCCTTTTGTCATGTTGCGTCCGCTGTTGGCACAGTGTAACAGTAAAAACTTTGTAAAAAATCGGTGAGTTTCTATTACATTTTTGTTATTATAATGGGTTCTGTTGTCTTTTGCGTCCGGTGTAGACACAGTGTTAGGCACAGTGCAATGCGGACATCAGCCTTTATTTATCTACAATAAAGCACTAGCCTCAACTACCTTATTGCTAAATATGCTTTTATAAAATGGTTACTACATAATACAAATGTATGGGGAAAAATATGTATCAATCAATCAAAATGTATTTATAAAGCAACAGTAGTTGAACACTGTTGACCACAATGCAAATGTCATCAAGAAAAATATTTTATAGCCTTCCTAAAAATTGTCCTTGTTCAACTGTGAAAAGTAACAGAATGTTTTGTTAACATTGCTAAGGGTGGCACTGGTTAATAAGGGTGCGCAGTAATACAAAAAATCGTTAGATGAAGTGGCATAACTGTGCTTTATTCACAATAAATTGACCTATTGACCAATCTGAATTGAGGACTGGAACTTACCATTTTCTAAAATTGATGCAATGCGAATCTTACGATTATTGTATGATTAGTAGAAAAATGCTATAGTGAAGCACCTCACTTAAACCTAAAGTCACTTGTGCAAAAGCAAATCATACTGAAATGTGCAAATAAGGTTGTACATACTCGTAAAATAGGTGTGAATTGCGTGAGATTGTGTTGGTTTGACCCATTCAGACATTTTACATCAGGCACTGGACTTTGTGTTTGGCGTTGTTAGTGTTAAAAACTATGGATTAAATACTATTTGACTTCATATTTTTTCGAAATTGAGATTTATTCATCATCTAGAAGCTGAATATATAAGCTTTCCATTTATGTATGCTAGGATCGGACAATATTTGGCTATTTTAAACTCAAAACAATCAAAATATTAAGAGAAAATCGCCTTTGAAGTTGTCCATCAGAGGCGCTGTTAGAAGAAACAGGTTTGTTATAACGCTCTCAATTGGCTTACCACTGTAATGTGATTAAAATGTGAAGAGTGAACTCGAAAGCAGAAATTCTAAGCTTTACGTAGATACCAAACTTGATTAGGTAATTCCCAAAGAGCGGGCGGCAGCGGGTGAAGTTTGTAGGTGTGTTTTCGCCCATTTTTGTTCGCTTAATCAGATACCCTGGCAAACCAGTGTGGGCCAGTTTAACCAGGCAGTGAGATTTAATTTGTGCGAGAGGTTCAGGACCACCTCCTGTAGAGCGAGGACAGTAGTAACAGTGGGTTTATCCTGAGCTCTACTACCAATGAATGAGCAAGATCAAGTGATGACATCACTGTGCGAGGATCTAATCTAATGGCAAATAGTGACATCCAAGGAGACGTACACTAAATGAAACAAACAACTGGTGTTGAACGTTAAAGTGCGTGATTGACAGGGATGTGTCATATCCATACAGCTATTTATTTACCCATAACATAAATGCAAATAAATGGTGCATTCATTTGCAACAGTTGAAATGTTACTTTTGTGCTATTACTTGGTTCTTTATATGATTTACATCTCGGTTGAGGATTCTTAAAAACCTGAGGCCCTGAACATTTGCCTTAGTAAGCACAGAAGAGTACCAAAGTATATCACAGATAGATTTCTGCTGCTGTCCTAAATACCAAGTTGCACACACTTCTACACACATGAACACATGAAATGTGTGCTTCACATTTGTCCTTTTGGCAGCTTTGATCTAAATGTCATTTCCACGGCATTAAAGGATTAGAAGTCCCAGTCTGTCTGTTTGAGAGTTTCTCTTTTGTGCGCATCATCTGCTTGTATATCCATCTCTCTTCATTCCTGTCTGTTTCTTCTTCAGGGAAATGAGATGTAATGCTTTTATGTCTCTAACTTACAAAAGAACACCAGCCCCAGATCAGAAATTGTGAGAGCTCCGGGGTCTAGGGAGATGGATGCTCCTATTCTTCTGAGCAGCAGAATAAACTGATTCGTCACAAATGCTGAACAGTGTCTAGATATGAACATGACAATCACAGTGCTGTTTTATTTTCCACAAAGCCCTCATTACGTCCTGTTTATGTAATAGAGTGCTAGTTGGGGACACATTGAAATGTCTTTAGTTAATGATTGTGTCCTGTGGAACTCTTTGTCTTTCAATGCATTCTGTATTAGGACAGAAAATACTCTATATACCCAGACTTAAAGAGATGTGTGTATGAGATACAAATAGTGTGTAGCCTATATACTAAGTTGAAGAAACTCTGTAAAATAACAACTCAATTGTTGACAGCTTTAAAGGTGTCATGAATTAAGAAATCAATATTAACCTGAGCTTTTGTTATATATCGTATTCAAACTAACATTCTGTAAGTGTCAGAACTGAAAACGTCCTTGTTACTGAAATGACAACTTTAATTGCAAACGCCATGACGTCATTGATAGGTTGAACACCGCCTCCACAGAAGAATATCAATGACTACTTCTCTAGCCCCGCCCACTGGTTTGCGGATGACTAAAGCCATGTACACATATTACACACTCCTGCATTTGTGATGATTGACAAACTAGTCATATAGCGACATATTTTTTCGGCTTAAGATTAATTTTGTTCGATAGTTTAAATTTAACTGCTGATACACGCTTTGTTGTGTTTATGCTCGGAAGGCTGCATCATACAGCGCTCTTTTGCAGTGTTGGCATATTCGTTATTAATAAGCGATTTTATGCTTGTTGTTTGGTCTTAGATCAAAAAGCCTCGGCACTTAGGTCTTAACAATTTATATATAATACATAAACAATTTCCATTTTAAGGTTAATTTTCTGATTTTTGCTGTGAAGATCTGGCAACCCTCTCACTTTAGCAAAGGGCTTTTAAGAGCTGCTAGCCCCATGTCATATGTGCAAAAGTGAGGACTTATTTCACTGTTAATTTTATTTAGGGTGACCACGCAACAAACATCCAACATATTGTGCCGCGCCTGGTTGTGGAGGTTTATTTTCAAAGACGTTCCAGCTCACGTTGGAACGTCTAGCTTATATAGCATTTGTTCGGTTCATTTCACCTTGGATTACTTTGTTAACAAGGCACATGTCGATGGTAGATTGGTTTAGAGACTGATATTAAAATGCAATGCTGTGCCGTCAACATTGAATCCTACCGGAATCTAATGTGAGTAAAAATATATGTATGAACGCTTTATATGTCCTGATTATGTGTAACCTTCACGTCTAACCATGTTCACAGAAGGCTCCAACTAAGCATGTAGCTTGTCAGACAGAAACACAGAAATGTACGTCACAGGGCACAATGTTGTCTTTTGGAACTGTTATCCAATTACAGCAGTGAACGTATACTTCCAAGTCTTCAATGTGGCCCGCCCACAAAGACTTATGCCATGCAAAATAATGTTCTATGGTGAAAGCATGTACAGATATATACAACCCTATTTTATATATTGAGGGAGTTTTAACAGGATAAATATGTTTTAAAACGTATTAAATCGTGTACCTATATGTTGAGAATGTTAACAGGCTACCCTGTTGAAACTGCATATGCTGGGTTAGGTATGTTTGTGCTGGATCCTCACCAGTTTAAACCAGCATATGGTCAGTTTAAACCAACACATGGCCATCTTAAACCTGTATGTGACCATCTTAAACCAGCTCAGGACCAGTTTAAACCAGCATATGGTCAGTTTAAACCAACACATGGCCATCTTAAACCTGTATGTGACCATCTTAAACCAGCTCAGGACCAGTTTAAACCAGCATATGGTCAGTTTAAACCAACACATGGCCATCTTAAACCTGTATGTGACCATCTTAAACCAGCTCAGGACCAGTTTAAACCAGCATATGGTCAGTTTAAACCAACACATGGCCATCTTAAACCTGTATGTGACCATCTTAAACCAGCTCAGGACCAGTTTAAACCAGCATATGGTCAGTTTAAACCAACACATGGCCATCTTAAACCTGTATGTGACCATCTTAAACCAGCTCAGGACCAGTTAACCAGCATATGGTCAGTTTAAACCAACACATGGCCATCTTAAACCTGTATGTGACCATCTTAAACCAGCTCAGGACCAGTTTAAACCAGCATATGGTCAGTTTAAACCAACACATGGCCATCTTAAACCAGCATGTGAACATCTTAAACCAGCATCAAAACAAACATAACCCAGATATGCTGTTTTTTCAACAGGGTATGCACGGGATGCTAAAATCCATGGCACTTTATGTTCATACGCTACTATTCTGATCAATATTTGTAGCCTTTATACAGTTTTTCTGTCGCTCTTTCCATTTGTAACACTGTGGTAACATGCGTAAAGAGAATTCATATGAAACGCATTTATTACTTATCAACAATAGTACCCTAGCCTATTATTTATTAGTTCCTCAACTCCTTAAAACTTTCTTCGCGTTTATAATAATCCTGTTGATAATGAATTTCTGAGGTTCGGTAGGATTGCAAGTCCACTAGTATCTTTTTGTCCTGTACGGGAATCGGTGTGTTTAACGGATGTGACGGTGTGGGCCGGTCCCCTACCCGCCCGTGTCTGAAGCGCGAGCAAGCACTATATTTACGCATTAAGCTCCCGTTCAGAGCAAAGCTGGAGTTCATTGCGAGATCCCGACGATTCGTTCAATCGCTACTTTCTCAAATTGTATCTCCGGTTAACATTTACCGAAAATTACAGGGTATGTGTGACTGGATTCGCCTCCTCTGTGAGTAGCTATACACTGGTCTCTCTCTCTCTCTCTCTCTCTCTCTCTCTCTCTCTCTCTCTCTCTCTCTCTCTCTCTCTCTCTCTCTCACACACACACACACACACACACACACACACACACACACACACACACACACACACACACACACACACACACACACACAGTTTGTATCAGTTTGGCTATATTTCGGTACTGTTACCGGAGGTGACGGAAGACTCCATCTAGCTTTGCTTACTCATTCCGCTAGTGCAGGACTGATGCGTTTTTAAATCAACATCCATCTCATAAGCTTTGTTTCTGAGTCTATGTATTGTATATACAACTAACTAGGCTTGTTAGTGTATGTAACAAGTAAACGTCTGCTTCTTTGTGAGTGTATATTAAATAAAAACTAGTGCATGTGAGAGAGATTCTGAACTCTGTCCAACATCCATCTATTTTGGTAACTCATATATGTGATATTGGTGAGCAGGTGCAGGCAAGCTCATAAAGTTACACACATAGGCCACACGAAGACAGAAAATCAAGATTTTTTTAAAGAAGCATTTAGCAGAATTATTATCTTACTTTTCTCGAAAGTGTGAAAAAAAACTTGTCAGTGCGAGTGTTTTGTGTGAGAGAGATGCTTTTAATTTAAAATAGTCTTAGATGGCCCCAGATCTCTATATATAAAGCTGTTGCTGGTGTAAATGCGTTTATATCGTCTCACTTCGACAGTATATGCTGTGATGACATCTTAGTATGCTTTTATATATTTCAATATTTTGGAGGGAGGGTTGGTGGTCATGATATTTGTATTGTAATGACAAACATATTATTTTGAGGAGAATGTATCGATTCAGTTCAGCTAGACTCAGGAGGAGGATGCTGTTGTTACTACGGCAACTAATTCACTTAAAATATGTTTTCCCCCGGATGAGATGATGTCATTGAGCGATCATAAAGTAGACTCTCTGTCTCGCATGCTCTCATTTTTTCCTCTGGCCTACTTTCAGTTATTTACAGCTGTTTTGTGCAATCCTTGTGTAGTGTGGTATTTATGATACTAGTCAGAGATTTGTGTTTTTATTCATTTTTCGTTCAAGAGTAAAATGTAGCCTGCCATAATATTTTACCAGACTTTGGCCATAGTGTTATAACGTCATGAGGCAAGAGAATTCAATTTATATTCTCTAAAAGTAGATGTAATGGAAAGATTTATTAGAAAGATTCAATTCAACTTTCAATGGGCTGATTCATAACTTAAAGGTGGTAACGGTGATGTCATAAACAAGCCCGTTGGTAAAGCCAATCAATACAGTTATTCACAAAGATATGATCTCATCATTATATTGAATATACTTGAATTATTATACAGAATCAAATGACTTAAATACGGATAAAACATTTTTAGCATATACTATAATTTTCAGTAAAAGCCCATTACTATTTTAAACCCCATTGTCTTACATTGCTGCATTTCTAGACAAAATGTTATCAAACTAGTAATCTCATCCTTCTTTAATCCAAAAGCAGCTGGTACAAGTAAAATAACTGGTGTAGTTATACGAATTGGGCACTAGATGGCAGTATAATGTAACTTAAAAGTAGAGCTACCACACGTTTGAAATCACATACTATGATACTAACAACAGTTCAGTCTGTATAAGGTCTTTGCTAATCATCAAATTTTTACTTTAAACACACATATAAGTTCAAACAGATTGCATTATGGGGAAAAGCAGAATTTATGTATAATACTAACACTTTTGTCACAAACTCACTATGTTCTTTATGCATACTACATACTGTTAAAGTGTCCCAGCCTGAATCTTTTACTGTGGGTTTGTTTGTGTGTGGTTACAGGGCAGGATCTCTCCACAAATCACTCAGTGCGACATTTCGGTTAAACAGACTCTCTACTTTTCTTCCTCCCTCTCTTTTTCTCTCTCTCCCACACTCAGCATCTCTCTCAACCACACTGATAATCATTTCCTTTCAGGCCCTCCCTCCACTCACAATGAAAGGTGTTTTCCTTCTTTATATTTAAACATCATGTCTCAAAGCCTGAAGATTTATGTGATTTCTTCTTCCTCCCAAGAGTTAATCAGTGTGTGTAAGTTCATATATATGTGTGTGTGTGTATGTGACAAGAGCATCAGTGAGAGACGGAGCGAGAACAAAAAATGTGCTGTCTGAAATGCTCGGCTAGTGTGGGCACGTAGAAAAAACAAACACACAGCGCAGGTATTATTTAAGAGCAACATCTATAATCTTCTGCATTTCATGTAAATCCCACGTCTAAATCTGCGACCTGAGAGTCACCTTTAGGTAGGATGTGATGTAATGCAGTCTTGTCTCACGTGGCGAATGCAAATTACATTTTCAAACTCGCTGAAATAGAATGCTTAAGTCCCAAATGTGTGGATGCAAAATGTATCAGTGAGCATATTACCCTTTTTTTCAGCAAAAACCAACATCTCGGTTTTAAACCAGATTGCTTAAGTATAAAATCACCAAGGAGAATATTCCAGTGTTGGGAAAAAAGTCCTCTAGGAGGCGATAGACACAGCATCAAATGTCCTTTCATGCTTGAATGTTGTCATGATCTGAATTTTTCTCTGTTTACTTGCAAAATCTGCTGGAATGTGGACTGTTATTGTAAAGCGTAATGTTTACAATTGCCTGTTGTATTATCCATTATGTCTTCATTATCCGATTTAAAATGCTGTTAGTGTCACAAAAGGTACTTTTAGATTTCACAAACTTGTTCCTAGGTCTGATGTTAGTGAGCGCTCGCGAGTTCTCTTGAGTGTTTGATGACTGCGCACTTTACGTAATTACAACCTAACGGCCTCTCTTTGAGATGCGCCTGGCTTTGATTTAGGCCACACAAATAGGAAGTGAGGTCGTTGACATGATCCCGTCACACTACCTGCCACATGAAATACAGGAGGAAGCCTCTTCTGCTCGGATCTGCTCTTGTGTCTTCTCCTCTCTGCCTGTGTGTGTGTGTGTGTTGAATGGTTTAGGTTTTCACTGCAGGGTGGGGCAAACCTTAATTACAGACCATCTCAACTCTTCCAGAAAGGGTCCTCTGTGTCTGTGTGTGTTTTTGCCCCTAAATGTTATGGGAGGGTCCTTTAATGGGATATTTCACTTTTGAACAGCAGTCTCACAACATGCATTTATGAAAAGCCAAAAATTACAACATTGAGTCTGTATGGGTTTATGGGAAGATGAGGGTGTGTGTGTGTCTACTTAAGTTGTTTAGGTAGTCTTTGAAACACAATGCATTGCATTCCTGCACTCCTGCTGGGCTCCTCGTTTACCCCTTACATTCTTGCCTACTCACCCCCAACCCCCTGTATGTACGTGTTTGAGTGCACGTCTGTGTGTGTCTCGGGGGTCTTTTAAGACTCCTAAAGACCACATTACAGAAGCAGTCCCAGCACTCCGTCCACAAACACTCCAGACACACAATACCCCACCACACACCACAGGTCCTTTGCCCAACCCCCTCCTCACAGGATATCAGGGGTCAGAGGTCAAACCTGGAGACACAAAGCATAAAGAGAATGAGCCAAAGAGGGAAAAGAGAGAGATAGGTGAGTTGAGGGTAGTTATATAGTCAAATGGAAAGTTGGTTAGATACAAATCAGTATTAGAAATCAGATTACAATATAATTTTTTATTCATTCTTGATTTGGGTTGGGTGTGCGCGGCATGGCGGGTGTGAACTCTTGACCACATTCCTTTGTATTTAGATGTAAATGCGTGCGTGTCACGCTCTGACCTCTTAAGATGTACGAGATCTCGAACCCGGAGACCTTCAAATAAACTCGCTCGCACACAAAGTTCATACTTTTGTTAGCTACAGGTCAGTGTGTGTTGCGTTTGCTTGTTAGACGTGTGTAAAGGGTGAGATTTGACACAATGCCATTCTGAAGATACTTTAAATAAGTGTTTTTAATTTAAAAACAATGCGCAAATACTTAAAAAATTGTTAGACTTACTTTTTATACAGACACATAGACAGATAGTGCGTATGTTTGGGGGGGGGGATGTGTCATCAGCTCAATTTTGTATCATTCCTGTAAGAGAGAGGATGCATCTAACTTTATATATCACACACACACACATTGAGCCATCAGACACAGATGTGTAATCACACAGGCATGTAGACAGTCTCATTGAAAGGGAGTGTGTGGGGCTGAACTGCTTTGAAGGGCCGTAATCTGTGAGTCAGAAGTGTGTATGTGTGTTTGCTGAAGTATAATATTAAACCTATGTCAAGGTGAAAGTGTCTAGGGCTCTGTTTTACTCTGTGCCTGGATTTTCCTTTAAAATGCTTTTGTTGTGGCATTTGTTTGTGTTCTCACTTTGACTGAGTGTTAGGAAAATGACAGGAACTAAGGGAAATGGGCGGTCAAACTCATTGTCTTTTTTCTCTCTCTCTCTCTGTCTCTCTCTGTCTCTCACTCCTCTCATTCATGCCTGTTGTTCTATTTTCTTGTCCTAAGGGTACATGTCTGCCTTGTCAGACTGTAGAGATGATAAATATATTCTTTGTTTGAAAGGTATAAGTTTGTTTATTCAAATTTGTAACCTATTCAATTTAAATTTAAATTTACCTTTTTTAATTTTTTTTAATTACTACTGTTAATAATAGTGATGATATTTAATTGTTTTTCTATTAACCTTTTTTATTAGACTTTTATTCAATTTTAACTTTCAGTATAGGATGAGTTTTCAACGTGTCTGGTTTGTGATTTATTTCTCTTTTTCCTTGTGTTTATGACACTTTATTTGTCACCTGTGGACTGTGCGTTCGCGCATGCGTGCATTTGTGTTTATGTGCCAGCGTGCATGGGTGTGTCTTGTCATCGATTGACAGCTGCGGAAAACTGGCTGCATCCGAACTTAGAACAAGGAAAAGTAGGTCATGCTCACTGTTAGTAAACACATGCGCTCAGAGTTTTTAGTTCATGGTTACGTACCTGTCAACTATCAAATTCTTTATTAATAAACTCAAATAATTAATTTAACTCTGAATTTCAGCTTAAGTGTCATATCCGGGCTTAAAAAATGATTTGGCTTGGTGGTCTATTTTTCTTTTTAACAAGACACACACTCGTACAAAGACACACAATGTTTTGCAGAAAGGCCATGTTCTTCCCTGTTTCCACAGCTACACTTTCACAAAGGACTCCAGCTGGTAGTGGAAAGATAGAGCAGGGGATGAAGAGAAAGAGAGAGCAGTAGTGACCTGCCCCTTTCCAAACACACGGCAGCTGGGCCGAACTGTCATTCTGCACCCTGGCCCGCTTACACACACGAAAATACTCCGGCCCCTCCTCTATCTTTATAGCGCTTTGTGTTTTATACCGATCGTTCCCTCTGTGTCTGCTAGAGGGAGCCCAACTAACCTGTTTGAATGTGTTTCAGAGAGAGCTGTCACTTTGGCTTGTTTCAAAGTGGAAGGAGTTCGCACTTAAATACCTAATATGTCAATACAGTACAAGTGTGCCAAAGTGATCATTTATTATAATTATTTTAAAATATACATTAAAACCAACTTGGAATATTCCCAATATGCTTTAAAAATCCCTTCACAATAAGCTTGGCAATGCAGTACTAATCTCCCATAATGCAACACAAGGTGAACATTATAAAAAAAATGAACATTCTCTCATCATTTACTCACACACTTGTCATTTCAAACTAAATGTATGACTTTCTTTCTTTCGCAGAACACAAAAGAAGATATTTTTAAGAATGTTGCCCACCAAACCAAATACAATACCCATTGACTTGCATTGGTTTTCTGTCTATCTATACAATAGAAGTGAATGGGTATCGCCATCATTCTTCAAAATATCTCCTTTTCTTTTCTGCAGAAGAAAGAAAGTCACACAGGTTTAAAATGACAAGAGTGTGAGTAAATAAAGACAGGCTTTTCATTTTTGGGTTCCTTTAACATTCCTTTAACAGCAGTTTAAAGATATTTTTGTAAACGTTTCGTTCAACATAATTCCAGTAAAAGAAATGACCCACGTCTCCGATGGGCTTTCTGTCAAGTTTAGCTCGCTTTTAGATAGTATATTGTATAAGTAAAACCCACACACTCACTCTCCCACTGTTCTTCTCAATGTCCAACCATCAGCATGCCCAGAGGTGCGTTCAATCTCCTCTCCTAATGAAGCATGAGGCTGAAAGGGCTGTTTCTCCAGGCAGAGGCCAAAAAAGATGGGATGAATGGTTGATAGAGGGGGGCAGTGAAGAAGTGGAGAGGGTTGGGGGAGAGCTCAGGGGCCGTCTTTGATAAAGCGCCGACCCGGGCGGGGGGTAGTGTGTTTTTAGGCAGGAGATTCACCATTCACACTCCGCTGTCGGCCGTCCGTTTGAAGCCTCTCACAAAGAAGAGTTTGTTGGCTGGGGGCCAAAGAAGGGTTTGTCATTCACAGACTCCTTCTTTCCTCCTCCTCTTTAACCTCTCCCTCATTCTTGGCTCTTTTGAAACGAGAAATGCTTTAGCATCCAAGAGCGCTGCCAATTAAAGTTCAAGAAACGCTGAATTTCGGTTAACCCCCAGAATGAGCCAGCGAGCTTTACGGCAGATGTCAGACTGTGGTGCAAGTTACAGGGAGCGTTTCTTTCTCCGTTCCTGCCTGGTGGAGTTCAGGAATTCTCTATCACACTCCACTTCCCAACTGCTGGATAAACATGATGGCCTTGAGTGTGTGCGGTTGTGGAGGCGTGACGCTTCCATGATCCAAACATCAAAGTGTATCCGTGGAAACTGTGAGGTAGTCTGTAATGGTGTTAACATGGCATGACTTGTTTCTACTCCCTTCCATTTGTGTGTGCGCGTGGATAAAAAGAAGCCAAAATTGTGGATATATCTTACACATCTGGTGTTTAAGAATCTATCATACTGTGGTGGTCCTTGTTATAAAAACACAGTTTGAGCTTGCCTGGTACATTTCAGACTTTAAAAAGAGTTTGACAGCTCTCTGGCAACTGACTTCCTATTTACTTTGTGGAGTCCAGACAACCCATTGACCTTTACTAGCATGCTTTTGTGCAGAGGGGGTGCCTGGGTGTGTACTGTATGTTTCTATTATCAAACATAGTTTTTTACAAGGTTATATAAATAAATCTCTGAACCGTGGGAGCTGGTTGTGAAACAAAAAAAATATTCTGTAAAACTTTTATTTCTAAAGGCATACAGTAGCGTGTGATGGGATTTAAAGAGATTCATTTGGAGGCTTTAATTTGGAAAATCACGTCCGCCTGTAGTTTAAAGGGCTCCAGGTGGGTGGATGTTTTGGGCTATTTGACGTGCGGTTTGCTTTTGTCACTGAAAGAGACTGAGAGGGAGTGTAATGGCTTTAGAAAGAAACCACACAACTGGGTGGGTCAGAGAACACACACATACGTGCTTGACACATGACACAGGCTCATACACACAGGTGAGAACAAGCACACCGGTCGGTTGCTGGGACAGTTTAAAGAGAAAGCATGGCCTACTTAGCAAATGCATTGTGACCCAGTTTACATAGATACAGACACACAGAGCCGTCACAAACCTGTTCCTCATCCCTTCTGTGCTCTGAGAGAGAGCTGTTAAAAGGCAGCTAGATGCTATAATCAAAAACAGAACCACTTTGGCACAGCCACAAACACGCAGGCTCGTGTACACACAAATGTCATAAATTCAAAGAAAGATCTAATCCTTTTCTTTCATGTGTTTAAGTTGTGTGTGTGTGTGTCTGGGCCTGCACTAACCTGCTCCTGCCAAATGCAGGAAATGAGGGAGCTGTAAGAAAATGGACTGCCACTGTTTAGTCTCTGAATACTCACACACATGTGTACACAGACACACACATACACACAATGTTTAGTCTTCCCCAGCAGCTGTGCTATTCTAAGAAACACAGGCAGGAAGAACACAAAGCGCAGAAATAGATGGAGGATTTTGGGTAGTAATGCCATAGCTTGTTGTACTTTTAATGTGCGATGCTTCATAACACATACATAACACAAAAACTAACATTCTTTTTTTTTTGCCTTACCCCTCTCAATACACGTTTTCTAACTGTTTTCTGTGCTACTTACCTGTCTCAACTCATTTATGTTTTGCTGTTTTGTCTTGCTCTATTGTATTCAAATGTATGCTAAACAACTCGGTTCTATTCTATTCTATTCTGCTTCTTTATATTACATACTTATTCTTTTACTCAAATACCAATTTTATTCTAGCAAATTTTACATGTTTAGTTTTATCTTAGTTCTATTTTATTTGGCTTAACTCTTTTCTACTGTGTTACATTTTATTGTCAAGTTAGGTTTCTATAAATACAGTATATACCTTAAGATTTCTACATTTCTATTGCACATTTTACAATTTGGCAGCTGTAATAAAAAACAGACAAACAAGTGTGAAAGAAACAGACAACAAATATAGATATAATAAGAATAATAACAATAAAGAATTAGAGAAAGGGAAAATAAATAAATACAAATAGATAAATAAATAGTAATATGTATAATAAACAATAAGAAAACTCCAAAATATGTACGTTTTGAAGTAATAGAAGCTCTTATCCAAATAGTCTGTAAGAAAAGTAATAGTATCTGTATCTATGTAAATATATAGTTTTTTAATGAATAGATTTTTTTGTTTTTCTGTACTGCTTTATTCTATTCTACTCTGTTATACTATGCAATACTACTTAAACATATAGGCTACAATAGTTTACAATAAGGTTGTATTCAACATTAGTAAATGCTTTAACTAACATAAACTAACAATGAGCAATATCGTTTTTCGGCATGAATTATTTTTTGTTAATAGTGTCACTACAGTTATTCATGTTAGTTCATTGTGCATTAACTAATGTTAACAGATCTTTAAGTTTTGATTTAAAAAAATCATTAGTTAATGTTGAAACTAACATGGATTAAGATTAATGCATACTTTAGAAATAATGCTAATGTACAATCCTGTTGTAAAGTGTCACCAGAAATGTATTATCACTTTTATTTGAATTTCTTCTTTGCTGTGCATATATAATTCTTACATCTTCTAGCCTTTATAAATATATTGTGTAAATGTACAGAGCAAATCATTATTAACAAATCAATTTTATCCACTCCACAGTATCATCATGTATAACCACCTACAAGAAAACCCCGCCCCCAGTCCCTCCCAGGTCAACACCCACCAGGCCTTACATCTCTATAACAGCTCAGAGCAGCACAGAATCAGCCCAGGATGCCTACGATGATCTGACCGGCTCCAGCCCTGCTAACCGGGCCTTGGTGGCTGCCCAGTCGGGCCTCAGTAACTCCACAGAGAGCATTGATAGCATGAAGGCCCTGACGGCAGCCATTGAGGCAGCAAACGCTCAAGTCCACGGCCCGGCCAGCCAACACGTGACCAACAGCACCATAACCATCACCACAGCCACCGCCACCACTAGCGTAACACACATCTCGCAGGACGCTAAGAGAGATGCCCTCAGGAAGTGCCTGTCTATAGGAATACAGGTTGGCCATGTGCACACATCCGTTTTTGGTTTGATATTTTTTATTCTGTTTAAATGACAGCAAACATTATTTAAAGAGATAGTTAACCCAAAAATGGAAATTGTCATCATCATTTATTCACCCTAATGTCCTGTAAAACCTGTACTCAACACAAAAGAAGATATTTGGAATAATGTGTCAAACCAAACAGTTCTGTGGCACCATTTACCACCATAGTAGGACAACTACTCAAGTAAAGTTTAGCTTTCCTCATTCTCAAAATGTCTTTTTTTGTGTTCAACAGAACAGCAAAATATTTAGTTTTGCAAAAACGTGAGGGTGAGTAAATGATGGCATTATTTCATATTGCGGTGAACTGTCTCTTTAAGAAATGTTTACAAAAACAAATTGGCTGATTGAAAACAACAAGAGATTCACAATAAAAAGTTATATTCAACCTCCATAATAAATGTGCTTGACTGTGTGTAGGTGGACGGCCCCGAGGAAGATACCCAATCAGAAGTGCATTGCAAGTTTCAGTCAGTCGGTATTCAAGTAGAGGAGGAGAAATGGTGAGTATTGACACTTGCTCACATACTACATGTTCCGGTACATTTTCTTTCAATCAGTTTCTTTCATAAACAAGACAATCATTTTTTCAGACTTTATTAATATAAGGAAAGTGTGGATGAAAAACAAAAGGAGAGAGAATGAAAGATTGTAAAACACAGAGAGTTGTCAGTTCAGCCACATGCTCCAGTGACAAAGACCCTCCCCATTTTCCGGGTCTCTATTTCACACACACAGCTGTCCCTATCATGGTGGTTTGGACACCGGGCCTCCTGAAAGGGTAAAGGAGTGGGAGGCAGAGACAGCTGCTCTGTGTGTGTATGCGGGTGTGTGTGTGCGCGTGCACGGACCACCATCTGTTGCCGTGCCCATTATGAAGCAGGCGGGCTGCTGGGTCACAGGCATGGTCAAGTATCAACCCCTAGTACCAGTTCTCTCTTGCTTTCTTTTGCTTTCTCTCACTCGCACACCCTGTCACCGCTGTAGCTCCATGTGAGAGGGAGGGACATAAATACTGTACACGAGAGAGAGTAATGAGGTAAGATGTGTAGCCTCTCTGTCACTGACAGCCCGCCGGTGCCAAATCTGGAACTTGAATCGGGAAAAATACGTTTTGAGGAGCCATTAAAAGTGGAACTGGCGTAGGCTACCAGACAACACCGAGAAGCATTTTGATGGAGGAGTAAGGCTCTGCGTTTTTTCCCTCAAAGTTCAGCTTGATGTTCAGAGGTGGCATTGTAAAATCGCCATCTCCTGCCAAAGTGCCGCTCAAGGGAAGGGATCACATGCCAGAGCAAATATATAACGCTCACACACACACATACTGTGCATAAACACAGTAGCTTTACAGTAGGACAGTTATGTTCAGAGCCAGCGTCTGTGTGTGTGTGTGTGTGTGTGTGTGTACTGGCTGGTAGCTGATAGATGAGGGTTGAGATTCCCAGACGGTGAGAGAGGGACACACGCACAGTTTCACACAGGTCGCCGGTATTTGGAATTTGCTGAAGCATGCCTTTGTAACCGAGAGGGAAGACTGCACTAAAACACAGCCACACAGACAGGGCTTCTGCACAGGTCTGCTCTTGTTTTTTTCTGTAGTCAAAGCTCTCTGGTACACAGAGACCGCTGCACAAGTTGTCCTCCCCTGTGGCTGTCTCAAACAAATTACACCTTGCTTCCTGTGCTTTAGGGAAGTACACTAAAGCCGACAGGTTAACATGTTTCCCAACACGTGTTGAGCAGCTACATTTGTCAGTAATAGATTGTACAATTCCCTTTCACTTACACTCATGCATTTGGCAGAAGCTTTTATCCAAAGGGACTTACACTGCATTGTACTATACATTTGTTTCTGACTATGTGCAATCCCCTGGGATGGAACACATGACCTTGCCGTTGCTGGCACCATGCTCTAATCACTGAGTCACAGGAAGTGCCACAGGTCATATTTCTTTACTTAAAGGGATTGTTCATCCAAAAGTGAAATTCTGTCATCATTCTATTTTGAATTTCATTTTTGAAAGCTGTATTACTTTCTCTCTTCTGCAGAACACAAAAGAAGAGTGTTGGTAACACAATTTCTCTAATAATCTTGTTTAGTGTTTTACAAAAAAACAGGTTTTGAATGTCATGAGGCTGAATAAATGATGACATTCTTTTATTTTCGGATGAACTATCCCTTTAATATGCCTATTAGCTTTGGGGATCACTGTACACATGTGAGGTATGGAATCTGCCATAGTTTCTTTGAACAGTAAGACATAATTTACATACAGCCATAATGAATACTACATTTCTCTCTCTCTCTCTCAAAGGATGTTTTTAACTGATAACCGGGTAGATGAATGGAGAAATACAGTAATTGTGAACTTTTAGGATACTTCTTAGGGCGCGTTTGTCTATTGAATCTTGAAAGGTTAAGTCAACATTCATTTATGATGTACAGGAAAATATTTCTTGGCATTCCACAGAGGAAGGAAAATCAGACGGGTTTGGTACAGCATTAGGGTTAGAAATGGCACGCTTTTCTTTAAAATCCATAAAAAAACGAAAACTGTATAGTTTATACCAACATAATATTATGGCCTATAAGTGCTACTTTTTGTTGCGTTTGTTAAGTGCACATACACACCGTCTACTGTATGGTGAAAGATGACCGTGTGCTTCATTGCACCTGAATAGAGCAGGTGTCCTACCTCTCCTTTACGCATACACACAAACACCAGAAAAACAGAGTAACAGATCTAAGACAGATTGTGTTATGTAAGTCTCAGTCTGTCTGTTTATGTGCACTTGTGTTTGTTAAATTTGTATACAGTTGCACAGTCTACAGTTTGTTTAACAGAGACACACCACCATCCTGTTCAGTAAGAGACTGTATAGTCCACGTCTATTACAATGACACTGCTAAATAATGTCGTTAAACGAAGATAAGCCCCGCCTTTTATATAAAAGAGCCAATCAGAAGTCACCACTAATTCAAATAATGAATTAACTAGTACAGTTGTTATTAACACACGAACACAATATTTCTGTTTTTTTTCTACAGCCATCGCAGAGTCACACGCTCCAACAGCGTAACAACTGCTGTTCAAGCTGATCTTGACCTTCCGGAGGACATCAGCGATGAACAGTTCATACAGACCCAACAAGGGCCTGTCATCCGCCAGCCATCTCGAGATGCAGCCACCTCCCACGGTCCAGCATCCAGGGCTCTGGGAACCACTACCACGCCTGTACCCAAGATGACTACTCAGACGTGGGCTTTGACCCCTCCATCCTACCCCCACCGGAACCCTGGATGGATGGAGCGACGGAGGAAGAATACGGAGGTGGACTGACAGTGTCCGTGTGTCCGCAGGATGGACGCTGGTTTCTGAAGCTGCTGCATGCAGAGATGGAGAGGATGGACGGGTGGTGCCGACAAATGGAGCAAGAAGACCGAGAGAAGGAGTTACCGGAAGAGAGTGAGTTACTCAAAACTGCTCTCATAGGACAGCAGTTTGGTTTTTCATAGGAGGTTTCAGTTTTGATTCTGCATCATTTTGAGGCATTTCAGTAGCCTAAGCTTGTGGAGGATTGCGTTTGAAAATTTAAGTTTGAATCCCAGGAAACGTACATACTGATAAAAATTCAGGCTGTTCAGCGACTAATCGCATCCAGAATAAAAGTTTGTATTTTTATAATATTATGTGTCTGTGCAATGCGCATACTAATTTTGTCTTAATAAACATATAAGTATATATATTTAGGGGAAATATAATTTTTTATGTTTTATATATAATTTATAAATATAAATATATACTGTGCATGCAAATATTTCCTGTATGGGTTTATAAATACAAAATAAATATGCAGTGCACAGACATATATTATGTACACACAAACTTTTATTCTGGATGCGATTCATATTTATAAATATTTTATATTTATAAATGCAATGTATAAAAAATAGTATAAGCACTTGATTCAATACATGGAAATAGCTTATTTAATATATTGCATTATATTTTTTGTATATTTCTCGTGTATTTTGGTTTCGTAAGGGTAAAGATGCTTGGCTCAAATATGATTAAAAATCAACTGCATTCTTAGGCATTATAAGTGTGTTTTGGACGTCCGGTTTTACAACATTTTTGTGCATTTGAGTGCATTTTTAATTGCAAAACTGTATTAAGAGTGACACTTTTTAAGTCTGTGTCAGTTTGCAATAATAACCACTTTAACAAAACTATTAGTGTACAAGGTCATTTCACAGTCTGGTTCCCTCCATCCGGCCTGTGTCTTTCCTTTACTTCCTGCTTTTTTTCGTCTCAAACACACACGCGTGCGTGTCTGTCACAAAGCCTGCTTGTTCATCTATCTGCTGTCTGTTTCTCCCTCACATACCAGACATTTCTACCAGCAGGGAGCCACACAGTCTCTCTCTTTCGCACTTCTTGGGTCTGTGTGTGGATTTCCCCTCGCTCTGTTTCTATATTTTCCCGTTTTCTCTCTTTCTCTTCCTTCCCTAACCCTTCCTTCTTTTCCTGAGTACATAAAATATGCTAATCTGTGTTCTGTGTCAGCTCATTGTTTGCCATATGGTCTCTCGCCGCTGCACATGTTAAACAGATCGAGTTCATTTCATAGGTTCTCTGTTCAAACCGCCGCGTGGCTCTGATCCGCTGAGACCGGCTGCAGTAACCGCTCAGGACTGATCTGTGATTTTATGTGACCTCCGTATGGCAAACATTAGCTTCCTTTAAGAGCGTTCAGGCCTGTTTGGTAATCTGATATGCTGTTTGCTCTCTTTCGCTCGAAATCTGTCTTTTTATGTCTAGGTCTTGTTCGGTTTGTGTGATTTTCTTGGCTCATTGGCTTTGGTGGGGTGTTTATTTGGTGTGCACGGTAAACACTGCATCAGGTCTTTATGTTTAGGTTCCCAAGCTTTAGATATTTACGACCCTCTTCACACTTCAAAGAGATAGCATTTAAACATTAACTGGATGTCTGGGGTTTTGGGACACGAACGTGATGGGAAAACACTTTCACATTGACAACTTGAAAATTGCATAGGATTTTTCATATGGTATTGCTTAAGAGGCTAGTTCTTCTATAATTTCATCCCCTTCGTGTCAGTCCAAAGCTGTTTCTGTTCATTTTTCCGTAAAAATGTGCATAAAAAACTGATCACAGGTCTAAAGCACTATAAAAGTGGTACTTGCGTAGCACGCACTATACTTAAAGTCTTCTGAGGTCATACGATAGCCTTGTGAGATAATTAAACAAGTAAATCACAGAAACTCATCATCGCGGCATCTCTCAAATCAGATGTGGCACCTCTGGCACAGATTGAACATCGGTGGGATCAAACGTCATTTGTTCTCGTGTGTCTCGTAACCAAACCGTGACGTTAAACCCTTGCCGTGGGCACCATGTTTGATCTTCGGCGGAGAACATATTTTTGTACTTCAGCTTGATTTTCAAAGTGGGTCTAACCTTATTGCGTGTTTGTGTGTTTGTATGTGTAGTCCTCGGCAAAATTCGTAGCGCGGTGGGCAGCGCTCAGCTGCTGATGTCACAGAAATTCCAGCAGTTCCGGGAGCTCTGTGAAGAAAACTTGGTACGTTTAAAGCACACATCCAATCACAGCACAGTAGCATTTTGTGGCCCCGCCCCACGCCCCCTTAGTACCACCAGTTCTGGCATTAATATAATACAAATCAATATGAGCAAATTCCGTTATGTAACCTATTCCAAAAGAACAGATGTTTTGTGTATAAACTTTGTTTCCTGTGACAGAATCCAAACTCCCACCCGCGGCCCGTGTCTCAGGATCTGGCAGGATTCTGGGATATGCTGCAGCTGTCTATTGAGAACATCAGTCTGAAGTTTGATGAGCTACACCAGCTGAAAGCCAACAACTGGAGACTTCTGGATCCTCCTGAGAGAACGGTACAAGCGTTTTATCATAAATCCAGATGTATTACACGCACAAATCTGGCTAAGAATACAACACTCTGCACGATACATTTAAAGTAATGTGAACCACTGTATCAGTACAGCACAGTAACACTGTATCTACACTGGGGGTGTCAAAGTTGTGTCATTCTTTTTGTCATCTCTATGTTTACTAACCAATCAAGGATAAACTTAAATTGACATTTTTCACAGTAAGAAATGTTCTACTAAAGTTTTAAAAATGTTATTTTGAGGGTGTGTCAACTAAAACTTTGTATGTGTTTTGGCTGTTTGTTTACTCAACAATAGCGTTTGGGGGCTTGAAACATGTTTCAAACTGAAATTCTTTTTAATCGTTTCCGCGAAATTCTTTTGATCGTTTCTGCGCAAACCACAAAAACAGTAACGCCGAGCGTATGCATACTACGACTTCAGTTTATATGCATGCGCATAGTACAACAAAAACAGCGCTAAATTCTATATTCATACTGTAAATTTTGACAAAAAGTATTTAAAAAGTGTTTTTGGAATAAACCTGCGTGCGCTGGAGTGAATAGTGTATTTACAAAGTGACATCACCAACTAGTGGAGTTTAACACGACAGAGCGTTTATAATCGTTTTACGGATCTGTTGACATGGATCATTTGACAGCATTGTCGTGTGCACAAGAAACTTTAAAAAAAAAAGAATCAACTTTTCCATTTTTAATTACATTGTTGTTTTGTAAACATACCCTCAAATCCATTTGTATAAAGATTGACTTCATATTGTATTATAAAAAACTGAATCAGACCCCTTCAGTGTTGACATCTTTGTTAAAGGGGAATTTCACCCACGTTAAACGTCATGTGGGTGAGTAAAAGATCTCACAAAGTAGATTTTTGGGTGAACTTCCCCTTTAAGTTCTCTGTCTATGAGCCGCTCACAGGTGTAGGCATGGTGTAAGTTTACTCTTTTTTTGGCATGCTTTTTATGCTACATAATTATTTTATTATTACTGCGTCACAAAAGTTTTTAAGATTTGACCTTATTTATTATTTATTTATTTGTGGCTTGGCTTATGAACATTGCATGATCTGATTTATTTTGCTCTTTGTTGCCCTGACCTCATTGCTTGTCTGTGTTTTCTTGTTGACAGTGATGTGCTTAAAGGTTGCACGCTGCATGCTGTTCGCTTTTCTTCTGGCGGTCCTGTTTACCTCATGACAAATAGCTGTTGGGGCTGAACTCTTGACAAACGCGTGGCCTCCGTAATTGCTCTGCGAGCCAATGCATACAGCCGCATACACTTTAAAGCTCTTGCGCTCAATAAACCTGATGTGTTGTTGTTGTCCAGGAGAAGCGCGTACCCCCTCCGGTGCCAAGGAAGCCGGGTAAGCGTCCCGTGCTGCTAGTGCGAGACCGATCTCTGGAGGGCTCCCAGCGTCTGGAGGCACGCAAACGACTTCTAGCGGCTAAACGTGCCGCTGCCTCTCAACGCCAGAACTCTGCCACAGAATGCGCTGATAGTATTGAGATCTACATCCCAGAAGCCCAGACAAGATTATAAACACACACACACACAAACGGGTGCTTTAAAGCCTGGGTAGACATCGTCAAACTTAACACAACACAAAAGCACTGAATGACAAAGACTAAGGCAGGGTAGCTGTAATATAATCACTTTTCTTTTCTAGTGTAGAAAACACTTTTCTAGTGTTTCTTCACTGTGGGGTTATACTGTATGTATTTAGGATTTCATTTTACTCTCGTCCTGTCATCCGCGATGTAGCTCCCTCTCCCAAAGACTTTAATATTTCTATTAGACACTATTATATTTAATTATTCAAAAAACTATATATATATTCATGCCTAAAACACAACATATTGTGTCTTTTATTATTAAATGCACAGTACTGAGTTAGTACTTAAGTTATTGATCTGATCTTGTCATTTTGTGGTTATTGTGTAAGAGCCATATGTCTGGTGTTCTCACAGAGGACAGAAATATTTAAAGGGCAACATACAACTAATTTCTAGAGACTTTCACACTGATGTAGCTGTGATTGTTGCTTGTGTGTGTGTGTGTCAGGTTTTCTGTATGCACACTGTCTCTCTCACGTGTCATCCTGCACCTCTGAGACTGGGCGTGGTTGTTCTGTTCTCAATATCATGGAACATAATAGCAAAACCACGTCTTCCCTTCTTTCTTCTCTTATTTTTCAACCTCACACTCAATAATCATCTACTGTTTTCTTAAATCGTGCATTATTTCTTCCTCGTGAGTTCTTTTTTCCTTGTACGTCATTTCCTGTCCAGCTTCTGTGTCTTCAGCACTTTCGCTCATCTGCGGACTGACACAAAAAAGACGTCCGTCAGACGTGACACATGCAGCACTGAATCGACACGCTCACATCACTGACTGTTATGCTGTCAGAACACGCCGGTTCTTCAGAGCTCTGATTCATTAGCCATTCGAATATTAGCAATGTGTCACGTTATGAAACATTATGTACTGGTGGTCAGGGATTCAGTTCAGCGTTAAGACCCCGCTCACACTGACAGTGACTTCTAGCAGCAGGAGTTACACTTTTTGATAGAAAAGTTTTGTTTTGCTTCTAGCAGCAAAAGTTGATCCTTTCCAGAGAAAAGTTTTCTAGAGTGAAGTTTGACTTTATGCAAATGAGAAGTGACAATGTAGCAATGCTACCAGTGGGGTGAAAATAGTGATCACTCTCCTAAAATCAAAGTTGCCAAGGGATATCTGTTTTTATTTCCCTATAAGTTCAAGTAAAGCATTAAAACATTATGGCACGTTACTGGTGTATATCTCGAGACAAACAATGGCACTGATGTATTTTAAGACATTTCTGGGCATGTTATATTCAGTTAGGACAGGTCATACATTCATTTTAGTCTGGGACTAGCCTTAATCCTTGTCTGTGAAATCCAGGCCTAGGAGTATGAGAATGTACAAAATAACGGGCAATTTCAAAATTCTATATAGTTTGTCTCTGCCCACATATTGTATTTAATAATTATTGAATGAAAATTCATGTCAGACATATAATTGATAATCATTGTTTGTGGTTTATATTCACTTTCAAGTGCAAAACCAGGTAGAAAATTGCACAAAGGATACTTTATTAAATGTACTTAAAGTGTTCTATCATCACACATTACTTTTGCACTTAATATACTAAAAATATTGTTTTTTGAACTTCTATTCATGGTGTCTAAAATAGCACAGCTGAATACTCTTCAGTTTTTCTTAAGAAGAAACACATTTTGCGAAACGAGCATTTAAGTACATATAAGTGTATTATTGTGCACTTTTTACCAGGGATGTTTAATAGAATGACTTAAAGGTGCTTTGTGTCATTTTTCTTGACGATCAATTGGCAGAAATGAAATATAATATACAGTACAGAACTATGTCTTCAGAGGTGTATAAAGACCTTACATAATGAAGCGATTCTTGTTACATTAGAATGTGCAATTTCAATCTACATTAACCACAGGTCCCCTTGAATGGAATTCACCATGTTGTTTCCCCAGTAGCCCTAAACGGACAAACTGCTCTACAGAGAGCATTTCCTAAATACGAACTCTCCTTCTGCAAAGAAGGTAAAATGACATATTTGTCCTGTGAGTTCTCAGAAAAGGGATTAGTGGAATGAGCCATTGGTTGCATGTTGCAACCTCACCACTAGATGCCGCTAAAATCTCCACATTACTCCTTTAACATAAATTTTCAGTAATTCCTCACCTTTCTGCTTGTGATCATTTTTTTAAGTTTAGGCCAGTTGCACAGCTCACCAATAATGTTAGGCTCCCAGCGACAGGAAACGCCTCCAGGAGATCAACAATACAGCGACCTGTAAGTGTAGGCAGGGTTTTACACTGTGTTCAAACCAGACGTGACACGATGAATTGACAAGCAGTACAAAGGGATCTGTTCTAGGTAAATCTGAGTTTTTGTACAAACTACTGTGATAGAACAGAACATTTTGTCGAACACGTGCTGTTGTTTTTTTTCCTGTGGTGCTGTGTAGCTGTGAATCTCATTACAAATGCCTTCTGATTGGCTAGAATGACATCACAGTCATTTCACGCATAGTCTGGACAGTTGTCGCATACAACTTGTTGCATCACGTCTGGTTGGGGAGGACACGAATATGTTATGTTGACATTAAAGAAAACATACTTTTTTAAAGTATTAAAGTGTATTGTAAATATTTAGAAGAGAATTTAAGATTTAAAGATTAAAGCCTTTCTATTTGCTGATAGCTTAGTACTACATGTGTCCATGCAGTATGTTTGTTTGTTTGTTTGTTTGAATTGATTTAAAGAGAAATGCCAGTATTTTGTAATTCTCACGGTCAGAGGTGTTGTAGAGATATTCAAGACCTGAAAAAACAAAGCCAGACTTGGAGACCTCCATCTGCTTCTTCGCCATGCCATTGCTTTTCATTTCATTCATTTTTTCTGATCATTGTAACTGCAAACAGACATAGTTTAAAAATCCAGAGATATTTATTTATTCATAATGTATTTAAGATCATGAGCTTTAGCATTATAGCGTCTTTGTTCTTGGCCATGTCAGTCAAGTATGTGTACACACGTGTGTAGCCTATGTATTTCCACATCTTAGCGCATGTACCCAAGTGCTTCCTGATATTTCAAAATCTCTTTTTTAAGAGAAATGTAGCACAGTTTCTTTAAAATATATATGAACTTATTTTCTTTCATCATTTTTATTTATTATTAGATGTATATACTTACTGCAGCCCTGCGGAGATGGCGCAGGTAGACACATGCATCAAAGCAGAGCACATACCATTAGTTTCATTCATTTTTCTATTTATAGAGCCCTATTTTAACTGTTGAGTGTCCGTGTCACACTATCGTGCTGCTCGTGTAATTGATTTGTAAACCACGCTGCATCATTGATGCACTCCAGTCATCGATGGCACTAACAAGTTACTCAATACTTGCTAGTGGAAACCTAACCGCGCTGTCTCATCTTTTTCAATAACTGATAATACGTATTTGCACTTGTTAAATATGTTAAATAAACAGATCTATTTCTCTCTTTTTCCAAAAATATGTTTCACTGTGGATAGACGCATTATAGATAAATATATGAATATATAATACCCAGCAGCCAATGTGCAGCCACTCTATATTTTCATATACAGATGTGTTTCATTGGCTTTAGGTTAATCCTTATTGGTATATTTGTATTATTAACCAAACTCTTAGTTCCAGTTATTATGCACTAGAGAGCCCTTACTGTGGTTAATTTTTTTTTTATATATCATTGATGTTTAAACGCTCGGCCTTAATTTATGAATATATGATAGTCATGCACAACGTAGCCTCAGGGGAGACTATATAACGTGTGTATGAATGTGTGTTTGTGTATATGTGCGTTTGTGGATGAAGAGATGAAGCATCCAATTCTGAAAAAATACTCATGCATATTGAGATTTTTTTTACTTTATCACTTTTTTTAGAACATTAACAGTCCAAAATTAACATCAGAATAACTCCTTTTGATTTCTTTACCATAAAGAAAGTGACCCCCTGAAAAAGGACCCCAAAATGTTTTTTTATATTGAATGTGGACAATCAAAGAATATCAAGAAATAATGTCCATGTTTTTGTACAGTAATGGGAATAAAATTACACTGGATATTTATGGATAAATATGTATGTTAGTCTATAAATTACTATTTGGTTGTATTCATTTTCCCCTTTCGTGCTTTTTTTAGTATTTCAATATTTATTAGACATTACAGAGATATTTTATGAGACTACATTTTTGCTAAAAGAGATCACAAACTTGCCATTTTCTTGATTGTTGTCATTCACTAAAATTGTTGGTTTATATTTGGCAACACAATCACTCCTGACGTTCTAGAGTTCTAGCTCCTAAAACAGAAGTAAACGTGATTTTTGCCAACTGTGGATTGAACACCCACCCACAGAGAATTTGGGGTAATGAAGACAGATTACTATGTATTTACTGTTCTTGTAAAAGCATAACATTTCTCAAAATGACTGTGTGTGTAAATACATGAATGTTCTTCATTGTAAATGTAACCTACATCTAATGATATATTATTACTTACATTTTGTATTTATTGTAACAACACTGTTGATGTTATGGCACGTGTATGACATTTTGATCATTAAAAGGTTACAGACACTCCAAGCCACTGGCTACTTAATTTTTTAGATGAATGTATGTGTTTATTCAATAGAAATAAAACTGAAAATATGAAACATCACTGTTTTATGTTTAGATGTGACTGCATGCCTAAGGTAACAACAGTCTGAGAGCAAATCACTTTGATTCATTGGCAGACACCTTCAGGCTGCCTTAAGAGAATCCCAGGGAACATCTACATGTCTTTAAAATACGTCTAAAAGGTCTTTTGATTCACTGTTGAATTTTACTTCTATTTAAAAAAAGGGATCTGTTGATGAACTGCCCACAACTGCTAATAAGTGAGATCACTTGTTGCCAGCTAGACCAATGACCCTTTAAAATGTTGTTTATTTGGATCTCGGCCCACTGAGAAGTCCAAAGGAAAGAACAGCTGTCTAACAGAGTGCGAATTAAATATCCAGGACAGACGTGTCACGGCTAATCCGCCTTCATTGTCTGACTCTGTGCTCAGATACACAGACACAGACGCCATTGGCAAGCCATGGTTGACGTCTGGTTTTAGCTTTTGCTAATTAAATGCAGGATTATGCTAATTGGCGTTCTAGTGAAGCTTACACCCAGAAGAATGTCGGTATGATTTAGTGATAGCCTGTAGGAACACGCCTTTAATGTGCACGAGATGTCAAGGTAGGGCCGTGGTAGGATGGAATAAATCACGTCTACAAGATGTACCTGCTCTTGGGGGCATCCGCTCTATAAAACCACCTTCATCTGTCTGGCCTGACGTGCTTTTATTTTTAGTTTTAAAGCATTGGTGGATATAGTATGTGACATCTGAAGGCAAATATATCCCTTGATCCTCTTTTTTGTACTTCAAAACCTTGCCAGGTTTTTAATCAGGCGTCTTTAAACAAAAGATCCAACATGTTAAAGGGACAGTTGACATTAAAAGTGAGAATTCTTTCATCATTTACACAACCTGTCATGTCATTTAAAACCTGTATGACTTTCTTCTGCAGAACACAAAAGATTACATTTTGAAGAACGTGGATTGGGCCCTATTGACTTCCATTTTATGGACACAAAACCACTGAGACATTTCTCGAAATATCTTCTTTTGAGTTTCACAGACCAAAGAGTAAAAAACTATCCCTTTAAGGTTATGACCAAAGCAAAAAGTCGATTAAGGAGATAGACACCACATTTTTGTAGAAAACAAAACTTTATTTAAACACCTTGTGACCCCTATTTGCCACATACATTGCACAGTAAGGAGGAGAAGTCACATATCATTGGGCATCATGTCACATTGGCTACTGTAAATGCACTGTTCTAAGGTCCCAAAACCTTGAAATCAATATTTTTGGTGACATAAAACCATTCTTTCCTTAAACCTCTGAAAGTGGTCTTGATAAACAAACAAACAAAAAAAATCTAATACAATTCATGTAGTGTTATTTCTTCCAGCTTGTTTGTGTGTTTGTATGTGTGTGTGTGTGTGTGTAGGGGTTGGTTGGGGAGTATGTGGGCACATTCACTGGCCGTTTCTACACTGAGTATTCAGAGGAAATCTCAGACTATACGTTCTGCTACATCTGAACATCCCTCAAGATAAATGAAAAGAAAACAATACTAAAGACAGCTTTTGAAACTTAACAACAAAATACAAAAACCGAACATCTATGAGACACAGAACGACCCGGTGCAGTAGTGATTACAGTCTGTCGGAGAGAAAGCTAGAGTTGATACGATACTGAGATGACCTGCCATTTTGTGCAAAAAACTGAGGCAGAGTGAACAATATCAGACGCGTTTTCTAAAAATGAGGCAAAGTCGACAATCGTAGAGCCGAATCTCTGAAAACCAGAAAGAAAGACTCGTGAGGAATGAAACGAAGAGAAGAGCTCGTCTTCTCCAAACAAGGAAAAACAGGAAGTTGTTTTACTGTGTTTGGTTTTGGTCCCCTGTGTACAAAACAAAAGATACATATATATTTACATATAAATGGAATACAAAAAAGAACTGACTGTCAAGGCACCTTGAAATGCTTTACATAAAGGAATCCTCATCAATTAGATTTACATTTACCAAAAATAGAAATGATCAGGCCATGCTTGTTTGCTTTCGGTTGCTCAGTCAAGTTTTTAACTCCACGTGGAGTTTGGTTCGGGGGGGGCGCGGGATCGGGGGAGCAAGAAACAAACATCGATGAAACTCTTTCATCCATCCATCTTTCTGTCTTCAGGCGAGGAGCTGTTTCGCCTGCAGCTCCATTTCTGCGGCTCTCTTCAATGCCACGTCGACCAGCAGCTGAAAGCCACTGAAGTCCTGGGTGAGGTCGGGTGGGGTGGGTGGCGGTGTGTTGAACAGGCCGTTCTGGGGGCTGACGTTGCCCTCGCTGCTCACCCCCACACCCCCGCGACATGCGAACAGGGCTGCTGCCTCTGTGATCGGAAGCTCAGTGGCTCCCTCGACCCCCAGACCGGGCACTCGGCTGCCTTGCGTGGCTGTGGTGATGGTGGTGTGGCAGATAACCGAGGGTCTGGGAAAGACAGGTCCGGGTGAGGGGGGTGATTTGGGCGACAGGGCTTTTTTAGGGTAACCGGTAGAGATGGGTGTGTTGGTGGTCGGGTGTGGGGAACCGGGCTCGTAGCCGTTGCGGTCTTCTCCGTTGGCGAGGAGCCCATGCTTGGGGGACTGGGAGTTATCGCTCAGCATCTCGCTGCCTTTGCTGCCCCGTCGGGAGATGGTGAACTGGTTGGGGTCTTTGCCGTCTTTCCGGAGCATCTCGGGAAGGAGTCGCCGCCGAGCGTTTATGAACCAGTTACACACCTGTGGAGAACAGAGCAGATTATAAACATTGCATTTGGAGAACAAACATTGCATAATTTGAATAAGATATCGCTGCTGTCCATCTAAAAACTCATGTCTCCATATTTTGTGATTATTAATCATCTATGATGTTTCTCGCTGGGTTTCGCAAGTATATAACCAATATAAGCATTAAAAAGTGCTTTTCAACTACTTAATCATCATTTAAAAACACAGTATTTTTCCATTTTCTTGAAAAAAAGAGTGAATTTGGACATCTGAGGTTTCGGAAGGACAGCAACGATATATTATGTGTATGCTTTACAGAATCTTACTTTAATTCAAATAGTCTAGTATTTTGTATTAATTAAATAGTTAGTGTGTATGAAATGATATACACAAATGATCTGTATTAATTTCTAGAAATTATATGAAAATGGTGAAACAATTTAATTTAATTTGTTAAAAAAAAAGAAAAACACCCCAGACATTTTAATAAAAACACATGATTTTGTTAAGCCTACGCTCTCATAAATCATTTGTTTATGCCTCTTATTTTGTAACAAGTTTACAAGCCTGAGTTTAAAATGGCAATTCGTGACGTATCAGTTTGACATGTGACGGTTCCCCGACATACTCTATTTGAGTTTTTCCTCTTTTCAAAATAAAAAGGCTGAGCTGGCTTTTAAAATGAACCGCTTCAAACCAGGAAGCTCTCGGTGGTGCGGATTTGAAGTAACAGTTCACCTTTATGGCTGAGATTGCTCTCTTTGTTGGACCTAAGGGCTTTAGTCTTAATCATGCTAATAGCTTTGTATCTTTCACGGCCCTGGTGAGTCTTACCTTACCTGAGGGGGTGTGAGATCTACTCTAATGCAAATCCAGCAATTTCAGCTATAGAAAACACATGTGAATGCTTGACTTAAGTGTGCATCTTTTTCTTGCATTCAAAAGACCTTTTACTGCCATGTGCTGATGCTGACTGTTCTACAGTATATCAACAATTGAATTCTTCAGCCTTTTTAGTCAATGCAGATCTCATAGCGCAGACAACGGACCATTTACATACACTTTAAGTGACGGAAAATCTCAAACCTTGAACTTTGTTTTTGACACGTTAAAGCTGTCAACATCATGTGAACATCTCTTGACTTTTCATTTAAGAATCTTATTTAATTGTCTCTTTCTATAATCTTCCAGTCTTATTCCCTCCTTTATCTTACAGCGTTTATTTTAAAACCATAAAAATGCTTCAACAAAACTGTAAATGTTTAAAGGCATGCCAGTGAAAGTTTTCTGACTCTAAAATGTTCTTTTCTTTCTAGCTTGGCATTCAAACAGCACACTGTAAAATACTGTGCAGAGTTATTGTAACTTTAATATCTACTCTAATCTTAACCCTTTTTCCACAAACCTCCGCCATGTCACCATGCCAAACTAAAATAAATAATCAGAAGTTCTAAGTTTTCATTTTCAGCGTCTAAAGACGCCGCTTTCAAGACCTCAGTATGTTAATGTTCCTGTATTGTCTTCCAGCGAGTCTCTTCAGAACAGAAGCCACTATAGCTCTCTGGGTAATGGGCCTGTATTGTGTATCCAACGGTCCGCCTGAGTCGGGTAGTCTTCACTATGTTAATGTGTGTGTGTATTGTGTCTCCCTATTGTTAGTGAGACAGCTGGCTGAGCACAGGGGAAATTCCTGGCTCAATGTCTGAGCAAGTCTCTCTCTCCCGCTCTCGCTCTTTCTCTGTAAGTGGCCACATCTCGGATGACTCAAAACAGTTATTCACTCATCTGTCCACAGGAATTCTCTCCATTGACTGCACTCACAGGAAGTGTTGTTTATATGACGCTAAAACTCAGCGGGAACAGAATGTCTGATCTCGAACACGGTGGCGCTTGCTAAAAGAGCTGACTCTCTCTTATTCTGACACATAGGCTAGTTATGACATTGAACGTTTCGTTTCCTTCACACATCACTTGAACCAGAAACCGGCACTGATGACAGCTAACTGCTCTCCTGTGAAGCATATAAATAGATTACTGATCAACAAAGCAGAAAACTGAAAAATCCCCCCTCGCGTTCTCGACGGAAAACGGTCGTGAGAAACTTCGAACCTTGTCTGGTGCACAGCTTTGTGAATATAGAAACAACCTTGGGTCAATCAAAATAGCAGCTGTTATCTTTTTAACCCAGATTACTGCATAACATGTGATTCTTCTCCTGTCTTTCATGACTTGCCAAGTATTGTGCTAAAAAACACCGCACTCCTTTCAGTACCTGTAGTGTGGAGAGATGGGTTTGCTTGGAGAGCAAAGCTTTCTCTTGTTCCGATGGATAGGCGTTATAGCGGTGCTGGTAGAGCCAGTCGCGGAGTATCTGTACGGACTCTTTGGGCAGGTTTCCTCTCCGTTTTCTCTTCCCCGACACACATCCGTTTGAGGAGAGGTCCAGAGGCACGTCCAAACTGTCCTCGTCCTCCGTCTCGCTGCCAGACATCGCCAGCATACCTGTTGACAAACAACACAAAATTGAACCAATGTCGCTTCTAACAAAATGACTAAAATTATCTTTCTATAAGGGTTTGTGGCGTTTCTGAGCATTAAAGCGACATTGATGTCCAAAGCACTCTTTTTCCATTCAATGACCGTTTCCATACAGTCATTGTATGAGAAAAGAGCAGCAGATAACTCTCTTTCTGAGAGTTATATAAAAGTAAACGATGAGATATTCTTGTTAGTTCTCATTTTAATATTTATATGTTTACAACAGCGAGGAAATGTGTGTCGGGAATGAGTAAACTGAGAATCAGCGTGTGTCCATGTGTGTGAAGGAGGACAAAAGACACCCAGTCAAACATCAACCCCCCCAACCCTGCCGAGGACCCCACACCCCCTCACATTCACCCACACACTGTCGCTCCCTCCAAAATGCCAAATGCTACACAACAGTGCTTGGCTGTCTGTATGCATGCATGCATAAGCGTGTGTGTGTGAGAGAGCGTGTGTGTTGCAGCTGATGTGTCACGTCCCTGCTGTCAACCAAAGCCATGTGATTCATGGTTGGAGGCGTCACAAAAGACTCGAAACTGTGTCAGTGTTTCATCAGACTACAGTAAATAATGTCAATTTTTTTTTATTATAACATCTCAATCATTAAGGGTTTGATCGTTTTGGGGATCTTTTTATTTAAGCAAGCATGCTTGTTTGTCATCAGCACCAGAACGTATGACGTAGAACGACACATAACGTTTCGAAGAGGACTTTCTGAGACCACCCTGTAAGTGCAACAAAACTTTCCCCAACTTCTCATTTAGCGCGTTTGTGAACGAACCACACGGGACACTCCAGTTTAAAAACGAAACGAGTGATATCACACACACGTCTACGTTTGCGGTTCTGTGTGAAAACGATTGAACTTGTGAAGAGGAGTAATTCCGCGTCGGCCTACATGAGGAGGAGGAGGAGGGGGGAGGGGAACCTGTTGCAAATCTCAAGACCGAACAAAAGAATGTCGGTCTTGGGACCATTTAAACTCTGTTTTGTCGACTTTCTCTTGGATGAAAAGTCGCGAAATTGCGTCGGGGGAGACGTGAAAGGTTAATAATGTACACAGCACTCTTAAAAGCGACAGAACGAGAAGAATATAAACTTTAGAAGGGGGAACAGCTCGGGATCTATTGTGTGCAGTGAGAAACACGAGGTCGGACAGAATGTGAAAGCGTCGCCTCGAGGAAGCGGCGCGAAATACACAAACTTCACAAAAGGAGGTCAGGGTTTAGCGTTACACTGTTGCACGTTTTGTAACAAGGCACGACGCGTTACCGATCTACAGTTCTGAACGCAACAAATCGAACGTTCAATTTAAAAATACACACTTGGAAAGTTTGCCCCCCCATATTGCCAACAAACTTGAGACCGTGTTGTGAGAAACTCGGAACGACTCGACATTTTCCAAGCTGGGGGTGTTCAGCTATTACACAAAGGTATTTTGTACCCACTTATAAAACTAAAGCCACACACAAACTCGAAAAGCGTTAAATCTGGAGCCAATTAAAGTTGAGGCTGTCTAATCGAGATCCGTTCATAGAACAACATCTCTAAAAATATATAAAAACACTCACGAATACGCGTACTTAAGAGTGGTTTTACGTAAATCAAAGTTTATATATCGTGAATTGAGTTCACGCGTTTTAATAAACGCGAATGTGGTTGTGACAGCCCGCCAGCACATGGTGAGAAAAGCCTGTTTTGTCTGCAGCGGAAAACAATAGCAGGCAATGCCAGACATGAAGAAAACGCTTTTCTGTTCAGCCATCATCGACAAGTTTGATCCGGTCGTTTCAATGGGCGATGAAAATATAACACGTTTAAGCACCACGTCGAGCATAACGAAAGGATACGTACCCTTTTTGGTCTTCATGTCCGTCAAAAATCCCCTTTTCACGTTGGCAACAAGGAGGTGGATTTTATTTCCAAAGCGTCGATTCTTCCTCGCTTTAATCACGCAGACTGTGTTATTCCAGGTTGTTACAAAGTATCGAGGGGTGTATTTCTTTTGTCGAGGAATCGCCGCGGAGCGCGTTTTTCATTTGTAAGAGACGCAACACATTGTCGGGTACCTGGGACAGGCTGCGCGTCTCTCATTCAGTGTGTGTGTTTGATGTGGAAACTGGGTGACAGCTATCTTTGACAGCTGCGTGACTCAACGCGGTTAGATCCTCCCCCTCCGAGGGCAAGAGGGAAAAATCTGACATCAGACATTCAAAAAAGACACAAAAGAGGATTTTGACAAAGCGATTCGAATCTTTAACGCGTGTTAAGAACGATGTTGTGCGCGGGATGTGTTTGTGGCGACGTTGATTCGGATCTAGTTCCTGCACGTTTCCCTTTAATGACTGCGGCAGGGAGACAGGAAGCTGGTTTATTATGAATGTAGGTTAACCTTACCGAGAGGCATACACATGGCAGGGATATATTTGGATATGCTTTCATCAGCATACTTTAGTAAGGCGTCGTACTCCAAAATAGTTATCCGTATTTTGGACCGTGGCGTTCTTTTGTGTTTGTTATTGGTGAATGTGTGGCAGAACATTTTGTCACTGCAGGATGTTTGTGCGGAAATGTTTAAGGTGCAATGCGGCATTTATTTCAGGTGACAGATGTCCATGATGCTGGTACGTACGACAGCGCCACAGCTACATTTGTATCCCGTGCGTGATGCTTCCTGTTGGCGCAGCGCTGCGTGATACGCAGTTGACCGTTGGGATTAGACGATGGGGCTTTGGTTTTAAAGCAAGAATCGCTTGTTTCTTCAGCTGTCCTGGTGACGCGTCCCTAATTCAAATCACAGCAGTCTCGCAGACCCAAACGCTGATTATCTCTCATGCGTATGGAAGCCCGTATTTATCTGCTGCAAGTGCATTCTGGCGCATCAACCGAGACACTGTACAGTGCTGCAACGAAAACAAAGATATAATACAGTGCGCTCGTGACGCACGTGTTGTTTTCGAAGCTTACACCATCTACGAAGCTAGAACTCAGACTGAGACCTTTTAAAGCTATGTGTTATACTTGTCAAAGCACCGAGGCACATGGCAGTTGTAAAAGGCTTGGATATCTGTATTTGGAGTCTGTCGATATAGGTCAGGTCGTTGACTTTTTCAAGCGAGGAGTGCGTGCGTCATGCGGCTGTCTGGCCTTAACTCTCAATGTACTACTTTTGATAAGAGCAGAGGCTTTAATGTATACTTGTAAACATCAGTTCATGTATACAGGAAATGTAGTATAGTATAAAAAAATCCGAAATTACTCGCCCGTATGAAGAGACAAAACTTGGTGAGGTAATGCTTTTGTTTGCTGTTGGACGGATATGAGAAGACGTGATGATTCACGATTTCTCATAAACCCTGATACGGCTAATTTGGGATTGTGTAAGGCTTTTATTATCATAGTAAAATAGGTGAGGTGCTGTCAAAGCATGGGCCCAAGTGCGCCCACTGGTGTTAAAACGCCTAAGATCGTCTGATGTCCCAAAAATTTGATCAAGGTAGATACTGCCACCTTGGGGTTATAGTACTTGGATTAATCTCTCACGCGTAATAAAGAAACGTGTTTTCAATGAAATCTGAAAATAAAGAAATAGTAATACGAATAAACGAGTCAAGTAAGAATTATCCATATATAAATAAAATGTTATTTACACTTAATTTGTCAATTTAATTTATTTAGTTAGCATTCAACAAAATATGTAGCAGCATACCTGCTAAACTTTATGAGAAAATCGATTTAAAGGACAAATGCTTTTTTATTTTCGTTAACACAGATATAATAGAAGAGATTTCGACATGAGTGTGATTTACAGGGACGGATGTCTGGACAGTGAAACTGAGAACGCACCAGAACTACGCCTGACACTGTGTGCCTGGAAGCTATTAAAAGCCCATGTGCCTTCATCTGACTGCTTGATTTAACCATGATCTATTCTATGACATCACTTCCTGAGCAATCATCACAGTTACACAGATAGATAGGTGACTAATTGAAATTGACATGGACAAACTCACACAACAAGTGCAGTTGAAGTTGTGAGACTCTTTTTGCAAAGTATGATGCCATGAGGCACAATATTAAAATGAAATGATTCAAAAGCTGTGTGTAGCAAGTTGTCAATTGTTATGAATGTTTAACTGTAAGATAGAGATGGCAAGCCATACAATTAAAAGGAGTTACAATAAGACTTTTATTTTCTCCTTAAAAGGTTTGGATTGATATTTGCTTTAAACATTTACATTTAACAGACGCTTTTATCCAAAGCGACTTAATGAGGTAAACAATGGATGCAATTGGAACAACACAAGGACAACAAAAAGCATAAGTGCAATAAAACGGGTCTCAGCATACTACAGTATACAGAGCTAAGCTTTTATTTTTAGAAAGAGTAGAAAAGAGATCAAAACTGATCGGTCGGGTGCTAACTGAAGAGACGTGTTATACAGAATGGCTACAGAATCTTCTGATATATTGTCGACCTTATTTGACAAGAAAAATCTATGACGATTTATTTAATTTCTTGTCGATTAAGTAGGACCAATGCCATTTTGTGTGAGGCGGGACTTACTCGCTGTAGAGGGGAGTTTTGCACAGCTTTATGGGAACCCGCGGCCTCTTGGCAAGCTTACTGCATTCCAATCTGTCGACGCCGCCCCGACGCGCTCGAAAGCGTAAACACGGACCGAAGCGAGAGAAACACCGAGAGCGTCGGTGACACATCACATCTTTCGCATTCCCGCGGGTTGCGGGTCATCTTCCCGGGCCGGGCGGTGTGTCAGGATTCACAGACCCGCGGGTCCGGTTTCCATTGCGCGCTCTAAAATTAGGATTGCTTTGAGACTGACGCAAGATAACTGGGACTAGATCACTCTGTAGCAGAGAAGAAAGAGGATCCATGGATACGCGCCTTACGCATTCACCGCTATTGATGACAAATGGTATTTTTAGACCGTGTTGTCATCATTCGGTAACAACGAGGCCAAATGCGTATTGTATAAAGGGAGGCTGTTGAAAATGCACTTGTACAGTAGCGCGCTAACACACTACCCTGGATCCTCCCGAAAAGTTTCGGTAACTCTTACCAGTGTGGTCAATACCTCGACAGCGGAAAGTTCCAGTTCTTTGGAAGCGGTCAGTAACACCGTTAACGGGAGCGCAACAGAAGCGTACGCTGAATATTTAGCCCGAGGAGAACAGACGGACGCGAGCATGCCTGCTCTTACATGTTACGAGGCCACTTCAATGAGGCCGGTTTACTACACTTCCACTGCCGAGATTACCATCACACGATCAGATGGTGTGGAGAGATCTGTACCCATTCACATCGCGAAGGAACCACAAACAAACCGTAAACCTTTGGAGACACACCACCACCGAAGTTCTTATGCAGCCAATGGAGACGATGATGTCTATTCTGATTCCTATTTGAAGTTGAAGCACACGAGGGATGTTTTTCAGCACAATGATGAGACAGGTGAGCTAAATTCAATCAACTTTGATGGTTTTTTGGACACAGACGATTATAGAGTCTGTGAGAGGCAAGAAGCACCATGTGTGCACAACAACGCCACAACTATTGGAACTATACAGAGATGCTCATCTGAACCTCTTGCGCCTCTCCAAAACAAACCTCAACTCGAAAGTCATGAAAGTGTTGAAGATGACAACGAAATGACGGACGAGCCTGTCTTCGACCTGCATATTCTTCAGGAACCCACTTCCACGCCCAACAAAAGTGACGTTGACAACAAGGTTACCCGTTACTTGGCCGAAGTGGATAAACAGAACAAATACCTCCAAGACAGACAGAAATACCGCTTTCACATTATCCCAGATGGGAACTGCCTGTATCGGGCTGTATCCAAGGCCGCTTACGGGGACCAGTCAATGCACAAAGACCTCCGAGAGCAAACCATGCATCACATTGCTGATCACCTGGAGGAATTCAACCCCATCATCGAAGGTGACGTCGGGGAGTTTCTGATCAATGCTGCGCAGGACGGTGCATGGGCTGGCTATCCAGAGCTTTTAGCCATGAGTCAAATGCTGAATGTGAACATCCACTTGACCACTGGGGGTAGTGTGGAAAGCCCAACTGTATCCACCATGGTGCACTACTTGGGAGAGGAGGACTTGTCTAAACCAGCCATTTGGTTGAGTTGGCTCAGCAATGGTCATTATGATGTGCTATTGGACAGATGTCAGCCCAACCCGGAATATGATGACTGGTGCCGTCACACCAAGGTGCAACGTAAAAGAGACGAGGAGTTGGCCAAGACAATGGCGGCATCCCTATCCAAAATGTACATTGAGCAGAATGGCCTTCTCTGATGCAGATTAGAAACTTTATTTGGAGAATGTATCTGGGAATACGGTATCTCATACTGATGTTTCCAAACGATTGCACTTTGATTCCTTGTGTGAATATATATTGCCTTAATTTATTACATTTCTATACGAGTGTGGACATTTTTCAAATGTGTTGAAGTGCAGTGCACTAGATGATGGTGATATGGAAAATAATATGATGATACGAAAATAAAAATTGTTTGGATCTGAGCGAATGTTGCATGTGTTTCTAAAGACTTTCAAGTCTTGCATATTTTTCTGTGTGTTAATCTGTAAAACAGCTTTCCACCTAAATGAAAAGTTTAGCACTTATGCAAACATTACCACCAGTCTTGTCACTTTACATGTCGTTGTTGTTCTTTATTCTGGCTCTGATACATACTAAGCTGATGTTTCTGTCATTTCAAGTGCCTGAAATATATTTAGTAAAATATGTATTTTGGAAAAAATTCTTCAAGCAATTCTTTTTGTTTTAAGTGTTCATACATGAATAATTTAGAGAAGGTCACGGTGGATCAGTTAATGGAAAACATTGTAATCGTACAAAATAGTCCCTGACAACTGTCTAAAACAAACTTTCAGCTGGTAGAACATGACCACATGATCATGCATATACTGATAAAAGTTATAGAATTAATGCACTGTAGGTCACTTTTGATAAAAACACCTGCAACCTATCAACAGTGAGGTCAACAGGTAATGGGTGTCAGAAAAGTGTTCACGAAAAGTTTTTCATTTCCAAAACATGTCATACAAGTGCTGACATTAGCAGACTATACCCACACGGTGAAAAATGACATAAACATGTAGGAATGAGAGAAGAAAACGATCTCATGTTGCCTGGAAATATATTACCGAGTATCAATTTTCATTAGATTCATAAGTTACACTGAAGACTGACTGACCTCAATGTGGTAATCTCTATTTAAAGAAGTTCTAATACGGGTGAGCAGGAGTCCTTAAAGTTCATTTGTTTAACAGAATGATCACTCTGTTTTAAATAGAGCAGCACAATCTGGTATTATAAACATGAAGCTTAGCTGCTCACATCATATGACCTTTTGGCAAAATACAGGAACACAGAGGCACTATTATTTAACAAAACAAACAGTGTGAGTTAACAGTGTGAGTTTGAATAGAAATTGCACATTGACTTTTACATTGAGTTAACGGCATAGTTTCCAAAAGCACATTTATTTTATTTACTTATTTTCCCTGCATGTTCTGCACTTTCCTTATACATATTTTCATATGGATAATAAAAATCGCTAGTATTAACAAGATCTGTGTCAGAGATAACTGGTGTGTTGCCCATTAGATGAAATAAAAAGGAGCTGATCTGTAAATAGTTTACCATTTACGTAAAATGACTTCTCTTTTGCTTTTCACTGTTTTAAGGTTGTCCCCGTATTAGACACTAGATGGCAGTATAAGTCTGAGTGCATTGTGGTTGAACGCTTCAGAAATTATGCAGCGAACATAGTGGATCGTCTGATCATGCGACAGGAATGAATGAATATGCATGCACTCCATAGCACATAACTGTGCGTGTATGTGTGTGTTTGTATTCATGAAGTTGAATATTGGTAAAGTTATCAATTAGACAACCTAATAAAACAAATTCATTTCAAAGCTTTTGGGTCGTTTGCAGCTATAACAGCCTTTTAAAAAACTAGAGAAAAGCATTCTGAATATTTATATGACAAGGTCATGGTCTGTGCCATTTAGCCTAGTGAAATTTTACGTCCATATTTTCTCGATGATTATTTGATATTTTATTATAGGTTTATGATCACGAATTAGTATCAATGCAAGTTTGCAAAATACAGCAAAAATGATCTTGCAGAACAATATGCTTTACATTGGAATGACGTAATTCTGCAGTCATGTGGACTTTAAGTTCCTTTCTTATTTATTTATTTACTTTTGGGGCTGAAATTCCCCTCGCTGTATCTCTCGCTTCCAACCATACAACCCAGCCCCCCCCCCCGTCTCTCTCTCTCTCTCTCTCTCTCTCTCTCTCTCTCTCTCTCCCTCTGTCTCTCTATCACTCTCTTCTCTCATGAAGGAGTTTGTGTCCTTTGGTCATATACCCATAGCGCATACCGACTAGAGCTCCATGTGTTTCAAGCAGTACGGAACCGATAATTAAGCGAAAGTTTTTGCGGATATTTGGGGACAGTTGAGCAGCCTGGCGAGGTGAAAAAGATGTCAGGACATCGGGTTCAGTTCGTGGATCCTCCTTCGTCCAGGGAGCGCAAAGGGAGCCCGAAAATAACCAGTAAGATTTCCGAGTTTCTCCTTGATATTACAGTATGTCTCAAACCCTAGACTGCCTACATGAACAGCGTTTCTTGGCATCAAATGCGCTTTTCGCTTAATCTGGGCTCACGCACTAAACCGAGAAACGCGCATTTGGTGCCCAAAACGCTGAAATACGCATCTACAAATACAATGGTAAATTTATCACAAAACTTACAATAGCACCTGGTTCATAACTCATGAAATACTTTTAAAATACGATATATAATTTAAATTGCTTATGTTGTTAAATTTCTATAAAAAATGTAGTATATAAGCATGCTTTTGCAAATTAAAAATCTTCTCATCTAGTTATTGCACTCAAGCCAACCCGTGGTGACTTTAGTTTATGTATGTTCTGCATGTTAGCCTACATGTTTCATCACTTTTCCTTATCAGAACCTATGAAATAATCCTGTTGCCTTCTGGAGAGCTGTAAAAATAAAATCGAAAGTCAATATAATCTTACTTTTACTTCTCTCTCGTTGTCAAACAAAGAAGAATTCCCTTACCCACCAGAGAAGCGGTGCTCTATTCGAGACTAATGGATCCAAGACTCTTGAGTTCCGCTTAGTGAAATTCAGACCGACTCCAACTCCAAGGTTTTAGTATTTGGATCCTTTCCACTGATACACAATCTTAAGGACAGGAAGTGTCACTCAAGGCTAAAGTGCAGCTCATTTAGTGAGAGGTGTTTGCTAAACACACATAAGGACGATAAAGTGAGTCATTAATGGTTTCATGCATTTGTGAAAAAATGCCACAAACTTTTGATACAAAGAACAATTTTAACCTCGTATGATTTGTATAAAATCACCTCACTTCACATTTCTGTGGTCAGCTTGGGGCGTCAAAGCTCATGGGCTCCATGAGTGGCTTATTGGAAAAGCTGCTTTGTAACAATGAAAATTGTTAAAAGCGCTATATAAATAAAGTTGACTTGACTTGACTTGACTGAAAGCATGATGTCTTATTCAGGTTTCTGCTTGCAAACTCACAATATTGCTTAAGATTTAAGGAGGAGACGCTTTGCGCTGTCTGGGTTGCCTAATGTCCTTGGTCTCCTGTACATTTCTGAGAGCTGTTGTGTCTTTACATGCGCTCAGGGGTTGATAAGACATTGGGAGATACAGTATGTTACAGTGTGTTACAAATAGGGGCTGTTTCCAAGGACATGGCTTAGCTTAAGCCAGGACTAGTTAAATTAAGACATTTAAGTCGCTTTTATAAAAATGCCTTAGAGTGAAACATTTCTGGTGCATACCTTACGACAAAACAATGACACTGACTGATATTTTAAGTAATGTCTAAGTAATTTTTAGTTAAACGAGCAGTTCACCCAAAAATGAAAATTCATTTACTCACCCTCAAGTTGTTCCAATTCGGTAGAAATGTCTTCGTTGTGTTGAACACAGAGAAATATATGTGGAAGAATTATTTTATTGGAAACCAATAAAAATAAGGGATTTTACATTTATACATTTCTTTATATTCTATATTTAATATAAAAAAGTACTATTAATAAGAAATCAAAGCCAGTTTTGCTGGCTATTCACTTTATTTCCAAGTGGCTGCTAAATCTATTTCAAGAACTTGGAGACAGTTAAATTCTGTTTGTGATTGGCTTATTGGTCATGACAGGGTTTGGGGATCCTGTTCATGTAAAGCTATAATTGGATGCAGATGTTGCGCACGGCAATATGATGGTCTCCTCAGCGCTGCTTTGAAGTGACTCTGGATTTGAGATACATGAGCACTGGGTTTAATTTTCTGGCTCATCAGTTTAACCCAATACAGTGATAGAGAGAGGCCCTAGAGGAATGCATGGCTGCATATGCATGGGGGTGTGTGCGAAGCGGAGAAATGCAGGCTCAGGTACAGACCCATATCCGCGGATGACAGGGCAGAAAAACGCTGAATCTCCATGGTGACAGGGCAATTGACTTACCACGGGAGAGCCGACACTGTGGAGATCTGCCAGACCTGACAAATCCCTCCAAGTGGTATTAGCTCAGCACATGTGAGTGTGTTGTCAATGCGTGTCAAACGCATTGCTGATTAGTACAAAAAGAGAGACAGAAAGAAAAAAGGAACAAATATTTATGGAGAGGGCATAAGCGGAATGTGCAGCAGTCATAAACCACTCTGTAATGGAGATCAAATAGAGACGTTTGCTTTTGTCTCAGTTATTTCTCCCACTAATAATTTGTAAAAATTTCAAGGTACATAATCTCAAATGTGTTCTAGTTTCACAAACTATGCTCAGATCTGTCTATCGTCTATCCTAAAGGGTATAGTTTCTATATAAACATTATAAACTCAATTGGCTTAGTTTGTACAACTCTACCTACACAAGTGAGAATAATTGACTTATATTGTTGTATTTATTTGATAAAATTGTTTGCTAAATTAATAAATGAATATAGATATTTAATAGGGATGTAACAATATCGAAATCTTACATTGTGATTTATTTTGCAATATTTGAAATGGCAAATTAAGATTTGAAAACGTGCCATAAGCATCCCCTTATCTTTGTTCTCTAAGTTGCAGTATAAGATGGGACGATATTGATAATATTGTTACATCATTAATATTTTAAGAAACTTATATGACAAAGTTGATAACTAAATTAAATCGAACAAAAACATCCATTATGTCTCTTAGGCTATTAGAAGAGCAATGGCTTAGCAATACATTTTCCTTTTGGCTTGGAGTGATTTTTGGATTTGTGTGTTAGAGACGGCAACCGATGAGAACGTGCCAGACTCATAAACACACAAATGTTGAACTGATCTCCAGCACCATGCTGCGAGATGCCACGCATATTTAGATGTTGATTCATCTACAGTACAAGAAAGTATCAAGTTTCTCAAAAAGGAAAAGGGGAGAAAACTTCAACCACTGTCTAAAACCCCACCTTCTTTTCACCCACTCGAGGACAGCTAATATATCAAACAGAGTTCCTCATGAAACTTTAGAAATGGGGCGATCGTGGTCTAAAGGGTGCATAGAGAGCAGCTAACATCTGTCTGCCCGATAATTCTTCCAGGATTCCTCCATCCCATTGTCTTTATAGTCTTTCCCATGTGGGGATCTTTGACCTTCAGTCGAGTCTCAAGGTTAAGCTTCTGTATTATAGACGTCAACATCACTTTGATATGTTTTTATGAACAAGTGATTATTTGGGTAAGAAATGTTATCGTGCTTTCACCGTTCCAAAATATGAGACACAATGACATTGATGGGCAAAGAGAATAAAGACCAGATACTGAATGAAAGTGTGTTTGAGTTGGAGGTAGGGGTGGGCAGAATGACCAAAATTCTATTTTACGGAATGAGTAATTTTATTTCACCGTAACGATATATTTCACAGTAATAATGTCCTATTATCATTCTATATTTTATACCTCAGTTTATTTATTTATTACAGTTCATTTAAATGCTCACCATGTTTTGAAAAGGTACTAAAGATATATAATCAGATTTATTATTATATAGCCAGAAGATAAATATAAACAAATATGTATACAGTAGAAAGACTACATGTATAGAATAACGGCCAACTTGCAGAGCGCTGAGTTAACCACGCCTACTTATTTACATTCCGTTGACATTTTATTCCGCGGTAACGGCATATTCTGTTATAACGCCCGGCCCTAGTTGGAGGTGATAAACCCTTCTGAGACTCTGTCTGATTGGTTCTTACAGTGTGGGATCATGTAGTGTTAGAAACACTTTCACAGCATGGGCACAAACATTATCCACTTACTCATGGAGATAAGCCTTCAGTGTGTGTGTGTGTGTGTGTGTAGGACACTATGTTCTCTTCAGACACTTGTTATATCACCCCAACAGAGGGTAAACCGACCCACAGACCAATTGAACCTTACACCTTTCTCAAATGACCTCATATAATGTGAATCTTCAAAATAACAACCACAAAGGTTTGCTTTTGGACATTTCCATTCATTTGTTTCTGTGTTAAAGCGATTATTCAGCCATGAATAAAAATGTCTCCCTGTTTTACTCACCCTCGTAAGTGAATTTGACTTTCTTCTTGATGAACAATGTAGTCTAAGTTGTAATACCACGTATCCTTTTACATCCATGTGGTACATTTGGAGTGAAAGGGGGCATTTTTTTTATGCTCCAATATGTGCATCCATCAAACAAAAAACGTCTCGACACGGCTCCGTGGTCTTAACAAAGTTCTTCTGAATCCAACCGATGCGTCTGTTTAAGAGAAATATCCATATTGACGTTTGCCGGAAAAACAATCTTCTTGTTCGTCTGCATCTGAGGGATAACGGATGTTAGACATTATCTTAAATAGCATTGTCAATATGGATATTTCTCTTAAACAAACACGTCGATTCGCTTAAGAAAACATTTGTTAAGACAACATTTGTTGTTTTTGGAGTTTCAAACAATTGCCCCCCATTTACTCCCATTCTACCGCTTGGAAGTAAAAGGATATGTGGTATTATAACTCTGACTGCATTATTCTTCAAGAAGAAAGTCATATTCACTTAGTATGCCTTGAGGGTGAGTAAAACAGGAATTTTGATTCATGGCTGATTCCTATAAAGTTTTCTATAGTCAGGTAAGTGAATTGTCACATCCATATTCCTCATAAATAGGCACATGAACATTAAAATAAAGTAATCTAACTATTTCTATGTTTTATAAAGAGCTATCCCATTTCCATTTGTTTTGTATTATTGCTTCTGGTTTGCACAGAAATCCTACAAAGTATGTCACCTCTCAAAAACGCGCTGCCATAATGCATGAATTTTTCTCTATTTTAAAACATCTCTATGATGTCTGTACTCTATGACCAAGGGTTTAGTCAAATATAAACAGATTCAATATATTGAAATTGATATTCCAAGACCATCCATAACGCCGGAACTGGCCTATTATAATTCAAACTCATCTTACCACATCTCTCTTTATACTAAACATTTTTTTCTATAAACGTGTGTGAGTTTTTTCTACACTTCCAAGCCTCTTAATGAGTAGCAATATTTTATAACCTGCATTCTTGCTTTGATACGTTGTTGAGACCCCTGTACATCATGTTTTTTTATTAACGAGATTGAGAAAGTGGGAGGACGTACTCAAGAAGCTTGTGAGGACGAGGAATGAAATGATGGAAAACACAAGCAGAAGTTTAGTAAAATGCAAAGGTTTGATCAATTTTAACAAGACCTTCATCTGAGGGTTTTTTGGCTTCAGAAGACTTGAAATTTAGCACAATAGTTATAAAGACAGGAAAAAAGAATCCAGAACAGCTGGAAAGAAGATACTTTTGTGAAAAGCAAAGGGATTTCCAAAGTGTAACCATGTTCCCCAGACAAGACTTGCAGCTGTTTTTGTGCAGATTTACTGCTCGCCTTGCAACAGCCTTTGAGTTTCACCTTCTAAAATAACAGTGGCACACAGCCTCTACGCTAATGCAAATCATGACCATTGTCTCCGGCTGTTAGGCAGCTGATTTCTGTTTCTCTCTTCTTATTCCTCTGGTCAGGAAGGTATGAATCACACTTGAAGTGAAGAGGTAAATGAGAGGTTTCTCTTTCACTCTGTTTTCACTGAAACACTGGGACCGTTCTCACGGCAGGTTCTTAGCACAACGGCCGTGACCACAGACATTTCCCATTCAATTCTGCAGCATTTACGACAGACTAAACAGTCTTATAAAACTGTGGCTGGAGGGGAGTTTAAATAAGCACACAAACATACTGAGAAACACACATGTGCTGAACAAATCCATAGATTAGTCTATGGCTACCTAAAGAAACACTGCAAACTGAATTTCCACATTTGCCAGTGCAAAACTTGCGAGCAGGGTGCTTTTGTGGGTGGTTGCCTCAGCATTGCTTTGTGGTTTCTACAGTGTTCTGAATGGCTTGCTAGGCAGTCCTGGGTTGTTAGGGTGTTAGATTGGTTGCTAGGTGGTTCCAGGTGGGAAAAACAGCAGCGGGGTCCAGGACGGAGCCAGGATAACAGCCTCTGATGATCAAAGGCACGCTCTGAGCTGCAATGTCATCCAAAGATATACAGTAGCATAAATTGGCCTAGTTTATATTGCATAGAAAAGTTTTTTCCATAAAAATATGTTGCAAAATTGTTTCTCTTATCTTACATAAACAGTCACAAAATCAGTGTGCCATAGAAAAGCATGGGGCATCAAAGCTGGTCCCCATCTAGCATGTTTGATATGGATAGTACCAGAAGCAGGACCTCAGAGATAAAAAAGTGTTTTTCTGACTACCAGCTTTATACAGTACAGCAGACGGCCCAACACACTTCATGCTTTCAGGCCTGAATATAACACTTTGTAACCGTCTGTATTTCTTTGATGTAATATGTCAGTTCACTGTGTTCCTCCTCATGGCTTTGACAAGAGATGAAGAAATGTCGAGATAATAAGTATTGTGGAAAATGAAATGGATGTGTGCCTAAAAATGCATATGGATTTTTGTGAGGGTTAAAGGTCCAGTGTATAAAATATAAGGGGCATCTAGTGGTGAGGTTGTGAATTGCAACCAATGTCAAAACACCACCCCTCCCTTTAAAAGCTCTACGGCTGACACAGAACTAAGATGATGGCGGGGATTTTGCCTCTTTGCCAATGAGGATAAAGTATTTACGCTACACGCTCTTTAGAGCAGTTTGTCTGTTTAGGGCTACTGTAGAAACAACATGGGGATGTCTATGTAAGGGGACCCACGCTGAAGGCTATGTAGATTGAAATAGCTCATTCTAAGGTAATAAAAACATAATGCTTCATTATGTAAGGTCTATATACAGATCTGAAGACATAGTTATGGATATAATATTGCATTTCTGTCAATAGATCCTCCACAAAAATCACATATTGGACCTTCAATTTTACTAGCACATTAACACACACACACAGGTTTCTTGTACTTTATATGAGTGAGGATAATTTATATGAACCTATCCCTCACACATACCTGCTGACATTAGTAGATGTGGGGATTCACCGATACCAGCTCATGTACTCGTAGAAATGCACTGATACCTCATGTGACATAACTGACAGAAATTTGTTGTTAAATTTGCTTTGAAAGTTAAAATTGTTTATTTTACATAATTTGTTTATGGTGGAGTTAACTAAAAAGCTATTCTATTTTTATCGTTCTCACAAGTGTTGTGAAAAGGAACGGGTATCGGTACATGCATCCGTATCTACGAGTACCAGAAATAAATATCGGTGCGTCCGATTTAAAGCCAAACATAATTTAGCAAATTTTAGATGTTTTTAAGGTCAGTGGACCTAAAATGTCCTTCAGCTGGGTTTTGTGAGGACATTTTCAAAGAAGTCTCCAAACAGCCAAATATATCAACTCACACATACAGGTTTTAAAAGAGTTTATAGGGGGATTTATGAAAATAACTTTTTATCAGTACCTCTTACAGAACACTTTCAAACTTCTCTCACACGCTTGCAGACGTATACATGATCAGACACTGTCAAATAAACATAGAGAGAGGCAGCCAGCAGGGTGGGCTGGATTTTACACATTTCCCTGAGGAACCAGAACCCGCTGCAAAGTGCAACCCACTAGATTTATTAGTTTTATTCGGTGCAATTCCAATCCCCAAATCCACTTTACAAGGGAGTTATTCTCAGTCAGACAGAATCTTATTCAGAAAAGTAATGAGGAAAGTCTTCACAAAAAGTGTTATTTTAAATGCAAGTCCTGCCCAGTTTTCCATTGACACTGGCGGACAACTTTTAGACCATTTGGCAGCGAAGAGCTTGTATTTGGCCGAGCATATGTTTTTATTAATGTGGGGATTAAATAAATCGGGCTAAATAAATGATCAGTCGTGTATTTGGATATTTTCCACGAATTTTGCAAGAACGTATACGTTGTTATTTGCAAACCAGCTCTTTTCCACCATGAATTTGAAGCAGCCAGGAATTCGAATCAGTTAACGAACCATCCAAGCGAACCGATTCATTAGAATAACTCGATCATTTCGCCGTTGCTGGATCGCTGGGGACGAACCGATTCACTCGAACGAATCGATTAATCAAGTGAAACGTTAAGAACGAACCGATTCACTGGAATGAATCAGACTTTTAACGCAAAACGGACGGACCTTGTCAGTTTATCCACAACTCTGGCTGCGATGTTTCTGACATACTTTAAGCTGAAAAACAAACATTTCTGTTGTATATTCACATTTGTTGAACCTTTACCGGAGGACTTCCAGGCGTCTGTGATGTTCAGAGCCCAGCAGCTCGGGTAACAAACCACATTGCCCCAGTATGTTGGCAGCGAACGGCTGAACTATTCATTACGATATGAAAGTCGCTGAGATCCAGAGGGAAGGACATCGTGTTGTTTGTGCCAGCATTGTTAGTTTTATAATCCTGTTTTCCCCGAGTACGACTATTTTAAATATGAAACGCTAGTTATGATATTACAACACTGTGCTAGAATTTATGTGATGCATAAACCTGACGCACATTCTAATACGCGCATGCGCACGCGCACACACACGCAGAGACCAAAACACACAGCAAGCCAACGATGACATTTATTAAAATCATTCCTCGGGACCCTTAAGACACTTGGCACAAGGTTTATGATTATCTCATGAGGTATCAAGGTTTTGATGGTAATATCCCTTTGTATGTATACCCGTGTGACTGAGGACAGACCTGTAGGGTGTAGGGTGCGGGCCATTTCAAAAGGTTATGTGCAAAGCCTTAAAAATATATATTTGAACAGAAAATTGTTATTGGGAAAGTCAGAATGTAGCGTTTGTATGTAACGATTATAGTCTCATAAAGTCTATCTTTCATAATTAGATTTTATTTTATAATACAGCGCTTAGTACAGTATCAGATCAATAAAAAGCAAAAATAATTTGGCTGAAAATAAATGGACTTTTAGACAGAATGTTTCATGTAATATATCTCATTATTTAGTCTAAATATGGAGGAAAACAATAACATGCATTCTTATCATATAATTGTGTCATTTGACATAAGTTGTTCCCCGCAGGTTGGAACGTTGTGTACTTTTAATGTTGAGGTATTGAGACGTAAAGAAAGACTATAGAATATCAAACATGGACACACAGCTGTGGAGAAACAGATGGTGTTTAGTGTCGAGTTCTTCTGGGTCCTGTTATGGGGTCTCATCTTAACAGGAAGGCATGACCTCAAAGTGCCCCCGTCCAACTGTGTGAAGTCATTATACTGCTATATCTCTTTTTACTCTCTCGCTCTGTCTCTCGATTTACCGCACCGTACACTTCTATTTCCTTTCCTTCTGTGTCTTTCACTCAGCATGTCTCATTGACCTTCTCTATAGATCAGCATTAGTATGTTTATTCTTCATCCGTCACTCTGGCTGTCTCTCCTGTAACATATTTTAGTGGTTGTTCTCTCTCTCTCTCTCTCTCTCTCTCTCTCTCTCTCTCTCTCTCTCTCTCTCTCTCTCTCTCTGTCTCTCTGTCTCTCTGTCTCTCTGTCTCTGTCTCTCTCTCTCTCTCTCTCTCTCTCTCTCTCTCTCTCTCTCTGGCTCAGCAAATGAAAAATGTATTGACAAAACAGTGATGTTGTCAAAACATTCATGTACATATTTGCAGTGTTAAAGGACTTTATCTATGTTACTTATGTGGTTCTTGAGGCAATTATGTAGCGACCCTGAGCTCACGGAAAGGTTTTTAAAATGCTGGCACCCGACATTATTCAAATCTCTCCATTGATGTAAAGTTTCTCTCCAAACTTTTTTAATGACTTCAAGAGATATTCTAATTCATTCCAAGTCCATCCAAGAGTTTTATGACTGTTCCTCTCAGAACTCAGCTTAGATTTGGCCATTTCATTGTCCAGAGGATTGTGGGTAGGATGTGATGGTCGAGGGGGGGTGTTCTTTGAGATAGAAGTGAGGAATTTGATGAGGATAAATTAAGTGATGGTTAATGCAATGGAAAAGAGGCCAACAATGTATTTCACCTGCTTTCCTCCACCTCTCCAACACACTCCCTTTCTCTTTCTCTCTCTCTTAAACCCTGAGATTGCATTGGTCCACCTTTCCAGCCAGATGCATAATCATTCTTTGTGGCTTTTTTAAGTTTTAAGTGAGTGTAAGGGTGAATATGGCATAGGAAGGTCTTCAGGAGGGTAGATACTGTTTAAGTTTGAGCCAAGGCAGAAACACGTGTGTACATGCATACATGACATGCCAACCAGTCCGGCTAAAAGAGCAGGGGGTAGGGCTCTGTGACCTGTGAACCCCAAACTGCCGTGGACCAATGGGAAACACATGTGGAATGCTAAAGACATATTTGAAAGTTAATGCATTAATGGTGTTTGCTTGAGCATTGCTTTATTAGACCTTTTTTTAAAATAGTTTGGCTTTTAAAGGAGAGGGATGCTGGGATTTCGACAGATTTTACATTAGTGTTGTTTATTAAACATTTAAAAAATCTGTACCATTAACATTTATTTAACTCACACTATTCTGTTCATAATGGTGACTGTACCTAAAGGAATTGTATCTACCTGTCTGTCTCTACACCTGTCTGTGGTTCTGGCCGTCTACTTACTCTGTTCCCCTCATTTATCCCCAAATCCCCTCATATGGACATTTGCATGCACCAGTCCATACAGATTGGACAGAGGCTCATCACTGCGGCCTGACTGGTTGTTATATAATGAGAATATAGCAGCTTTATTCCCTCAGTATTGTAACACATTCAATATGGATGCCTAATTACCAGTGACTAATGAAGCTATTTTGAGAGCCAGGCTGACTGAGAGTAAAGACCGCCGAATGCTTCAGCGATTGTTCATTAATTTGGCATTCCATTAGCACACTGGATTTCATTGTGAATATGCAACAGCAAACGATTATGGGAATGTCACGATAAGATATTTTAGTTGCGTGTTAAGTAACTCAATGGTTTCGTCCGACAAAGTTTGTGTTGTAAAAGGTCCACAGCTGGCAGCTGTATAATTCTGTTCATTTACTTGATCCATGTCTGCATGTGTTAAGTCTTACTGTAACAAAACGGGACTGAAGGACGAAGCCACGGACGAAACTGGAGTGAACAGAAGGTTTAATGAAGGTGCACAGGGAACAAATGACAGGTCAAATCCAGAGGTACAAATCTACAGGTACAAAACCATCCACGGGAGAAAGTACGAATATCAGATGGGTAAGTATAGTAACAATAGGTAAGAATAGTAAAAACTGGTAAGTATAGTATCAACTTATAAGTATAGTAACAACAGGTAACATCCACGGGTAAGTGTAGTAACAACGAGTAACATCCACGGGTAAGTTTAGTCTGAACTAGTGACTGACAGACCCCTAGACCGGACAACGAATACATCAAAACACAAGGTACATATATAAAGGCTGTTTCTCGATCAGCTACCTTGTTCAGTATTCAGAGCAATGACCAGGGAGTCAGTCTGTCTCATTCGCAAAATCCTTCCAGTGCACTGAAACGTTCGATCCCTAAAAATTCCCACAATGCACTGCAAAACACATGGAGCATTGATGCTTCCTATGTTCCCTTACCAGAAATCAATTCAAATTAATGGCATTTAAGCAGACCACAAATGTGTAAATGACAAATTTCATCTTTGGGCAAACTATCACTTTCATTTAGTAAATGCTTTTATCTTTGAGGTGGGTTTCACACTTGAAGTTTAGTCCGGAACGGGGCACGGTTCGCTTGAAACATTGTTAATGTGAAAGCTGTCATGCATACCCGGGTGCGCACCTGGCTAACGAACCCGAGACTACCTGAAGGAGGTGGTCTGAGTTCCGTTGCTCTCCAACTGTGGCGCGGTTCGCATGAATATGGAAGCAACACGGACACGGGTGCACACTTGATGAGGAAGTAAAGTGACCTGCGCATGCATTTAAGCCGATTACGATGTATTCCTTGAAATAAAACACTTGTAAGAGATGATAGTGTTGATGATTTACCTTGGCTTCGAGCAAGAGTGAGCCTACATCGTTTTTCTGCATTGCAAGTGGAATCAGATTGGCAGGTCAACGGTAATGCACGGTTTCCTCAAAAAATGCGACGCGCATACAGTAAACCCAAATGTAATTTACTCTGCTGCGCATAATAGCACCAAATTAATAAAAACACAATGGATTGATCCGTGTTCTGTTTTCTGTCATGCACCGTGCACATTTTTAATGACGCAAGGCAAACGCACCATGATTCGACAGAATCAAGTTGAGTGTGAAAATAAACTAAGGCTGCGGGGGGCACCGGGAACAATCGAACTCTAGTTCGGATCACAGCAAACGTACCCAATCTGAAAACGACCTGAGATGTTTGCTCTGTCAGGGTGTGAGTCCCTGTTTATGAATGTGTACAAACAAGCAAGTGCGCAAGATAAAGTTTTAATTACCGTGTCCTCATTTTTGGAAACAGCACACCATGAAACTGCAAGATCATATTATGAGAATGCCAGACTCCCACGATTCAGTCACACATTATCACAGTAAAACAATACGTAGCTATGTGGCAAAAGAAATATGGATTCATTCTTTAATTTAATAAGTATTATGCTATCATGGCAATTAAACAAAGAGCATGACACAATTTTAACATATATTTGTGTATGGACTCTGTAAAAGTGCCATATATCGAAATGGGATTTTGTCTTTTCTAGCTAGTGTAACTACAGCTTATTAGGCTATTTAAAAAGATCAAAGGTTATACTTAGTTTTTTCCCCCCAACAATGTATTCAAGTGTACAAAAGCTTCCCAGGAAAATGGCAAACATTCTGCAGTGTTAATAGTTTTGTTGCAGAAAAAATTATGTGTTATTAGATATGCTGAGCTTGTGAACACAATTTATACTTCGTAGTTCAGTACTAACCTTCAGATAAAAATGGGGAGTTTTAAAGGGACAAGGCCTTCTTGTTCACATTTTAAATGACTTTTAGACGTTTAATAAGATTTACAACCTTAATTTCCACATCAAGTCATCGGGCTCATTTTTGTTTGACTTTAGACTCTGTTGTAGTAGTTGTTTTGATGGTTGTGCTAGTTTCAGTCTGTGAATAACCAGTGACCCTGGCGTTAGAGTTGATCTGACAGCGGTGAACTTTAAAAATCCATTCTGATGGTTTTTATAGTGGAATAATTACATATTAACACAACACAGCTGAAAGGTCCGAAGGAGAATAGCTTGTGTTCATTCAGGGGAATGAGAGAGACACTGAGACTTGGAGAATGAACCAGAACAACCGAGTGTTTCCATGCATAACTAGATCTAAAAGCAAAACAGAGATGAACTAGGGGAATTACTCAGCTCAATATCATTACTATATCAGACCAGAAGCAATCATTAGAGGTTATAACCTTAGACAATGCGCCGCAGACTATTTATAGACTGCCTGATCCATATGGTTGATAAAAAGTGACAAGCTTTTGCAAAATGGCAAGCTGTGATATGATTGGCTGGATTAACATTAGATAAATGCCTGTATCAACAAATTATTGGTTTTGCTTGCTGTAAATAAAATATAAATGTATACCCCGTTATACCTGATTTCTTATTTATCCTTATTGCATCACTTTAAAGTTATAGTTCACAGAAAAAGGAACATTCTGTCATCATTTACCAAACCTGTATGACAACACAAAAGATATTTGAAACATGTTGGTAACCAAACAACTTAGTTACCCATTTCTACTGTATGGACGCAAAACCAATGCAAGTCAATGGGTATAGATGCTGTTCGGCTACCAACATTTTTCAAAATATCATCTTTTGTATTCTGGTAAAGAAGGAAAGTCATGCAGTTTCTCAATGACAAGAGGGTGAGTAAATGATGACGATTTTATTTTTATCGGTTAACTATCACTTCAAAAGCTATTTACACTAAGAACAGTAACTATAACGATAACTCAAATAACTATGAACTGTGTTTACTTCACCTCATTTAGGACTGCAGTGCATCACAGTCCACCGAGCAGCTAAATGTACATCTCAGCTGTTGAAAATTCTGCATTTGCCTCTCGAACTAGATTTCTTTGCAATTTCTCTCGTGGAGAAAAGCTGCATAATTGGTCTAACACAAGTGCGCTTGATTTCACACTCGAAAAGCAAAGCAAAGTCATTACATTCACTATCTTCAAGTACATCAGCTGCTACTGGAGGTTCCATCTTCCTATGTACATCTCTAGCATCCCACGTTGCTTTCTAATGTCTCATTGTAACATGAATCTTTCTCTTAAAGCTGAATGTGTCAACCATTTTTTGATACCTATATTGATGTGTCTTTCACATGGAGTGTAAGAGTGGCAGAATTGATAAGAACTTTAAGTCTTATTTCTCTTTCATCTGGAAAACGACTCTTTTTTTTCCCATTCTGGTTGTGTTCGGCAGCTCTGTAACGGTTCCGCGCTCATCTCCGAGTCCTGTATTAGCCTGCCACAAGGCGCTGACCTAAAATCAATAAGCCCATAAGGCTGCTGTCACTGTCTCTTATTTTCAGATTATCTTCAGGGGACCTCACCCCATTACTCTTCTGGCTCAGCTCATTTACCCTGCATTGGTCTTAATAATGCTAAAAGTTAACAAATGACAGAGAAGTTTATTAGAGTGCATTGAGAACCGGGCACCAGATGAACAAATGGGTATCTTGCGTTATTGACTTTCTTTTTTAATACTGCTGCGAGAATTACAATACATGTGAACTGTTGGATTTGATCAGGAAAGAATGATGCAAACTTCAAAGCTTTGATTTGAACCTGAACTAATCATTATGAATGCACTGGATTTGAAGACCTAAATATACAAGGACTTTGCTCCTTTTAGAGAGAAACAAATGTGACATTTATAAAATCAGACCAAACATTGTTTTGGCAATTGGCCAGTGTCTCTAGTTGGAGTTCAATTGTCAGGCCACAGGGGGGCCCCAGAGACACAGGGGTCCGTAATCTCACTTTACTGTCATACACTGTCACATCCTTTATATTTGTTGCCTTTTCTGTTATATATATTGGTGTGTAAATATTTTAAAACTCTAAATATTCAAATGAACTCATGTAAATATTTAATACATTTTAGTTTTTTTGCTGCCTGTCTATATGCAGTTTTTGCTCAGTTAAGTCTGATACTTTTGACAATATTGCTAAACTACGCAAAGCCAACACAAAAATAATTAATTATATATGTTAATTCAATAAGAAATATTTGAATGATTAAGTCAGCATTTGTTTTTATGATTGGGCTTTACCGCTGCGGTTTGGAGGACATGATTATGTTTTCAAGTTGATCAAGGTGTTGACAGAGTCCCGCGTTTAAATTTTTTTTTGACCTCTGGGTGTTTACTCTTCTGTAGTTATTCACTTCCTCCAAATGATCTACAATTTCACGCCCCATAAATCTTTGTAGTGGTTTGACATGCGATCCCCTTGCTCATTACTGAAAAATGTTGGTTAAAACCTTCATGAGGCATTTGACTACTTGAAGGTACTTGAATCTCAGAAGTTCACTCCCTCGGGCTAGATAGAAAAGTCTGACGGTGAATGTACGAGCAAGTCTTTTTCCCTCCGCTGCTGTAGATGTCCAGACCTGCCTGAGGCATTATACTCTTGATAAATATTGAGAGGGTTACCTTTGTTTCACTTGAGATAGTCTACTGTCACAGAAACTTGAAACGTTCATCAAAAATTCTGAGAGAACAAGGCGCTGGTTTGAGGAAGTGTGTGACCAGATCATGGACGTGTACAAGGAGATTTTAAGATGTACATGATTCCATCAGTCAAGGTTAAACTACAGCAGCATGTCAAAGTTTGGAAGGCCCACAATGCACAGGTGAATGAAAGACACAGAATTAGAAACCATGAAACTCTTGTCAAACTGTCGTGGCAAAAGTGTTACAGGCAGAGATCCCTTTTTCTGCACTATTGTGCACTTTTGACCCAGACGGCCCTCCTTACTTTCAAGCGTGCCATGAGACGTCCCATAATGCTTAGTGCAGGGCTCCAGACTAACTTTTTTTACTAGGTGCACTGCAGTGCACTGTAGCCCCTGACAAAAACCGTTTGGATCGCAAGCAAACAATTTAGGGGCACAACTTAAATCAGCCTTCAATGCAATTATTCACATTTCCCCCCAAAATTCCTTATTTATTAAATTCCTCGCAGTCGCAGTCTGGAGCCCTGCAGTGTGATTACATCAACAGGACTAACACGTAACACTTGGGAAACAAAGTGGGTGTTTCTTGTAGAGAAATCAGTTCTGGCTCATGGAAATCTGAATGTGTTTGAAGAAATTGGCCCTGTGGGACACACACACACAGAAACACAGACATGCCCTTTACAAGTCTTGACAGTAATGATTCAATATACTGATAATCGGGTATTAGACATTGAAGATATAGAATGTCCAGAAACACAACTGCATCATTCTTAAGATGTTTAACCGGATACGCACACACTACTGTTTACTTTAGATTATTTAGTGACTAAACATATTAAAGCAGCTTGTGTCAAGTTGAGGTCACTTTTGTCTAATAATTGACAACTATCACCTCCGATTGAAAACCACGCTTCGGCTGGTTGCTGTGTTTTAAAACAGTTGCTGGTGTAAGTTGGACAATAGCTGGTTATCTATATTCAATTTAGTTTGTCTCTTGTCCAAGATGGCCTGATAGCTAAAGACAAGCTTCAACAAGTTTATAACCAGCTTAGACCATCCAGAAACCAGATGTCATTTTAAACACAGCTTCTAGTTCACGCAAGGTGTACCAGCAGGTACGACTCTTATGTATTTTTTTGTAAGGATTGATAGTTAATACGTCTTGGCAATAGTTAATAAGGTTGGGTTTCAAAGTTTCAAGTTTGATGAAGAATGTTAAGGCGGTCTTCATATAATATTTAGTTTGGTTAAATATAGCTTACATTGAGCATCAGTGAATGGAGTCCATGAAGGGTGGAGCCAGGAGGCAGCCAAAACCACAGTGTATTATTACAGGGCTTTTCAGATTTCACGAAACACACTTACACATATGCACACTCGCCGATTGAGGTACACACATGTCACATGTAAACAACAGATATAGCTGCGGAGACATTTCAAAATATTCAGGTTTTCTGAATTTACTATTTAAAGGTATGTGTTTAGATAAAATTATTTAGTTTTATTCCGTGAACTACATACAATATTTCTCCCAAATCTTAAAGGAAAATATTGTTTCTATTTGCATTTATTATCAGAAAATGACAACTGGAGAAACGGATCAAAATAACAGAAAAGATGCTCTGTATTTGTTCAGACCTCAAATAAAATTCAGATTCATCTTGAAGCATTACAACAGTAATATTTGCACATGTATTTAGGAAAAGTATATTTGATAATCTGGAATTATTTAACAGTTTTCATGTGTTTTACCATGCTTTCACGTTGCTGTTGAATGACTTCGTCACTCATAAGGTTTGATTATGTTAAAATACAACAGACGCTGGACCGGAATGGCCACAATACATCTAGAAATGCTGAATTAATGAAAATGTGGAATGGTCTCTTACTTTTTTTGCGCGGCTGTATATGCAAATACACAACAGCACCTGCATTGTACTGGACGGAACTTTTGAAACTGGTCCCATCTGTTTTATTTACGACATGGTCAGAGGTCACAATGTTTAAGCTGGGAAAAATGTTCTTTAGAGTGAGGCCTTATATACTACAATTTTATTATAATAATACTTTTGCAGTTCGTCCATGAAGCAAATCTCTAAAATGTAAAGTGTTATGCACCTGATCAATAGCCAAACTTATAAATCGATTGTATTATTATTTAGCAACCTTTTTAAGCATTGACATACACTGACATAATTTCTCTAAGGTGAGCATCTAAGCAATTCAGTAGATATTGTGTCAGGTATTATTGGGAAGATGGTATCATATAAACAGAGGCCTTTTTGAAAAAAGCCGTCCAGAATTAGGTCACCCATAATTCCACCAAGACGCCCGCCGCACAAATACATTCTGATGTGATCACTGTCCCGTATGTTTGGTTTATAGCTGCGTAAAAGGAGAGCGGGGGGGGGGTTAATCCTGTAATAAAATGTTGTAAATAAGATCTCGTGTGAAGACTAAATTCTGTGTTAGTAGGTTATTCGTTACAAACTTCTAGCCAGTCCTGTTTTTGACCAAGGCTTGTGTTCTTGCGTGTAGACTACTGTTTCAGATTTTCAAAGATATATAAAATTCATTTCAATAGTCATCATTATGGCGGTTGTTTATCACTGTTGATATTCATGCGTTTATGAAGTAAAGCTTTGATCATGAAACACTTTACCACACACACATTACAGACCTATGTTGTACAAGCAATGTGCTTTCCTTTTTGCCGCTTTGTAATTCTCCAGAAATACTCAAGCACGTGTGTGTGTGTGTGTTTTAGCCGCATGCAACACAACGATGGTTTTACATTATATTAAATTGTAGACTAGAAGAGCTTCAGAGTAAAGCGTGTGAGCAAGAGCGAGACTCCGAGGTTCACATGTGGATCTGTACACAGCTGTGACGGAAGCAGAAAAGAAGAATCTACCTTTTCTCTTGCTTTTTCTTCTCTGGATATTTTTCATCCCTTTTGAGACTTTTTCTGCCTTTCCAGGCACCACAGGCGATAGAGAGGGAGAGTGAGAGAGAGAGAGGAAGAAAAAGGGAAAGAGAAGGGAAGTTTAGTAGGGATAATAGAGAGAGACAGACAGTGATTCAGACAGTCTGTGTGTTGGAATGCGCTGATACATGGCAACAGTCTGCTTATCTCCGTTTGTCTTTCTTTCTGTCAACCCGAGGCGCGCACACACACACATATCAGAGCGTTGGAGACACTGCTAGCAAAGGTGATGATTAACCTCTTCCCCCTTATTCCTTCTGCCGTCTGTTCCTACCTGTACTCGTCTGGACTCGCTCGTGAGTAAAGAACTGAGCGTGTGAGACGGTCAGATGTGCTGATCTCTCTCTCTGCGCAAAACTTTGAATTGGAAGATTTGGACTCCTTGGGGACTGTGGAACATCAATTGGAATATTCTACAGAACAATGCTTTGGAATCCAGTTTGATTGGATTACAGAACTCGCCTAACAGTTCAGTTTTTCGTGAAGTCATTTCAAAGTGGATTGGCTCGTGGGACGACAGACATTCCACAAATCTCCACCTCCAACAGAGGAACTATGTCTAAACCTTCACGTCTTGCTCGTCCTTTGGCTTGTGCGGGTTCTAAACTTCCCTCACCTCGACGCGATGCACATGGCGGGCGAGCCAGAATTGTTGGTGTGGGGGATAAAGTGATGCGGATGGGAGGGGAAGGAGACACAGGTGTCCAGAGGCCTCCGATTCATGGAACGACACATTCACAAACCCACCAAAACACAAATGTGAAAGAACAGGACGAAGTGGCCCAGCCGAGGAGCAGAATGAGTAAAGGATCCACAGTGACCGCAACCCAGCAACAAGTCCCCGAGCAGAGTAAGTATCATTAGGGAGATATTCAGAGTCGGATGCACCGACATACATGTATCGTATATCTCCTTTTGGTATGTTTTTTAAAATTATGTAAATCAGTTTAGTTCATTTAAAGCGCAAAAATGTTATTACATCGTTTTAGTGTTGCGCTGAGGTTAACACTTGAAGTTCTCACATGCTCTCTTATGCTTCAGTTAAAGAGCATGTGAAATCACTTAATGAGAGATATAAACATTGTCTTGAGTGTTTCTCTTAAAATTCCAATTGTTGACGTGGGAAGACTACAAAGTAGTGAATTGTGAAATCTCTTGCTTTTGATGGTGAATGTTGAGATCATGGGAAATCCGAGCACAGGTTTTAGGTTTGTTGAGATTTCGTGAGATTTATTGTGGTCTTTTCCTCAGAAGAAAGCTTATCTGAAGATTTCTTTCTTGTGGAAACTTGAGCAAAGTCTCCATATGCTTTGCATTTGACCTCCTATCTTCCCGCACTGTTTAAGATGCATTTATTAAGGGGAGAGTTCACCCAAACATGAAAATTCAGTCATTATTTTCTCATCTTTTTGTTAACACTAGACATGAACTACAAAAATAACTAAACTAGACAAGACTTGACAGGGCACAGGAACTCGCCACATAAATCACAATGAACCAGCACAGGGCAGAAGACAAAGGGGCATTAAATAAGGGAACAAATCAAGAGGAGAACAGCTGTGGGGCATGAAAAAAGTATGAGGAAACGAGAGGACGGGAACAGAGACGAGACCGGAGAGAGTGTATGGCAAGCCATAAGGGCCAAAAATCACTCTCTCTACATTAAACACGAGGTTCTGTCATGGTCCTGCCACTAGAAGAGAAAGAGAAACCTGACATGATGCGGCTGTATCATTACACAAAACCACAGGGACATTTCTCTAAATATCTTAATTTTTATGTTTCAAAGAGTCATACACAGGTTTTGAATGACATGAGGCTGAAGAAATTCAACTATCCCTTTAAGTCTTTATTTCTCATATAAAAATGATTAAAAAATTGCAACTTTCAAAGCTGCAAATTTTGATTAGACATTTAAAGTATGGATCCCATTGAAACTGTGATATTTGTCATGAGGTTTTTTTTTTATAGATTATTGTTGTTGGTTTAAGGTTGACTTTGTTGATTTGCACTTTGTTTGGTATTTTCAGTCGCAGGTATTAAGCGGATTAATACACTTGAGGTGTTTTTGAGGTTGAATTGAACAGATGGTGTTCTGCTGAAAATGTTTGGGAGCGGCTGTTTTATTTATTTATTTCTATATCACAATGGGTTTTGTGGGATTAGATGAGCGGCACTGCTCCTGTGTCCATCAGGATTGACTTTGCGGCTTTTTCCGCATTCCTTCAAAAACACATGGACTCACAATCACATTGTCTCCCCATTCCAGCACCGTGGGGTGCGGATTAATGCCTGTGTGTGTGTGTTTGTTTATGTGATTACTAGGCACCACTTTATCACATTCTGCCCCGGTGCTGTTTAATCCTGGTGGTTGTGGTTGAAGAGCTCTGTGTCAACTCAAAGTTGCTATGAAGTACTTCTGTTCCGGTTGGTTTAACTCTTTGGACACTTTTCAGTTGCAGCCCTCAACGGGGTAATAAAGTTTCACTTTTTATTTGTTAGTTTTCTGTCAGTGAGTTCATGCTGTCATTTACAAACATAGTAAAGGTTGTTTTCGGTTATTTATAGGTAATGAATTGTGTTTGTGTTTTTTACATCCTTCATTCTTTAATCTATAATGGTTGTAAAAAGGACTTAAATCCACATGGTTCTGTGACCTTTGACTTTTATGTTACGGCGGAAAATAACTATAAACCTGTAGAGATATAACATTAATAACATGAACATATAAATATGTTGTTCGTAGGGGTAACTGTATAGCTGCCCGTTTGTAATGTTTAATAAATACATGTTTAACTAAACTAAACACCTTTACGCTCTTTCCACCCAAAAATGACTCCCACTCAAGTTGTTCTAAAACTGTTTAAATTCTTGGTTCTGCTGAACACAGAGAAATATATTTGGAAGAATGCTAACCAAACAGTTCTTGGCTACCATTGACGACCATAGTAGGAAAAATAGCTACATGCTGGCTAAGACCTGTTTGGTTACAAGTATTCTTCCAAATATCTTTCTCTGTGTTGATCAGAACAAAGACATGTATACAGACTTGGAATAACTCGAGGGTGAATAAAGGATGACAGAATATTTGGGTGAATCATCCCTCTAAATGAGGATCAAAGCATAACGGCTAACATTATAACCTGGCATCCCATTTTAGATTAATATCTAAACATGCCCTCACAGAAACATCTGGGAGCAAAACAAATACATTCGTTTTTTATCTGTTCCCGCTTTATGCCAGACAGATAAAGTGATAAAGTCGAGTGTTTACCAGCAGTCATCTGTCTTCAAGTGTTTATCAGCAGGTTAAACGCTTCAGTCCTTTGTTTAAACCTCTGTTAGTGCTCTTTGAAGGTGTATAACAAGCAGGTGAAGCAGGACAAAGAACTGTAGCCCAGTCCTTAAATTTCATGGCTGGGTGGTCTTGCTTACTCATGGTTACAGTTCCACAGAGGTTATGGGAAAGCGGGTGGGAGGACGAGGGAGCCAGAGAGAGTGTATGGGAGAGAGAGAGAGACCGTTAACCTCATCAAAACATAGTTTATCTTTAGTTGCTTGCTGGATGTCAAGCTACCGTTGTTAGTTTTGCCCTTGCCTACCACTATGAGTGGGTATAATGATAGTTGTGTTTGACATATAGCTCTTAGATTTCCTGATATGAGAAGCACAACATGTCACTGTTGCATTATGGGATAGCTGATGTAGTACACCACTATAATGCTGTTTGACATTTCAGATGTTTTTTTTTTTTGGTGGGACTCATTTACTTAAAGTGACTTAAGTTACACTTTACTAGTGCAACCAAATTATTTGAATTTGAATAAATTTGTGCAAATACTCTTAAAGTGCCCCTAACTCGAACAGTTTCTGTAAATCTCATGTTCATTTTTGAGTACTTACAGAATAGTATTGCACCCTTCAAATATCTGCAGAGTCTTTAGTGTGATCACATTTATAAAAGACAGATAAAGCTGAACGATTATTTACGAAAACATGCAACGTGTGTGGGGGAGGAACTAAAGCATGTGCGCACATATTGCCAAGAAAACAGTTTCCCTTATCGCGTGTGGTTCATGTCCAGAGTCTTTTAGCGCTGGGACTGCCGCTCCATCTATCACTTTCAACGATCTCCAAATCCAGCCTTATATCCACCGTTTCTATAACATTCATCACCCAAATGCAGCACACAAACAACACAATTTAACTTCGCGAACATAGTGCTCTCTCTCTCTCCTGCACACGAGTGAAAGTGATTTGTGCGCATGCTCCTTTTCCCGCTCTCCATGGTTTATGCATGGGCGTGCTTTTCCGGGAGAATTGTCTAATAAGGGACTAAGAAAAGTTGTTACTTGGCGATTTTCCATGTTAGAAAAAACTTTCCGAAACCTGTACGAACACTGGGGGAGTGTATCGAGCACAGATATACTACGTAATACGTCCAACTAATTTTTTGACAAGTTGACCATGTTAAGCATTAGAACACAGCACGTTTAAATAAATCAATGTATGACACACCGTTGCACCACCCCTTTAATATATAGTTTTGGTCTGTTTAATCAGAATTGATTTGATGAAAATCTGTAAAAAGTGTCCCTAATAAAAGTAGTCATACATTTTTATTTTGTAGAATAAACTGATGATTATTGGGTAAAGTGTCAGATGGGGACGAGTTCTTGTAATCAAAAGTAAGATCTCATTCATTGACGGCATCTCCAATGGATCTGTGTTTAAATTAATGGATGCTGCTCATTAACTCTTGATCCTCACTGATTATAAAAGATTAAAAAGCAAGGACACGCTTAATCCATTGCTGTCCAAACTGAAGACACTCAAGCTGAATATACTATGCCAGGAAGTTTTTAAAGAGACATTTCGTTTTTTTCTCACTTAAAGATTACAATATTAGACATCATTTACTTCCCAGGCCCTATCAAGAAGCTCTTAATAACAAAAATAACCTTAAAATACTTAAAATCACATCCAGCTTGAAGAATCTTGAAGGACCACGTTTCATTATACTCAAATACAAACGAAATTTCGGCACTATGGGTTTTCATTGAATAGTTTTTCCAAACTGGTGCTTTCTGGTGCATTTTTAAACTAATATTATTTAAACTTTAAAAGGATAGTCCACCCAAAAATGAAAATTCTGTCATTGTCTTTTTGGGTGAACTATCCCTTTAAGTTTGACAGACAGAAAGAGCTTGTATTCTGTACAGAGAATTATTGTTTTCCATCAGCTATTTACATTTTTGAGCTTTTAGAATTGAAGAAAGCTGATATGGAAGTACATCGACACTATTTGCTTGTCCAAGATATATTGTAACCAAATTACTTTCTTAAATAAGGTATTTTGTGCTTGGTAGCCACTCCATTAATCTCAGACCAACAGTCTATTATTCCTTCAGACAGATTCATGCGGGCAGAAGTTGATCCGCAGGTCACCAGCCAGCTCGGCTAATGAAAAGTGCCTGAGTGCTTTAACTCAATGGCTAATGGAATCTGGTAATTATTCACCGTTTGGCATGAAGGATCGAAAAGGGGAGGAAGAGAAAGAGTGGCGAGGTTTATCATTCTGTTTTGAGATATTTTTCCTCTAAAAGCAAGCAGCTAAAGTCAATAGAGGAATCAGTTTCTTACTTCAGAAAATTTCCAGAATCCTTTCTGTTGAGCTCATATGCTGCTTAATCGCTACAGTGGCTGTGAAAAGGGCTTACAGGATGCCGTTGTCGTCATCCAAAACACCAGCATTAAATGAAATATGGAATGAAGAGATAGACGGAGAAAAGAGAGACACGCTTTCCCACAACATCCACCTTTTAGACCAATTTAAAACCGTGTTGTCACTGATCAAGCAAGAGGCAACAGGTTTGTGTGTGTGTTTGCACACATATATGTTCTGTTTGTGCTGTATAGCTCGGCAATCTGTTAATGTCATGACGGCCATTTGGTGACTTTGGTATGAGGTGATATGAGTCAGAGACAGCTGGATAGAGAAGAGAACACCACCTGGTTTCATTGTTGCTGTTTACATATCTAAGAGCTGAATTCATGCCATGAGGCCTCAAGTCATACGTGAAGACTGCAGACTTGAGATGATTAGTATTTGCTGCTGAACGTTTGAACCTTGTACAGACAAAAAACGAAACGTGTATTTTTTAAAGGTCGGCTGTATTAAGTTTTGCGTCATCTAGCAGTGAGGTTGGAAATTGCAACCAATGGCTCCCTCCACCCCTCCCTATCGAAGCACTACAGAGGCTGACACAGGATGAAGTTGTCGTCATATTTTTGCTTCTTTGCTGAAGGAGATGACGTATTAACGAAACGCGCTCTCTAGAGCAGTTTGTCCGTTTAGGGTTACTGTAGAAACAATATGGAGAATTCCATGTAAGGGGACCCGCGGTATATGTAGATAGAAAAAGCTCATTCCAAGGTCATGAGTACATAACGCTTCATTAAGTAAGATCTACAGTATATACACCACCTCAAAGTTAAGTATATTATATTGCATTTCTTTGAATAAATCCTTCAGGAAAATGACACATCGGACGTTTAAGAAACAGTACAGATATATTAGTACCATAAAAATACTAATTCAGACTTTGTGATGAAATCTGCACACCTCCTTACCACCACAACAGTCGAATTAACTGTTTCTCTGTGCAGACTGAAGATGTTCATTTGCACATGGACCAGGATGAGCTGAACCTTTGAAGGAGCTACATTTTGTGCATGTCCTTTTTGTTTGTTTTCACTAGATTTACAGTGGCAGAATAAAGCAGCCTCAATGCTCTTAGCTGGTATAAAATGCACTTTTAACCCACTACTTCGCAGGGCTTATTGCTGTTATAAAACGGTTAGTCCATATGCGTATAAAAGGTTTCATAAAATAACGTGACCTAATGTGGTCAACAGTTATAAATCGGAGTAATTTATAATGGCTTAGAACTCAGCTCAACCAATCAGAATCAAGGACCAGAACTGACTGTTTTATAAATAGACCACAAACTTTTCCTTCCTTCAATTGTGAGTATTTCTGGATGGGGAATCTGCTTCCCTGCTCGAGGTCTGTAAGATGCTATTTTAAGTACCACAACTTGACGATGTTGACATTTTAACCAGAAAATATATGTAATAATGGATTTATACCGGATCATATATTAAATTTTTTAAAAGTGAGCATCCGCTGGCCTTACTGTATATTTTAAAATTAAAGTTATAAAAACAAAATACTCTTTTCTCATTTGCCTCGTTGAAGTTGATTTATAAAGTAAATATAAGTCACAGCTAAATACAAATACATTATAAATATACAGGTGACCTGGTGAGGCCAGAATATAAATGCATAAGCAAAGTGTCACGTTAAGCATTTTAAAATGTCCCGAGATGTGTTCTCTACCCCACTTTCCACAGTAAACATGAGCTCGTATGAGGCTATGAGCTCTGACAGGTTAAAGGCCCGCACACAAAGCACTGACAGAAAATTATAAGTTTAGTTTTAAACTAGTGCACTGGCTAGACTGTTCCTCACATTGTGCCAGATCACGTCAGCTTTGCTTTGTTCTGTTGTCGTTTCTGCTGTCCTCCCCTTTTCTTTCCACTCAATCCATTTTGTTGCCACCATTTTTTCCGTCTCTCTGTATCTCTCGGCCTCTTTTTCTTGCTTTCTCTTTCTTTCTGATCAGGTTGTGTGCCAGTTTTCTCAGAGCTGATTAAAAGTAGCATCTCTGTTTGAAGTCTATTTAGGCAAGATGTGTGTGGTGGATTATTAGGGTCAGCCAAGAGGTTTACGCACACACACATAACCCCCTCTTCTAAAGAAACTCTTTGTTTAAAATAAAGAGTGGTTAAAATCGTGGATGAAAAGATAAAGGGGTTTCCTGAAATGTTGGCACTGTGTGTGAGTGTGTGTACTCATTTTCTTCTGTATGGCCTCCGCTCTGACACAGCATCTAATGGCTAGACAAGTACCTGGGAAAAGGACGCAAGTGAAGCAGAAACAAGAGGATTGAGCAATCAGAAAACATGAGGAAGACCAAGGTTTCTAAAGAGATGTAGCCTGCACATTGAATTTTAACAGGCTTAACAAAGTTTCTCTCAGATTTACCAGAAACAGATTCTCAGCGCGTTCCAAAGGAGATTTATCGCCCTCCGAAGGGCACTTCGAAGTGAAAACAATCACGGCCGCCATATTGAAGGGTCATTCCAAACCGAAGTGCTCATAACTGGCCACTTCGAAGGGCCCTTCGGTATGAAGGATTTCGAAGGGTACAACTGATGGACACTTCGGGCCCCCATGATTCTTTGCGCAGATTCTTTTATGCGCTGCGGCTGTGCCTCCTTATGTGCGCGAGATGATTATGCAGAAGGGCACTTTAAGAAAGGGCACTGTTTGGTCCCCTACACACTTCAACCCTTTGAAGCTCTCACTCCAGAGGGTAAACCCTTTGAATGGCTTAGGGCATATGGATGAGCCCTTAGAAATGGTCAGTAGGACTTTTAGCCTACTTGTAAATCCAGATGTGTTAATCCATAGTGCCCATGTGGGACATGCAGGTTCGAGATTGGATCCTCATATAGTACAGCAGTGAGAAGGGACGTGTGAACAGTCATGTGTTGGACAAGTCGAGTCGTAGAGCTAAAAGTCAACGCAATCTATAAAGGGATAATTGGTGGCTATTAGATGTTCTTGATCATTGATTCATATGATTTATCTGACCTGGGTTTCACCGCGCTGTTGTTGACTTCAGATCTTACAATGTTGTAATGGCATGTCGATTCATGATCCTAAGTCATCGGCAACTGATGAAAAAACTCAATGACCGAAACATCAACAACTGTCTTTGTGAAAGTCATTGAAAGTTGTGTGTATTTACGGCTGTTAGGATGAGGAATCTTTACTTGCTCAGACAGATTTTGTTTTACTGACCTAGCTTGTGTGTGTGTGTGTGTGTGTGTGTGTGTGTGTGTGTGTGTGTGTGCTGCTCATGCCATTAGGTAATTACAAAATTTAGTCTACAGGGCAGATTTATTATGACAGAAGGCGCATCATTTTTATAGTTTAAAAACCCATGAGTCACATATGCCGGGTTAGTGTTTCTTCTATAAGTCATCTTATTATGCTTTATTATGGTTAACTGGATTTTAGAGAAGTAACGTCATAGATATGTATACTGGATATATAACTTGGAGGCTCTTAGTTGGCTGTTGTTTGAATTATATGTCACAATGCCACAGAGCAAACTACACAATCTATTCTCTGTGTATGAATCCATAAATTTGTGAGTTAAGGGGTATTTTTGGAGCTAAAATGTCCTTACTGTGCCAGAAATGTAACAAACATTCATATGGAACAATACTATAGTATACTACAATATTTAGTTATATTTATTGACTATGGGAAATTGTAGTATACTGTAATATACTATGTAAAAAGAAATAATATAATTACTATAGGAGCAGTAAACTATAGTATCCTCAACAGGGGCTTGGCCCATAAGGGAGCCCCAGCTGACTTTCAAGGGGTCTTCAAGATGATTCATGTTTTAAAGTTAGACAAAATGAGCAATTTATTTAAAGGATAAAAAACACGATATTTCTTATGGTTTGGCCATTTTTATAATGTAGAAATGTTTTTTCCATAATATCTCTTAAAATATTTTATTGAGTAGAAATTTTGAGTTTATTAGTGGGAGGGGATCCTTTGAATTTAGTTGAATAGAATAGGGGGCATACGTGTCAAAAAGTTTGAGAACCCCTGCTATAGAAAATACTATAGTAATTTCAAAAACACTAGTATTTGGAATTCGAAAACGAAGTAACATTGCGAAGTTTAAGATTTTTATAATGAAAGCATAAACTGGCAAAACCATGGTTTTACTACAGTAACTGTGACTTGTAGGTTTTTACTCCAGTAAAACAATTTTTAATTTCAATGGATTTTAGTACAGTTTACTACAAGTAATATTAAGTGTGCAGTTTGAAGGATTTTGTTTTTATGAAACAACATCACCAATATATTAAAACACAAGTTCAATAATTCATAAATGAATATGTTAATTGATACATTAATAATCAATATAATTTTTATAATATTTAATGCAATAATATAAATAAAGCTTGCAAAATTCTTCAATTCTTTTCCAGTTTTCTGGTTTCCAGTTTTATTTCCTATCTTTTTCAACAAAATGTTGTGTAGACAGGGTTCAACAGTATTACTGAGGTATTTCCTTTTGGGGTCACGACAAAGCATCTCTTTCTCGATCTCCGTGCACACATACACACGCAACAAATGATTTAACACATTTTTATGAAAGAAAATAAGGCGGAGTAAATGTGCACCCTCACGTCTGCCATCTATAATGTGATATCGAGGATCATCCTTATTTTTAGGCTCCAGGCGTCACTTTTACAGTTTTTGGGAACTCTGTTTTAAACAGACATTTAACGGAGTTGCCCGATGGTGATGTGCGAGCGAATGCACAAAGAGAAGCCAGTTTCTCATTTTAGTCTCACCAGTATGAAACTGTCTCTCCGCATATTAAAATGTGATAAACGTCCCCATAATCAGGAGTCAGGAAATGGAATGAGTTCAGCGATTATGAAATCATCAGTCAGACAGCCAGAGCAATCATCTTGCTCCTGACTCTGAATTCCTTCAGCCTCATGGAGACACAACGGATCCTGGAATGCTGAACGTAATTGAAGGAAAAACTCAAAATCTGAGCATTATAGTTAATCTGAGGGCTATCAGATCTCTTTTGAAATGTTGTCGATGACTATAAATAGTGTTTAGTTTCTCTTTTCCTGTCAGCTCTTTAACTTCTGTAGCCTGCAGAAATGTGATATTTTGACTTGAAATGGAAAAAACTGTTGAAGTTCATCTGAATTCACGTCTCTGTGAATTAACTGGGATGGTTGTAACATTTGAGGTTAGTCTTCATTTCCTAACATCACATGCTTTTAAATCCTGGGCTTGTTTAACTGTCTGGATTCTTTCACTGATTTTATAAACGCTATGTAAAAAACAGTATTGTCATCACTACATTTGTTTCTCTCTCTCTCTCTCTCTCTCTCTCTCTCTTTATTGTCTGTTCTAATGGAGCACTTGTGGCACTCTTGCCATCAAGGGCGCATGGGGTAACCAAGGGGGTGCTCTTCAGCACCCTTCTGCAACATATATTACCCAATGAAACAACGTGCCGTCTGAACTTCAGCCACACACAAACACTGCAATGTGTCCCATTTGACACTTGCATTGCTTCTTTACAGAGAAACTAAATGATAACTTTAATAGTCGCTCTGGGTGACTAATGTTGTTATTACAATGACTCAGCACTACATTTATTAGTAAGAATTGTTTATTAAAGAAAGATAAGTATGTGTGTGTATCTTTTAAACTATGGCATACTGGACAATATGTTTTATACGGTCATTCCTTTAATGGAATATATATACAGCTACACATACCCACAGTGAAGTGTTAACCTAGTCTGTATATTTAGACGACTCTACTTGTATTAACATTAAGGAGTTAAGGGACATTCATAGCATACACATCACAGACAAACCCACACGGCTGTCAGGTTATCACCGGAGTAAAGAGAATAAAACATTGTGTGGTTCAGAGAGCATTCTGTGTGTGTTTTGCAAACAAGTTTTCTCTTAGCTACTCTGGTGACATGTTCTTGACTACTGCAGTAAAACCCTCCAGCTACAAAACAAATATTTTTCAGAATACTACTTACGAGTCTGTGGTTCTGTTTTTTATTTGTTTAAATCAGTGGTTCTTATTTTTCCATCTTCATGCAGCTTAATGAAGTGTTCTCTTAGTTTTGCCGGTGCTAGACTAGAATTGCTCAATTTGGCATTGCAAATCATGCTGTTAGGACGCTGACTCCCATCTCGTTCTATTATACACGTGAATCCATATTGTACATATTCGTCCGACCAAATTCTTTTTTTGCTAGACATATTTAGTGCGAAAGGGTTAAAATATTAAGAAAGAAATCACACGACGTACCATCACGACAGTCACAAGTCGACTACTGGGCGGACCAAATTCCCTGCAGCACAGATAGGCCAAGCGATGTTGCGTGATCACCTGCAGCCAATGATGGCCAATCGGGGTGTGTCATCACGAATCATATGAGTCTGGTGTGTGTCTTGACCTCCACCGAACCCCTGAGACTGACTCACCGAACCCCTGGGGTTCGATCGAACCCAGGTTAAGAACCACTGGTTTAAATCATCCTTTAATACATTTAAGTGGAACACAGAATGAGTGTTTTTTGTGTGTTTTGTTTGGACAGATTTACGTTAGACAAGCATGTATTGATGTCCACGTGACTTTGCCTTCAGTCTTCAGTAACGTTGCGATCTACGACATTACAACCCACTTTTGACGACATTTAACCGGTCCTGGTTTTAGCGTGTGTGTGTGTGCATGTGTGCACGTGTGTTTTTGCATGTGTGTGTGTGTTTGGGGGCAGCATCTACCGGGTGTTGTAAGACTTGTTGATAACTAGTTACAGTTACGTCTTTCGGGATGTAGATAAAATCATCTGCTAAATGCAAAAATGTAAGCCATATTACCATTCACTTTGATTATGCATCTGCTATAAATGACTTCAGTGTTGCGCAATAAATGATGATGCATATTGGCAAAGCTGTCATTTTTGGCTGAACTGTCCCATTAAACACCTCAAACATGTTTTGGAGTCACTTTGAACCTTAACTCCCTTCAACCTCACTGAGGACTGTTATCTGGCTCCCATTCTAACAGCAAACCGAGGGATTTTGTGAGCAAGCTTCAAATTCACTGACACACACATGACCCTCAAGACTGTGCTCCACAGGAAGTCCTCCCCTTGTTTTCCTTTAGCTTAAAGGGTTCTTCTTCGTCTTTCTCTTCATCAGCAGTCCTGCTTTCTCTCTCAGTCACACATCTCTTCCTTTTTATTTCCCTCTTTCACTTCTTATTCCCCTCTTTTCTCTTTGCATTGAGGTGTGCCAGGCTCGAAGGAGTGCCAAGAGAGTTACAAAAACCGTATTCATTGCGGTGTACAATCGCAAACGCACACATGCACACAACACGTCCTGTCTAAACAATGCTCCTGGGCTGAGTCTGGGGGAGTGATTTAAGTTGGTGTAAAGGGACGGCGTAGGAAGTGTCCGAGCGAGAGAGGGTTTGGAGAACTGCAGCAGGAAAAAAGTTTCAGTCTCTCTCGATCTCTCATTCACGCTTGGGTGGTTGTTTGGATGTATAATCCGCGACAGAACTAATAGGGTGAGTAATATGACTCTCAATCTTTCTTCTTCACGCTTAGACAAATGTAAAGGCATATAACAAACACTGTTCAGCTCCTCTGCCTGCCGTGACGCATTAAAAACCTCTGTTTTGGGTTTCAGTAGCTCTTGAGACATGTTTAGAGCTGAATTAAAACACAAATGCAGACTGCGCAGCGAGAAGGCTGTGTCGTATCCATTACTTTAAATAAGGTTTATAGTCACACCCCCCTGTATTTGTTCTTTAATGACTTCAGTGGGCTTTATAGTTTATAGGGGCTTTCGCTACTTATGGTCATTTATTGCTCGAGGGAAACTGTGATGCGGTGTCTGTGATGATATGAAGGGATTTTGAGGACATTGGGGGTCTCGTGAGTGACCTTAAGTGAGTTTGAGATGCATTATGATGCATCATGTTGGACCCTTTCTGCCAGGGATCTTTTAAGACGCTTAAAGCTAATGATAAAATCATGTATAAATGTATCTGCACTATGCGCCAATGGTGCTTTTTTCTACATTTTGAAATTGTGAAGATGGAAGTTTAGCTTTGACCAAACGTTGTGGTGTAGCTTGAAAGAAAAAATGCTTTTTTCTCCAGCTTTACAACTTGATTATACATCCAAAGGTGTAAATTTAAGTTGTGCGGTGACATTTTATTTACATGGCGAGTTATGTATTCATTCGTTCGGCAGACACTTATGCACTGGAACTTTCACTGGAAAAACTAATTGAGAGCTATAAAGTCATTGTTTTCTTGTGACATCATCTGAATTTTTCAATTGGCTTAGTTGATGTTTAATTGCGGAAACAGGCATTTGTAAAATATACCAAACTATACCTGAGCCAATTAATTGAGATGCAACAAGCCAATAATAAATAGCCAACAAGTTTTTTTCAGTATGCGTGTTATCTAGGAATCAAACCCTTGAGCTTTACATTGCTAGTGCTCTATTATTTGAGCCACAGGAACACATTTCTACCAACAATTTTCACCAACCAAGTGCTTGGCATCCAATTTGAACCATCATTTGGCTTATTGCAGTCATTTATTAGTCTTTCCATAAATGTGTGCAAGTGTAAAGTTGTTTTACGACTCTCTCATGGAGTCCCGCCTTTCTATTATGAATTATTTTGCTGCTGTTAACGATATTTACAATCGAACGAAATTCAAACTGCGTTTGATTGGTTTCATAGCTCTGTCAGCTTTACGGTCAGCAGTCAGAATTCTTTGTGGTTGTGACAACTTTTCCAAGTTTTTCCCTGCACGCTGTTTAAGCGGATTTGCATCTGGAGGTCTTGGGCTGTATCCCATTCACGGTCTGTAAGAAATATCAAAGCTTTCCTCTCAAGGTTGTTTGGTTGTTGGGCTATCATTTTGAGATCAATTCATTAGTGCTGATAGCTGGAACTGGAGTTTTATGATGAGGAAACCTCTGAATGTGTGTGGGGGGGTTCTCAGGATCCAGAATTTAGGGGAAGATCTATAAGAGGCCTGGAGTATGGACAGAGGATGCAGTATCTGTTTTACATTTTCTTTCCAAAATCAAGTAGTAAACCTACAAATGTTCAGATTTGTTTGTTTCATTTCCAATTTTATTGATCATTTTCAACCTTATTTATATTTTATAGAGTGATATAACAAGTGTGATCCATTTTTCGTGGTCTTTATAGGACCTTGGTGACATGAAAGCAATAAAGACAAAGGTAACATAATACAGGTTTAGATTGACATGAGGGTGAATAAATGATCAACAATTCCTTTAAACCTATGTGAGCCGAAAACAAGTCATTTATTCCTGCAGTTTCAAATCCCAGCCTCACATTATTGAGAAGGCAGTGTGTGTCAGCAGTTTTTAAGAATCAAACTCATGCGCACGAAACATGATGTCATTGCAAAGAAATCACCAAATCATCTGCAAGTCTCGGATGAAACATCCAATCCGATTGAGATGGACTTAACCTCTCACACTCAGCAGAGTGGTAATTTTCTTTAGGCCTTTGCTGTTTGATTCTGGGTGCGATATCAGCGTCCCTCCTCTGTTCTTGGACACAGAACTGCACCTGTAGCACCATCTCGGCAGAGGCTTTAGCATTAAATATTAATCCTGTCTGGGAGCACATGCCCCTTTTATAAGTCTGGCGATAAGATACGAACTAATCGCTAATTGAATCGCCCTTGTTTAACCAACTTCCTCAAAGGTTCCTCGACACTTTTCTAATCCAACTCTCCTTGGAAGGAAAGTGTTTCTTTTCAACCTTTTTCATGATGAAAACCTCAGCAAGACTTAAAAAAACACATGTAAGAATAACTGAAGTCTTTCCAGAACTAAATGTTGTTTAGAAGACGCTGGCTTGATCGCAATAACTGGCTGCTTCAAGAAGGGATATGGTTACAGAAGCAAATTGTTAAATCTTTGGAATGAAGGTGGGTAAATTTTCATTTTGGATGAAGTATCCTTTTAAAGCTGAAGTGTACCACTTCTGCCCTAAGCGCATCATCAAATGAAATTGCAGAAAATAACAAGACTTTCTTATTGGTTGGAAAAAGAGATGGTCCTGCCCTACAAGGCCAACAAGTTACTTAATAGTTGACTATATGCAAATATGGGATGAAAGTATTTAAAAAATTAACATTAGCTTTAAATCCTTCTCTCTTTATGTCTCTTTCTCCCGAGTGAGGCTGGTAAAGTGACAGCCCGACACTTTCATTACCTCACAACATGGTGAGGAATGAGGCAACCCACAACTTACATAAGCCTGACCTGCTGACTCGCCTGGCCTGTGTAGGGCTTCTTAAAGCCTTCTCTTTATAGTTCACCACATAAAAGGATAATTGAATGAATGGATGGTTTTTGTTTTTGCTCTTTCATGACCTGAATATGGAGGCCAGAGTGGTGATTTTTGCATCATCCTTCCATGGTTTGTCCGTGAGGCTTGCTGTGAGATGGATTATGCTGAGAAGTAAAGTGAAATTCCCCGGATGCGACATGGAATATGGTGGGTTTATGGGTTGTGTATCTGTTTTTATGTGCTGTGTTGGGCTTAGTGGTTTTTATGAGGATGTGTTGTTTTGAATGTAAAGTGGTGTGGATGCTTGTTAGCTTAAAGCATATTAGTAGCGTAATGTCAGGCCGTCGTTGACGCAAATAAAGCAGACAGGGTGAGCAGAACCTTAACGTGGGGCAGATTCATTTTAATGTGTGAGATGAGTTAAATGAGAGACAAAAAACTAGCACAGACGTGTAGGAAATTGGTTGGTGACAACAGTTATACAACAGTTGTTCGAAGGATCCTGTTTATTGTTGTTTAAAACATACACAAAAGAAGATATTTTGAGAAATGTCTCAGTTGTGTCAATACAATGAAAGTCAATTGGGCCAATGGTTGTTGGATCTTCTTTTGTGTTCTGTAGAGTCATATAGATTTGGAATGACAAGAGAAATTTTCATTTTTGGCTGAACTGTACATTCAACACAGTTCACAAAACATAAAGTATATACAATTAGCATTTTCCTACCTTTTGGATTTGTTTATTGTAATCTAGTACATGTGAGATCAAAGATTTCATGCTCTTCTAAGACATCATCCATATGCCCTCATACCCGTCACATCCCCACATAGTAATGCATCAGGATGCCTGTAATATTTTCTACAGGTGCAATTGCGGGCACCCTATCGCCATGGGAACCACTGAGGCAATGAAGGATCGATGACAACCAGCCTAAAACGGAGTCAGACCGGAGGCTGATTTAACTCACATTCCCAACAGATAACAGCAACATGATGGTGAATCGCACCTGACAGGTGTCATGTTCTTTTAGTGGCTCTTTCTTGAACAAATAGAACTTCTTCTACGGCTCATTTTGTATTTTAAACTCAATATTTCTTTTAAAATGACCAGAATATAATATAGACAATTGCAGTACTTACCACTTTCCAATGATACAAAAGCTATTTAAAAAAATATGTCAACCATTAGTAAATACCCAAGTTCTTGTCTTGTACAAGAGAGCACTGAAATTTTAAGTTATTCCATCATTATTAAGGATTTATGGAACATTCCTGTAATCCTTGTGTCTCAATGACTTTCATTTTATAATTAAGATTATAAGTGTTTTTTTCATCCCAGCTGGACAAGAGTGTGTGTATTTGTTGAGTAGTTAATTATGTTTGGTCTTTAGTAAGTCTTTGGGCATTAAACATGGCTAATCTTAATAGATGGGGATGAAATCCTGCTAACTGCATTTTTATTCTCCTTTCTACAGTCAGGAGCTTTTTCGAGCTTTTATGTCATTTCACTCTTTCTCTCTCTTTTTTCGTTTATCCTCATTTATCTGCTCTGGCCATATGTTCATCACGTTTATCGTGCACTGTTTTTTAATCAATTGTTTCTTCTTCATTCAAGAGATATTTTTTGAATGGCCGCGTTCAGGGCTGAGCAGTTGGAGAAGGCTTACTGGCTGCAAGGAAAGACGCAATTTTCCATAATGCCTGTTTGGCTGTGGTTATGTGATTATTCGTTTTCATGCGACTGGAATGCGTCTCGACCATAAAAATGTTTGCAGGCAGTTGAATGAACTAGATGAAACTTGAAATGCGTTTGTGGAATAACCTCAGTCTGAGACAGTAGCACAACAAAACCTAGACTTTATTTATTGGTAATGTTTCCTTTGTTTGTCCTCGGATATGGTCAGATAAGTAGGTTTAGTCTATGTTGTGGAGTGGTGGGTATGTTTATACAGTGAAGAAATGATCTTTCTTGGATGATACAAACAACACTGATCCAGAAGCACTTCCTGTTTGATCCTTTTATAAGGATACATAAACAAAGAAATGTATACAGGTTTAAAAAAACTGACAGTGAGTAAATAATTACAGAATTTTCTATATTGGGTGAACTGGTTCTTAAAACATTTCACACAATTCGGGGTCTCATTTGTTAGTTTGTTTACAAATTCTCAGACTCATTGGTTGAAAGGCTAATGGTTATTTCTGGGTCTGAGTGGGTTTTTGGGGTCTTCGGTCTTAAGGTGACTTCTGAATGGAAGGAAGGAAATGCTTCAGGAAAATATTAACAATGTTAGTAGAAGTAGGACAGGCAGCGAGTCCTCCGCCCGCTCCTCAAATGTTTTCCTGCGTTCCACTATCAGTCCTCATTCCTCAAATGGAAGTTTACCTCGTGGCTTCCTCTTTCAAAGCCAGAATTGTCAAGCAGTAGACAAACCCCCAAAATAAACATTTTGTATATTTTATAGACTGTTTCAAAGGGACAACATAAATAAACATGTATGCGCATGCGTGCATTTGTGGACTGCTCTTAGTTTCAGGTACACATTCACAAACAATAGAGCGCCTGTAGATTATTTCTGTTATCAAACGAAAGAAACCGAGATGAACCGCTAGTTGGCTAAACTTCATAATATTCCAATATTTTGAATTTAGACTGCGACACAAAGCTCAACCGCTAGATGTCAATGTAACATGTGGTTTCATTAAATGCGACCAAACAATATGACACATTCAACAAATTGTTTATTTAATACAATTATTATACAATTAAAGAAAATAGATTAATATGAACATAAATTAAATTGAAATGGTTGTATTATTAGACACTAGCCAAACACAGACCAGATGTTAACTGCAGTCCAGGGCGCGCACGTCCAATGAAACGGTTTATAAATCCAAACTTAATCGGTCATTTGGTCTTCTACAGAATGTCCAGTGTGTCTCCAGATATTTGGGACCTCAAGGAAATGTATAGGATTTCCAAAATGTAAAACAAAGAAATGTTATGGTCGAAAATAAGTAACCAATATCTACAATTTAAAATTTGCATATCAAAAAAGAATTTAGGACATTAACAGTGTTAAGTCCATAATAGAAAAGGTCAGATTTCATCGCTTTCATTAAATCAAAAGAGTCTAGAGAGCTTTATTGCCAGTGTGCTTGGACTTCCAATGCACATACAGGTTGAAAAAGTGACAAGGCACAGGTAACAAAAAGAAAAAAGAAACATGTGAGAGACAATACACATATCAAGGAAAGGACAATATTAAACAAAAGAAAAACAGGCAGTATATTATATGTACAGATATGCTATATACAAATTTCACTGTGTTACAGTATATACAAGTGATGCAGGGGAATGTGGATAGCTGAATATTATATCAACAACATATGTATAATAAATATGAGTATATACATAGTTGTGTGTTGCACATGTTTTTATTGCACAGTAGGAGAACATTTAACTGTTAATGAGGTAGATGTCCTGAGGGAAGAAACTTTCCCTATGTCTGGCTGTTTTGGTGCTCTGTAGCTCAAAGTAGTTGTGCCTGTGATTCGCTCAGCAGTACGGACTATCCATTGTAGTTTTACAGCTGAGCGAACCAGACAGTTATGGAAGTGCAAAGGACGGATTAAATGAAAGCAGAGTAGAACTGAAAGAGCAGCTCCTGCGTCAAGATGAACTTCCTCAGCTGGCGAAGGAAGTACAGCCCTTTTTGACAATAGAGTCCATGTGAATGTCCCACTTCAGGTCCTGTGAGATGGTGGTGCCAAGGAACCTGAATGACTCTACTGTGGCCACAGTGCTGTTCATGATGGTGAGTGGGGGGAGAGCCATGGGGTTTTCTCCTAAAGTCCACTATCATCACCCCTGTTTGAGCGTGTTCAGCTCCAAGTTGTTATGACTACACCAGACAGCCAGCTGCTCAACCTCACGTCATCGCCCTGTATGAGGCCAATAACTGTAGCTTTGTCGTCCAACTTCAGAATCTTGGCAGGGGGTTCAGTAGAGGTGCATAGGGAGAAGAGCAGTGGGGAGAGCACACATCCCTGGGGGGCACCAGTGCTGATGGTACGACTGTTAGATGTTCTAACTAGCTGTTGCCTGTCTGTCAGAAAGCTGGTGATCTATTGACAGACAGAGCTAGAAACAGGAAGATCTGTGAGAGAATGGAAGCCAGCTGGTCAGCTCAGGATTTAAGACTGGCTGGTGAAACACCGTCTGGGCCTGGTGCATTCCTTCTCTTTTGTTTCCTAAAGTCCTGACGCACATTATCTTCACTGATCTGTAGTGCAGAAGGAGAGGAGAGGGGGATTGCTGGAGCTCTTGATGGCTGTGTAGAGAGGTGGTCGGTGTGGGGTGTGAGACCGGGCGTTTCAAATCAAATTTTGGCTTACTCTCAAATCATGCTGGGATATCATGATTCATCACATGGGTCATTTTTCTGGGTTCCTGCCAGTTTGAGTGCATGCTGTTTTTAAAAGCAAAAGGCAGATACTAATACTATGACATTGTAATGTTTAGCTTGAATTTACCTTTAAGGTTATGCTGATGATTTGTAAAGAAACAATTTGTGTGTAAATGCAAAACAGAAGACGTTTCACTAGCGATCTCATCACAGACATTTGGGTCCAAACACTTTTCATACTGGGTGACATTAAGCAAATGGCATTTAATACACACCCAAATGACTTACAGTTCTTATTGAACTGTATTACAATGTGTGGTTCTGCACCTGTTTATTTAGATGAATGATAACATAATGCACACAACTTTTTCTTTCAAACAAACAAATGCATACATTTTAAACTAATCCTTAGCGTTCATCCTTAAAATATGTTTTGGTTGTTTTTGTAAAAATGGCATGATTCAGTTTAATATAGTAAATATGTGTTTCATAACTTGTAATCTTATTATGATGTTGATATTTGTGTAAATCAAATGGGAATTAAGAGATGATGTGTTTTAAATGAAGTACACTGCTGCATAATCTGGATTGGAAGGAAATCGGATTAGGATGGGAAAGGACGTGAATCTGGATCTTTTAACACATGGACATTTTCTATAGTGTCTTTGACTTCATTCTTGCAAGCCTTGTCCTTCCTGATGTCTTTCTGCCTTGTGATCTTGTGTGTGTGTGTTAGTCTGTGTAGCTGGGTTCTTACTGCATTACAGCACTGACATGGCTCACTGCTGATGACATCGTAAGACTGGGAGGCGACCTGGCAGGGATGATGTCATGGAAAGCAAATCGGAACTAATGCAGTTCTTTCTTTCTTGCAGAATCTTTCTTTCCCCTCTTCGGTTTTTGCATCGTTGTATCTTTTTAACTCATGTTTTCCTTTTGACCTCCAGTGTATTTTTCTCTATAATGTGATACACAGCCAGTGTTTGTTCTTTGTCTACATAATAGCAATTATGTTTTTAAGCTGCTGAACAATTGTGTTATTCAATGGATATTGTTCAGAATATCTGATAATGTCAGAAGACAAGATATGACGCATGTACAGTAGAAATTACTTTACCAGATGCATGTGCACGTAGTTCAACACTAGATGGCGCCATAATGATAAAGGGACCATTCACAGTTGTGCTTTATATGATGATATTATATCTAAATGGATGCACACCAGTGTTGGCTGAGAACAGGCTGTACAGAAAACATAAAAACATTATTGCAAATATTTCTAGATTATAAGACTTTGTCTACCCAAATGTAATACTGACAGATTATGTAATCATACACTCACTTGTGCTTAAACATTTGAGCTTTTTTCTGTTACTAAGAACATCAAACAAACCTTTCAAATATCTTTCACTTAACAATTCAGGATTGTTTGAGTTTGGGCCAGTTCAATGTAGTGTTTATTTAACTTGATGGTATCTTAGAGGCCGTTTACACAAGACCGTTTTCAACTAAAAGCAGAAAACCTTTTAACCGTTTTGGCTGTCCACTGGCCTGGCGTGTATACTACAGCGTTTTTATCCGTTTTCCTGGATCCGTGTAAATGCAGACCGTTTTGATAACGCTGTCACGTGTACGTGAAACTTTTCAAAATCGCGAAGGAAAAAAGTTTCAGTTTTTCATCATGAAACAGTGGCCTTATTTCCGTAATGCTTATTGTAAATAATTTATTGTAAAATTCCATCTATTCCCGAGAAAAGACATCAATCCTTTACCACGACATCTGTGCTTTGGCGTGTTTGAATTCATGTAAATTTTGCACATCATGTGAGTCCAATGTAAAAGTCCATAGTGTGCATAAACTTAAAGATAAACCAGACAAAAAGATAGGATCATGCGAGACGAGTTTAATGGGTCACAAATGAAGAATGTGGTTGGTATACAGTAATGTCTGGACGAGATAGAGCACTTCCGTTTGAAGATGCTTATCTCGATTTGGAACAGTGAACTACAATCACATTTTAAATAAACTGTTGGAGCCTTATTATTACATTAAAACATCAATTGTTTTGTAACCGGTACCTTTCAAAAGACGTTGTCTTTATCTTTTATCAGACAGACAACTGTACTGCTGCCAAGACACTGACCCCTGTTACAGTTCGACAGATATAAAGATATACCTCATCTCTCTCTCTCTCTCTCTCTCTCTCTCTCTGACTCGCACATCTCTCCAGCTTCATGAATCATGGCTTCATTCTGCCAAATATAATCAAGATTCCCAAGCCTGTATGTGAGCAGCTGTTCAGAGGCGGGTCCCTCATCTCCTCTCTTCAGGGTGCTGCAAGCCCCTCTGTTGGCAGGGCAACCGTTGACACGGAGACAAACACACAGACGAGAGCTTCTTTACTCACTTTATTACGGGAAAGGGGTCAACAATGTCCAACCGTGCTGTAACTGGAATACACAAGCTCTCATTTAACACACACGTGCACATGAACACATGCTTGCCCAATAAAACAACATTTAAGATATTTTAAAACATTTGTGAATATCACTTTATGTAGTTAGAAAACTTAATTTCTGCATTTCACTTGTGATGGAGGGCCCTCTTGTGGAGACTGTCGGAACTTAAAAAGGCTGGATTGTCAAGGACAGTGTGAACTAAGACAGACAGACACATTTATTGAACCACCTGTCATAATAAATATTTCAAAAACTAAGACTAAAAACTTTTGTATAACATTTATACAGCAAATAAACTAAAACATATTTTTTACACATAATGACAAAAAAACTAGATTCACATATTTTTCCATAGTCTCTTTTGTTATCGACTGTAATTAAGCATCTTAATAAAATAATAAAAGTGTTTCTGGCAAAACACAAAATTCACAACAACCCTTTTTAACACTTAAATCAATAGTTCACCAGAAAATGAAAATTCTTTCATAATTTACTCCCAGATTCCCACATGTATAAGACTTTCTTTATTCAGTTTAACACAAACATATCATTTAAGATTACAATTCTATCATGTTATCTTTTTATACAGGACCAATAAAAAATGGGGTATACGTCATTAAAGTAATCCAAACTTTGCAGTCCAGTGGGTCAATAAATGATTTCTGAAGAAAAACAATACATTTGTGAGAGAAACAAATATACTTTGAGCTCAGTTTGCTTACATTTGAATATATTAAAATATGGTGGCACGTAAATAACGTCATAAATTGTGAGAGAACCAGTGAGATTTGAAGTTATCTGTGTGCGGCTTTATTTAAACTTGGATCTGTTTGTGTTATTGCTGTATGGAGAGAGATCTCATTTAAAACTGTAAATGAATATTAACACACACAAGCTGTCACACATCATCCCCTTCGCAATTATCTTCACTAAACACATTTGATAACATTCACAGCATACCCAAAAGGCTTCCTGTCTTATGGTAATAGAAAGTTTTGGCCCACACGTGCTCATGTTTTTGAATTGTATAGTGCACAAGGCTCTGTAGAAATAGGGACAGGTATTGCACTATAGTAACTGAACTGTGGCTTTAATCTGATAATGAAAGTGTTGAGCGGACTGAACTCTGACACTCTTTTCCAGATGAAAAGATCACGTCCACTGTAAATAGATACTGGAGGTTGAAAGCCGAACTCTTCCGGTGAGAGAACCCAAAAATGTGAACAGGCTGCATTGCGGCACCCTTGCAGTATCACAACGTTCCTCCTGTGGAGATATGAGACGCTGTTATCAAAAAAATCAGGTCACACACGCTGACAGTTCATTCGCTCCGCACACATGTGTTTATACACGTCTGTGAACGTGCGTGGATGTGTGAAAAGGTCAGAAGAGAAGATTGTAAACTTCCAACAGGAACAATGGCACGTCTGTTAAACAGATTGTTCACCCAAAAATCATTTCATCAATTACTTCCTCTCTGATTGTTCCAAGCCTGTAGAAATGTGTTTGTCATGCTTTACACAGAGAAAGGTATTTAGAAGAATGCTTGGAACCAAACAGATCTCATCCTCCATTGACTCCTTTTTTTTATCTTCCCTACTATGGCATTATTTGGGGAATGAGATCTGTTTGGTTACTGACATTGATTTTTGCAGAACAAAGACATTTATACAGATTTGGAACATCTTAATTGATTAAATGATGACAGATTTTCATTTTTGGGTAGACTGAAAAGCCTAATACACTGATTTTGTCACACTTTCAATATTTTGACAGACATCCAATCTTAGTTTCTATCTCTTTACGTAAGATGTGGCATCTTATATGAGATAAGCACAATGTCGCGTTATATTTATGATTTATGTTGTGAGAGTGTGTTTTGGTTTAATTTTGCCTAAAATATTTCAGTTTTCTGTCTTTGCCCCGTGTCCCTGTGGGAGTTTGTCACCGGCTCCATCCGTAGGCTTGTTGTTGTCAGAGGAACAAAACTTGTTGCAACTCCGAGAACCTTTTGGATTACTGAATTGATGGAGATAAAAACAGATTGTGCCTTAAGGCCCTGTCCATTATCGCATTGTCTTTACAGTGAACATCCATCCTATTCCACTTATATCGCATTCTATTACATAATTATGCTTTCTTAGTTAATAAAATGTAATTATCCCCACCCATATTTGTTTTGATGATGATCCCCGTATGCACTCTCGCTCAAGGGAAAAGACCTTTACACCTAAAGCTCATCCTGGTAAAGGACAGTGATTGACAGATGAACTCCATTACCCAGAATGCCTCAACGTTTAGAGGATCTTTAAATGAGCTAATAAGAAATAGAGACCAAGCAAAAGAAAAGATAGTCAGGCCTGCATCTACAGCTACACCTAAGACCAAAATATTGCAACCCTACGCACATTTAATTTGTTACCTCACACTAAAGATTCAAGCTAATGTTTGGTAGTGTGTGCAAAACTTGACTTTTCTTGCAAGTGTTTAAAGTCACTTAGAAGTGCTGAACATACTCTTCAAAACAAATGAATTGAGCATTAGTAGATTATGATAATTCATGGCTTATTCAAGTTTTGTGAGATGTGTGTGTTGATCATTTGTAAAATAGTTTGTGTAAGATTCACTCTTCTTATTAAATGATGCTATCATCCTTCAGTAAATCACTGTTTGCCGTAATGCAATATGCCCAGCAAACAAAAGAGCTCTGTCTACCCCACAGAGCGAGCGAGAGAGAGAAAGAGAGAGAACACATTGTTTTTAAAGAGGGAATGAAAGTTTATGAGTGGGTACACACAGCTACACATTCCTCCATAAATCCATTACTGAGCACAACTCTACACCACTGACCCAATACGCACCCAGACGTTTATACACGCACACAAACACATTTAGTTTCCATGTGTTATGGGGTACTTTTCATAGACATATATATTGTACAAACTGTATATTGTGTCCCCTTATCTTCACACTACCCCATCAACCCAGATAGCAAAAGTACATAGATGTCTTACTGGAAAACATCTGATAAACGCCTTAAAGCTCTATTCGGAACGGTAATTGTTTCTCATAAGGACGTCTGTAAAACTAAATCTGCATGGCTCCTTGGTCATAAAACTCATGCATTCAGACTAACATAAAATCACGGTGTAGGTGTGAGTTTGTAATCCCGCGAACCCCTGAAAATGCGCTTCTCATGTGATTAGTCACATGACAATTCGCCCATATTTATTAATTAAATTGGAATATGAAACAGCGATCCTGATCAGTAAAGCTGGAACTTATGTGAACATGCATAAGCTTAACAGTCTGAATTTATTAAACTCTGTATCATCTGCTCATCATACAGACACGTATGATATCATTCGAAGCTGTAAAGGGTTTACATTTATTTTCGTAGATCCAAGATAATCACAAGACGTCATGCTTTTGTTAAATAAAGAAAGCCAAAAGGATGCACTTTCCATCCGTTCACAGAAGCGCTTCATGTGCGCGTGTGATGAGACAATTTGTGAGTCATGTTGTGCTTTTTATGCTGCAATTTACTGTATTTTCAATTTATCAGACACTCTTATCCCTGAACCTCCTAAAGAGCAACACTCTGGGCTTTAAAGTGGTCAAAACGGACTTACAAAACGTAGTTTGAATTGAACTCTGTGATGTGGATTCGGGCGGCAATTAGATTACCGCACGACCTTGGTGTTTGTGAATAAACAGTAGGTAATTCGGCTGCAGATTTTTCCGTAGATGGTGAGAGAAAAACACTAATAATCTGGATTCGGACGTCAAAACCTTACCCCCGTAAATGGTAAAAATATCTTATGTCCCTATTAGAAACAACTGAATAGACTGAATTCTGAGCATGATGCTCTTCATTCCAAAATTGCAGCAAAGTTGCAGGAGAGGGGAAAAGGATAAATGTTTTATGTTTTATTTCATTTTGCTGGTTTGTATTAGCGGTTTTGTCTTGTTTGCTTGAGATCGTAAATGACCTGAACGGATGATAGTGAACTGCATTATGGATTTTTGTAGACACCTCATACCAATAATGTAATGCAAATGAAGTCTGTGAGGCATCCCAAGGCTGATGAATGGGTGTTTGGTTAACTTAAACACATTTTAAATGAATAAATACTTTGATGTCAAAGTTGGCAAGCACTTTTAATACATTGTATTGTTTAGATATTACAAAACCCAGTGACAAACAGCAGGAGTGACTAACAATAATGATTTATGGCAAAAAATGAATATCAAGAAATAAGGAGACACAAGGTTTCAAAAGAACAGCAGCGATATACAACATTTGAATGAGTGTTTTCTTTCCACGCACTTTAGTTTTCATCCATATGTCTGAACCAACTGGAGTGTATGAAATCGCACACACATAAATGTTCCTTATGGAGCGTTTGGCTCTTTGATGTGATGACAAGCTTGAATAGGATTACAGGAGATATTTGAAACATTTTAAAACATCCATCATTGAGCAATGTAATGTGCAGCTGTTAGGGGATTTTAACTCTCCCACAGTCACTTTACATTAGACACGCTGTGTCAGGAGTAGACGACTTTTTGAAGAGGAGATATTACAGAGAGAAACTAAATAAAATGTAAAACGTTTGCACACGCTTGCTCGTGCACAACTGGGTTGTTGTGGGTTGCGATACGGTTGATATAAAGTGTTCGGAGTATGTTGAAATGCAGTTGCTGGTGAGTTGATAGTGATAAGTCATTGCTTACTAGTCCAAGTCAAAAGATCTGATTGCTTAGTAAATGAACAACTCAACCCAGATACCACATGTACGTGTGTAAGAGGTCTGCTAAAGATCTGGAGATCTGGAAACATCTGGTCTCTAAAAACGTCTGATATGAAGTCTTAAATAAAGCAGTTTCACATGCATTCCAAATCATAAACATTTTACAGACGACATCTAAAATGTCTATGTGACATCTCACAGGAAATGTCTCAGAGATTTATTGCAATTGAACAAACAATCTAAAATATACGTACTGCAGATGTAAATGCAGACATCAAATAGACGTCTCCCAGATATTTGCGTGTGCCATGAGAGATTGTGCCATACAACATGCCATACGATTTGTCAGTAACGGTGAGATTAGTCACAATGTTTAATACTTCTTTAATAAGATTTAGGTGTTTGTTTAAGTAACGAACGCAAAGTATGAAAAATAAAGATCGAGATAGACTACGTGTCTGACACCTGTTGGCGAGGGGCCCCCGCTAAGCTTCCAGGGGAATGTTAACGTCACCATCACCTCTTTTAGGTCTATGAAGGAGGACGCAGTCACGCGGAAACCCACACACTCAGCACAGAGCAGGGTGTTTTCAATTGACAGGATTGAATTGATCTTAAGAGTCGAGAGCCGTCCAAACGTTGTTGGAGTAAACGGTTAAACTCTATGTCACTCATGTGAAAGGCTCTGAAATCTGGTCAACAGCTGTTCTCAATGTCCCAAGGGTGAGAGTATTGGCACGGTTTGACTTGAAGAGCATGGAGGCACAGGCCAAACTGGAAGAGCCGGGCAGAACAGAAGGTACGGACCATGTAAATAGACAAAAAAGAGAGTTTTATAGTTTGCAGCACAATATGGGATTTTTTGGTTTTCCTGTTGACTTCCAGATTGATGATGCTAGTGTGTTTGTATGCGTTTAGCTCAGCAGATATAAATAGATCTGACAGCTCCATGTCCTGTCACTTTGGCGTAGGAGGGGTGGAGGATAGGTTTCAGGTCTTCTAAAACTTAAACCACAACGCCTTGTGAGATTTATTTAACTTTTATTTGGTAGTGTAGAACAAGAGTGCTGAGCTTGAGTAAATGGTCGCCTACTATTTCTTGAAAGGCAATGAATCTCGTGAGGCCAACCCTCTCAGTGATATCATACCACTTTAAGGCCCTATTACTGAGATAAAGGGCCCACATTAAGGACAAACATCTGTGTGCCAACTTCACACAAGAGGACAATACATCAGGGTCATTTATCAATGTGTGTGTTGAAGTATAGCAGGTCATTCCCTGGAGTCGTTCTGCTGACACAGTCGATTCTATCCTTGTACTTCTACTATTATGTTTAGTGCTAAAGTGTGAAAACACACAGTCAAACACCAAGTTTTCTCATGAGCGAATGCGTTTGTGTACTGTTGCATTCAGTTTTTTAGCTGTTAAGAGTGTTATCTACATCTAGCTATCGTTCAGTATTGGCTTGCGGGTGGATGGTTGACGTTTGAAGGAAGTAAAAATTTTGTGCTGTAAGCTGTTAGTTTTGCTTGAACACGTTTGGATCTTTTGGCTTTTGGAAATGTCAACCTGATAGCTTTATTAAATAAATCACACACCTGACAGCACTTCATTTACCGTGAGGATCATCAGTTTGACATCTGTTAATCTAGTGTGTATGTGCTATTTATGGAAGCACAATAACATCCCTTATGACAACTTGACATTTTGAAAAAATAAAGTGTTTTAACAATGCCTTATCTGTTTAAGAATGTTTAAGACATATCCTGGAACGAAGATCTGATCCTGACCTGTAAATGAAAGGTGTAGTTCAACCGAAAGTGAAAATATTTTCATCATTTACTCATCCTCATGTCATTCGTAACCTGTATGACCTTTTGTTATGCAGAACACAAAAGAAGATATTTTGAAGAATGTTGGTAACCAATCAACATTGGAACCCATTGACAAAACCACTAGGACATTTCTCCAAATATCGCATTTGTGTTCCACTGAAGAGTCATACAGATTTCAAACAACATGAGAGATGAATAAATAGTGACAACATAAAAATTTGGGTGCACTGTCCCCTTAGGCCCTGGATTTACAAACGCAAAAATAACTCACCCCGTTCTGCTTCCCTGCCAGAGATGTGCTCTACATGGGGTCTACAGAAACTAAAATGTTCCTAAAACACTTTATCTTTAATAGTTCCATTTTCTGTCTCGTCTTCTGTCTAGAGCCTCTGAAGGGTAATCTAAAGGTGACCTCCACGGAGGACGCCGATCAACTATCCCGTAAACAGCAGGCTGTCTCCACTAACAGCCCGGGCAACCGCTGTGAGCCCAAATCCAGCCGTGCCGGGGTTTCACGCAGACACACGGTGGGCGGAGCGCGCAGCTCAAGGGAGATCCTGGCCATGCAGCCCTCAGACTTAGATAAAAAAAGAGAGGCCTTCCTGGAACATCTCAAGCAGAAGTACCCACATCACGCCTCTGCCATCATGGGCCATCAGGAACGACTCCGAGAACAGGTAAAGTCACTATAGTTGTTTTTACTATTTTTGTGTTAGACTCTATATCCTTATGTTTGAAAGTCCAGAATCTACAAGGAGCTGTTTAGGCCTTAATTAATAGTAATAGTTATTACACTAGTGAAATACAGGTTCGGGCTGTCAATGGCCACGAGCTGCTGAGAACAGTAATATCTGGCAGCACAAGTCACTTGTCGCTGGTTCTGATGTCTCGACAGATTACTACATGAAATATATATTTTATATATATCTGTATACAGGCTGCCCCTGTTAGCTACCAGTGTCCTGGTTATGCAAAGCTTTAATCCTCTATGGGCTACTTTTTTATCTTGCTTGCCCGTGTTTTAGGGACATTTTAAAACGCGCAGCAAAGCTCAAACTGTGCATTAAAAGAGTAATAATAAATGGAATATATAAATAAAGAATACCATGAGCAGATAAAACCAGAATATGAGCGCAAAGTGCAAGGAAAATGTCTCGGATCAGCGCCACATAGCGCAAGATGAAAAGCCAAAAGACCCCCGTTATACCTAAAACAAAATATATTTAATACACAGACGTCAGAACCAGGGACACATTACATGCTGCCAGATTTTACTATTCTCAGCAGGCCGTGACTCGTGACCACTAACATTGCGAACCTTGCACCTCCAAAAACGTTTACAGTGAAATCTTTCATCAGTAGTGCACTAGTGTTTATAAGAGGCTTTTCAGCATGCATGTGAATGAGTTCGATCAATGTTTTTATTTCAATAGTGTTTGTGAGAGTTCCCTTTCGAAGCACTACAGTGGCTGCACAGGACTAAGATGTCTTCACGTTTTCACTTCTTTGCTGAAGGAGATGACTTATTTACGAAATGCGCTCTCTAGAGCAGTTTGTCCATTTAGGGCTACTGTAGAAACAATGTGGAGAATACCTTGTAAGGGGACCCGCGGTGTAAGATAGAAATTCTACTCTAATAAAAACATAACACTTCATGATGTAAGGTCGTTATACACCTCTTAAGACATAGATATGTGCAGTATATTATATTGTATTTCTCCCGATAGATCCTCCCAAAAAATGTTACATTGAGTAGACCAATAATGCAACACTGTCTACAGAAACCTAAAAAATTGTCGTGCTCTCTTCTTAAAGGTGTCATGGACTGGTCTTGTTTATTGTTTTATACTGTTGGTTGAGGTTTACTTATGACGTTCGTTTGGCTTTTACATTCAAAAACATCACAATCAATAAGGAATAGGCTATTTTCTACCTGGGTTTTGAGGCCGGCTGGACAAATGCTCGGTTTTAATGGGAGTGCCGCATTGAAGACTTGGAGGTAAACGCCCACTGCTATAATTGGATAGCAGTTTGTGTAGGAAACTTTGTTGGAGCTTTCTATGAATTTGGTCAGACATGGAACGTAAGGTAAAACTAATCCCTTGCGAATAGGGCTATCAGGGCATATCAAGCGATCTCTAACAAAGCAATAGTGACACAACTATGTTTGACTCACATAAGATTACTACGCCATTCCTATAGGATCTAATATTAATGGCACAGCACTGCTTTTGAATTTTAGTCTCTCCGCAAATCCAACTGTGCCTTGTTCACAAAGGAATCCGCGGTGAAATGAAGCAAAAAAAAGCTCAGCGGCGGATTCCCGGACAGGGTTTAAGACTAATCTCACACTCATTTAAATGTGAGAGATCCCTTGATCGAAAACAAGTTGCACTGACAATAAAACAACAAAAGTAATGTTTTTTGTATGGTATGTTTTTTAAAACGATTGAATTATCCTAATTTAACTAAGACTTAGTCCTGATTTAAGCTAATCCTTGTCTGGGAAACCGCCCCTCAATATTTTACCCACGTGAGCTGGAACATCTTTAAAAGAAAACTTCAACCACGCATTACTAATGTCGGAATCCAAAGGAAGGTTATGCAGCGACTGTGTTCTTGCTCAACCAGGCACTGACTCTATAATATTTTGCGATTGCTCGCTCTATTTGGTTCCACGCAACTTGTGTTACTTCAGTACTTTAATGCGCGAACCGGTGGGCGGGGCTAGAGAAGAAGTCATTGATATTCTTCTGTGGAGGCGGTGTTCAACATATCCATATCATAGGTGCATTCCAGGACCTGACGTTCGCTGGGCCTGGTATCAATAACAGATGTAATTTCAGTAACAAGGGCGTTTTCAGTTCTGACACTTACAGGATGTTCGCTTGAATTCCCTCTTATATAACTAAAACTCGGTATAAAATTGATGTCTTAATTCATGCATTATCAATACAGTCGTATTTGAAGTTTATATGAAACGTTTTCATATGCATGATTAAAAAGATGCCTGTAGACGCTGGTATAAACACACCCTGTTGTATATTTTATCCTTTCTTTTAAAACCTGCCGACTGCATATCCATATAGCTGAGAAAGATGCTGAAAATATTCGAAAGAGACCGTGGTTTGGTCTGCAAAACGCTAAGGAACGATAAACAAGTTTAGTGATCTGAACACTTTTTGCAGTGGATGACATATTCATGCAATATTAAGAGTGTAGATATGCTTTGCCTGCATTTCACTTTATTCAGTTATGGCCACAGGGTTCACGTCACATTATATTAACTACATTCATTATACTGCTAAATAATTTTCATATCTAAATAGCTGGATACTGTGAAATGGTGTTCTTTTTCACAGTCAGCCCTGCAACCAAGCAAACCAAGGGACTTGTGATGGCGGTAAATAGGTTGCCCTCTCAGTCCGAACAGGAGCTGGTTTGTTATATTCTTCCCCTTTGGTTGGAAAAAGGCCATTTTGCAGTGTTTTCTGTCCAGGCGGTGTTGCCCGAGGTGAAAACTTGAGTCTGAATCATACATCAAACTGACACCACGTTTCTGTCAGGTCATGCCCTAAAATATCATTTTTTCCCTTCGTTCTCACACTTGGGTCAAAATATCAGAGCGTTTTAGATTCAATGTCTATATAATGTTTTGCTATTCACGGAGATACAACAATTCATAAAGACAGAAGCGATATGTCGTTTTACTTCTTCCGTCTGTACTCATCCACTCAGTGGGTCTGTGGAATGTTATTTGGTTTGCCCCAGGGGGTATTAAAAAGAAAAGGTGGGGGCAGGGGCTGAACGTCTCCCCACAGTGGGTGAGCGAGGGAGTGTTGTGTGTTTACTCTGATTGAAAACAAAAGGCTCTTCACCTGCTCCTAAAGACTTTACACAGCAAAACAATGGGAGTGATTGACAGCTTCTCAAGAACGAGTGTGTAGGAGGGTATTCAGAGAGAGAGAGAGAGAGAGAGAGAGAGAGAGAGAGAGAGAGAGAGAGAGAGAGAGAGAGAGAGAGAGAGAGAGAGAGAGAGAGAGAGAGAGAGAGAGAGAGAGAGAGAGAGAGAGAGAGAGAGAGAGAGAGAGAGAGAGAGAGAGAGAGAGAGAGAGAGAGAGAGAGAGGAATTTTGATTGGTTTAATGCCCAGTGATCCATACACTTGACTAACCTCTTTGTGTTTTTGTGACTAATCTATCAGTTTCTATTTAGTTTATGTAATTTCTTCATAATATTGGTTCTGATCGTGATGTAATTGTACAAAAGCGTCTCTTCTTTTGTAAAACTGCCTTATTATGTCAGACATGTTTCACTAGAGGTTTGTTGCATGATGCATTCAGGGTGTTTATTGTCTTTATCTTTGTGTTAATGTCCTGTGGCGGACACACTGCTGACCGATGGTCACCAAGCTATAGGCAGAGAATTGCTGTTTTGCATATGCGGCGGTGTTTAATATTCTGTTAAGCTGTGGAAGCGGACACCTTGAATAAATGTAAAATCAGAGGAATTTGATAGCTATGAATCAAAAGCAACCCCTCCATATTTGCGTAAAGTTACTCTGGGTAATTTGGGTAGCTACTTAACTTGGACTAATGTCTTATGACTGTCATCGGTCACCGTAGACATTATTTGTCCGATGACGGGCTGGTAGGTATGTTGGGTGGAGGAGGATTTGAAGTCGCCATAGTAATGTGTGATGTAAGAGCAGGCTTGGCTCAGTTTACAAGTAGGTGAGCGGAGCGCGCGCGCTGCTGGGTGAAAGCGCGAGGAGGAGGGGGCTTGCGATTCTCGCACACACGTACACGCACACGCACGCACACGCACACACACAGTCGAGCTCCTCGCACTTACTTGCAGAAATACAAAGTAATAAGGACATGCGGTGCTATTCAGCATTCCTGCTAATCATGGGAATACCGAGATTGCGTTGAAGCTGGGAACGAGTTTAAACGTGCACTGCAGTGACGAACACTGTAATATAAGGTAAAGTAAAAAATAATCAACTTTTTAGACGTGTGTATCGTTTATTGTATTCGCGTCGCAAATCGCGCGATCGTGGCCAGTCTTGCGCGCAAACTCCTCGCGAGAGGACGTCTCAAAGTTTGTTGTTCATAGTTTGCTGTTGCAGTCACCCGGTAAATTCAGTATGCGACAGGGTGTATATATATATATATATATATATATATATATATATATATATATATATATATATATATATATATATATATATATATACACCCTGTATATATATATATATATAGCTATATATGCCGGACAACAATGCCACGGGCTGCTGTGTACATCCAGGTGCTTATAGTGTTTCTCAAGAGGGTGCTGTACAAAATAAAAGTAGCCTTGATCACCGTAGCCTTGACTTGGCAGTTGTAACTTTTTTGTGAGTTTTTGCAAACGCGTTTCAAATGTTTGACGTGGTTTTGAGTAGTTATCGCTCGAGCGAGGAAATGAAAGAGTTTAGGGACGTTTTGCCGCAAGTCAAGAGAATCACATGAGCGACTGATGGCGTTTACAGTATCTACAGCGTCTGTCTATGGACGCATGGCTATTAAGTGAACAGGGGGACTTTTGAATGTGTCTTTTCCGTTCTGTCAAAAGTATGTCTGTGTTTATAAAATGCAGTGTGATGTAAGGCACAATAATATGATTGCTATAGACTAGAACTGCCATCAAAGGGTTAACAGTAGCAGGGTTTGGCCGGACTGCTGAAGCGACTGTTACATTCAATTCAATTCAATTTTATTTATATAGCGCCTTTCACAATTTGCATTGTTCCAAAGCAGCTTTACAGGAAAAAAAAAAAACGAAAAACCCAAGAAAGGGTAAAACACACTACATGGTGTTTTATATAATAAATCAAATTATTCTAGTAAATAATATCTAATGTCAGCATCTCCTGGTGAATTATTTAGCATACATGTTTATTAACAGATTTCAATTCTGCTTAATTGATTTGAATAGTTATGTATCGATTATTACAGCCCTTACATGAGTTTAACAAACAAAATATAAGATTTGTGATTTAAAAAATAATTCCCATCATTTAATGGAGTAATAAACTATTACATGGGGTTGTAAACCTAAAGTAACTTCTTTATGATATCAGACCTCGGAAGGTTGTTTACAGTTTTGTGTCTGAGCAACTGGCTCAATCCTAGAGTTCATTACTGACAGGTCAGTGCTTTGACCCTGTGAGGGGTTACGTTTTTTAAATGATGAAGGTCACCAATAAATTATATCAACTGGACCGCTAATATGAATAGAAGCTGTCAGCATCATCTTTTAAAGTAAATGAGTCATGATAAAGTCTTTAAAAATGTTGTTGGGACTTGTTTGGAAAGCTACGGTAAAGCTTGCATACACTAGATTTTGACAGCCAGCTGATGCAGTGACAGTAAGAGTATTTCTATGTGTATGTGCTGTTTTGGTGGAAACTTTATTTGCTCTCAGCAAGGATATTCAGAGGTCACATTCACTTTCACATTCTTAACACAGCAGCTTGGTTGGGTGAGACATCATTGTTTATACCTGTTTAATTATTTGATTATTATTTATATTATATAATTATCGTGCAACTGTTCTTAGACACAGCATATTTATCACAGTTTCCTTTTTGCCAGTCTTACATAATTATGATCTATAGGACTAGTATCCTCATCATTGTACTGAATTCACTTTATTTTAACATAGTGCAAGACCCCAACTGGTCACAGATCCAATCTCTGGTACCCTACAGTTCTTCCTCATCATAAGTGAATTGATACATTAAAATGTTCAGGGTCATGGACACACAGTGTAGACCTCAAACGCATTCAGTTTCGGTTTTGGCAATTTTACATGGCCATGTGATTGTTAGGGATCAAATGCTCATTTAGGCATGATGTGCAGAGGAGCTGATATTCACTGTAATTTATAAAAAGCGCTATATAGCTGATAAAGTTGACTTGACTGTAATGGTGGGTGAAAGGTTTGCATAAATTCCTTTATGTGAAAATAACTGTCTGGACAAAAGAGTAAGGGGTCTTGAATGTTAATTGTTAAAAGTGGCACTTAGCACAACACATTTAAGTGCAAGTAAACACATCATTTTTTAATTGAAAAAATCAATTTGTTAAAAAGCCAGACTGAAAAATGCATTGTGTATCTTAGGCCTGCCCCATACTTGCTGATTCGATTTTTTCATGGACTGCATATCATTTTTGTAAAATCATCCTTTTTCTCAGTAAAGATGTAGTTATGTGTCAGTTCACTGTTGCTCTTAAGCAACTGGAGTATTTTAATATCATCATAATGAGGTCCACCACAGCCTCCGCTTCGCGTCGTGCCACAATCTCTTAGCTGTTATAAAATGCACTGTAACCCACTGCTTTGCCGGGCTTATGGCTTTAATAAAGTACATATTGTGCCATTTATAATGATGACAAAATAGCAAATGTTTTCAAAGAAAACAGGTCTTTTTTGTGTTTGTACGTATATTTCAGAAATATGAATATATTTTATATAAGTTTGTAAGAAGAATGTGTGCAAACTGGTAAAGTCAGACAGAAAATCTGTGCTTGTTTGTTTGTGATCGGATTTCTCAGGCGTGTTTAGTCTCAACGTTGAACCTGTTTTAAAAGTAATCTTTTAGCTGACAGCTGTTTGTATTACTTTGGTAATATTTGATATCTCTACTTCAACCTTTTATTCTTTGTTGGTATCCTCTCAAATATATAATTCTGCCTTATGTGCATTTCTGTTATGATGTGTATCTGTGTTTTTGTGTGTAGCAGTGGTTCCCTGGCCTGTAATGAGATGTGATAGTATTTGACTGGTCTCTATGAGGTTGTGGTTGACCTCTTCCATTCTTCATGGATCAGTACGAGAGACCAAATGAGTCGAAGATTAGAGCTGGTTTGGCTGTTTTTCATGGGGTGATGCTTTACTTTGCCTTTTGCTCATATTGAAGCCTCAAACTGACTTTCATGAGCAAGCAGATAGCAAACAATCTGCCTGTATATGAAAGGGCAAATGCAGGGAAGAATTCAGCTACAGTCAGCTATCAAAAACAAATAATCACAAAATAATCTAAAACAGTTCTACTATGATTTAAGCAAAACATGTTGTCTTTGTTAATGCTGTGGTGGCACAGAATGACCTTTTCTGCAGAATGAGGATTTCGCACAGTTTCTGCTTACTGTCATACAGTCAAGGTTACAGACAGTTAATTGTGTGTCAGCACATTCCTTCCTTTTCCATTCAGTCTCTCTCTGTGTTTGTGTGTGTGGCCTTGTTATAAATCCCGGTGGGGACTTAAACCTTAATGCATACCAACTCATGGGGACTCATGTCACAGTGGGGACCCCCATGGGCAAAAAAGCGTATAAATCGTAAAGATGCTCTTTTCAAACCACCAAGGAAAGCATAAATATTGAGAAAATTAAATGTTTTTCTCAGGGGTAAAATGTTGAAACATTATAATATTTTACATTATTTAACTATTACGCATGTAGTAAAGGGAGTGGAGCTAATGACATGCCTCTACAATCTTAATGAGAGAGTGGTTATAAGCAGTGACCTTTTCTGTTTGTTTGACAGAGGAAGAGAATGGAAGTTTAACCCTCTAGACAGGGATGTCATGAATGGAGACAGTACAGGGTCATGGGGGTTAAAACCCTCAAGAAGGGGTCAAGTCAGATACAATTAGCAGGTCAATCTATTAAGGTCCAGTGTGTAGTTTTTCAGAGGATCTATTGACATAAATGCAATATAATATACATAACTATGCTTTAGAGGTGTATAAACGAATTTCTTGGCAAACGCGAGGTGCAGGGTTATATTAACTGCATATCTTAGACTGAGACTACATCAAGTCAATGTTGGATTGCAAAAAAACGGTTTTAATTCAATTCAATTCAATTTTATTTATATAGCGCTTTTTACAATTTGCATTGTTCCAAAGCAGCTTTACAGGGGGAAATCGAAAAACACACAAAAAAAGGGTAAAACACAGAACGGGAATAGTTTAACTTGTTATAAAAAAGACCTAGTAAATAATATCTAATGTCAGCAGTCTCCCGGTGGTTTATTTAGCATATTTTGCATCAAGTGAATGCTTTGCTGAAAAGATGCGTCTTTAATCTAGATTTAAATTGGGCGAGTGTGTCTGATCCTCGAATAATATCAGGAAGGCTATTCCAGAGTTAAGGTGCTACGTATGAGAAAGCTCGACCCTCTTTGGTGGATTTAGTTATTCTAGGTATTATCAAAAGTCCTGTTTTAATGAAACTCAATGTATAATTGTGGGTTTACGGTTTGTAAACTGAACAAACAAGACAGTGCTATTAACCTTAATCTAGAAACATGGTTTCTGTGACAGCCTTGTTGTCTTGTTAGTTTGGTAACTAGTAAGTTAGTGTGATGCTGAGAGATTGTGTTGCTAGGTGAATGTCAGTTACTAAACATTACTAAAACTCTTTTAACCTCAACGTCAGACTCAAGTGGAAATTCCTTAGAATGTGATTTAAGACAAACCTGCAGATTCACCGAACATGCCCAAACCCATCTGTGTGTGTGTAATATTGTCCTGCTAAGATGTCAGTGATAATGTGATGGATCTCTCAGATGCTTATCAAAGCACACACACACACACACACACACACTCCTGTGACAGTTTTTCTCCAGGTTGATGCTTGATGTTAGAGTAGATGCAAAGGTGTGACCCAGATGTTCAGCAGGAGGGCTTGTGTGTGTGTGTGTGTGTGTGTGTGTGTGTGTGTGTGTGTGTGTGTAGTTGTTTTAATACATTGTGGGTCCCCAGTCACCACAATGATAGTAAAAAGTCTCACACACTAAAATTCTGTCCCCACAATTCAAATGTATTATTAAAAATACTAAATGATGTTTATTTGAACATGTAAAAATGCAGAAAGTTTTCTGTGACGGTTAGGTTTTGGGATTTTACAGTTCATAAATCATTACGCCTATGAAAATACCCCACAATGTATAGAAACCTAACGTGAGTGTGTGTGTCCGTGGAAAAACAGAGAAGCATCTGGTTCCGTTTGACCCAAACAAACCCTAACCTCATCCTCACATGTTCCTGAAAGAGAGAAACCTGCATAAAAGGCAAACAGGAAAACAGCCTTGATTCCTTTCACCAGACCAAACAAAGAGCAGAACAGATGCTTTTCCAGATGCTCTTGCTTCCACGGGATTAAGATACAGTATCTGCAGGCCTGTCGTGTGTGTGTCTTTATAAGCGAGAGAGACTGAATGAAGATCAGTTTTTTAATTACTTACACAATTTAAGATTATGTGTTGGAAGAGAAAATATTGGCCGAGTTGAAGTAGAAGGCTTAATGTAGGCTGACTCGGTGTGTCTATCAGACAGTGCAAAATAGATTGGCGGTTCAGCATAAATATTTAAACACAGACACACACATATGCTAAATACTACAAAATTGTAGGATCTTAAATAAGAAAGACTTTGTCAAAGTATGTGAATAGATAAGACTGAAAGATACTTTGTGTGTTATGTGTGATTTCATGCGTGTAATGATGTCACTTTATGCTTTCTGAGGGGGAAATCCAAGTATATCCAGGATATCACGTAAAGATGAATGCGAGAGAGTTGGCAGAGTTGTGCCATAAAACCAGCCACCTGTTTCCAAGTTAAAAACCACATTGGTTAACCATAAACCGAGGCAGAGCCATTGTAGGTGCTTTTTTTTATTGCGCTTTCTGGTCTTTGAAAACTGAGACTCATCAAAAACGTGTTTAAGTTCATACATGGTACGGGTATAAAAAATAAATCCTACATGCATTATATATTAAAGATTCTGGTATGAATCATTCTTTCTCGCTGCGTTTTACTCACAACTTCCCATAAATTGGGATAAGCGAGTTATGACTAACTGAGATTTGAATGAAACCTATGTGACCAATCGGTTTCCAGGTCAGTAGTTCATACAGCCTATCTCACTGTATTCAGGTGAGCAGACAGTCTTATAAGGCCATCATAGCGTCTGCAGGATGGAAATCCTGTATATAAACCTTACAGACCTGTAGGATAAGGTGACCAGACGTCCCCGCTTTCTGGGGACAGTCCCGGGTTTTGGTTCTGTCACCGGAAAAAAATGTATCCAAGCAATAGCAGATACGCTGACAACGATTACATTCGCAGAAAGGACATCTGTGCTCAAAATGAGGTTAAATGCAAATATAAAGCGTAATGTAAAGTTCAATTTTCAAAAGCACAAACATGGAAAGTTATTTTAAAAGTTTTAATACTGGTTGTAATGACTGTATACATTTCGTAAAAATGAAATACAATTATAGAAAGTACAAAATGGTAATATTTTCATATTTTTTAGTTATTGAATTTTGTGTTAATGTTCGTTTACAATGATTAGCATTTACTATTTTCACAGTGGACAATTTTTCCATTGAGTTTTGGTAAACTTTATTGTTATGGTCAGTTTGATCCGCAAACAATATTATACTATTGTAATTAACGTCAAAAGTACAAAAACTCATACAAATTATGTGCAACCAAAAAAAAGATCAAAATGTTATGTCCCAGTTTTTTTAATTGATTGATTATAACAAATGAGATTTCAATTATATTTTGACCATTTTTTTGTGCGTTCTGACTAATGTTACTAGCTAATTATAAACATAAACAGAACCAGAATAAACAGAAGGTTGTATCAATATCTTTATAGTTGTGTATAGTTGTGTTATTATAGTTATCTGCGTGTCCTTATTACATTAATTAAACAGGTTGCCTTGTTTCTCTGTATCTTTATTATAATTATAAGCAATTATGATATAGAAGCATGGGTCGTTTTCTTAAAGCGTTTAAAAATTTAGGATTTTAACTGCATTTTTGTGTTTTCATATTAGTCAAACACATCTCATCATAGACGAGGTTGTACATTGTGTGCAAATCTGTGACTCGCACACAAACACACCCTTCAGCTTTTATTGTCATCTCACAGTCGACAGCTTCTGTCTTGTGTCTGCCCACTGAATATCATCACATTAGTGACTGCGGATGTAATTTCCCACCTCCTGCCCTCAAAAGAACCCTCAGACACTTTGGTGTGCTCTGAAAAGCTGTTATCCGGTTTCATCTGGTTTGGTTGAAACTCTTTTGCTACCTCATATCAAAGAGATGAATCAACATCTAAGTTACAGGAAACTGCAGATGTGTCAGGAGATTTGCTCTTGTGTGTATTATAGATGCACCAGGTAATTTAAATATCAAAAGAGTCTTGTATCAGATGTCATGATTTATTATACATTGCTGTGACCAATACTGATTTCTGTCACCTAAGTTTAAGGAGTGTGACTAAATGTTGACAATATTTTTGGCAAACTATTTCTTCAAAAACAGCATGCTAAATTGATCTTTTTGTGCATGTTGAAGAATTAAATGTACAAAAATGCAATATAATATACATAACTATGTCTTCAAAGGTGTAAAGACCTTCCATAATAAAGATTGTATATTAACTTCCTTAGAATGACCAATTTCAATCTACCATCTCACATGGAATTCGCCATGTTGTTTCTACAGTAGCCCTAAATGGACAAACTGCTCTACAGAGTGCGTTTTGTAAATACGTCATCTCCTTCGGCAAAGAAGCGAAAACATGATAAAATCTTTGTCCTGTGAAAGCCACCATAGTGCTCCGAAAGGAAGGGGTGTGTGTCACCTCAGACATCATTTACTTGGTGCATAATGGCCTATATGTTCTTGGCAAGAGTCCGTCAGACATTTTTCTGCATATTTCTTTGTTGGAAGAAATACTTAAAAAATGATGAAGTGTACAGTAAAAGGGCTCATCAACCAGTGTTTGTCTGGTCATTCCACCCCAGACATGTGTTTCTTGTCGTGATTCATGTGATATATGTAGGTCATTTCTCTCCACCTAATTCCTTTCGAGTTCCTGTCCTGCATATGTTTCTGTACTAACTGACTCAATGCTTTTTTCCTCTTAAATCCAAATTTTTATCTGTCCCTTTCATTATGTCATAATAGTTGTTTCAGGGGATGTTGTCCGCTCTCCACTCTGAGATCAATATACAAACATATCTGCTGAAAATCCAGACGCTTGGTTCCTGCAGAGTCAGTATTATATCAAATGAGAATGTGTGTGTGTGTGTGTGATGCACGTTGTGTGTTGCACCAAAACAGCTAACATGGAACAGTTGTCTTTGTTTGATCTGAAACTAATAAACGGGATGTATTCACACGCAGGCAGATCCACACTGTCTTCGTGCTCACATCCATACAAGTATGCTTTTGAATGATCCTTTTTGATGGTCTGGTTTTAATGGCTGATTGCCGGACTGGTCATGGCTGACCGGAGTATGCTTTAAATGAGATGTGCAGTGTGTGTAACTGAAAATGTTAATGTATTCAGGCAATCAGGTCTTGTTCACTTGACTGCTTCTAAGTTAGTATTTGTGCGCGTGTGTGTGTGGGACAAACTCATCACTATTAGTTATTATCTGGTCCACACTGGTCTAAATGGATAAAGATGGAGTACCAGCTGTTTGGGCTGAGATCAACATGTCCACCTTGAATCGGAAGTCTTTTATTTTTTTATATTGAAACGCTCTCCTTCTTTAATTTAAGTGATACGTTTATTGCACTATAACATTGCTTGATTCATTTGAGCATCCAACCTGATGCAGCAACACTGGCTTTAACCATCACCATGAGTTTGGGTTATTATTATAGTTTATTATTTTTAATTCAGCCTTAAGCGTTGCACACGTGTTTGCATTCAATAACAATTGAATATTAACCTCTCATCTTTCTTCATTCTCCAGGGCCAGGGCTCTAAGCAGAGCTTGGCGTCCTCAAGCCCAGTGCCTGTGTTTGTGGATCAGTTGGAACACGGCTCGCTGGTGTCTCTGGATGCTCTGGAGGTCATGTCTGAGTGTGACGCACCCATCGCCTTCACCCGAGGCTCTCGGTCCCGAGCCAGTCTGCCTGTGGTCCGCTCTGCCAACCAGACCAAGGATCGGTCACTAGGTACATATGTACAAACACAGCACCATCTGTTTAATTGTTTTATATATTTTTTATATTTTTGCATAAAATTTGTTGCCTACAAATGAACAAATCTCACATTGCTTAAAGGGATACTTCCCCCAAAATGAAAATTCTGTGATCGTTACCTTTGAATTCTAGCAATTTATACAGGACTAGTTGTATATACAGCTGTATCCAGATACACACCCAGTGATCAGATACGTACTCGGTATCGACCGATACCCTGAGCCAAGGTATCGGAATAGGTATTGGAATATCTCTACTGTTTACTTGTAGCTATCACGTCAACGTACTGCCGTGGGCGTAGTGGCTACAGCGTAGGCTTGACGCATTAGCTGCAGGACAAAAAGCTTTTGTGTTGTGGATGTGACTTTATTTGCCGAAGTCCGTCTGCCTGTCTTATTTACTTACATTTGATCTCATAAGTGCAAATGTAACTCTTTCATTATTGCTTCATGAAATTGAAATACACGAGGCTCTGCAATTGAAAGTCTGTACTTAACAGTTCACAGTCATATATTACTCCTGAGACTTTTGCTCGTGGGTACACAATGACACACGAGTATTAAAAAAACGACTCTTTTGCCAACGTACGCACACATACACACTTCCTCACCCTGTATACTCCCCACCACCAGACATACAGACAGTCAAACATACACCGGGGCCCTCAAACACACAGGCTTTGAAATGAGAGCCTTCTCTGTCTGTTGAACTCTGATTGGTCGGTTTAAACAAGCACCGTCTGGTAAGAGATTTAGGGGTAGAAACACTCGAAATTCTTTTGAAATGTGAGAGTCTGTAGTCAGGCCTGCGGAGAAATCGTAGGTTTGTTTACTCAAGTAAGTGCAGAAGAAACACAAAGACGAAAAGATTTTCATCGAGAAATTCAGCGCTTGCTTTTTGCTCACTGTAAGTTGCCTTCCTGTTCTCCAATCACCTGAAGTTAAGAAAATTATACCTCTTTTAAACAATAGAGCGCAACACTAATATTACTGTTTATTTTCCACATGGAATTATTTTCAGTGGCCCACATTTTATCCAAAATGTGGATATAAAAATGTGGATTTTATCCTTTCTTTCGGTTGCGCTTGCAATTGGACCTGCATGCTCCTGTAATGGTTAAATCATGTTTTACACTTTGATATATCTTGCTGCACATCCCTCACGTGTTTTGTCTTGTTTGCTGTTTTTCAGGCGTGTTATACTTGCAGTATGGAGAGGACACGAAGAAGATCCGTATGCCTAATGAGATAACAAGCGCAGATACGATCAAAGCTTTGTTCGTAAGTGCCTTCCCCCATCAGCTTAACATGAAGATGCTGGAGTCGCCCAGCACCGCGATCTACGTCAAAGACGAGACCAGGAACATCTATTATGAGCTCACAGATGTCAGGTGGGTGTGTGCAAGTTTCGAGGTCCATTCACATTGCGGTAATGATAACCATGCGAGTGTAACATTTTTATTTTATTTTTAAATACAGTATTGTATATCTATACTGGCCTTTAGGATCCTTAGTTCTGCATGGTCTCCTTACTCTAGATTCATGACATCACGCAAAACAACACAGGAAGTGATCTGCTATGATGTCAAACCACACTCCTGTTTCCTTCTCTGTTCCTTGAGAACCACTTCAAAAGTAAAATCGGACGTTTATTTGGAACAATCCCTGTTTTCTATTTCCATTAAAGTAGTTATAGACTCAAAGGCAATTTAGACTGTGTAGTTTATATAATGTGAATAAAAAAATAGTTTGGGTTTAAATAGAAATACACTCTCAGACTCTTAAGAGAGAGCCACTGGAGTTGAAGAGGCCTTGTTCAAACATTTGTTGCTTTCTCTGTGTTTAAACCCATAATGCAACTGTTTGTCATGCATCACTCACCAGCACAACTAATATTAACATTCCATAAATGTCACACCTCAAACAAACACTCCCACATCTGCTTGTCTCCTTCTCTCTGTTCTTTCAATTCTCCCTCCACCCTCATCCTCTCTGCCAACTCTTCTGTGTTCACTTTTGTCCTTTGGTTTCGTCCCGTGTCTTTAGCTCTCTTCAGAAATAATTGTAAACCAGCAATCACATCGAGTCATTTGAAGGAACTGTTCCCCCAAATTAAATTGGTGTCGCATTTAGTCATCCTCTTGTCATTTGAAACCTGTATGACTTTTTGAATCTGTGAAACACAAAAAAGTTATTTATAGCACAATGTCTATACAATGAAAGTGAGAAACACATATTAAATATATAGAAAATACCACGAATAAACATTAAAATTGAGAAAAAATCTGCTAAATGATAATATTACAAACACTTTTTTATTCACAACACTTTTCTGCAGTGCACTGTAAACAGGGCTCTGAAAATGACTTTTATGGGGGATTTATTAACTTTGTGGGGACTTGCAGATAGACTTCAAACCTACATTAGAGGCAGACAATGTAGAAAGAATATTTAACACAGAAGATAAATAAATATATGTATACTTAAACATCAATAAAACAGCTGTATATAACAAACAGACACTTACACTTTACTGCAGCAGCCCGTCAATCGTCAATCACAACGCAAGCTTCATTGCTTTAACCTCGAGTAGATGCAGACGCTTGTTGAACTAGCACTTTACAGCAATAACAACAGCTCTAAACAGCGGTTCAAGTTCAGAAATACATAAGAACCTTAATCTACACGCAGCTCATCGGAAAAGAGAGTGACTGCCTGTCACACCTGCGTTACATCGACCAATGATAAATAAATGATTCCCTTACAGGGAATTTACCATGTTGTTTCTACAGTAACCCTTAACGGACAAAACTGCTCCCCAGAGCGCGTTTCATCAATACGCTATCTCCTTCAGAAAAGAAACAAAACGTGACAAAATATTTGTCTTGTGTCAGCCACCGTAGTGCTTCGAAAGGGAGGGGGGAGAGGTGGACAAGCCATTGGTTGCAATTCACAACCTCACCGCTAGATGACGCTACAAACTCCACAAAGAACCTTTAAAGAGTAACTATTACAATGTCCTTACATTTCGTGCTGTGTGTAATGTTGCTGTGTGTGAATGTAAGAGGTCTGCCAAGTTGTAAAGCCGAAAGTGAACGAATAACAAAGTTATTGGCTTTTTGGAAAAGGGAGTCGACTCTCGTCGTCTGTCGTTCTAATTTCCGTTCCAGGTCAGATTTGCGTCACTCTGTGTAATACCCGCCTGCATTCTCTTTGCGACACTGCATCCGGTAGTCAAGTAAATGTATCTTGATGTAAGAATTTGTAGATATTTGTTCTAGAAAATGAAGACATTTTGCAATGATTGTCGATCCACTTTCATTGTATGAAAAAGAACAGTATGAACATGTCTTCAGAACCTTGCTTTTTGTGTTCCGAATAAGAAAGACACAAGGAAAGACAAGAAAGCCGTACAGGTCTGTTGACATGTTTGTTTGCACTGACCCTTTAAATCCCTTTGTTTTAGCATTCTCATTAGCTGAGTGATGATGACTAGCGAATTGTTACACGTACACACATTGTCCTGTAAACGGAAGCAGCCTCTCTCTCTCTTTTGATTTCCATTGATACAGGTTGTACTTTGACACAGCTTCTTTTATTAGGGCTGTAAATATGAATAAGAGCCACATGACCAATCCTATCAGAAAAACACACCTCACCTAACTTTATTGTCATTCACACACATATACACACACACACACACACACACACACAGATTATGTCCAGGTAGACAGACAAACTTGGAAACCTAGTGATTAGTTAATGTTTTAGCTTAATGTTGAACCATTCTTGGAATTAATGGATGTCTCGGTCGTCATGGATTTAGTTTCCACAGAAAACCGTCGCCTCGCGACTCCAATCACTCGCTCCGAATCGCCTGTGTCTCTCAGCGGATCGCTTTATTCTCACGATTCCTTTTCCTTCTCGCGCTGTCACTCACCTCTCTCCCGCGTTGACGTGCCTTCGCCCATGTTGCATCCCGTGGTGATGGAGTTACGGGGCCAGACTTTGGCCCGCCGCGCACGGCCCCGTTCGGACGGTGACATCTGGTCTGTGTATCTAAATGATATGGATCTTTTTTCTCACAGGAGCATCACGGATCACTCCTGTCTGAAGGTGTATCACAAAGACCCAGCCCAAGCCTTCAATCACGGACCCTGGCCGAGCAATGGGGACGCAAGGGTAAGTGCCAACCAGGTGTGGTCATTTTTACTTAAACCATTAAGAACCAAATTAAGGTTAATTGTGTATTTTTGTGTCGTATGTTTAATACTTGGGTTATGGTTTTAAACTTGGTTATGGATGAAGACTTCTCATTTTTGGACAAACTGTTCCTGTATTTCAAGTCACCTTTCATGCAACAAGTCAGAACAGATTCATATTCCTCAAGCAAAGCATTGAAAATCAAGTAATACCTCGTGAAATTTGGAGCTGTGGAGAGCTCTTATTGGATGATTACTGTCATGTCCTCACGTTGCCCGATACTCTTGTTTGTGACCGCTCGAATGAGTGGATATTTCAAATAACAGGTCCCGTCCCGGCACCCCCTTCTCTTTTGGCTTTCTACAGGGGTCCCTCTGCTCTTCACAGTCGGACTCACCCCACCCCAGTCGCCCGTTCAATCCTTTCATGTCCTTCTTTGTCCCGCAGGCCTAATTTCAGGGGGATTGGATAGGAAGCAACTGAAAAGAAAGCAAAGAGTTCTTTTCCCTTCCTTCCCTTCCCATAATCCCCTCTAATCTCACGCCATGCCGGCCGTGTTTGTTTGGCAGTGATGTACGGGAAATGAGATCACAAGGCTTTCGTCTTCTCTGTGTGTTTCCCCAAATTTAACTAGGTAGCCCCAGACTTTTGTTCCTGGTAATCCTCGGCCTGGCTTTGACCAGGACGCCCGGCTAATATGCATTTAATTACGCATTGCCGTGAGGCCCTTAAGGCAAGTTTCAAAAGTTCAAGGAACGACTTTGTTTCGTTCGGTTTTCATTTGATATGTTTGTCTTTGTGGCAGTGTAGAAGCATGCATGCAAAGTTAGGAATTAAACCGCCTTTTCTTGCGTCACTTGTCCACAGGGATTAAAGTACAGCGATGTTTTATAGTCAGGCAAATACACAGAATGACAGAAAGGGATTAGGAAGGGACAACAAGTTGTTTAGGCAATTGTGTTAGTGTTTTTAAAAGTGGTAGTTTGAACTGAAGTCTATATATATTGGAAATAACGCAGATGTTTTTCCCTATTTTTATTTTATACTATGTGATTAAAACTTATGTTTAGTCGACTTTTTAAAGTTACAAATAACACTAAACAAAAAATAGATCAGCTCATAGATGGCACGATCAAATAGAATATTTGACTGACATGTGTCAAGTGATCATGCTTTCTGGGCATTATTAAAAGATTTATTCCACTCTTAAAGTTATTGCGTAACATTTATCAGAAGTTCAGGTTTTTTACAAGCTCTCACATGCTCTACCATGTGACGGCACGGATCATGCCCAACCCATGTTGCGTCAGTGAAAACATGACCATGTGTTCTGTCCGTCTGATATGATGTTATGTAAGGAAAGTTACGCACATGTAATTGATTCTGTGATCCTGCAAATGTCCTAACAGATTGACATTTGCATTGGCATTTACTGTATTTAGTGCAAAGTGGAATGACATTTTATATGTGCACTACACCCAAAAATGAAAATTCTGTTTCATTTACCCTCAAGTTGTTCTAAATCTGTATACATTTCTTTGTTCTGATAAACACAGAGATAATTGGAAGATTGCTTTTTGGCCACCATTGACTAGTAGGAAAAAGTGCTTTGTTCTGTTGAACACAAAATAAGATATTTTGAAGAACAGTTTTTGGGGCA